>NC_059330.1:24507836-25731336 GCF_018350155.1 Leopardus geoffroyi | reverse complement strand
TATGGTATTGGCATAAAAACAAATAGACCAATGGAAAAGAATCGCAAACATACATGGTCCACTAATATTTGACAAGGGGACCAAGAATGCTCAACAGAAAAAATGCAGTCTCTTCAATAAATGGTACTTGGATAATTGGATATTCACATGTAAAGAATGAAACTGGACCCAAATCCTATACCAGTCACAAAAATTAACTCAAAATGGATCAAAGATTTAAATGTAAGACCTGAAATCATGAAACTCCTAGAAGAAAATACAGAAACAAAATCTCCTTGACATGGATCTTAGTAGTAATTTTTAAAAGATGACACTTAAAGCACAGGCAACAAAATTAAAAATAAATTAAAAAGCTTCTGCACGTCAAAACAAACCACGAACAAAGTGAAAAGACAACCTACAGAATACAGAATGGGAAAAATATTTTCAAACCATCTATCTAATAAGGGCTTAATATCCTAAATATATAAAGAACACATGCATTCAATGGCAAAAAACAACCCAATTAAAAGATGGGCAAATGACTTCAATACACATTTTCCCAAATAAGATATACAAAAAGCCAACATGTTCATGAAAAGGTGCCCAACATCAGTAGTGATTAGGGAAGTGCAAATTAAAAGCAAAATGAGACGCCACCTCATACCCGTTAACATGCCACCATCAAAAAGACAAGAGATAAGGGTGAGAGAGGGTCTGCCATGCACAAGACTGGGGAGGAGGTTTCTGGAAAGGTAATATAGCAAGGGCCAAAGCCCTGAGGCAGGCAGTAGCTTGGCACTTAAGAAAGACAAGAAAGATTGGGGCGCCTGGGTGGCTCAGTCGGTTAAGCGTCCAACTTCGGCTCAGGTCGTGATCTCGCAGTCCGTGAGTTCGAGCCCTATGTCAGGCTCTGTGCTGACAGCTCAGAGCCTGGAGCCTATTTCAGATTCTGTGTGTCTCTCTCTCTGACCCTCCCCCATTCATGCTCTGTCTCTCTCTGTCTCAAAAATAAATAAAGGTTAAAAATAAATAAATAAATAAATAAATAAATAAATAAATAAACAAACAAACATTAAAAAAATTTTTGAGGGGCGCCTAGGTGGCTCAGTCAGTTAAGCACCCAACTTCAGCTCAGGTCATGATCTCACAGTTCCATGAGTTCAAGCCCCGCACTGGGCTCTGTGATGACAGCTCAGAGCCTGAAGCCTACTTTGGATTCTGTGTCTCCCTTTCTCTCTCCCCCTCCCTCACTTACTCTCTGTCTCTCTCTCTCAAAAATAAACATTAAAATTTTTTTTTAATTAAGTAAAAACAATAGAGAACAAACTGAGGGTTGATGGAAGGAGGTGGGTGGAGGATAGGCTGGATGGGTGATAGGTATTAAGGAGAGCACTTGCTGTGATGAGTACTGGGTGTTGCATGTAAGTGATGAATCACTGAATTCTACTCCTGAAACCAATATTTCCTGTATGTTAACTAATTAAAGTTTAAATTAAACATGACAAGAGATAGAAATGCTGCCATGGATGTGGAGAAAAGGGAACCCTTGTGCATTGTTGGTGTAAATTGGTATAGCCACTATGGAAAACAGTAGGGGGGGGAATCCTCAAAAAGTTAAAAATAGAACTACCCTATGATCCAGCAATTCCATTTCTGGGAATATGACCAAAGGAAATAAAAATACAAACACAAAAATATATCTACATCCCCATGTTCCTAGCATTATTTACAACAGCCAAGACATGGAAACAACCTGAGTGTCCATTGATGGATAGATGAATGGATAGATAAAAATGTTGTGATGTGTATATGTATATGTATATGTATATGTATATGTATATGTATATGTATATGTATATGTATATATTATATATATTATATTATATATTATATATTAACTATAATATTTATTTAATATATTATATATTATAGTGGAATATTATACAGCCATAAAAATATGAAGAAATCTGACCATTTCTTTTTTTTTTTTTTTTAATTTTTTTTTTTCGACGTTTATTTATTTTTTTGGGACAGAGAGAGACAGAGCATGAACGGGGGAGGGTCAGAGAGAGGGAGACACAGAATCGGAAACAGGCTCCAGGCTCTGAGCCATCAGCCCAGAGCCCGACGCGGGGCTCGAACTCACGGACCGCGAGATTGTGACCTGGCTGAAGTCGGACGCTTAACCGACTGCGCCACCCAGGCGCCCCGAGCATCAGAAATCTGACCATTTCGAACAACATTGAAAGACCTTGAAGGTATGCTAAGTGAAATACGTCAAAGAAAGACAAATACTGTATGATCTTATTTCTCTTAAGATAAATCTTTAAAAGAAAAACTCAGAAAAAGAGATCAGACTTGTGGTTCGCAGATGCAGAAGGTAGGAGAAGGGGGAGTTGGAGGAAGGTGGTCAAAAGGTACAAAGTTTCAGTTATAAAATAAATCAGTACTAGGGATGTGATGTACAACATGATGGCCATAGCTAACTCTGTGGTATGACATACAAGAAAGCTGTTAAGAGAGTAAATCCTAAGAATTCTCATCACAAGGAAAAAGTGTTTCCTTTTTTCTTTTCTTCTTTCTTTTCTTTTTATTGTATCAGTAGAAGATGGATGTTAGCTGAACCTATTGTGGTAATCATTCCACTATATGTGTAAATCAAACTATCACGCTACACACCTTAAACTTATATAGTGAGATACATGTCAATTATGTCTTAAAAAAACTGAAAAAAAATAAGCCCATATAAATGTTAAATGTAGAGAAAATGGTATGTGTAAAATTGTAAAGACGTATCCTCTACCAATATATCCTAGGAACTTAAATGACTCTGTTACATTCTGTATATCCTCTGTTAAAGAGCTACAGAAATGGACTTACAATTCTCACATACATATGAGCAAAATTAGTCCTTGTGTCAATTTTTCCAGTGTTACTTATAACTTTTCATTAATTTAATTTTAACCACTCCGTAATAAAGACACCCATGGCACTGTTGGCTCTCAAATTCTTGATCTACAGGGCAAACTGAAGCTGAAACAGACAGGTTCACTATCTGAGATATACTCAACATGCAAATTTAAATTACAAACTCAAGATTTTCATTAGAAAAACATTAGATAATGTTAAAATTCTACCAGATGTTTCAGAAGAGACTGGAATAGCACAGACTATCAAATTTCTGTATAAAGTTACCACTGTTGATTTTTAATAGTAGACTTAATTCAAAAACTAAAAAATCCACAGATTTATGGTAAAATGGAACAAACCATGGTATATTTTAAATACTCTACTGATGGAGCATGAAAACTGTAAACTCGAACTGTGGTAAGTATATTGTACATGCAGATATATTCATATCCATTCTAATGAAAATACATTATCTGTTATTTTATATTTGGAACCAAACATTTATAACTTTAGTTATCAAAAACTAACACCTATATAAGACAAGGCTGGGAAGTGGAGAATTACCATCTGCTACAGTATCTGGTGAGCCTTTCTCCAAATCTTTCCCATTTAATTCTCAGAACTTAGCATATAAGGTTTGGGGCTCAGGCAAACTTTAGATAAGCCAAGGAAGGAATGGACCTTTCTGCAAGACCTACTGTAGGCCAATGTCATTTACCCACTTAGCAACCTCTGTGGCAGATTTAGTCTACAAATTTGAGATAATCAAATAAATGCTATTAATTATTTCCATTTCTAAATAAGAACAATCATCTATGTTTTCTAAATGAAGCTCTTGTTACTGGCCTATACCTTGACAATGAGTGAGGCTTAGAAATTAGGGAATGGAACCAAAGTCCTGGTAGGAACTCACACAATGTACAGCTGAAAGATGATAATCCAAATACATAAACTTATATTCTTCAGATGAAGAAACTTATCTAGGACACACTGGTAATATGTAGCAGAGCCAACTGAGAAGTCAAGGCATCAGATTCTAAGTCAATATCCTTTGACTACATTAACCTATTTCTACAGGGTCGGGCTTAAGGTTCTTAATACACACTTCAAATTGCTCACAAAGACATGAATAAATAAAAAGACAGGAGAAGGGAAAAGAACAAGAAGCTTCTCCACTTAAGACAAAGGAAACATGAAAGACAACAAATCATCTCATGTTTACTTCACTGTTAGTTAAGAGTAAGGAAGTAACTTCATTACCAATATCTGTATTTTTTACTCCCATGAAATTACTCTGATCTCTTTTAGAAATTTGCTGCTCTCTATTTGTCCCTGGACAATGATATGTATAGGTTAATAACTTTAGATTTAATGCACATAAAATTAAGCATACTGATGAAAAATTATCTATTTAGTAAAATTTTACATAGGAAGCATTCAAACAAACAATTATCACTTACTTGATTCAGTAATTCAACCAAACATCTATGAAATGCTACTTAATAAATCCCTACTATTAATACTTAACACTTCAAAAAAATGAGCAATTCCTTAGTACCCAGTTTCACTTTAAGAGATGAGAACTATTCTTATTTATGTGTCATAAAACATGATGGAGGTTTTTCCAGTTCTCCAGTCTTATACTGGAAGAAAATGGACCCTGTTTGAATGAATGATTATTGAGCCAAGTGATTTCTAGCACTTGTTTTGCCTTCATCAATGTATACTGTAGTCAGGTTAAGCAACAGCTGTTGCCAAAATGGGCCTTATTTCCTCCAAGTGCTGCTTCAAGGTACAGAACATGAAGGTGTAAATACATCTGTCTTTTGCCATTTGCAGTTCTACTGGCCTTGTGTATGTCTTGAAGTAAGACAGATGGTCCCTGACATTGCACAGGCTTCCAGGGATATATATTTCCAAAAATAAGAGGGCAGATGTGAAATATGGTAAGCACACGTTTTATCCCCTCAAGGTTTGAACTGAGGCTTCTATCTCAATTTGAATATTCTAGTATAGGATCCTAGGCAATCCTTAAAAAATCTCTGTGCTAGAAATACAACATTTTGTGCTTATTTTGACTTTTTGCCAAATATCTAGGACATGGAGTAAATAAAGGTTGATGTAGCCTAGGTAAGTACATAATTTTATTAGATATATTATCAGGTATACTGGAAGTAGTCACAAAACTTACATGTCTATAAATGAGTCAGCTCTGTGCTTTATTTCTACATATTCTATGTCAAATACTTCTTGTTAGTTTTATTTTTAAAATGCTACCAAAGGCATTTCATAGAAGCAAAGTTAGAGTAAATGAGAATTTCTAGAATGAAAAGAGACCTGGAAAATGAAAATCCCATTTGCTCATCACTCTGGTAACCTTAATATAGCAAGCAAAATTCTCAGTAAATGTAACAAAATTTAATGGAAATAATGCAAATTAGCTAACTACAGTCATGAGACTTGGTCATAGTAAAAAAATGTTAATAAAAATGAAATAAATATAGCTTTTAAAATCTAATGGGATGAAATCTAATGATATGAGATGTATGGGATTTGGTTCAAATCTCAGCATATATAAAAAATGGAAATTAAGGGAATTTTTTTTCTCATAAAACAAACATTACTTTTGGTAAGGCAAAATACATGTATTTCAGTGAAAATGCCAAATTTTAAGGTAATAAAACCATAAATTGTATTCTAATAATTCTATGAACAAATGTTGGGGTGACTTAGAATAAAAATTATAAGGAAATTACACTATAGCAATTTCTGGATATAATCAACAAACCCTTCAGAAAATGGATTAGAGGGGGTGTCTGGGTGGCTCAAGTCAGTTAAGCATCCAACTCTTGCTTTCAGCTTAGGTCATGATCTCACAGTTCGTGAGTTTAAGCCCCACTTCTCAATCTCAATCTCTCTCTCAAAAATAAATAAATAAACATTAAAAAAAAAAAAAGAAAGTGGCTTAGGGTATTAAGTCTCGTAAGAAGAGCCAACTATAAGTTATTAATACTATTATCAAAGTGTTTATAGGTCACTGTGATCTGTGTTAATAGGAAGCCAGAGAAAATAGCAGGAGGGGTGGGGAAAAAAAGAACAGCAGGTGGGGAGAGCGGAAAATAATGGGCAGGGTAATAATGTGTGCTACACTAATGGCTCTGCCACAAGTAGAGAAGTCATTACAGACAACTCTACGAAGAAGACCAATAGTGAGTTTTAAAATCTCTTCTTTTGATAACTGTACTATAGTTATGTAAGAGAATATCCTTGTCTGTAGAAGTTATATATTGAAATTTCTAGGAATAAGGAATTACCAACTCTACTTTGAAACAATTTAAGAAAAATATGGTGTGTGTGTTTGTATGTGTGTGTGTATGCACACGTGTGCGTACATGTATGGGCAGAGTGCGAGAATGTGAATGATAAGGCAAAAATATTGGATTGTCAACATTTGGGGAAAATGGGAATTCATTTTACTGGTCTTATAACTTTTTTTTGTAAATCTGAATCCTCCGAAAATTTTAAAAATTACAAACCAAGTATTCGTTGTGGAACAAATATTCTCTTTAAACACTTCAACACAGGACATGCTAAAAAGAATTTAAAAACTCAGCAAAAATATAATGGTCTGGGAACTGAGATAAAAAACCAAGTCAACAATGCAACATATGTACCTTGAACTAATATTAATTCCAAAGCACATAATTCAAATTCATTTAAGTTATTTCATTAATAAATAATTACTAAGTTGTCTATAATATAAGGGAGCCTAATGTATGCAATCTAAAAATCTAAGAATTGTGACTAAGTTTTTAAAAAGAAAAGAAACAGAATTTATCCAAGTTCATAAAATATGGCAGTGGAGGGAGACACCAGATGATTAATAGTTTCTGTCCATCTAAGGGCAGAGAAATAGAGAGTAGCAAGAGAGAGTGTGAAAGAGTGTGAAAGACTTTCTCTTTTTATTGTGGAAAATTTCAAATACATACAAAAGTAGGCTCAGTTTCCACTCCTCCTCACAACTATGTTGAATTAAATTCTAATATAATAGGATTTCATGCATAGTACCTCAGTCACTGTCTTAGAAAAGCTTATTTGAAAAAGAGAGTTAATTCTTTACATTATAAAAATAGCATAGCTCGTAAGTTTTAAAAACAATAAACACCAGAAACAAAGCTAGAATTAAATTCAAGAAGAACAATTTTGAGTATTCTTTCACTTGGATTCAGGAAACACACACAAAAACTCATAAGTACTTTGCAGAATTGTACAATGCTCAGTTGAATCAAAAAGGTACAATTATGGATGATTTCTATAAGTAAAAAAAATAACTTTAAAATTATGATTCAAGATTTAGTCTAATTTTTATTTGATTCTACATCCCAGAAAAGTAAGAGAAAAAATGAATGAACAGTAAATAACCTCTTCATAACCTCTTTCCTATTAATAACTACTGTAATTTTAAATATTTTTATGCTTATTTATTTTTGAGAGAGAGAGAGTAAACAGGGGAGGGACAGAGAGAGAGGGAGACACAGAATCAGAAGCAGGCTCCAGGCTCTGAGCTGTCCGCACAGAGCCTGATGCGGGGTTCAAACTTACAAATAACGAGATCATGACCTGAGCCGATGTCGGACACTTAACTGACTGAGCCACCCAAGCACCCTTTACTTATCTTATTTAAAAAAAAAAAGAAACTAAAAGAGGAAAGGGAAGCCAACATTCTATTTAAATCACTGAACATAGTTAAAAAGCTGAAATTAAAAAAAAAAAAAAAAAGGGATACAGGCCCAATGATCTATATCATAACATGCCTAATTTGGGACCTAAGTATATTTTTCCTTCCCCCTCCCCAAATATGCCACAAACTCCATTTTATTTCTGCATTCAGCAATAAGATCACTTTGTATACGAATACCACCCTACCAGGTAGAGGGTCCATTTCTGTGCTATGGTGAAATCGGGAGTTCAAAGGCTTTATCCCTGGGCATGAGTATTTCTTCTCACAAAAGTGACTTCTATAAACACTTTACCATCCAACACAAAAATATTAAGACCTATTGATATAGTAGCCAAATAATATAATCTATTTCTTTTGTTGGAAAGGCCCTGAGGATTGTTTGAAGCCAGGATTGGGTTTTCTCTGAGCTACCTGCAGACAAAATTTAAGACAGTTGTTTCATTTCAAATTAGATAACAATCTCAGGATTGCTTATTGATGAAACAGGTAATCTGCCTATAGATATATATTTTTCTGGTACAAATGGAATTTCAGAATCATTTTGCGACTGATCATCTAATGATATCTTAAATATAGTACTTTATTTTCAAGAACTCAAAGAAGTGAGTTTTATATTCCTAACCAGTAGCAATTAAAGATTTTTTAAATAGCTAAAATAAGCACAGACACATCAAGTGAGTCATCAAATGTCTTTGTGGATGTTAATGACCAATCTTGAGTAAAGCCCAAATTTTAGGACTCTGGCTTTTGAAAACTACCCATAATATCACATTGTCGTAACACTAATGACAGATTATTATTTGTAAATTATACCACGATATAAGTTTTTTTTTTTTTCCTTTAAGTTTCAGAAACATGGTTGTCATCTAACAAAGTTCTTTCCTTAGTATTTGGGCCAGGTAAAATCTGGTGGTCATTATAAACACAGATTATGTCCACAAAAGCAAGAAACTGAAACTGTACTTTCAGACAAAGCCGCAAGGCAGCAAGTATAAGACTGAGTAGATGGGTCTGGTTTTTATTAGCCAGTACTAGTTTTCACAACTTGTCACTGCTTTGTCTTTGCTATGAATGTATGTGCACATGGTTGTATTTGAGTATGTTTGTACATGTTCTATACTTTGTACTTATTCTGCTGCCATTAAGTCTCACATGGGCTGGAAATGAAGAACGTACTCAAACGACCCAAAGAAAATGTGTTTTATTTTTATGTATCCAATCCTCTAAAGCAGCTATTTTAGAAAGTAGCAAGCCTAAGGCCTTACCCTGTTCGTTTGGTGATGGTCCCCAATGTCATTGGTTGCTTGATTTGTGCAAGAGGCATCAATACCATCAAGCTGGGGAGAGGAGAGAGCCGAGGGTTGCCAGGGTTGTTGTTGGCAAAATTATTGTAGGAGTCTTGGCTGTTTAGTTTCCCTACAAAAAGAAAAATAAAGAAAAGCATCACCAAGAGATGTTGCCTTCTCTCATGTGATTTGCACTCACTCTACTAACCATTTAAGAAAGTTATCAAAGGCAGAATTGATTCTAAAAGAATCATGGTTATATGGATGGGAAAAAACAAAGGATACTGGTAACACCAAGTGTGACTTGATTATAAACAGAGATTTTAGTCTTTGAGGATAGAGGAATGGAAGATACAGAAATGGATGGATGTTAAGTGGTTATACAAATAATTAGTATAAAATCTAATTATAATTTTATGATTTATGAAGGAATATAGGATAGTAACAGAAAACAAAACAGGAAGATATAAGGTAGTCTAGAGGAGGCATGAAGCAATTCTCTAAACAAGCTGAAAGTAAGTGGGTAGAATATTCCAGCCACAGCAGCCTGTGAAAGCTGGGAGGGTGGAAGAAAGAGGAGTCATGAGATGAGTATCCACAGAGAACAGGAGACACAGGATGAGTAACAGAAGTCATAGGTAAAATCATCACCTTCTTCCCAATATCTACCACCCTCCATCATAAAGTTTAAAAACAAAAATCAACACATTTCCCTTTATTTTATGCTGGGCATTAATATAAAAAATAAAAAGAATAGTCATTATGGCTCACTAGTAACCAGGAAAAACAAACTCATCTGTGAAATAAAATCTGATCTGCAGAGGGAATAATTACTTTCAGCTCACTAGTAAGCCAAATTCCTCCTACATACTTATCTTTTCTCCCTCTCCATGGTATTTTCCAGAATGTCCTATAAATGAAATCAGAGTATGGGGCTTATGGGGTCCAGCTTCTTTCATTTGCCAATAAGCATCTGAGATTCACCCACTCTATATTTTCTTGAAAGTATCAACAGATCTTTCCCTCTCCTCCCCCCCCCTTTTTTTTAAGTGGGCTTCATTCCCAGCACAGAGCCCAATGTGGAGCTTGAACTGACAACGCTGAGATCAAGAGTCAGATGCTTAATCAATTAAGCCACTCAGGGCACCCCAGATCTTTCCTTTTATTCGTGAGTATGATGGAATTATATGGAATACTTCAGTTTGTTTATCTAGTCACTGCTTTTGGCTATTAGGTTTCCAGCTTTTGGCTATTAATGAATAAAGGTGCTATAAACATTTATGTACAGGTTTTGTATGAATATAA
This sequence comes from Leopardus geoffroyi, assembly GCF_018350155.1. NCBI lineage: Eukaryota > Metazoa > Chordata > Mammalia > Carnivora > Felidae > Leopardus > Leopardus geoffroyi. The sequence continues at coordinate 25,721,112 of NC_059330.1, read as the reverse complement.
GCTTCCTTTTTTGGATAAATAATCTAAGAATGGAATTGCTGGTCATAGTAAATGAATGTATGCATGGACATAATAATTGTATGTTTTAAGATTGTAAGAAAATGCCAGTTTGACAAAGTACCTGAACCATTTCTCATTCTCACCAGTAAAGTATCATAGTTCCAGATCTTCCATATCCACACCAGCATTTAGTATTGTCATTCTTTTTGATTTTAGCTATTCTGGCCTTTATTTGGATTTCTCTAGTGCATAATACAATGTAGTACTTTTTTGTTCATATACTTGTTATCCATATTTCTTTTTTGATAAAGTATCTGCTCAAATCTTGTGCCCATTTTAAAAACTGAGTCAATATTTATGCTGAGATATAATTCATATATTGTGAAAGTCACTCTTTTAAAATGCACACTTCTGTGGTGTTTAGTATATTCTACAGTGTAGCACAACCACGACCACTATCGAATTTCAGAATATTTTCATCACCCAAAAAGAAAGCCCATACCCATTGGCAATCACTCCTCCTTTGTCCCACCTCTCAGCCTTTGACAACCAGGAACCTCCTTTTTGATTCTATGGCTTTGCCTATTCTGGATGCCTTATAAATGGAATCATATACAATGTGGCCTTTTATGACTTAGTATCTTTTCAAGGTTCATCCATGTTGTGCCACATGTCAGTAGTTCATTATTTTTTATAACCAAATAGCATTCCATTGCATGGATGTACCACATTTGACTTATCCATTTATGTGTTCTCAAGTTTTCTTGGGTATACACACCTAGAAGTGGAACATTTCAGTCTGTATTTAACATTTTGATGAACTGCCAACCTGTGGCTGCACCAATGTATAAGGGCTCCAACTTCTCCACATCTTCAAAAATACTGTTATTGTCTACCTCTTATTTTAGCCATCCTAATTTTTTTTAATGTTTATTTATTTTTGAGAGACAGGGAGAGGCAGAGGGCAAGCAGAGGAGGGGCAGAGAGCAAGAGGGACACACGGAATCGGAAGCAGGATCCAGGTTCTGAGCTATCACCACAGAGCCCGATGCGGGACTTGAACTCATGAACTGTGACAGTATAACCTGACCTGAAGTCAGATGCTCAACCGACTGAGCCACCCAGGCGCCCCTGTTTTAGCCATTCTAGTGGGTATGAAGTGGTGTCTTATGTGGTTTTGATTTGCATTTCCCTAATTACTAAGGATGTTAAACATCTTTTTCATGTGCAGTTTGGTAATTCGTATATCTTCTTTGGAGAAATGTCTAATCCGAAATATTTGCCCATTTAAAAACTGGATCGTCTGGGGCTCCTGGGTGGCTCATTTGGTTGAGCGTCCGACTTCAGCTCAGGTCATGATCTCACGGTTCATAAGTTCGAGCCCCATGTCACGCTCTGTGCTGACAGCTCTGAGCCTGGAGCCAGCTTTGGATTCTGTGTCTCCCTCTCTTTCTGCCCCTCCACCACTCGTGCTATGTCTCTCTCTCTCTCTCTCTCTCTCTCTCTCTCTCTCTCTCTCCTTCTCTCTCTCTCTCTCTCTCTCTTAAAAATAAACATTTTTAGAAAATTAAAAGTAAACAAAATAAAAATTGGATTGTCTTTTTACTGTTCAGTCATAAGTTAATCATATTCTCTGGATACAAGCCCCTGGTCAAATATATTATTTATAAATATATTTGTCCCAAGCATAAGAGACTGTTAAAAACTGAGAACAAACTGAGGGTTGATGGGGGGTGGGAGGGAGGAGAGGGTGGGTGATGGGTATTGAGGAGGGCACCTTTTGGGATGAGCACTGGGTGTTGTATGGAAAACAATTTGACAATAAATTTCATATATTAAAAAAAAAAAAAAAGAAAGGGAGAAAGACATCACACTAAAGATGTGCTGAGATGAACACAGGAAAAGCCAAAACCGTGAGTTTTATTGGAGATATATACTGTGGGGGGTGGCAGGGGTATGCCTGGGTGCCTCAGTCAGTTAAGCATCTGACTCTTGATTTAGGTTCAGGTCATGATCCCAGGATTGTGGGATCAGGCCCTGTGTGGAGCTCTGCACTGAGTTTGGAGGCTGCTTAAGAGTCTTTCTCTCCCTCTGCCCCTCTCCACTCCCACCCTCTCGTGCGCATGCTCTAAAAAAATAAATAAAATAAAATAAAATAAATATATATATATATATTTGTCCCATTACATGTGTTGTCTTCTCACCTTCTTCATGATGTTTTTTGAAGTATAAAAGTTTTTAATTTTGATAAAGTCTACTGTATCCATTTTTTTCTTTAGTTGCTTATACTTTTATTGTCATATCTAAGAAACCATTGCCAAATCCAGGGACACAAAGATTTATGCCCATATTTTCTTCTAAGAGTTTTATATTTTCAGTTCTGACCTTTAGGTCTTGGATCTATCTTGAATCAATTGTTATAAATGGTGTGAAGTAGGGGTTCAATATCATTACTGTGACTTTTGGATATCCACTTGTTCCAGTCTTTCCACTGAAAAGACTCTTCTTTCCCACATCAACAGATTGTCCTGGCACTCTTGTTGAAAATCAAAAGGCTACAAATGTAAGGAATTATTTATAGATCTTACTCTCAAATTTTAAAAGATCTTTATATATTCTGGACATAAGCCTTTTGTAAATTTTCAAATATGTTCTACCACCCTGTAACTTGTCTTCTTACAGATCTTTCAATAAGCAAAAGATTTTTTCCCATAAAGTCCACCTCATGAATTTGTTTAGTATATGTGGTGTTGAATTGATGAACTATTTGCCTAACCTAAGGTCAAAAAATTCAATCTAAAAAATTTTAAGTCTTGTATTTTATCTTCATATATATAATTTATATCATTTGTTACATGATACAGTTAATTTTTTAAGGTATGAAATGTGATTTTTTAAAAAAATAACAATGACATGAAATGAAACAAATGAAAGCAAATAAAACAAAATCTCCAAAGTTTAAGTGAAGTTTATAGCAACTTTACATATTAGGATTTTTTTTGTTTATTTTTTAATCAGTGCCCTGATATTAATGATAAAAATTTTATGATATTACCGATATAAAATATTACTGATAATGTCTATTACTCCAGTATTATGATAACTGAAGCCTGAGACAAGGCAGGATCCATGATCTCTGTAATTTTTTGATATATTCACCAAATGACAAATTTGAGCTAAATTTTGGTGAGCTGAAGTGGTAAATTTTGGTGAGCTGAAGTGGTATGCCAATTTGGATTGCTTTCTTTTTTTTTTTTTTTTTAATATGAAATTTATTGTCAAATTGGTTTCCATACAACAAACACCCAGTGCGCATCCCAACAGGTGCCCTCCTCAATGCCCATCACCCACCCTCCCCTCCCACCCACTCCCCATCAACCCTCATTTTATTCTCAGTTTTTAAGAGTCTCTTATGGTTTGGCTCCCTCCCTCTCTAACTTTTTTTTCTTCCCCTCCCCCATGGTCTTCTGTTAAGTTTCTCAGGATTGTTTTCTTAACACAAAAAGAAATCGTATTATAATTACTGAAAAGAAAGAGAACAGTATATCAAAAGGGAACATACTATATTCTGGAACAGAAGCACCCACTTGGACATTTATTATTTCTATATTATTTGGTGTCACCACCTTGTGGCCTACAGCTACAAAATTCAAATTAGTTACAGATCTCATAGAGAGAAGGCTATGAAATACAAAGACAGAAATTGTTATTATGTTATCAAAGTTCTCTTCAGATACAAGCCACATGGGATTAGAAATTTTAGAATATTTTACGTGTTTTTCTGAATGTCCATGTTTTGAAATGCTGTCATATTGGGAATTAGGTTCCTAAACAACTCATAACTTCTAAAATAGACATTACACAAACATCTACCCAAATGCACACAGAATTCACTAAAAATGTGCTTTTATTTTCAAAATTCTTAGCACCCCTGTTCAGTCACCTTTTTCCAAGGAAAAATTATTGTGAAGCACCTCTGTCCCAGTAAATAATGGTTTTTCAGAGGGACTAAAGATAGAAAAAAAAAATAGAGAAAAATAATATTGAATTTCATTTCTTTTAGTCAGTGGTTTCATGTCACTGTATTCAACAAAACCTGCTGCTTCCACCAACGTTGTCATTTATTTGCAAAGATGCCAGCTAGGATTCTGATTGGAACTGCAATGAGTCTGTAGATCAGCTGAGGAACTACTGCCATCTTACCAAGCCAAGAATATGAGATGTCTTTTCATTTATTTAAGTATTCTTTAATTTCTTTGAACATTATTTTGTAGATTTCAGGTACACGTTTTATACTTCTTTGGTTAAATTTAGTCCTATTTTATTCTTTTGGATGCAACTTGTAAAAAGAATTATTTTTAATTTCACTTTTCAGACTGTTAATTGCCAATGTAGAAAAATACAATTAATTATTGTACATTGATCTTATACCCTATAATCTTTGCTGAACTTGTTTATCTCAGTTTCTTGTGGATTCCTTAGTATTTTCTACATACATGATCATGTCATCCTCAAAGAAGAAAGTTTTACTTCTTCCTTTCCAGTCCAGATGACTTCTATTTATTTTATTGCCTAAAAGCCTTGGTTACAACTGCCAGTACAATATTGAACAGAAGTGGCAAGAACAGACTATGATTCATTTTAAGTTATTTTTTGTATATGGACTGAGGTGTGAGTTGAGGTTGTGTTCATGCTTTGAAAGTGGATATCAACTTGTTTCATCACCATTAGAAAGATGATCCTTTCTCCATTAAATTGCCTTTTCATCTTTGTCAAAAATCAAATGACCATACACGTGTGCATCTATTTCTAGATTTTGTTCCATTGATCCATGTGTCTATCCTTTCACTAATACTACATTTTCTTGATTACTGTAGTTTTTTTTTTTAAGACAGAGAGAGCGCACGTGTGAGCCTGTATGAGTGGAAAGAGTGGCAAAGAGAGAGGAGAGACAGGATCCCAAGCAGTCTCTGTGCTGTCAGAGCAGAGCCAGACACAGGGCTCGATCTCACAAACCGTGAGATCATGACCTGAGCCGAAATCAAGAGTCGGACACTCAAGTCACTGAGTGACCCAGGCACCCTGTTGATTACTGTAGTTTCATAGTGATCCATGCACTTACACAGAAACTTTACAGAAAATTTTCCACACTTTCCATGTTATAAAAACGAGTCCAGTGTTTATAACTCAACAACTCTTACATACAGAAAACACTTTATTGACCCAATGTTATTTTCAAATAATTGTTCTTAACTTATGAAAGTTATCTGCCCCAGTTCAATGGTTAACAATAAATATTGTATTTTATAAATAACAGCAAACAGTAAGCATTTTTTTTTTTTACTAATTTGTAAGTGGAGTGTTAAAGTCCCCTGCAATTACCACATTCTTATCAATAAGGTTGCTTATGTTTGTAATTGTTTTATATATTTGGGGGCTCCTGTATTCGGCGCATAGGCATTTATAATTGTTAGCTCTTCCTGATGGATAGAACCTGTGATTATTATATAATGCCCTTCTTCATCTCTTGTTACAGCCTTTAATTTAAAGTCTAGTTTGTCTGATATAAGTATGGCTACTCCAGCTTTCTTTTGGCTTCCAGTGGCATGATAAATAGTTCTCCATCCCCTCACTCTCAATCTAAAGGTGTCCTCAGGTCTAAAATGAGTCTCTTGTAGACAGCAAATAGATGGGTCTTGTTTTTTTTAATCCATTCTGATACCCTATGTCTTTTGGTTCACACATTTAGTCCATTTACATTCAGTGTTATTATAGAAAGATATGGGTTTAGAGTCATTGTGATGTCCGTGGGTTTCATGCTTGTAGCAATGTCTCTAGTACTTTGTCTCACAGGATTCCCCTTAGGATCTCTTGTAGGGCTGGTTTAGTGGTGACGAATTCCTTCAGTTTTTGTTTGTTTGGGAAGACCTTTATCTCTCCTTCTATTCTAAATGACAGACTTGCTGGATAAAGGACTCTCGGCTGCGTATTTTTTCTGTTCATCACATTGAAGATCTCCTGCCATTCCTTTCTGGCCTGCCAAGTTTCAGTAGAGAGATCGGTCACGAGTCTTATAGGTCTCCCTTTATATGTTAGAGCACGTTTATCTCTAGCTGCTTTCAGAATTTTCTCTTTATCCTTGTATTTTGCCAGTTTCACTATGATATGTCGTGCAGAAGATCGATTCAAGTTACGTCTGAAGGGAGTTCTCTGTGCCTCTTGGATTTCAGTGCCTTTTTCCTTCCCCAGATCCGGGAAGTTCTCAGCTATTATTTCTTCAAGTACACCTTCAGCACCTTTCCCTCTCTCTTCCTCCTCTGGAATAACAATTATGCGTATATTATTTCTCTTTAGTGCATCACTTAGTTCTCTAATTTTCCCCTCATACTCCTGGATTTTTTTATCTTTTTCTCAGCTTCTTCTTTTTCCATAATTTTATCTTCTATTCTCTCCTCTGCCTCTTCAATCCGAGCCGTAGTTGTCTCCATTTTATTTTGCAACTCGTTGATAGCATTTTTTAGCTCCTTCTGGCTGTTCCTTAGTCCCTTGATCTCTGTAGCAAGAGATTCTCTGCTGTCCTTTATACTGTTTTCAAGCCCAGTGATTAATTTTATGACTATTATTCTAAATTCACTTTTTATTATATTGTTTAAATCATTTTTGATCAGTTCGTTAGCCGTTGTTGTTTCCTGGACGTTTTTCTGAGGGGAATTCTTCTGCTTCGTCATTTTGGATAGTCCCTGGAGTGGTGCAGGACTGCGGGGCACTTCTTGAATAGCTTGAATAACTTGCGTTGGTGGGCGGGGCCTCAGTCAGACCTGATGTCTGCCCCCAGCCCACCGCTGGGGCCACAGTCAGACTGGTGTGTGCCTTCTCTTCCCCTCTCCTAGGGGCGGGATTCACTGTGGGGTGGCGTGGCCCATCTGGGCTACTTGCACACTGCCAGGCTTGTGGTGCTGGGGATCTGGCGTATTAGCTGGGGTGGATCGCAAGGTGCACGGGGGAGGGAGGGGCAGGCTCAGCTGGCTTTTCCTTCGGAGATCCACTTTGGGAGGGGCCGTGCGGCACCAGGAGGGAGTCAGACCCGCCAGAGGGATGGATCCGCAGAAGCACAGCTTTGGGTGTTTGCGAGGTGCAAGCAAGTTCCCTGGCAGGAACTGGTTCCCTTTGGGATTTTGGCTGGGGGATGGGCGAGGGAGATGGCGCTGGCGAGTACCTTTGTTCCCCGCCATGCTGAGCTCTGTCGTCCGGGGCTCAACAACTCTCCTTCCCGTTGTCCTCCAGCCCTCCCGTTCTCCGAGCAGAGCTGTTAGCTTATAACCTTCCAGATGTCAAGTCCCGCTTGCTGTCGGAACACACTCGTCTGGCCCTTCCGCTTTTGCAAGCCAGACTCGGGGGCTAAGCTTGGCTGGTGGGCCGCCCCTCCGCCCCAGCTCCCTCCCGCCAGTCCATGGAGCGCACACCGCCTCTCTGCCCTTCCTACCCTCTTCCGTGGGCCTCTCGTCTGCGCTTGGCTCTGGAGACTCCGTTCTGCTAGTCTTCTGGTGGTTTTCTGGGTTATTTAGGCAGGTGTAGGTGGAATCTAAGTGATCAGCAGGACGCGCAGTGAGCACAGCGTCCTCCTACGCCGCCATCTTCCCAGGATCTCTCTTTTTTTACTAATTTGAATTAATAAGACAAATTTATATAAAAAAAGCAAACAATCCCCCCAAGAGATCAGAATGAATATCTTATTTCTAAATGACATCCTGAAAGACATTATTTTTTTTAGTTTGTATTTAAATTTCAGTTAGTTAACATATAGCTTAATAGTTTCAGGTGTACAATATAGCAATTCAACACTTCCATACATCACTCAGTGTTCATCACAAGTACACTCCTTAATCCCCAACACCTATTTAACCTATTCCCCCGCCCACCTCCCCTCTGATAACTACCAGTTTGTTCTCTATAGTTAAGAGTCTGTTTCTTGGTTTCTCTCTCTCTCTCTTTCCCCTCCTCTTTTATTCGTTTTGTTTCCTAAATTCCACATATGAGTGAAATCATATGGTATTTGTCTTTCTCTGCCTGAATTATTTCACTTAGCATAATACTCTCTACCTCCAGGCACATCTTCGCAAATGGCAAGATTTCATTCTTTTTAATGCCTGAGTAATATCCCATTGTGTATATATACCACATTTTCTTTACCCATTCATCAGTTGATGGACATTTGGGCTATTTCCATAATTTGGCTACCGTAGGTAATCACTGCTATAAACACTGGGGTGCATGTATCCCTTTGTATCTGTATTTTTGTATTCTTTAGGTAAATACCTACTAGTGCAATTGCTGGGTTGTAGGGTAGTTCTACAACTTTTAGTTTTAACTTTTTGAGGAACCGCCACACTGTTTTCCAGAGTGGCAGCACCAGTTTGCATTCCCACCAACAGTGTAAGGGGATTCCCCTTTCACCACATCCTCGCCAACACCTGTTGTTTCTTGTGGTGTTGATTTTAGCCATTCTGACAGTTGTGAGGTGATGTCTTATTGTAGTTTTGATTTGCATTTCCTTGATGATAAGTGATGCTGAGCATCTTTTCATGTGTCTTTCAGCTGTCTGTATGTCTTCTTTGGAAAAATGTCTATTCATATCTTGTGCCCATTTTTTTTAAGTTTATTGATTTATTTTGAGAGAGAATGAGCACAAGAGAATCACAGGCAGGCTCCACAGTGTCAGTGTATAGCCCGATGGCTCACAAACCATGAGACCATGACCTGAGCCGAAGTCAGACACTTAACCGACTGAACCACCCAGGCATTCCTCTTTTGCCCACTTTCTATTGGATTATTCACTTTTGGGGTGTTGCGTTTTATAAATTGTTTATATATTTTGGATACTAACCCTTTATTGGATATGTCATTTGCAAATATCTTCTCCCATTCTAAGGCTGACTTTTAGTTTTGTTGATCATTTCCTTCATTGTGCAGATGGTTTTTATTTTGATGTAGTGCCAATAATTTATTTTTGCTTTTGTTTCCCTTGCCTCAGGAGACATATCTAGAAAGAAGTTGCGATGGCTGATGTCAAAGAATTTACTGCCTGTGTTCTCTCAAAGACATTCACTCTTAAAACAGCATGGATTCAATACAGAGGGAGAACTATCACACCATAATTAATGGTAGCTTCAGAGTTAGTGGAATGGTAAGAAGTTCTTTTTAAAAAATCATTACAAGCAGCACCTGGGTGGCTCAGTCAGTTAAGTACCTGACTGCAGCCCAGGTCATGATCTCATGGTTCGTGGGTTTGAGCCCTGCGTCTACTCTCTGCTGACAGCTCAGAGCCTGGAGACTGCTTTGGATTCTGTGTGTCTCTCTCTGCCCCTTCCCTGCTCACGTTCTGTCTCTCTCTCTCTCAAAAATAAACAAACATTTTAAAAATGTAAAAAAAAAAATCATTACAAAATGAAGGTATCTTCAGAATTAGCATAATGGCTTAACCAAATGGGACCTGTTTTTTGGGGCACAAACCTATGGCATAATCAAGTTAAATACTGATGTCTCTTCAGCAATGTAAGAAATTCTTATTGAGGAGGGCACCTTTTGGGATGAGCACTAGAGGTTGTATGCAAACCAATTTGACAATAAATTTGATATTAAAAAAAAGCTTCTCTTTCTGTGCTCACACAATGGGCAGCAAAAAAAAAAAGAAAAAGAAAAGAAATTCACACAAATTTTTATCTATCTCCTCAATTTCTGAATACAACATTTGATATCTGTAGAGGAATAACAGAAAACTTTTTTATACCAGTTAAGAAATGGGCAGAAGACATGACACAGACTTTCTTCCAAAGACATACAGATGGCTAACAGACACATGAAAAGATGCTCAACATCACTCATCATCAGGGAAATACAAATCAAAACCATGATGAGATACCACCTCACACCTATCAGAATGGCTAAAATTGACAACATAGGAAACAACAGATGTTGGCAAGAATGTGGATGAAGGGGAAACCTCTTACACTGCTGGTGGGAATGCAAACTGGTGCAGCCACTCTGGAAAACAGTGTGGAGGTTCCTCAAAAAGTTAAAAATAGAATGACCCTATGATCCAGCAATTACACTAATAGGTATTTACCCAAAGAATGCAAAAATAGAGATTTCAAGGGGCACATGCACCCTGATGTATATACAGCACCATTATCAACAATAGCTAAACTATGGAGAGCCCCAAATGTCCATCAACTGATGAATGGATAAAGACGTGGTATATATACACAATGGAATATTACTCAGCCATCAGAAAGAATGAAATCTTGTCATTTGCAATGATGTGGATGGAGCCAGAGTGTATTATGCTAAGCAAAGTAAGTCAGAGAAAGATAAATGCCATATGATTTCACTCGTATGTGGAATTTAAGAAACAAAATAGATGAAGATAGGGGAAGGGGGAAAAAGAGAGAGAGAAGCAAACCATAAGAGACTCTTTTTTTTTCTATGTCTTTTTTTTTAATATGAAATTTATTGTCAAATTGGTTTCCATACAACACCCAGTGCTCATCCCAACAGGTGCCCTCCTCAATGCCCATCGCCCACTTTCCCCTCCCTCCCACCCGCCATCAACCCTCATTTTACTCTCAGTTTTTAAAAGTCTCTTATGGTTTGGCTCCCTCACTCTCTTTTTTTTTTTCCTTCCCCTCCCCCATGGTCTTCTGTTAAGTTTCTCACGATCCACAAAACAGTGAAAATATATGGTATCTGTCTTTCTCTGTATCACTTATTTCACTTAGCATAACACTCTCCAGTTCCATCCACGTTGCTACAAAGGGCCATATTTCATTCTTTCTCATTGCCACGTAGTATTCCATTGTGTATATAAACCACACTTTCTTTATCCATTCTTCAGTTGATGGACATTTAGGCTCTTCCCATAATTTGGCTATTATTGAAAGCGCTGCTATAAACATTGGGGTACAAGTGCCCCTATGCATCAGCACTCCTGTAGCCCTTGGGTAAATTCCTAGCAGTGCTATTGCTGGGTCATAGGGTAGATCTATTTTAATTCTTTGAGGAACCTCCACACTGTTTTCCAGAGCGACTGCACCAGTTTGCATTCCCACCAACAGTGCAAGAGGGTTCCCGTTTCTCCATATCCTCTCCAGCAAGGAGACTCTTAACTATAGAGAATAAACTGAGGGTTGATGGAGGCGGGTGGGTGGGGGATGGGCTAGATGGGTGATGGGCATTAAGGAGGGCACTTGAGATGAGCACGGGGTGTTATATGTAAGTGATGAATCACTAAATTCTACACCTGCAACCAATTTTACCATATATGTTAACTAACTAGAATTTCAATAAGAAGTTTAAAAATAAACCATAAAAAAGAAAAAAATTATGGTTAAATCATTCAGTGATTTATTATGACACTCTTTAGACCACTGTAGATGCAAGATTCACCATTAGACAACTATAGTAATACTAATTTGAATCTGAAATCAGACTGCAGCACTAAAATATCACAAGCTAATGAAATTCAAGGAATGTTCATGACACATATTTCACAACTAGTAGTCAAATATTTCATGAGTGCCTTAACCTAAGATTACATGCTGTGAAGACTGCTTTCTCTGTTATCACAGAGCTTACAGTCTTATATGCATGAAACAGGAATAATTTAAATGCTAACGGCCTAGTACTGAAAGATAAGTACAAATGGGATCAACTATTTGGAGAAGAGATCATGGAGCAGATGGGACATAACCTAGGCTTTGAAAGATGTGCAAAATATGGAGATGACTAGGAGAGAAGAAATATGCTGAGCATGAAGGATAACATGAAAAGCAGAGGGTGTAAAGGGATGCCACATATGTGAGCAACAGTAAGGAATCTCTAACGAGAGGAGATTATAATAGAAAGCAGTAGGAAGATTAAATGATTTCAGTTTTAGAAGAACTTTTTAATTGAGCCAGAGGAGCAGGGACTTAGGTAAATTATTCAGCAAGGGAATATACAGATTTTGAGATCACTGAACTTTATAGGTAGGATGAGTGGTCTAGAAAAATGAAGTGATTCACTGAGAAGCTCCAAATCTTGTGATATAGTTAGCCATAACTTAAAACCCATCACCTCATAATAGTATACAAGGTGCTTCATACCTATCCCTCTCAGCATGCTATTGTATTGCCAAGCAACACCCAAGTTTGTGGGCATTTACTCTTGGTGTCTGTGTTTATGATGTAGCCTCTGACACGCAGCCCATCTGAAAGGGTAAAGTAAGTCTACCTTAAGGGTAAAGGGTTTTATATTCATATAGGTATAGTGTCTGTCTTATATTTTATTGGACATGGCAAGCAACTTATAACAATAGCTTTAATGAAAGAATAAATGGATTAATAAAACACTCCATGATGACAAGGTTCAGGAAGGTAAACTCAGAGAGAAAACTACTAACTTTGGTAATCTTCAATAAGGTCGTTTCAGTAAAGAGGTGGAAAACTCAGATGGAAAGGGATAAGTAAAAGAAACATTGATCGGAAATGATCAAGGCAATGGATATAGAACACAGATATAAGAACTTTGGGCCTGAAAATAAGACATTCTTTTGATGTCTGCAGACATCAAGATGAGTTACTGTCCCAAGCAAAGTTTTCATCAATATTCATTCTTTCACTTAATATTTTTTGAGCCTTATCAGTATAAGGCCCTGTTCTAGCCCTGGATGAATAAGTCCAAGGGCCTCCTAAAGAGTTCATAACATAATGAGACAGAAAGTATATAAACAAAAAATTTTAAATGGGCGAAAACATGCTAACAAAGATATCTGCAGAATGTCTCAGGAACAACAACTATAAAAGGGAGACATTTTTATGTTGTTTCAAATGGACAACTTAAATGGGAAGCTAAGGCATACAAATTTTAAGCATAGAGGAAGAAACCTGTATCTTTATACCTTTATTTTTCAAATAGAAAATAAAGGATAAGATGAGAGATGTGCGAACAATTACATAGCAGTTAGTAAAATGAGGGAAATGGCTTAGACAGGAAATCTCGTTAGTTGACACATAATGATCTACATGTAAAAAATATACATTAAAAAACAACAAATTTAAAAATGAAAGTTCATACTCAATAAATCAAACATACAAAAGTCATAATGATCCTTTCCTTCCCTTTTCCAGTGTTCAAAGTCTTTGGTTAAAAATAATTTTTCACTGTCTCTTGTATCATGGATTTTCTTTGAAAATGCAGCTAGATCTAACAAACCTCCAGATTTATTCTCCAGGAAAACTGGAGACTCTTCCAGAGTAGGGGCAGTGTTTTACTATTGTGGACAGCACAAATGTTTGCTGAATGAATGAAATAAATACATTTTTTTCCATATCCAGGAAGTACAGGAAAACAGAGTCCTATGATCCATAGAAAAAATTAATTTTGGAGGGACACAAAATACTTCAGAAGATAGCCAGATGCTGGAATCTATGGCTTTAGCTATTCTGCTTAGTCTCATGTTGACTGAACCAGAAGCCTAGACTTGATAACTTTTCGAACAGATCTTCAGACACTTCCTTACGGGTATATCAAGCCTAAATTTCCAAGTCAAGATTTTTCATTAAGCCTGAAGTCTCTTAATATAATGAGGTTCAGCAGGAAGAAACTTGTAGTATCCCAAGTCTTGGATGAGGATTAAGTCTGTCCCTCCATTTTATCCTTCAATTTCCCATTGGACAGAAAGGAATAGTAGCACTATTTCTTTCTTGCACCTCTCAGGCATATATATATATGAGAGTAACAGTAAAATTAAAAATTTCCAAGCTCAATGAAGAGTCACTACATATATGCTAAATGTCATTTTCACGAACTGTTCTTTCCGTTTCTCTTTTCTCTTAATTGTATAAGTACAATGAAAATAGCAGAGGTTGTTGAATTGCAGTTTTAGTAGTAAGCTTTTTAAAATCTTAAGACACATGTAATATTTCCACACACCATTATACTTTTGAATTCCAGCTGGGACAAGACCTGTAAGTGACAAATGCCATGAGAATGGATATTCTCACAGTATTTCTGGCACATCCAAACAGAGGAAGTCCCAAAGATCTCATGAGAAAATAAGCTCTTCTAAGACTCTCATCCCAGTTTTTGGGCTTACTCTATATAGATAAACTTCTATAAGCCTTCAGGCTTTTGGGTCTTTATCCAAATCCACAAGAGCTTTGATCCTTTAGAGGTTTACCAGTCTCCAAGATAGACAGAGTTCTCTTGGGAGAAAAAAATCCCAAGTTCCAATAAAATGGTTTCTCAATAAACTAAAGCAGGAATTCTATTTGGGAGTAGGAAATCATTTAAAAATCAGAATTTATAAAACATCCCTTGATGCTTAAAGCTATATTTTGTTTTTGTTTTCAGTTGTTTATTTGCTTATTATTGTTTTTATTGTTAGAATGCAAGGCACTAAACCAGTACAGTTCACACTGGGCTTTAACCACTGACTTCTGGGTTTACTTGAACAAGTTTGCATTTTTTAAAAAGGAATTATGAAAACAACCTCATGCACTCTTTTTTTTTTTCCTTCCACCTTTTGGAAGGATACCTGCAGATACCTTTTACTGAGGAACTCTCAATCTCCATACCAACATATGGTACCATTGTCTGTGTGTCAGGTTGACATGGTATAACCTGTTTACAAGAAGTTTTGCTAACTTCAAAATGCCATCTTATCATTTATGCATTGTCCCTAAGTATGTTTTCCCAGACATTCTATACTATAAAAACACAGAGGAAAAATGGATTAAGTTGAGTATAAAAGTAAAGAGAGAAAATAACAATGGGCTTTGTTGCTGCACTAGAGGAACAGCTTGTCAGGTCAGCTTTGCAGAGAGGCATATTCCCAAACCAGTCATCATTAATGGACTCACTTCCACAGGAAAAAAAAAAAAAGACAGAGTCTGAAAACTCCGGACAAAAGAAATCCCTGCAGACAAAGTAAAAACAAATTAAAAGACCCATTATAAAACACAGATGCTACAAGGAAAATAAACTTTGCAAGATTTACTGGGCTTTGACAAACGTGAACATTTGTGGAAAAGACATCAGCAACAACTCCCAGGTAATGTGGCTAGACTCCTTTCTGTTTCATCTTTACCCTCTCTTCAGAAGCTGCCAGGCTGGGATTCTTAGCTTCTGAATGCAGTGATGTGAGAACACGTGAATGTGGCAAACTGCCAGCTTCAAGAAGTTTCTGAAGCCAGAAATATCCTGAAATTGTTGACCATTTCAGATTATGCTAAATATTAAGGTTAATATCAGTTTATCTATATGTGTATGCATTTCTTCTTAAATGCAGTCAAGAGGAAAAACAAGCCATAAATGTAATTACTTGCCTCCTCTCCCACTTTAAAAACTTTCCCTATCCCACCATACTGTGAACTAAAGCAAATAAAAGCAGTTAAAATGACATTAAGCAATCAAGGGATAGAGTTATAAATCAGAAAGTACCTTAAAACAGTATCATATCAGTAAGAAAGGGAAAACTTTTTATTATAGATTTCTAGAAGCACAAACTACAGTCTGCTGCCAATGGGGGTTACAGGACTAGAATATTCTAGGATCAGAAGGTGTAAGAAACTAAGAACTATCGTGGAATAAAGTGAACCAAGTGGAGCATTTGAAGGATAAAGGAGCATTGTCTTTTGTTGTCAGTAGGGACACAGGGATAAATACAAAAATGGCAAAGGTGTAGTTGTAAAAAAGCAAAGGACACCAGGCTGTGTTGACCATGCCCTCTGGGAGAGAACTATTATTGGAAGGTCTGCATTTTTTTTCTCACTTTTTGTTCCTTATCATGGGCACAGAACTTGTTCACTTTAGGTATTCCACTTTTCAGAAGGTTTACCATAGAAACTTTTCTATATATGAGACTCCTACAATAGTATCAAACTCTCTTCTTATCACCTCTCTATACACTTATCAACAAGATCCACTCTTATTTTAGGATACAAGCCTCCCTGTTAGGGTCCTTGGTCTGCTAATATTTTGAACCATTACATTTTGTAATCAGATTAATGACGGCCACTGAAAGCCAATGTCCATATAACAACCTGGCACTCCCAAGAAGGCAGTTCTATAGAAAGAGCCCCACTCCCAATATCCCATTGTGACTGTTCTCCTCCCGTCAATTTCCCTACTCTCAGACCTCATGTAGATGTTCTATCCCCTACATATCTTTCCAAAATAAAAACTGGGTAATGAGTTCGTATGGGGATTTTTGTGTGTGCTTTTTGCTTTCCACAGACAACCAAAACTTTTGGTCTGCTTTTAATATCCTGCTGTGGAATTGACAGGGATAAAAATCCAAAATATACCAGTGAGTTTAACTAAGTTAACTCTGTAGTTGAAAAGCTCCCGACTTCTTGACTCTGTCAAAGAGTACAATGGTAGCTTGTTTTGAAACAATCACTGGAAATCTGGGCTCTGAAAAGTTAAAAACACTGCTTAGCGCTAGCTTGCCATCTAATTTAACATTAAAGCTTTCTCAGCCAAACACTCAATAATTATTTAATCAAAACCAAATAAAATCCTTTCAGAGTATATAAAAAGTATCCTGTGCAAATAGGAATTTCCTGAATGTGGGTTGTTTTGGTTGGGATGGGAGTCTCTATTTCTCTCTTTCTTTCTTTCTCTTGTTCTTTTTTTTTTTTTTCTTTCTCCTTTCCTAGATGAGAATGACAAGCTTCCCAGCTGCAGTTCCAGGACTTTCACCCTCCTTTTTGACCTTTTCTCAGGCGTATTCCAGTATAATCTGTAATCTACTCAAGTAGGAAAAGGAAACAGCAGCGCCCTGGTGAGAAACAGCGCCTTCTGACCCACATACCAAACTGGGCGGAAGCAATGCTTGTTCACAGGAGCCAGGGAGAGTAGAACACACAATTAAAAGAAAAAATAACATATACATATTTTTTAAAAGACTGTTAACACAACAATCAAACAGTTTAGGTGACAAAGTTCAAGACAGAAAAGAGTTCAGGACAATCCTGATTGGGTATTGACTTGTTTCTCCTTGTAACTTTTCTGAGGGGAGTGACAGATGATGAAATCAAAGTGCTGCAAATCTTTATGCATTTCAAGCAAAAACACTTGTTGCTTTTCAACCAAACAGTTCATGGCGACACAGACATTACAGTAGGTACTTTGGGGAAGGGTGGGAAGGTAAGAAGAGAAATCTCCCACAAATCCGACTTGAAAACCAGTGTTTTGTTTTTTTTTTACGTGATGGGGACTGAGGTTTTGAATGATGACATTGTCATCACTGCGTCTCACTACATACAAAGTCGCCTGCGTGGAGATTTGTACTAGTGCTTCCTAAATGTCAGAAGAATTAAAACTTTAGGCCCTGGAGAATTGAGATGCCACTAATTATTGAATAACTATTTATATAAATTTGTTTATCTATTTATACAAATATATGTTTATAAATAATTAAATTAAAAAACTGCTAGATTGCTTTCCTTTCTGTAGTCTGAATACGTTTTCACCAGTTAATGATTTAAATGGCTCACAACTATCATATACAAGTTTGATTATTTTTCTTTCCTTAAATCTAAAATAAACTCAATAAATTCAGAAAGTTGTAACACAAAAATAAAAATCAAAAGAAACCAGTTTGCTAAAACTATACATACAGCAAGGGACAATCCACCCTGCTCCAAAAAGATACTAAAGCATGCTTAGAACAAGGAGTCTGGAATGTAAAAATAAGCCTGAAAAGGGAGACGAGATCAAGAGTTAGAAACATCATTTATAAAATGTAAAAATATAAACAGGGGAAAAAAATATAAACAGGGGAAAATAGAAGAAATATGTCCAAAAAGTTCAAGATAAAATAAGGTGTATGAGATAGGCAATGAAATACATTGTAGGAAAATCTCTTGCCTACATTTCCTCTCCACTACATTTGTGGCACAATTTAGTCTCAATCACATAGCCAACCCAAATTTATAAAATAAATGAAAAAAATTTCCCCCCTAAGTAAAAATTTCATTACTTTAGGTTTATTATTCTTAGAGCATTCCAAGATTGGAGATGAAGAACATTTTATAAACTATAAAACTTCTTAATATTTAAGTTTTAATTTAAATAACTTAAATAATTTAAATATCAAGAAGTTTTAGCAAGTTTTAATTCATTATAAACATTAGGATTGTAGCCTGCCACTCTTACAACAATGAAATATCAAAAACAAAACAACAAAAAACAAACAAAACAAAACAGTATTTAGACTATATTTAACACTAGAGATGACAAAGCAAACTCTTTTATGAATAAGAAGAATAAAAGAAAAGAATCCTGGGTCTTTCACTTTAAGATTCACATTATTCCTAAATCTAGTATATTTAAGCAGCCTCAAAATTTCCCACTTCGAATTGAGCTCAAGCTTCTGAGTGCTCAGAAGTGAAGACTGTTAGCCCTGGTGAAAAATCTCCAGAATTAAAAACCCGGCAATCTAGCATCACTTAAACCAAATTTGGGGTTCAATGAACTTCCCAAAGTATAAATAAATCCTCACTGAAATTCTTTTGAAAATATACCTACGCTCATATCCCCCATGCTTATATCACAATGAATTTTGTATCATGTCAGCAAAGCAAACAGGAGGATGAACTTCACTGTCCGAAGGAAAAAATACATAAACTTATCTGCATCATTAAACAAATATAACTTTATTACTTAAACTGCTGAACATATAGCATGTGGAAGAATTGGGAGTTGGCTATGAGATAAAAACAAACACTGAGACAACATATTAAATAAGTTGCAAGATTTAGGTGCATTTGTTTCAGACTTGGAGGATTCAAATGATTTAATTTAACATTTGCAAAACTTGTCTTTTGCAAATAAGCACTGTATAGTTAAGGAAAAATTAAATATAAAATCAGAGTATTTTCTGTTGAAAAATTATAGTAGTAAAATGTAAGCAACATTCCTAATATTCAAAAAGATATAAACTGGAATATCAATAGCAAAGATGCCCTGCTCCCCTGCTCTCCTTCCCGCTCCCCCACCCCCACCACACAGAAGCCTCCCTTCTTTTTACCCATGACTGTTAAGGATATTTTCTGGCTCTATTTCAGCATCATGACTCAGGTCATGAGAAGTGTCAAAGATGCATTTCCTTCAGATGGGAAAGAGCAACAGATTTTAACAACCATACAAAGTTGGGAGTATAGTGCAAAAGGGCCAAGTCAGCTTTTTTGACAGCAGGGAAGATAAAACCTTTTATATTCACATATATTTTATTTCCAGCTTAAAAACATTTAAATATCTCTCTATCAAAGTATGCTTACATGTTCTGCTCAAGAAGAAAATGGGAAACCCATGCCCAATTTAGCTGCCTAAATTACCAACAATTTGTGAAAGAGAATTGTTCACCTCCTCCCCCCCCCAAAAAAAAATCAGAGTATGCCATATGGGTGCTAATAAACTGTTCAAGTCCTTGTCTTAAAAACTAACTTTTCCTAAAGCAAAACCATGAATTTAGTCATGTACATAAAAACTCCCTTGATAGAAATTCCCTGAGAGTGAGAACCACAAAGAGGAGTGCTACTATGACCATATCTGGGCGCCATATCCTTCCCTGTAATTCTTCTGCCATAGCAGAAACACTTTTTCTTAATCAGCTGGCTCACTGCCAAAAACCATATTCATTTATCAGTACTGTCATTTTATATTTTCTCTTATCCATGATTTTATCAAATGTGGACACATTTCAATCCACTCCCAAATCAGACAAGGGTGAAATATTAAGCATTCCCTACTAAGGATGAAAATAGAATAGCCTCTCTCTTCTGAGGCTGCCAACAACAACAATGCCCACATCAATTCCAGTATATCCATTCTGAAATAGTTTCACTCCTGTGCCTCGTTCTAGCTTCAATATTCTCACCTGCAAAAACACACGATCCAATGTTAATAACTCTTTCAATGAACCTTAAATCCCTTTCCTTTTCTCATCCTCCTCCAAATTCTAAACATCATTTTATGCTAAAAACCTATTATGCTAAGAACCGTAATAGTTTCTATTTCTCAGTATGTGTAACCCTGGCACAGCCCTGACCCCACTCTCTGTACCCTTTTGTAGCTTATAAACTATGGGCCAGCAGTCAGATTTTTACTTCCTGCTCAGATTTTAAGTTCAAGAGTACTCATGGCTGCTACTCCCAGCTGTGATAATTTCTAAATCTGTTAATTGGAGTCAGTTATTCAGACACTGGTCATTATGCATCCTAAGAAGCCTAATTTCTACTCTCTTTTCCTTCTCCATTTTTTCTAAAACCAAATTTTGAAAAAAATGTTTCACTGGACTCTGACCAGAATTTTCTTACTTCTTTGTCTTCCTCACTGGAAAAGTAAGGCAATAGTAACATACAAACAGATATGCCAAATCCTCTTGTTGTTATTCTAATCACTAAAATAATATAACTCCTTCAACTCCCTGAAAACTGACTTCTAAGTTTACTGAGAGAAAGTTTCTACTACCCCAAATCCACCCCAAACAGAGGATTCCTTTGTGGGAAAACTGACCAGTCTAAGTGAAAAGATCTACAAATAGTATTGATTGGGGGTTCCCTAATACAATTGCCAGTCCCACCTGAGGGATCAGTGGGAACTAGAAGTTGGTATGACCTCCTCCTGCTCAAAGAACTTCCAATCATTTCTTTAGTACAGATGTATTAATTAGCTGAATAAAAATAAAATAATGAAACAAATTAATAAGTAATAAAATTTCAATAATAAAAATAAGAATGATCACAAAGGATTCCAAGATATCCAGGTCAATATTTTGGTTTAATCAGTCTGAGACTGGGCCTAGGCACCAGTACCTTTTATACTTATAAGGCAAATTATAAGGTACAATCAGGGTTGAGAACCACTGTCCTAATATGAAAGATAATGATCACAACAAAAAAATTGAAAAAGGAACTCATACGAAATAGAGATAATGCATCGAGCAAAAAAATGCCTCAAAACTATATCCATATCTCAAAAGGATAAAGAATATTCCACCTATATAAAAAAGAAAAGGATGTGATAAAAAAATCATTTGGAGAGGGGCGCCTGGGTGGCTCAGTTGGTTGAGCATCTGACTTTGGCTCAGGTCATGATTCCCGGTTTGTGAGTTCAAGCCCCGCGTCAGGCTCTGTGCTGACAGCTCAGAGCCTGGAGCCTGCTTCAGATTCTGTGTCTCCCTCTTTCTCTGCCCCTCCCACACTCATGCTCTGTCTCTCTCTCTCTCAATAATATAATAAATAAATGTTAAAAAAAATCATTTGGAGAAAAGGATATTAAAAACATGATACAGAAATAAAAATACAACAAGATTAGAAGACAAAGTTGGGGATACTCTCATAAAGTAAAACAAAAAGACAAATAGAAAAATAGAAAAGGAAGTTACAGATTCAATGTAGGAGATCCATTATCCAACTAACATGATTTCCAGAAAGGGGCAAAAAAGAAAACAGCAAGGAAGAAACTATGAAGAACTGAAAGAAGACGTCTCTCAGGAGTGACACCTAAGAGTAGAGAGGGGTGAGGCAAGAGAGTGCCATTTGTCATTATAAAATTGTGGTCTTATTTGACTTTTATAATACATGTATTACTTTGACCAAAGTATACATTAAATAGGTAAAGAAAAACAACAAAACTCCAATCAATGTTAACAGAAAAGAGAAGCAGAGATTAACTGTAAACTCTAATAATGCCTCAGTGGTAGAGTTTAATCACTCTGGTCCCATAAAGTATAGAGATAACAAATCCTTGAACAGTAGTACACAGAGGACTAAAGAAAGGAATTTTTAGAACATATAGACATCACTTATTCAAATGATTAAAAAATTTGCCTCCACTCAATTACCTAAATTCATTCATAGAAGCTAGGCATCTGGATGGAGTACTAAAATGATATTAATTAATTGTAATATATTTCAAAAGTCTGATTCTGTAAGAAGACTCTGAGAAATAAACCATAGAAAACATAGTAAAAAGGAAGCCGGGTTATTATAAAATGTTATAAGACATCCACATCCATAGTACACCAAGTTCATGCTAGGGTGGCCATGATTACAATCATGGGAAAGTTTAGAAAAGATCGCCCTCTAGAGGCATGTCTCCTTAACCATTTAAAAGCAAAACTATAAAAACCTGGATGGAGTCTGATTTGCCAACATAAAAAATAGAGAGAGAATATAATTGCATGAGCAGTAAAAAACGAAAGAACAAATTCTGGGTGGGTTTCAATTGCTAAATACCTTATGTGGCATTTAAGAGAAAACTTCCAGAGGGAAAAAATGTAGCATAGTCCAAATGAAATAGATAAAATGATAAAATATTCTAGCAGAGTTTAATCAGTTTTCATAGCACTACACGAAAGTTTATCTTACAGGCAATGTAAGAGTTTTTAAAAATACTCCACAGGTAATTTTATTTTCCTCAAAAACTATGCTATCTGAACCTCCCTCTCAATTTTGCTGTGAACCTAAAACTGCTCTATAAAATAGTCTAGTAAAAAATTATGCTATCTTTATTTAATAGATGGTTCTTCAGTTACTGCTTCTGAAATGAAAGCATCTTGTTTTCAGTAAGGTATTAATTATGAGATCTCTCTTTTCAATCCACTTGCCCTAAAGAACTCATCTGCTCTGAAAAGCAATAGGAATTGACATAAAAATACTTAAAATACCATATGATTTTGGTGTATAGTAAAGGTAAAGACTAGCATAATATTGTAGCAACGTTGTAAAAAGGATGATCAAAGAACTTATAAGAAAACAAATTCACTGGGAAAACTATTAGATCTAACAAGAACAAATTAGAAACAAGACTTCAATCTGAACTAAAACAGTAAAGTATATATAACCAGTAAAAATCCAGGTAGTAAACTAATATAGCCTAAAAGAAGACTTTATCCAGTTAACATGTATATACTCTATATATACCCTGTGTGATATGAGGCATAAAATTTAAAGCAGAACTACAGTGCACATGATTGATTTTTCTTGGCAAAAATTAAAACATACAAATGGAAACTTCAATCCACAAGTAAACAGTGATGTGGAAAGAGAAGTCAGGAATCATCACATTATTGATTGTCTTAAGTAGGTGAAACTGTATAAGGCTGAAATGTGTGGTTGTTTTGTATTTACAATTGTGTTGTGGTCTGTATCAAGAAAACTACTGATCAACAAAAGTAAGTAATTACAAAACCATCATAAAGACTATAAACAATTTCTGAGCGGTAAAAAGAATGCATCACACAGATGCTAAAAAGACTAGTAATGCTACCAGTTATTTAAAAGTACTTTACTAAAATCTAGAGGCTTCACATCCAAGAATTCAGAGGCCCCTCTAGAGGTCTCAGTCTCATCAGCCAGCTCCATTTGGAAGAAGCAGAATCTGGAATTCAGATGCCAAAAACTGTGACTCAAAGAGGACTCCTCCCCTGAGGAACAACGAGTTGATGGGAAAGGAGACACTTCCAAGAACTCTGGAGAAGTGCAAAAGTGAATCCAAAACCCCTGTGTTAACTCAGTGGAAATAGCAGGATTAAAAAAAAAAAAAAAAAAAAAAGGCTAAAAAGCCCTATCACTTTGTAAAGAAATGCAAAGGACTAAAGAAGAGGTGAATAAATTAATCAAAATGTATTTCCTGATGATATTAAAATAACAAACACAGATAAAAAAGAAGGAATACCACTACCTGCACTTTCAGTTTTGTGTTGGTATCTCCCTTCATTTCAGAAACATATCAGAAGTCAACTTATCAGAGCGCCTGGGTATCTCAGTTGGTTAAGCATCCGACTCTTGATTTCGGCTTAGGTCATGATCTCATGGTTCTGAGATCTGCTTCAGGCTCTGCAATGACACTGTGAAGCCTGCTTGGGATTCTCTTTCTCCTTCTCTCTCTCTCTCTCTCTCTCAAAATAAATAAATAAACATTTTTTAAAAAGTAGTCAACTTACCAATACTGAGTTCTATAATGATATTAAAACCTATATACAATAAAGTCACAATTATATTTCATTTATATTATTCAGTGACTTACTCGTTTATTCTGTTTTCTGGATTCAAGAGGTACTATATAAAAATACAAAAAATCAATCAGTCCTATATACCTCCTCAATAATAAACACTATCAATGACACTAATCATAGCAGCTAATTTTTACTTAGGATTTGATATGTACAAACACTATTTAAAGTGCTGTGATCCTGCCAGGTAGGTAATATTAACCCCATTTTATAGATAGAAAATTAAGGCACAGGTATTTAAGTAATTTGTCTAAGATTACAGAGTTATGAAATCATGGGGGATAGATTCCACCACAAGTAGTCTGACTCTAGTCCTCCAACTGCCTCCCTGAGCACATTCCAGCTTCATAATGGAGGTCATCAAAAAAAGAAGAAACAAAAAGGTAGAAAGTAGTAAGCAACAAGAGCATACAGAAGGAGTAAATACATAAAGTTACACATCATAATCTGAGCTGAGGTTGAAAAATGCATTGTGTACCAGAAGAAATATGCAGAAAGCAGTTCAGGTGTAGAAATAAGGTATCATACTAGAGAGCGAAGACAAGTCATTGAATTTGCTTGGGGCATAAATAATCGTGGAAGAAATGGTTTCTCTATTCATCAAAAATTTACTAACTGGTAAAAGAAATGCTGTTCTCCTAGAGGACTATTTTGTGACCTTTGCCCTTTTCCTTAAAGCTCCCAATACCTGCCACCATCCTCACTTCCTGATTCCATGAAGAAACAAAAGCAGTCTTTTCTTTCCCTCTAACTTCTCCCCATTTTTCTGCTCCCTTTTACATCAGTGCTTCTGGAAAGACTTGTTAATACCAGTCTCCAATTTCCCTCTTCCTGTCTCACCAGAATCCATTCCTATCAGGCTCCTCCCACTCCACCAAACTGCTCTTATCATGGTCACATGTCCTCTACATTACGAAATTTGATGGTATTCTATTGCTTTCTCAGTCTTTTTTTCTATAAATTATTATTTTTTAATTTTATTTTTAATTTTGTAAAATTTACATCCAAATTAATTAGCATATAGTGCAACAATGATTTCAGGAGTAGATTCCTTAGTGCCCTTACCCATTTAGCCCATTCCCCCTCCCACAAACCCTCCCGTAACCCTCAGTTTGTTCTCCATATTTATGAGTCTCTTCTGTTTTGTCTCCCTCCTTGTTTTCATATTATTTTTGTTTCCCTTCCCTTATGTTCATCGGTTTTGTCTCTTAAAGTCCTCAAATGAGTGAAGTCATATGATATTTGTCTTTCTCTGACTAATTTCACTTAGCATAATATCCTCCAGTTCCATCCATGAAGCTGCAAATGGCAAAATTTCATTCTTTTTGATTGCTGAATAATACTCCATTGTATATATATACCACATCTTCTTTATCCATTCATCCATCGATGGACATTTGGCTCTTTCCATACTTTGGCTATTGTTGATAGCGCTGCTATAAACATGGGGGTGCATGTGTCCCTTCGAAACAGCATACCTGTATCCCTTGGATAAATGCCTGGTAGTGCAATTGCTGGGTTGTAGGGTAGTTCTATTTTTAGTTTGTTGAGGAACCTCCATACTGTCTTCCAGAGTGGCTGCACCAGTTTGCATTCCCATCTCAGTCTTTATCTTAAGTGGCCTATCAGCAGAATTTGACACCTGGATCCCTCTCTTTTCTCAGAAAAAAATTTTCTCATTTGACCTCTAGGATTTCTCATATATGGTTTTCCTTCTCTGTTACTAGCTACTTCATGGTGGAGGGCCCAGGTCTCAGTCTTGGGACATCTTTATTTTTTTTTCTTACTCAACTCACTAGGTGATCTCATCCTGCTTTTGGCTTCACCTGTGCCTTCCAAACACTTATCCTCAGTCTAGTCCTTTCCACTGAACTCCAGGCTTGTAGAACCGAATATCCACTTAATATCGCTAGGAGGCCAAAGATACATCTTAAACTAAACATGTCCGAAACTTCTGATCCTGCCCCTATCCCCGAACCTACTTTAACATTGTGTTCCTCATTTGACATGAAGGCAACCCCGTCCTTCCAGCTGCTCAGGCCAGAAGCTTTACTAGTTACCCTGACTCCTCTCTTCTGTCATACTTGACATAATAAATGCCAGATCCTGTTAACCCTACCATCAAAATGTATCAAGAATAAAATCACTACTCACAATCTCCATTATAAACAACTCAGTCTAAGCCTTTCCTCTCTAACCTGGATTTCTGCAATACTCTCCTAACCAGTCTCACTAGGCTTCTACCCTTGTCACCTAGGACTGTGAATTCTCAATACAAATCTCCATTCTGATCCTACTAAAACACAGTCTTATGTCACTCTTTTTCTCCAAGCTCTCTTCACAGCTTCTCCACCTCACTCTGAGTAAAAGTCAGAGGCTGACATGATCTGACCATATTTCCTCTGTAACCTCATCTTCTAGTATGCACCTTGCACATTGTGCTTCAGCCACACTGTCTTCTTTGCCTTTCCTTGAACACTCTAGGCACACTCCCAGTGCAGGGATTTTACACTGGCTGTTCCTTCTTCCTCAGACATACTCCCCAGATATTTGCATGACTTTCTCCCATACTTCCATCAGATCTTTGTTCAAATGTCATCTTAGTAAGGCCTGTGGGAACCTTTCTAATTTCAAATTGGGATCTTATCCAGGCATCCCCTACTTCCCCTTTCATCCTTTATTTTTCTCCACAGCACACAAAACTATCTACCTACCTACCCATCCATCTATCCATCCATCCATCCTTTTCATTGTTCATATCACTGTACTAAAAAGTCACCTTCATGGAAATAGGGATTTTTTCCTCTTTTGTTCACTGCTCTTTTCCTAGAGCTCAGGAACAGTGCCTGAACATAGTAAACATTAATTAACAGTTGTTGAACAAATGAATGTATCTCACAGATGTTAAAATGAAAAGCAATGTTACTATGAATGAGAAGCTCTTCATTCTGACAAGCAATGATTTAAATACTTTTTTTTTTTAAGTTTATTTGTTATCGAGCGACAGAGAGAGACAGAACGTGAGGGGCAGAGAGAGAGGGAGACACAGAATCGGAAGCAGGCTCCAGGCTCTGAGCCATCAGTCCAGAGCCCGACACGGGGCTCGAACTCACGGACCGTGAGATCATGACCTGAGCTGAAGTCGGACGCTTAACCAACTGAGCCACCCAGGCGCCCCTGACAAGCAATGATTTAAATCTAAATTGTTTTTATTAGAACTTCTAAAGATGTTTGAAAACTCCAGCTTGAAGCCTTAGAGTCTACATTTTACCAATACTATGTGAGGTGTCAAAATACAAATACAAACAAGAAAAAGACCCCATCTTCAGCCAACATCAAGGCTAATACAGACTGACACAACATCAAGAGATTTTTAAGACAGGCTTAAAAGATGAAAGGATATTTTTAGCTAAATAGGGATTTAACAGGCATTCAAGGGGGTTATAATTATCTCAAATAGAGAAAAGTATATAATAGGAAAGGTGCCAAGAAATAGACACATGTGGCATATTCAGGGAAACCTAGCTATGGTGGGAGGGACAAGAAGTTGGAAATAAGATGGAACCTTCTCTAATATTCTATAAGAATGAAGAGACACTGAAAGATTTTAAGCAGAAAAGTAGAAGATCATATTTATGGTTAACAAAGGAAATGCTTTTGACAGTCACAAAAGGCTGGAGGCTACTGAAACAGATGAGGTAAGAAATGATGATCAGGGTTTTTTTTTTAATTAATTTATTTATTTTTGAGAGAGAGAGACTGAGAAAGCGAGGAGGGGAAGGACAGAGAGAGAGAATGAGAAGGAGAGAGAGAGAATCCCAAGCAGGCTCCACACTATCAGCGCAGAGCCTGAGGCGGGGCTTAAACTCACAAACTGTGAGATCATGACCTGAGCTGAAATCAAGAGTTGGATGCTTAACCGAGTAAGCCACCCAAGCGCCCCAAAGATTAGGTACTCTTAATGATTTTTGTGTCAAGGACTACTTGGGCAGTCTGGGAAAGCTGTGGACTCTTTTTTGGAATAATACTTACAAATTAATGAAATAAAATAAATAGAATTACAAATTAAAAATTATTTAGAAGCATAGTTATCAATACATTCTAAAAATTAAGTTCTGCTATAGCATTATACGTAATAAATATTTAAATCAGTAATATTATTATGTCATAACTTATAACTGCAAAACAATGATGAGCATAATCAGTATTTCAAAATATGTTCAGTAATTCAAAGCATTTCAAGATACACATATTTTGCATATAATGTGATATGAAAATATCTGTGTTTCTATTGGTGACAATGTACTACTTGTGACGTTGTCCCCAATAAAAACACAGATGTTTTGTCTATATTCAAAATAAAAATAAATCCTTAATTTTGGTTAGAAGATATAAATACAAAGATGCAATTTCTCCCCATGCATGTTCATGGATCTTAAGTTAAGAACCCTCAGAGAGACTAAGGTCCAGGCAACAAGATCGGAAATGAAAGAGATTATTTAGAGAGAATATATTTCAAATAAATAAACATCCTCTGTTAAGAAAAAAAAAGGCAAATAGATAAAATAATCCTAACCTAAACTGGATTGACTCCAGAGAGTAAAAAGGAAATATCCCTATATCAACTGTTATTTAACAGTTTCCTTTACTTTGCTAAAAAGAGCACACACAAACAACGGTAATACTGCCAAAGCATGATTCATTTTCAAGATGAATCCCTCCCTGTTCAAAGGTTTACATTGTTTTTGACCAGCATCAGACTGTTTATCCACACAAACTGTAAATACAGCATTTTTAGAACTGTCCAACAACAATGCCCATTTTGTTTTGACATGTAAGATACAAAAAGATCATGGAGAAAAATGACCATCACTCAAAGGTCTATGCTTTACAAATGAGAAATACTACACAGAAATATGGGGTGAAATTCTAACATAATAAGACTTTAGTACATGTTATCAGGAGGAAAATGCCTCCTGAAATTCCTAGCTTTCAAAGGGAATGTTAAGCACAGCAGTACTGTCAAACAGTATAATCTCCTCTCTGAGACGCCTTCTGTTAGCTTCACGCAAAAAAATGAACAGAGCTGTGAAATCAATAAAGCTGAGAGAAAATCATGTATTTTTACTCAGAAATCAAGTATTTCTCTTCAACTATTTGTTCTTTCACAAATGACACATCCTTAATTGATTGGCACATCGCACCCTTCTACAAAAATACACTGAAAGGTATTTGTTCACAGTCATTTAATATCTGCATTCTCTCTTGGACCAGAGATATCTGACGGCAGAGATCACCTTAATTTTTTGTGAACTTTGTAACCAAAGACTGGTGTGTAGTAAGCTTAACAGGGAAGGAAGAACAGGAAGAAAAAGGATGCTCAAAAGATACTCTCTTAAGATGTACAAATATAAGGACTATACATCCTTCGTAATTTTTTATGATTACTTCTGTTCTTTGGTCAACCTAGCTGCCCCATGTGTACTCTGAATCTCTCTCCATAAAGTGTTTGGTGAAATTTAATTGAAGGAAACTCCTTAACACAAAGAGAAAGGTCCTCAAAGAATCTACACTATGAGGCTAATTATACAACAAAAGTTTAAGTAATTATTTCTGAAGTAAAATTTCTTGCAAATGGCTGAAAATACAAATATCCCGTAACTTTCTAAGCTTTTTTTTTTTTTTAATTCTAAATGCTTTTCAAAATGACTTCTAGGACTGATTCTAGAAGATTTTCACATAGGACTGATTCTAAAGATCTTCAACCTTGAAGATCATGGGTCACTAGGTAAATAAACATAAATAACTACTATTCTTATAAAAATAATGGGGCCAAAGCATATAGCATCACCTAAGGAGAAAACGAGGTTCCAAGCTTTTTTGAGTTACAGAATTTCTCCCCAGGATTCTATGTACTTATATGATTTCAGTCTATCTTAAAACTTCCTACAGAAAATATATATCTAGAATTGATTAGGTATTACAAAAGGATACATGTTTAAGCAGAAGCTGAAACAAATAAGGATAGGTATAAAGCCAAGAGAACTTCAGAGGTACTCAAACAACTACTTGCATGCTCATATTCAGCACAGCGCTGTTCAAAACAGCAAACAGGTGGAAAAAACCCAAATGTCGATCAATGGAAGAATAGATAAAATTGGAGTATATACACACAGTGAAATATTACTCGGCCATAAAAAGGAATGAAGTACTGATATATACTATGTGTGGCTGTACCTTGAAAACATTATACCATGTCATATAAGCCAGAAAAAACAATCATATATGATCACATATGGATTATTATATGAAATATCCAGAACAAGTAAATCCACAGAGATGGAAAACAGGCTGGTGGTTGCTAGGGACTTAGTGAGAGAGGAACAGGTAGTAACTGCTTAAAGAATACACGGTGTTCTTCTTAGGTGAGGAAAACATTTTGGAACTAGTTAGAAGTGGTGGTTCATCATGAGCGTACTAAATGCCATTGAATTCTTAATATTAAATGGTTAATTTTATGTTATGTACATTTCAGATCAATTGAATAAATACAAATTGATTTCCGTAGTGGGGCACCTAGGTGGGTCAGTCAGTTGAGCTACTGATTTCAGCTCAGGTCACGATCTCACAGTTCGTGAGTTCGAGCCCCGTGTCGGGCTCTGTGCTGACAGCTAGGAGCCTGGAGCCTGTTTCAGATTCTGTGTCTCCTTCGCTCTCTGCCCCTCCCCCGCTCTCTCTCTCTCTCTCTCTCTCTCTCTCTCTCTCAAAACTAAACATTAAAACATTTTTTAAAAATTGGTTTCTGTAGTAACCATAATCTCTCTGTATAAAATCCTCTATTCTTAAAAATATAAATTGGTCATCTGTCAAGAAGAACCTGCAATGCTCTAGAAAAAGTATCATCTAATATAAACAATTTTTTTTGCCATTCTAATGGAAATGAAATGGTACAACCACTCCAGTATTATCTACCAAGGTCAAGATGCACATACACACCCATCATTTCATTAAAAAATGAGAATACATACACACACACACACACACAAATGATAACACATTTGCACCAAGAAACAAGTACAAACATTTTCACTGCATCACTATGTATAATAACCCAACACCAGAAACCTCCCAAATATGCATCAACAATAGTAGTAAAAAGGATAGACAAATAAATACATAGAAGCATATTTGTACAATGAAATACCTAAGAGCAATGGAAATAACTGAAGTAAACCTCCATTGAACAACATGAATTAATCTCATAAACATAATCCCACAGGTGTATTTTAAAATAAAATGCATAGAGAGGGAGAGAGCCAAAGCATAAGAGACTCTTAAAAACTGAGAACAAACTGAGGGTTGATGGGGGGTGGGAGGGAGAAGAGGGTGGGTGATGGGTATTGAGGAGGGCACCTTCTGGGATGAGCACTGGGTGTTGTATGGAAACCAATTTGATAATAAATTTCATATTAAAAAAAATAAAATGCAAATGCTATTCCAAAATACACATGACTCATGACTATTACTCTCCAACAATGAATATTTCTCAATGAACTAAAAGTTAGTTAGCATGGCAAAAATCACCTTTCCCACCTTTATTAAACTCTCCAACAATGAATATTTCTCAATGAACTAAAAGTTAGTTAGCATGGCAAAAATCACCTTTCCCACCTTTATTAAATTATTTAATAAATTAAGAATGTCCCAAAATAAGCCTAAGATCTTGTCTTTGCATGAACACATGAGGGGGAAAAATGTTTTAATTATTTTATCCCAGATCTTGACTAGTAAGGATAATGAGAGAAAGATAGTAGGTTCAGTGGAGAGAGAGAAAATTAGGTTTACCATGCAGAGGTGATCCAGAAGGGCTACTTGATAGACCTGGAACAGGGCTACAGCGACCTCCTTGCTTAGACGTCAGTTCTTGTTCTATCTCTTCCAGCCCAGCACTTTTCTGGAAACGGCTCATACGATTCACAACTCGTGGTGACATATGTGTTCGAACACAAGGCTGGCCACCATAAGGGTTGATGGGGAAAACATGGGAAGTCCCCCGGAGTGTACTGACCACAACCCAGCGACAGTCATGGCTGAAGCAGATGTCTTGTACCTGGAAATGGATAGGGAAAAACGCAAAAAGAGAGATTGAAACTATTTGGATTTATCTAGGAGTATCACATACATATCAGCAGATGTGAATAGAAATACTTGCCTTTCTTACCAAATTTACCTAAGATCAAGTATAACTTAAAACTTTTTTATTTTACAGACAAGTTTCATGGTAAATATTGATCAAACCACCATATCAGGGATTTGATAAGTTTTAGAGTAGAAAGTTCTGTCCCTTGCAGCACAGAGTGCCAAGTAAAAAAAATCCAGACCTAGGCAGTTTTACCTACAGAGCTACAAAAATATGGGTCAGTTTTATTTCTCTAAATTAATTTTCCTTCTAATAAGCATAAAATAGTAAAAATAAAAACAAACATTATACAATGTAGGTGAAGTTATTAATCCAATCATTCACTGAGCTATCTGTTGGGTTCCACGCTAAGCACCAGGAATAAAAAGGTGAATAGGAAATAATCTTTGGGCTCACAGTCTAACAGGAGGAAAAGACATGTGAGAAATTTGTGATAATGTATTATATTAAAAAGCAAAATAAGTGTCTTGTGTACCAGGCACAGTGGTAAGAAAAAGGAAGAAATATATAGTCTCTGTAAGAGGTAAAAAGGAGATGGTGAAGGTGGAGGTATAGGAAAGGCCTGGATTCTGGAAATAAGTTTTGAAGTAGGATATACTTACAAAGAAATAAGAGAAGACACTCCAATTTAGAGATATTCAGATAGTCTACATTAGCTATAAATGCAAAAGCATAACACAGAAATGATGAGCAAGTAGTTCAGCATGTCAGAAAAAAAAAAAATCAGACTTGGCAAATCCAGAACAAGAGGTGTGTGCGTTTTATTTAAGAAATAGTGCAATCAAGATTTCAGGTTTGGAAGAATGATTATGGGAGTGAAATGCAGGGGAGTGGATTTGCAGCAGGGATGAGGGTGGCTGAAGGAAAATTATGTAAAAGTTCCTTCAACAGTCAGGAACATAGGACCCTTAAGAAAGGAGGAATGCAGAAGAGAAAAGGTCTCAAAGCACTCTAATCTCTCTCTCTCTCTCTCTCTCTCTCTCTCTCTCTCTCTTTCACACACACACACATACACACACACACACACCTACACCTCATTTATCTGCAGTGGTTGGCAAACTTTTACAGGTTATCCAGTCTCTATTTTCTGCTATAACTACTCAGCTCTGACCTTCTAGTGTCAAAGTAGCCACAGAAAATATATAAATGAATGAATGCAACTATGTTCAAAGAAACCTTTATTTGCAACAAGTGGCTGATCACACATTTGATTTAGGGGAAATTAATTACTAATTTGTATGACACTTACCAGGCATTGAATACAGAAGTTCAATTATTTTCAAATTAGTAAACCTAATTTACTACTTTCATCTTAATATCAATCTAATGATAACAACTTGAACAAA
The DNA here is from genome assembly GCF_018350155.1 of Leopardus geoffroyi. NCBI lineage: Eukaryota > Metazoa > Chordata > Mammalia > Carnivora > Felidae > Leopardus > Leopardus geoffroyi. Next base: position 25,687,505 of record NC_059330.1, on the reverse strand, counting down.
AATGTCTCCATTTACTTTTCTTCTTAAAAAGAAAATCAAGTAAAATTTAACGTTGTTCTAACCATTTTAAAGCATAGCCTCTAAAAGAAAGGCAAGTTACAGATTGTTAAGATTTTCTGTGTTATTGACTAAATGATTAATTTTCCACCATATAAAACTATAGTCAAACAGTGCTTTAAAAAAAAAAGAATTCAAACAAGTAAAAATATGGTATAATAAAGATAATACGTTTGTAAGTGGAATTTAACATGGAAAATGTATACAGGTATAGACACATAATATATGAATGTGTGGCATAGCATTATAATACGAGCTAAGTAAAACTCCTTCAGCAGTCAGAGAAACCAATACTTTCCAATATATTAGATGTTCAAATAAGTCTAAGTTCAGATTAAAACCATGACTAATATTCCAGAAATAGTCTACCAACAAAACCTACAAGTATACATCAAAGTACAAGTCTCTAAAAGAGCCCAGAACCTTGGAAATCAAAAGAAATCTTAGTCATATATATCAAGACAGGATACTTCATTGCTAGGCTATTGCTAGACTAAAATTATCAATACACAGATAAACCCAAAATTCAACCAAACTCCTTTTATTTCAATCACTGCGATATATCCTAATGACATGTTTATGTTTAATGTTAAAAGGACCTCCTGAAATCTGAAAAAATTAACTCCCAAGATTCTAGAGTTATGAATAAAAAGCTAGTCCACAAGTGCTTTACCTCTGCAGTATGCCTACAATAACTTCCAGCTAAACAGACTTACAGAAAAGCAAAAGACAGGGAAGGAGACAAAGAAAAGTATAAACAGCAGAAGCAAGGAAAAGAAAAATAGTTCCAGACAAGTTTAATATTGTAATATGAAATGCATTAACATAAGCCAGAATCAAACATATAAAGAAAAAACACCTGTAGACTTATTGAGTAACTTGTGTTCCATCCACAGGGCAACTAATCCACGTTATCTAAAACCTTTTTCCAGAATACTTTATGATCAAGACCACTTCCTGGTCTGTCCATGAAAAGAAGTTTTCTTCTTTCATTTTAAAAATACTTCTGATATAAAGTGGTGCTAACAATCAGGGTCAAGGCAGGAAGACAGAATTCCACCTAAATGCTTGCTTACAAAAGTGCTATTAAAGAAGTGATTCTGCTCTATAACCTTGAGACACATTAGGATACTTAAATGAACAGAGAAGATATTAGCTGTCAAGAGACTTAGAGAAAGTTTAATCCTTTACATAACATAGAAGATAATAAGTCATCTACTCACAAAATGCAAAATAATATAACTTGGTCTTATGAAACAAGTTGGGTGGTTTTTCATATATTATCAAAGACAAGAAATATTATAAAATGGCAAACTAGTAATAAAATGACAACATCATCTGCAGCATTTCTGGACCTGAATTTTGAAATGATATTTCTAATAAAGACTTTCTCTTCACAAAACAGGAAAGCTAGATGGCAGCTATATCTCTGTTTCCATGCTACAGTACTAAATATCATGGCAAGTAACATCAGGCAATTGTTAGAAGCTTAAACTAAACAAGTACAGGTACCAAAAAAGTATGGTCCAAACATGTACCCTCAAATTTAGGAAGTAAGCATACTTAGATAATTATTATTTTTAAGGACTATTTACTATACTGAACTCAGGAATTAACCCAATCCAAGCAGATCTGGACAGCAAGAGATATATTGTATGGCTCCTACTTAGCATTTCAAACTGCTATGAAACTAGAGCAGAGAATGAATGTGGACTTGAGACAAGTACAGGTTTCTCTCAGAACAGGGGTCAGAAAACTTTTTCCATAAGGGGCCAGAAAGTAAAATTTTAGGCTCTTCAGGCAAGAAAGCAAAACCAAGGATACTATCTAGGTACTGAGAATAACAAGAAAGAAAACAAAATTTGACAAAATTTTTACCAAATATAATTTTTATAATGTAAGTCTACTAATAAGAAGAATGGCATCTGTTTTTTACAGGAGATAATATTTTGTTTATTTAGGGTTCAAAGCCCATAACATTATCATCAAGTAGATCCCAATGCTGATGTTTATAAAAACCATTCTTGGCTCATGAGATGTACAAAAATAGACAGAGGGCCACATATGGCCAATGGACCACAGTTTGCTGACCCATTTTATACCACCACCATGGTAGTAAATGTAAACTTGTCAAATCTTCATAAACTTCAAAGCAGAGAGGGCCTTGAAAATCTAAAGTCAAAGTTAAAAACACAGTAAGACCCTCAGGTCAGTATTATTCCGATGGTTTACAAGATACTCCACAGTAAAGAGAGGGAAAACTACACAGAAAGCCTTCCCCATAAGAAGAATCCATGCAAGATATTAGTTAGGAACATGACACCAATGAAATTATAGTTCTTTTCTAAATTCAACAGCCAGCAGACATTCTGTTTTGTCTTCAAGGTGAATAGAGCTGTATTCAATTCAACATTAACCCAAAACTATTGGAGAAAGTCATCTTGGTTGAAAAAAAAAAAGTCACACACATATACACATATAAACCCCCAAACCCAGAGACAACTATTTCAAATTATCTTGGACATCTCTTAATGCAAAAATAGATAAGTATGTACAGATATTTATGTGTATATATGTATATACATATCACATAAACACACATATAGATACACAAAGACATGTGAGACATGCACATACACATATAATTTTCATTGGATAAGAGTAACCAATTTGAAATGTAAAATAATCATTAAACTTTAATATTAAAAAAGATAGTGAAAACATATGGAAACAGCACTGTTAAGTATAAAATCTTTACATGTGATTACAGGCTTTCCCTACAGGTAGCACAGAGGAATAAATGTATCTATCACTTACTAGGTACAGAGCCATGGAAAAGTTAGTTAACAACTCTCTGCCTTATGGTTCTTCAATTGGTAAAATGAAAACAATAATGCAAGTCTCTGGGGTTTTAGATTTAATGAATTAACATGTAAAGCACTTAGAATCGTGCCTATCATTTATTAAACAATGAACAAAGATGTTTGCTATAATTATCAGAATTACCATAAAAATATATCCCTATTCTGTTCAAACATCTGTTTTCACTGCTAACAACAAGGACTAAACCACTATTATCACTCTAACAGGTTACTACATTAGATTCTTAAATGGATTATTAATTGAGACTACCTACAAGCAACAAGAGACAAAGTAGATAAATTGTACTTATTCAAAATTAAAAACTTTTCTGCAGCAAAGAATACTATTAAAAATTTAAGACAATCCATAGAATATGAGAAAATTTTCCAAATAATATGTCTGATAAAGGTCCAGCATGTAGAATACATAAATAAGTTTTTCAACTCAACAACATAAAGACAAATAATTCAGTTAAAACAAGCAAAAATTTTGAAAAGATATTTTTCCAAAGAAGGTATAGAAATGGCCAAAAGGTACATGAAAAGATGTGCAACATCTTTTTAGTCATTGGGGAAATGTAAATAAAAACCACAATGAGATACCACTTCATACTGAAAAGAATGGCTATTAAAAAAAAAAAAAAAGAAAGTAAGTAAGTAAGAAAGAAAAAGTTAGAGAGGGAGGGAGCCAAACCATAAGAGACTCTTAAAAACTGAGAGTAAACTGAGGGTTGATGGGGGGATGGGAGGGAGGGGAAAGTGGGTGATCATCATTGAGGAGGGCACCTGTTGGGATGAGCACTGGGTGTTGTATAGAAACCAATTTGATAATAAATTTCACATTTAAAAAATAAATTAATAATAAATAATAAATATAAAAATAAACTTCATATTAAAATAAATAAACCTCATTACAGTGAAAAAAAAAAGATAAAATAACAAGTGTTGATGAGGATGTGGGTAAAGTTGAGCCCTCATACATTGCTGGGAAAAAAGTAAATGGTGTAGACACTCGGAAAATTCCTGTAAAAGTTAAACATACACTTTCATTCTTAAATACCCAAGAGAACCGAAAACATGTTCAAACAAAAACCTGCACACTAATGTTTATAGCAGTATCCTTAGAGTTCAAAAGTGGAAACAACCCAAATGTCTACCAACTAATAAATGGAAAAAATGTGGTATATCCATACAAGGGAATATTATTCAGCCACAAAATGTAATAAAGTTCTGATACATGCTACAACATGAATGAACTTCTAAAATAGTAGGTAAAATGAGAAAAGGTTACATATTATATGATTCTGTTTATATGAAATGTACCGAATAAGCAGATCCATTGATATAGAAAATAGATTAGCAATTTTCAAGAGCCAGGAAGAAGGGAAGGGGGAATAGTTGCTCATGGGTACCAGGTTTCTTTCTGGGGTGATGAAAATGTTCTAGAATAAAATAGTAGTGATCAATATACCAGTCTGTATACTAAAAAGCACTAAACTGTACACTTTAAAAGGGTGAACTTTATGTATGTGAATTCTGTCTCAGAAAAGCTGTTACTTAAAAAAATGAAAAAACTAACTAGTCAGTTTGCTAAAAGGGAAGTTCTACAGCCTCTTTTTATAGTTGAGGTTTCTTTTAACTGTCGTTTAGTTCTTTGAGATGTCTCTATTATTCTGTGCTCAAAAGAAGATACACAGCTGCTACATAGCCGAAGTTAGCATTTTATCTGTGCCCATCATGGCTCACTTCACATCTGGGGTTGGAGTAAATAAGTGACTACAACATAACATGGGTAAGCAGTATATTCTTATTAAGAGTCCCTCCATTCACCAAAGAAGTGTGGTATAAAATGATAGAAAAAATCAAGCAAAGAGTAACTAACATAGTTCTGGGAATCCTCATTAGATGCTCATTATTATCAATTTTATCAATTTAGAGGCTTTTAAGAATACATATGTCAGAGGCGCCTGGCTGGCTCAGTCAGTTGGGTGTCTAACTGACTCAGGTCATGATTTCAAAGCCTGTGAGTTTGAGCCCTGTGTTGGGCTCTGTGCTGACACCTCAGAGCCTGGAGTCTGTTCCTGATTCTGTGTCTCTGTCTCTCTCTGCCCCCTCCCTGCTTGTGCTCTCTCTCTCTCTCTCTCTCTCTCTCTCAAAAATAAATAAAAACATTACAATTTTTTTAATTTAAAAAATAAAAATAAAAAAGAATACAAATGTCAAAATTCTTAGCTAATGAGATATGAATTTTAAAAATACAGAGTACTTAATTAAATGTTTTGCAAATTTATAGTAAGTTACATAATTTATTTTTGCTAAATGGCTCCTGTGTTATTTGGAATATTGATAACATCTCACAACTGTTTTTTATTGTAATGATGTAAAGTTTGGCTACCAGAAACCATTAGGCTTCTAGAAAGCTAATATGTTTGTTCCTTAAAATATAATATAGCTATATTCCAGTAAATCTTTTTTTTTCCAAATTTTTATTTAAATTCTAGTTAGATAACATATAGTGCAATACTGGTTTCAGGAGTAGGATTTAGTGATTCATCACTTACAAATAACACCCAGTGCTCATCATAACAAGTGCCTTCTTAATACCCATCACCCAATTAGCCCATTCCCCACCTACATCCCTCCGTCAACCCTCAGTTTATTCTCTATAGTTAAGAGTCTCTTATGGTTTGCCTCCCTCTTCTTTTCCCTCCCCATATGTTCATCTGTTTCCTAAATTCCACATATAAATGAAATCACATGGTATTTGTCTTTCTCTGACTTATTTTGCTTAAAATAATACACTCTAGCTCCAGCCATGTCATTGCAAATGGCAAGATTTTATTCTTTTTGATGGCTGAGTAATGGTCCACTGCAGATAAATATCATATCTTCTTTATCCATTCATCAGTTGATGGACACTTGGGCTCTTTCCTAGTTTGGCTACTGTTGGTAATATATTCCAGTAATTCTAATTTATACAAATATTTTTTGAAAATCTAAATTATCCATTTTCAAATATTTTGCTGATTTAATAATCCAAAGCAACAATATATGGAGCAACCAAATCTAATTAGCAGACATATACTTAGAACAATTACGCCCATTTTATCAAAACCAAAAAAAAAAAAAAAAAAAAACCAAACTCCATCCCAAATGTATATTTAAGTCATAAAACAGGGTGAATTCAAATTACACATGAAAAAGAGTATTTGAGCTCTAGAATTAAGTGGTACCACATTTAAGCATCTAAGGTATAGAAATCAGCATTTTAAAGGGCTCCAATTTATGCCACAAATTCATCACCAAAACCTAATTAATAACAGCAATAAAAGCATAGGGTCAGTATAATATCCTAAAATCTAAAGCAAAATTTCTCAAACTTTAGTGTGAAAAGAAGTACCTAAGTTATTTGTAAGAAGTGCAGATAATTGGTCCAACCTTCAGAATTATGATTCTGTAGGTACTGGGAGGTGGGAGAGACATAACCAAGAAATTTGCACTTTTGGAACACTCAGATAATGACTCTGATATTGACCTACAGTCTCTAATACGGAGCCAGAAAATAAAGTGGCCAGAAATGGCAGTCCCCCTACTCCCATACCAAACATTAGAAAGCATTAAAAGATATTTTAAAAAATAACAAAGTAATATCAATGATTGCCCAGGGCATGAGTGAGGTAGAATATTGACTGAAAAAAAGATGCAGGAAATTTTCTGAGATGATGAGAATCATCTGTATCTTGATTGTTGTGATGGTTATACATATATGACTAGTAAATGGCAAATCAAGCATTTCCAACATTCTCTCTCTCACCTGACACCTCTACAGATACTTCAGACTTGCGCAGACTAACAGGAAGTGTTGACACAATTATGATCAGTCAGACAAAAGCAGGATACTATTGCAGGATTCTGGGAAAGTATCTCCTTCCCTGATATAAGAAATTAACATCACCGAGGCTGCCAAAACTCCCCATCTTAGTGCCTTGAACTCAGAAATGATACCCACAAGAGTGGCAATTATAAAGCAGTCATGAGGGAAAGAACAAAAAAGTCACAAGGACACTGTTGAACAACTGTACCAAAACTAGCAGCAGCCTTCTTATAACATGACAAAAATAAATCCTAAGTTTTTAAAACCATCGTTAAATATGATTTTCTTTCTGTAGCCCAATATATACCTAATGATTCAAATATCAAATTGCTTTCCAATTCTCTTAAAAAGAAAAAAGGAAAGAAAACCCAAAAGCAGACAGCACTTGGATAGAAAGTCTACAATCCAAGAGTATTATTGTTTTTCAGAAGCCTGTAAGAATGGCAGTCAACACTATAAAGATAAGTCCCCCATAGAGCAAAAACTAGCCAGGGTCCAAGCCCTCAGGTGTTTATGTTTAATGAAAACTTATAGTAAAATATATAAAAGAAGTTATTTGCTTAAGAATTAATATACAAGTTCTAGACACATTCCCAACACAACATTTCAGTAGCTTTTATCCTTCAAAATTAATATAAACTTTCATTTTAAATGCTGTAATTCTTACTATCATGACAAGGTTAATGGCAATAAAAGTTTACTTGGGAATAAATTGCTTAGAAAGGAAATGTGTTAAATTAGACAGATAATCCCCACAGACCCTCTATCCTATCTGCCCAATTCCCTCTCCCTATCAATTCTTCATAATCATTTATTCAGTAAATATTTATGGAAAGCTTATTACAGGTTTTACACTCTTCTAAAGTGTCACAAATTAAAAAATGAGCTAATGCTAATTAGCAGCATGCAATTATCATCTGAACCAACAACTGCACTCTTGGGCATCCACATCAGAGAAATGAAAACTATGTTCACATAATATATTCATAACAACCCCAAACTGTAAATGCCAGGTGAATGTACGTCCACTTACAAAAGGGCAATGTGAGGGAACTGTTCAGTATCTTAATGGACATACAAACCTACATTAAATTGTATAGATCTAAACACAGTCATTTACACACACACACACACACACACACACACACACACACACACAAATGCACAAATGAGTACAAGTAAATCTAATGAAATGTGAAAAAGATCAGGGATTGTACCAATGTCAATATCCTGGTTGTGATATACTCTAGCTTGCAAAATGTTTACCTTATTGAGATAAAGTGAGCCAAGGGTACATGGGATCTCTTAGTACTATTTCTTACAAGTCCAATTGAATCAACAATTATTTCAATAAAAATCTGAACTGAATAAAAAGTGAATATGATGCCTCACAAACAGCACAGAGCCAGCAGTGCTAAAATAGCCAGCTCCTGCTGCAATCCGAACTTGAGTGGAAACAAGGATGAGGGGTGTCCAAAATGCCAAAGGCTGTAGGGATGAAACTCAGCAGTGTTGAGTGGGGGCAGAAAAAAAAGGGGTGGTTATGCCTGGACACTCACTGGATGCTAGCAAGTAGCACTACTGCCCATAGGGAAATAAGTGGCAGAAACACTGGGGAACCAACACTTGGCCAAGTGAGAAAAAAGGCCAACACTTCTGGCTGCCCCCATAGTATCTGCAGGCTAGCCTCCCCTGCCAACAAGACAGAATAATGTGATTGCCTGGCAGCTGTCACTTGAATAACTGACATGTGCACATTAAATACATTAGTCAGTGTTCTGTAGGGAAAAGAATTCCATGTCCTTGTGGGGGTGGGGGAAAATACCCTGGAATGAAATGTAAGCAAAGTTTGCAACAGGGAAGAGAAGCTAAAGTGACCTTGTAGGAATACTCTTGTGCTCCTGTTGATAAATGTGTAACTGGTATTAATGGCTTAATTGATTGTATTTACATGCTTGTAAGTATCAGACGGTATCCTCTGCCATGCAGACTGAAATGATAGTGGGAAAAATGCATGACAGAGTGCCTACTAGGCTTCCAGTTCCTTCCCAATGTTATATAATAGAAACAACAGAATCCCAGTAGGAATAAGTTAGGTAATGACTTAATGGCTGCTGAAGTACTTAAGGTGTTATCCCAGTACAACATCGCCACCTGCCTGATCCAACAACCAAATACACTTCCTTTTTTCAGATGGTAGCTACTAATCTGCTACTAAGTTCTTGTGAATGAACAACTGACCCATGAGGCCTTGTGATTTTTCAAGACCGATATTGGAATGGATCAACTCAAATCTGATAACGAACATGGTGGTAAGGACCCAACAGAGCTTGCTAGTCAAGTGGAAATGGTATGTTCCAGAGTATGTTCCAGCCTGGCCCTAGAAACATCTTGTTTTTACAACTACTTTATCATCTACTCCACTGCCCAAAGCAATGCCACTGGTTCAAAAGACCCCTGACTCACAGAGCTTCCTTTAAATGCCTGTGCCTGATTCCCTGATGGCTTGGCTAAGACAAAAACTGATGGTGTCCACTAGCCTATGGCAGCTGTACAACCCCAACAAAAACTCTGGTGGAACAAATGAAGACCAATTAGCACAGGATAATGGAGAGCTGATCTCTGTTTTAATTGAGGGATCACTATAGCTATGGGGCATTCATATCCACTTGTTTATCATCTATAGATGATTTTGTACTAGATGACAAAGGTGAGTACAGAGAATATATACGATGCAGAGTTTAAATATTTACTATTGGCCTTTACAGAAAAAGTTTGCTGACCCTGCTTTAAACAATACTGTTGACACACTGGCCAAACCTAGTGTGGTTTACCATGAGGAAGACTACATACTGGCAGATTGCAGATGTCCCTCTTTAAAGGCCAAGAGTGCACAAAACAAATCACAGTGATAACTGAACAATCTGGGTCACTCATACCCAAGGTAAGATTCCATTGGCTGATGGGAAGACAATTTGTGCCTTTCATTCTATTAACAGTGTTTCTCAAAGAGCAGATATGTTTTGTTTTAATGAACTCCCACTGTATCAATACTGCTTTCATGGATTTTTCTATTAGTGTCACATCTGAGAAAGCTGTGTCTAACCCAAATCACAAAGGTTTCTCCTACATTTTCTTCTAAAAGCTTTTCATAGTAGGTTTTACATTTAAATCTATGATCCAAATTTAGGTTCATTTTTGTATATGGGATGAGGGATGGATTGATGCTTATTTTTCTTGCACATAAATACCCAAGCAGTCCATCACTATTGTTGAAAAGACTAGCCTTTCTCATTTTGCACCTTTGTCAAAAATCAATTGTCCATATGTATGGGAATGTTCCTGGATTCCCTACTGATTCTGTGGCTTTAATAAGTCTTGATATCAGGTGGTAATATTCCTCCAAATTTGTTTTTCTTTTTCAGAATTATTTTGCCCATTATAAGCCGTATGTATTTATACATGAAGTTTAGAAGTAATTTGTCAATTTCTACACCCTCTCCAAAAATTCCTGCTAGCTTTGTTTATTTGTTTTTATCCTGCTGAGTTTTTGATGGGGATTGCATTGAATATACAGATCAATTTGGAGAGAACTGATATCCTAACAATATTAAGTATTCCAACCCCAAAACAAGGTTCAACTCTCCATTTATTTATGTCTTTACTCTCAGCAATGTTTTATTGTTTTCAAAGTGCATGTCTTACACATGGTAAGTACATATTACACACTATTTTTTACTTTTAACTTTAAAACAATTTTTTTAACATTATCCATTTCTGAGAGTGACACAGACAGAGCAGGAGTGGGGGAGGAGCAGAGAGAGAGGGAGACACAGAATCTGAATCAGGCTCCAGGCTCTGAGCTGTCAGTACAGAGCCCAATGTGGGGCTTGAATTCATGAACTGTGAGATCATGACCTGAGCCAGTCAGACACTTAACCAACTGAGCCACCCAGGCGCCCCTTAACTCTTTTTTAAATGATCAATTACCTATTGTTTGTTGCTAGCATGTAGAGGTCCAACTGACTTCTATATACTGATCTAATATACTGAAACCTAATTAAAATCACTTACTCTAACTATTTTTGTAGAATCCATTAGATTTTCTACACAATCACATCATCTTTAAATACACACAGTTTTACTTTCTTCCTTTCTGATATGATGATGATTCTTTCCATGGCCTAAGATTTCCTCTGCAGATCTCAGGAGGTTCTATCATTGCAGCTTTTATCTCTCCAGTACTCTGTCCTGAGAACTCCATGATCTTCACCTCTCAGCACTCTTAGCATTACCTTATCAACAGGGGGAGTCTACCACGCACCACTTGGGCTCCTCCTTCTTGCACCACAGGATGGAAACTCTGCCCAGGCAGTAAGCTGAGGCAATCACAGGGTTTCTCTCATTTACATCCCATCTCTCAAGGATCATCATCCTTCATAGCCTTATGTACAGTCTCTAGAAAAGTACTGTTTGTTCTTTAACTGTTTCAGGTAGGAAGGTAAATCCAGTTCCTGTTATTCTAGGTTATTTATACTGATGTAAGTGTTATCTAGCTGTATCCTAAAATGAGGAGAGCTTAAAGTCCTCCTATTCCACCATCTTCCCACCAATCTCCTTCTTACTCTACAATGACCAAACATGAAGGTCCTCATGTTAAATCCTTGTCATTTACTGTGCCAAATGATCTACTAAGCACAGTAAAACACATTTTACATATATTATTTCTAACATTTCTTGAAATAAATGCTATGAAATGGACTTTGGTCCCATTTTACAGTAAATTGAAGCTTAAGGAAAGTAGATAATTCATCCTTGGTAATATAATTACTAAGCAGCATCCAAATATATATGAAAATTGGGGATGGGGAATGGGGAGTGACTACTAATAGCTAGTGACTACCAATCCACTCAGTGTGGAGCCTGCTTGAGATTCTCTCTCTGCCCCTCCCCAGCTCTTGTTCATTCTCTCTCTCTCTCTCTCAAATTAAATACATAAGCATTAAAAAAAATACAGAAAGTCCAGTAAAATTTAAATTTCAGTATAAACATAAGTAGGCAATCTAGACATACTCATACTAAAATTATTTATTTTTATCTGAACTGACTATCAAATACTATTAATTAATAATATTAAATAGCTAGATTCTTTGCCATTGAGAATTAAGCCTAAAATCTTACCATTTTATACAACTATTCTGATAAGGTAGAAGTAACACTTATCTGATGTGCAAATGTTTCCAAAGTAAGTTGACCATTTACTAAAATTAGCATGTTAAGTACTAAAATGACTTGTATCTGCTTGAGTAAGATATTATGGAAGTATATTAACAAAATATTGTAAGGTTTTACTATGTGTGTGTGTGTGTGTGTATGTGTGTGTGTGACTGTTGAAAACTAGGAATATTTTTCTAACTGCATATGTGACTTATGAGGAAAATTGCTGTCAGATGCAGAGGATATCCCAAGTCATAGATCACAAAACAACTTAATTCAACATAATTAGATCCACATACTTGAGGTTTTTTTCCTTGCCTGATTAAAGTACCCTCAGAGTTGTTGGAAGAATCCAGAATGACATGATTTTGAAGTACTCAAAGACAGATAGATCATATGCTAAATAGATTTCAAAATCAGTGTTAAATTTTATATATAATTTCAAAATAATTTTCAGTAGAAGGTTACAAAAATTAATTTTATGGTCATTAATTGAGTTTCCTTAGATATTAATATTTGACATTTAGAAATTTCCAGTCTCCTAAATTACAGGGTGTGACACAGAACAAAATAATTTTAATAATTTCTATTTGGTTTCCCTACATGTTAAACCGGAATAACATTGGCAGCAGCAAATATCTGTACCTATAAACATTTGCCCATGTTCAGGGCACTGTTCTAAGGATGACAGATACCAAGAAGGTTAAGCATGATCTCTATTTCTAGATTGCATGTTCAAGTAAATTAAATGATAAATAATGTTAATGCAAATGAAGTATAAGTTAAATATATTAATAGGTATAAGGTAAAAAAAAAGTATAAATATTTAAAATACTCAAGTTCTAGGAGGTTATAGCTAACGTAGGGAATACCAGTGACTGGTGAAGACCAGAGTTCAGAAATAAAATGTGCCCAGCAGCACAGTGAAGTATTGAATTTTTAACCCAAAATGTTCATCTAATTGGTACCTTCCATACAAAAGAAACAAAATTGAATGGCAACTAAAATAAGAATAAACAAGTTTAGTTGTGCCAGAGGGTAAGGACATTGTCAGAGAAAAATGGAGATATGTCAAAGGACACAGATGCCAAGTTGATAGGTGCTAACTGGCCAAATCTGGGATATTCAGAGCATTAAAATAAACAGTTACTGAGTGAATATAACCCACTGAATAAAATAGGAATTTAATGATATATATAAATAAAAGCAGTGTTACAAATTTTGGGGGGGAAATGGGATATTTACATAGTTTAAGATGATTTCTCTTAACCCCCTATCCATTCAGGGCACAAAACAGAACAGTAGACTAAAATGTCCATCTCTTAGACCATCCCTAAAAGAAGTATTTTTTCATACTTTAAAAGATGCGGCCTGAGAGTCCAGCTTCCAATCAGCCTCTATGTAGATGCTGACTGAGATCCATACCACATTAACAAAAAGAAGGATAGAAACCATATTATCATCTCAATAGATAAGGAAAAACCATATGAAAATATTCAACATCCATTCATGATAAAAACTGTCAACAAAATGAGTATAAAGGGAATATACTTCAACATAATAAAGGCCATCTATGACAAGCCCACAACTAGCATCACACTCAACAGTCAACAGCTGAAAGCTTTTCCTCTAAGGTCAAGAACAAAACAAGGATGTCCACTCTCACCGCTTTTCTCAACATGGTACTGGAAGTCCTAGTCAGAGAAATTAGTCAAGAAAAATTTTAAAAATCAACAAATGTGATATAACACATCAAAAAGAGAAAGGATAAAAACCATATGATCATTTCAATAGATGCAGAAACAGCATTCAACAAAGCACAACATCCATTCATGATAAAAACCCTCAACAAACTAGGTTTAGAGGAAACATACCTCAATATAATAAAGGCTATATATGAAAAACACACAGCTAAAATCATACTCAATGGGGAAAAGCTGAAATCTTTCCCCTTAAGATCAGGAACAAGATAAGGATGTCCACTCTCACCACTTTTATTCAACATAGTTCTGGATGTCCTAGCCACAGCAATCAGACAACACAAAGGAATAAGAGGTATCCAAATTGGTAAGGAAGAAACAAAATTTGCAATATTTACAGATGACATGATACTATATATAGGAAACCCAAAAGATTCCACCAAAAAACTGCTAAAAGTGATAAATGAATTCAGTAAGATCACAGGATACAAAAATAAATGTACAGAAATCCATTGCTTTTCTATACACTAAGTAATGAAGGAAGAGAAAGAGAAATTAAGAAAGCAATCCCAAAGGTGCCTGGGTGGCTCAGTTGTTTAGCGACCAACTCTTGGTTTTGGTTCAAGCCATGATCTCACAGTTTATGAGTTTGAGCTCCGCATGGGGCTCTGCACTGCCCATGCAAAACCTGCTTGGGATTTTCCCTCTCCATGTCCTTTTCTTTCTCTCTCTCTCTCTCTCTCTTTTAATAAAGAGAGAGATAAATAAATAAACTTAAAAAATAAATAAATAAACTTAAAAAAAAAAGCAAGCCCATTTACAATTGCACCAAAAATAATAAGATACCTAGGAATAAACTTTACCAAGGAGGTGAAAGACCTATACTTTGAAAACTATAAAACACTGACAAAAGAAATTGAAGATGACACAAACAAATGGAAAGAAAACCTATGCTCATGGACTGGAAGAACACTTATTGTTAAAATGTCCTGTACTACCAAAAGCAATCTACAGATTTAATGCAGTACCTATCAAAATACCAAGAGCGTTTTTTACAGAGCTAGAACAAATAATCCTAAAATTTTCATAGAATCACAAAAGACCCTGAATAGCCAAAAATTGTAAAAAAAGAAAACAAAACTGGTGGTGTCACAGTTCCAGATTTCAAGTTATATAACAAAGCTGTAGTAATCAAAACAATATGGTACTGGCACAAAAATAGACACACAGATCAATGAAACAGAATAGAAAACCCAGAAATGAAACTACCACTCTATGGCCAATTAATCTTTGACAAAGCAGGAAAACATATCCAACAGGAAAAAGCCAGTCTCTTCAACAAATGGTGTTGGGAAAACTGGACAGCGACATGCAGAAGAATGAAACTGGACCACTTTCTTACACCATATGCAAAAATAAACTCAAAATGGATAAAAGACCTAACTGTAACCATCAACAGGAAACCATCAAAATCCTGCAGGAGAACACAAGCAGCAACCTCTTTCACACTGGCTGTAGCAACTTCTTACTACACACATCCGTAGAGGCAAGGGAAACAAAAGCAAAAATGAACTACTGGGACTCCATTAAGATAAAAAGCTTCTGCACAGCAAAGGAAACAATCAACAAAACAAAAAGGCAATCTTTAGAATGGGAGAAGATATTTGCAAATGACATATCTGGTAAAAGGGTGAGTATCCAAAATATATAAAGAACTTATAAAACTCAACACTCAAAATAATAATAATAATAATCCAATTAAAAAGGGGCAGAGGACAAGAATAGATCTTTTTCCAAAGAAGATATCCAGATGGCAAAACAGACACATGAAAAGATGCTCAAAATCACACATCATCAGGGAAATGCAAATCAAAACCACAATGAGATGCTACCTCACACCTGTGATAATGGCTAAAATTAACAACACAGGAAACAACCGATGTTGGTGAGGATGCAGAAAAAGGGGAACCATCTTACACTGTTGGAATGCAAACTGGTGCAGCCACTCTGGAAAATAGCAGGGAGTTTCCTCAAAAAGTTAAAAATAGGGGCGCCTGGGTGGCGCAGTAGGTTAAGCGTCCGACTTCAGCCAGGTCACGATCTCGCGGTCCGGGAGTTCGAGCCCCGCGTCAGGCTCTGGGCTGATGGCTCAGAACCTGGAGCCTGTTTCCGATTCTGTGTCTCCCTCTCTCTCTGCCCCTCCCCCGTTCATGCTCTGTCTCTCTCTGTCCCAAAAATAAATAAACGTTGAAAAAAAAAATTTAAAAAATAAATAAATAAATAAATAAATAAATAAATAAAAAGTTAAAAATAGAATTACCCTATGATCCAGCAATTACAACTACTAGGTATTAACCCACAGGATACAAAAATACTGATTCAAAGGTATACATGCACCCCAATGTTTACAGCAGCATTATCAACAATAGCCAAATGATGGGAAGAACCCAAATGTCCATTTATGAATGGATAAAGAAGATGTAGCATATATATTTACAATGGAATATTACTCAGCCATAAAAAAGAATGCAATCTTGCCATTTACAACAATGTGGATGGAGCTAAAGAGTATTATGCTAAGTAAAGTAAGTCAGTCAAAGAAAAACAAATACCATATGATTTCACTCATATGTGGAATTTAAGAAACAAAACAGATGAACATGGTGGGGGAAAGAGAGGCAAACCAGAAAACAAACTCTTAACTATAGAGCACAAAATGAGGGTTACCGGAGGGGAGGTGGGCAAGAGGTGGAGGGGGATGGGGATAGGAGGGGATGGGTTATGGGTAATGGGTATTAAGGAGGGCACTTGTTATGATGAGCACTGGGTATTGTATGTGAAGCAACAAATCACAAATTCTACACCTGAAACTAATATTATACAGTATGTTAACAAACTGGAATTTAAATAAAAACTTGAAAAAAGAATAAATAC
Source organism: Leopardus geoffroyi (assembly GCF_018350155.1). Lineage (NCBI taxonomy): Eukaryota > Metazoa > Chordata > Mammalia > Carnivora > Felidae > Leopardus > Leopardus geoffroyi. The sequence goes on along the minus strand of NC_059330.1, from coordinate 25,670,862 downwards.
ATACATAAGTCTCTTCTTCAAAAAAAGATGTCACACACACACACACACACACACACACACACACACACACACACACACACAACCTGGATTATTAGCCATAAAAAAGAATGAAATCTTGCCATTTGCCATAACGTGCATGGAGCTAAGTGAAATAAGTCAGAAAATAACAAATACCATATGATTTCACTCATATGTGGAAATTAAGAAATAAAATGAATGAACATAGAGGGGATAAAAGAGAGGCAAACCAAGAAACAGATTCCTAACTACAGAGAACAAACTGACGATTATCAGAGGCGATTGGGTTAAATGGGGATGAAGAAGTGCACTTGTCCATGTTGAGTACCAGATATTGTAAGTGTTGAATCACTAAATTCTACACATGAAACTTACATTATACTGTATGTTAACTAACCGGAATTTAAATAAAAAACTTGGAAAAAATCAGGCCACATTTATAATGAGGAACTTCCTACATTTCAGAGTTGGCTAGCTGCATTCTCATGATACTGTTTAACTTGACCCTCTATCTCTGTCTTTTATGTAAGGTACTAATTATATTTAGGGGCTGAATTAGATTCAGATTTAATTGAGAGGACTTGGAAGAAATATTTCATAGATGATATTGTATATATACATCCTATTACACAAATCAGGAAGCACATAATGATATCTGACTGTTCCACATTGGTAATGTTAAGACTCATCAGCTAAAGCCAAATACAGATGATTATTGCCTAAATTCATTGTTTCATTAGGGGTAGCAACAATGGTGATTCTTAAAATTCTAACTTTTATTTTAATTGACATATAATTGACATACAACATTATATTACTTTCAGGGGTACAACATAATTCACTCTGTGTATATATTACAAAATGACCTCCACACTAAATCTAAATTCTAAAATTTTTAATACTGGAACTCTTCCATAAGGAAAAACTTTACCTCATCAACTATTCAGTTATCTTATTAAATTGATACAAGGAAGACAAGGTAAATGCTGAATATTCTCTCTTTAATTATCAGTTTTGAGGATAATGAGTTAGTAAACAAGCTACCTACAATTATGTCCAATGCTTCCTTTTAAAGTATCATTATAAACTCATGGATTTCTATATATTTAAGATGTTTCATTTTATTATAGAAAATTCTTTAAATTTTTTAATGTGTATCTATTTTTGAGAGAGAGAGAGAGACAGAGCACAAGGGGGGGGGGAGGGGAGAGCAGAGGAGAGGGAGACAGAATCCGAAGCAGGCTCCAGGCTCTGAGCTGTCAGCACAGAGCCTAATGCAGGGCTCGAACCCATGAACTGTGAGATCTTGACCTGAGTCGAAGTCAGATGCTTAAGCAACTGAGCCACCCAGGTGCCCCTCTAAAACAGCATTTTAGACTATTGGGAAAGGACAAGACTAGTCAATAAATGGTGGTGGGTGTCAATGAGCTATCTCTCAGAATAAAGTATTTACAGTAGTGTACTGGTAAATGCATAACCACAGGCTCTGGGAAACAAAAGAATAGTTGAGATTTTAGCTTATTAAGCTATCACAGTATCTACCAAGTGATATTAAGAGTATTAAATACATGTAAAAGCATTTAGCATGGTGCCTAATACAAATGCTTAGTAAATTACATATGTGGTTGTGTGTGTGTGGATGTGTGGATGTGGGCATGCCCATACATGTGTGCACAGTGATGTGTTGCTAAATGTTAAAAGCTGGCTGCATAAGAAAAAAATAGTTCTGATTTGTAGTGTTTGCTGACTCCAATTATGTAAACACTCTTACTGTGGATGATTTCATACCACCAACACAATGTCACTATATCCAGAGTTTGGGAGAAATGTACATAACTCATTCTCACTAGCCACTGTGAACTGACTCCTACATACCACTGAATATTATCCATATAGTCATACATTACAAAACTCAATTATTTTTGTGTATATGTGAATGTGTTTACATGTATGTGTGTGTGTGTGTGTGTGTGTGTGTGTGTGTACATGTATGCATGCACCTGGAGAGACATCAGATAGATGACAGAGTTTTTGCTGGGGCAAGAAATGGTACAGGGTAGGAGGAGAAGGATAAATAGAACTTATGGAACTTTTGTTTTATCAACATTCATTGACTTGTTTACCTACTACTTATGTATTTATGGGGCCAAATATTTATATAGAATAATATTTATAGGATAAATATTTTTTCTTAATTACCTGATATACTCTATCACCAAGAATAGTATGTTGTCACTAACATTAAGCTTCAATATGATATAAATAACCAGTTATTTTAGATGTCATATTACACACATGCATGCGCATGCACACACACCTTCTGAAAAATATACAACTTACTTTGGCTTCAGTTTCTCCCCTGTGAAGAGTATACAGATGATGGACAGCACTTTGTGACGAAGACCAAGGATGAGTCAGAATTTGGAAGACATGAAAGTCATGGCCAAGGGTGTCTGTTGTAACTAGAAGCATTCCTGAAGAACACACCAAAAAGAGAGTAAAAATAAAAACAATTATGTATGTTGATGAAATATTTTCACAAAATATTCATTATGCTTTAAAATATCACCGAAGGAAAAAATGACCAAAGATGTAAAAAATTTCCCCAATTAAAAAAAAAATTAAAATGCAGCATCTTTTTCCTGTATGAACACAAAACCTTAATGCCATATCAGTATACAAGCATAGTGAGGATACTAGCTGTAAAGGTTTTATGAGGTTCCTGTACAACTAGTAGAGAAAAGTTTATGGAGAGTTCACAAGCCTTTTAATATAAGCAAATCTGATGACAAAGAATGTGAAAATGACTTCTCTCCATGGAACTAAAACTTGCTCCCATTTTTTGCCACTTCTTAAAACCTGAATTTTAAGTTTCAGTGTATCTGAAATACCCTACACTTAATCCACCAGTTTAAAAATGTTTCTCTACCCTGGCATAATATTTATTCAAATGCTGAACAGTGTCTCACATAGCAAGTTTTTTTTAATTTTTTTTTCAACGTTTATTTATTTTTGGGACAGAGAGAGACAGAGCATGAACGGGGGAGGGGCAGAGAGACAGGGAGACACAGAATCGGAAACAGGCTCCAGGCTCTGAGCCATCAGCCCAGAGCCTGACGCGGGGCTCGAACTCACGGACCGCGAGATTGTGACCTGGCTGAAGTCGGACGCTCAACCAACTGCGCCACCCAGGCGCCCCATCACATAGCAAGTTTTTAATTTTGATGAAATGTCATAGCTAAGAATTCTTTGCCTAATCCAAGGTCACAAAAATTTTGTTTTCTTGTCAAAATTTCAGTTTTATATTTTGCATAGAGGTCTATCATTCGTTTTAAGTTAATTTATGTATAAATTGTGAGATATCAAACTAACTTTTTTTTGCAAACAATGTCCAATTGTTCTAGCAAGATTTCTTGAAGGGAATATTCTTTACTCACTGAGGTCTTTATCCTTTATTCTTTATCCATTGTCAACTTGCCAAAGATGAACTGGCTGTATCTGCATAGGTCTTCACCTGGAAGTATTATTCTAGTCCATCATTTTCTGTGTCTATACTTTCATTAATACCACACTTGCTTGATTACCATAACTTTATATCAAATGTTGAAGAAAGAACCTTTTTTTTCAACATTATTTTGGCTATTCCAATTCCTTTCCAGACACAAAATCAGATTTTTTTTTTTTTAATTGTAGATAGAGCACATGAGTGGGGAGAGGGGCAAAGGGAGACACAGAGAGAATCTCAAGTGGGCTCCATGTTCAGCACGGAGCTAGATGTGGCGCTTCATCCCATTACCCTGGAATCATGACCTGAGCTGAAATCAAGTCAGACACTCAACCAACTGAGCCACCCTGGTACCCCAAAATCAGATTTTTGATATTAAAAATTCCTAGGGGGGCATCTGGGTGGCTCAGTCAGTTGGGCAGCCGACTTCGGCTCAGGTAATGATCTCATGGCTCGTGAGTTCGAGCCCCAGGTCAGGGTCTGTGCTGACAGCTCAGGGCCTGGAGCCTGCTTCAGATTCTGTGTCTCCCTCTCTCTCTCTGCCCCTCCCCCACTCACACTCTGTTTCTGTCTCAAAGGTAAATAAACATTAAAAAAATCTTAAATAAATAAAAATTCTTAGGATTTTGGGGAAGGTTATATTAAGTTTATAAATCAAATTGTCAGTGATGGACAGCTTAACAATACTGAGCCTTCTAATCTATGAACACTTTCTATTTCTTGATATATGTTTTCTTTGACTTCTTATTTTTCCTGTTGAACACATAAATTATATACATTTTTTCTTGGATCCATTATAAATGGTACTTTTTATTTTATCTCAATTGTCAATTATTCCCTGCTGGCATATAGAGACATAATGGACATTTTTTTATATTGACTGGATAGTCTGCCAGTTCTAGTCAGGGCTTTTTGTAGATTACAGGGAGTTTTCTTTACAGATTATCATGTAGTTTGTGAATAGACATAATTTGATTTTTTCCTTTACAAACTACATGCCTTTTATTTTTCTTCACTTACTACACTGCTGAGGAAAACAGAAATGGGGAGAAGTAATATTCGTGCCTTCCAAATTTTAGGAGAAAGCATTCAATCTTTAAGTATGATGTTAGCTGTAGGTTTGTTTTTTTTTTATAAATACTCTCTATCAAGTGAAGGAGGTTCCTTTCTACTCCTAATTTGTTGATAGTTTTTATAATGAATGAATGTTGAATTGTGTACAGTGTTTTACACCTGTGACATGACTATGCATTTTTTTTCTTTACTCAATTAATATGGTGAATTTTAGTAAATAATCAAATGTCAAACAAAATCAAATGTCAAATAAAACTTGCATTTCTAGCATAAACTCCACCTGGTCAAAATCCTTTATTATATGCTGCTGGATTCAATTAGCTAAGGTTTTAAGATTTTCATGACTGTTCCTGAGGGTTATTGGTTTGTAGCTTTCTAATCACGTGTTTGTCTGTTTTCAGTATCAGGCTAAAGCTGGTCTTGTGAAACTGAAGAGAGAGATTGTGGAAAACCACTATTATTTCCTACTTAGATTTTCAGTAGAATTTGTCAGTAAAACTATATGGGCCTTTAAAAAAAAAAAAAAAAAAAACAAACCTTTAGGGGCGCCTGGGTGGCTCAGTCAGTTAAGCGGCCGACTTCGACTCAGGTCATGATCTCGCGGTCCGTGAGTTAGAGCCCCGCGTCAGGCTCTGTGCTGACAGCTCAGAGCCTGGAGCCTGTTTCAGATTCTGTGTCTCCCTCTCTCTGACCCTCCCCCGTTCATGCTCTGTCTCTCTCTGTCTCAAAAATAAACGTTAAAAAAAAATTTTAAAAATACCTTTAAATATTTTTAATTTAATTTCTTTGTAATTTAAATTTTATTATTTTAAAATACAAAATTTGGGGGCTTAATTTAAATGTCCTTGGGTGAATTACTTTCTGTAACTCAAGGAAATGGCCTTTATTAATACCTGTAAGGTCTTTGGTGATGTCCACTTTTTCATTGAGGTTATCAACAATTTGTCTTCCCTCTTTTTTTCTTGATCATTCTAGCTAGATGTTTTCAAGGAAATCTATTCTGAGTAGCACTGATTTTCTGATTTCTTTTTTCAATTTCTGCTTTCGCCTATCTTTCTCCTTCTGCTATTAGTATCTTCTGCTACTTCATTTTCCCTGCTTTAGTTTTATTTGCTCTTTCTTTTTTCTGTTTTCTTAAGGTGGAAGCTTAGATTACTTTTTCAGGAACTTACTTCTTTTTCAGAGTAAGCATATATTGATATAAATTTCCCTGTAAACCTGAATTCCAAAATTTTGACACACTGCCTTTTCTTTTGCATTCAGTTCTAAATGTTTTCTAGATATTTCCTCTTTTACTCATGGGATATTTAAAGATATATATATCTATATAAAGATAAAGATATAGAAAAGCTATATATCAGCTTTTCTAAGTATTTGGGTATTTTTCAGGTATCTTTCACATACTAATTTTTAGTGACGACGAGGAATTTGTTAAACCTTGTTTTATATTTGAGAAGAGATCGTGGTGACTCTTCCATGTATACTTGAAACACCTGGAGTGTTCTATAAAGGTCAGTTAATTCAAGTTTACTGATAGCGTTGTTAGGATCTTCAATATCCTTACTGATTGCCTGCTTTTTTGTTCTACTATTGAATTGAACTGAACACTGAACATCTCCAAGTATAATTGTGGATATGTTTATTATATAGCTCCCAAATATTAAACTTTTAAGTTCACACACATTTAGGATTCTTAGGACATCTTGGTGAACTGCCTCTTTCATCATAATGTCCCACTTTAACCTGGTAATTTCCTTGTTCTGAAGTCTACTTTTCTGATACTGATACCATCACTCTAGCTTTGTTTTGATTGGTGCACTCATGGCATATACTTTTCTGTTCTTTCACTTTTATAATCAATATAATTGTACTTAAAATGACTTTGTTTTAGGGGCACCTGGGTGGCTCAGTCGGTAGAGTGTCCAACTTTGGCTCAGGTCATGATCTTGCAGTTCGTGGGTTTGAGCCCCATGTCAGGCTCTGGAGCCTGCTTTGGATTCTGTGCCTCCCTCTCTCTGCCCCTCCCCCACTCATGCTTTGCCTCTCTCTCTCTCAAAAATAAACATTAAAAAAATAACTTTGTTTTAGGTAATAATTGAGGTCTAATTTGTTTTTTTTTTTTTTAATCTAATTCTGGACTTATAATTGGTGTTTGTAGTTCATTCACATTTAGCCTAACTTATTGGTTGAGTTTATAGCTACCATTTTATTACTTTTTATTATTTTTCTGATGGTTTCCTTGTTTTTATTCTTTGTTTCTCTGTTCTTGCTTTCTTCCCTTTTTCTATATGATTTCAATATTTTTAATATCCAATTTTAATTTTTCCATTTCCTTTTTTTGTGTCTCTCTTTAAGTTTCTATCAGCCATTCTTGGAACTATAATACACATATCTAAATTTGTGCATGTTTTTTTATATTTTGTCCAGAATTTACATTTGTTTTCTGTGGGAAGAATGGTTTGTTAGTTTACTCTGCTGTGCTGGAGGCAGAATCACATTTTTTAACTCCTAAAACTTTTGTCTTTTGAAAAAAAATGTATGAAAGAATATTAAGTACTAGTGAGAAGATAAGGTAAGCATTATGAAGTATATCTGAGCTTCTTATTTACTAGGGTAATAAAAGGTACAGTTCTTGTCACGATGTTAAATTAAAAAATACCATACTAGATGCCTATTTCCAAGAGAATACATTTTAGAAAATAAAAAAGTGTTATTTATTGAGATCTACTTCAAATGTATAACAATTTAGATAACATTTAGATAACAATTAGATCCCACCCTGTAATCAGCTATGATCATGAGGTCACTGACATACTTTATATTCTGTCCATCTTATTGTTGTTAACCGACCAACAAACTTCTAAGGTTGGGCATGAATGCTTAGTTGTCCTTTTGTGAACAATATTTCTTCACTCCTACTTTTTGCTGAGTTATACTAAGTCTGAATTATCACAATTCTACTATGTTCTTATATCACTTTTCCACTACAAAACTATTTTCTGCACATGATAAACAATTCAATTGAAACATTCTGACAGGAAAATGATGAGCTTATATTTATAATACAAATATATGACTCACATACTGAAGATAAACTTCATTTCTTCTAGAATCATGTCAGTATTTTACTCATAATAAGCACTCCAATAAAAGTCCCTAGTAGCTATATTAAGAGGATTATTGTTTCACATGTGAATGATAATCACAAATGTACACTTTTCAACATGCTCCTAGATTTTCAACATCTGTCTGGTTTCTAATATGTAAAATGAATTCAGATTTTTAGAGAAATGGGTCACTGAAAATGTATCTTTATTATCTTCTGTGTATCCTATCCCAAAAGTTTTTTCCCATTTCCTCATGTAAATGTAGTTTCTGTGATCCACCAATGAACTTACCGTTTTTGACAAAACTTTAAAATAGTAAGAAAAAATAAAATAAAATAAAAATAAAAGAGCAGAGAGAAAAAGAAGAAATAACTTGTATAGTACTATACAATCATGTTTTCTTTTAATTTATAATTTCCTCTTTTGCACACATTCTGCTGGGAGAAAGACAAGCTTTTTTTTTTTTTTTTCTAGAAAACAAGTTAAAAAGCAGATATACATAAAAGGAAAAACTCGTACAGAGTAGACTGTGGCTTAAGAACTATTTATGCAGCATCAGAAGACTAAACCAGACTCTAGCCTGGCCATAAACTAAAACCCACGCCCCAAATGAGGTGCCAAGCCACAAAAAGCATTTGCGTCATCTGGGAATACAAGGAAAAGAAGGACTTCTAATTATAGGGCCTGGAAGCGGAAGCTTAGAGTGATTAGCTGTTTAGGCGCTGCTGTGTGTTTATCTGGAAGCTTCCTCTCCCTCACTCTCAGCCTCAAGTTTGATAGATGAGCATTAGCATTAGAGGGTGGAGACTGAAGCTGCTGATGGTACATGGCGTTCTCCAAAATCTGAGGTAGCTGGAGACTGAACATTAAGGCTTTTGCGGCCTCATAAGAACATAAATCTTTTCAACTGGGCGTCAGCTGGTTAGCCCAAAAGACAAAATTAAAGAGTAGCAAACCTCTACTGGGCATATGTTATAAAATCTTGGAAACATGAGTAGGTAGGTCTTTTTTACCGTATCCTATTTATAACACCTCCCTAATTGTACGGTTCTTTATCACGTGCACACATATGAATTGGAAAACAAATTACCAGCTATTCACACTCTCTTCCAAAAATAGATATAAACACTGATATGCTGGGGCAAATGGAAATCCTTACAGGAATTCAAAATATATCACTCATAAAATAATTTTATATTTTGATATTAATTCTTGTGAATTTAATACTTCCCCATCAGTACTTGTACAGATTAAAAACTTACACATTATCTAATTATCTTTTAAAGTTACTAGTCCAGGGGCGCCTGGGTGGCGCAGTCGGTTAAGCGTCCGACTTCAGCCAGGTCACGATCTCGCGGTCTGTGGGTTCGAGCCCCGTGTCAGGCTCTGGGCTGATGGCTCAGAGCCTGGAGCCTGTTTCCGATTCTGTGTGTCTCCCTCTCTCTCTGCCCCTCCCCCGTTCATGCTCTGTCTCTCTCTGTCCCAAAAAAAATAAATAAACGTTGAAAAAAAATAAATAAATAAAGTTACTAGTCCAGGGGCACCTGGGTGGCTCAGTCAGTTAAGCCTCTGTCTGACTCTTGATTTCAGCTCAGGTCATGATCTCACGGTTCATGGGTTCGAGCACCACGTCGGGCTCTGTGCTGACAGCGCAGAACCTGCTTGGGATTCTCTATCTCCCTCTCTCTCTGTCCTTTCCCCTGCCTGTCTGTCTGTCTCTCTCTCTCTCTCACTCTCAAAAATAAATAAATAAATAAACATAAAAAAAAATAAAGTTACTAGTCTAATTTGTAACCATAAAAGCAGAGAAACAGAACCCTAGTACTGATCAAGGTCTTTTAGGTCTTCAAATACATAAAATCACAATAATAGCCTATTAAAGTCTGATTTAAAGTAAATGTGAATACCTGAAAACAATGGTCTCAAAGTCTCCCTGTGGGCAGCGTCAGTGTTAGAGATTTCTTAAGCTGCTTAAAGATGCTAATAATCAAACTCATCACTGTATTTTTCTAAATTTGCGGTCCAGGATATAGTAAGAGTCTTTCTAAAATTTAAGCTCAAAAACACTGTTAAAGGCACTGATGTACACACTGTCGAACACATAAAACACATGATTCATTTTATCCCTTCCTAAAATTGCATATATCCACGATCAAGATAAATTAGACCAAAATATCTGATATGGTTCTTACCAATTTTTTCCATGTGGGAAAAACCAAAATCATAATTGGGTTTCTAGCTCACTTGTTTTATAGCTTACTATTTCTATCCTCTTGCGTTTTTAGGAGTCTCAACGTTAAATGTTCTAACATCTTTATTCGAATACTTTGTTTTCCTTCTTTTACTTAGCGTCATGACATATTTAGAGTTCTGAAGACATCTTTGGCTATATCCGATGGGTCTTCATATTAAATATTCTACTATTATTTTAAATGGTCTTTTCATCCAAGAGACATATAGGAAAGTGGTGCATGTCTATGTGTATTTTTTTTTCCAAGTGGCTGAATATATTTTTTCTCAGATTCCAGAAAAGTTTCTAAACTTTATTAACCTTTAATATATAATTTATGTACAATAAATGCAGTCATTTTACTGCAGTTTGATGAGTATGACAAGTATATATACACCTAGGCTACTGCCATTAAGATAGAGCACATGAGGGGCACCTGGGTGGCGCAGTCGGTTAAGCGTCCGACTTCAGCCAGGTCATGATCTCGTGGTCCGTGAGTTCGAGCCCCGCGTCAGGCTCTGGGCTGATGGCTCAGAGCCTGGAGCCTGTTTCCGATTCTGTGTCTCCCTCTCTCTCTGCCCCTCCCCCGTTCATGCTTTGTCTCTCTCTGTCCCAAAAATAAATAAACGTTGAAAAAAAATTAAAAAAAAAAAAAAGATAGAGCACATGTGATAAAATTCTATTGTGTCCACCTGCTGTCCATCCCATCCCCACTGCCTGGCCCCAGGGAATCACTCATTGGCTTTGTCATTATGAATTAATATTGCCTACTTAAGAATTTCATGTAAATAGATTCACACAATACCTTGTTAAACCTACCGCTGTGAGTAACAGTACTACATTCATTTATTTATATTACTGGGTGGCATTCCATTATAAAGACATATAATTTATATATCCATTCGGCAGTTATTTCTCTTTTTGGCTATTGTGAAAGAAACCCCCAGTAAGATTCAAAACAAGTGTCTGTGTGAACATATGTTTTTATTTTTCTTAGGTGAATATTTAGGAGTAGAACTGCTAGCTCATATGTATGTTTAACTTGATAAAAAAAAAAATACTGAAAATGTTTAGCCAAAGCAGCTGTATCATTTTAACTTTCCCACGAGCCCCATGACTTATTAACATTTGATACTGTTAGTCTTTCAAAATCTTAATCATTTCAGTGAGTATCTGATGATTTCTTATGGTTTTAGTATGCCATATTCCTTGGTGATTGGTGATGTTGAACAGCTTTTCATGTGTTAAGGCTACGTGCATATTTTCTTTTGTGACATGACTGGTCAAATCTTTTGTCCATTTTTAATTGTTTTGTCCCTTCATTACATATATATTTATGAATATGATATATAATTATATATGTGTGTGTATGTATGTGTGTATATATATATATATATATATATATATCATATATGATATTTTCTCCCACTTTATGGTATCCCACTTAATTTTCCTAACAACATCTTTCCCAAGGTGCTTAGTTTAAAGAAGAACAATTTTATGGTTTGTGTTTTGGTGTCCTACCTAAACCTCTTTCTTTATCTCTCCTGGGTCACAATGATATAATCCTTTGTTTTATTTTTGAGGATTTACAGTTTAAGATTTTAAATTAAGTCTATGATCAACTTAGAGTTAATTTTTGTGCATGACATTAAGTAAAAGTTTATTTTTTTCCCCAAGTGGATATCCCAGTTGTTCCACCAACATTTTTTCAGACAACTAAACCATCCACATTGAATCACCTACTGTTTTGGTCATATATCAAGTGACCATGTGAGTTTAATCAAATTCTGGATTCCATTCCACCCACCTATAACTGTATTTGCCCAACACCATACTCTCTAGATTACTGTACAATTAAAGAAGGTCAGATATTTAGGTAGTTTCAGCTTTCAAAATTCACCCATCTTTTTCAGGATCCTTTGAATTTCTATACAATTTTAGAATAAACTTGTGTTGATTACTTTTGATTTAACCATGCACTTTTAATAAAGTTAACGATTAGTGAACAATACTAACACAAAACACTAATAAGATACCAAGGCATAAAAGTGATTAAATATTTTTATAAAATATAATTTTCTTTCATAACTGAATGGTTTTTCTTACCCTATCATATTGTACACCTCACAACATGGCGGGCAAAAACGTAAAATTTTTAGATAAAGTAGAAGAATTGGGAAGATAAGGAAGAATAGATTGGGAAGAGTAATTTGACTCCTGTCTTTATTCAGTAAAAAAACATATCATACAATTTCAGAGTTTTACAACTCTAAGGGCCTTGGAAATAGCATGCCTTCCAGGGCCAGATAGCTTCCCAGGGGAATTCTACCAAACATTTAAAGAAGAGTTAATACTTCTTCTTTTGAAGCTGTTTCAAAAAATGGAAATGGAAGAAAAACTTCCAAATCCATTCTAGGCATCCAGCATTACCTTGATTCCAAAACCAGACAAAGACCCCACTAAAAATGAGTATTATACACCAATTTCCATGATGAACATGGATGCAAAAATTTTCAACAAGATACTAGAAAACTGAACCCAACAATACATTAAAAGAATTATGTAGCACGATCAAGTAAGATTTATTCCTGGGATGCAAGTGTGGTTCAATGTCTACAAATCAATTGACATGATACATCAGATTAACAAAAGAAAGGATAAGAACTGCATGATCCTCTCTAGATGCAGTAAAAGTATTTGACAAAATATAGCATCCTGTCTTGATAAAAACCCTTAAAAAAGTAGGGATAGATAGAACATTCCTCAAGATCATACAAGCCATATATGAAAGACCCACAGCTAATACCATCCTCAATGGGTAAAAACTGAAAGCTTTCCCCCTAAGGTCAGGAACAAGACAGGATGTCCACTCTCACCACTGTTGTTCAACAGAGTGTTGGAAGTCCTTGCCTCAGCAATAAGACAACAAAAATAAATTTAAAAGGCACACAAATTGGCAAGAAAGAAGTGAAACTTTCACTCTTCACAGATGACATGACATTCTATGTGGAAAACCCTAAAGACTCCACCAAAAAACTATTAGAACTGATACATGAATTCAACAAAGTCGCAGGATATAAAATCAACATATAGAAATTGGTTCATTTCTATACACCAATAATGAAGCAGCAGGAAGAGAAATCAAAGAATCGATCCCATTTACAACTGCACCAAAAACCATAAAATACCTAGGAATAAACCTAACCAAAGAAGTAAAAGATCTGTACGCTGAAAACCATAGAAAGCTTATGAAAAAAAGTAAAGAAGACACACAGAAATGGAGAAACATTCCATGTTCATGGATCAGAAAACAAATATTGTTAAAATGTCAATACTACCCAAAGCAATCTGCACATTCAATGCAATACCAATCAAAATAACACCAGCATTCTTAACAGAGCTGGAACAAAAATTCTAAAATTTGAATGGAAAGAGAAGCCAAGATGGCAGAACAGCATGGAAGGGTTTTTTTTGCGTTTCGCATCCATGAAATATAGCCAGATCAACATTAAACCTGCATTCCTAGAAAACTGATTTGAGGATTAACACACAATCTGCACAACCTGAACTACAGAACTCAGCAAGTACGTGGCACAGAGAGGTGAACTGGGGGAGAGAGAAGCCATGGAGGGCAGGGAGCTGTTTTTGCTTGTGGAGAGAGGACAGAGATGGGGGGAGAGTTTGGGAAAAGCACCCCACACACACAAAAGAAGTTGGAGAGAAAGTGGAAATGTGGAAACAGCCATAGGGACTGAACTAAAAAGGGAGAAAGGAGAAAGGAGAGGGTTTAAATTACATTAAGACTCTATAAACAGGGGGAGCACAGAGTCTGAAATTCTACAGCTCAATACCTGGCATTGCCCTGGTGGGAAGGGCAAATCCCCAGGAGCAGAGTGGGGTCCAGAAGGTCTTCAGGCTACATGGGGAGAAGCAGTTCCACTGCTGGAAGGATATTTGGTAGAAGCTGTGTGGCCACCTGGTCCAGCAGACCCCAGAGAACAACCACATTCACTGGTGATGGAACAAGGTCATTAAGGGTGAAGCTGGTGCCAGATGTGTGTTGCGATTTTCCATAATCCCTGAAATGCTGCTATTACACAATCTTGTGAACTTTTTCTGGAGCAGGCTGGCACCAAACTGCAGTCTCTGGGCATTGGCATCAGCATGGTCCTGCGAACATTCCTGGGTGTGGTGGGCACTCAGCCATTGCTCAGTGAGACTCTCCCCCAGAGGATCTGAGTGGGTCAAAGCCGCAGTCCCTCAGAAGTGAGGGGCTGGGAAACACAGCCACATCTGAGATAAAACGCAAGAGGGAGGTGCCTCCTGGCAACCTGATGGTTTGGTCACAGACAGTGTAAAAGCAGGGAGTAGACAGAGGCCAGAGACAAAGGACGGGTGCACAATTGCTGATTGGGGAGAACAAAGTTCCAATACTAGAGACTGGGTAGCTGGGTGATGCCATTTTCACCCCTCCCATGCATGCGCATATACACCTACAAGCCCCACAACAATCCACCCCAGTAAGCTAAGCAGCATGAATGGGCTAACCAAGAAGTTAAAGAGGAAATTAAAAAGTACATAGAAGCCAATGAAAATGATAACACCACAGCCCAAAACCTCTGGGATGCAGCAAAGGCACTCATAAGAGGAAAGCATATAGCAATACAGGCCTTCCTAAAGAAGGAAGAAAGGTCTCAGATACACAGCCTAACTTTGTATGTTAAAGAGCTGGAAAAAAGAACAGCAAATAAAACCTAAAACAAGCAGAAGACAGGAAATAATAAAGATTAGAGCAGAAATCAATGCTATTGAACCTCCCTCCCCCCAAAAAAGAAACAGTAGAACAGATCAATGAAACCAGAAGCTGGTTCTTTGAAAGAATTAACAAAATTGATACACCACTAGCCAGTTTGATCAAAAAGAAAAAGAAAGGACCCAAATAAATAAAATAAAAAATGAAAGAGGAGAGATCACAACCAACACAGCAGAAACACAAACAATAATAAGAGAATATTATGAGCAATTATACGCCAATAAAATGGGCAATTGACAAATTCCTAGAAACATATAAACTACCAAAACTGAAATAGGAAGAAATAGAAAATTTAAATAGACACATAGCCAATAAAGAAATTGAATTAGTAATCAAAAATCTCCCAAAAAAACAAGAGTCCAGGGCCAGATGGCTTTCCAGGGAAATTCTACCAAACATTTAAGGAAGAATTAACACCTATTCTCTTGAAGCTGTTCCGAAAAATAGATATGGAAGGAAAACTTCCGAACTCTTTCTATGAAGCCAGCATTACCTTGATTCCAAAACCAGACAAAGACCCCACTAAAAAGGAGAACTACAGATCAATTTCCCTGATGAACGTGGATGCAAAAATCCTCAACAAGATATTAGCCAACCAGATCCAACAATACATTAAAAAGTATTCACCATGACCAAGTGGGATTTATACCTGGGATGCAGGGCTGGTTCAATATCCATAAAACAATCAGTATGATTCATCACATCAATAAAAAAAAGGACAAGAACCATATGATCATCTCAATAGATTCAGAGAAAGCATTTGACAAAATACAGCATCATTTCTTGATAAAAACCCTTAAAAAAGTAGGGATAGAAGGAGCATACCTCGAGATCATAAAAGCCATATATGAAAGACCCAACACTAATACCATCTTCAATGGGGAAAAACTGAGAACTTTCCCCCTAAGGTCAGGAACAAGACAGGGATGTCCATTCTCACCACTGTTATTCAATATCGTATTGGAGGTCTTAGCCTCTGCAATCAGACAACACAAAGAAATAAAAGGCATCCAAATCGGCCAGGAGGAGGTCAAACTTTCACTCTTCACAGATGACATGATATTGTATGTAGAAACCCAAAAGATTCCACCAAAAAACTGCTAAAACTGATCCGTGAATTCAGCAAAGTGGCAGGATAAAAAATCAATGCACAGAAATCAGTTGCATTCCTATACACCAACAATGAAGCGACAGAAAGAGAAATCAAGGAATCGATCCCATTTACAATTGTACCAAAAACTGTAAAATACCTGCGAATAAATCTAACCAAAGAGGTGAAAAATCTATACACTGAAAACTATAGAAAGTTTATGAAAGAAATTGAAGAAGACACAAAAAATGGAAAAAGATTCCATGGTCCTGGATAGGAAGAACAAATATTGTTAAAATGTCAATACTACCCAAAACAATCTACATATTCAATGCAATCCGTATCAAAATAACAACAGCATTCTTCACAGAGCTAGAACAAACAATCCTAAAATTTGTATGGAACCTGAAACGACCCCAAATAGCCAAAGCAATCTTCAAAAAGAAAACTAAAGCTGGAGGCAATCACACTCCCAGACTTCAAGACGTGTTACAAAGCTGTAATCATCACGACAGTATGGTACTGGCACAAAACAGACCCTCCGATCAATGGAAAAGAATAGAGAACCCAGAAATGGATCCAGAAACATATGGCCAACTAATCTTTGAGGAAAGAATAGAAAGAAAGGAAAGCAGGAAAGAATATTCAATGGAATAAAGACAGTCTCTTCAGCAAGTGGTGGCAAAACTGGACAGCGACATGCAGAAAAATGAACCTGGACCACTTTCTTACACCATACACAAAAAGAAACTCAAAATGGAAGAAAGGCCTAAATGTAAGACAGGAAGCCAACAAAATCCTTGAGGAGAAAGCAGGCAAAAACCTCTTTGACCTTGGCTGCAACAATTTCTTACTCAACATGTCTCCAGAGGCAAGGGAAACAAAAGCAAAAATGAACTATTGGGACCTCATCAAAATAAAAAGCTGCTGCATGGCGAAGGAAACAATCAGCAAAACCAAAAGGCAACCGACGGAAAGGGAGAATATATTTGCAAATGACATATCAGATAAAGGGTTAGTATCCAAAATCTATGAAGAACTTATCAAAATGAACAGCCAAAAACCAAATAATCTCAGTGAAAAAAATGGGCAAAACACATGAAGAGGCACTTTTCCAAAGAAGACATCCACATGGCTAACAGACACATGAAAAGATGCTCAACACCACACATTATCAGGGAAATACAAATGAAAACCACAATGACACAGATACCACGTCATACCTGTCAGAATGGCTAACATTAACAACTCAGGCAACAACAGATGTTGGTGAGGATGCAGAGGAAAGGGAACCCTTTTGCACTGCTGGTGGGAATGCAAACTGGTGCAGCCACTATGGGAAACAGTATAGAGGTTCCTCAAAAAATTAAAAATAGAACTACCCTACGACCTAGCAATTGCTCTACTAGGTATTTATCCAAAGAATACAAAAATGCTGATTTGAAGGGGCACATGCACCCCAATGTTTATAGCAGTGCTATCAACTACAGCCAAATCATGGAAAGGGCCTAAATGTCCGTCGACTGATGAATGGATTGTGCGAGTGTGTGCGTGCACGTGCATACACACACACGTGCACACACACACACGTGCATGCGCACACACACACGCACAATGGAATATTACTTGGTAGTCATAAAGAATGAAATCTTGCCATTTGCAACTACGTGGATGGAACTAGAGTGTATCATGCTAAGCGAAATAAGTTGGTCAGAGAAAGATAAATATCATATGATTTCACTCATGTGTAATTTAAGAAACAAAATAGATCAACACAGGGGAAGGCAAGGGAAAATAAGACAAAAACTGAGAGGGAGGCACACCATATGAGACTCAAATACGGAGAACAAACTGAGGGCTTCTGGAGGGGTGTTGGGTGGGGGGATGGACTAAATGGGTGATGGGTACTAAGAAGGGCACTTGTTGGGATGAGCACTAGGTGTTATATGTAAGTGATGAATCATGAAATTCTACTCCTGAAACCATTATTATGCTATATGTTAACGAACTTGGATTAAAAACAATTTTTTTAATGCCAACTGTTAACATTAAAAAAAAAAAAATGTTGCGGCGCCTGGGTGGCTCAGTTGCTTAAGTGGTGGACTTCGGCTTGGGTCATGTTCTCACAGGTCATGAGTTCGAGCCCCGCATTGGGCCCTGTGCTGACAACTCAGAGCCTGGAACCTGCTTCAGATTCTGTGTCTCCCTCTGTCTCTCTGCCCCTCCCCAGCTCTCATTCTGTCTCTGTCCCTCTCAAAAATAAATAAATGTTAAAAAAAAAAGTAAAAGGGCTTTAAAAAATCTTAAAAATAAGAAATAGCATGACTGACTTCAATTAACAGGTATGATAACTGAAGCCCACAGACAGTGAGAAAACCAGATTTAAAAGTCTAAAGATAAAAGTGTTAGCTTGTGTTGTCCTTATTATGTACCAATACAAGATTCTATCCTCAAAGACAAATTACAGGCACAGACACACATACACACAACTGTCACAGACAATCACTGCTAGAAGTTCAAAATTAAATACATTTTAAATTGAGGTTAAAAGGAATTCGGTAGACAGACGGAAGGGCGAAGAAAGTGAATATGACCAAATGGCAGAAGGCTGAAGAAGTAAAGAGGATGTCGTGCAGATCAGTCAGTTTGGAACAGATATTCTATGTATTAGGACTATAAAATATAAATTGAAAGGTAAATTTGGAAATTAAGTATTCCCAAAGGAATGCCATTCAGTGTGCTTCAGGGATGTGTAAAACAAGAACATTTAAATTTTCTGGGTAGAGCTTATACAGGTGTGTGTGTGTGTGTGTGTGTGTGTGTGTGTGTGTGTACACCAAGCTAGACACTTAACATTTATGCAATCTACTTTATGTAAGCTACAGTTCAATAAAAATGAATATAAACCAAAACAAAAATAAGGGTAAGAGTAAAATTGGTGGTTTTACACACAGTGAATGTAAACACAGTAGTTAGAAACTTAAAATCCATGAATGAGTGGGTTAAATGGGTGACAGGCATTAAGGAGGGCACTCTTTGGGATGAGCACTGGGTGTCACATGTGAGATTAATCACTGTGTTCTACTTCAGAAGCCAAGACTACGCTTTATAAAGTTAACTAACTTGAGAATGATAATAATAATAATAATAATAATAATAATAATAATAATAATACCTGTTAATGTGAAAAAGAAAAAGAAAGAAAGGCTCCTAAGAACAATTCTAATACAAAGATGGGCAAATCCTTTATGTAGAAACTATAAATTTTTATTGCAAGATGCTAAAAGACAACTAAATAAATGGAAGGATATACTATGTTGCAAGATGTTAAAAGACAACTTAATAAATGGAAGGATATACTATGTTTGTGGATAAAAATACCCAATATTGTAAAGATACAATCTCTCTATCCCAAATGGACCTACACTTTCAATACAATTCCAATAAAAATTCCAAAAGGGGGAAAAAAAAAAGAAAGAAAGTTAAAATCCTACCCCTATGGGGTGGGATGGGGTAAATACAATAAAATCTAAAAACACAGCAGCCAGAGAGGGATGTATAAGAAATATAGATACATAGTGAGGAGTCAAGAAAGAGGTCAATGAGTCTCAGATGTGTAGCTTGGCCAAATGGGTGGTCAAAGCACCACAAATTATGTATTCCAGAGCGCATATATGACAGTATAACAGACATCAATCAAGGTTCTTCTAGTAGTGGAGATCAGAAACTATGTAACAGGGGCATCAGACTGGCTCAGTCAGTGGTTCCTGCAACTCTTGATCTTAGGGTTGTAAGTTCCAGCCCCATGTTAGGTGTAGATATTACTTAAAAAAAAATCTTTTTTTTAAAAAAGAAAGAACTATAGAACAAAAAAGTATTAGATGAAAAATAAAAATTTTCATCATTTAACATTTTTATTTTGGGTATATTTTCAAATATATCGAATATTAGCAAATTACCAAGTGTCTCTGGAAATTAGTTTTCTTTACCTATCTGATCTATTTCAAAACATTACTCCTTAATTATGTTTCAGAAAGAGTATTTATAAGAACAACCGCTAACACATAACAAAGATTTCTGAGCAGGTAGGCATTTGTTGTACAACCTAACTCTATACATCTATATCTACACAGATTACTGTAGTGGCTTCTTAGCCCATCAAAAAGATAGGATTTGAAAAAAGAGACCAAAACAATAACCATCAGAAACTTCCCTGAAACCATCAAAGCAACAAAAGGAAAACCAAAAGATTAGTTCATTTTAAATTAGAGAAGAATAATTTTACCATTTTTTAAATTTGTTTAATGTTTACTTATTTTTGAGAGACAGTGGGAGAGTGTGAGCAGGGGGAGGAGCAGAGACAGCAAGACACAGAAACTTAAGCAGGATCCAGGCTCTGAGCTGCCAGCACAAAGTCCGACGAGGGGCTTGAACTCATGAACTGCAAGATCACGATTGGAGCCGAAGTCGGATGCTTAACCGACTGAGCCACCCACGTCCCACGAATTTTATTTTTTTCTATACTGTTGGTACCCTAAAGACTTTGTAACACCCATTATATTAATTCTGAATACTAACATGGCCTACTGTTTTTTACATTCTCCTATTCATCCTCCATTCCTGCACCCAGTCCTCATTCCCATCCCTTCCCACCATAGGTACCCACCCGACTGGATGTAATATATGTCCTTTGAAATATGTGTTTTCAAATATGTGTTTTTGAGACATATTTTCACTGTTTTCAAAGTACTGTTCAAAATAATGCATGGCAAGAGTATAAACAAATCTGAATGAGAACACTGAAACAAGCCTGAATCTGGGGGAGGGCCAGAGCATTCCAGAGGACAGGAAAGCAGAAGGGACAATAAATATTCAAGTACTTCACTGCTTAACAACCACTAAAGTTGTCCTGATAAGAAAAAGTTTAATTCACCCTTGGCTACTTTGCATGCATGTACTTGGCTACAGATATTCTTTACATTCTTCAAAATTTAATACTGTTATAGTTACATCTGTTATGGGTAGCTATAGTGTTACAAGTTTGTGTGTGTTTGTGTATGCATTTACCTCATTTGTCATAGTATGCCAATGTATGTATTCACATCTTTCATTAGTTCATTTAGTGTGAATTGGGCATCTCTGTTTAATTAACTAGAAATACTGTGGCAATGGTGGTGGGGAAAGAGAAGGGCTCTTCCTTACTAATGGATACCCAGGACCTGGGGCTACATTAGGACTTTCATGGGCCCTGGGCAATTTTGCCTTTATGGACCTCCTCTTCCATGAAAAAAAATATTTACAATTATATTTTATAATTACAATTGCTGGTTTTAAAAATATATTAAAGTATTCCATTAGCTTAAAAGTTTATTACTATTATTATTATTTTTTTGCTTTTAAAAGGAATTAAACATTTTGGTGGGACCACACTACCAGTATGGGCCCGAAATTATGATGCCTACTGTACTTTATGATAAGTCAAACCTGAAAAGTTACCACTAACTCTCATATAATGCCTGTGCCACAATGAACAGAGAGCAAAAAGAACAAATCCTTCAGGGAGTAATCCATTATGTGAGTAAGATATGTCATTTTGCAAGATGACGACAGAGGAGAGTAATTACAAATCTATAATGGAAACATCCCCTTCTTAGGGAAAAAAAAGCAATAAACTCTTCAAGCTGCCTTTGAATTATTAGTGATATAGTATAAATGACTGGCAGTAATAAACCAGAAGCTGTTGGATGAGAGGAAAACTCAGAAGCCACATAATTCTGTAAATCTGTGAGGCATTATAGATGTTAGCAAAAATCAAGACAAGGTATTTTTCTGACCACTTACTGTGATCAATGGGGGAAACTCTGTGCAAAAGAAAAAAAAATCCAACCTAAACTTTTTTAATGATTAACCCACGACCACCATCACCTTTCAATATACAACATTTAAGTAACCAGAAAAATTTCAAGTCTGTTAAAGATGCAGTCAAGCATCCAAAGGGATACATGTTTAATCTACTTTACTACATACCCAACATTAATTTTCCTCTTATTAATGGATGGAAAAGCAATTTCTCTGCCAAGGAAGGGCAATTATTTAAAATGTAGATGTGCTGTACTTCACAGCTCTCAGCTACTCAGCTGGCAGAAATAATGCCTCTGGAAAATAGATCAATTATTTACCAAATTAAAGACAACAGGTCTGTTTTAGAAATGTCAGGCTTACTGCAGAGAGTTGAGAATTTCCTTTTCTTTTTTTTAATGTTTATTTATTTTGAGAGAGAGAGCAAGCAGAGGAGGAGCAGAGAGAGAAGGAGAGAATCCCTAAGCAGGTCCATGCTGTCAGTGCAGAGCCTGACATGGGCGGGGCTTGAACTCATGTATTGGGAGATCATAACCTGAGCCAAAATCAAGAGTCAGATGCTTAACCGACTAAGCTACCCAGGCACCCCAAGAATTTCTTTTTTATGTTTCTAATTTCCAATTTGATTAATAAAAATGCTTATCTTCTTTTATGTCAAAGGTAATATATTTAATACCCCAATCTAGTTTACTTAGTTACACAAATATGATTTAATTTCCACAAGATATTTTTAATATATGTTACATATTTCAATCTTAAGGATGTGTGATATGTTTCTTCATGTTATACAATTTGCCATCAGGGATCACTCCTACAATTCATAGGGAAAAAGACAATTCTCATTCAAACTACAAATTAGAAATAACTGAGTTTTATTCAACAAATGAGTAATTACATTGAATTAGTGCCCTATCTCTGCCCTGCCATGGTTTTTTTCATAATAATAATAATTATAGAAAAAAATAATAAGTGTAATTATTCAGTGTTTACTTATTAATTATGTGAAAATTACCAGGCTAATAATAAATACCTGGGTATGAAGTAAAAGCTTATCTACAGCAGAAAACATGTTGAAAGAATACTCTTGATGGGTATAAAATTTAAACTAGGATGAGGGAAGTTAATAATAATGAAAACAGCAACAGCTAAATTTTTGGAGGTGACCCTATGTTTTGGGTATTGTTTTGGATACCATTATCACCCTCTCATTTCATTGATGAGAAAACTGAAGTACTAGGGGGGATCCAAGAGTATTAAGTTACTTGCCAAATTAAGCAGCAAGGTGGGGGCGGGGAGAACATGATATTTTGTTTAGGGTCATGTAGGTCTTCACAAAATAATACATAAAAAATCGGACTCGAGAGATAAATAAGAGTTGCCCAGGCAAAAGAGGATTTCAGGTGGAGGAAAAGTGATGTAAAATGTTTAAGGAGCTGAAAAACAGTATGGCTAAATGTTGGAAGGAAAGGTAGAAGAACAGGTTAAAGCAGTAAAGTTGTGCCAGGCTATATACTTTTGGACAACACAATACAAGATGAAGAGATCATTAACATTTAACATTTCTTATAAAATATTTATCTTTTTATTTTTTTTTAATTATTTTTAACGTTTATTTATTTTTGAGACAGAGAGAGACAGAGCATGAACGGGGGAGGGGCAGAGAGAGAGGGAGACACAGAATCCAAAGCAGGCTCCAGGCTCTGAGCCATCAGCCCAGAGCCCGACGTGGGGCTCGAACTCACAGACCACGAGATCATGACCTGAGCTGAAGTCGGACGCTTAACCAACTGAGCCACCCAGGCGCCCCTAAAATATTTATCTTAAAATGAAACTAAACACATGGAAAAAGTATGATACAATAATCACAAACAGAATAACCCAGAATTGGACTATGACCAAATAAGAGTCTTTTAAAAACTAAGAGTAACCAAATGATTCTATATATGTACTATTATGAATTAAATATCTGTGCAGCCCTCACATTCATATATTGAAACTCTAAAAACCCAGGCTATATTTGAAGATGGGGTCTCTAAGGAAGTAATTAAGTTTCAATTAGGTCATTGGCTGAGACCCTGATCTGGTATGATTAGTGTCCTGATAAGAAGAGACACCACAAACCCTTGTACGCTATTGGAGGGAAAGGTAAATTGGTGTAACAGCTATGAAAAACAATATGGAAGTTCCTAAAAAAATTAATATTAAAACAACCATATGATCTAGTAATTCCACTACTGGGTATTTACCCAAAGAAAACAAAAATACCAATTCAAAAAGATATATGCACCCCTATGTTTACTGTAGCATTATTTATAATAGCCAAGATATGGAAGCCACCCAAATGTCCACTGATAGATGAATAGATAAAGATGTTATATATATTTACATATAAAATAAGGAATATTATTCAGCCATAAAAGAGAATGAGATTTTGCCATTTGCAATAACATGGATAGACCTAGAAGGTATTATGCTAAGTGAAATAAGACAGAGAAGGATAAAAGCATATGATCTCACTTAAATGTAGAATCTAAAAAGTGAAACAAATGAACAAATAAACAAAAACAAACAAAAAAAAAACCAGACTCTTAAATACAGAGAACAAACTGATGGTTGCCAGAGGGGAGGTAAGGGGGATGGGCAAAATGGATAAAAGTTAAGAGGTACAAACTTCTAGTTATAAAATAAATAAGTCAGGGAGATGAAAAGTACAGCTTAGGGAATATAGCCAATATTATTGTAATAACATTGTGTGGTGACGGATAGTGACTGCATTTATTATAGTGAGCACCAAGTAATGTATAGAATTGTCAAATCAAGATGTTATACACCTGCAACTAATATAACATTGTATGTTGATGATACTTCAATTTAAAAGACACACACACACACACACACACACACACACACACACACAAACACACACACACACCACAGAACTAGCTCTTTTTCTCTGTCCCCACTTTCTTGCACCAAAGGAAGGACATGTGAAGACACATTGAGAAGGTGACTGTTTGTTAGTCAGGAAGAAAGACCTCACTAGAAACCAAATCAGCTGGAAGTTTCATCTCAGACTTCTAGCATTCATAACTGTGAGAAAAAAAGGTTTTGTTGTTTAAGCTACTACATCTATGGGATTTGGTTACAGCAGCCCAAGCTAGTATATATACACAGGTTACTGCCTAAATTTAGGGTCCCTGAGAACATTTTACCCACTCAAACGACCAGCAAAGAGGATTTTGGGTTGAATTTGTAAAATCAAAAGAGACTGCTGTTTTAACCCTATAACAAAAACAAAATCAATAAACAAAACAGAAAAACCCCAGAGTTTTAAAAAAATCTATCTCGGGGCGCCTGGGTGGCGCAGTCGGTTAAGCGTCCGACTTCAGCCAGGTCACGATCTTGCGGTCCGTGAGTTCGAGCCCCGCGTCAGGCTCTGGGCTGATGGCTCAGAGCCTGGAGCCTGTTTCCGATTCTGTGTCTCCCTCTCTCTCTGCCCCTCCCCCGTTCATGCTCTGTCTCTCTCTGTCCCAAAAATAAATAAACGTTGAAAAAAAAAAAATTAAAAAAAAAAAAAAATCTATCTCAAAGTTCAATACAAAAAAAACATAAATAAAAATAGTAGCTCTTACATCAGGCAGAACAACAGCCGGAGGAAGAGGAACCCACAATATGTGAAGGCAAGGAGAACACAGCAACCTTTTCAAAAATTTTCAGAGAGCTGATGCTACAGATTAGAATGCTGCCCCCCAAAAATTCAACTCTGTACCCAACTAATCAAGAGGATCAAGAGTAATAATACTAAAAGCTGTGAACAAAGTAAGAGTGTTGACCGCTGCTGAAAAATTAATAAGTAACTGTCAAAAACTATCTAGTCGAAACATGCCTGAAAATTATGGGCAAAATACAGATATTCCCATACAGAAAATAGCTAAAAAGTCATCTTCATCAGAGAATCCAGAAATAGCCAACAGACGTATGTTACTTTAATGAAAAAGTACAAAAGAAACTCATCAGAGAAAGAATGGAATTTTGAAAAAATAATAAAGTATCAACTGCATATCCATAAGCCAAAAAATAATAACCATGACCTAATCCGATACATTATACAAAAAATAACAATGAATTTGGATCATAAATTTAAATATAAAATGTAGGGGTGCCTGGGTGGCTCAGTCAGTTGAACATCCGACTTACGCTCAGGTCATAATCTCTTGGTTTGTGAGCTCGAGCCCTGCATCAGGCTCTCTGCTGTCAGCATGGAGCCCGCTTCAGATCCTCTGTCTCCCTCTCTCTCTGCTCCTCCTTCTCTCTCTCTCTCTCAAAAATAAAATAAATATTAAAATAATAATAAAAACAAAAAAATAATAAAAATAAATTTAAATACAAAATGTAAAACTAGAAAACTATCAGAAAATCACATAGGAGAAAAATCTTCAGGCCCCAGACTGGTGCACATTTCTTAGGCAGGAACACAAAAACACAACTGATATATTTTTTTATTGGATTTGACAAAAAGTAAACAATTTTGCTCTGCAAAAGACTCTGTTAAAAAGATAAAAATACAAACTTCTGACTGGGAAAAAAGATTTCCAAATGACCTCTCTTACAGAGGTCCCCATCTAGTATTTATAAAATTAAAAAGTGGCAATAATACCAAATGCCAGCACGGATGCAGAGAAAGCATGTTAAAAGGATTAAAGGAAAGTATGAGAACAATGTCTCACCAAGCAAAGGATAGCAATAAAGAGATAATATTATAAAAAAAGGAAACAAATAGAAATTCCAGAGTTCAAAAGTACAATAACTAAAATAAAAAATTCAATAGAGGGGCTCAAATCGTGGTTTTGAGCCTGGCAGAAGAAATCAACTGAGATTAGCGAGTTTGGGGAAAAAAAGAAGAAGAAAAATGAATAGAGCCCCAAAGACCTATTAGACACCACCAAGATTAATCTGTGAGTAGGAGGAGTCCTAGAAGGAGAAAAGAGGGAAAAAAAGGTAGAAAGAATGTTTAAAGAAATAATAACATCCCAAACATGATGAAAAACATTTAGGCAATGGAACTATCCTGTATTATACTATAAAGGTATATATATGTCAATATTAATTTGTCAAAACACAGAGAATATGTGAACACCAAGAGTGAACCCTCGTGTAAACTACAGACTTCGGTTGATAATGATTGGGTCAATATATGTTCATCAACTGTAACAAATCTACCACTGTGGTGTGGAATGGTTTGGAGTGGGGGCCGGATTACATGAGAGTTTTCTGTACTTTCCAATTGTGCTGTGAACCTGAAACTGCCCCCCAAAATTGGAGTTTATTAATTTAAAAAAAAAGCTCCTGAGAAAATGTTACTCATTGTGTATCTAAATCACTGAAACCAACAAATTTACACCACCCATATTGAACCTACCCAGATCTAAGCACCGGAGGCCTCTCTGGCACTTCAAACCATATCATAAATGTTGCCATTAAAATATTTGTTTTAATTCAGGACTCAGAGTCACAGCTAATAAACAAGAATGGGAAGGATAAATTGAAAAACAAACTGAATGCAGCTGCTGAACTAAAAGTTTCACAACGCTATTTAATGGCATCCCTTAATTTCTTTGCTGAATAGGTCCCATACAAAACCGAACTGCATACCACCCAAACAACCTACATTTTCTCCTTAATTCACTTTGGACTGTTATTTCATCATGTACATTTTACATTGTTTTTAAAGTTTCTCAGAAGGTGGACAACAGGTCTGGTTTTCTCCTTGAATCCTGATGTATGTCTAGGACATCTTAATAATTCTGTCATCGGAAAATATGCCTCTCTAAAAAAAAAAAGACTAAGAAATTTATTTATATTGTTAAGCATAACAGGGATATGTTCAGGTAAAGTGGTTACAGAATGATCAGGTTTAAAAACAAAACACACAATAAACATTGCTATGTTTTGTTCTGCTTATTTTTTAATGAACTTCCCTAAACTTGTAAAAAGTATTCTAACAAGCACTACTGTTATTATTGGCCACACTACATACCCCATGAAAAAGCCTTTAACTAAATAAGAGAATTATTGGAGGAGCAAAACAGTTAAAACTTATTGACATAAATAAATTTAGAAATATGCATGGATACATGTTAAAGAAAAACTGGAAGGTGTTACTAGAGGATCTACAAGTTGTATTTTGAAAAGATCAATTTAAGTAAAAAATTATAAGTACTGTTTTAATGCCCATTTAAATTACACACCTTTCTAAAAAATACCAATTAATAAAAGTTCAGAAGCTAATAAAACTTTTTCAACCAGAGAGCAGAAAAGGTATCATTTTATAACATAGGAGGATTTAAAGATCGATAGAAAATACATCATTTGCTCTCCCAAAAATATTTTTTTAAACTATAACGTAAATAACTACAGGGGAAAAATAACAATTACTAAGGAATCCATGCATTTACAAAGGGCAATGCAGCCTCTTGCTTCAAACATTTCATATGCATTCTCAATTTGAGAAGGTTAGGATAAAACAAGCAATATAATACAGAAACTAGACAAGTAAAATAAAATGTCACACAGGAGCTGGGTAATAGTTAGCAGCCACAGCTAAACCCAATATCTAAGTAACAATTCAGATAGTGACCAGCTTAAAAAAAAAAGTCAAGGCTTTCAAATCACTAAGAATTGAATCTTTATAGATACACTTGCTTATACTCAAGCAATAACAGTCATACTCTGAATAGCAAAGACACTCAGAGCTGAAGAGTAAATAACTAAGATGAATTGCAAGCAGTTGCATGAAATCTCCACTATCTTCTATGAAAGATTTTGCAAACCAATTTTGTGAGTGGTTGCTGAGTTATGAATCCTCCATTTAATTCAGGTATTTAAACATGTACAAAGCATTTATAAAATGCTGCAGAAATGATGACACACTGAAAAATGTATCTGCCACATAATAAACGGATGAGTCCACTGTATAGACCCTGCTTCACAATCTATGTCAAATATGCCATATTTTTCTTGCCTCGTTCATTCAACCAATATTTATTTATATACCAGACACAGAATCATTATTTCCTAACTAATCATCCTTTAAGTTCCAATTTAGAATTGACTTCTTTTGAAGAACTTTCCCCAATAGTCGAAACCAAGTAAATATTCATCTCCTAGCATTCTGTCCTTACTCCACAAAGGATTTTCCTTCCTTGCTTTAAGTCCCTATCATACCAGTAGATGCCATGAGTAAGGACTGTCCCTTGTTAACTTAATCACAAAGACTGAGCCAGGCAATGTGAATGGAGTCTCTAGAGAGCATAAACCTTTTTGATTAACAGGATCCTAAACATTCTAGTGCCATGAACCTTTTAAGCAATATGGTAAAGCCTAGGAACATCTTTCTCAGAATAATATATTTTTAAGACAAAGTAAAATACATAACATTTTAAAAATTGACATACAATGTATGTCTTTTTTTTTAGTTTTTTTTAATATATTAAAATACAGTATCTACTATAATTTTGAACCATAAGCAATACTGGGAGAATTATGTAAATAAGATAGAAATGATGTGAAAACATCTATTATTTTTATTTGTTCATAAACTCAGGAGTACAGCTAATATTTCACTATTTTATTTTACATTTTCATAAGTGAAGGAAATTTTCATCAGAGATTAGAGAAAATAAAGATGTAATTTTTTTCCTAAGTTCACATACTCTCTGAATTCTATCCATAAACCTTCCAGATCTTAGACTGAGGTTAAGAAGCTTCATTTGAGATTCAAGAAAAAAATGAAAGAGATCCTAAAACTCATAAAATAGTTCTCATATAAAGATCTTCCTTCCAAGAAATTACAACATCCAATGTGAAATTGAATTAAGAATACAACAGAAGAACATCAATTTGTATATTTTAAAATGTTACATACACACCAAAGGAATGATCTAGACAAGAAATAATTGATAACTCAGACTTCATTAAAATTAAATAAGTCTGATTTTCAAAAATACTTTCAAGAGAATAAGAAGACAAGCCATAGACTTGGAAAAAATATTTACAAAACACCTAATACAAGACTGCTATCCAAAATATACAAAGAACTCTTAAAAGTCAACAACTTAAAAATGAACAACCCAATCAAAAAATGGAAAAAAGATCTGAACAAGCACCTCATCAAAGAAGATACACAAATGGCAAATAAACTATGGTATGTCCACACAATGGAATGTTATTCAGCACTAAAAAGAAATGAGTAATCAAGGCATGAAAAGACATGGAGGAGCTTTAAATGCTTATTAGTAATTGAAGGAAGTCAATCTGAAATGACTATATACAGTAAGATTCTAACTATGTGACGTTCTGGAAAATGAAACAAACTATGGAAACAGTAAAAAAGATCACTGGTTGCCAGGGGTTGAGGAAGGTAGGGATGAACTGGTAGAGCAAAGGGGATTTTTAGGGCAGCGAACCTACTCTGTATAATGGTGGATATATGTCATTACATATTTGCCAAAATTGACAGAATGTACAACACCAAGAGTGAACCCTAATAATGTAAACTGGAACTCAGAGGCTAGGTAGGAAGACAAGTATTTAAATAAATGATTACTTCAAGATAAATTATATCATAGCATTATACAAATAGTGCTCTAGGAACACAAAAAAGAAGGTATAAATATAAAAATTTTTAATCTTACCATAAAAACACAAATTTGGGAGTTCAAATAAAATCAAATGAAAAATGTATGTCAAAATTATGAAATCATAGTAAACTGTGGTTTTCTAGAATTAATTGCTAGACAATGATACAGATAACTATAATATTCTTTAAGGTAAGTGGTATGTTCTTGTTACAATGGAAAGCCACAGGATGGAAAAAGTACAGCTTCCAATGTCTAAAGCATTCTGACTATGGAGATATGAAATATACATTAATACAAAGGAGATTTGACATAACAGATGGACCATCAAAATGAGTCATACTGGTTACTCCAAGTAGAGTGCTGTAAGTGACATAACTTCCAGATTGTTTCTTCAAATTTAACTTAATTCCCATAACATTCAAAGCATTTCCATAAATCTTTGTCTTTATTAATTAAATCAATCCTACTGATCAACAACCGCTACAAAAATCTTCCTCTCTATCAAAAATGACTAATTAAGATATTAGAAGGAAGATTATTCAAAATGCTCTATATTATCCTCTTACCATCATTCTTTATTTGAAAAGATGAAAAGGGAAAAAAAGATGGGTCTTTCCATCAATTTTAACTGATAGGATAATTTCTGCAGAATAAGATAAAAATGACAGTCTCTTCAGATCCATCAACCAAAGGGATAAGATCTAAAACGACTGTAAGTTTATGAAGACTATTTCAGCTCCCAAAGCAAAAGAGCAATTTTATCTTTTACTTAAAAACAAAGTATTTTAAAAATGACTACACTGGAATGGAATTACACCACTGTAAGTACTAAACCAACTCCTAACAATGAAAATTGGTAAGTAAAGGGAAAGAATTAAGTATTTATCCTGCCTTTTACATACAAGAGAACTATGGTGCATTCCTGGTTGATGAGAGAAAACTTTTTTTTATAGAACAGTAGTTAATCTTGCAGAAAACATGGTATTATTAGAAAAACCACCATTCTCCAGGCTTCAACATAATACAACTATTAAGTAAAAAGTTGTTTCAGAAATGAAGCCAAGTGGCTTCAGCCAGTTGAGTGTCTGACCCTTGATTTCAGCTCAGGTCACAATCCCAGGGTCATGGGATCGAGCCCCTCGTTGGGCTCTATGCTGAGCATGGAGTCTGCTTGAGATTCTCTCTCTCTCTCTCTCTCTCTCTCTCTCTCTCTCTCTCTGCCCCTCTCCCCCACTCACGTTCTCTTGCCCTCTCTAAAATAAAAAAGAAATAGATAAAAAGAAATGAAACCAAAATAATGCTCTGCAGATTACTTGCTAATCTCCATAAGAAAAACCTATCTCCAATATGTAGATATTTTGAGGGTCTACTAACATAGCCATGTGATCAACATAGTATCATATTATATATTTTGCAGGATACATTTTTGAGATAATTGGAAACTTTAAATTATGGCTTGGATATTAGATAACATAATGTGTTAACTTTCAAAACTACAATATAATATCTGGCTATATGGGAAAAGGTCATTATTCTTAGGAAATCATGATTAATTTGTAGTGGGTAAGTTGTCATTACATGCGTAACTTACATTCAAATGATTCAACAAAATACATATACTTATGTACATCTATTATACATACATGGGTATACAAGTACATATACGTAAGTATACACATACCTATACATATATATATATATATTTATCATGCACAGAAATGTGAACACCTATTTAATCAAGGTAGTGATACATGGGTCATTACTATACTATCTTTTAAATCTATTTTTATGTCTGAAACTTTATATAACAAAAAGTTTGAAGAAAAAAATGAAAAGTAGTAGGACATTCCACATTACTATAACATCTCTCCTAATCAAATGCTTTAAGAATAAATAGAAAAACAAAACCACAACCAAAACACAGGGAAAAATACAAACAAATACTTTATAATACGCTTGTATGTGAAAGTGAAAAAGAAATTTTAAATTACAAGGAAAGTGCCACTTACATACATTAATATGTAGTCTGGAATACTGCAGTTCCTGGCTTAATTATAATACAGAAATTAATGCAACTCAATAGCACAGTTTCCTACTGCTGATATTCAATTACCTCTTTACTGAGAGCAAAACTAATGCTTGGTGGGTTTCTAAATTTTTATTTATTTTTTTAAATGTTTATTTATTTTTGAGAGACAGAGTGTGAGCAGGGGAGGGAAAGAGAGAGAGGGAGACACAGAACTCAAAGAGGGCTCCAGGCTCTGAGCTGTCAGCACAGAGCCTGATGCAGGTCTCAAACTCATGAACTGCAAGATCATGACCTGGGCCAAATTTGGATGTTTAACTGACTGAGCCACCTACCCCCCCCCCTAAATTTTTATTTTAAATTCACTCACTCAAGAACCACTTACTGAAGTCTACTTACTTTTCTGATACACATTGACACATTATGAAAAGTCAGATTCCATATTCCATATTTTCCATTTCCAAAAAAAAAAAAAAAAAACTTGTTGAAATCCCATGACATAAATGGAAAGAAAAAGGACATACCACTTGTATTAAATGCCATACAGCACACTGGTTTCTCATGAGCAGGAAAGTGGGCCACGATACCATCACTGTCAGAATCCTCGCTCACAAGCACCTTCACAGAAAGAAAGAAGGAAAATGGAAATTAAACTTTACTCACCAATTACTGAGCCTGAAGATATACACAGCTACACTACAATATCCCTGACCAAAAGTATGCATGATTGCTTCCACTATACTGGAAGATTATTGTCACTGTAAGGTGAGAATGCCACTTTAGGAATGAGGAAAAGATACAATATACTCCAGAAGATCAATCACATAAACTCTAAAAACAGTTGATGGGCTTTACTGTAGATGACAGAGACAAAAATTTCTTGAAGTAGAGGTTCAGAAAAAAACAAAAAGCATAAAATCAGCTTTGCAGAGCTTCATCCAAAGACAGGAACATACAATTCTTATTATGTTATGACCTACTGGAAGATGTTTGCTTACAACTAGATCATTACTGGATCATGATATTCAGACATAAATAATTTAATCTGAAGTAAATCAGGAACTAATCCTAAACGGGCAATGTTAATTTTTCTTTTAGTATGAAAAACTTTACAAAGGTATACTTTACATACCATAAAAGTCACCTATTTCATGTTTATAATTCAATGATTTTATATAGTACTGTAACCATTACAGCAATCCATTATATAGAAATGTCTGCTTTGTCATCCTTTACTATCCTAATGCTTTAATTTTCTTGCCTATTGCTGACTCAAACCTACAATTCAGTAAAGCTACTGATATATCAAATTTTTTGTGCATAGATCTTTATTACCATCTTCACAATTTTTAAGTGTTCGGTTCATTAAGTATACTCACACTGTTGTGTAACAAATTTCTAGGACTTTTCCATCTTGCAACACTGAAACTCTACCCACTAAACTCTGATTCTTCTTCTTCCCTCCCCCCAGACATTGATAACTACTTTTCCACTTTCTGTTTTTATGATTTTGACTACTTTAGAGAGTCAAAATAACTGGAAGAATATAGTTTTTACACTTTTGTGATGGCTTTACTTCCCTTACCAAAATGTCCTCAAGGTTTGTCAATGTTGTAATATGTCACAATATTTCCTTCTATTTCAAGGCTGCATAATATTATAGTATGTATATACCAGATTTTTCTTTATCCATTCACCTAGTGATAGATATATGGATTGCTTCCATATCCTCGCTACTGTGAATATGCTGCAATGAACGAGGGTGTGTAAATAGTGCTTCCAGATCCTGCTCTGAATTCTTTTGCATACAAACCTAGAAATCAGATTGCTGATCATATGATAATTTCATTTTTAACTTTTTGAGGATCAATTTTTTTTTATCTTTTCAAAGAACCAATTTTGGATTTTCCCCAATATTTCACTATTTACTGTTTTGTTGACTTATGTGCATATATTTAGTATTTACTTCATTTGTTGTTTGGTTATAATTTGCTCTTGTTTTTCAGATTAGAAAATGGGAAAAGTGAAGATTATTAGTTTCAGACTGTTTTTCCTTCCTACTATAAGCATTTAAAGCTATAAATTTCCCTCTCTGTAAAAGAATAGCTGCACTTCATAAATTCTGATATGTTCACTTTTTATTTTTATTCCATTCCAAATATTTTCTAATATCCTTGGGATTCCTTCTCCCACCCATGAGCTATTGATAGGTGTGTTTTATTTCCAAATATTTGGAGATTTCCATAATTTCATTGTTATTTTTTTAAGTTTATATATTTATTTATTTTAAATATGAAATTTATTGTCAAATTGGTTTCTATACAATACGCAGTGCTCATCCCAACAGGTGCCCTCCTCAATACCCATCACCCACCCTCCCCTCCCTCCCACCCCCTTCAACCTTCAGTGTGTTCTCAGGTTTTAAGAGTCTCTTATGCTTTGGCTCTCTTCCACTTTAACCTCTTTTTTTTTTCCTTCCCCTCCCGCATGGGTTTCTGTTAAGTTTCTCAGGATCCACATAAGAGTGAAACCATATGGTATCCGTCTTTCTCTGTATGGCTTATTTCACTTAGCATAACACTCTCCAGTTTCATCCACGTTGCTACAAAGGGCCATATTTCATTCTTTCTCATTGCCATGTAGTATTCCATTGGGTATATAAACCACAATTTCTTTATCCATTCGTCAGTTGATGGACATTTAGGCTCTTTCCATAATTTGGCTATTGTTGAGAGTGCTGCTATAAACATTGGGGTACAAGGGCCCCTATGCATCATCACTCCTGTATCCCTTGGGTAAATTCCTAGCAGTGCTATTGCTGGGTCATAGGGTAGATCTATTTTTATTTTTTACTTTTTATTTTTTTTTCAATATATGAAATTTATTGTCAAATTGGTTTCCATACAACACCCAGTGCTCATCCCAAAAGGTGCCCTCCTCAATACCCATCACCCACTCTCCCTCACTCCCACCCCCCATCAACCCTCAGTTTGTTCTCAGTTTTTAAGAGTCTCTTATGCTTTGGCTCTCTCCCACTCTAACCTCTTTTTTTTTTCCTTCCCCTCCCCCATGGGTTTCTGTTAAGTTTCTTAGGATCCACATAAGAGTGAAAACATATGGTATCTGTCTTTCTCTGTATGGCTTATTTCACTTAGCATCACACTCTCCAGTTCCATCCACGTTGCTACAAAGGGGCCTATTTCGTTCTTTCTCATTGCCATGTAGTACTCCATTGTGTATATAAACCACAATTTCTTTATCCATGGGTAGATCTATTTTTAATTCTTTGAGGAACCTCCACACTGTTTTCCAGAGCAGCTGCACCAGTTTGCATTCCCACCAACAGTGCAAGAAGGTTCCCGTTTCTCCACATCCTCGCCAGCATCTATAGTCTCCTGATTTGTTCATTTTAGCCACTCTGACTGGCGTGAGGTGATATCTGAGTGTGGTTTTGACTTGTATTTCCCTGATGAGGAGCAACGTTGAGCATGTTTTCATGTGCCTTGTGGCCATCTGGATGTCTTCCTTAGAGAAGTGTCTATTCATGTTTTCTGCCCATTTCTCCACTGGATTATTTGTTTTTTGGGTGTGGAGTTTGGTGAGCTCTTTATAGATTTTGGATACTAGCCCTTTGTCCGATATCTGTACATTGATTTTGTATCCTGCGACTTTGCTTAATTCATGTATCAGTACTAGCAGACTTTTGGTGGAGTCTGTCGGGTTTTCCATGTATAGTATGATGTCATCTGCAAAAAGTGAAAGCTTGACTTCATCTTTGCCTATTTTGATGCCTTTGATTTCCTTTTGTTGTCTGATTGCTGTTGCTAGCACTTCCAACACTGTGTTAAACAACAGCGGTGAGAGTGGACATCCCTGTCGTGTTCCTGATCTCAGGGGGAAAGCTCTCAGTTCTTCCCCATTGAGGATGATATTAGCTGTGGGCTTTTCATAAATGGCTTTTATGATGTTTAAGTATGCTCCTTCTGTCCCGACTTTATCGAGGGTTTTTATTAAGAAAGTATGTCATCACCACTAACCCAGCCCTACAGGAGATCCTAAGGGGGATTCTGTGAGTGAAATGTTGCAAGGACCACAAAGTACCAGACATCACTACCAGCATGAAATCTACAGACATCACAGTGGCTCTAAACGCATATCTTTCCATAATAACACCAAATGTAAATGGACTAAATGCGCCAACCAAAAGACACAGGGTATCAGAATGGATAAAAAAAAAACAAGACCCATCTATTTGCTGTCTACAAGAGACTCATTTTAGATCTGAGGACATCTTCAGATTGAAAGTGAGGGGATGGAGAACTATCTATCATGTTACTGAAGTCAAAAGAAAGCTGGAGTAGCCACACTTATATCAGACAAACTAGACTCTAAATTAAAGGCTGTAACAAGAGATGAAGAAGGGAATTATATAATAACTACAGGGTCTATCCATCAGGAAGAGCTAACAATTATAAACGCCTATGAGCCGAATATGGGAGCCCCCAAATATATAAAAAAATTAATCACAAACATAAGTACCCTTATTGATAAGAATGTGGTAATTGCGGGGGACTTTAATACTCCACTTAAAACAATGGGTAGATCAGACCATCTAGACACAGGATCAATAAAGAAACAAGGGCCCTGAATGATACATTGGATCAGATGAACTTGACAGATATATTCAGAACTCTGCATCCCAAAGCAACAGAATATACTTTCTTCTTGAGTGCACATGGAACATTCTCCAAGATAGATCACATACTGGGTCACAAAATAGCCCTTCATAAGTATAAAAGAATTGAGATCATACCATGCACACTTTCAGACCACAATGCTATGAAACTTGAAATCAACCACAGGAAAAAGTCTGGAAAACCTCCAAAAGCATGGAGGTTAAAGAACACCCTACTAAAGAATGAATGGGTCAACCAGACAATTAGAGAAGAAATTTTAAAATATACGGAAACAAAGGAAGATGAACATACAACAATCCAAACGCTTTGGGATGCAACGAAGGCAGTCCTGAGAGGAAAATACATTGCAATACAGGCCCATCTCAAGAAACAAGAAAAATCCCAAATACAAAATCTAACGGCACACCTAAAGGAAACAGAAGCAGAACAGCAAAGACACCCCAAACCCAGCAGAAGAAGAGAAATAATAAAGATCAGAGCAGAAATAAACAATATAGAATCTAAAAAAACTTTAGAGCAGATCAATGAAACCAAGAGTTGGTTTTTTGAAAAAATAAACAAAATTGATAAACCTCTAGCCAGGCTTCTCAAAAAGAAAAGGGAGATGACCCAAATAGATAAAATCATGAATGAAAATGGAATTGTCCCTCAGAGATACAAGCAATTATCAGGGAATATTATGAAAAATTATATGTCAACAAACTGGACAACCTGGAAGAAATGGACAAATTCCTAAGCACCCACACACTTCCAAACCTCAAATAGGAAGAAAGAGAAAACTTGAACAGACCCATAACCAGAAAAGAAATTGAATCAGTTATCAAAAATCTCTGAACAAATAAGAGTCCAGGACCAGATGGCTTCCCTGGGGAATTCTACCAGACATTTAAAGCAGAGATAATACCTATCCTTCTCAAGCTGTTCCAAAAAATAGAAAGGGAAGGAAAACTTCCAGACTCATTCTATGAAGCCACATTACTTTGATTCCTAAACCAGACAGAGACCCAGGAAAAAAATAGAACTACAGGCCAATATCCCTGATGAATATGGATGCAAAAATTCTCAATAAGATACTAGCAAATCGAATTCAGCAGCATATAAAAAGAATTATTCACCATGATCAAGTGGGGTTCATTCCTGGGATGCAGGGCTGGTTCAACCTTCGCAAATCAATCAATGTGATACATCACATTAGTAAAAGAAAAGAGGATCCTGTCAATCAATGCAGAAAAAGCATTTGACGAAATTAAGTTTATTTATTTTTGAGGGGGAGAGAGCACAGTAGGTAAGCGCAGGAGGGGCAGAGAGAGAGGGAGAGAGAGAGAGTCCCCATTAGCCAGCACAGAGTCCGATGTGTGGGGCTTGATCTCACCTACCATGAGATTATGACCTGAGCTGAAATCAAGAGCTGGATGCTCAACTGATGGAGCCACTGGGGCGTCCCATTCTGTTATTGATTTCCATAGTTCTCAGGAAACATACTTCTCATAATTTTAATACTTTTAAAGCTATTTATATATTTTTTTGCCCAACCATAAGGTCTATCTTGGAAAACATTCCAGATGTTCTTGAAAAGAATGCAAATTCTAGTCAGTTAAGTGTCGCCCAGTTCGTGGGTTCGAGCCCCATGTCAGGGCTCTGACAGAGCAGAGCCTGCTGGGTCAGTTAAATGTCTCTCTCTCTCTCTCTCTCTGTCTCTCGCTCTTGCTCTCGCTCTTTTGCTTTCTTGCTCTCTCAAAATAAATAAATAAACTTTTAAAACCATTTAAAGAAAAAGAATGCAAATTCTACGGGTTTGGAGGGTAGTGTTACACCGTGCTGGTTGGTAGTGTTCTAAATCCTCACAAATTTTGTCTAGTTTTTCCTATCAATTAT
This sequence comes from Leopardus geoffroyi, assembly GCF_018350155.1. Classification (NCBI taxonomy): domain Eukaryota; kingdom Metazoa; phylum Chordata; class Mammalia; order Carnivora; family Felidae; genus Leopardus; species Leopardus geoffroyi. The sequence continues at coordinate 25,631,926 of NC_059330.1, read as the reverse complement.
TGAGAGCACAGTATTTAAATCTCATGCTGTAAATGTTAGTTAGCTATAATTTCTCCTTTCAATCTGTCAGATTTTGCCTAATGTTTGTTGGGAAATGCTGTAGCTGTTTACACAATAGTTGCTTTATCTACCTATTACATCGACCCTCTTATTATTATGAAGTATCTTTTTCTCTGGCAATATTTCCTGACAAAGTATTTCTGTCTGATATTAATATAGCCATTCCAGTCCTATTATGGTTACTGTTTATGTGGTACGTTTCCTCAATCCTTTTACTTCAGCCAATTATGTCTTTGAATCTGAATGATTCTGGTCTGATAATCAATGTCTTTTAACTTGAGTCCATTTATAGTTAATATAATTATGCACATAATTGGATTTAGGTTTGCCATTTTGCTATTTACTTTGTCTCAGGTGTTGTACCTCTGATCCTCTTCTTTCGTGTTATTTTTAATATTACTATTTTAATTCCTCTGTTAATTTTGGGGGGTTAATTTTTTAGTGGATGCTGTATAGGTAACAAGGTGCTATACAGATTACAAGATTGTCAGTTAACTGCAAAAATTATAGCTCCTTGCTCCAATATAGCTGCACTTCCTCCCCATTCCTTTGTGCTACTGTTGTCATATATATTATCAGCTGAGAAACGTTATAGTTATTCCCTAAAACAATCGTTTTAAACTACCTTTTAAAGAAATTAAGGGAAGAGAAAGGTAAGTATACACTTCATTTCTTCAAATGTTTTTCTGCCCCTTTCTCACCTCTCTTTCTGAGATCCCAGTCACACATATGTTGGTACACTTGATGTTGTCCCAAAGGTCTCTGAGGCTCTGCTTATGACAGAGACATAGACAGAGACAGAGACAACATTTTTTTCTCCTGTTCTTCAAATTGGCCCCCAACTGAATTGCGATCTCAGGCCAGTGGAGCTACACATTTTCCCTTACTCATCACCCACCAAGTGAAAATACTGTTGGGCTTGGGTTTTAACATACTACTCCAAATCAAGTAAATCCCCTGTCTAGAAGGGAAAAGCCTTGTTTACATGGCCCACTCTGCACTGGTTAAACTAATCACACTCACCAAGCTCCAGGCAGATGTGAATGAGAGCAGCCTCATGCAAAATAGTTTCTCCTACAACTATTATCCAAGCTCTAAAGTCTTTACACACTTATCATTCCATTCTTAGTTTTGGTCAATTTCTGGAGTCCCCAGATAGTTATTTTTGAAAATTCTTTCTAGTAATGTATTCATTTTCTGGAGACAGGATCTACTTATGTACCTCTTCAGCATAACTGATAGTCACCCCCAAACATCAGTAAATTTATACATTCAAATCACCCATTTTAAATACATAAGTGGATAATGCTTAGTAAATCCATACAATTGTGTAACCATCACCACATTCTCCATTTAGATTTCTTCCACCATCCCCAAAATGTCTTCATATTAACTTTACAGTAGATTTCCAACCCTAAGCCCCAGGCAATCCTTATGTATATTTTATCTCTTTTGCCTTTTCTAAAAATTTTGAAAATGTTTCATATAAATAGAATCATGCAATTTGCCTTCTACTTTCACTTATATAATTTTTATAGTTCAGCCATGTTGTTTCAGGTATCATTCATTTCTTTATATTGCTAAACTGTTATCCACTGTATGAAAATACCACAACATGTGGGTTCACCCACCAGTTCTTGGCAATTTGGATTATTTCTAGTCAATTGTTACAATGCATAGGCAGCTATGAATATCTATGTGCACGTATTTTTGTGAATATGTTTTTATTTCTCTTGGGGAGATACCTAGAAGTGAATCTGGTCAGTCATATGGTAAACATATGGTGAACTTTTAAAGAAACTAACAAATTGTTTTCTAAAATAGCTACATCATTTTATATTTCCATCAGTAAAGCGTGAGGTTTCCAATTTTTCTACAACCTTTCCAACACTTTGTATTGTACATCTTTTTTAATTATGGGCAATCTACTAGAAGCAGAAATTAGAATGATGGTCACCAGGGACTGTGGGGACAGGGGTTTGGGGAGTTACTGTTTACTATTTAATGAATCCAGATGATGAAAAAGTTCTAGAAATAGATAACAGTGATGGTTATTGTGATAACCATGGATATTGTGATGTGCCATTGTGATGGCACAACATTGTAAATACACTTATGCACTGAATTGTAAACTTATAAAATGGCTACATGTCAATGTTTATGTTATGCATATTTTATCACAATGGGGGTGGGGGGAACATGCATTATAAGTTATTCTCTTTTTAGTTGTTCGATTGACTTTCAAAGTATTAAGTGAGAAGAACAAGAAAACGAAGTCTTATAGTAGTATCTGGGAAAGTGTGTTAAACTACACTTGTTAAATATTTACTAAAGGTTTGTTTTGGGATATATGGTATATTCACACAATTGTAGAACCATCACCACAACCAAATTTAGAACATTTTCATCACCAAAGGAAAACCCATAATTATTAACAGTCACCCCACATTTCTCCATTCCTTCCAAACTCCCAGCCCTGGGAAACTATAATCTATTTTCTCTTTCTATTGCTTTGCTTATTCTAGACATTTCATATAAATGGAATCATACAACATACACTCTTTTGAGACTGGCTTCTTTCACAAAGTATAATATTTTCAAGACTCACCCACATTATAACATGAAACAGTGCTTCATTTCTTTTTATTGCTGAAGAATATTACATTGTAAGTGCATATCACATTTTATTTATCCATCTACTAATCAGTTGAGGTACATTGGAGTTGCTCCTAGTTTTTGGCTCTTGCAAATAACGCTGCTATGAACATACAATTATGTGAATATATATTTTCATTTCTTTTGAGTATTCCTAGAAGATAAATTGCTAAGTCATTTGGTAACTCTTTTCCAAAGCATTTGCACAATTTTACATTCCCACCAGCAGTGTATGAGGGCTCTCATTTGTGTTTATTGGCCATTGGTAAATCTTTTTCAGAAAAATGTTTATTCATATCTTTGTTCAATTAAAAATTAGATTATCTATCTCTTTATTTAGTTGTAGTTCTTTCTATATTCTGGATAGCAGTCCATTATAAAAAATATAATTTCCAAATATTTTCTCCCCTTTAGTGGGTTGTCTTTAAACTTTTCAGATACAGTGATATGTAGTACAAAATTTTAACATTTTTATGAAACTCAATTTACTTCCCCACAAATATTTCTCATAAATATGTTGATCATAACATGAGATGTTATCATTTTTGCTTCAACCAAATTTAACTTACGAAAATCGATATATTATATACGCTTCTATTTTTACCTCTTCCACTGTTCTCTATTTCTGAAGTTACAAGCCTTCTTCTGTTATAATTTCTTTAGAAAACTTCCTTTAGACATTCTTTAAGAGTAGATCTGCAGGGTGCATGGGTGGCTTAGCCGGTTAAGCATCTAACTCTTGGTTTCAGCTCAGGTCATGATCTCACAGTTCCCAAGATTAAGCCCCACGTCAGGCTCTACACTGGAAGTGCAAAGCTTGCTTGGGATTCTCTCTCTCCCCTTCTCTCTGCCCCTGACCTGCTCCTGTACATGTGCTCTCTCTCTCTCGCTCTCTCTCTAACAAATAAAAATTTAAAAAAATAGGAGTGCCTGAGTGGCTCAGACAGTTAAGCGTCCAACTTCGGCTCACATCATGATCTCATGGTTCACGAGTTCAAGCCCCATGTCAGGTTCCGTGCTGACAGCTCAGAGCCTGAAGCCTGTTTCAGATTCTGAGTCTCCTCTCTGCCCCTCCCTACTTATGTGCTCTCTCGCTCACTCGCTCTCTCTCTCTCTCTCCCACCTTCTCCCTCTCAAAAATAAATAAGCATTAAAAAATAGATAAATAAATAAATAGATCTGCTAGTGATTAATTTAGCTTTCCTTTTATAAGAATGTCTTTATATTCCCTTCATTCCTGAAAGGTATTTTCATTAGATGTGGAATTCAGGTTTAACAGTTCATTTATTTCACTATTTTAAAGATATTCTAACACTGCTTTCATCATCCATGGATTCTGATGAGAAAACTGCCACCTATCATACATTACTGGAAGGAATGTAAACCAGTTCAGCCCCTCTGCAAAAAAAGTTGGGCAGTTTCTGACAAAACTAAATATGCACTTATAAAATTTATCAATCATACTCTTTGGCATTTAATATAGAGACATGAAAACTCTACAGAAATCACACAAAAACCTTTACCTATATGTTCATAGCAGCTTTATTAATAACAGCAAAATGCTAGAAACAACTCAAATGTCTTCCAGTGAGTGAATGGTTGCACAAATAGACACAGCTATTCACAGGAATACAACAGAGAGATAATAAAGACTTAATTACACACAACAAACTAAATGAACTTCAAGGATATCATATTTAGTCCAAAAGTTAACTTTAAAATGTAATATACTATATGATTTCTCTTATATCCACTCTATAAGTCACAAAATTATAGAGATAGAGAACATATAATAGTTTTCAGGAGAAAAGGAAGGGGTAGGTTGAAGGATGAGTCTGAATACAAAAAAAATGTATGTGTTGAATAGTCTTATATCTTAATGGTGTTGTTGATTATGTGAATCTATACGGGGAATAAAAGTTATAGAACTATATACACCCAGGAACACACAAATAAATTCAGGTAAAACAAATAGTGAGAGCTGAGTAAAGTCTGTGCCATATTTTTTTACAGATTTTATTTTTAAGTAATCTCCACACCCAACACGGGGCTTGAACTAACAGTTCTGAGTTCAAGAACTGCATGCCCCACTGACTGAGCCAGCCAGGCATCCTAGGTCTATAGCATATGAACAGTATTGATATTTGTCAACTTGATATTGGTTTTAATATTTTCTTACAGCTATGTAAGATGTCGCTATTCAAGGGAAGTTGCAGGAATCTGGGTAAAGATCACATGAATACATTTCTGCAACTTTATGTGACTCTACAATTATTTCAAAATTAGAAGTTAAAATGTAGAATACACTGCTTTTGAATTTCCCTCATTCTCACAAGCGACAAATGTGTAGTGCATTAAATTTGTCTTTCTCTTATACCAAGTGAAGTCATGGATATAGATTATACAGCATTTATATACAGATCTTCCTCAACTTACAAAGAGGTTACATCGCAATAAATCCATCATGAGTTGAACACATCTTAAGTCAAAAATGCATTTAATACACCTAACCTACCAAACATCATCCTTAGCTTACCCTACCTTAAACATGCTCAGAACACTCACATTAGCCTACAGTTGGACAAAATCATCTAACACAAAGCCTATTTTATAGTAAAATGCTGGATATCTCATGTAACTTATTGAATACTATGCTGAAAGCGAGAAACACAATGGCTATCTGAGTGCAGAACACGTGTAAGTGTATCAGTTGTTTACCCTCACGATCACGAGGCTGACTCAGAGCTGCAGTTGGTTGTTGCTACCCAGAATCACAAGAGAGTATTATACCACATATCACTGGGCTAGGGAAAGTTCAAAATTCAAAATTCCAAGTATGGTTTCTACTGAATTCCTATCACTTTCATATCATCATAAAGTTGAAAAATCATTAACTCAAGACATTTTAAGTCAGGGACAATCTGTATGTTTTATTTTTTTTCTGTGAAATATTTGTGTTTTGTCTACTTTTCTATTTTAACTCAATCTTAGAAGATTCCCTTTCCTTTCATACACTATAATCTTCTATCTCCGTCTCCAATACAATTAGTACTGAGTACTCTATTTGATGGTACCAATACAGAAGCCGTCTAGTAAAAAGGCACATTAATCTTGGTGCACAGTAAAGCCTGATACCATTACATAAGACTTTTTGAAGCTTCTCTTTATGAGTTTCACAAACATAACAACCAGATACTTTTGGAAAGATTTTCTCCATTGCCTTATCACTTCGCCTAAAACATCAAATTAATAATATAAAACACATCCCAATACAATTATCCTAAGATATGTACCCATTTAACTAAACAGGCTGAACTTCTTAAGTATACATTAATAATAACTTGACTATATTAAAATTAATCAAAGTACTTTAATTGATACAAGGTGGATAAGCTTTTGCCGTGTGAACAAAGAGATAGATAAAACACTTCAGGAACCAGTAAATTATTATGAATAACACTTGTACCCAGAGAAAGAAATAGCTCAAGTTTAGGTCATCATTCTGGAGCATTTTCCTTTGATTAGGAACTTTGCCACACTGCTAACTTCAATTATATAAATGTGTAAAGGCAAATTATATCACTTAGCTTATCTTAGCCACAAAATGCTTTTAAATAAAACAAGTAACACAGATTAAAAAATGGACACAAAGTCAATCAAATCCACTCTTCCTTAATGCAGTTACCACGCAATGATCCCGTCAACATAAAATCAAATTAATCAATTTAGCATTAGAAAGATGGTGAATCAAATTTTATACATTGCCACTGTAAACATGAAAATGTCTTTATTAAAGGCTCAATGGATTTAAACAGAAAAAGGGGACATAATGTCAGCTTTAGATGGAAAAGGAAAAACATTACAGCTAAGGTCAAACATCAGTCGGAAAGGGCTAGAGGTGATAAATCTAGGACAATAACCCATGAAGTCTTTTTAATACAATCCAGCATAACCTAAAAACAGCTCTGTACTCCAACTGAACTATGTATCAGAGACAAAAATGTCTTCTTAACAAAAAACAGATTCACAGTAATAAAAAAAAAAAAAGGAGGATAGTATTATAGTCAGGAAATCTTGTTGCTTTAAAAAATAGTTATAATTCTTTCAAAATGCACATAGTATCTTACCATTTACTGAATACCAATTTATTTCCTCCCTTATAAAAACAATTTTTAAATCAAATAAAAACTCAGAACGTTATAAGTGGGAATGAAAAGAGATTATGAGCTCAACAAATAATAGAAAAGATAATATTTTTCAGGTTGAGTAACACTTTTTAACTTCTTTTAACTTTTAAAGTTAACATTTCTATAATTCTTATTTCCTAATAAACAACTTTACTTGTTTCAAGTGTTAATAATTCATTTACCAAAGAAAAGTGAACTTTTGCAACTCCACAATCTACAGTTTATTTCCATATTTCAAATCTGAGAATTGCACTTTAAAGTTATAAAAAGTTAATAAAGAATGGGGGGCATATTTGGAAACATAAGGCCACTATTTAAAATGCCATTAATTAGGGGCGCCTGGGTGGCGCAGTCGGTTAAGCGTCCGACTTCAGCCAGGTCACGATCTCGCGGTCAGTGAGTTCGAGCCCTGCGTCAGGCTCTGGGCTGATGGCTCAGAGCCTGGAGCCTGTTTCCGATTCTGTGTCTCCCTCTCTCTCTGCCCCTCCCCCGTTCATGCTCTGTCTCTCTCTGTCCCAAAAATAAAATAAACGTTGAAAAAAAAAATTAAAAAAAAAACAAGTTTAAAAAATAAAATGCCATTAATTAGAATTATGTAATTATGTAAAATTTTTCTTTTTACATGTTTCTACACTTAAATATAATAAAATAAATTGAGTTATACCTCTACTTCATCAAAAATCATGAGATAACATTTTCTACTTTTAAATGACCACAATCCATCTGTCAACAAACGTTAGATATTTAACAGACTTATGCTCACCAAACTAGACGATGTTCAGGAGGATTGTTACTACTCAGTAAATGTGTGTGGCCTTGGAGGTAAATTGATTAAGAATCAAAGGACAAAAGAAAATATTTTTTACTTTAACACTCATAAAACACTAGGGTTTAAATATTTAATTCCAATTAAGAAAGAAAATTAACATCTGTCTGTATCTATCAACTTGAGCTAATTAACACAACTTAAAAAAATTCATTACAAGTCAACTGAAAAGTTTGCTAGCACTTCATTAAAAAGAGTTTTAAACAAGAATACAGGCCTGCACTCTAACATGTTTGGTGAACCATAAAGTTAACACGGGGGAGGTGGAGATTGATTATTATTCAGATTTCAAATAAAATACAATAGCTAAATTCAGTAATCTAGAACTTCAAAGATTTTTTTGTCTTTTAATTGCAGTAGAGTCTACGTTTTTTAGAAATGCGAATTGATCTTACTGTAGGAACTAGTACATGAGTATTGAGTCAAAGCTAATCTTTTATCAGGTATCGAATCACCATTTAAACTGAAAACATATTTCCTTAAAAAAAAAAAAACATGCAGTATTTAGGTTTAATACTTTAAAGACTCACATAGCTTCCAGACATTATATTCTGAAAAAAGAATTAAATATATATTCTATATAAAATTAAAATAATTTCTATTTCATAAATGTTGATCTACTCCTATCCTATTCTAGTAATCAATTTTAGATTGGATTTTTTTTGTAGCAATGATCACACAAACTATTAGAATTTTAAAATTACCTTCCTTTCAAAATGTATTTTTTAATGTTTATTTTATTTATTTTGAGAAAGTGAGAACACGAGCAGGGGAGGGGCAGAGACAGAGGGAAAGAGAGAGAATCCCAAGTAGGCTCCACGCCACCAGCCCAGAGCCCGACGTGGGGCTCGAACACCCGAACCATGAGATCATTACCTTAGCCTAAATCAAGAGACAGACACTTAACCAATGAGACACCCAGTCACCCCCAGAGATGTATTTTAAAATTCAAGACTATGATACAAAAGAAAAAGACTTTTATGAATACATGGGGGAAGAAAACAAAACCCAACTGGTTTCTTACCAGCCAGATTTACACTATGTAATTTATTTTTCCATGTTTATAATAATTAGATTTTTATAATCTAAATGTTTCTGCATTATCTGAAGATACAGGATTACAACGTATGTATGTAGATAAGCAATACCATGTATGTATCTTAACATATACTTTGAGACATTATGTATTTCTCATATTTATAAATGTCTGTAATAAAACTTGATATTATTTACAGTATTGTCACTTGTAACTATCATAATTAATCAATAATTTATTTAATTCCCTCCAAAATATGGAAGGTCCTATTGATTGCTTCTATCAGCAAGCCTCTGCCTTAAAGATCAATTATTAATCTTCCAATTTAGGTTCTATCAAGTGTCATCTTTATTATTTTTTTAAAGTTGATTTATTTATTTAGAGAGAGACAAGACAGGGCAAGTGGGGGAAGGACAGAGACAGAGGGAAACAGAACCTCAAGTAGGCTCTGCACTGTTAGCACAGAGCCCAAAGCAGGGTTCAAACTCACAAAACCATCAGATCATGACCTTAGCCAAAACCAAGAGTTGGACACTTAACTGACTAAGCCACCCAGACACCCCTACAGGTATTATTTTTACATTACTTGCATTGGAAGTTCTTACCTGGCCCTCTCCAACGGTTTCAGTGTCAATTACTGTGATAATGCCTGGAACCAGAGGACTCCGCCTTGAATTACTATGGAGGGCAACGTCATCTTCTGTCACACCTGAAGGCAGCGTGCCTGTCAGCTGAGTCACTACTTTCCCGACCATTGTCAGACCAGTTTTCAATGTCTATGCAATGAAATATAAAATATATGACTTCACATCAGTATTTGAATTCTAAACAGAAATATGCATTTGGCTCATTCTCCTACCTTTTGAATTCCCTATTGTCTTACAAACCTATATGTAGCAGTGAACTGTCACAGAAATTCAGTCTGACTTTTCATACGATCTTAAATTTTAGTTAGAAAATTAGTATTAGTTTGAGTAAATGGTATCAGTAGAATCCCCAAAATCAGCATAGTGAGAATAAAGCCACAAGTAAATGATTAAAGAACTTTGTTTCACATAAGGGAACAATTATACATATATATGTGTATATACATATACATATATGTATGTATACTTACATATGGATATATAGTATATATTTACATATATATTTTTTAATGTTTATTTATTTTTGAGAGAGAGAGAAAGGGGGTGTGGGGGAGCGTCAGAGAGAAAGACAGAGACACAGAATCCAAAATAGGCTCCAGGCTCCGAGCTGTAAGCACAGAGCCCGATGTGGGGCTTGAACTCACAAACCATGAGATTGTGACCTGAGCTGAAGTCAAACGCTTAACCAACTGAGCCACTCAGGCACCCCAGGAACAATTATATCTTTCTAAAAAAATATTTCTTTTTTCTCCTGTCTTTAATGCCTATAACAAGGGCAAAATTTCATTCTTTTTTATGGCTGAGTAATATTCTTATTTATTTATTTATTTGTATTTGTTTGTGTTTGTTTGTTTTAATGTATCTTCTTTATCCATTCATCAGTCAACGGACATCCGGGCTATTATTGATAATGCTGCTATGAACATCAGGGTGCATGTGTCCCTTTGAATCAGTATTTTTGTATCCATTGGGTAAATACCTAGTAGTGTAATTGCTGGATCATAGGGTAGTTCTATTTTTTAACTTTTTGAGGAACCTCCATACTGTTTTTCCAGAGTGGTTGTACCAGTTTGCATTCTCACCAACAGTGTAAGAGGGTTCCCTTCTCTCCACATCCTCACCAACATCTATGGTTATTTTTTGAAATATTATAAATTTAATTTTCAATCTATTTTTTAGCATGAAAAAGACTGAACACTGGTAGAATGCCTATGTGAAAAATGTTATGCTTCCAAATTAAATCTATAATATGCTGTTATATAATATTGCATAACAAGATTAGGCATGTAGACACTCATTCCTATGTCACAGCCACACATCACAGACAAGATGGGCCAGACAAGAGCCCCATGCACTCATGCCACAGCCACAGCTCCTCCACAGGAGATGGGCAGCCATGTACAGCTCACATAGGAGACACCCCTTGAGCATCTGGCACTGGGTGGCCAGGAAGGATAAATGCTTGAGTCTCACAGGATACTTGAAGGCCACTCATTCAAGATTGGTATAGAGGTAGCTGATTTGCCTAATACATAGAAACAAACACAGAAAGACAAGATAAGAAGACAGAGGAATATGTTCCAAACAAAGAACAAAACCCCAGAAGAAGACCTTAATAAAATGAGATAAGCAACAGAGTTCAAATAAATGGCCATAAAGATGCTCACCAAACTCAGAGGAATGAATTAATACAGTGTGAACTTCAACAAAAGGAGTGAAAACATTAAAAAGTATCAAACAGAAGCTACAGAGCTGAAAATATAATAAGTGAACTGACAAATACACTAGAGAGGTTCAACAACAGACTAGATGAAGCAGATCAGTGAGCTGGAAGACAAAACAATGGAACTCACCCAGACAAAGGAGCAAAAAGAGAAAAGAATTAAAATAAACATATATGTATTAAAAAAAAAAAAAAACTTGGGAGTACTTCAAGCAGAAAAACATTCACATTACATGGTTCCCAGAAGAGAAGAGAGAAAGGGCCAGAAAAAAAGTTTTAAAAACTAATAGCTGAAGACTTCCCTAATCTGGTGAAGGAAATAGACATACAAGTGGGAACCCCAAAGAGTTCCATACCAAGACACATTATAATTAAAATGGTAAAAGTTAAAGGGAGAATCTTAAAAGTATCAAGATAAATACATACAAGGAAACCGCATACGGCTATCAAGATTTTTTTGCAGAAACTTTGCAGGCCAGAAAAGAGCACAACATATTCAAAGTGCTAAAAGGAAAAAACTTCCAACCAAGAATTCTCTACCTAGCAAAGTTATCACTCATAATTGAAGGGGAAATTAAGAGTTTTCCAGATAAGCAAAAACTAAAGGAGTTCATCATTGCTAAAATGGCCTTACAAGAAATGTTAATGGGACTTCTTTTAAGTTGAAAAGAAATACTTAATATTTAGTATTTAATCACAAGGAAACATACAAAAGTAAAACTCTCATTGGAAAAGATAAATATATTGTAAAGATAGTGGATCAATCACTTATAAAACAAGTATAAAGACTAAAAGAGAATAGTAGTAAAACTAATTAAAACTACAATTAGTTAAGGGATGCATAAAATAAAAAGATGTAAAACATGACATTAACTTTACCCTGATACCAAAACCAAACAAGGACACTACAACAAAGGAAAATTACAGGCCAATATTACTGATGAACATAGATGCAAAAGTCCTTAACAAAATATTAGCACACCAAATTCAACAACACATTAAAAGGATCATAGACCATGATCAAGTAGGAATTATTCCAGAGAAGCTAGAATGGTTCAATATCCACGAATCAATGTGGTACACCACATTAACAAAATGAAGGATAGAAATCATAAGATCATTTCAATAGGTGCAGAAAAAACATTTGAAAAAACTCAACCTCCATTTATGATAAAAACTCTCAACAAAGTGGGTATGAAGGATACATACCTCAACATAGTAAAGGCTTTATATGATAAACCCATAGCTAGTATCATTCTTAATACTGAAAAACTGGAAGATTGTCCTCTAAGATTGGGAACAAGATAAGACAAGAATGTTCACTTTCTCCACTTTTATTCAATACAGCATTGGAGCCTAGTCACAGTAATAAGGCAACAAAATAAATAAAAGGCATCCAATCAGAAAAGAAGTAGTAAAATCATTACTATGTGCAAACACATAGAAAACCTCCATCACAAAACTGTTAAAACGAATAAACAAAGTCAGTAAAATTGCAGAATACAAAATCAATATACATAAATCTGTGATGTTTCTATATACTAATAATAAGCTATCAGTAAAAAAGAAATTAAGAAAGCAATGTCATTTACCATTGCATCAAAAGAATAAAATACCTATGAATAAATTTAACCAGGGAGCGAAAGACCTGTACACTGAGAACTATAAGACACTAATGAAAGAAAATGAAGAAGACACAAATAAATGGAAAGATATTCCATGCCCATGGATTGAAGAATTAACACTGTTAAAACGTCCATACCACCACTGCAATCTATAGATTCAGTGCAATTCCTACCAAAATTCCAGAGGCATTTTTCACAGAATTAGAACAAATAATTCTAAAATTTGAATGGTACCATAAAAGACCCAGAATATCCAAAGCAATCTTGAGAAAAAAAGAACAAAGCTGAAATCATGGTCCCTGATTTCAAACTATTCTATAAACTTATAGTAATCAGAACAGTATGGTACTGGCATAAAAAAGACAAATATATCAATGGAACAAAATTGATAGCTGAGAAATAACTACCCAAATATACAATTAATTTACAACAAAGAAGCCAAGAACATACAATGGAGAAAGGACAGTCTCTTCAATAAATAGTTCCAGAAAAATTGGACAGTTATGTAATAAAATTAAACTAGACTACTCTCTTATACCATACACAAAAATTAACTCAAAATGAATTAAAGAATTAAATGTAAGACCAACCTAAAACCACAAAGTTCCTATAAGAAAACATAGGCGGTAAGCTCACAAACATCAATCTTAGAGATGTGTTTGTGGATCTGACTCCAAAGGCAAGGGAAACAAATGCAAAAATAAACCAATGGGACTGTATCAAACCAAAAAGCATCTTCTGCATAGCACAGGAAAACAACATCAAAATTAAAATGTTTAATGGGAGAAAATATTTGCAAATCATACATCTGATACAGGGTTAACATCCAAAATATATAAACAACTCCTAGAACTCAACAATAGCAACAATAAGAAAAAAAAATGGGCAGAATATCTGAAGAGACATTTTTCCAAAGAAGACATAGATGGCCAACAGATATGAAAAGATGTTCAACATCACTAATCAACAGGGAAATAAAAATCAAAACCACAATGAGATATCACTTCACACCTGTCAGAATGACTATTATCAAAAAGACAAGAAATAACAAGTGTTAGAAAGAATGTGGAGTAAAGGGAACCCTTATATGTTGTCGGTGGGAATGTACACTGGTGCAACCACTACAAAAATTAGCATTAAGATTCCTCAAAAAATTAAGAATAGACCTGCCATATGGTCCAGCTATTCTACTTATGAGTATTTATACAAAGAATATGAAAATACTGATTCAAAAAGATATATAAACCTCTATGTTCATATGTTCATTGCAGCATTATTTATAATAGCCAAGATATGGAAACAACCTAAGTGTGTCCACTGATAGATAAATGGATAAAGAGGGTGTGTGTGTGTGTGTGTGTGTGTGTGTGTGTGTGTCTGACACGTGCACACACACACACACAAATACTACTTAGCCATATGGAAGAATGAAATACTGCCATTTGTGACAACACGGATGGAGCTTGAGGGTATTATGCTAAGTGAAATAAGTCAGACAGAGAAAGACAAATGCCATTTGATATCATTCATAAGTGGAATCTAAGAAACAAACAGAAGAATATAAAAACAAACTCACAGATACAGAGAACAGATTGATTACCAGAGGGGAAGGGGGTTGGGAGGTGAGCAAAATGGGTGAAGGCAGTCAATTCGATGGTGATGAATGGCGACTTTTGGTGGTGATCACTTTGTAGTGCATACAGATGTCAATTATAATGTACATGTAAAAGTCTATGTTATATACCAATTTTACCTCAATTAAAAAAAATATTTGGCACAGAGAAATATAGTCTCCATCCAAGATACCAATTACTAGATGAATAAAACATCATAAAAGATTAGCTAAGAAGGTTATTTTCTCTCTGGTAACAGAAAACAATTCAATGTAATACTTCTAATATACTATTTCAATTAAAGACAACTTAAGATGTTTTATAATTACATTTTAGTTCCATTTCATTTGAAGCAAATAAACTAATTCATGTGAGTATTTTTCTTTTATGTGGATCTTATTATCTGATTACTTTAACAATAATGTTAAAGTAACAACAGGTTTTTGTGGGAGTTTTTTTTGTCTAAAAGAGAAAAAAAAAAAAACAAAAAGAAAAGCACGTGACTCATAAATAGTGAAAAAAGATCTAACCAGTAGAGCCAAAATAAGTAACGTAGATTACATGGATATATCAAAATTTACGTGTAATACAGACATTCAGAAATAATTTTCTTCCAATTCCAATTGTGAGAAAGTTTTTATTAAAATATTGCAAATTAACCTTTAATGAAGTGACTCTCTTTTCAGAATAATCAAAGAAATATGCTCACCTATACTCTGATATATACTATAGCTAAATTTTAAAATGAAAATTATTAATATACATAATATTTCAAATAGTTTTATAAATAGTAGGCAAAGAAGGTAATTTATAAAGGCCTAAACGTGATTTAAGCAACAATTAGATTGGAATTAAGATAAGGAAATCTATTTTCCAAGGAAATTTTTCATTAAAACACCATATAACATGGGGCGCCTGGGTGGCGCAGTCGGTTGGGCGTCCGACTTCAGCCAGGTCACGATCTCGCGGCCCGTGAGTTCGAGCCCCGCATCAGGCTCTGGGCTGATGGCTCAGAGTCTGGAGCCTGTTTCCGATTCTGTGTCTCCCTCTCTCTCTGCCCCTCCCCCGTTCATGCTCTGTCTCTCTCTGTCCCAAAAATAAATAAACGTTGAAAAAAAAAAAAAAACACCATATAACACTAGTAATATATGTATCATTTTACTGTAACTATGTTCTGTGGAAACTTAACTGTGAACTTGTCAAGGCTCTTAACATAAATGATCTGTACAGATTTCCTACAACACCTCAGGTTTATAGAACAGAAAACTGAGACCACAGTAGATGCAAAACAGCATCTCAAACAGCTAACCAATGACAAAGCTGGAATTCAATAATAGAACTGTCTATCTCCAAAGCCTGATTTTAACCACCAACCAGTACTGCTTTGTAATCTATTCCTGTTACTACTTGTGATCTCACACTTCATGAATTCAGAACACAGACGAATTCTGGGGAGGTGGGGGGAATGAAGACCATAATAGTGTGTCCTAATAAATACTTAAATAAAATGACCATCAAAGCCATTTGCTGAACTTGAGCAAAAAGATGTAACTTACAGCTGACTGAAACCAAGAAAAGGCCACAAATCAATTGTAACTCCTTTGTTTAGCACTAAAAACTCAAGCTGCAGTGATTATAAAACACATTAGCGTTCCTCAATTAGCAGCCAAACATTTGTTTCAATAATTCACAAGAAATGACTTACACAAAGTCTGTTAGTGTTGTCAAGAAAGCCTCTGAAGGACCAACAAAATCAGGCACCACAGTGTATTGATGTCAAAGATGGCTAGGAAGCCTGATTAACCTCTAAGATGCCTCAGCTGCTATACTTACTCCATTAATGCTAATGGAGATGCTCCCACTTAAACAGAGCTATCCCTTTATCAAAGGAATGTGCCTTTCAGGTTTCAAGCCTTTGGTTGTATATCCTCCCAACTTGCCCTTGAGCCTATTATTTCATGCTTTGATACCAATGAATAGGAATAAAACTAAAATAACTGGAGCACACAGAAAGTGGGAAAAAATGTACCAAAGAAACCATAAGATAAAAGGAAAAGTCAATACAAGAGAACTAGGAAAAAACTCCAGGAAGGGGGAAAACAGAGTAGTATATTTCACAAAGCCTCATAACACATGAAGAGTTACTGATAATTCACACACACACACACACACACACACACACACACACACACACAACTTAACAACAACCAGTGGGGTCATCTTATTAGTGGATAAAATCTAAACCCAAGACTTAACAGTCATCAAATCTGCACTTTTATAGTAAGTGACAAGATAGTACTATCTATTATAGCTTATTAACTTTCAAAATAAGGTATAATGCAGGGGATGAGAGAGGGGTACTGGAAGTTTTCTGCATCAATAAAGACCTTTGCTTCTAGAAGAAATTTGTTTCCATGTTACACTCAAACACATTGTCCAGAAGAAATATATAATGTTATTTAATAGTGTCTATATACCATATTTAAATATCTAAATCACCTCAGAGTAGTCTTTTCATTACATTTTAGTCAAAAGAGTGTATACATACCTGATAATTTCCTCAACATACCAAAAAAGGATGAAGACTCAGCAAAAATTAGGACTAAAAAAAATCTAACTTGGCCAAATGGAGGTATTAACTTACACTGAGTGTCTTCACAGCCTGAGGTAGCTAAAAAGTTTACCATATTCCTGACTAACCTTAACAGGAGTATCCACAGAACCAAATTTGCTATCTCGTAAGAGAGCTGAATGTAAGATTATAACAAATATGTCAGATAATCCACTCAGACCAAAAATTCAAATGAGCATGGTACTTATTCTGTTGTGTGCAGACAGATTTGTCAAAGGGTCACTAGTCATCTTTAACCTTTCTCATGCCATATCAGCTGTCCACCCCTGTCCATTAGTGTTAATGGTGCTGCTCTCACAAAAGCTGTTAGTTGTCATTAAGAAGTTATCAGATAACCAGGGGGAAAAAAGAGGCAAATTTACTAAATCAATTTACCACACTGGGGTTAAAACACATTAAAAGGAAAAATCAAATAGGTGGTAATATGTGGTAACTAGGAAATATGGACCAAGATTTTACAAATGTATCAAAATAACCCAATTTGAACTATTTAAGTATTAAATTTTTCCCCTTAGCACTGTCACAGAGAATTCACCATTATATTCTTTATAAGGAAAGCCAAATAAATTATTTGGAAAAACAAAGAGAAAAATCTAGAAGTAGAAAGATAAATTTTAACTACTATTTGAAAATCCAGAGAAACTCTAAAAACATTATTTCCTCTAAGGAGATCCAAGTACATATGCAATTAATATATTTTTGCTTACAAGTATCTAGTGAAACAAAAAATAAGAATAAAAATTTAATAATTAATCCTTCTGTATAACAAAGTGGTTAACCTCTATGAAGTCATATAAGCAGCTGTCATCAGCAAGAGAAAAATATTAATGATTAATCTTTCAGAAAAAGTGATTTGACAAGTGATCACTTTCAGAAAAAGTGATTTCACAAGTTCCTCAAAGTGAATATTTTAAGATTAGTATTTTAAGGAGCACATACTACATGGTTTTTTAAATATTTTCCATGTTGAATCTCAAAAGTTACCTTTTTTATCATTTCTAAGTAGATAAATAGGTAGGCAGAAAATAAATAGAAATTTTATTTTCTATTTTCAATAATGGCAGGCTAGGTAAATCAGATCAATCCTACCAATGAAAGCAAGTAGGATAACCAAGGAGAATTTTTTTTTTTTAACTCTGCTTAAAGGTATTGAATATTTAACAAGATAGTAGAGAGCTTCTAGGTCCAAATCCAAGAGAACAAGAAAATCCCACACATGTGAGTTGGGTATTTAGGCCTAGATGGATCTGATGATTCTAGAGGAGACTTCTAAGAGACTGAGTGGTGTTTTTGATGGACCTGTGGTACTAGGTGGTCATGTCCAAGGGGATCTATCTAATGAATTTCCATGTTTTTGGTTGAGGCACAAAGGAACACAACAATAGAAATAATAGTTAATCTGTAGTAATCAGGCTCCCATAACTATTTCAGGTGAGCTTTAAATTCCTTAAGGAACTCAATCACTGAAACTGGATTAGGAGGGTCCAAGACTAAGAGTGCCACAGAACTCTGGCATCTCAAATTCAAACTTGTTTCTACAGATTTTTAAAATAAATTCTGGCAAACAAGGAGTCAAGACATCATTAGTGAGAACCAGCAAAAATAGCAAACAATAAAAATACACCCAAAAAGAAGCCAGACATTGGAGTTATCAGAAAGACTTTATATTAACTATGTTTACTACATTTAAACAATTTGGTAATTTGAGAAAAAACTGAATTCTAGAGAACCAGAAATGATCACTATTTACTAAAAGACTTTATCAATGCATATATGTTTGATTTTATCAAACCCTTTTTGTGTATATATTAAGATAATCATATAATTTTTCTCCTTTATTCTGTTCATGTACAAATTACATTCATTGATTTTGAGTAATAAACCAGCCTTATATTATGGAATTATCCCAACTGGATTGGGACACATTATCCTTACAACATATTTAATTTTTCTCTGCTAATATTTTGTTTAGGATTTTTCAGGATTTTTCATGTTCATGAGTAAGACAGGACTATAGTTTTCCTTTCTCACAATGCTCTTGTCAAGATTCAGTATCAAGGTCATCCTGCATCATAAAACAATATTAGGCATTATCTCTTATTCTATGGAAGAGTCTTTGTAATATTGCCATTGTTCATTCTTAAATGTGAGCATTCTCTGGAAAAGGTTTCTAGGCCTGAAGATATATATGTGACATTGTTCTTTTCTTAGTAAACTTATATTCCCTCATACAGAGAAGTACATGAATTATAAGTGTACATCATGATGAATTTTCATAAGTGAATATACTAATATAAACAGAAGTATAATACAAAATGTAATAGTAACAAAGACTACTTAATTCTGATGTACCTACCATGGAAAACTGGAACTGCCTTATACCTCAGAAAGCTAATTTACCCACAAAGTTTCTTGCATCTAATATCTTACTAGAAGAAATTATCACTTAGGAGGCAAAATCATCTCAACTTTCCAATCTTTCCTATATAAAATATCCATACCTTGAAAGTGAAATGAAGGATCATTCTATTTCTGGTAGAATTTCAGGAAAATAACTAAATACTAGTGCTAGATACCAAATTAACTTAATATTTTTAAGTAAATCTCAAAACATTCATGGTAACACAGGAGTCCATAAGTACATAAATATTACATATGAAAGTGTTTTCAAAAATATTTCATGGCATATAAGTTACACATAAGTTTAAAAGGCAGTGTACAATATGGATTTTACTACCTGGTAAGTCCAGTAAGACTCAAGAAATGGGTGACTTTACAGATGGCTAACAGACACATGAAAAGATGCTCAACATCACTCATCATCAGGGAAATACAAATCAAATCTACAATGAGATATCACCTCATTCCTGTCAGAATGGCTAAAATCAACAACACGGGAAACAAAGGTTTGGTGAGGATGCTGAGAAAGGGGAGCCCTCCTTACAGTACTGGTGGGAATGCAAACTTGTGCAGCCACTCTGGAAAACAGTATGGAAGTTCCTCAAAAAGTTAAAAATGGAACTATCTGGGGCATCTGGGTGGCTCCATCAGTTAAGCATCCAACTTCAGCTCAGGTCATGATCTTGCAGTTGGTGAATTCAAGCCTCACATCGGGCTCTGTGCTGACAGCTCAGAGCCTGGAGCCTGCTTAGGATTCTGTGTCTCCTTCTCTCTCTGCCCCTTCCTCACTTGTGCTCACTTGCTCGCTCTCGCTCTCTCTCTCTCTCTCTCTCTCTCAAAAATAAACATTAAAATAGAACTATCTTACAACCCAGCAATTGCACTACTGGGTACCAACCCAAAGGATACAAAAATACTGATTCAAAGGAATACATGCACCCTATTATATATTTATAGCAGCATTATCAACAAGAGCCAAACTACGGAAAGAGCCCAGGTGTCCACTGACTGATGAATGGATATAGAAGATGGGTATATAATATGTACATATGGAATATTACTCAGCTATAAAAAAGAATGAAATCTTGCCATTTACAACAGTATGGATGGAACTAGAGAGCAAAAGAAGTCAGAGAAAGACAAAAAATATGATTTCACTCATATGTGTAAGAAACAAAACAAATGAACATAAGGGGGAAAAAAAACAGAAGCAAATCAGAAACAGACGCTTAACCATAGAGAACAAACTGAGGGCTACTGGAGGTGAGGTGGGCAGGGGGATGGGTTAAATAGGTGATGGGTAAAAAGGAGGGCACTTGTGATGAGCACCAGGTGTTGTATGTGGGTGATGAATCACTAAATTCTACACCTGAAACTCATGTTGCAACTGTATGTCAACTAGCTGGAATTTAAATAAAAATGTGGGGGAAAAAAAAAGAAATGGGTAACTTTTATGTTTATGGTTTTGTTTTTCTTTCATTTTGTAAATTTATAAACAGGAGCATGAATAAGCATTAAAATCAGACAAAAGTGGGGTGCCTCAGTGGCTCAGTCAGTTGAGTGTCCAACTTTGGCTCAGGTCATGATCTCCAGGTTTGTGAGTTCAGGTGCCACATTGGGCTTGCTGCTATCAGCACAGAGCCTGCTTGAGATCCTCTATCCCGCCGCCCCCCCTTCATCCCTCCCCTCTTGCACTCTCTCTCTCTCAAAAATAAATAAACATTAAAAAAATAAGTAAAAATGTTTTTAAAAATCAGGCAAAAGCATTTAAACAAAAATTAAATATTAACTACTTTATTCAAGGGTCAATGGCAGAATTTTATCAACTGCCTGAGCTAATGATGAATTTCAATCAACACCAATTCCACTGGTGACCAATGGTCTATTGGAAACTGATTGGATTAGAGTGTTGTCATCATCATAATTTCTGAGAATTTAAAATGTGGAAGACATGAGCTTATCCCTCACAGTTCTCAATATGTGGTATAGAAAACTGGAGAGTTCAAACTTGTTCTTTTCCAAGCACATTAACTCTAGCCTCATTTAGCTAGAGTTTGTCCACATGTCCACATTCAGCTAAAAGTTAAACAGCAAAACTGTTACTGAATGAAGCAGGTCAGTTTTCTTTTATGTAAGCACACAAACACATTATAGCAAAGAAGACCTGAAAAGCTGCCCACTACCACAGAACTGAAAATTATTCAAATGATAATACAATGAACTATCCTAATTAACATGTATGGCACAGATAAGTCTAAAAGGAATATAATACATGAGAACTAGATCTCATTGATATATTTTGTAGATCTATTATAAACTAACTATAGAAGAACACTGATGCTGGCTACTGTGTCTCAGAATTCTCTTCACTGAAAAAACCATCATAATTTTTACATACACAATGGAGAAAAGTAAGCAATTTTTTTGAACATTCTAAAATCCAAAGTATATAGTGCTGTAAGCATAAAGACATTCAGTATTTCATTTCCTTTCTGAGTAAAAAATATGTAATGCTTCTCTCATCAAACCAAGGAACACATTCTAAAGCATATCATGTAAGTACTTGTGATCAATCTTGAAGTATTTTTGTATTTGTTTTACATAAAACAGTGTGACCTTTCATTCCCTCCCTGTGGTTTGCTTTAAACTGTTGTTCTTTTCTGAATAGTTGTGCTTTCTATTACATGCTGTCATTTAGATTCACTATGTCATCCCTATTATTAGAATTGTTTTGTTGTATACTTCACAATACAAAAGGATAGTGATTATAAGAATACCTTATAATCAGCATAAAGTTTAAGAGCCATCATCAAAATTAACCCTCGCACACACACAAACAGAGCTCACTTGACAAACACACAGAGGGCAGCCCTGTGACATGAAAGAGTCTTTGAATGTGCCAGGGGTTTGACTCAAGTTTTCTTAAGGAATAATATTCTTTTTACATGAAGAAGATTCATAAATGTTCGAAGATACAAAAGGATGTCAGTATAGATGGAATGATGGAAATCACAGAAAAAGAACCCAGAAGTCACTACTTAAAACATATATACAAAGCTTCCCTCAAAAGTGTTAATTATATAATAGACTTTAATCTAGCTAACAGACTTAAATATTTAAAATTTGATAAATACAAACCCTATAATCATTATAATAGAAAATGTATGATTTATGAACCTTAAGAGATTAAATATCTAATTATGTAGTCATCAATCTTCACGAGTGGCAAAAATATTCTGACTTACTTAAGTTTATTCCACGTTTGTGAACAAAAAGGGAAGGAAAATTTTCAACACAATTCAGGAGAGAAACCTGATATTTACTCCACAAAATCACAATTCCTAGGGACTACTCAATACTCACTTTAGCAGCACTAATGACTGTGGCAGTATAAGACTGAATGTTGTCTCCACAGGCTCCACCACGGGACTGATGACATCGAATCAACTGGAAAAAGAGACAGAGAGAAAAGCCAGAAAGTTATTCCTATTAAACTGTTTAATTCTACAGGCTATTAGGACAGAGCTTATTTATCAAGCAGAATGAGGGTGGGAGGGGTGAATGTTTGTATGAGTGTTTCAGGCAAACAGCTAAAAGCCCTGCCAAGACACTTTTCCCTCTTTTTATAATCTACTGGTGCCACTCAGGCAGTGTCATGCTCAAATACAATTTTTAATTATCAGATGAATAATCTTTAAGAATTCATAAACTCTAAAATGGTAGTATTTGGGACCTGGCAGCCATTCCACAAATAAATTTTAAAACATAATCAAAGGACTTAGACTTGACTTTCTAACATTAAATATTTAACATACTAGCAAATTGGAGGTTTTGTCCTCTTAATTCCTACATAAAGATGGTAAAAGAAAAGCCAAAAAAGAGGCAAAATAATTTATCATATTTCCATTTTCAATTAAGTCAGGGGAATAGTGGCACAAATCATGCATAAATCAACTGTGAGGCATATAGTAGCTGTCCACTTCAGAGGGCTTACTAGTATTACCACAGAATGAAAAAGACGTGCCTTTAGTCACGACTGATGTAAATAAACCAACCAAATCAATTCACTTTGATTCAATTTTCAAAGTGAATCACTAGTTTGATAGCATGATTCTCTAATGGACTAAAGCAATAAACCAGGATTAAAATCTCCACTGCTCCTACACTTCCTAAATTTAGGGTTTTTTAATTCATTAGCCAGATCTTTATATTTAAAAAAAATTTTTTTTAATAAAATGACAGGGGCACCTGGGTGGCTCTGTTGGTGAAGCATCCAACTCTTGGTTTCAGCACAGGTCATTTTCTCACAGTTTGTGGGTTCGAGCCCTGCATCAGGCTCTGTGCTGACAGCACGGAGCCTTCTTGGGACTCTCTCTCTCTCTCTCTCTCTCTCTCTCTCTCCTTCTCTCTCTCTCTCTCTCTCCCTCCCTCCCTCCCTCCCTGCTGCTTCCCTGCTTGCTCACTCTCCCTCTCTCTCAAAAATAAACAAACTTTTTAAAAATTAAAAAAATAAAATGACAATTGTAGAGTATTAGAAAAGCTCCACATTGTGTTATGATTTTAAAAGCCTACATAATTCAGAAAGAATCTACCTCTTTCAAAACATAAAAACAAAAATGCTTATATAATTTAAAACATGATTATTTGATAAATATGAATGTCACCTTTTTATTCTTCTAAAATCAAAATTTTTATATCGCTGACACTACACTGAAAAGCAATTGCTCAAAGCAATAATAATATGTTATAATGGGGTATCTTTAGAAGTCTGATATGAAATGTCAAGCTGCCACACTAAACGTGTTGTTGCGTGAGCAGATTTCAAGGTCAGTAGTGAGGAAATTTTTCAAATGACAGATAATCACAAATGTGATTTCACATAGGGGAAAACAGGTAGTTTGAAAGTGATCATTTCAGCTAATAAAAAGTATCCCTTTCATTCACTCACTCGCTCATTCAGTCATAAATACAATTTCAAAGAATTATGCAAGTTATCCCTCTGCTGCCTCCTGCCACATATGCAATGAAAGACATTATCTTGGAAATACTACCATCTTTTCTCTGCTTCCAGTAATTAAAATAATCAAGGATAAATATGTGAAAATAAGCAACACTATCACTTTTTCAATTCAACTAAAACTGAGTCAGCATTTCAACACAAACATAACTAAGCCAGAAATTTTTGTTTAAAACTTTAGACTTGTTAGAAAATTACATTTGCAACTCAATTCATCAAAAATTAAAGATGAATCAGAAATTTCTGTAGTGCAAACCTCTATAAAATGGACTGATTTTCAAAAAATGTAAGTTAAAAGGCAACATACGAAAGAGCAAGTATATTTTTTTTTTAATTTTTTTTTTCAACGTTTATTTATTTTTGGGACAGAGAGAGACAGAGCATGAACGGGGGAGGGGCAGAGAGAGAGGGAGACACAGAATCGGAAACAGGCTCCAGGCTCTGAGCCATCAGCCCAGAGCCTGACGCGGGGCTCGACCTCACGGACCGCGAAATCGTGACCTGGCTGAAGTCGGACGCTTAACCGACTGCGCTACCCAGGCGCCCCGCAGTATATTATTTAATCTTTTGGAAAGAAAGGGAAATATAAATACGTATAACAATGAAATATATAAGCAAGTAAATAAAACATAAAAATAAAAATAAGTGTATGTAATTAGATATCAAATGAAAACTGTAACAACAATGAAGGAAGGCAGAAAGGGAGAGATAAGGATAATCTAATCAAAGTAATATTTGAACACAGTATGTGACTGTATATCTTCAGTTTGGGCAGCAATGGGACTGGAGAGAACTACAAGAAATCCTGAACTCTTTGTATTTGGCTTGATATTTGTAGTTGTGTGAGCAAACAATTCTGCAATTACTTTTGCCATTGTAGGATTCAACAAATGAAATAAATGTGTGATATCAGGGTCTCCCATGCAAAACAAGGAACATATAAATAAGAAATAAATGGAGGATGAAAGGAAAGAATCCTGTGGAAAATACCGATGTCTAACCTTCATTTCCAAAATACGTGTGTGTGTGTGTGTGTGTGTATAGGTGTACAAATACATATATGTATTTGTATATTTGCCCATTATGTATGCATAGAAGTATGTGTGTTTCTAAACTTTGTCCACTGAAAGTGTCTAGAAGTAAAAACACCCCAGTAACAATGAGCACATCTACTGGACAAAGCTAAGTATCTAAAATTCTGGCCCATTAAAAGGAACCAGGAAAATAAGACGTAGCAGATTCCAGGCCTGAGACAGGGCAAATGCTAGATGAACCCTCTCCCTCTGCCCTTCCCCCACTTGTGCTCTCTCTCTCACTCTCTCTCTCAAAAAAAAAAAAAAAAAAAAAAAATTAAATTGACTAAGTATTTAGGAGTAATGTGATATATGCAACTTACTCTGAAATAATTAAAAGGTCAATCTGAGTAAAAGATATATGGGTGTGCTTTGTGCTATTTGTACTATATTTATTCTTACAACTTTTCTATAAGCTTTCCTAGTTAAAAGGATATTTAAAGAGAACCATTGATGGGAATGCAAGCTGGTGCAGCCACTCTGGAAAACAGTACGGAAGTTCCTCAAAAACTAAAAATAGAACTACCCTACGACCCAGCAATTGCACTACTACGCATTGATCCACAGGTACAGGTGTGCTGTTTCGAAAGGGCACATGTACCCCCATGTTTATAGCAGCACTATCAACAATAGCCAAAGTATGGAAAGAGCCCAAATGTCCACTGATGGATGTGGATGAATGGGTAAAGAAGATGTGGTATGTGTGTGTGTGTGTGTGTGTGTGTGTGTGTGTGTGTGTGTGTGTGTATATATATATATATATATATATATATATATAGTGGAGTATTACTTGGCAATCAAAAAGAATGAAATCTTGCCATTTGCAACTATGTGGATGGAACTGGAGGGTATTATGCTAAGTGAAATTAGTCAGTCAAGAGAAAGACAAAAATCCTATGACTTCACTCATATGAGGACTTTAAGAGACAAAACAGATGAACATAAGGGAAGGGAAACAAAAATAAAAACATGGAGGGGACAAAATATAAAAGACTCTTAAATATGGAGAACAAACAGAGGGTTACTGGAAGGGTTGTGGGAGGGGGATGGGCCAAATGGGTAAGGGGCACTAAGGAATCTACTCCTGAAATCATTGTTGCACTATATGCTAACTAATTTGGATGTAAAGTTTAAAAAATAAAAAATAAAATAAAATAAAGAGAACCACTGAAAAGCAAACCCAATCAGTATATATGGCGTCTTGCTTAAAATTTTAGTCAAAAAGCATTTTCATTAAAAAAGATTGCTGGGGCGCCTTGGTGGCTCAGTTGGTTGAGCGTCCGACTTCAGCTCAGGTCACGATCTCACGATCCATGAGTTCGAGCCCCGCGTCGGGCTCTGGGCTGATGGCTCAGAGCCTGGAGCCTGCTTCCGATTCTGTGTTTCCCTCTCTCTCTGCCCCTCCCCCGTTCATGCTCTGTCTCTCTCTGTCCCAAAAAAAAATAAATAAACGTTAAAAAAAAAAAAAAAGATTGTTACTCCAAAATTCAATTAAGTTTGCAATTCCACACTCAGCCCCAAAACCAAAGCAATCAGACACTGGTCCTAAAACAATCAGAAACTGTTAATAAATACTAGCATTTACATAAATGCTATTGGAAATACATGTATCTGAAAATATTTCTTCCAAAGGATGGTAGAGCTATCTGATTAGCAAACTCCCCATAAATGCCACTACACTTTCTGATCTCTGTATGTAATGCTAGATATTATCAACACATATCTCTACAAAGGCAAGACAAGCAAGATAACTGGCACACACCCAGTATGTACCTGTGAAGGGAGTTTCCTCTGCTAGAAAACGATATGTAACTACTTGCATATCACCTACAATTCTAAATGGGTACTTTCCCACATGTGAAAATACATCTACAAGAACCAAAAGACAATTTATACATCTTCTTGTTGGATGTCTCCAGCACTCAAAGAAACGTATTATATATTTAAACATTTGAAGACACCATTATGTTACCACACTGAATTGTATGCCTCTTGTCTTGTTTGAAAAGAGTAATTTGTAAAGAGCTATTTTTATGAGATATACTAGAAAATGAAGAGAAATAACAGAATGGAGCATAAACATGGCATTCAGTAAGATACAAAGTATCTATCTGTAGCAAACAGAATTTTGGAAAAAGTATCAAGGAATTCATCTACAAAAATAACTTTCTTCAGTAGTTTCTTGATTTTGTGAATTCCAGAGATTTACATGCTATGTAGTTTCTCCAAATAATTATTGTACTTACCATATCCAGATTTGTGTTAAGAACTCTTCAATAAATATTATTTCCTATTATTCTGCTATTATCTCAATATATAACTATACAAGCAAACTAAAATGAAACAAAAAAATGATAATCTTCTTTGAAGTCTGTAATATTTTTTAGATTTCATCCTATATTCACATGAAGGGCACTAAATGGTATAAAAAAGATTTCACATTTTCTTTCTGAAAATTCAATTTGTCTTTGGTTTTGAATTGGACATAAATAAAACATAAAAACAACTAAAAGATTCAACAAAATGTGATCACCTATGATTTAATTATTAAGACAAATAGTTTAACCCTTGTTTAGATTTAGTTGTAGACACATAACATCAATTAAATTATTCTATGCCTCAGTTCCCAATCTACCAATAAAAACAAAGTCATTCCTGGGGCGCCTGGATGATTCAGTCAGTTAAGCAGCCGACTTTGGCTCAGGTCATGAGCTCACGGTTCACAAGTTTGAGCCCCACATCGGGCTCTGTGCTGACCACTCGGAACCTGGAGCGAATTCTATGTCTCCCTCTCTCTCTGTCCCTCCTCCACTCGTGCTCTGTCTTTCAAAATTAATACATTTAAAAAAAAATTTTTTTTTAAGTCATTCCTGCTCCCTGATTTCTAGCTCCACAGAAGCTATTAAAGTAGTATCAATGCTGTGCCTAAGATCGATGGAGTAAAGTGCTCTATAAAAAACCAAGTCTAGGGGCACCTGGGTGGCTCAGTCGGTTGAGCGCCCAACTTCGCTCAGGTCATGATCTCACAGTTCGTAAGTTCGAGCCCCACATTGGCCTCTGTGCTGACAGCTCAGAGCCTGGAGCCTGCTTCAGATTCTGTATCTCCCTCTCTCTCTGCCCCTCCCCTGCTCATGCTCTGTCTTTCTCTCTCTCTCAAAATAAACATTAAAAGTAAACAAACAAACAAACAAACCAAGCCTAGGAGTGCCTGGGTGGCTCAGTTAAGCATCCAACTCTTGGTTTCGACTCAGGTCCTGAGCTGGTGAGTTCAAGCCCAGCGTTAGGCTCTGTGCTGGCAGCATGGAGCCTGCTTGGAATTCATTCTCTCTCTCTCTCTCTCTCCCTCCCTCCCTCTCTCTCTCTCTCACTCTCTCTCAAAATAAACACATAGCAAAACTAAAAGGCAACTGACAGAATGGGAGAAGATATTTGCAAATTACATATCAGATAAAGGGTTAGTATCCAAAATTTATAAAGCACTTATCAAACTCAACACCCAAAAGGCAAATAATCCAGGGAAGAAATGGGCAAAAGACATGAATAGACACTACTCCAAGGAAGACATCCAGATGGGCAACCGACTCATGAAAAAATGCTCAACATCATTCATCATCAGGGAAATACAAATCAAAACCACAATGAGATACCACCTCACAGCTGTCAGAATGGCAAACATTAACAACTCAGGCAACAACAGATGTTGGCGAGGATGCGGAGAAAGAGGATATCTTTTGCATTGTTGGTGGGAATGCAAGCTGGTGCAGCCACTCTGGAAAACAGTGTGCAGGTTCTTCCAAAAACTAAAAATAGAACTACCCTACAACCCAGCTATTGCATTGATCCACAGGTACAGGTGTGCTGTTTTGAAAGGGCACATGCACCCCCATGTTTACAGCAGCACTATCAACAATAGCCAAAGCATGGAAAGAGCCCAATGTCCATCGATGGATGAATGGATAAAGAAGATGTGAGATATATATATATATATATATATATATATATATATATATATATATGTATATACATATATATATATGTATATACATATATGTGTGTATACATAAATATGTATATACATATACATACACACACACACACACACACACACACATACATACATACATACATATAATGGAGTATTACTCAGCAATCAAAACGAATGAAATCTTGCCATTTGCAACTACGTGGATGGAACTGGAGGGTATTATGCTAAGCGAAATTAGTCAAGAGAAAGACAAAAATCCTATGACTTCACTCATATGAGGACTTTAAGAGACAAAACAGATGAACATAAGGGAAGGGAAACAAAAATAATATAAAAACAGGGAGGGGGATAAAACAGAAGAGACTCTTAAATACGAAGAACAAACTGAGGGCTGCTGGAGGGGTTGTGGGAGGGGGAATGGGCTAAATGGGTAAGGGACATTAAGGAATCCACTCCTGAAATCATTGTTTCACTATATGCTAACTAATTTGGATGTAAATTTTTTAAAAAATTAAAAATAAAATTAAAAAAATAAAATTAAATAAACACATAAACATAAAAAATTAAAAACAAAAAACAAAAACCAAGCCTAGAAAATTAAAGTTGAGCCCAAATACTGATCCTAAGCAATAAGGGAGATAGGATAATTACTGGTTGCCCAATTAAAACCAAAATCTAACCAAAGAAAAACTAGTAAGTTAAATATTCATTATTGGTTGGCAATCAACTTTGGAAAATTCTTCAACACTTGCTCCATTACAAACAATCCAAACATGAGCCACACCTTACCTTGTTTTCTGCATAAGCAAGCCAACGGCTCCCAAGAGCAATAGGATTCATGTTGGGCCCTGGGCAAGGATAGCAGCCTGAAAAATTGGAAATGGCAATATTGAGATATTTCTTAATAAGTTTTTGTCGGCGCATCATATTTTGATGCCATAAAAACAAAACAACCAAATGGTTTTATTTTCTCGTCTCACATAAAATTCCCATAAAACTGGTCATTATTTTAATAGCTAAGTGAAGTTCTTTCTTTTTCCCCCTCTACAGTTTCCTTTTGGTTTTGGCACCATTCCAATAAGAAACAAATCTGGGAACAACTGGTAATAACTTTTAGCAAAAATTGGGCATTTTTTACAGTTACTCCTAGAACAAGAAAGAGTAGCTAAAAGGAAACAATGCTTTTAGGTCAAGCAACAATGTTTAGAGAAGAAAGAAAAAGGATACAATTGGTTCATGAATTTAAAGGCAAAAGATAACAAACACCTAAAAAGAAAATGATGATACACTGGTGAGAAGAAAAAAACAGAGCAAGTACTTAAGTAAGGCACCAGGGAGGCAATGTAATTCACCAAGATTGCCTCAATGGAAAGATGATGGAAAACTAATTTGCATAATCTTGTGTATTTACATTAAGCACTCTACTTCATTCTTCTTGCTTTCAGTCCAGCCAATAGCAAACTAGTAGGAAGGATTGCTTTGTGGCTCCTCCTCTCAGGAAGAATAAATCATACAGTCGGGATAGTGGACACCATCAATGCATGGAAACTCCAATGCCATCTTCCTGAACTACTAACCAAGACACACCACAACTCAGTCAAGTAAGTGACATCTGTCATCCTAGAGGCTCTCCTCTCCCCTCCTAGCCATGCCAGTTAGGTCTTTGAGTTGAATGCCCTCATCATCAACTACACAAAATAATATTCCACTGAGTCACAAAACAGCTTTAAAGGATCTACTCAAAGGCAACTGCAAAATCAGACAACACAAAAAGCCTAAACTAAAGAACTTCAAGTTTATCATTCCACAAGTATCTGGTTAATATTTTTACAAATGTTCTCCTCCAAAATGTACACCAGAGGATCCAACTGAGGTATTCTATTTCACAGTTTAGGTCCCAATTTGGAATCTAAATTTATACAATCTTGAGACAAACAAGATTTTATAACAAAACCCTTTTCTTCTTGTAGCAAAATAATAGCCAAAATACCTGAATCATGACCATAATAGCAAAAAATTAACATGACCTGAATTGTAAACTGCACACCTGACAATGTGTTACCCTGCAGGAAGTCCTGGTCTGTGTTACTGACCCTAAGAGAAATAGAGTTATCAATGTATGATAATTTTTTATCCAAAAGCATACTTATTAATGAGAAAAAGAACAATAAACTACTTTAAGACTTACTTTCAATAATAAAAATAATTCATATGTTCCGTGATATATTTATTATTTTTAAATTTATTTTCTATCTTCCTCCCACTTGATTAGGGGGTATGTAAGGTCAAGAATTTGTGTCTGTTGCATTCACTGCTGAATCTCCACTGCCTAGAATAACACCTGAATGCAGCTTGAAAAATACATCTGAACAAATTAAGAAAGCTTTTCAAATACTCAAATAGTGTGCTCACCTAAAAGCCAGATCTTTCATTTTAAAGCCACTTTTTTAATAGGAATCTTCCAAAAACATAGATCTTTTGTAAACATGTATTACATGCTTTCTGACTCAGAAAGCCGCCTGAATAGCAACAGTCCCCATTCTGAAATGCTACTGCCACTGTGTTCGCAAGCACTAAAGAAGCACACATTGCTGCTGCTTCCATGACATAGCAGTTTTCATTTGAGTTCCTTCAAATGCCATCTATTTTGAGTTTCCCTTTTTATTTATTTGTTCAAGTTTATTTATTTATTTTGAGAGAGAAAGAGAGCTCCAGTAGAGGAGGAGGAGAGAGAGGGAGAGAGAAAATTCCAAGCAGGTCCTCACTTGTCAGTGTGAAGCCCCATGCAGGGCTCGAACTCACAAACCGTGAGATCATGACCTGGGCCGAAATCAAGAGCCAAACACTTAACTGACTTAGCCACCCAGGTACCCTGAGTTTTCCTTTTTAAAGAAGATAAAGATTTTATAAAGCAGATAATGGCCCTAAGAGAAGATCCATATGTCAAATGAAATACAAATCAAATATGAGGTTTCTAATTTTTGCTCATCTTAAAAAAAAAAAACAAAAAAACACAACTTTTTGTTTCTTTCAAGCTTTAAAGGGTTGTGTTTGGGATGTTTTGGATTTTGGGAAAACTGACCTCTAGGTAATATATCCACTGAATGTGTCCACATATTATGGACACATACAAAGGACCAAGGCCCACTAAAATAGTACAAAGACAATACAATCTAACATATGTTGTGCAGTCTCTACATAGATTTAATTATTATAATCCCATTGAGTAAACTAATTCAAACACATATTCCATAGATATTTTCAGAGCTGGAAAATGTCCTATAAGAAAATTTCCCCCTTTTAAATATTTTTTGACAACTTCCCCCTTTTAAAATGTCATGAAAAAAAGAACCAAATGAAAAACAGAAATAAATACTTGTGAACTTCAGCATTACATTATATGTAGCTAATGCCCTGAACTTTAAAGTCAATGTAATCTAACTATCACTCAATTCAGGTAACAATTTCATCTCAATAGATCTTAATAAGTATATTCTCCTTTCCAAATACTAGAAGATACTAAAGGAAAAATGTAGTTAACAATTCTTCATTTCACTTTTTGAGTCAATGTTTTTACAAACTCAGTGGACCTCAAGAATTATTATGTACTAGAATGAAAGCAAATTGTTTTTCTGTTCTCCAAAAAACACTTTACAGCTGGAATCACCAGACCATCAGCCACTCAGCACTATCCCAACTTTATAAGCATGACTCCTTTAAAAATTAACCACTGCCTCCAGCTAAACTTTGAAAACACGGGGGGCGGGAACCCAATCTCTATAATACTAGGACTAATTCCAACATGTTTTACAATGTTTGTGAATAAAATAAGAGAACTGTATATTAAAAATACGGAGATTTCCAAATCGAAATAAAGGTAAAATCCAAGAATAACACATTAAATGAAGATTCCTCCATTACTAAAGAAATATTTTTAAAGGCACAGGAGACTGATACAATTTTAGATGGCATCCTCCCATAAGGTTGATCCCTAATGGGGAGGTGACCTGATCCCATTTTGAAAAACAAAGGATTTAACTACTCTCTGTAACACTCTGCCTTATTTTTCTTGATAAAGACAACTCAAAAGATTTCAGACCTTTTTGAAAAAAACAGATGTCTACATTTATGGTCAATTAACTCTCAACAAGGGTAGCAAGACAAGTCAATGGGGAAAGAATAGTCTTGTCAACAAATGATGACAGGCCACCTCCATATCCACATGCCAAAGAATGAAACTGAAACCTGACCTCACACATACTGCATACAAAAATTAACTCGACATGAATCAAAGACTTAAATGAAAAAGTTAAAAGTACTGCTGTCTTCCTTGGCACTGCCTGCAGGGTGGCAGCCATCTCCTAGCTGCTCTCAGACCTCTGGTGAAGTCCACGAGCATAAAAAAGAGGACCAAGAAGTTCATACGGCACCCATTAGACTGATATGTCGAAATTAAGTGCAACCGGTGTAAACCCAGAGGCACTGACAACAGGGTGTGCAGATGATTCAAGAGCCAGATTTCGATGCCCAACACTGGTTACAGGAGCAATAACAAAACAAAGCACATGCTGTCCAGTAGCTTCTGGAAGTTCCTAGTCCACAATGTCATAAAGTGCTGCTGATGTGTAACAAATCTTACTGTGCAGAGACTGCTCACAGTGTCTCCTCCAAGAACCACAAAGCCACTATGGAAAGAGTAGCCCAGCTGGCCATTAGAGCCACCAATCCCAAGGCCAGGCTGCACAGCAAAGAAAATGAATAGACAAACAGCTTCTGTACATGTCATATTTGTGTTAATAAAACCATAAAACTACCAAAAAAGTTAAAACTATTAAATTCTTGAAACAAAACATAGTGGTAAATCTTCATAACCTTAGATTAAGCAATGCTTTCTTAGATATGACACCAAAAGTATGCGTGATAAAAGAAAAAAATAAGTAGGGCGCCTGGGTGGCTCAGTTGGTTAAGCATCCGACTTCAACTTAGGTCATGATCTTACAGTTCATGAGATCGAGTCCCGCACTGGGCTCTGTGCTGACAGCTCAGGGCCTGGAGCCTGCTTCAGATTCTGTGTCTCCCTCTCTCTCAGCCTCTTCCCTGCTTGTGCACTCCCTCTCTCTCAAAAATAAACATTTAAAAAAAAATTTAAAGAAAAAAATAGAAAAATTGGACTTCATTAAAACTAAAACATTTGTGCTTCAAAAGACATCACTAAGAAAGAAAACAAACTCAGAATGGAAGTTTTACAAAACATATGTCTAACTGACTTGTATCCAGAATATAAACAGAACTGTAACAACTTGATAAAGAAAACACAAATAACTCATAAATTTTGACAAAGAAGATATATGTTGGTGAATGAACACATGAAAAGATGCTCAACATCATTAGCCATCAGGGAAACACAAATCTAAAGTACAATCTGATAGCATTTCATGAGATATTAATAATATGGCTATAATCAAAGAAAGGTAGTAACAATCACTGGTAAGAATATGAAGAAATTGGAACTTTCATACACTGAAGGTGGGAATGTAACCTGGTGCAGTCACTCTGCCTGGCAGCTCTTCAAGCAGTTAAGGATAGAATTACCATATGACTCACCAATTCAACTCGTCATTGCATACTCGAGAAATGAAAACACATGTCCACACAAATACTTATATCCAAGATAACTGAAAATACAGTTGACCCTTAAACAACATGAGTTTAAACTACACAGGTCTACTTCTACGCAGATTTTTTACAGAACACTACTGTAGATGTATTTTCTCTTCCTGATGATTTTCATACTAACATTTTATTTACTTTGTAAGAATATAGTATATAATACATATAACATACAAAATATGTATGAATTGACTGCTTATGTTATTGATAAAGCTTCTGATTAACAGTAGGCCAAGTTTTGGGAGAGTCAAAAGTTATACGTGGATTTTCAACTGTGTGTGCATTTGGCACCCCTAGCCCCCATGTTGTTCAAGGGTCAACTGTGTATGTCCCCACAAAAACCTTTCATTCATGAAAATATTATTCATAATAGCCCCAAAATGGGAACAAACTAAATGTCCAACACCTGATGAATACATAAATATGGTATTATCCACACAATTAAATATTATTCAGCAATAAAAAGAAATGAAGAATAACATTCCGTTGTCTGGAAATCCCACAGCTTATTTTTCCATCCACCCACTGAGACCATCTTGCTTGGCAGTGTGAATCAAGCTGCCATAAACAACTGTGCAAGTTTTATAAGCGGATGTCAGTTTCAAACTCCTTTGGGTAAATACCAAGGAGTGTGATTGCTAGATTGTATGGTAAGAATATGTGTAGTTTTGTAAGAAACTGCCAACTCATCCTCCAAAGTGGCTGCATCACTTTACATTCCCACCAGCAATGTATGAGCGTTTCCGTTACTCCACATCTTTGTCAGCACTTGGTGTTCATTGTCAGTGTTCTAGATTTTAGTCAGTCTAATAGGTGTGTGATGGTATCTCGTTTTAATTTTACTTCCTCTAGAAACATGTGATGTGGAGCATCTTTTCATATGATTATTTGCTATCTGTGTATCTTCTTTGGTGAGGTGTCTGTTGAGGTTTTTGACACATTTTTTAATTCAGTTGCTTCTTCTTGAGTTTTAAGCATTCTTTGTATATTTTGAATAACAGTCCTTTATTAGATGTGTCTTTTACAAAAACCTTCTCTTAGTCTGTGGCTTGCCTTCTCATTCTTTTGATGCTGTCTTTTGCAGAGCGTAAGTATTTCATTTTAATTAATTCCATCTTATCAACTATTTCTTTCATGAATTGTGCCTTCGGTGTTATATCTAAAAAGTCATCACCATACTCAAGGTCATCTAGGTTTTCTCTATGTTATCTTCTACAAATTTTATACTTTTGTGTGTTACATTTAGGTCTGTAATCCATTTTGAGTTAAGTTTTACAAAGGCTGTATGGACTGTGTCTAGCTTCAGTTTTTCACACGTGAATGTACAGTTGTTCTAGCACCATTTGTTGAAGAAACTATCTTTGCTCCATTGTACTACCCTTGCTCCTTTGTCAAAGATCTATTTCTGGGCTCTCTATTCTGTTCCACTCATCTATTTGTATATTCCTTTGCCACTGTCACACTGTCTTGATTACTGTAGCTTGATAGTAAATCTTGAAGTCAGGCAGAACATGGCAGAAACTTGAATTGTATTACCAAACAGAAAAAGTCAATCTGAGAAGGTTATGTACTATGCAATTCCAACTATATGACATTCTAGGAAATGCAAAACCATGGAGATAACAAAAAGATCTGTGGTTGCTGGGGCGGGGAGGGCAGGGATGAACAGGCAGAGCAGAGGATTTTTAGGGCAGCGAAAATACTCTGCATGATATTACAATGATGGATATATGTCATTATACATTTATCCAAACCCACAGAATGTACAAAACCAAGACTGAACCCTAAGGTAAACTACAAACTCCAGTTGATAATGATGTGTCAATGTAGCAAATGTACCACTCTGATAAGTAACATTGAAAATGGGGGACACTATGCATGTATAGGGACAGTGAAATCTTTGTATCTTCTGTTCAGTCTTGCTGTAGACTTAAAACTGCTCTTGGGACACCTGGGTGGCTCAGTTGGGTAAGCATCCAACCCTTGATTTTGGCTCAGGTCATGATCTCATAGTTTGTTAAGAACGAACTCTGCACTGGGCTCTCCCTAGTGTGGAGTCTGCTTGAGATTCTATCCCCCTCTCCCTCTGTTTAGCTTGCACACATGCTCTTTCTCAAAAAAATAAATAAATAAAAAATTTTTAAGAACCTGCTCTAAAAAACTAAATATAAAAAAAAAAAACCTTTTAAAAGAACTGACATCCTACAACATGAACTATGATTATCTATGTTCAATAAAAAAAAAAAAAACACCAGTCACAAAAGACCACATATTCTATGAAGTCCAGAAAAAAACTCTCAACACCCTCTCAAAAAGACATATAAGCACATAAAATATTAAACACCACTTTAAGAGATTAATTTGACTTTCTTATAACTGATTAATGACCCTCTTTGTTTTTTAACATTTATTTATTTTTGAGAGTGAGAGAGACAGAGCATGAGTGGGGGAGGGGCAGAGAAAGAGAGAGAGAGGGAGACAGCACAGAGCCTGACACGGGGCCTGAACCCACAAGCTGTGAGATCATGATCTGAGCCAAAGTCAGACGCTCAACCGACTAAGCCACCCAGGCACCCCTGATTAATGACCTTCTTAAAGTTCCATTAGCTTTCTGACTTATTTTTGCTTTATTTTTCATGTATATAAATGTATCATGAATTTAAGAGTATTGCCATTGTGGGGTTAAATGTGTGGGAATTATGTGGAGAGGATAGGAAAGTCACAAGTTAGTTCACTGCACACATATCCATTGAGTGTCCACTTTGTACTGGGCAACTGCCCAGGCTGTGAAAACATCATGGCAGTATAGAGATGGGAACCTGAAAGAAGAGGGATAGATTTGACTTTTAACTTGTCCTGAGCTTAGAGCTCACATTAACCTGCCCATCTCTCCTAAAAAATGTTACAAATTTGGTTCTAAACATAAAAAGGAAGTTTCTTCTTTCCAAAACTAAAAATAATCCTACATATTTAAGATCCTTTAAATTCATTCCTTGTATTTGTTAATTCATCATTAACATAAATCAAAAATACACATAGCAACACTAAGAAATAACATTAGGATTATAAGGAATAAATTTTCCTCCCCAAAGTAAATACAGAGGCCACTAAAAAGAGTTACGTATTACACAATCCTCTCATCTCTCCAGAGACTTCATATCTAACTTTCAATTTAAGCACACTGGAAATGACTGCTAATGACATCTATCAGTCCTTGTCTTTTGTTTTCTTAATCATACATGGGTTTTGAATTTCCACACCAGACAGCTGCTCAAGGCCACGGTTTCTATACAGGCAAATACAAAGGTGTCTCCTTTCTCATTATATTGGCTGCATTCCCTTTCTAGTTCTCTATCAGCTCTCTTTACCTGATCCTTCCACCCTCTGTCACAAATTCCCATGATGCCTTCTCTGATGGACACAGGTGTCTCTACTTATTTTACAGTCCCATCATTGTATTCATATATAACTGAGGCACTCACAATCATATTATACAAGAGCTTTTCAAACTACTTTAGAAATCAAATGCTTGCATGATCAAAACATTATCATTAAGCAGAGAATATCTCAGTCTATGTGGGCTTTGGTCCTAATTCTTCAAGAACTAGAAACCAATCACTGGAGAAATACTATGTGGCACAGGCAAATGGACTACAACGAATGCTATTTTCAGTATGCCGCCTGGCTCAGCTGCATCTTTTCAGTGCCCCAGGCAAGATGGCTTATACTCATGGGATAACCCAAATTTAGAGAAACAAATATAAACATGACTCGTTTCACCTGCTAAAAGTTTCAGTCTGTATAAAAGAACAGTAGGAGGATGGCAGTAATTAAAGAAAAAAAAGCTTCTATCAAGTTAGGAAATGGCTCGCTTGTTCCTTGATCTTAAATATTAGGTTATGCTGAATTTTGTTCAACATGTTGATATAAATCACTTTAGGTGAAGCAGCATTTCAGAGACAAGAAGCTACATTCCTTCATACAAATATTTGACAAATATTATCAATCTTACTGACCCTACATCATTCACACAAATCCAATCTCTAGGGTTTTCAAGTCAAGTAAAATAATATGTAACTAACAATGAGATACTCCTCCACAGAAGTATGAAATGCGGTGTGTTACCACTATTGGTCAGAGTATTCATAGATGAAGGGGTTGGGAAGACTTGTGAAATGCTACAATGGATAGTATTCAGAAAATCACAAACTTTTGTTGTTGTCATTGCTGTTGATGCTTTCTCAACTCTTTTTTCTATGTAAACTATATATTTCAGTACAATATGTATATATACACATAAGTTCCCAAATCAACAAAGTGAACATATACACGCATATGCAGTACCTGAAACAAAATAAACAAAAACCCCAAAACTTTATAGAATCCCAAAAGCCCAATCTCATATACCCTCCAGTCCTATTCTCCCAAGGTTATGCACTATCGTGCCTTCTGACAACTATACTAAACATCTGTCCTCAAAAGACATCACTGGGCTTTAAAGCACAGTTTATTACACTTATTTCCATTTTATTTATCCCCAGAAATGACAGGTGTACTTTTATACTACCCCAGTTTTCAATATTTTTTAGTAACATACCTTTCAGATTTAATGACCTTCACATTAAATAGACTTTATGGCATCCCGATATCATGAGAGCTATTTTACAAACACTACACTGACAGAATAAGTAATAATCCTAATGGATCAGGTATTACTAAAAACTCACTTCTTGGGGCCTCCAGCCACTTGACCAAGACTTACTTATAAAGTTGTATGTCACTTATAAGGCACCTGACTCCAATACTATATACACTGCCGATCCCTCCAGATCTCTTCTTCTTATCATGCACAATTCACAGAATATAAGAGAGACTAACACTTCAATAACACTTATTTCAACTACTTGGTGGGTCCAGCAATGCAGAAGGAAGCATTTAGGACTACATGGCAAAGGTCCCAAAGGATATCAACTAAAAAAGAAAAAACAAAAGCATTAAGAAAGAGTAATAATGATTCAGTCTCCCATTCATCTTTAACTTCACTGATAGTTTGTACTTACTAAAGGCTCATAAAACAGATCTTCCTATTCTCAAAAGGGGAAACACTCCATGTACAGGAGAGATACTCAAGAGCTGATGACTACAAACATACATTTTTCAAATAAACTCGTATTTCAAGAAAATTTCTGGATTTACTCCAACACAATATGTAGGAGAATCTTCATTCATATATGCATTCATATATTCATTTCTTTAAATATTCACCAAAAACTATTAATTTCTACCTCAGACCTCCTCCATGAGGTCAGTACTGATCTTATATTAATAATTTTTTCCTTACCTGATGACCTGTAACAGAGCTGTACTACATTCTAAACTATATTGGTTAACTAAACATCTTGGTAAAGGGTCACTGATGCTTTGAAACCAGAAAATAGCTGTGATAAAGGTTTTTCATCTTTAACAAACTGAGTTGGGTTTTTGGTTTTTTTTTTTTTGTTTTTTTTGGGTGGTTTTTTTTTTTTGTTTTTTTGGGGGGGTGTTGAGAAAGAAAGAGAGAGCATGAGCAAGGTAGAGGAAGAGGGGGGAGAGAGAATCTTAAGCAGGCTCCATGCCTAACATAGAGACTGACACGGGGCTCAATTTCATAACTATGAGATCATGACCTGTGGGGTGCCTGGGTGGCTCAGTCGGTTAAGCGTCCGACTTTGGCTCAGGTCATGATCTTGTGGTCTGTGAGTTCGAGCCCCACGTCGGGCTCTGTGCTGACAGCTAGGAGCCTGGAGCCTGCTTTGGATTCTGTGTCTCCCCTCTCTCTCTCTGCCCCTCCCCGACTCGTGCTGTCTCACTCTGTCTCTCAAAAATAAATGTTAAAAAAATTTTTTCTTTAAAAAAAAGAAATGCAGTAAATAAATTTAAGCAGAATAAAAAGGTTAATCACCATTACCATTCTCCAATAGGAGACAGCATTTCCTGAGTATATTTGACCAGGGCATTCTGATTTGCACATGTTGAAGGTCTAGTGTTCTGCCAACAGACTTTGGGAATTGTTATCTTTGGGGACTTAAAAGAAGGCAAGGTTGCTTTAAACTAAAGGTGTCAGGAAATAGTTCACATAAGAACTAAAACAGATACAGGGCCTAGAAAGATATGTAGGCTTAATACATTCTGGGAAGGCAGGGTGCTAGTGAAAAGGCCAACTGAGGCAGGAAAATAAAGCAACAGTGTACCTGCAAAGAAATGAGGATAATGAGTGGGGTTCAAAATAAATGTAGCATAAGCAGCATGAAAATGAGTTGTAGAAATAAAGAGTTGACAATGATATTGGATATTCTTAAGAAGGTTTTTCTATGTTAAAAACCTTGGAAGCTGAGATGGTAGGAAATATGTAAGATACATGTCCCTGTTGGCCCAGGACATTTCTAGTATACCTGTTAACCAGACTTGACAAGATTAAATCAAGTATAGCATTTGTTCAAATAAACAGACTTCAGTTTAGATGACATATTATATATGGTCATTTAGTGTATCAAAAATATAATTTTGTAAGTTCTTATCATTTAGATATACATAATAGAATATGTACTGATGAAATTAAATAATGTCCAGGATATGCTTCAAAATAATTAGGGGAAAGGTATAAATAAAAAAGACTATCCATGAACTGATAATTCTTGAAACTAGATGATAAGTACATGGTGGTTCATTATACCATGACTTTATTTAAATAACAGTATGTACTTACTGAAATTTTTTAAAAAATGTTTCAACGGCATTCATAGGAGATGAAATAATATTTCTGCGGCATTATTAATTTAATAAAACACAATATTTTCACCGTATATATACTAAATGTCTATCAAATAAGCAAAATTATTAAAAATCAAAAATACATTTAACCATTTTAACGTAACTAAAAATTCATCTTCTTTCAACAAGAACTTCATAATTTCAAGGAAGAATGAATACTAATGGAGCACCTGGGTGGCTCAAGTCCGTTGAGTGTCCGGCTTTGGCTCAGGTCATGATCTCGTGGCTCATGAATTCAAGCCCCTCACGGGGCTGTGCTGACAGCTCAGAGCCTGGAACCTGATTCTGATTCTGTGTCTCCATCTCTCTCTGCCCCTCTCCCTTCAGAGTACTCTGGAAGGCCTATTCTTATTCCAGTGTATCAAAAATATTACAAAGCTTGTGTCCTTCAAATCTAATTATAAGTTCAATACATAAGTCTAACGATTTTATGCCAAGTGAAATACATCAGAGAAAAACAAATATCATATGATTTCACTCATATGTGGAACTTCAGAAACAAAATAAGTGATCAAAGAAGAGAGACAAAAAAACCCAGAGTCTGTAATACAGAATACAAACCAGGGAAAGGGGGAAGATGAGTGAAACAGGTGAAGGGGATTAAGAGCACACATATCATGACGAGCACTGAGTAATGTGTAGAATTGTTGAATTACTATCACTTCTTGGCCTTTTGGCTAAGACCAAGTGTAGAATTGCTGAATTACTATACTGTACACCAACGCTTTTAAGTTGTTCCTTTATAATAAAGTTTAATTTTTCTTTTAAAATTCTATACTGGGTAATTAATTACTGAAAATCTGTATTTTTTACTTATTTACTAAAAAATCTATAAATAAATATGCTCTATTAAGTAAATATCTCTATTATTAAATTATTTATATTTATTAACTTCTCTTTAGTCACTGTGACAACTGAAGTTTTACCAACACTTATTACAAAGAAAGAAACTTAGATCTATTGGTAAGTATAATATTACTTTCAACATACACAGTCCAGTAGAGCCTGCTGTTTAAATAAGGTTTAAATTTCAAAACATACATTGTCATTTAAATAAACTATCTTAACAAATAATGATTTGGGATTTTTTCTCCCCAATTTAACACTCAGCTGAGACAGCAAAAGTAGGCTATCTTTATTTTTTAAAAAGAAAAAAGAAAGTAGTTTTATTCTCCTGAACTGATTTTAAAAGGTAAAATTAGCTAATAAAAAATAGAGATTCTAAGTGTAAAATTAATATGGAGTCACAACAGGGGTGCCTGGGTGGCTCAGTTGGCTGAGTTACCGACTTTGGCTCAGGTCATGATCTTACAGTTTGTGAGTTCGAGCCCCGCGTCGGGCTCTGTGCTGACAGCTTGGAG
This sequence comes from Leopardus geoffroyi, assembly GCF_018350155.1. Taxonomy (NCBI): domain Eukaryota; kingdom Metazoa; phylum Chordata; class Mammalia; order Carnivora; family Felidae; genus Leopardus; species Leopardus geoffroyi. The sequence continues at coordinate 25,588,606 of NC_059330.1, read as the reverse complement.
CCCGGAGCCTGCTCAGATTCTGTGTCTCCCCCTATCTCTGCCCCTCTCTGCTCATGCTCTGTCGCGCGCTCTCTCTCTCTCTCTCTCTCTCAATAAGTAAACATTAAAAAAATATATAAAAAAAGATATGGAGTCACAACAGAGATATCTGACTTTGCAGAAGTCAGGCCACACATATCTTTGATTAATGATGAAGGGCAGAAGACCACTGATAAAATGTAACATAAATGCTCAAAAAAACCTGGTATCTGAATCTGACTGAAGTGTTCACACTGTCCTGATTCACTGCTCTGTAGCCCACACCCATGGAAGTAACGGATAGATTCAGACATGGCTCCTTAGATATGTTATATTTCTCTATTGTTTTAATTGTAATAATGAGTAATACAAATATAATGTAATAGATTAATGCATAAGACCTGTATAAGAAAGAATAAGCTAAAACAGGCATGTAATATCCAAAGTTTCCCAGATTACCTATATAATACATTTGTGAATGAAGATGTTATTAACAAATATACATGTTCCTCAAAAACTTTTTAATTTTTTTACATACAAATGTAACAATATAAAATCCTGCCTAATGATCTACATTTAATAATTATTAAAATATAAATACATTTCTGATCACCATAAAATCACTGATAGCTGGATTAATGTACTCATTCATTCAAGAAATATTTAATGAGAGCCTACACTGTGCTAATCAATGTCCCAGGGGCCAAAGATATGAACAGTACACATTAGGCCTTGTGATAAAACAAAAAATATCCCAGTAACATGATCTCCATTATTATCTTTGTGGATCTCTGAGAGATGATTGCAAGCCAAAGACAAGTTGTCATAATTCTCCTTCCTAGTCTACAAAATTATAAACCATGCATTATGAGTTATTACATTATGTGTTATATATCATATAATACATGCGATTCCATATAAATTATAATGTACTAGTTATCTCAAGAACATGAGTTCTTATCAGAAAGGATAATGTCTACTACCCAGTGCTTAATACATAGTAGATATTTGATAAACCTAATGAATAAGTATGTAAATAACCGTGATACTTCAAGAGCTACAGCAATATGATTTGGATTCCCTAGTTATAACAAACCTGGGATCTGTTCCAACAAAACTATTTCTGCAGCATATGCATAATTATACTCTTTGGAAAAAACATATATAGTTTTGATGGTGAGTTATAGAAGTTAAAATATAGAAGATAAGAATGAAAACTACTATTTTACTAGAAGTATAGTAAAAAAAAATTCTAACTCCAGACTTCCTTTGGACTCAGTTCCTACTGGAATCTCCACCTTGCTGGCCTGCCCTAACAAATCCTGGACTTGCCAGCCCCCACAACTGCATGAACCAATGCCTTTCAAAAAAAAACAAAAATCTGTCAGGGGTGCCTGAGTGGCTCAGTCAGTTAAGCATCTGACTCTTGATTTTGGCTCAGGTCCTGATCTCACAGTTCATGAGTTTAAGCCCTGTATCAGGCTCTGAGCTGACAGCATGGAGCCTGCTTGGGATTCTCTCTCTCCCTCTCTCTCCCCCACACATGTGTTTGTGGATTCTCTCTCTCTCTCTCTCTCTCTCTCTCTCAAAATAAATAAATAAGCCTTAAAAAAAAAATCAGTCGACCAATCAGTGAGTGCGTGTATGGCTCCAGATTCTATGCTTATTTTTGCACTTTCAAACAGTACTAGAAGTCATGGGAGATGGAATAAGAAGGAGGGAGACACAGAAAGAGACTGAAACATTTCTCTAAGTTTCAAATCCCTCAGTTGCAATAACCCAGATATCTCTTCAAGTATGTTATGTTAATTAAGTAATTTAACACAGGCTTTGAAAGTATAACATAGATAGCTACATGAACCTAAATTAATCACAATTACTCAAGGAGACTAAGGAGAAATTGAGGCAATACAGTACAAGGTGTCCTCAATAACAGATAGAAAACGTGCTGTGGGTTGTAAAGATACACCATTAAATTACAGTAGTAAGAGATCCACAGAAACACTGGAATATCATAATAATCGAATAACCACGAAACACTGATGTCATGATTACAATAAGTTTGCTGATTCTATCAAATAGTATAAACTCAAATGTATAAGAAATCAATTTGATACATACTTGTGACAAAAAATTTTTTTGTGAAAGTACAGCTATCAAAGGCAGCAATTTTCTCCTGCAAGACTACAACGAGGATCCTAAAATTAGAGGAGGAAAAAAATGTGAATGTGAAATTCTGTAAATTAAATTATAAATAAGATAAATCATTAGATTTAAGTAAGTATCTACCAATGCAATTTTGGCAAGAAACCTCTGCCTGTTAAAATATAAAAACAGAACCACAAAATCCTTATAGTAATCAAGAAAAACATGATTAGAAGAAAAGTGACAGAACAAACTATAGCTTAAAAAATTATTTTTCTCTGAATAAAATTTTATTTTCATTCATTATTAATCAAATGAATCTATCTTCATTAGGAATGTATGAAATCAATAAACTGCTGGCTATTTACTAAAAGTGTTTTCCAGTGCTGCTCAAAGTCATGAAATTAAACATAAAATGGATTTATGTAACCTGTCACTTAAAATGACTGCTGAATTTCCCAACACAAGAGCAAAAGAAAGAAAGCAAACTCAGACAACTGTTATTCAGTATAAATGAGCCATTTCTGATTGATTCAATATATTAAAATTTAATCAGAATCTGTATGAACTATCTCCAAAGCCCGAGATGTGCAAATAATTAGGAACATAATTCAGTTATAAAATTTTTTCATAATCAAAATTCCTAAAATACATCCAAAATGAAGTTATTTTATAAATTATGTTTTAGAATACTTCTCCTTGCATAACATTAATGTAAAGATATAAATTTCAAAGTAATTTTAATAATTAAAGATTACAATTGTTAAATATTTAACATATTCAGTGTATTTTTCCAAATTTGGGGGAGGTAAGCCTGAGTAACAGATGTTAATGGTGAGCGGGGGGAAAAAAGAAAAGTGTTGTCTTCAACATGCATGCTTTAATAATCTTGTTCATTTGTTAATGCAAAACAAAATCCTTAACACAGTTGACAACACATAATAAATGATTCAGTCATGGCACTTAACATAAGAAACCAATCAATCCTCAGACCCAGGTTAAAGGCTTAGGGAACCCATAATAAGAAGGTGACAAACTCAAATGAGAGAAAACGCAGACAAACCAGAGATGAAAAGTTTTGCTATAATCAAGCAGCCCCTCCCCATAATACAGTAACAAAGAATGATTCCAACAAGGACAGTTTAATTTATTATGAATATTGCTAAGTCCAAAACACTGTGCCATAAGCTGATTTGCAAAACCAAATGCAAAATTAACCAGGGAAAGACCTGGTGAATAGATTTGACACTTTATAGAGCAAAATCTAAGCAGATCCTGAAATCCGCATGATAGCTTTTCCTCTAACCTTCACCATTTGAACTCATGCAACTTCTAATGGGAAAATCAATTTTTAAAAATACTACATAATGTGCCCAAATCAATAGATGTTTTTTGTTGGAACATATCTTCAAATAGTTTTTCTTAAAAAAAAAAATAAAGGTAGAATATGAACCTTTGCTATATCAACCAAATATCCAGAGAATTTCATAATCACTTTTCATTAATGATATCTCATATTCATAAATCACTCTTTATCTCCTTTTACTCCTACTTACAAGTTTCACAATTACTAATTACTTACGACGAGCACACTGATGACTACAAAAAAATTAACTGTATTAATTTTCAATGTAATTTATATCTGTTAAATATTAAATGTGCTCATTACTTCGTGGCTAAAATTAAAAGTGATAAACACAAAAATATTTGTTGTAGGAAAAGCTGACCTAACTGCAGTACTTGGAACACAGTACTTGGAACAAGTGCAGACTTAAGAAAAACCCAAATCTGCCATTCATAGCATCTGTAACAGGATGTGTTTTTTTTAATGTTTTATTTATTTGTGTGTGTGTGTGTGTGTGTGAGAGAGAGAGAGAGAGAGAGAGAGAGAGAGAGAGAGGGAAAACAAGCGGGGGAGGGGCAGAGAGAAAGGAAGACACAGAATCTGAAGCACACTCCAGGCTCTAAACCACGCTCCAGGCTCTAAACTGTCAGCACAGAGACCAACGCAGGGCTCGAACTCGTGAACCATGAGATCATGACCTGAGCCGAAGTCGGAAGCTTGACGAACTAAGCCACCCAGGCACCCTGTCTCTGTAACAGTTTTAAAATATTTTGCAAGAAATACTTTTTTAAAAATTTAACTGCACTTTGTTCCTCTGTTTTCTAGTGTATTTGCGTATTTGTAGTACTACAAGTAAATTGTGCCCTACAAATCTTATTTGTACTTAATCTCCCTTTCCAAGTGTGTGCAAGTTGCTGTTTGGCTAAGTAGGTATGTAATCTGTTGTGTGAGACAGCACAAGGACACTTGAAAAAGGGCTTTCATTACATTTTCCCAGGTTAAATATATTATCCATTGGATCCAGCCATTCAATAATGTTGATTTTGAATAATTTGCTGTGTCACTGGATAATTACGTTATCCCAGCAATAATATTTCTGTTTCCTATAATTTTGAGTTTGAGATTATTTAAAGTATAAATATGCATAATAATTAGATCTTCACTATGAACTGCACACTATCACTGAACAGCTTTTCTTTGTCCTAGTTCATGTTTTTATACTTGAATTCAAACACTTTTATCATTAGTATCAAAGCCCACATATCCTTTTAGTTTGCATTTGTCAGGTCTGTCTTTAGCTACTTTTTATATTCAACCTTTCTGAGTCACTTTTTGAATCTCTTTAAAATCTAACCTGAGAGTATTTTATTACAAAATTTATTTTATATTGACACAGCACAAAATATTGTGTTTTCCATGTTCCATGTGTTTGCTTTTTGATGAGATGTTCAGATTTACAGTTTGCATCCATGACCTTGATCAAGACATTTTCCAATGCAGGGCTGCAATTTTCTCAAACGTAAAATGAAGTGCTGAGTAATAGAAGATTCTTAAGGTCCCTTTCTCCCCTAATATTCAATGGCTATAAGTTAAGTCTTCATTATCATTAGGTCAGGTTCAACCCAGATCTGAGTGTCTTCTTAGAGATTTTAACAAAATAGATTTGAAAGAAGGAAAATGTATCTAGTCCATGCTTTAGTTCTACTGTTAAATATAAATAAATAACAATATTTAAAAGCCACTTTTATTGTTCAGATATATGCTTTGTTTTGATGAATGCTAACAGGAAAGTCATATTTCGCATTATAAACCAGTAAACCCACAGAAGTTCATACATTCTATATATTAAAAAGCTATGTTATACATGTAAAAAAGTTCCCCAAAGCAATGCTTAATCTTTGTACATTTGCTTACTTTTTGTTCTTTTCCATTTCAGTCTTAAAATACTGATTATGACTCGCTAAACTTAATTCACTAATGGATCAAGACTGGAAGTTTGAAAACATTCATTCAGAAATCTTAACAGTTACTCCACTTGGCAAAATTCAGGGAAGGTATTTTGTAACTTTAAAAAAAATAAATAAATCAAAGATAGTCAATGATACCAGTAGAGCTCTACATGCCCAGGAGGTGCATTACTTTGTAAAAGAAACACATGAAAGGGGCACCAAAGTGGCTCAGTCAGCTGGTTAAGCATCCTACTTCGGCTCAGGTCATGATCTCGAGGTTCATGGGTTTGAGCCCCACATGGGGCTCTGTGCTGACAGCTCTAAGCCTGGAGCCTGCTTCGGATTCTGTGTGTGTGTCTCTCTCTCCCTTCCCCTGCTCAGTCTGTCTGTCTGTCTCTCTCAAAAATAAATAAACATTAAAAAATATTTTTTAAAAAGAAGAAATACATGAAAAAATGCTTACCGCTTGTTGCAATGGAGATCATAGATAGGTGTTTTAAACTGAATAGACTTGACCATCTCACCAGTACGAAGTGAATATAGATCTACACAACAGTAAGGTGGACTTGTGCTAAAAAAAAAAGAAGAGAGGAAGAAAGAAAGAAAGAAAGAAAGAAAGAAAGAAAGAAAGAAAGAAAGACAAAAAGAAAAAAAGACAAAAGCCATATTTTTAAAAATGTGGGGGGGCCAGTAAACTCTATATTTTCTTATTAACATAATCTTAAAACCCCTAATTAACATAATACAAGGAAATTTACTTGAACTATTAAAATAGTTCATAATATCATAATATATCCCAATCAATTCACTTCATTAATGCAAAATTAGGGGAAAAAAAGAAAATGAAACTCATTCACCAAATTATCACTATACAAAAGAAAACAATAAGATTATCTCAATAAATACATAAAAGTATTTGATAAAATTAAAAACTTGTTCATAAGAAATATTTCATTAATCTGATAATGTATAGCAACCTTAAAACTAAGAAAAACTATCAATTATATATAATGGTAAAACACTGAAAACCTTCACCCTAAAATCAGGAACTAGACAAGAATACTCATTATTACCACATCTACTCAAGACAGTATGGAAAGTCCTGTGCATAAGGCAAGAAAAGAAATTACTATAAAGAGGAAAAAAAGCTGTCATTATTTGCCAAGAATTTGCCTGTGTATGTATAAAACCCAGTAAGACAAATCTGTATGTCAAAATATACATAAAGACAACCCCACAATAAAGAAGAACCATTAATATATGGATTAATACATGAATTAATTGGTAATATTGATTGCTAATTAATTGACATATCAATTTACCCTGGTCACTAGGTACAATATCACCCATATTTTTATAAATTAAGGACAAACCATTATAAAGTGAAATTTTAAATCCGTATATATTGGATATATGAATATATTGAATACCTTGGAATAAATCTAAGTAAAAATTTTGACATATTTACACAAAAAGAAACAAAACAAAACAAATCAAAATAAACTGAAGTATATACCACAGGCTGACAGACTTTCTAAACTGAAACAGTTCAACTCTAATAAAAAATCTACCAGAATGAGACCTCACTCCAAAATGTATATAAATATACATTCCACATGGTCAGATTATTTTGGAAAGGTATAGTTATTAAGAGACTGGGTTCTTGACTCTAGAACAGATAAAGAGATTCATGTTTCCACCTTAACAAGGTAGGAAAAGAAGAACAAGTTAAATCCAATAAAAGTTCAATGAGGGAATTAATAATAAAATACAATATGAAATCAATGAATTGAAACGGGAGTAAGCAAAAGAAAAGAAAACATGAAACCTAGTTTTCTGAAACCAATCTACAAAGAAACAAATAATTTGACTATTCCAGTATCTATAAAAGAAACTGAACTCATAATTTAAAACTTCTCACAGTGAAATCCTTGTAAAAATGGCTCATTTGTAAATCCTATTAATCATTTAAACAAAAATGTTTAGATATCCTACATAAACACTTTCAGAAGGTAGAAGAGGAGTAATTTCTCAACTTATTTTATGAAGCAAGTAACACCTGATTGCAAAACTAAACAAATACTTTGGAAGAAACTACAGATACGTTTCTGTATCTATGTATCTCATGACTATACATAAAAATTCTCCAACAAAATATTAACAAATCAAATCCAGCAATACAAAATGAGACGAGGTTTATCCCAGGAATGAAAGGTTGTTGCATATAAGACAACTTCAAATTGCTGAAGGACATCTACACAGACTTAAAAACAAAACAAAACAAAACAAAAAATCTTTCACCAAAAGATCAAGAACAAGGCAAACCTGTCTGCTCTGACCACTCTCATTTAACAAGTTAATTTCTAAATATTTATGAAAAGTTGCAAAACATGATTAGTGACTTTATATGTATGAAACATTATTAATCTATAATAATTAAGATAATAGGAGATGTCACCTCACATCTGTTAGAATGGCTATTATCAAAAAGATAAGAAATGAGTTAGCAAGGGTGCAAAGAAAAGGGAACTCTTGTGCATTGGTGGTGGGACATGTAAATTGCAGCACTCACTATGGAAAATAGTATGGAGGTCCCTCAAAAAATTAAAACCAAGAAACAGACTCTTAACTATAGAAAACAAGCTGATGGTTACCAGAGGGGAAGTGAATGAGGGTATGTGAAATAGGTAAAGGGGATTAAGGGGTGCACTTGTGATGAGCACCAGGTGTTGTATGGAAGTGTTGAATCACTAAATTCTATATCTGAAACTAATATTATGCTGTATGTTAACTGGAATTTAAGTTAAAAACAATTTTTTTAAGTAAAAACATCATATGATCCAGCAATTCCACCTCTGGGTATTTATCAAAAAAAAAAAAAAAAAAAAAAAAAAAAGGCTCACTCAAAGGGCACATGGTGGCTTAATGGGTTAAGCGTCCAACTCTGACTTTGGCTCAGGTCATGATCTCGCTGTTCGTGGGTGGGTTCAATCCCCGCACAGAGTTCTGCACTGGAGCTCGGAGCCTGCTTGGGATTCCGTCTCCCTCTTTCTACCCCTCCCCCACCTGCTATCGCCCTCAAAATAAATAAGCATAAAACTTAAAATAATAATAATAATAATAAAAGATACATCATGCACTGGTATGTTCATTGCAGCACTATTTACAACAGCCAAGACATGTAAGCAACCTGGGTCCATCAATGGATAAAAGGATAGAGAAAATGTGGTAGATACAGATATACATACACAATGGAGCATTATTCAGGCATTTTTTAAAAAAGGAAATCTTGCCATTTGTGACATGGATACACTTTGAGGGCATTATGCTGAGTGAAATAAGTCAATGACAAATATTGTACGATCTCACGTATATGCGGTATTTAAAACAAAAAACAAAAAAGATGAACTCATCAATTCAGAGAACAGACTATACTTGCCAGAGGTAGGGGGTAGGCAAAATGGGAGAAGATGGACAAAAGGAAAAAACACCCAGTTAGAAGATTAATAAGTCCTGCGGATACAATGTAGAGCATGGTGACTATAGTTAACAATACTGTATTATATATTTAAAAGTTGCTAAGACAGTAGGTCTTAAAAGTTCTCATCAAAAGTAAAATATGGTAACTGTGTGGTGACAAATATTAACTAGACTTACTGTGGTGATCATTTTGCAGTATACACAAATATCAAATCATTACATCGTATACCTGAAACTAATATAATGTCATATGGCAAGTGTATCTCAATTTAAGAAAAAAAAAAGGTATTATGATACTGGTCTGAGCCCAGACATATAGGTCGAGGGAGCAGAATAGAGCGTCCATAAATAAACTCACATGTATGACCTAATGATTTTCATCAAAGGTGCCATATAATTAAGTGATGAAAGAATAATTTTTAAACAAATGTTGCTTTTAAAAATTAGTTATTTGCACGGAAGGAATTAAATTTTTCCCTAACTTATGTTATATATTTTATATATATATATATATATATAACATAAGTTATTTTATAAAACATAAGTTATTTTATATATAAGTTATTTTATAAAAAATAACTCAAAATAGATCACAGCCTAAGAATATAAGAACCAAATAGTTTCTAGAACAAAATATAGATAAAATATATTTTTTTAAGATTGATTGATTCATTGATTGATTGATTTATATGCAGGGGGACGGGTAGAGAGAGGGACAGAAAAAATCCCAAGCAAGCTCTGTGCTAGGATTCAGCACAGAGCCTGATGTGGAGCTCAAACTCAAGATCGTGAGATCATTACCTAAGCCAAAATCAAGACTCGGACACTTCACCACCCGAGCCATCTAGGCGCCCCTAGATAAATCTATTTCTTAAATAAGAAAAAGAAAGTATGAACACAGACATAACTGACAACACAAAATTATCAAAACAAATTTTATTTTTTGGAGAATGCAAGCTGGTGCAGCCAATCTGGAAACCAGTATGGAGGTTCCTCAAAAAACTAAAAATAGAACTACCCTACGACCCAGCAATTGTACTACTAGGCATTGATCCACGGGATACAGGTGTGCTGTTTCGAAGGGACACATGCACACCCATGTTTATAGCAGCACTATCAACAATAGCCAAGTATGGAAAGAGCCCAAATGTCCATCAATGGATGAACGGATAAAGAAGATGTGGTATATACATACAATGGAGTATTACTCGGCAATCAAAAAGAATGAAATCTTGCCATTTGCAACTATGTGGATGGAACTGGAGGGTATTATGCTAAGTGAAATTAGTCAGAGGAAGACAAGTATCATATGACTTCACTCATATGAGGACTTTAAGAGACAAAACAGATGAACATAAGGGAAGGGAAACAAAAATAATATAACAACAGGGAGGGGGACAAAACACAAGAGACTCTTAAATATGGAGAACAAACTGAGGGTTATTGGAGGGGTTGTGGGAGGGGGGATGGGCTAAATGGGTAACGGGCACTAAGGAATCTACTCCTGAAATCATTGTTGCACTATATGCTAATTTGGATGTAAATTTTAAAAAATGAAAAATAAAATTAAAAAAAAATTTTTAATTGATATTTAAAAATGAACAAGCAAGCCCCATATCGTGAGAAAATATTTTCAAAAGATATATCTGACTAAGGGTTTGTACCCAGAACATAAAAAGAACTCTTATCATTCAACAATAATGATACATACAACACATTTTTTAATGGCCATAATATTTGACACTTTACCAAGGAAATATAGAGAGGGCAACTAAACACTTGAAAAGATGCTGAACATCATGGAAATACAAATTAAAACCACTAAACCCCTAAGGGATACCACTATACTCATTAGAATGGCTAGAATTTAAGACTGGTAATACAAGAATGCAAAGTAATTAAAACTGTCATACACTGCTGTTAGGAATGCAAAATGATATACTCACTTTGAAAAATAGTTTAGCTGCTTTTTATACAGTGAACATACCCTTACTGTGTGTCACATCTAGGTAATTTGTTACTCATAATAACAAAACACTTAAATGTAAGTCAATAAGTGAATGGATAAATATACTATGATATATTGAGGTAATGCAATATTACTCAGCAATTTTGAAAAATGAATTATCCATACAAAATGAATCTTAAAACCATTAGGAAGTGAGAAAGAAAAGGTCAGGTACAAAAGTCTACACACTGCATGAGTCTCTTTTCAATGAAAAGCTTCAAAGGTAAAACTATAATTATTGGAAGTAGATCAGTTGTTGCCAGGGGACAAAGAAAGATGGAAGTAAAGTGCCATGAGAAAATTCTGGGGATAATGGAAATGTTGCTGTGTCTTGATACACTTGATACACAAAGTATACAAGTGGCAAAACTGGGGTGGGGGGGAAACTAGTAAAACCTGAACTTCAATCTCTAAATTGACACAAGGCAAAAATTCTTTTCTTAATATTCCCAACTAATTAATCCAGTCCTCTGCTGAGAAGCAATGAGTTAATAATGAATGAAATCTAACATTTTGCCAGACCAACTGGGAAGAAAAAAACAGCTTGTCACCTTCAATTAGCAGCTCAGTATAGCCACAGTACACTAGAAACTTGAATTCTGATCATTTCACTGGCATCCATACTATGTCACAACTGAGATTCTTCCTGCAGAAAATCTTCAATAGAAACAGACAAAACAAATACTATGAAGGCTCAGTTTAGAGTTGACCAAACAAGACTTGGTAGAATTGAAAAATCTACTTATATGGGGTGGGGGGGGGGGGGACCTTTTATTCAATGCCTAACAGAAAAAAGATAATTCTTTTAAAACAAGAGTTTTCAGAAAGTCACACATTCATAAAGGAGTCAGTCATGCTATCTGCCAATAACACAGTTGTGTACACGCCTGACATATCCTTTTGTTCTCTATTTTTTCTCTTTTTAAAAGCTTTGACTATTTCCCTGGGACACAGCAAGACAATCGTAATTTTTCTCATGGGTAGGCTGACGAGAAAGCTTTCCATAACAGCAGCAGTGTGCATGCCCCATAACAGAAAGGATATGTGTTAAACTCAAATGAAGATATGAAACAAGTTTTGACTCTGCACTCTAGTATACACCAAACAGTGCCACAAGAAAGTTGTTTACAGAATGAGTTTTCGTTAGATTTCTAGAATTTGAATGTGGTAACATTTTCCTATGTTTGTGTCTGACATTTAAACATAAAGCTGTGACTTAACTTTACAATAAACCTAATTAATTCTTTAAGGAAAAAAGTTCCACATAGATATGTTGAGAGCCAAATGTAGAACGTAACTGAATATATTGCAAGCAAACACCACAGGTTAGAAGAAAAAGCAGGAATGATGCAGTTTTATTATTCAATGGTTGGTTCAGGAACTCTAACTTGTGAACCCAGCACCTCTGTCTTACCAATACACAGACAGCAACATGCATAGTATAAAGTTATGTTACACTTTTTATGATAAATATAAAATAGACATGAATACAGGGGTGCTTGAGTGGCTCAGTAGGTTAAGCATCCGACTTCAGCTCAAGTCATGGTCTCACAGCTTATGAGTTCAAGCCCCACATCAGGTTCTGTGCTGACAGCTCAGAGCCCGGAGCCTGCTTTAGATTTTGTGTGCCTCTCTTGCTCTGCTCCTCTCTCACTCATGCTCTGTCTCTCTCTCTCTCAAGAGTAAATAAAACATTTTAAAAAATTTAAAAAATAGACACGAATATAAATTGTCCTTAACTGACCTTTTCTTTAGCTAAGTAGCCTGTTTTATAGTAAGCAACCAAGAACATAAGTTGAAAATTTTTGTATCAGAATAATGTGTCACCTACTGTACCAGTGACCTATACCCATAAGGGAAATTATTAAGCTTCTATTAGAGAGTTTTGGAAAAGTCCTTCCATAGCCAATGGTATGATATTTACATATTTCATCTATTTCAGTGAAGAGCTTTGACTAGAACTACTTAAAGAGCAAATTTTTTTAGGGGCGCCTGGGTGGCGCAGTCGGTTAAGCGTCCGACTTCAGCCAGGTCACGATCTCGCGGTCTGGGAGTTTGAGCCCCGCGTCGGGCTCTGGGCTGATGGCTCAGAGCCTGGAGCCTGTTTCCGATTCTGTGTCTCCCTCTCTCTCTGCCCCTCCCCCATTCATGCTCTGTCTCTCTCTGTCCCAAAAAAATAAATAAATAAACGTTGAAAAAAAAAAAAGAGCAAATTTTTTTAAAAGCCTCCATTATTGAAAATGCAATGGTTAAATTAAGCAATAAGGAACTATAAAACCAAGTAGTTACATTAGATTTCTCAAAAGGAAAAATATTGAAAATATTATAAATACCACCTATAAATACCATCTATAAATATTATAGATAAACACCAAGAAAACACTAAACATTTCCATATAAATATCTTGCCTACTTCAGTATTTCTTACTTTCTATGTAATACTTTTCACCACATTAAAAATATTTTAATATATTTAATGTAATTTTTTTATTTTTAGAGCAATTTTTGCTTCACAGCAAAATTGAAAATGTACAGAGATTTTCCATATACCCCTTCCACCATTCATGCATAGACTACCTTTAACAACATCCCCCATCAGAATGGAATGTTTGCTACAATCGATGAATCTACAATGACATATAATCACCCAAAGTCCACAGCTTACATTAGGGTTCACTCTTGGTGTTGTACATTTTATGGGTTTGGACAAATTTATAATGGCATATATCCAACATTATAGTATCATAAAGGATAGATTCACTACCCTAAAATTCCTATATGCTCTACCTATTTGTCCCTCCTTCACCCCCAACCCCTGACAAACACTAATCTTTTCACTGTCTCCATAGTTTTGCCTTTTCCAGAGAGTAGAGTTGAAATCATATAGGATGTAGCCTTTTCAGACTGGCTTCTTTCACTTAGTAATATGCATTTAACTTTCCCCCATTTAATTTTATGGCTTAACAGTTAATTTTAGTCCTGATTAACATTCCATTACCTGGATGTCAACAGTTAATTTCTCCATTCATCTACTGAAGGACATCGTGATTGTTTCATGTTCTAGCAACTATAAATAAAGCAAATATAAACACCTATGTGCACTTTTTTGTGAAAATTTAAATTTTCAAGTCCTTTGGGTAAATACCAAGCAAGGCAATTCATGGATTGTAATGGTATGAGTTTAGCTTTGTATGAAACTGCCAAACTATCTAACGAAGTGGTTTTACCATTTTGCATTCCTCCCAGAAATAAATGAGAGTTCCTGTTGCTCCACAAACTTACCAGCATTTGATGCTGTCAGCTTTCTGGACTTGGGCCATTGTAACAGGTATACAGTGACATCTCATTGTTGTTTTAAATTGGCTTCCCCTGATGACATAAGATACGGAGCATATTTCCACATGCCCATTTGATATCTATATATTGTGTTTGAGGTCTTTTGCCCAATTTTTAATCAGGTTGTTCATTTTCTTATTGTTGGGTTTTAAGAGATCTCTGTCCTTTATCAGATGTGTATTTTCCAAGTGTTTTGTCACTGTTTTGTATTCTTATTCTATTGAATTCTTCTTTTTGAAAAGCAGAAGTATTTAATTTTAATGATGTCCAAATTTGTTCAGAAAATTGAATCTGTGAAGTATAGGATAACCTCAGAAACATTTCCAGAATAAAGAGGAAATGAATAAAAGGGATGAAATGGAAAACAACAGATAAAAATCACTGAACATAGAAATTCAATTTATGGAAATACATATCATTGAAGAAACTGCCTCAAGATTGTAGCATCAATCCCTACCTGATAATTTCCAGCCTGCCAGCCTACCCTATTTCTTAACTGCCATCCCCTACAATCACATAATTCCTTTAAATGAAAATCACGTTGAATCACCATACTGTATACCTGAAACTAACATAAAACTGTTGTTAATTATAACAAAATTAAAATAAAATGATTTTTTTTTACAAAAAGCAAAATCATGTGTGTGGGTATGGGTGTGTAAACTGAATGATATACTGGGTAATTCAGTATATAATACACATGCCCAGAGCTGGATGTATGCTCAGAAAAGAACCACAAGGACACTAGACTTGCATCTCTGGCTGGGCCTTTGACTCTGCACAGGCTGGACGTGAGGGCTAAGGCAGAATAATAGATGGCATAACTACACACTCAAGGACTGTTCCAGCTCAGTACCAATTTGCAAAAGTTAGAGTATTTATTTTTTCATTTTGGGGTCTGCCATTTAAGCAAACCTCTGTCAGGTCACTGACTCATTGCCAAGATAATAGAGATTTCAGTAATCACATAAGACAATAAAGATACAAAAAGTTTGGAAAAGCCATTAAACAATGGGTAGATGCAGGCAAAACCAGCATACTCTGGGGAGGAGGACAACCTGATGTTCAGAGTTGCCGTATTGCAATATTCAAATGTCCACTGATCAACAAAAAATGCAAGGCATAAAAAAAAAAAAAAAAAAAAAGGAAAGTATGGCCTATTCATAGAAAATAAATTGAGAGGGGGGAGCTTGGGTGGCTCAGTCGGTTAAGCATCTGACTTTGGCTCAGGTCATGATCTCGCAGTCCGTGAGTTCAAGCCCCGCTTCAGCTCTGTGCTAATAGGTCAGAACCTGGAGCCTGTTTCTGATTCTGTGTCTCCCTCTCTCTCTACCCCTCCCCCGCTTGCACTCTGTCTCTCTCTCTCCCTCTCTCAAAAATAAATGAACATTAAAAAAGAAAAAGGCACCTGGGTGGCTCAATTGGTTAAGTGTCCAATTTTGGCTCAGGTCATGATCTCACGGTTAGTGAGTTCGAGCCCCATGTCAGGCTCTGTGCTGACAGCTCAGAGTCTGGAGGCTGCTTCGGATTCTGTGTCTCCCTCTCTCTATGCCCCTCCCCAGCTCATGCTCTAAAATAAATAAACGTCTCTCAAAAATAAACATTAAAATTTTTTTTAAGGAAATTAATTGAAAGAAACTATCAGAGGAAACCAAAACATTGTATTTCTCACCATACAAAGAATTTAAATCAATTGATTTAAATATTATGCTCATAGAGCTAAAAGAAACTACAAGAGAGAAAGATGAACAAATTGAGAATATCAATAAAGATCTAGAAATTATGAAAAAAGGAATCACATAGAAATAATGGAACTAAAAAGTACAATAATTAAAATGGAAAACACAATAAACTTGAGAGAGAGAGAGAGAGAGAGAGAGAGAGAGAGAAAGAAAGAAAGAAGAAAGAAAAAAAGAAAAAGAAAATGGCTTTCGTGATGGCTAACACTTATCAAATGCCTATTCTGAGCCAGACACTTCACATGGTTGGTATCATTTATACTTAACAGTAATCCTGTGATCGAAGTGCTATTATGATCTCCATCTTTCAGAAAAAGAAGCTGAGACTTGGAGAAATTGAATAACTTGCTAAGATCATACAGCTATCAAGTGGTTTCAAATCCAGTTCCATTGGATTCCAGAGCCTGAACTCCTTACTACTGTCATGCTGGGCTGCAATTTCTCACAGTCAGGAATTCAAATAGCAGAAACAAGTCCAGCTGGAACTTACGAAAAGAACAGAGTCCAAGGTAGTGAGGAGGACACCATTAAACTAGCTGACCAGAGACTGCAACCTGGGAAGGGAAGCTGTTGTGACCAAATCACATGGTCATGATTCAAATGGAATGGAAGGTACTGAGTGCTGAAGTGCTCTAGGGAGGGCAAAGAACGAGTTCAATGACTACAAGGATGATGGAGACAGCATGGAAGAATGATGCCATTAGAGGTGAAGAATGCTATGTGGAAAGCGGCTTGTGCTGGTCTGTGACTTCTGTGAGTTTAAAGGGGCTAGCTCTTCTATCTCCTGCCATCATCTTCTTCAACATTGTGTTGATTTCCTGATTTTACAAAACTCATCAGAGTCCTGACTTCACAGTTTTGTTCTCCTCCTGGTCATTCAAGTACAATTTATATTAAGTTTAAATCTGTTTTTAAACATTCTCCCCAGCAGTTCTGGGTTCCACTGGGACAAAATTCAGGCAGTAATGTGGGGAGGGGAGTGTATTTGTGCCACACAGGCACCTGCTTATTTCTCTTTGGTTTCAAAGATCTCTATTGATAGGGAAATTACATCCAAGAATGCTCAGCTCTAATATATGTGATATTGCATGCTTGAGGGGCTTTAATAATGATGATTCACATATTTCAAACATTAAAAAGTGACTTTAATGTTCAAAAAATAAAATAAAATAAAGTGGAAAACACACTAAAGGTTTCAAAAGCGTATCTGAATATCAGAATAGGCAGAAGATAGAATGTGCAAACTTGAAAATAAGACAACTGAAATTATACATCAGAGGAAAATTTAAAAAGAATGAAGAAAAATGAACACAGCTTATGAGCAACACTATAAATCAACTAAAGTTAGCCAATTTACAGAAGACTCCACCCAACAAAAGAATACATATTCTTCTGAAGTGCACATGGAACATTCTATAGGGTACACCATATGTCAGCCACATAACAAGTCTCAATAAATTTAAAAACAATGAAAACAAGCTTTCTAACCAAAATGTAATGAAATTGCTAATCAAAACCAGAAGGAAAACTGGAAATTCACAAATATGTTGAATTAAACACCTCTTAAACAATCACTGAGCCACAAGTATGTGGGATTAAACAATAAACTCTTTAACAATCAACACCACATTAGCGGAATGCAGGGGGCAGGGGAGTAGGGGAGGAACACATGATCATCTCAAATGATACAGAAAAAGCACTTCCCGAAAGTCAACATCCTTAAATGATAAAAACACATAAGAAACTAGGAATAAAAGAAATTTTCTAAATATCATAAAGGGCATTTATGAAACACCCAGAGCTAACATATTCAATGGCAAAAGACTAAATGTTTTCCCCCGAAATTCAGGAAAAAGAAAAGGATGCCCACTTTTAACACTGCTATTCAACATTATATTGAAAGATCTAGCAAAAGCAGCTGGGCAAGAAAAAGAAATTAAAAGCTTCTAAATTGGAAAAGAAGTTTTATTAACTTGCTCTATTCACAGACAACATGATCCAATACATACAAAATCCCAAAGGATCCAAAAGAAATAATACTAGAACTGATAAATTCATGAAAGCTGCAGAGTATAATATCAAACATATAAACCAGCAGTTATCAATCCAAAAGAGAAATTAAGAAAGCAGTTCCATTAACAACAGCAATGCAATCTCTATCAAAATTCCAAAGATGTATTTTTTTTTTTTGCAGAAATGAAAAGCAAACCTAAAAAAGCAAGTAGAAATGCAAGAGGCCCCAAACAGCCAAACAATAATGAAAAAGAACAAACTTGGCAAATTCACATTTCCCAATTGCAAAATTTACAACAAAGTGATTTTAATCAAAACACTGAAATACTGAAATAATATTAGAGAGATAAACCAATGGAACAGAATTTGGATTCCAGAAACAAACACATACCTCTATGATCAATTAGTTTTTGAGAGAGATGCCAAATCTATTCAATGAGGGGGAAAAGAGTATCTTCAAAAATGGTGCTGGGTAAACTGAAAGTCCATGTGCAAAAGAATAAAGTTGGACTCCTATCTTACATCATATATAAAAATTAACTAAAAATAAATTAAACACCTAAATATAAGAGCTAAAACTCTAAATCCTTAGAAGGAAAAAAGAGAGATAAATCTTCATGACCTTGGATTTGGCAATATTCTTAGATACAAGACCAAAAGCACAAGCAACAAAAGAAAAAATAGATAAATTGGATTACATCAATATTTTGTGCACAAAACTTTTGTGCATCAAAGGGCATTATAAAACGGCGCCTGGATGGCTCAGTCGGTTGAGCATCTGACTCTTTATTTCAGTTCAGAGCATAATCTCACAGTTTGTGAGTTTGAGCCCCACAGTGGGCCCTGTGCTGACAGTGTGGAGCCTGCCTGAGATTCTCTCTTTCTCTCTGCCCCTTCCTTGCTTGCACACATGCTCTGTATCTCTAAAAATAAACATTCTTTTAAAAACGGGGTATTATCAAGAAAGTGAAAAGACAACCTAAAAAAAATGAGACAATATTTGCATATCAGAGATCAGATAAGGGTCTAGTACCCAGAATATGTTGAATTCTTACTATTCAACAACAAAAAGACAAACAACCCCATTTACAAAAGGGCAAAGGGTATGATTAGACATTTCTCCAAAGAAGACAGAGATATGGCCATCAAACATATGAAAAAATGCTTAACATCATTAGTCATTAAGGAAATGCAAATCAAAACCACAATGAGGGGCGCCTGGGTGGCGCAGTCGGTTAAGCGTCCGACTTCAGCCAGGTCACGATCTCGCTGTCCGTGAGTTCGAGCCCTGCGTCGGGCTCTGGGCGGATGGCTCAGAGCCTGGAGCCTGTTTCCGATTCTGTGTCTCCCTCTCTCTCTGCCCCTCCCCCGTTCGTGCTCTCTCTCTGTCCCAAAAATAAATAAACGTTGAAAACCACAATGAGATACCACTTCACACCCACTAGGTTGGTCATAATAAAACAACTGAAAAAGAGCAAGCATCAGCAAGGATGTAGAGAAAGTGGAACCCTGGTCTGTTGCTGGTAGGAATGTAAACTGGTGCAGCCTCCATGGAAAACAGTTTGATGGCTCTAGACATATGGGGTGCCTGGGTGGCTCAGTCGATTGAGTGTCCGACTTCGGCTCAGGTCATGATCTCGTGGTCCGTGAGTTCAAGCCCCGCGTTGGGCTCTGTGCTGACAGCTCAGAGCCTGGAGCCTGTTTCAGATTTTGTGTCTCCCTCTCTCTCTGACCCTCCCCCATTCATGCTCTGTGTCTCTCTGTCTCAAAAATAAATAAACGTTAAAAAAAAATTTTAAAAATTATCATGTGACCCAGTAATTTCACTCGTAGGTGATATATTCTCATGAGAAATGAAAGCATATGTCCATAGAAATACATGAACATTAATATCAGCATTATTCATAACAATCAAATTGGAAACAACCCATTCATCCCTTTAACTGATGAAAGCATGAACAAACTGTGGTATACACATATGATATGATATTATTTGGCCTTAAAATGAAGTTCCAATTATATGACATTCTGGAAAAGGCAAATTTATGGAGATAATAAAAGAAGATCAGTGCTTGCAGAAGTCAGGGAAAGAGTGAAGGATGAATAGGCAGAGTACACAGAACTTTTAGAGCAGTGAAAATACTCTGCTTGATACAATAATGACAGATACATGCCATTATCCACTCTGAGAAACACAGTAATATTATTAAACAAGACAGTCAGTGGGAGCATCTATGTGTATATATTCAACCATATTGATAGAAAAAGGTAATAAATAAGTAGAAAAGGAAACTTGACCTAGAGAATAGAACAGAAGATGGAACCTTGGGAAATAATCACATTTCAAAAATATTATAATATTATTATGCTTTATCAAAATTATCTATTGTCAAGTCTCCAATATACTGCAATCATGTTCAAGCCACTATTGACATATTCATTTTTCATGCCCTCATCATGTGCCTAGAACATAGTATACCATCAATAAATATTTTTGAGAGTAATCAGAGTGAATGAAGGAAAAAGAAGATGTTCAGAAACAGAGTGTAATGAGCAGTGCCCACAATTAAGGACTATCAGTGTAAGGATTTGTGATCTGTTTCATTATATCACACTCAAAAGTTACAAACTTAAAACTCTATCTACTTTGCCATAGTAATCTTAAACAACAAATCTGATCATTTATTTCTGTTTCAGAAACTTTCAAAGGCACTCACTCTCACAGAATTTATTCAACAATTTGTTCAACCTTTCATCTAAGCAGATAAAGCCCTCCATGATATAGACTCAATTTTTTAAATATTTAATTGACACTCTCTCCTTTATTTTATTTTTCTAGAGAAAGTGTGTGAGGAGAAGGGCAGAGGAAGAGAGAGGCGGGGAGGATGCGGGGTAGAATTTTAAGCAGGCTCCATGCTCGGTGCAGAGCTGGACGCGAAGCTTGATCCCATGACCTGGGGATCATGACCTGAGCCAAAATCAAGAGTCAGATGCTCAACCGAGTCACCTAGCCCATGTACCATTGGTGCCTTTTTTTTTTTTTTAACTCATGGTCTCTATCTACCTGGTTCTATTCCATCCCCAACTCCACACACCTAAATCTAAAACATTCTTCAGAATAAGCACAATAACATCCTCCTAGCTTGAAGTACTTGCTTCTTTCTTTGAAATCTCATGAATCTGCCAGGTCAATTAAAGATCTACCAGCCATAATCGACTTACTGAGAAATGTCCTACTAACCATTCCATGACTAGTCAGCAGTCTTAAAAGGCCATGCTGTTTGCTACAAAGGCCCTCCCCTTAGACTAGAGGATGTATCTGACTTAAGTAGAAGCAACCTATGGGTAGCTGTAGTATAAAACTGTATCCATATAGAGATGTACCATAGCACCTTAAAAAAGGGGAAAAAAAGAGAGAATAAAAAAAAGAACTATATTCAGAGAAAAGAGGATTATAGGTGATGGCAGTATATCCTAACACCTCATATATCACATATTTAAAATGGTTAAAGAGCAATAACATTATAAAGCAATGTGGAAGTAAACAATGAACAAAATACAGTGTCAAAATTAGGTTTTATTTTCAGAATGATGGAAGAGAATTATTGCCTTTTATCTTTTCATTAATCTATTCATTTGATAAATTTAATTACTAATCTCTGTGCTGGGTATTCTGAACAAAAAGGCCAAAGATCTTTCCCTTACTGAGTATATTCTAGTAGATGAAGACAAACATAAATACATAAATAAGTGAAATAAACCAAATGATTTGATCGTTGGTGATATTGGTGAATAGTATGAATAAAGAAAAACACAGCAGGTTAAAAGAATAAGTGCAGGGGATGAAAGGATATGCCTCAGTGCCCACAAAGTCTTACGAGGATTAGAGAGTAAGAATTAGAAATAACCTGGGTGTACTGGTGTCTTCTGAGGACTAATATAAACCTGTAAACAGGCACAATCTGTCATTATGGTCACAAGGTATATAATGGCAGTGTGATTAAGAGTGTAGGGAGAAGAGCAAGAGAGCACATCTTGTCTGGAGTATGGAAATGAGATTTCCTCTTCACTGAACAGTGACACAGACACTAGGGAAAGAGGAATTACATATTCTAAGCCAATTTTTTAAACAACAAATACTACATAAAACAGCAATCAAAAAGGCACATAAAAATTAATAAAGCTAAGAGAATACAAAGATCAAATTAAGGGAGTATTATTAGGAAATTTTGTCTTTTGAAAGAAAGCCAGGCTGTAGATATGGAGGAATTAATTTTCAATTAAATGGCAGAATCTAAGAATATAAAAGACAGACCCTAGAAACTGGACACCAGAGTAGGAAGAAAGAAAGAGAGAAGGGGAAAGTACCCTATACATCAATAAGAAAACAGAAAAGTGGAGAAAGAACTATATCCCACCATAAGAGGTCAGACAGAATCCTTATTCCACAAAGTATGTGGAATATTGGGAAGGAGAAGGAAAATGGCTTAGAACTAGCTATGGTCAGGGTTCTAAATAGAAAGTTGAAAAAACTTGTTTTAGCCCACCTTCTATTTTCTATCATCATATAGGCTGTTAGTACCTTGGCCCCAAAAGTTAACACCAGAGTAATTATTAAGGGCCAATACCACTGCATATGATATTCTATGAAGTAGCATTCTTAACATCATCAATGATTACAAGATTCCTAATAAATTTACCAAATAATGTATGGCTGTCCACTACCAACAAACTGAAATGAAATTCCACTGCAATCAAAAAGAGAGGTGGGGGGGGAGGGGAACAGGTTAAATTGGTGATTAAGGAGTACACTTGTGATGAGCACCAGGTGTCATATGTAAGTGTTGAATCACTAAATATTATACCTGAAACTAGCATTACACTGTATGTTAACTAACTGGAATTTAAAAAAAAATTGGGGGTGCTTGGGTGGCTCAGTTGTCAAAGCGTCCAACTTCGGCTCAGGTCATGATCTCACGGTTTGTGAGTTCGAGCCCCACATCGAGCTCTATGCTGACAGTTCAGGGCCTGGAGCCTGCTTCGGATTCTGTGTCTCATTCTCTCTCTGCTCCTCCCCCACTTGTGCTCTATCTCTCTCTGCCTCTAAAAAATAAATAAATGTTGGGGCGCCTGGGTGGCGCAGTCGGTTAAGCGTCCGACTTCACCCAGGTCACGATCTCGCGGTCTGCGAGTTCGAGCCCCGCGTCGGGCTCTGGGCTGATGGCTCAGAGCCTGGAGCCTGTTTCCGATTCTGTGTCTCCCTCTCTCTCTGCCCCTCCCCCGTTCATGCTCTGTCTCTCTCTGTCCCAAAAATAAATAAACGTGGAAAAAAAAAATTAAAAAAAAAAATAAAATAAATAAATAAATGTTGAAAAAAATTTAAAAAGAAACATCTCCTATTTTAAAAGGTTATTATCCAATGATCTATGGTTAAAGAGTGGTAGGATTTACCTATCACTCACTTCTAGTGATAAGTAATATTGACCAAATAATTAGTTCCAAAGTAGAAAAGTTAAGAAATATGAAAAAATATGAAAAACATTGAAAACCAAAAAATACACTGAAAAATCTGTAAGTCACTAGCAGTTGTTTTATGTTTTATAATTATTTTCAGATAAAGATAACTGAAGTAAACATACATAAAGAAGAGTGTACAAGTTGATGAATTCTAAGGTGAAGTCTTGGTGAATTTTCATAAGGTAGATACACATATGTAACTCTACACAGATAGAAAAATACATTTCCAGTATCTCAGAAATGTTCCTCATGCCTCAATAAGTTACCATTACTAGTCCCTATCCTCTCAAAGGTCATCACTATAGTCTCTCTTTGGTGGTCTGATTAAGTAATTAAGCAGCCATGTGGGAGAAGCCCCCATGTCCAGGAACTGCAGACAGCCTCTAGCACATAGCCAACAGTATTTCAGAGCCCTCAATCCTAAATCTACAAAAGAAATGAACCTGACTAAATTTAGAAATGGACTCTCTTCCAGTCAAGCCTGCAGATAAAAACCCAATTCTGTGGACATCTTGACAGCAGCCTTTTAAGTCCCTACACTGAAGACCCATTTAGTTGTGCCTGGACTGCCAATCCATAGAAACCATGAAATAATAAGTGTTTGTTGTCTTACGACATTAAGTCTGTCATAATTTCTTACACAGCAACAAATAACCAATATAGACCTTCTCCCTCTTTTGTTCACAATGATCTTTAAATACAGTACAATCCCAAAGACCAGTAGGATTTTCAATGGAAATATAAAAGTTTAAGTCCTTCTGCCATTGTACTACTTCAAATAACATCAGGCTGTCTTTTCATTTCACTGTATTTAATGATTAAATTTCAGCAGTGTAACTAGAATTATGATTTACTGTTTACTAGTTTATAAATTTCTTAAAGTATAACATGAACAATTAAACCAATACATATTTAAATACATTTTTCTGTTTTAATTTCACTAATATAAACCATTCTGAAACAAATCTGAGTGGACTTCCATTTTTCAGGTTCTTCTATGACACACTAACATTATTGGTATCCTAATCCACTTTTATTAAGACAACAGAGACAGTTTCCAAAATAATAAAACTGGAAAACTACTGAGCATTCAGCACTTTTAATCAAAAATTTATTTTAATTTTCTTAAGTTATATCAAGAAATTGTCCTTAATAAATTGAGGTCATGCAGTTAAAAGATTTAGCCAAATATACATAACCACATCATTTGGCTAAGTGATCATCAGACTCTAAATCTATTACTTCAGAATCGTTTTATATACAAATAATATTATACATGTTGTAAACATGGGAAAACATTCTGACAGTGTTTCAGATTCAACAATTACAACATAAGGAAAAAATCAACAATATGGTGAAGCCTAGCCAAATAAACCACTAAAAGGAGCACTGAATTGGTCAAAGGACAGGAATTAAATAAGATTTTTAGGTCTGTATAGTTAAGTATTCCTGTTAAAGTACATCTTTCCATGGAAAAATCAATAATTCCTTCCCATTACTAGTCCCCATCCTCTCAAAACTAGGTTATCAGCATCTAGAAAATGAGGAATAACCTAGGTATCTTAGGCTTTTTGTGAAGACTTAGTACGATGTTGACTACTTTGGCATTTTTTAAAATAATGTATGAACGGGGGTCCCTCGGTAGCTCAGTCAGTTAAGCATCTGACTCTTGGTTTCAGCTCAGGTCATGATCTCATTGTTCAAGAGTCTGAGCCCTGCATTGGGCTGTGTGCTGATAGCACTGATTGAGCTATGATTGCAGAGCCTGCTTGGAATTCCCTCTCTCTGTCTCTCTCTGTCTCTGTCTCTCTCTCTCTCTCTCTCTGCCCCTCCCCTGCTCATACTCCCTCTCACTCGTGTTCTCTCTCTCTCTCTCTCAAAATAAACATTTAGAAATTAAAAAAAATAATGTATGAACAAATGATGATGGCATCCTTACACATTATCTTTGAAATTTGAAGACTGCCTAAAAATGGTGTATTAGATAAAAAACTATCTATTGTGCCTGATGGAAAACAATAATTACACATAATACAATATTAAACTCCTAAGCTCAAATTTATAAATCTCTATCAAAAATACTTAAAATTTCACTCTCACAATCTACTTTCAATTTTTATAACAATACATTTTTTATTTTCATATATTTTATCAGAATCATAGCCATTTCTTACCATGGATGATGTTTTCAAAATAGTATTTTTGTAATGCAATACAATGAGCATCATGTTAAAGCAATGTGAAATATGGTTTTTATGATTTGAAAATTCTAAACATTAATACCATTTTTCTTTACAAAGACTTCTATTATTTTTATTCATGATATTTAACAGATTGAACCAAAATTAGGAAAAGCGGAACAAAGTATTGGAGAAAGTGACATTTTCCAAGAATGTGCATGTATAAACTGAAACACAAAATAGCAAAGACATTTTAAATCTACCACAAATTGCAAGAAGCATGGAAACACTTATTTTTAAATGGGAAAAAGCTGCACAACCTTCAACATGTGTTACTGAATCTAATCCTTTAAATGTAAGAGGAAAATTTTTGATAGTATTACATTAGTTGTATTCTTATTCAGCTCCTAAAGAACAAAAGCCAGTTGGTCACGTTTTTTATTAAGTAATTAAAAACAAAAGCAAAGAAATGGAAACTTAACCATATTAAAAGCTAAATTTGTGATTAGCCTCGTTAATAATAACATTTTTCTTTTGTAAAGTGCTGAATAAACACTGGGTAATTAAACCTCCCAACATTCCCATACATTGAGAGAATGGTATTAATGATGCTTTTATATGGGGTGGTAATCATGCGGGAAGAAGTAATATCTTCACATAAAAATAGGAGGTAATGTTAGAATCAGGATTGGAATCAGATATTCTTCAATAGTGATCCTCATCTAACATACCATTAGGAGGCAGCCAAAGGCATAATACATTGTATTTTTTAAATAAGTTTTTATTATTATTTTTTTAACGTTTATTTATTTTTGAGACAGAGAGAGACAGAGCATGAACGGGGGAGGGGCAGAGAGGGAGGGAGACACAGAATCCAAAGCAGGCTCCAGGCTCCGAGCCATCAGCCCAGAGCCCGACGTGGGGCTCGAACTCACGGACTGCGAGATTATGACCTGAGTCGAAGTCGGACGCTTAACCGACTGAGCCACCCAGGCGCCCCAAGTTTTTATTATTTGTACTTAAATGCAAAGATGAGTTAGAAATACACTACCTTCAAGGGGATTTTAAATAATCAGCTGATTTTTTAAAAAGGGTAGAGAATAAAGTAAGAATACAAGGAAATATGTTTAAAATACCACAGTGAAAAACAAATGCAAGGGAAATTCAAATCCTGGAAGAGAGATATTAAGGAAACAAGTCTTCAGTTTATTTCATGTATTCATATATGAATAATATAAACATATATACAATTTATATATTTACAATACTATTTTCAACAATGCCTACACATCTTTGTCCCCTAAAATCCATTCATAAACACAGCACTTAAAATTTGATTTAGAAAAAATTTTCAAAAAATTTAATGTGTAGTAGAGGTCAACAAACTACATCCTAAATCCAACCCTACTGCTACTTTCATTGGAACACAGCTACACTTATGTATGAATGTATGTATTTTCTAAGGCTGAGTTCAGTAGCTGCCACAGAGACCATACAATCTACCAAGCTTAAAACATTTTGTAGGGGTACCTGGGTGGCTCAGTCAGATGAGGGTCCAACTTCAGCTCAGATCATGATCTCACAGCTCATGGGTTTAAGCCCCATGTCAGGCTCTGTGCTGACAACTCAAAGCCTGGAGCCAGCTTCAGAATGTGTCTCCCTGGCTTGTGCTCTGTCTCTCTCAAAAATAAATAAACATTTTTTAAAAAGATTTTAGGGGCGCCTGGGTGGCTCAGTCGGTTAAGCATCCAATTCGATTTCAGCTCAGATCATGATCTCACAGTTTATGAGTTTAAGCCCTCCCTGCATCGGGCTCTGCACTGACAGTACAGACACTGCTTGGGATTCTCCATCTCCCTCTCTCTCTGCCCCTCTCCCTTCACCCCTCTCAAAATAAATAAATAAATAAATAAACATTAAAAAAAATTTTGTAGGGGCGCCTGGGTGGCGCAATCGGTTAAGCGTCCGACTTCAGCCAGGTCACGATCTCGCGGTCCGTGAGTTCGAGCCCCGCGTCGGGCTCTGGGCTGATGGCTCAGAGCCTGGAGCCTGTTTCCGATTCTGTGTCTCCCTCTCTCTCTGCCCCTCCCCCGTTCATGCTCTGTCTCTCTCTGTCCCAAAAATAAATAAACGTTGAAAAAAAAAATTTTTTTTAAATAAAAAAAAAAAAATTTTGCATATGACAAAAAAATTTTACTGATACATGATCTGCAGTTTTTTATTCTAATGTAACTGAGTTGCTTTTACACAGTCTTTTTCAAGGGTCTTAAATTATTTGCTTCAATTGTTGTGGGAGAATATGAGGTAAGCCTGAGTTCCTGAAATATAGGAAACTCTACAGTGATTTCTTTGGGGACTCACCATTCTGATATTTAATATTTCCTTTCATTGGACTACTTTGCTTGTCTTGTTTGGGAACTATGTTATTGTTCTTGTTTTCTCTCCATTTTTCTCAAGTTCTTGTTTTATTCAGTTTTCTATCTCTTCTCCCTTCTGTACCTTCTAATTTCTCCATCAATTCTGTAATAAATTTGTGGGGCTTTTTCCTTCTATTTCTTCCCCTCCTATTATCTCACCCTGTCTTCCCTGAGTTGTATTTCTGTTTTGTGCTCTTCAGAGAGAAAATCAGTTTATTAAATCATTAAAAAAATTGTAAAATATTTGTTTACAGCTATCAACTGCTCCATAGTAACATTATTCTACTGATTGTTCTTCACTTACTAATAACTTTTAACTGAGCTAAGTTCTCCATTCATCCATTTCATGTAAGTTTTCAAAGATAAAGTTGTTCATACTATTGCTTATTATCCTGTGATGACCATAAGATCTGTAGTAATGCCCCTTCATGCATTCTTGATATTGGTAATTTGTGTCTTCCATTCTTCTTCCTCTTCTTCTTTTTTTTAATGTGTCTTCTGTTCTTCTTGATAAGAACTAGTTTTTGGCTTAATTGATTTTCTCTGTTGTTTACCCATTTTCTTTCACTGATTTCCATTTATTATATTCCTCCTTTTACTTATTTTAGGTAAACTTACTCCTCTCTTTTAGATTCTTAAAGTGAAAGGTTTTAGATCTTTCTTCTCAAATGTGAGCATTTGGTGCTATAAATAGCCCTCTGTCTCTGCTTTAGTTACATCCTAAGTTTTTGATATGCTATGTTCTTTTAATCATTCAGTTCAATATCACTTCTATTTTTTCATGATATTTCTTGACCCACAGTTTAATTTCCAAACATTGTACAGATTTTCCAAAGAGATGTTTGTTATTGAATTCTAATTTAATTGTATCATGGTTATAAAACACAGTCTATCACTGAATCTTGGTTTATCATCCAGTATGATCAGTCTTTGTAAATGTTCCATGTGTACTTAAAAGTATGTGGATATAATATTCTCTAATATCAGTTCAGTCATATTGATAATGTAGTTTATGTCTTCCAAATCCTTACCGATTTCCTACTGGTTACATCAGTTACCAAAAGAGGAGGGTTAATTTCTAATTTTAATTGTTGATTTCTCTATCTCTCTTTCAGCTGTATTACTGCTTCATGTCTTTTGAAAATGTGTGCGTTTTGAAACACATATTTGAATAGTCATTTTCTGAAATATTGACATATTCAAGAAAGAACATGTGTTTGCCAGTCATCTCCTCTGAATAAAAAAATGTTAGGTGATCAGATATATTACACAGATTAAGCAGGTATTCCTTTATAAGTATGCACAGGTAAGTTTAGAGGCAGAGGAGAAATAATTTAGGGGAATTCCAAATAGATTGGATTAAAGATCTAATGAAGTAAATAGGTAGGTCAGGGTGATTAAGAAGTGTGCTTGTGATGAGCACTGGGTGTTGTATGGAAGTACTGAATCACTATATTGTACACGTGAATATTACACTGTATGTTATAGGAATTTTTAAAGTTTTAAATAAAAACTTAAAAAAAACAGGTATGGTAATCTGCTAAATATGAAACGGCTTAAACAAAGTTATGAATGTTTAGAACAGGTAATTCAGCATCTTTTGTTACATCTATTTATTAAATGTTGTACATATACCCAATAATATGCGTTTTACCATCCAAATCTAAATAGTTGAACTTTTCTGACATCTACTAAGAAGGTAAATTTTCCACTAGATAAAAGGAAAATAAGGTTAAAGTGCAATCATTTGAGAATAGAAAATCCTCCAAGTCTCCAAGAAATTATCAAGTCTCATTTCCCAAAAACACAAAGTATAAATTTGTAAGCCTCTCAAATATCTCTCCTAACTTTAAAATCTAGGGATCTTCCCCCACCCAAAATAACTCAACAAGATCAGTAAGAATTAGAACATTTTTAAACTTCTCATCAGGTTTTAATTAGACTAATTAGGTACAAGTGAAACGTATTTTTTCAAGTGAAACATATTTTAATTACTTTCCTACATAACCTGACCTAACATAAAGTAATATATAACTATTTAAAGATTATTATAATTAAATAGGAAACATTTTATTTCAAAGCTATTAACATGATATAACTGCAAAAATGATATGACAATTCATAATAATATACATGTGAGATATTTATAAATAACATTAACGATCCATATGAACAACTGCAACATTTCTGAGGACAATAACAGAATTTAAAACATACAAATAGTTTATTCCAACAAATGAGGAAAATAACTGTCCACTAATCCTCCCAGAATATTTTCCATGTTTTTTAATAATTTAGAGATATTAAAACATTCTTAATGAAGGAATGCTAACAAAGGGACTAAACAAAGGTAGTTAGTGTCACATGTACATTTTGCAGACATATAAGCCCTTTCATGAAAAAGAACTGTAAGTTTCTATAAGGCAGAGACTACATCTTCTTTATTGTTGTATGTTGAACACTATACTATTTGTTAAAAGAATCAAGAATTAAGAAAACTAATTAATCAATGTTAATTACTTATTATCAATTAACTATTCTACATGATACTATAATGGTGGTACATCATACATTTGTCCAAACCCACAGAATGTACAACATGGACTTCAGGTAATTATGATGTGTCAGCGTAGGTTCATCAAGCGTAACAAATGCACCATTCCGGAGGGGGGGGTGGTGTTGAAAATGAGGGAAGTTATGCATGTGTGGGGAAAGGGTGTATATGGGAAATCTCTGTACCTACCCTCCGCTAAAATTTTCTGTGAACCTAAAACTGCTATAAAAAAATGAAGTCTATTTTTTTAAAAAACTAAAGGAGTAAATAAAATCAAAAAAGAGATACTTGGCAAAACTCCATTTCTGAAATAAAGGTATGAAATGTTTGACATTCTACCTTTTGTGAATCTTACTTTTCTAGTACTAAGTCCCATGTCTGTGGCAGCTCAGTAATTCTGATTACTGTGCATTTGATAAATACCAGCTATTGTTATAAAGACATTATATGTAGTATTTAATTTTAACCATTACAATGATCCTATGGTGCAGGAAAAATTTTTATAGAGGAAAGTGTTTCTTTAAGCATTTATTTCATTCTTCAAATAAATTTCAATGTTCAGTAATAAAAAGACCATAGGAAATGTTTATATCAACAGCAAAGATTTCAAATATTAGATAGCTAATATCTTAAGGTGCTGATGTTCACTTACTGGTTGCTTCAAAAGTGATTTATAGACACAGAAGAGAAGAAGGATAACAAAGGCTAAAAAAGCTCCAGCCTTGCTTTTATCAGCATGTTTCCGAAAACTCAAAAGGAAAACAAATAAATCTGCCTCTGGTATTCACATAGTAAATATTATAATTAGCCACAGTTATAACTATAATATAGTATTCTTGAAAGTAATAGTTCAGGATCCTAAAATCTCACTTTGTAATTCCCTATGTAGAAGAAAAAGTTTTTATTTATCATTGCAGAAATATTTGCAAATTGTTCACTACTTTATAAGTTTGGAAGATACGGAAATTTAGTGAGTCTATTAGATCAAGAGTCACATGCTCTTCCAACCAAGCCTACCAGGTACACCCTCTTAGTGAGTCTATTAGAAACTTTGATCGTAACTTCCTATTTTTTTCCTTCCCATGGACATTTTCCTCTAAAATAAGGAAAACCACTGACAGAGGGATACAGAAGAACAGAGACAAAAAGTTAAAATTAAAAATTTACTTAATAATTAAGAAATACATCATAAATACGTTCCCTAAAAAGATATAGTTAATTTTGAATCATAATATTATAATGAAACTTTGAGTAGAAAAAGACTATATCAAGGGAAATATATGTGGTGTTTATGGTAGAATAATGCTCCAACAAAACAAAGCAAAATCTTGCTTGAATTTATCTCCCTATTAAGCAAACTAATTTATAACTGCTTATCTGTTACGATAAATAAAGTATATACAGAATCATGTTGCACATCAACAGATATGTATAACCATAGCTTAACTGACAAACATGGGATACTTGAAATGAGAACACTGAAGTCTGGCTCAATTTACAAAAAGATGTTAACTACACCAACTTCTGCCAAGCAAGCACAGAGGCCAAATACATTATAGTGTGAAAGCATACATGGTTTTATTATTCCAGGGTTACCCTAAGGCTGTATCAATGTGCATGGAACCAGTACAAACCAACTTATTAAACATGTCAAAGAATCCAACAAATTATTACATCATTTGAGACACCTTGAAAAATGTAGGAAAAGCAGTTAATAGATTATATGAAATCTGTTTCTCAAAATCAAAGAATACCAACTTGTACTGCTGTTCACATATACTTTCAGAAAAGGACATGTGTAAAATCTATTACTTCTATTTTTTTCACTTAATACTTAATATAGTATTAATACTTATAAGTAGTAATACTTAATATAGAAATCTGAGCATTTCTTTTATTTTTTTAGAGGAAAACTAAATATACTGTTCAAAATCAATTCTTCTAATTTGACTTATTAAAAGTTCAAGAAAGTCATTATTTGTACACCACAGACTGTGTTTGTTTGAAAGCTAGAAGGAATATTTATCTTCCATAATACACAATAAAGCCACATCATTGTCACTTCTTTTACCTGAGGTATCAGATTTAGGAAAAAGCAGATGAGGCTATAAATACTTCTCATAATAATATGCAAAGTTATTTTATAATGAAGTATAAATTAAATTGCAACAGCACTAAATGCCTAAAGATACAGACATGGTTAAAGCATAAGTAGTTTTCCAGTTTTAACAGTATTATTGCAATAAAAGATTACTTTTATAGTATAATTAGAAGAAAACTGTTGTTATTTGACTATTCTTCTAAAGGTATGTGGAATGGGAGGGAATCAAGGGGAATCAAACAACAAAAGTTGTGAAATTCATATTTTACATCCAATATGGATATTTATAATTTCAAAACAATATATTAAAGAGAAAATGTATAACTGCCTTCCACTAATTAAAAAGTTGTTTACAAACCTATGTACAGAACAAAATAAAAATAAAGTATTTACAACATAATTTTGATACTGGTAAGTCAAAAAACTAACCCTAATCCACAATTCACAAATAAAACTATTTGAGTGGTCACAGATGCAGTGCAAAACTATACAATATACAAAATACTAAGGTTGTACTGGAGCAACTGTAACCACAGCTTAACCACAGCAAGATGTGAATTTGTGACAAGCCTTATAAGAAATTTTAGATTTCATGATGAAGAATAAAAATTATTGCCCAGGATCAAGAAAACTAATAACCTACCACCTTTATAAATTAAAGCTATTTCTATACAATACCTAAATACAAGACTGCTAAAATAAATTTCTACTCAAGGGAAACCATGAATTTATTTGCATTACAAAATAACAGTGCAATTAGTGTTTTTCAAGAATTATCTACAAGGTATTTAAGATTAGTAAAGGGCTAGAGCTGGAGATGTAAGTTAGCACAGATGTTCATAATTGAAATGTGGATGGTCTCAGAACATAGAGAATGCAAGGTCGATGTATTTAGCCTATGTATAGTATAGAAACACTGATTTTAAAAGTAAAGGATGAAAAGCAGGTGGTTTTCACAAAACTTACTCTTTTCATTTCAAAAATATGTACAAGGAGCCAGAAATTTTATGACAGATAAATGGAATGATGTAAAGTTTCAGAAAAATTAAAAAGAAATGTCTCAAAGGTTCAAGTCCCAGTCAGATGGAGAGTTAAAAAGGGAAACTGGAAATTCCCATTTCATCTTCCAGGATTAAGCAACTTAATAGTTATCAGTTTGATGCTACGAAAGTAGTTACACTTCATTTTGCAAAGCATACTTTAAGATCCGAATTCTCCTAAGAAATGGGCAGAATGTTTTTTCTCACTTAGCAAAAATAACTTCTTTACATTTGAACCTAAATTTTAAAATAAAGGAGAAACATATTTTTAAAAAAGCCACCTCGGGCAAGCCTCAGTTCACTGGATCTATGTCACATTGATTTATAACAGTTATTTCTTAGAGGGAAAAAAAGCACACACAGATGCAAACAATTACTCTATTTTTGTAGGCAACAAGTGAGGTGGGTGGTAACTGAGAAATTTTTTTTAAATCCTGTCACAATATTCTGCTTTTTCTTAAGAAACCCTCCTCACACAACAAACGTTTGCCACATCAGAGAATTTCCAGGGCCCGAAGCACCACTTTGATTCCAGACCGCTGCAGGCATTAGCAGGAGGTAATTAGGGTAAAAAGTTCAGCCACAGTTCCATGTCTAGAGTCCTGCCAGAAATAAATTTCCTCTCTATTCACTGGTTTCTACTGTACCCTCCCTAAGAATCATATTGAAAACATATTTATCTTTGTAGAGTTTGTTCCTCTTCTCATTAACATGATGGCGTTTAGTGTTTAATAATTTCAAGTGGCCCCAAACGCAGCAGTTTTGTCGGTGAGACTGGAGGGGTGCATTACCATTTTTCCTATGTCACTGCTTCATTTGACAAGTGACTCACAGAAGTATGCTCTGCAGCTGTTTTCATCAAGCTATCTGGTCACATAAACTTAACTTTTATTTCTTTGTTAGAGAAAGGTACGTGGAAAAAACTGACAAACAGATGCATTCAGAATGTGTTCTTGAAACTTTTCAAGGAAATGAAAAGACTGTAAGAAAATAGAGATTAAAACGAAATGGGAAATGTTACAACACACAAATTTATTATATTTCATTGTTTCCACAGAGAGAAAGAAAACTTACATTTAAGTAAGTGATAAAATCTAAACAGACCAGACGTTTAAACAATCTGTGGCCCTTATAGGTTTAAAAAATGTTAATAATAACTCCAAAGGGGCACTCAAAATACTGTCTCTTGTGCATCTCTACCCACACTGCTAGTCCATAAGCACATTCACCCCCACCCAAGCAGGAGGCTCAAACTAATGTGCCAGATACCTCACAGTAATTGCTGTAACCTTCTTTAGACTGTGTTTGAAAAACAAGATGTTAATAAAATTACTTGAATGCCAAGAAAAACCACTTGTTATAACAATTGTGTCTAACAAAGGATAAAATCAGTTAACATTAAGATATAACACACTCAAAAGACTTTAAAAACAACAACAAAAATAAATCTTGCCTCTGGGATATTATATTAATTGTGACAACTACCTTATCGAGGCCAGAAAGTTTATTTTTAAATAATAATAATCTGTTTATATACATGAAACAATACTTCAATTCATTTGTAATTTTTTCAAGTTTTTCAGCAAAGTATTAGTCCAAAAGGAGTTTTTCTCTCTTTTTAAATCCCCTTCAAAGTATCCTAAGATACGACTAACAGCTTTACGCATAGAAATAAACAAGAAAACTGTGACCCTCTATACCATCTTGCACAGAATACAAAATCCAGGAATTTAAAGCATTAAAAAAAATTTCCTCCACCATTTCATTTAGCATGCCCTTTCAAAGTAACTATCCAGGACTCCCTATTTGTCCTTTCCCCCGCCCCCATGACCTAGATGACTTTAAGGATTTCTGCTATCTTTCAGGTAAGTTTTCCAACTAGATTTATGAGACAATATCATGTTTTGTACCATTATAGTTGCATTTACATTTCTCAAATATAAAGAAATGCTACATCAAAGTGTTCAATAATTGGAATATTAGGAAGATAAATTAAGGCACAAAGGAATTTTTTTTAAAGGACTACAAATGGAGAAAAAGCAAATCCAAGATTTCAAAGCTAATTTTTTAGGACAATCTTATGGGACCTACAGTATCATCCACATAGGAAATGATGCACATTCTGCTGTGTTGTCCTCACTAGATGATAATTCCATATGCTGACATTAAATAAAGGTTTGTGGGACAATGAAATCCTAGCTTTTCATTGCATTCACATAACAGGCTATCACATACACATGATAATTTTCTGTATAATATCAAAACTAACAGAATATAAATCTTTTCCTTTTTTTTTAAATTTTTGTTAACATTTATTCCTTTTTGAGAGACAAAGAGAGACAGAACACAAGCAGGGGTGGGGCAGAAAGAGAGGGAGACACAGACTCCGAAGCAGGCTCCAGGTTCAGAGCAGAGAACCTGACGTGGGGCTCAAACTCACGAACCATAAGATCTTGACCTGAGCTGAAGTCAGATGTTTAACTGACTGAGCCACTCAGGCACCTCATGAATCTTTTCCTTTTTAGTCAGGACTTAATATGTGCTTTTTAGGGAATATCTGCCTACCTTAAAGTCATGAAGATGATTTATCTTCAAATATTGTTGTTTTTTTCCCTCAGATCTAGGTCCACAATACATCTTAAATTTATTTTTGCTTGGTATAAGGTAGGGAATAAGATTCTTCATTTTCCATATGAATATCCAAACGAACCATACATGAACACTCTCTGTACTGCAGTAACAACTTTATCTGTTTCCGGACTCTCTAATTCAACTAATTCAACTAATTGAATTAGATTCAACTAATCTAAACCTTCTCCTTATGCCAATGTGTCTTATTTACTGTCACTTCATAAACTGATATCAAGTAGTGTAACCCCACCAAATCTGTTCTTCACAACTGTCTTCACTATTCTTGGACCTCTGTATTGATACCCATGTACATTTTGGAATCAGCTTCATGACCTTGGGGTAACCAGGATTTAATCATAAAAGGGGCACACATTAAAAGGACTCCTACAAATGAAAAAGATATAACGCAAAAGAAAAATGAGCAAGACTTGGACAGGCACTTCAGAAGATATTGAAATAGCTTACAAATACATGTAAAAGTATTCAAACTCATTAGCTGTCAGTAAAATGCAAGCAAAAACCACACGAGATACCAATGCAAACCCATCAGAATGGCTAAAATGAAGACTATCAATGCCAAGTTTTCACAAGAAGTACTGCACCTGGAACCCTCATGGACTACTGGTAGGAAGGTAAAACACCTTAGAAAACTGCATGGAACTATCTAACAAAGCATAACTTATGATATGGCAATCCTACTCCTAGGTATATATGCCAAACAGAAATATACTCCAAAAGGGTATACACATGGACACAAATGATCAGCTCTATTCACTACAGCCCAAACATCAAGTTATCTAAATATCCATCAAAAACACATAATATTGCTCTATCCAACATGAGTTAACCACCTTATCTAGTATTGTTTACGTATCTCTCATCACCATACTATGTATTTTACTTATTATTTTCTCTCTATGGTAGAATGCCAGCTCATCTGGTGCATAATTTTTTGTCTCCTTAGGTGCAAGTTTCTCAACCTTGGCCCTTTTTGTTGACAGGCTAGATAATTCTTTATTGTCAGGGGCTGATATCTACATAACAGGATGTTTAGCAGTATCCTTGACTCTACCCACTAGTTCCTCCCCACCTCAAGTTATAACAACCAAAAATTGTCCCCAGACACTGCCATGGGTCTCTGATCAAAATCACCTCCCATCCACCTTCCTTTCCGCAGTTTAAAACCATTGCCTCAGATTACTATTAAATTCCCAGATACTGTGAGAGTAGCTGAAATATAGTAGGAACCCAAAAATATTTCTTAACATAATGTTTCAGGGCGCCTGGGTGGCTCATTTGGTTCAGCATCTCAGTCTTGATTTCAGTTCAGGTCATGATCTCATGGTCATGAGATAGAGCCCCACATCAGGCTCTGTGCTGAGTGTGGAGCCTACTTGGGATTCTCTCACTCACTTTCTCTCTGCCTCTCCTCTGCTCACACATGCACATGCTCGCTTGCATGCTCTCTCTCTCTCTCTTCTCTATCTCTCAATAAATAAGTAAACATTTTAAAAAGAGAATATAGGGGTGCCAGGGTGGCTCAGTTGGTTAAGCGTCCAACTTCAGCTCAGGTCATGACTTCACTGTTTGAGTTTGAGCCCCACGTCAGGCTCTGTACTGACAGCTCAGAGCCTGGAGCCTGCTTCAGATTCTGTGCCTCCCTCTCTCTCTGACCCTCTCCCACTCTCAATCTGTTTCTCTCTCAAAAATAAATAAAACATTAAAAACTTTAAAAAACAGAGAGAATATAATGTTCCTTCTTAGGATAAAAGGGAAAAATATTAAAGCATTTCTTTGCGATAGCAGCATAGGTAATCCATAGCAAACATTTTTTCATAGCAAACATTTTTAAATCATACACACACAGGTATGATTTACTCAGAAGCAAGTAAGGATTCCTTATATCTCACTGAAATGTGTCAATTTACTGCTATGTAGTAATCAACATAGCCCTTGATTAAAACATGTTTAAGTCTTAGTTAAAGCAAATTATCTTTCTCAAATCCCAATACTTGGATTCAAGAAAGTCATCAAGTAACAGAACTAGTGACATTTTTTTTTTTGCCATTTTATTTATTTTTTTAAATTTATATCCAAGTTAGTTAGCATATAGTGCAACAGTGATTTCAGGAGTAGATTCCTTAATGTCCCTTACCCATTTAGCCCATCCCCCTTCCCACAACCCCTCCAGTAACCATCCGTTTGTTCTCCATATTTAAGAGTCTTTTATGTTTTGTCCCCCTCTCTGTTTTTATATTCTTTTTGCTTCCCTTCCCTTATGTTCATCTGTTTTGTCTCTTAAATTCCTCATGTGAGTGAAGTCATATGATATTTGTCTTTCTCTGACTAATTTCGCATAGCATAATACCCTCTAGTTCCATCCACGTACTTGCAAATGGCAAGATTTAATTCTTTTTGACTGACGAGTAATACTCCATTGTGTATACATATCACATCTTCTTTATCCATTCATCCATCGATGGACATTTGGGCTCTTTCCATACTTTGGCTATTGTTGATAGTGCTGCTATAAACATTGTGGTTCATGTGCCCCTTTGAAACAGCACACCTGTATCCCTTAGATAAATACCTAGTAGTACAATTGCTGGGTCATAGGGTAGTTCTATTTTCAATTTTTTGAGGAACCTCCATACTGTTTTCCAGAGTGACTGCACCAGTTTGCATCCCCAACAGCAGTGCAAAAGAGATCCTCTTTCTCCGCATCCTCGTCACCATGTTACAACTAGTGACATTTAGCAAGATTTTATTCTGGCTAAATACCATATGGCTACATTAACAAAATACTTCCCCCCAAAATTATGGAATTATACTTGATTTAGAAACTGCCATGGTTCTTCATAATGAATTAATTTTCATCATCAATTTTGTCTTTAGGACAAGCACAACAAAACAGTGATCTCTTTCTACAGCTTATTCACTGTGCACATGCCCTGCTCCACCAGAAGTAGAGTCAGTGGGCCTGTATGGAATTCCACAAAGTCGGAATCTATGCAGATGTTCTTCCCCTTTTGGTTTTCCTTTAATTTGCAAATCTTGTAATCTAAGCCTGAAGTTGACCGAACCAACATCTAAACCAATATAGCAATATCAGCCAAAAACTCAATCTGTTTTCTATTTATATGTCAAGACTGCATCCTTTTGGTGGCTGAAAAATTTTGTTTTGAAATGATTACACAGAGAAACCGTAAGCCCTTTAGTAGTTTTATGAACTTGTCCTAGATGGAAAGCTTTTCTTTTAAAAGGCCTTTAGCTTCAGATGTAGAGCAGAAGAAAAAACAATTTTGAATTAAAAACTACTACCTTTATGTTTTTAACTATATGCTAAAGTCATCTTAAACTACATGACCGCAAAGTATCTCCCCCCCAAAAAAGACCTCAGTGATACTTGGAGACTTATTACATAGAAATGTGCTGCTTCTATTCTTCCTACTGGGAGGGACAGCAAGGATGCATTAATGAGGGGCATGAAAAAATTATTGTGCCTGATGGATACACTCATTACTTTCACAGGAGTGCTGGTTTCATGGTATATACATACGTCAAAATTTGCCATACAATACACTTTAAAGATGTGGTTTGTTGTATTTCAGTTACACCTCAGTGAAAATATAAATATATAAATATAGCATGAGCTTCTTTAGGGAATATAAACAAATAACCATTTTCCAATGAAAGTAAAGGGCTCCTGTTCATCAGAGATAGACAGTACTGGGCTAAGACATGAAGCCGGACAAACCTGTAGCACAAGTACTGGATAAACTGGGCACGGCCACATTTCTCCAACAGTCATACAGGCAAAGCTTCCCCCAAACATTACATATATACATAATGTATACATATATACACACACATGCACATATACATACATACATGGTCAAGTATTCCCTGGCTGCCCTTCATATCTTTCTCACCCAATTAATGTGAGGTGCTCCTAATATGGACCTGACACTGTATGAAATACTTGAAAACATTATCTTATTAAATCCTCACAAGAACCAAGCCCAGTAGCTGTATATGAGCACCACTTTACAAATAAGAAATTAAGCCTGAATACTGTTGACTAATTTACTAATTTATGCAGCTAATAATTTATATCTAGGTCTATGTGACTCCAAAACCTTTGTTTTTTTTTTTCCATTATTCTACACTTTTTGCCATGCATTCTGGAGTATTGGTGAATATTATAGAGCACTAACCTCAGCATAAATGTTTACAGAAAGAGAATTATAGAACCAAAAATGAAAACCAGATGCATTAAACACAAATATCACAATAGGTAGCGTTCTTATTAGATTAATACTAAAAATGCTGCCACTGAAGGCTCAATGTCATCCAGAATATCACAAAGTCAAGGTTTGCTTTGAAGGCTTCTTTCTTCAACTATACATTATAGACTATTATCCTCTGGCAATCTTTCCTTACACTACATTTCCAGGAACTCCTGTAAATATTCCTGGCTAACAGCTCAGAAGAGATGAATCTATAGATCTGTACATGTAACAAGAAAATGTGGGGAAGAAAAAGAGAAAAACTGTGATGGTTTTCCACAAAGAGATCATCAGAAAGAATCCATATGTATACCCATACACCAAATTAAGGTTAGAGCAACACAGTTTAATAAAAAGATAAAGTGAGCTACATACGTAATGTGAAATTTCCTAGTAGCTACATTAAACAAAAGTAAAAAGAAACAGGTGAAATTTATTTTAATATACTTTTACATAATATACCCACAATATTATCATTTCAATTGGCATCAACCATGTTTAAATTTCTCATAGCCAAATCTGCTTGAACAATACAAGAATTGCTAGTCAGCTAATACTTAAGTATATGGATCCTAAAGAAAAGTGGAAAACATACGAAACACATCCAAGAGAAGAGATAACATCTTCTCAACTCCTTGTAATGATGGATTTCAATACTCACTTTCTGAAAAAAATGGTCAAAACTTTGTGTGGGTTCGTTCCTCAAGGACTTCTATTAAAATCAGGCAGAACCACATGACAAGAATTAAATGTAGCTCTTGGAAAATACACCTCTCTGCAACACTGCTACATGAAACATACACTGTAGTAAAATGGCAGGAGAAACAGCCCCATTTTAATAAAATTTGTGGCTAATTTTTTATCTCAAATTTAGAATCAGACAGTATAGGAAACAAACCTTTCACAAATGCTTTCTTCTTTGCCTTACCGTCATTCTCTTACACAAAATCTTACAAAACTAAACATGAGATCCTTAGATCTGGTGATAGCACATCATGGCCTATTTTAAGCTTTAAGCTTTCTATTTATGATCAATGTTTTAAAATATGTATATTCATGAAATATGTATACAATAGGATAATGTGCATAAGGTAGCATTAATAATCATTGTTAAATGAAAACACACCATATTAACAAAAGGCAAAAAC
The DNA here is from genome assembly GCF_018350155.1 of Leopardus geoffroyi. NCBI lineage: Eukaryota > Metazoa > Chordata > Mammalia > Carnivora > Felidae > Leopardus > Leopardus geoffroyi. Next base: position 25,546,696 of record NC_059330.1, on the reverse strand, counting down.
AAGCAAGGTGCAAATAAGAATGATACAACCCAAATGTTTTTTAAAAATGTGTTTGTGTGTGTATATATGGCCAATTAACTCTGAATCTCCAAATATCTTCAAATATATATATATTTGAGATATATATATATATCTCAACAAGGAAAGCAAATGAAATTACTCCTGAATTGTACTATAGCATAACTAAGAACGAGAAAAACCAACACATTTAAATGACATTTACATAAGGAGATCAGATATATTCAAAATTGAGCTCTGGGCCCAGAGCTCAGTAAGGATTATGTGGAAAAAAGTAGAAACTGCAAGGTCCTACTAGTGGCAGAACATAGATAAAACCACCTAGGATTTACTTCCAGAAGCAAGAAGTCTCACCTAAGTGGGGAATTGCTGAAAACAGGTCTCAGATCAGTTGGATCAAAGTGTTGTCTACTAATGAATCAATGGAAAGGACTGAGAATGAGTGCAGGACCAGAGATGCCAGTCAGAGGGAAAGCGTCAGAGAGGAATCACAACAGACATGTCCTAAGGAACTCAACAGGAAAAGGAAATATGGAAGAAAGCAGATGAAGGTAAATGTCTTACCAGAAAACCAGAGGAGGGGGGGAAAAAAAAGAGGAAGAACTGAAGTCATTGCCCCAAGGTGTCATTTATTAAAGAAACCCTATACTTCACCATATCTACAGAAAAAAACATACACCCACTAGGAAACCAGGTAACACATCTGAACCCCTCCAACCACAACTCCTAACCTCTATAAAACTATTGTTAAAACTGGCCCAGAAAAAAAAAAATACTGTGTTCATCATGAACAAAAAAGACAAAAGAAAAAAGAAAAAGAAAAAAGAAATTAATAACATTCACACTAAGCTACTAAAAAACAGAATTTTATCTTAATGAAAATACCCCCCCCAAATCCCACAAAATAGAAAACTATAACCCCACAGTACAAGATAATCACCTAAACACGCATGCCTCACTTAGTCACTTTAATTTGTTCCTGAAAACTCTACCACTAAATGAAAAGGCATTAAATGGAAAATCATTTCTATTACTTTCAATGGTAAAAACTGTAATAAGTTCTATTCCAATCCAGATTTTCACAGAGAAAAAGATAGTAAATAAATACTAAATATGTACTTACATGACAAACATTAGTCTGAAAGTAAATACACATTGTACTTTAATTATAAAATAATGAAAGTTTATCACACTAGTCAAAGTAGAAAGACTTGTTTGTAAGTGGTTGTTGATTTAAAAAAGGTATCAGGAAGTCCATTTCATGGAAGGTAAATCTCCTTTCAGGTGACCTACTTTCAGGTGGATATCCAGTATCAGAATAAGACATGTTTAATGAGAATTACCTTTCCATCATACTATGATAATAAAAAAAAATTTTTCAACCTGACATAGCCATAAAAGAAGAATCTGTGTGTGAAAAAAAGTACAATGTGAAAGCTTGACTGACTTCTCATAGTTTGTCTCCATTTAATACATCACATACATTTTAAGGTTCTCAAATATCATGTCTATTTCTAATGACATGATATAATTTCTGAGAACATACACCAGGTCAGTAGTTGGCTAATTCTTAAGAAAATGCCCTTTTTTTAAAACTCGATTTCCATTTTCAATCCTCTTTATAAAAAAGACCATCTTTTGCTTAATGATTTAAGCTTTTTCCCTTTGCTTCTCTTTTATCTACACCATTCTCCCCATCAGTTTTTCAACCTTTTTGGGATTCATGGATCCCCTGCTCCCAGATCACACATTAAAATAAAATTATAGCACAGAAATACTGGGACAAAATAAAAACTAAAATCACGAGTGTTCCCAGACCAGCAGGGGTGGCAGGACCCAAGTCCCCTAGCGCCGTGAGGACACACAGCTGGCCAATGAGTATAACTGGGGTGGCCAGGAGTCCAGTAACAAAGGTAGTCCCTTTGCTGCCCTGTTGGTACCACGGGAGGCTGGTGCTCAGCCGAGACCAGATTTGTGGAACAAAGACAACTGGGAAGGTCTGGAGACAATGAACCGGTAAGGGAAACCTGAGCAAGCCTGGAAGAAGCTCAGAGGAGCATCAGCAGGAGCTGGAGGCCAAACATACTAAAAAGAAGGTGGGCAAGGATCCTGTGAAAGTGAGAAACTGGAAGCTGGGTAGAAACTGGTGTGGGTGCTTTCTGGCCGCAGAGAGCAGGCCCCACTGATGTATTTATTATACAAACTGTACGAGTCTAGCTGGCCTGGCCAGGCACATCTCACAGGTACATAGTTGGAGTCACAATAAATTCTATTTCACAAAAAAATAAAAAGAGTGTTCCCAACATCTGAAAGTTGTGGCTGTAAAAAACAGACAAGAGTTAAGAAGGTGCTACCACATCATCCTTCTCACCAGGTATAAAAAATAATGGTTAATACAGTTCATGTACCTATTGCTATATGACAAAGCACTAAAAATCATACTGCTTTAGACTAATAACCACTTTATTTCCCATGATTCTGTGGATTGGGGAGGTGCTGGTTCTGCCATTCTCTCCTGGGCTCATATTCCACCTTCTAAGTTGGCTGAGCTTTGGGCTCAGTTGGGAAAGCAAGAATGGTTAAGTCTCTTTCCATGTGGACTTTCACCCTCACATGCTGTTGGTGATGATGACTTGACGTAGAGGCTTCAGTATGCAAATATTTATCAAGCATGTGACTGTGGTACGTTTACTGATAGATTATTAGTTAAAGCAAGTCTCACAAACAAGCTTAGTTTCAAGTGGGAGGGGCCTACACAAGAACATGGAGAGGCGGGACTGGGAAGTTCGATTCACTGAAAGACATTAACCATAATAATTAGAAGTAGTGTACTTTAAAAGTTATTTGATAGAATATTCTGACTAGAAACTACTGTTTTGATTAAGCTGCAGTGGTAGCTTCACCTGAAACCATATGTAGAAATAGGACTCTTATTTCATATTCAATTACTGCGTTTTGTGTTAAAGCTCTATTATAACAAGAAGAAAAAGTTGTATAGATTTTAAAGAACTATTACATATGGTAAGTCTGTAACTAAATAAGCAATTATAGATGTGAAACACCACTATGAATCAGAAAGTCACAAACTCAGAATGGTCAAATAATAAGAAGATATGAAAGAAGAATTAACTGAAGATTAAGGATTTTTTAAAAATTGACAATGTGCAAAATGAAACCATAATGAGAAACCACTACATATTTCTTAGAATGGCTAAAATGAAAAAGATTGATAAAGCCAAGTGTTAATAAGGAAGTAGAACTAAAAATCTCATATGCTGTTGGTAGAATTGTAAAAATAGGACAACCACTTTGAAAAACACACTCCTAACCTGTGATTCAGCCATTCTACTCATAGGTATCGGTCCAAAAGAAAAGAAAGCACATGTTTATACAAATACTTGAAAATTATGTTCCTAGCAGCATTATTTGTAAAAGCCAAAACCCAGGAACAATTGAAAGATACATCAATAGGTGAATGGATAATCAATCATCATAAGATAGTAGTAAGCAATAAAAATGAACTATTGATAAATGCAATAACACAGATGAACCTCAAATTAAATATGCTGCATAACAGAAGAAAAAGTGACCTAGCCAAAGAAAAAGTGCATGCTGTATGATTCCATTTATATAAAACTCTAGAAAATGTAAACTATAGTGATAGAAGGTAGATAAGTAATCATCTGAGGAAAAAGAACTGGGAGGGAAGAGTTATAAAGGGACACAAAGAATATTTGGGGAGTGATAAATATGTTCCTTATCTTGTTTGTAGTGATGATTTCATAAGTGTATATATATATGTCAAACACAAAATTGTACACTTTAAGTATATATAGGTTATTCTACGTCAGTTATACTTCAATAAAGTCATTTAAAAGTGTGTGCACACACATTACAGGTTTTTTTGCTACAATTTATAATTCTAAATGGAGAGTTATGTCAGTATATCAAGGAAGTTGTATTAATAAATAAAACTGACAGTATTTTAATTTTTTATGCTACAACATAACAGCAATTGAATACACTGGCTCAATTGAATGCATAAAACCAGAAGGAATCAGGTTCTTTATGGCTCAGTTTAACCATGTGCTCGGGCTACGATGTACTTAGAGCTTGTTTCTATCTGATCGTTGTCCATTTTGCTCTTTCTTCGCTAACCTATCTCAACTCTTCCTTATACCCCCGTTCCAACAAGGTATCTTCACTCTCCTTTCTAGGTAAAATTCTTTATTTACTAGTAATTTTTATTGGCATTAACCTTTCTTTTTAATAGTTCTGATTTTGAATCAGGATTATTGCTCTGATTACAACATGGCATAAATTTCCTCCACACTTGTTTTCCCCATAAACTCTGCTTTAGTATGAAATTTTGCTGAATGTAAGCGTGCTGCTCCTCCAAATACACTTTATATTCTCTGCACCCTGCTTCCTGCCTTGGGAGATTGACCCACACTATAGAGGTTGCTAAATGGGCTCTCTGAACCTTCAGAACCCAGCCTCTGGCTTCTGGCTGGGTTCAGCCTGAGGGAGCCATCTAGAGAAAAGAGAGTAAAGTTGGTACACCTCTGACTGCTCTATCTCTACCAAATCCTTCCACCAGAGGCTACTGCTTCTGTATGTGACCCTCCTGACAGGGCTCCCTTTTCAGGCTCTGCTAATGGCTCTCTCCCCTTGTCTGAAAATGGTAAAAGGTCTCAGCTCCCGCATGGTTCACTGTAACTTTCCTCAAAATATCCAATTTGAGTATGTCGTCTGTTTCTAGGCAAGACCCTAACAAAACAGGTTTTGAGGAATACATACAGCATATAATAGCAAATAAGGAAGTTCTTTCTAAAAACTAAGCCAACTTTCCTTTGGTTTGGTCACTTACATACATCCATTTTCGTGGGCCATTTGAGATTTGTGCCAATTTCAGGATCACAAGGAAATATACAGCAGTATCTGTAAATATGACCTTACAACACACCACTTAGGAGTGTCCATAGTTCAGATACTATTTTTTTGAAATAAATACATTTTAAAAACTTTCCCGGGTTAAAATATAACATAATAATATGTGTCTCAGTTTACAGATTTGTCCAGCATGTGTTTTAAAACTTTATAAGTGTGAGTCAAGTACGCAGTATCCTGGCTCTCTTCCTTCCCCCACGGGAAAATTAAAAATTTGCTTTAAGTAAGTGAACTTGGTAAATGTTGCATAATTAACATTCATGCTAATGACTTTTGTTTACTAAAGGCAGTGTAACATTTCAAGATATATAAAGTGTATCTCTAAGTCCATGAGAGAAAGCACTGTAATGTAATGTCATCTTCTAATGTCATTATAAGATATAAGTAAAAGTAATGTCATCTTATTTCTTTAAGATTTCATTACATCTACAATTAGATGAATAGGGCATACTCTAGATAATAAATACTAAAGTCCAGAGGCTCATGAACAATCCATGATATTCGATACCCTACTATACAGACTGATTGCATTAAAAACCGCTATGCCAACGTGGCAGCTCTGATTAGTGATATGTCAAAGATTTTTACGTAAAAGCCCATTCTTTGAAAGTAGTAAAGAGAGCCAGAGAGCCATGCAGAGAACTAGAAGAAAATGCAGAACACCCACAGGAGGGAAAAATACCAGAGAGATGGGCAAGTGAAAGAGCTGTGCTTGAAAGAAGGCCAACGAACTGCTTGGAAAGTGCATGTATTAAAAAAACATCAAAGACTGGAAGACTAGCATAAATCTCTCTTTTGCTTCTGCAGAAGCAATACCAGCCCCAAATGTATTTCCCCAAATGATTTCCTCATTCCTCATGAACACAATAGGATGAAAATTAGTCAAAACTCAAAATACATAGTATCACATGTAAAATCATTGGTGACATTTCACAACAAAAAGAAACATTGCATACCTATTATCCCAAGCAATCTCCCTTCTACTTCTAATTAACAGAACTTTTATTTACTTTAGACACAACATGAAATAAAGTCTCTTCAGTGACACTTCAGGACACTGAAACTGTGCTTAACTTCTACCCAAATAACTACTGCTTTCAGGCAGTGGCTACCAAACACCCATCCCATGGAATCCTGCCAATCCAAGATGACTCTTTGGCAGTCTGTAAAAAAAAAAAAAAAAAAAAAACTGCAAAAAATTAATCCTTTGAACTAACTGTATTATATTTAATGAACAGTCCTTAATTTTTAAATTAAGACTTTACTCTTATATATAGCTAACTTACTTTGCTTTTTTCAAGGTGAATTTAAGATAAAAACAGGTATTTTATATTTTTTACATGTCTTTGGTTGTCAAATTTCAATTTTTCTGATTATTAAAATCCAATCTTGGAAATATGGCCAGAGAGTGCCTATTTAATAAGAGATGAGGGATTCCAAACCAAATGAAATGAGGAAATTTTCTCACTCTTACAAGAATTTCTCACCACCAAATGGATATATGATAGAAGTCTCTGGAACAGCTTTGTTTTGTTTGTTTGTTTATTTATTTATTTTGAGACAGAGAGAGAATGTGCAAACTGCACAGAGAGAAAGGCATAGAGAGAGAGAATCTCAGGCAGGCTCCACACTGTGAGTGCGGAGCCCAATGTGGGGCTCGATCTCACAAAGAGTGAGATCATGACCTGAGAGCTAAAATCAGACACTTAATCGACTAAGCCACCCAGGTGCCCCAAGATTTTCTTTATCTTTATCAGGAGACAAACTATGTGATGTTCAACATTCTTTCCACTTCCAATTTTCTATGATTCTGTCATTATAAAGGACATATCTCTATTCCATATAATGTATATAAAGTGATGACAGTGTATTATATGATTAAACATTCTTTAAGGTCTGCAGTCAGCTGTTAAATAATGTTACTCTTTTGCTACATTCTAGGAGCCATTTAGCATACAGTATACAATGAACTCTGGTTTTCCTAAAAGAGTGTATATTCTGTAGTATACTGTCTGTACTTCTCCTCCCCTCATATTATTACACCAAAATCTCCCTCCAAAACCTAAATGGCTTATCTGGAATTATTATGGAATCACATACACACATACACACATACACACAAACAATAATAATAATTTAAAAATTACTAGAATACCAAAATATATATTTTAGTGATAGTCATGAATGCAATTTAAAACTGTGGGCTAGGGACGCCTGGGTGGCTCAGTCGGTTGAGCATCCAATTTCGGCTTGGGTCATGATCTCGCAGCTCGTGAGTTAGAGCCCCACGTCAGACTCTGTGCTGGCAGCACACAGCCTGGAGCCTGCTTCAGATTCTGTGTCTCCCTCTCTCTCTTCCCCTCCCCTGCTCATTCTCTCTTTCTCTCTCAAAAATAAATAAACATTAAAAAATAATAATAAAATAAAACAAAAAACTGTGGGCTAACTACAACATACTTATATAAAAAGGATAAAATATGAGGAAGACTAGGATTATTTCCATAGCAATTACCCCTTCCTTGAAAAGGCACTATAAATTATAAAAATAAAAAATTATAATCCAATCAAATCGAAAGAAAATGCTGTTGACTTTTCATAAGAATAATTTAATAAGCAGTATAAGCAACTGACAATGTCCATAGCAACAGGTTCTCAATAAAGTATTTGCCAGAGAAATGGATGGCAATGGACACATCTTGTACATCTCCACAGGGGGAAGGAGGAGGTCTTAAGACTGTGCACCACTGGTTTGGAAGAAGGTATCAAAACCCAGGTGCAGTATGTATGGCTTCTCATATTAAGAGACTTTTTTTTTTTTTTAACTTAAATTCAAGTTAGTTAACATATAGTGTAGCATTGGTTTCAGGGGTAGAATTTACTCATTCATCACTTACATGTAACACCCAATACTCATCCCAACAAGTGCCCTCCTTAATGTCCATCACCCATTTAGCCCATCCTCCCACACAGCTCCCTTCCGCAACCCTCAGTTCTCTGTATTAAGTCTCTTGGGGCACCTGGGTGGTTTAGTAGGTTGAGCGTCCAACTTCAGCTCAGGTCATGATCTCGCAGTCCATGGGTTCAAGCCCTGCATCAGGCTCTGTGCTGACAGCTCAGAGCCTGGAGCCTGCTTTGGATTCTGTGTCTCCCTCTCTTTCTGTCTCTCCCCCACTCACACTCTCTTTCTCTCTCAAAAATAAACATTTAAAAAATATTTTTTTAAAAAAAAGTCTCTTATGGTTTGCCTCCCTCTCTGTTTTTATCTTATTTTATTTTTCCTTCCCCTGAGATCTTCTCAGTCATAAAAAATGATTTCTATATTTTGGAGCTACTAATATTCAAATAAAGGGCTAGTATGACTATAAAGCAAGCTTATTAAAATCTATCCACTAAAAAATAAATATTTTGAGGGCCTACTAGATAGAAGGCATTGTGCTTAATAACAAGAAGATAATAAAGTCAAGATAAAGTCAACATTCTCAAGGTGCATGTGACATTAGACAGTATCTCAAGCAGCCACTGCATGAATGTATGGCTTTCTCCATCTCCATTTGATTCAGTCACTTCTCTTTTAATTATTCTCCTACCTTTCCATTAGTTCAGTTTTTTCCTTTTCCTTCCTCAATGGTTCCTTGTATCAACCACCTTTATGTCTATGAACTTGAGTTTATTTTTTTAAGTGAACTCCACACCCAACGTGGGGCTCGAACTCATGATCCCAAGATCAAGAGTTGCATACACTACCAAATCAGCCAGCCAGGCACCCCAAACTTGAATTTCTTAATTCAAACTACAGCAGTCTACCCTTACCTACAGTTTCATTTTCTGGATTTCAGTGTTACCCACGGTCAACCACGATCCAGAAGCAGATGATCCTCCTTCTGAAGTACAATGAGAGGTCAATAGTAGCCTAACTACATCATAACACCTACTTCATTCACCTCACTTCATCTCATCACATAGGTATTTTATCATCTCACATCGTCACAAGAAGAAGAGTGAATACAGTATAATAAGATATTTTGAGAGAAAGAGACCATTACATAACTTTTATTACAGCATATTGTTATAACTGTTCTATTTTATTATTGTTGTTAATCTCTTATTGTGCCTAATAGGGGCACTTGTACCCCAGTGTTTTCTTTTTTAAATGTTTTTATTTATTTTTGAGACAGAGAGAGACAGAGCATGAGCGGGGGAAGGGGCAGAGAGAGAGGGAGACACAGAATTTGAAGCAGGCTCCAGGCTCTGAGCTGTCAGCACAGAGCCCGACGCGGGGCTCGAACTCACAGACTGTGAAATCGTGACCTGAGCTGAAGTCGGACGCTTAACCGACTGAGCCACCCAGGTGCCCCGTACCCCAGTGTTTATAGCAGCACTCTCAACAATAGCTAAATTATGGAAAGAGCCTAAATGTCCATCAACTGATGAATGGATAAAGAAATTGTGGTTTATATACACAATGGAATACTACGTGGCAATGAGAAAGAATGAAATATGGCCTTTTGTAGCAATATGGATGGAACTGGAGAGTGTTATGCTAAGTGAAATAAGTCATACAGAGAAGGACAGATTCCATATGTTTTCACTCCTATGTGGATCCTGAGAAACTTAACAGAAGACCATGGGAGAGGGGAAGAAAAAAAAATGGTTAGAGAGGGAGGGAGCCAAAACATAAGAGACTCCTAAAAACTGAGAACAAACTGAGGGTTCATGGGGGGTGGGAGGGAGGGGAGGGTGGGTGATGGGTATTGAGGAGGGCACCTTTTGGGATGAGCACTGGGTGTTGTATGGAAACCAATTTGACAATAAATTTCATATATTACAAAAAAAAAAAAAAAAAAAAAAAGAGCATTTCTAGGCCTTGGTAGCCGCAGTGCAATGTGGTTTAGAGAACATCGATTAAGGAAGCATTTTCCTGATTGACGAAAAATAACTCATTTATGATCATCTACCTCTTCTGGAAGGTTATGCAGTGTATTAATGTAGCACATAATAAAACAACAAAAAAATTTATGTATTTCTTAAATTAGCTACTTCTATTTTCCAATCTCCATGTGCTTTGCATGTTCCTGCTATCATGCAAAGAAGATCCCCTCTGCATTTAATAAAACAATGTGTTAAAACAAACAAACAAACAAATCAGGGCAGTCCCTTTACACTGAAAAACTTCCAGCTAAGTAGCTATGTAACAGTATGTGTCACTCTGTTTAAAACAATAAAAGTAAAATCAACAACAAAAGTATACTCCACTTCTACAGAAATATACTGAGAAAACATATGCACATAACAAAAACTCTACTAAGAAGTTACTGTTTAAATAAGTGTGTAACTTATTTGCTAATTTTAAAATAATTCTATTATTAACTCTAAAAATAACTGGCCAGAAAATAGGAAGGTTGGATGCATGAACAAGAAGTTAGGGCACCCTAAATGCAAGGGTATGTTCCATCTACAGACCTGGCAAGTGGGCAAAGGCCTGGGTCCACAACTAACTATGACTGAATCTCACTTAGTTTCAGTTTCTTCATGTATAAAATGAGAATAGCACAATCTCCTCCACAGTCTTGTTTTAAGATTAAATGATGTTACATAATGGAAAATATGTAACAGACTAGATACATAGTAGGCATTCAACATTTGCTTTCCATTCCCCAGTGCTATAATAGCATAGTCAACAAGCATATGCCTCATAAAAATTTTGAGTTATAACTTTTTTCTAAATCCCAGAATCTGGGAAACAGATTTTAAAAGAATTGACCTATAATTAGACTCGTTATTATATTCAACTTTGGAGTTATTAAAAAGTGTCTAATCTGTTCAACATCACCATCTTCTAACCCACTGCACACTTAGAATTAACTCTTAAAATGTGTACATATTCACAAAGCACTAGCTCAGAGAGAAAATTCTATTCACCAGCAAGCATAATGCAACACTTGCAAGAAACACAAGACAATCCTATGTGGAAATGTCCTTGAGACAATAAACATTCTGACAAAGATGCTACATACAGTTGTTTATTATAATCAGATCAGCAAATAAGTGAAAACAAAATGAGTACTTCCTGCCATCATCTTCCATTAGAAAGAAAGGTATAAAACAAGAGAGAAAAAAGACAGCATGCAGGCAAGAGAAAGTTTATATATAATAACAAGACACACTAGAAGTTACAGAAGTTACAGTCCATGAAATGACTTGTGAACTTAATTCAAAAGTATCTTTGCATTTATTCATCAATAACACTCTTAAAACCACCCAGCAAATGATACACACATATCATATCTCTTGCTAGAATGATTCCTCTACTGTGAAATAATTTAAGGAGCAGAAATGAGAAGAGGAAAATAAATGTCTACAATAGATATATTTTCTTAAATAGGCAAATTCTATTTTAATAAGGACTACATTCATTGCCCCTATGGTGATTAATTTTGTGTCAATGTGGCTAGGCCACAATAACTAGATTTGGCCAAATAATATTCTAGATGTTTCTGTCAAGGTAGTTTTACGTAAGATTAATATTTAAATCAGTAAAGTTTGATTCTTAAGCAGATTATGCTCTATAATGTGAGTGTGCTTTATCCAGTCAGTTGAAAGTCTTAATATGAAAAAACAAAAACAAAACAAAAAACTGACCTCCTTGGGGGAAGAAAGAATTCTATCTTTGGACTGAAATTGCAACTCCTCCCTCAGTATCTAAATTTTGGACTTGCCAGCCTTCACAATCATGAGCCAATTTCTTGAAATCTCAATCTCTCTCCTTCCCTCTTTCTCTCTTTCTCTGTCTCTGTCTCTGTCTCTCTCTCTCACCATACACATACACACACATATATCCCACATGATACTGGTTTTGTTTCTAGGGAGAACCCTAACTAATATGACTCCCATACCATTAAATTCAACCCTCAATAAATGACCTCATCACCAACTACATATAATCACCTTACTCTTCCTTTTTGTCTTATTTTTTTTTATAAAATGATCCCTCAATAAATGAATCTTGTAAAAACAAAAACAATCTCCTTAATCATACAGTTAGCAGGGTTGATAAGGAATGGAAAACCTTTCAAGAACTGCAAACCCAACCCAGCAGGTAGGCAAATGCCTTCTACGAATACATCTTTCTGTGGAGTTTCCACAGGTCTACATGCACTTGAACTTAAAGGGCCAAACATCAGGAAAACTGAAATCAACAAAGTTTCCCTCCAGCACAGCAGCTTATCTTCTTCTCTGTGACACCCATTCTTTTTCAGCACCTTTGTCAACACATCAGTGCCCTAATTCTCACGCTGGCTTCAATATAGTATTGAGTTCCTCTAGCCAGATTATCATCTCACTTTTTGCATCTTCTCAACTCCAGGATTCCCATTTGGTTTTCTATAATTTCTAACTCCTTACTGAAATCCTTTATCTGTTGAGTCATTGTTACCATGCTTTCTTTAATTTTAGAAACACAACTCATTTAGTTCTTAGAACATATTATATGAATATAATATGGTATAACAACTCTAGAAATCTGTCTTCCTCCACAATGTGCAGCTACTAATGTCTCTGCTCTGCTCTGCTTTTCTTTAATTCTTGTTATTTTAAAGCCTAGTTTCCTGGAGTTGCCCCTGTGTCTATGTAGCTTAGCCAATGATTCAACAAAGAATTTACTTAAATACTCAATAAAGGTTGTCATCCTTTCCAAAAGGATCTATGTGTGGTCAGGGTAGTATATCCAACATCCAGAACAGTTTCAAGTCTCCCCACATTTTAGTTTAGTCTCCACTGTGGAAAGCCATCATAAAAGTTACTATAATAAAAAAACACAGAAACTAAAAAACATTTTCCTTAATGATGCTAATCTTTTATTTCAAAACTGAATTCTGTTCTATTACTTGTTTTCTTTTGTCTCCTACTGTCACCCTGCATATGAGAAAACAGTAGGCAGAGAAATAACAAGGCTTGAGCCACAGGAAACCCTAAATATGTTTTTAATTCCTTTCTCTTCTCTCTTGTAAGAGCATTGTCTTATGGTAACAAAGATTTTAGGATAGCAAAATTCACTCTCTGGAATAACAATATAAACTTTTAACAGTGGTTCAAAGAATTTTTTTAATTTCCTTACCCAGAAGATCCAGTGCTCTTACAAACACCAAGGAGGGGCCTTTTTTCAGCAAAGTTGTCACACTTTTGAGTACCTGATAAAGAACATAAAATAAAATGTAAAATAAAACTTTGAGAAGTATTCTTGTATATTTTCCATTATCTTCATGCTCTCAAATTATTTACAGCTGAAGAGACAGCAAAACATTCATTATAAATTGACATAATTTATACACTTGACTGAACAAAAATAGAACAGCTATAAGTAAAACATAACTATTTTTAAAGTGGAACCAGCATTTAAAATATCTTTTTTAAAAAACTGGCACCAACTTCAATCTTATACACATTCTCCATGAGATCAGAAACCTCTTCCAACTCCACCAACTAATTACCTAAGACTAGTATAATTTTCATGTCAAAACTAAATAAAGGTAGGTCAGGCAAGAAAAAATATAAAATTATAGGCCATTATCAATATACATAAATGCAAAATTCCTTTTTAAAAATGTAAACTGAGTAGCAATATATGAGAAAAAACAAAGTCTCGTAACAAAGTTGGATTTACTCAAGTTATAATTTCACATTACGAAACCTACTAATGTAATTGCTTATATTAGCAATGTAGCAGATGCAGAAAAAACATTCTATTCTGCACTATTCTATATACTATCCTGTATTCATCTAGTCATGATGAGAACAAAACAAAACAAAAAAACTTGTTCTCTTGTCCCAATAATGATTATTTACAAAATATTCTACAACAAATCATAGGTAATGCTTTCAGAGTACTGCCATGAAAATCAGTAATAACACAAGGATATCCAATTAAATGTTCTATTCAACCCTATTCTGGAAGTCCTAGACAGGATAATAACAATAAATGAACTCAATAATATTGAGTTCAATAATAATAATATTGAACTTAATAATGTTGAGTTCAATAATATTGCTGGATATAAAATCAATGTATTAGCAGCAACAAGCAGAAGAATAATGTCAGGAGTCAGAACCACAAAAAAAAAAAAAAAAAAAAAAAAAAGATGCTCAACCTCACACATGAGAGAAATTCCACTTAAAACTATATTGAAATTTGCTAATTTTCAGAAGTGATAATGGTACTATGGTTATAATTTTAAGATTCCTTATCTTTTGGAAATAAATAATAAAATATTAACCAATAAGCTGGCATGATATCTGGGAGAAGATAGTTCACAATTTTCTGGATAAAGGGGAATAGATGTTAATGAAATAAGATTAGCCATAAAATGATGGGTAAGATTATTAGAGATTGATATACTATTTTTACTACTTCTGAATAAATTAGAAATTTTCCATTAAAAATGTTTAAATTATACTTATAAACACTGACCTTTACATAAGACCTTCTCAAAAAAATCCAAAAGTTCTGTAAAATTTTCTGGTTATATCAATCAGTTATAAATGCAAATAGCCTTCAATAGAGAAATATCACTGCTAAGATTTCATCCTACATATATACTCAGCCATGAGGAAAGTAGCTTGTATACAAAATTATTCACTGTAGCATTGTTTGTAACAGCAGAGGACTAGTAAGTTCTAAATATATAACAAAGTATTTCCTATAGCTGTAAAAGAATAAATGTATGCTCTATGAAAATATGGAATGAAATCCAAAATATATATATATGTGTGTATATATATATATATATATATATATAAACAGAAAAATACAAAATATTGTCCCATTTTTTGTATAACATGGAGAAAAAAGACTTATTTGCATATAAACATATCCACACACACTCTAAGATACATACAAAATCTTATCTAATGGCCACCAATGGGAGGGAGAATGGAAAAAACAAAAGATAGAGAACAAAAATGGGAAAAAAAGTTTTTCATAGTCTATATACTTTATACTTTTTAATTTTAAAACCATATGAACATGTTAATTTCCCCCAAATTTTGCTTTGTTTTGAAATAAGGAGACAAATGCCAGAAGACACCAGTATGTGTTTATTTCACTTTCTGAGATAAGCTGGTAGACTGAAGATATGCATTTCATTTTGTCCGTTCTGAAAATTCCAGTGAAAGCATATTAAATCAAACAGGGTTAAAAACTATATAATAACATCAACAAATACTGGAACTAGATAAGTGATAACTAACTTAGCAGTCCTAAGTGAAAGTTCAAGCTACTCTTGGGAGAAAAAACAGAATCTGAGACTCAAATTACTTGACACCTGATTATACCAGGTATACCTGAGATTTATCCTTATACAGTTAGGAGATTGTAAAGGAGTTTGTAAGCTTTCTCTGGAGAATTTAACAAGTCAGTCCATGAATAAAAGACCAAAAGACACTGTCAGTCAGAAGACCCCAACAAAGAGCACAACTAAAGCACCAAACAATAAATTAAAAATTGACAAACACATCACAGAACTTTCAATCAGGTTTTTAGTTTGTCACTTATAAATACGTGCAGACAAGGAAAAGGAAAACAATCATCTGCAAAGTGGCTAACTCTATACAGGAAGAAAAACATCTATCTATCTATCTATCTATCTATCTATCTATCTATCATTTCTAAGATATAAGAGAAGCTATTTTAGGCATGGAACAATACAAGAATGCAATGAAAATGGACTCTTGGAGAATAAAAGAGAACTCCTGGAAATTAAAAAACAAGATAGATTACTTAATAAACTCAACACAAGGGTCAAAGGTAAAACTGAGAAAATGTCTCAGAGAGCAAAAACACAAAACTAGAGGGAAATGGCATAATCTACACACACACACACATGAAATGTTAAAGGAGCAATCTCAAAAGTCTAATATAAATAGGAGAAAAGGGAAAAAACAGAGAAAATAGAGAGGAAGAAATCATCTATGAAATGTTTCAAAAAAATTTTCACTGAACAAAAGTATATGAGTTTATAAGCCCTTTGAGAGTCTAGAACAATTGATTGAACAGATCAACCCCAATGTGTATTGTTTCAGGATAATGGCAACAAGAAGTTTCTACAAGTCTCCATGGAGAAAAAACAGGTTGTTTACAGAAGCAAGAATTCCAGTGGCTACTCTAGGTATTATATAACATCAAAAAAAAACCCAGCTAACATCATATAAACTGAATGCTTTCCCCCTAAAATCAGAAGCAAGGCAAGAATATCCATTCTCACCACTGCTATTTAACATACTACTGGAAGTTCTAGCCAAGGCAATAAGACAAGAAGGAAAGAAAAAAGGTATACAGATAAGAAAGGAAGAAATAAAATCCCTATGTGCTGATAATATGACTGACACACAGAATCAACATCAAACATAACAAAAAAAAGAAGCGAATTAGTGAGTTAGTTCAGCAAAGTTATAGGAGATACGATCAACATACAAAAATCAACTATTTCTTAGAACTACCCTACAACCCAGCAATTGCACTACTAGATATTTATCCAAGGGATACAGGTGTACTGTTTCGAAGGGGCACATGCACCCCAATGTTTATAGCAGCACTATCAACAATAGCTAAAGTATGGAAACAGCCCAAATGTCCATCAATATATATATATGTCCATATATATATGTCCATATATATATGTCCATCATATATATATATATATATATATATACACACACACACACACACACACACACACACACACACACACACACAATGGAGCATTACTGAGCAATCAAAAGAATAAAATCTTGGCCATCTGCAACTACGTGGATGGAACTAGAGGGTATTATGATAAGCAAAATTAGAGAAAGACAAATATATGACTTCACTCATATGAGGAATTTAAGAGACAAAACAGACGAACATAAGGGAAGGGGAGCAAAAAGAATATAAAAACAGAGAGGGGGACAAAACATAAGGGACTCTTAAATACAGAGAACAAACTGATGGTTGCTGGAGGGGCTACGGGTGGGGGATGGACAAAACGGGTAAGGAACATTAAGAAAGAAACTTGGAAAGAGCACTGGGATGTTATACATAAGAGATGAATCACTGGGATCTACTCCTGAAAACATTATTGCACTATATGCTAACTAACTTGGATGTAAATTAAAAATAAATAATTAAAATTAAAATTAAAATTAAAAAAATAAAACAGGATATCCTATAGTGGATGTACCTGGAGCATATTATGCTGAATGAAATAAGCCTGACAAAGAAAAACAAATATTGCATGATCCCATTTAAATGTGGGATCTGCAAAGAATGAAACTAGACCTCTTTCTTACACCATTCACAAAAATAAACTCAAAATGGATAAAGGACCTGAATGTGAGACAGGAAACCATCAAAACTCTAGAGGAGAAAGCAGGAAAAAAACCTCTGACCTCAGCCGCAGCAATTTCTTACTTGACACATCTCCAAAGGCAAGAGGAATTAAAAGCAAAAATGAACTATTGGGACCTCATGAAGATAAAAAGCTTTTGCACTGCAAAGGAAACAACAAAACTAAAAGGCAACTGATGGAATGGGAAAAGATATTTGCAAATGACATATCGGACAAAGGGCTAGTATTCAAAATCTATAAAGAACTCACCAAACTCCACACCCAAAAAACAAATAATCCAGTGAAGAAATGGGCAGAAGATATGAATAGACACTTTTCTAAAGAAGACATCCAGATGGCCAACAGGCACATGAAAAGATGTTCAGCGTCACTCCTCATCAGGGAAATACAAATCAAAACCACACTAAGATACCACTTCATGCCAGTCAGAGTGGCTAAAATGAACAAATCAGGAGACTTTATATCTGGAGAGGATGTGGAGAAATGGGAACCCTCTTGCACTGTTGGTGAGAATGCAAACTGGTGCAGCCACTCTGGAAAACAGTGTGGAGGTTCTTCAAAAAATTAAAAATAGATCTACCCTATGACCCAGCAATAGCACTGCTAGGAATTTACCCAAGGGATACAGGAGTGCTCATGCATAGGAGCACTTGCACCCCAATGTTTATAGCAGCGCTTTCAACAATAGCCAAATTATGGAAAGAGCCTAAATGTCCATCAACTGACGAATGGATACAGAAGATATGGTTTATATATAAAATGGAATACTACTTGGCAATGAGAAAGAATGAAATCTGGCCATTTGCAGCCATGTGGATAGAACTGGACAGTGTTATGCTAAGTGAAATAAGTCAGGCAGAGAAAGACAGAAACCATATGTTTTCACTCTTATGTGGATGCTGAGAAACTTAACAGAAGACCGGGGGGGAAGGGAAGGATGGGGAAAAAAGTTACAGAGAGGGAAGGAGGCAAACCATAAGAGACTCTTAAATACTGAGAACAAACTGAAGGTTGATGGGGGTTGGGGGAGAGGGGAAAGTGGGTGAGGGGTACTGAGGAGGGCACCTGTTGAGATGAGCACTGGGTGTTGTATGGAAACCAATTTGACAATAAATTATATATATAACACGGATTATAAGTTATATATTATATATTATCATATACTGAATATTATAAATTATATATATTATTATACACTGAATATTATAAATTATATGTATTATATATATTGTGTGTATGTATATATATATATATATATATATATAAAACACTGAAAAAAATAAATGTGGAATCTGCAAAAATTGAACTTATAAAAGCAGAGAGTAGAATGGTGGTTGACGAGGATTGGGGAGTGGGGGAAATGACGAGATGTTAGCCAAAAGGTGCAGAGTTTCAGTCATGCAGGATGAATGTACTCTGGAGATGTACAGCATGGTGACTGTAGCTAATAATATTATATTGTATACTTGAATTTTGCTAACAGAGTAGATTTTATTTTCACCACACCAAAACAACACAAAAAAACAAAAAATGGTAACTATGTAAAATGATAACTATATTAATTAATTTGAGTGTGGTAATCATTTCAGGATATATACATACACGAAACATCACACTGTAATCCTAAATATATGTAATTTGTAATATAATTTGGCAATTATACCTCAATGTAATGTATACCTCAATTATACCAATATGTAATGTAATTTGTCAATAATACCTTAATAAAGCTGGGGGGAAAAATCAGCTATTTCCATCTACTAGCAATGAATGTATGAAAAATGAGATTAAAGGTACAATAACAATTTGTACACCTGCAACTAATATTACACTAACTGGAATTTAAATAAAAACTTCTTTAGAAAGTAAAATTACATTTATAATTGCTCTAAAATTAAATACTCAGGTATAAATCTAACAAAACATGTGTAGAACTTATATACCGAAAACTACAAAATGCTGACAAAAGAAACGAATGACAATCCAAATAAATGGAGATATATAATTGATATAAGATACACAGATTAAGGGAACAGAAAAGCACCCATAAATATGGCCAACTGATTTTTATAAGGGGGAACAGCAATTAAATGGAGGAAGAGTAGTTGTCTTTTCAACAAATAGTCCTGGAGCAAATGGATATCCATAAGAAAAAAATAAAACCTAACCTAAACCATACACCTTATCCAAAATTAACTCAAAATAGATCATAGATTTATATGTAAAACTATGTAGCTTTTAGAAGAAAATTTAGAAGAAAACCTGCAGGACCTAGAAGAGTCTCAGACATACACAACATAAAAAGTATGATTCACAGGACCAAAAAAAATCAATAAATTGGATTTAATTAAAATTAAAAACAAGCAAAAAACTTTTAATAATAAAAAAAAGCTACACTTTGGGGGAAAAAAATACTTACAAAACACATGTCTGACAAAAACCCCATATCCACAATATATAAACTCAAACTCAACGCTAAAAAAAACATACAATCCTATTAGAAAATGGGCCAAAGATATAAAGAGATATTCCACTGAGGGACACCTGGGTGGCTCAGTCAGTTAAGCATCCAACTTTGGCTCAGGTCATGATCTCACAGCTTGTGAGTTTGAGCCCTGTGTCAGGCTCTGTTCTGACAGCCCAGAGCCTGAAGCCTGCTTCAGATTCATTCTCTCTCTCTCTCTCTCTTTCTCTCTCTCTCTCTGCCCCTCTCCCACTCACACTCTATCTCTCTCTGTCTCTCAAAAATAAGCATTAAAAAAAATTTTAAATAAAAAAAATGAGATATTCCACTGAAAAGATATGGGTAGCAAATAATACAGATGAAAAGACTGTCAACAAATAATACAGATGAAAAGACTGTCAACATTACCAGCCATCAAGAAAATGGAAATTAAGACCACAATGAGATACAATTGTACAGCTATTAGAATAACTAGAAGAGAAAATTATTACAGTGACAAATGTTGGCAAAGATGTAGAGAAACTAGATCTTTTATACATTCCTAGTGGAAATGTAAAATAGTACAGTCCCTCTAGAAAAGAGTTTGATGTTTTCTTTAACAACAACAAAAACAACAAAACATATACTTACCATACATCCCAGCAATCACAGTACTGGGCATTCATCCCAGAGAAATAAAAACGTATTTCCAAACAAACTTGTACACAAATGTTTATAGTAGTTTTATTTGTAATAGCCAAAAAGTGAAATCATCCCAGATGTCATTCAACAGATGAATGATATCTCTATACCATGTAATATTAATCATTACAAAAATGAAACTGTTCATACACTGAACAACTTGAATATAACTCAGGAACATTGTGCTAAGTGAAAAAGCCAATCTCAAAACTTCACATACTGTGTTATTCCAGGTATGTAACAATCTTGAAATGACAAAATTATTATAGAAATGGAGAGCAGACTGATGGTTCTCAAAAGTTAGGGATGGTGGAAGAAGACAACATGAAGGAAATCGTTGTAGTGATGGTCTAGATTTGTATCTTTTTTGTGGTGGTGGTTAAAGCGATCTACACTTGTGATCAAACATCATGGAACTATGTGCACACATTCCAGCACTGTCGATTTCTTGGTTAACATATTATTCTATACTTATATATGATGTAACCAGTGGGAAAAATTAGGTGAAAGGTACACAGCACCCTTCTCTAGTATTTTTGCAACTTCCTGTAAATACATAATATTTCAGAAAAGTCCTTGCTAGGATTGCTTTATAAATGTTTTTCTACAATATTAAATAATTTGGATTTTACTCCTTAAAAAGGTACATATGTCTTGCAGAAGAATGAAACTGGACCACTTTCTTACACCATACAAAAAAATAAATTCAAAATGGATGAAAGATCTAAATGTAAGACAGGAAACCATCAAAATCCTAAAGGAGAAAACAGGCAGCAACCTCTCAGCCACAGCAAATTTTTACTAAACATGTCTACAGAGGCAAAGGAAACGAAAGCAAAAATGAAATACTGGGACCTAATCAAGATAAAAAGTTCTTCACAGCGAAGCAAACAAGCAACAAAACGGAAAGGCAACCGACAGAATGGGAGAAGATACCTGCAAATGACATACTAGATAAAGGGTTAGTATCCAAAATCTATTAAGAACTTCTCAAACTCAACACCCAAAACAAATTATCCAGAGAGGAAATGGGCAGAAGACATGAACAGACACTTTTCCAAAGAAGACATCCACATGGCTAAAAGATACATGAAAAGATGCTCAACATCACTCACCATCAGACAAATACAGATCAAAACCACAATGAGATACTACCTCACACTTGTCAGAATGGCTAAAATTAACAACTTGGGAAGCAACAGATGTTGGTGAGGATGCAAAAAAATTTTGTGCTGTTGGTGGGAATGCAAACTGGTGCAGCCAACTCTGGAAAACAGTATGGAGGTTCCTCAAAAATTTTTAAATAGAACTACCCTACAACTCACCAATAGCACTACTAGGTATTTATCCAAAGGATACAAAAATACTGATTTGAAGGGGCACATGCACCCTGTTTATAGCATTATCAATAACAAATTATGAAAAGAGCTCAAATGTCCATCAACTGATGAATGGATAAAGATGTGACATGTGTGTGTGAATATATACATACATATATGTGTGTATGTATATGTGTGTGTGTGTGTATATATATATATAAGAATATATATACATATATGTATGTATAGACAATATGCATTGTACATATATATTACGTATGTATATTTATACACATATGATATATATACACACATATACATACACACACACACACACACATATACACAAACACAATGGAATATTACTCAAAGATCAAAAAGAATGAAATCTTCCCATCTGCAACAATGCGGATAGAACTAGAGTATATCATGCTAAGCAAAATAAGTCAGAGAAAGAGAAACATCTATTATTTCACTCATATGTGGAATTTAAGGAACAAAACAGATGAACATAGGGGAAGGGAAGGAAAAATAAAGTAAAATAAAAATAGAGGGAGGTAAACCATAAGAGACTTAAATATAGAGAAAACTATATTTAAATTGAACATTGCTGGAGGGAGGTGAGTGGGCAACAGGCTAAATGGGTGATGGGCATTAAGGAAGGCAGTCGTTGGGGTGAGTACTGGGTGTTATATGTAAGTGAGGAATCACTAAATTCTACTCCTGAAACCAATATTACATTATATGTTAACTAACTGTATAAATGATTAATTTACTAAGGATTACGTGCTGTTATCCCTGCTAAACAAATAAATCAAATTTCACAATTAACAATGTAACTTGAGTGAAGCACAAGTTAACAATTAACTGGTCCAAAGCCCACAATATTTATGTTCCAAATTAATTACAGCTTGACTTCATCTATGCAAACCTAATTCTTCACTCCTACATATTTCACCTTCACTTTTAACAATAACTATTTTACTTCTGCTTCCTGGTCTCTGTAAGGTCTTTACAGTTTGTACCTGTGTTATACATAACAACTTGATATTCTGATGAATGAAACATCATGTCTTTAAAATGCAAATAATACTGGCAAGAATAGTTTGATTGTTTTGCATTTCTCAAACCTAAACGGAAGAACTCCCATTGGTTTCAGCTGACCTAACAGGTTACATAAGTACTCCTGACTTTGCACTAGAAGGTCAGCCACCTGACACTTACTGAAGACTTATACTCTTCATGGATATTCAGAGAAGATAGCCAAGCAAAAATTTTAAACCCTCTCCCTCAACACAATTTTAAAAACCTTAACTTGCCAAAAGCATAACCTCCAATGCAACTACTACCAAAACCATGCAAGTAGAAAAGACCAACGTCAACAATAAGCAAACAAATAATAACAGAACCTCCAAATCTATTTGAGGCATGCTTTTCAGTTTAAAAAAAAAAAACAAAACTTTAATTTTGGAGTTAGAAAACTAAGTAACAAAACCTTAACTCTGCTTTAAATAATGTCATTGTAGATGGTTTGAAGAAATACAGTTTTTAAAGTGTTAGTATAAAAATTCTACAATCTCATGAACACTATAGCTATTAACCTGATTTTTCATGCAGTATAAATAGGAGCATGTACTCTCCATGATGCCTAATGGAGTCATCACCCTCCCATAATGTAATCCTCCAAATTGTAGAGGATTAACTTTTTATATATAAAATTGTGTTTATTTGCATGTACAATAGAGAGAATGACGTTACACACACCTGTTCTACAGCATTTAACAGAATGTAGCATGATGATTGAAATGAAAAGCGGCTAGCCAAATCCATCAAATATAAAAACTATTGCAATCCTGTTGTAAAGTCCTTTTGTTAAACTCCTTTTATTCTAAATCCTTTTAATTCTGTCCTATAACACTAAAACATTTATAAAAAGCTTAAAATCCTAATAAATCGCACAATTAAAGTAATGAAAATGGGCTTTCCCACCAAGTCACAACTCCCCTCTCCCTCAACAAAATTCAAGACAGTTTGCATGTCAGAAAATGTTAAATAATATCCCCCACCATACATACCATTATAAACTCATTTAAACCAAAGAGTTTAAGCTCATAAATAAGCCTTAAAGATTTCAAGAAATCAAACAGAAACCACTTTTGCAAGGATCCGAAAACAGATCCAGAGGCAAATACAAATCCAAGTGATAATGAAATATGCCAACTCTACTATGACGCCTTGAACATAAAGATCTTACACAAAAGTATGCTAATACTAATAAAATTTAAATGAGAATGTATTTTACAGAAAGATCCCATTGAACAATTTAATTCATCTTATCAGTTAATTAAACCATTTTCAAGCCTCCTCCATTTTTTCTTATTTTACTGAAATAATTTTCTTTTAGAAAAGATTTAATCCAACCAGTTTGTCCATGTCCAGTCTTCCTTATAGATTCTCTCAATGTGAGCTTCAAGTTGCAGTCATTATTCTGCAGATCTAAATTTTAGCTAGAAATACGATTCTATTGTCATTTATAGTCAAATTTTATTGTGTGTAATTTTAGATTCTTTCAGGATCTTTTCCCACTAAAAAATTATATTTTCTTACAAAATTTTCTACTTTATGCTTCAAAATAATCTCCAGTATAATCTGGGTAATCCTCATATTTATATCTTACCTAAAAGAGAAAAATGCAAGGAATTTTTTAAGACAGAGAAGACAGAGATGAAGTTGGAGATGAGCAGGGAGATAGATACAGGAAACTAGATACAGAGGTTGCAGGTTCCATCAACCAACCACAAGGAAGATAAACAGGACAGAAATCTTATTACCTTGAACAATTTTATCTAAATATGACCACCAAAGACATATTTGTCATTTGCCTCAAACATCCAAAATATGTGTAATACATTTTAGCTCCCACAGTTTCAAGAAGTTTAATATATTAAAGACATTTTTTCATTACAGCTAGCTTTATTACCTTCCTCCATAAATTAAAGTGTTCGATATGTGAAGTATCCCTTAATAATGGCATCACATGCTTCACTTTAATAATCTGGCTTCTGCGGCTCTTTCACAGATGAGACTCCTCAGACCCTAACAAACACAAAGTACAAACCATCCATCTGACAGCTGAGTAAACTGATATTAAGAGAGGTTAAATAACTCGACCAAGTTGTTGTGCTATTAAATGCCACATGTGAACCTGAAAGACAGTCCAGAATTCCTTCCTTTGCTACCATTGGTCACTGAAAAAAGCTACTGCCAGAAAATTAGGATCAACTTCCCTGCTGAAAAATAAACAAAATTATTAGCAAAGGCTAATGTATTTAATCCCTTAGTGCTTTAATTCTTTCATCTGTAAAGTGAGGATAAATACCAATACCTCACATAGGATTGCTGTGAGGATTTAGAAAGATAATAAATGCAATGGACTAAGCAAGGTGCTGTAACATGTAACAACTCAATAATCTTGATGTAGTTATGATTGTTGCTGGCAACTCTAGTGTGGTGAATCCATTCATCTGCTTTTCTGGTAAAAAACAAAACAAAACAAAACAAAACAAAACAAAACAAAACAAAACAAAACAAACAAAATACTGTTCACATCCTTGAGTTTCTATTTGCTCTCCTACCATGGGGCCAGTATCTCTTTGACCTAACCCCCTCTGTGTCTTGTACACTCATAATGGAATACGCCAAGCACACTTCTGCCTCAGGAATGCTGCACTTTTCTGCTCTCTGCTTAGAAATACCAAGTTATGCCCTAGTTATGTGCATAGGTCACTTGCATGCTTTTTTTTTTTAGGTCATGCTAAATATTTTCCAATCAGAAAGATCATCGCTAATCATGTTCAGACTCCTTACTCTGATTTTTCTTCAAAACACTTAACAGATTACATTATAATATATATGTATTTCTCTTTGGTAAATTATACCTACATTAAAAATATGAAGCAAATGAGAAATTTGTTCAGTAGCAAAGGAAATAAACTGTGTGCATAACATTGATAATGGTTAATTAGAATGGTTAAGACTAGTGAGCTTTTCCTTTTTCTTATCTAAAATGTGACCAAAATATTTATAATTATTCAGGGAAAAAGGTATAGAGGAGTTTATTATCCCACTCTTTCTACCTTTCTGGGGCTTTGATGTTCTTCAAAATAAGAAGTTGGAATATATATGCATTAGAATACAAAGTAATCTACTTCATTCAAAATGTTAATTACATCCACTTTAGAAGTGATGGCCAATGCTACAACATAAAGGTTTTTAACAAGTTTTACCTCAAACTTTTTAGAAAAAGGTTTGCCTAAAACGCAAAATAACCTCAGAAAGGATAACTAATCTTTCATTTGAATTGCTGAACTACAAACGTGAACATGATCATGCACAGTCCCATATCAAAGTCAAATAATATTTACAATTGTTCATGAGTCTTAATCATGAATATAATAAATTTCTTACATATTCACAGTCATTGTATACATGTATATTTCACATTTCAAATAAAACATGTATATTAAATACAGATTTTTTTTAGATGTGTTTTACAAAATGGGATCACAGTATACATATCATCTGAATCTTATTTTCCTCACTCAATGCATCATGTACATCCCTCCAGGTCAACATCTAATGCACTTTTTCATAGCTTCCTAATATTCCATGGTGCACCCACAACATAATTTGACTATTCCTCTTAATGTGTGCATCCAGGCTGTCTGCTATAAACATTCTTGTAAATATATAGTATATCAGTATAGACTGATACTTCTGTTCCTATGAAGTAGAATTTTTAACATGAAACTGCTAAGTCAAAAGACATATGTGGGATTGCTAGATGTATTTAATTTAATAAACACTGTTTGCTCATTTTCCAAAAAAAGCTTTTAAAATTCACGTTCCTCCTGGGGCACCTGGGTGGATCAGTTGGTTAAGCATCTGACTTTGGCTCAGGTCATGATCTCATGGTTAGTGAGCTCAAGTCACATGTCCAGCTTTGCACTGACAGCTCGGGGCCTGGAGCCTCCTTCGGATTCTGTGTCTCCTCTCTCTCTCTCTGCCCCTCCCCCACTTGTGCGTGCTCTCTCTCTCTCTCTCTCTCAAAAATAAATACACTTGTAAAAAAAAGCATTAAAAAGCAAAATTAGTCTCAAACCATACATGTGACATTACATCACAGTTTATATTAATACAGAAACTCTGTATATACCAGAAAAGAATGTACATTTAGTTTAGAACAAATACACTCAGGTAAGAAAGGTAAAGAGGAAGTTCATGATGAAAATTCTATTATATGGCTAGTATGAGAATAAAGGAAGCAAAACCACATTACCAAAAATCTAAAGATGCTTAGGAATTATCTATTTACAAATGTAAAAATTTACAAATGTGTAAATATAAATATGCATGCACTTAAAGACTTGATTTTAATTAGCTTAACATGTTAAGATTTAATGCAAAATATCCAAAGGCCAATGAACATGTTTTCTAGTCCTAAATTTTGATTTGAACATAATATAGTAAATAGAGCATGGAATTTGAAGTCAGACACAGGTGGACATACAGAAACACACAAAACTCATTTCTGCAACTAATTGCTTTATAACCTTAATTCTGAACTTTAGTCTCCACTTCTATAAACGAGATTCTACCTAACCTACACATGGCAAGTGCTTAATAAATGGCAGCTATTATAATAAAGTAAGATAAAATGCAAGAATTCTAGGGGAGAGCTGATGTTAAAAAGTTGGTGAAAGAGCACAACTCTTTCACCATAAACTAAACATAGCAAGCAATTATTAAAAAACAATGTTGAGCTTCACACAGTGCTATAAGCTATTTGAAATAATGCAAGAGATAAACAAAAGTAGTCTTATTAAAGTCATACCTCCTCAATAGGAATTTCTGCACTTCAGAAAACTAGCACACATGAAATAATAAGAAGAAAACTAAATGATAGGCATTAGGTTCTCTTTTCAAGCACCAAATAGCTCATAGAGATCATCTTTGCTTGGTTGATAAGAAAAGTTTCATGGAGAATATCAAATTGGAATTAGGGGTCCATGAAGGATAAGAATATGTGGATAAGGAGAGGAAAAAAAATAAAAACATGGACACAAGAAATGCAAATGAATCAACATAGGACTGAAGTCCAAAGTATGTATATGTTTAACTAGACAAGGATTTACTGTCAATTGACTAATAAAAAATAAAGTTGATGAGTTAGGACTGGACCAGTTTGGACCCTAAAAAAGAGAGTTTGGAATTAAAGGTGATATACAACAATAAGCCTTTATCAAACAAGCAAACAAACAAAACTACTAGTTAGAGAGGAATTAACCAGCAGCATTATTTATAAAGACTCTAGTTAACAATGAGAAATCTGATTTAGGGAGTGGGATGGAGAACTCAAGCTTATTTTTCTCCAAGTCCTTTGCAGTTCCACATAAATTCTAAATCAACTTGTTGAGGTGCTAGGGTGATATCTGACTTTGACTCAGGTCATGATTTCATGGTTCGTGAGTTCAAGCCCTGCATTGGGCTCTGTGTTGACAGCTCAGAACCTGGAGCTTGCTTCTGATTCTGTGTCTCCTTCTCTCTGCCCCTCCCTGCTCACACTGTGTCTCTCTCCCTCTCAAAAATAAACATTTAAAAAAAAAAAAACTAAATCAACTTGTCAATTTCTTCAACACCCTAGTGTTTTGATTGGGATTTTGCTCAATCAACAAATTAATTAATCTGTATAATGAGTGCTCTAACACATTGGTTCTCAACCAGGGGTGATTTGACAATGCCAGGAGACATTTCTGATTGTCATGACTAGGGGCAGAGGAGGACATTATTCATTGCAGTCTCAAACCAGATAAAACTGAAATGTCCATTAACAGTAAAACAGACAAATATGATACATTCATACAGTGGGTAACTTTCACAGGGTCATCATACTTTTTCTTAATGGGACAGACAGTAAATATCTCAGGCCTGTGGGCGATGATGTCTCTGAAACAACTACTTAGCTTTGCCCACTTAGCACAAAAGCAGCCTTAGACAATATTTGAACATATAGACATGATTGTATTGCATGAAATTTTATTAAAAAAAAAAAACAAAAAAAAAAAAACAGGGAACCAGCTGTGGCCATGTCTGTCAGCCCCTGCTCTATGTCAGCCTCTATACTGCAGTGGGAGTTCACAAAGGGGACAGAAGGAGGTTGTGCTAGTGACATCTAATAGGTAGAAGCCAGGGAATGCTGCTAGACACCTAAAATTATGCAAGAAAGACCTTCGCAACAAAGAATTTTCTGGCAAATATGTCATTAGTGCTGAGAAACCCTGCTCTACAGTGATGGAAACTGGTAAGCTATAGCTTCAAAAAACAACATGAAGGCATTTGAAAACACATGTCTAAATAAGAAGCCATGCAAAAGAATGTATACTCTATGATTCTATGTAAGTTCAAAAACCATAGTGTTCAGGGGATGCATATTTGCAGTAGCTTAACAAAGAAAGGAACTATTCACCATAAAAATCAAAAATGGTGATTTCTTTAGAGGAAGGAAAGGAGACTGACTCGAATGAGTCACTTGGGGGCTTTGGGCTTGCTAACAGTGTTGTGGTTCTTATCCTCCATGTTGCTGAAAAGGTACTCATGTTACACTGTATATCTTAAGCTGTATATGTTAAACTGTATGTGTCTTATGTACTTTTCTAAACCTGTTATAATTTACAATATAATCAGAAACCAAACGTTATTTAAGTTAAATTTGACAGAATGGAAGATAAATTTAAGAAATCCTCCTCCAAAATTAGAACAAATGGAAAATGAAAGATAAAAAGCAAAATTAAATAAGAAAGTTATAGATACCCAATATCTAACTTGTAAGAGTTCCAAAAAGAGAGAATAAGGAAAACAGAAGGAAATTATAAATAAAATGATAATACAACAATTTTCCAAAACTGAATAACATAAAGCCCTACACCCTACCCTCTATTCTCCACACAGCAGAGTATGATGAAAGTACAAGTCTGATTGATCTAATTTGCAAAACCCTCTAGTGGCTTCCCAACTCATTCAGAGATGGAAAATAAAAGCCAAAAATACTTATAATGGTTTACAAGTCCTACATCCTTTGGTTCATCATTTATTTCTCTCTCACCGGTCTCTTAACACCCCTCACCCTTTCTGTCTCACTAGCATCCTCTTTGAAGTTACCCAAATATGCAAACAATGTTCCCTCCTTGGGGTCTTGACGCTCTGCCTGTAAAGGATGACTAATTTTTTCAAGTCCTAAGGTTATTTGACATTTAAAGCTAGGTAAATGATTTGTTCATTTTAGCCACTCTGACTGCCGTGAGGTGATACCTGAGTGTGGTTTTGATTTGTATTTCCCTGATGAGGAGCAACGTTGAGCATCTTTTCATGTGCCTGTTGGCCATCCGGATGTCTTCTTTAGAGAAGTGTCTATTCATGTTTTCTGCCCATTTCTTCACTGGATTATTTGTTTTTCGGGTGTGGAGTTTGGTGAGCTCTTTATAGATTTTGGATACTAGCCCTTTGTCCGATATGTCATTTGCAAATATCTTTTCCCATTCACAAAGGAATACTATATGGCAATGAGAAAGAATGAAATATGGCCTTTTGTAGCAACGTGGATGGAACTGGAGAGTGTTATGCTAAGTGAAATAAGTCATACAGAGAAAGACAGATACCATGTTTTCACTCTTATGTGGATCCTGAGAAACTTGGCAGAGGTCCATGGGGGAGAGGAAGAAAAAAAAAAACAGAGGTTAGAGAGAGAGACAGCCAAAGCATAAGAGACTCTTAAAAACTGGGAACAAACTGAGGGTTGATGGGGGGTGGGAGGGAGGGGAGGGTGGGTGATGGGTATTGAGGAGGGCACCTTTCGGGATGAGCACTGGGTGTTGTATGGAAACAAATTTGACAATAAATTTCATATTAAAAATAAAATAAAGTTAGGTAAATGAGGGGCACCTGGGTCGCCCAGTTGGCAAAGCGCCCAAGTCTTGATCTTAGCTCAGATCATGATCTCATGGTTCATGAGTTAGAGCCCTGTGTTGGGCTCTGCACTGACAGCAAGCAGCCTGCTTGGGATTCTGTCTCTCCCACTCTCTGTCCCTCCCCCTCTCAATAAAATAAACTCTAAATAAATAAATAGATAAATAGATAAATAAATCTAGGTAAATGAGTGATTTCTAAAAAATAAAACTTAAATTTCAATAAAAAAAGAACCTCTGTTGTTAAATGAATACACATTTAGGACTGTCCTGTCTTCCAATGAACTGATGTTTTTGTCTTTATGAAATGTCCCTCTTTATCCCTGGGAATACTTGCTCTTAAGTCTCTAAATAAAGTCTTTACCCAATACTAATACAGCCACTCCGGCTTTCTTATTAGTTTCTACACAGTATAAATTTACCACCTGATTTCCTTAAATGTATTGGTATCTTTATATTCAACATTTATTTTTTATAGACTGCATATAACTAGGTCCTGTCTTCTTTTGGATTAACTAAGTCTTGTTTAATATTCTATTTTATCCCTTCTATTGTATGATGAACTACATTTATTTGGTTTTGTTGGTTTTTTCCTTCTGCTTTTCCTTTTTTCTCTTGCTCTAACAACTGCAGTATGTGTCTAAGTTATTTCACTCATTATCAGGAAAATACAAACTTATCTTCAAATAATATAGTATTTCATCTATAATGCAAGACTCTCCTAACAGTATATTGTTCTTTTTTTTTCCTTTTTTTTTTTCTTTTAGAGAGAGAGAGAGAGCATGCGCGAGCACTCACACGCATACTGAGCAGGGGAGAGGGGCAGAGGGAGGGAGAGGGAGAGGGAGAGAAAGACAGAGAAAGAGAGTCAGAGAGAATATCTTAAGCACTTTCCATGCTCAGTACGGAGCCTGATGAGGGGCTTGGTCCCACGCCCTGGGATCATGATCTGAGCTAAAATCAAAAGTCAGATGCTCAACTAACTGAGCCACTCAGACACCCCAAGTATATTTGCTCTTTAAACCACTAGTTATCCTCATATGCTGTTCATTCTTAATATTCAGTTCCTATTTAAGGCAAAAACAAAAACAAAAAACTAAGTATCTGGTGCGGGTTTCTTTTCCTTTTGTGAAGGTTAGCCTGTTTTCTAGCTAGGTTGTTCACCTGGTTGAATTCTTGACAGAAATGTCTTTGTGGAACATGATAAAGGCAATGACAGAAGGACAGAAAGAATTAAAAATATGATATTCAAAAAGATAAGCAGAGAATTTTCCAGAATTATGTAAAGGCAACAATCCTGTGATCCAATAAGTTTGATAAATCTCTAGTAGAATAAAAAGGAATTCACACCTAGAAAAAAGCCTGGAAACACATACACCAATTGTTAATATTTTCACTAATAAAGAAAGAAATAGAATTCCTGCAAAGAAATATACATGTATAACTACACGTAATTCATTTTTATAAATTTAAAAAAATTTTTAAAGACTAAGAAAAAAGATGAGAATAAGACAGAGACAATACAAGGAAATACGATCCAATTAAGTATATGATAGAATAAATTCAAGAAGAAAAACAAGGAGAAGAAGGAAAACTCTTTGGGATATGACTTCAAATCCCAAAATAAAAAAAAATTTTAAACATGGTGGAAAAATTATCTTAAAGGGCCAACATTTAAATTGTTTCCATGTATGTCTATCAAAGCATCTATAGATATCCTATAATTAGCTTAGGAGTATACCTCAAAAAATGCCACATTTAGTCACAACTTTAAGAAAGATGAAAAGAACTCCAACCTAGAAATTAGAAGCAACAAAGTTATTCATACACTCTGATCACTACCTATATCATCCTTTTATGCTCTGAGTGGCTACAACTTATAGGAAGCTCTAGGTCATGTTGTTTAAGAGGAACTATCTTCTAAATAAATTATCAAAAATTAGTATTAAAAGGCCTATTTTCGGGGCGCCTGGGTGGCGCAGTCGGTTAAGCGTCCGACTTCAGCCAGGTCACGATCTCGCGGTCCGTGAGTTCGAGCCCCGCGTCGGGCTCTGGGCTGATGGCTCGGAGCCTGGAGCCTGTTTCCGATTCTGTGTCTCCCTCTCTCTCTGCCCCTCCCCCGTTCATGCTCTGTCTCTCTCTGTCCCAAAAATAAATAAACGTTGAAAAAAGGCCTACTTTCAAGGTGACTGGGTGGCTCAGTCAGTTAAGCATCTGACTTTGGCTCAGATCATGATCTCACAGTTATTGAGTTCAAGCCCCACATCAGGCTCCCTGCTCTGAGCAGAGTCTGCTCAGATCCTCTGTCTCCCTCTCTCTCTGCCCCTCCTTCCCTCTCAATCAAAAATAAACAAACATTAAAAAAATAAAATAAAATAAAATAAAATAAAATAAAATAAAATAAAATAAAATAAAATAAATAAAATAAAAGGCCTGCTTTCAGCCCCAATAAATTTCTGTGTATGAGAAGCTACCTAAAGTGTTAAAAGGATAAATGTCAACTTTTTAAAATATATTATTCTTTTCCCTAAAATACTATACCATGTTCCAATAACCATGTCAGAGCCTATACATTAAATAGCCACCAAGAATACTTTTTATTTTTTCTACTGAATTAAAAAAAAAAGTTCTATTTCCATATGCTCCTACACATATGTTTACAAAAACTAGTATCTAAATGAAAAAGTTATTAGTTTAAGGACTCACTACACACAGTGTAGTTTCAATGAGTTCACTCTCACCACTATTACTTAACATAGTACTAGAAGTCCTAGCTGTAACAGTCAGATAACAGCAAGAAATAAATTGCAAGTAAGAAATCAAACTTTCGTTATTTGTAAATGGCATGATACTCTATACAGAAATCCCAAAAGACTCCACCAAAAAATTGCTAGAATTGATACACAAATTCAGTAAAGTCACAGGATACAAAATCAGCATACATAAATCTGTTACATTTCTACACACCAATAATGAAGCAGTAGAAAGAGAAATTAAAGAATCAATCTCATAACTGCACCAAAAACCAGAAGATACCTAAGAATAAACCTAACCAAAGAAGTTTGTACTCTGAAACTATAAAACACTGATGAAAGAAAGAGAAGAGGACACAAAGAAATGGAGACATTTCATGCTTATGGGCTGGAAGAACAAATACTGTTAAAATGTCTATACTACCCAAAGCAATCTACACATTTAATGCAATCCCTATCAAAATACCAACAGCATTTTCACAAAGTTAGAACAATCCTAAAATTTGTATGCAACCACAAAAAAACCTAAATAGCCAAAGAAACCTTGAAAAAGAAAAGCAAAGATGGAAGCATCACAATTCCAGACTTCAAGTTATATTACCAAGAATACTTTTCAAAGAGCATCATGCCACACTTGCATGATTTACTAACTCTATTAGTAGTGATAGAATAATGTATCTATCAAGGCACAATTAAGACAAATTAAAAACACTACTACTGTATTAACCAAAAAGGGTACTGCAAAAATTTGTATTTAGGTATAAACTACCTCATCCTGGTCAAATACGAGGCTTGGTCTTTTTACATGATAGGTAATTATATACTCATAGAGAGATGTAAAGCCTCTTACACCACCCAGGGAGCAACTATATCAACTAGTAAACTTTGGGGATTTATCTAGTTCCTTTCAGGATTTGCAGACTGCAGAGAAATAAATCTTGAGTAACACAGAATCCTTGTTGAATAAGCACCAGTTTCCCCAAGCATAACAATATCTGAGAAACAAGAACCAAAATACAGAGTATCAAAGTTAATAATGTGTAGATGGATCTCTACTACTGTACCAAAATATTCCTGAGGAAAGAATCCTTTCATTTGAAAAGAAATGATTAATTGGACTTCATTTAAATTGAGATGATGGGGGGAAAAGCCACAGATAGAAAAAAAAGTTATTTGTAAATCATATATCCAACAAAGGACGTGAATCTAGAATATGTAAAGAACTCTCTAGATTCAACAGTAATTAGCAAAAGACATGAATAGACACTATCACCCAAGCGGATACAGGGATTTCAAGTAAGCATATGAAAGAGGTTCAACATCATTAGCTATCATCAGGAATGTGATACATAAAACCACAAAATAAAAATTTAATCTTTGAAAACCAAAAGGTAATAACCAAGAAAGACTGCAACATGGAAAAAGGAAAAGAACATTCCAAAAGAAGTTGGTTGAGGATATAGGGGATTTTGCAGATAACAATGACTTCCAGAGGGCCTGGTAAAAAAATTTCAGGAGTTGGGGTGAGCAGTGCAAGGAGAAGGGGAATTAAGAGAGAGATCTGAAAAATCTGGCAAGTGAATGCTATATGGAAGGAGTGTAAGGATGAGAGATGATCTTTAAGCTTCTTATGGCAATTGAGTAACACAAGAATAAAGGACATGAGGAATTTAGTTCCCATGGTCTCCAGATAGTGATGGCAACACTATGAGTATAGTGTGAGAGGAGAAGGAGGTGATGGGGAAGACACTAAGAATTCTAGACCCACTTTTTCTCTCCTGTCAGTAATGGAATGGAGGTCATGGGACTCCCTCTTGATACCTGCTCATTTTAGCAACTTCCATCAGTGAAGAAAAAATTTCAATTACACGTTACTTAGGGCGGCTGGCTGGCTCAGTCAGAAGAGCATATGACTCTTAATCTCAGTGTTGTGAGTTTGAGCTCACCGTGGGTATAGAGATTACTTTTAAAAAAGTAAAACCTTTCAAAAGAATTACACTTTACTTCATTTATCCTCATGAAAGTTCTGTGAGGTAGGTTTAAAAAGGATATTGGGGCACCTGGGTGGCTCAGTCAGTTGAGCATCCAACTCTTGATATCAGCTCAGGTCATGATCTCACAGTTGTGGTATCGAGCCCTGCATCGGGCTCCAGGCTGAGCATGGAGCCTGCTTGGGATTCTCTGTTATGCGCGCTCTCTCTTTCTCTCTGCCCCTCCCCCACTCACATGCACACTCTCTCTGAAAATAAATAAATAAACATTTAAAAAAAATAAAAGTTTTTTGTATGGAAACCAGTTTGACAATAAATTTCATATAAAAAAGTTTAAAAAGGATATTATTTACATTTAAAACGTTGATATACAGGTCAAAAGACTAATTTGAGATGATACTGCACTGGTCTTTTCAATAATATGAAGAAAAATACCAAGAACAGATGTTAGCTCCATACATGCAGTCACTGCTCTACATGAAAATAAAAGAAAAAGAGGGAAAAAAAATACACACATATATACATACATAAACACACACACACACACACTTTTAAAACATAGAACTGATTTAATACTACTACATTTAAAACTTTAACAAATTAAGGAATGTATCCTTATGCAAAAATAAAATAAATCTCTCAAGGCAAAATACATACAGAGAAAAATAACCCGCCCTTGTACTTCTTTACTCTAAACTTGTAATTCTCATTTCTGATTTCCATTTCTGTCCCAGTAAAGACTGCCATATTCAGTTTCTTTGCTTGCTTCTTTCTCCTCTCCACCTAGGGCAATGAGTGCAAAGAATTATACCATTAATAATCGTCGGTTTATTTCTCTTCAATGGTGAACGCTTGAACCTCTTCTGTATGTTTTAATAATAAACTAAACACCTATGAACCCATCACCCAAAAATGAGAAGTAAAATATTACCAATAATTTCCATTTACTTATATAGATTCATACCCTGTCACTCACCCACTACTAGGTAGCCATTCTCCTAAACTTCGTGTTTCTCACTCTTACACACATACACCCAGAGTTGTATTTTTGTTTTTCACATTTTAAAACTAGAGTTTTGATTAGTTCATGTGGCAGGCTGTTGCTGTTAAATATAAAGCTGAATAAATGCATGTGGCCTCAAATAGATTCTCTCATGTTACACAAGTGAAAATAATGGAAATTCAAAAATATTCCCAAAGTAAAACCATATACACGTTAAAACTGCAAGGCACAGCAACAGCAACAAGAGGGAAACTTTCAGTGAAACCTAGGATAAACAGTAGGTGCCAAGAAGATACTTCAAATGATAACAACAAAGGCTCAATCCTCTTGTTTTTAAGACTAAAAGCATCACAAGCAAAGGAGAAAAAAAAAAAAAAAAAAGACAAGATGCCATTCTCTGAAAGCCAAGAATCACAGTAGTCCCTTGGTGACAGTAAAAGAGGAAGGAAAGTTTAAGCCGCCTCTACCTATTCATGAGATCAAAAGAAATAAAGGAATCCCTTGATGTTTTTATCATTTTCTTTTGCTACTACATCTAACACCAGAGAGAAGAAAGCACAATTAAGACTACAATACCTCTAGAAATTCCTGTATAATACTGGCAACTTTTAAAGGATCTGAGATTCAACTTCTCTAAAGATACATTAAATTTTAAACTATCCTACAAATAAAATCCAAATCCAATTTATTTCTTTGCTTAATTTACAAAATTCACATGGAGCTTTTACTATGTACCAGGTGCTGTTCTAAACAATCTTAAGAAAAACTGTCTAAAACTTAGAATTAAAGCAAAATGCTGAACTTTCACATCCAGCCATAATGAAGTAACAGGGAGTAGATATACCCTCCTGCTGGAAACTTGAAACAGATAAGATGTATGGAAAGACAGCTTCCAGACATTGAACAATAGGCAGCATAGGACCAGTAATCCTTGAGACAAGGGAGCCCTATGAATGTTCCAACATTCTAATTTATTTAAGTACAACCAATGGCTGCTTTTGCACTATGACGGCAGAGGTGAATAGTCCCGACAGATACTATATGGCCCACAAGTCTAAAATATTTATCTGGCCCTTTAAGAAAAGGTTTGCACACCCCTGTCTTAGAATAAAGGCTGTTCCAGGCATATCAAGCAAAAATTCAAGTAACTTAAGTCAGGTAGCCCAGAACAAAGCCCCAAAATACTTCAAGGAATACTAACACCAGCCCTGAGCAACATAAAATTCAGTGTGTGGCATCCAAACAAATATTTCAAGACATGCAAATAAGCAAAAAAATATGACCCATATAAGGAGATAAATGAATCAACAGAATAATGTGGTATTTAAACTGCTATGAGAGAGGCACCAGGGTGGCTCAGTCAGTTAAGTGTCCGATTCTTGATTTCAGCTTAGGTCATGATCTCACAGTTCATGGCATCAAGTCCCATGTTAGGCTCTGCGCTGAAAGCGTGGAGCTTGCTTGGGATTCTCTCTCTCCCTCTCTCTCTCTTCCCTTCCCCTGCTCACATGCACATGTGCGCATGTTCTCCCTCTCTCTTAAATAAACATTTTTTTAAAGACTATCGGAAAAATACTTCATTTATTCAAAAAAGGAGAGCAAAGTGAGAGCAAGTTAAAGACACATGGAAGATCTTGCCATATAGATAAACATACACTCACACACATCTAAAAATGAAAAAATGCAGCATTTGAGGTGAAAAAATACACTAGATAAATTAATAATATACTAGATACTTCAGGGCAAAAGATTAGGAAACTTGAAGAGACAGTAGTAGAAACTACTAGAAACACAAAAGGAGAGAAAAGACTGAAAAAAATGAACAGAGTATCAGTGAGCTGTGAAACCGCATGAAGTGGGCTAAAATAGAGAAGACAAAGAAAAAATATTTGAATATGCTCTGAGAAAGACGATGCTGTCGAAAGAATGAGACACACCACTGGCTGGGGAAAAATATTTGAAATATAATACATACAATATATATCACATATCATATATATATGTATGTGTGTGTGTGTGTGTGTGTGTGTGTGTGTGTGTGTGTGTGTATGATAAAGGGCTGTTACCTAAAATATACAGAATACTCTTAGAACTCAACAATAAGAAAATAAACATCCTGGGCTAAAGACCTGACAGATACCTTACCAAAGAAGACATACAGATGGCAAATAAGCATATCAAAAGATGCTGCTTCTGCTTCACATCATCCATGATTAGGGAAACACAAATTAAACTGAGATACCATTACACAGCTAGTAGAATGGCCAAAATCCAAAACTGACAACATCAAATGCTGGCAAGGATGTAGAACAATAGAAACTCTCATTTCAGGAAATATATGGGAACCGTCTGTACTTTCCACTCAATCTTTCTATAAATCTAAAACTGTTCTTAAAAAATAAAGTCTAGGGGCGCCTGGGTGGCGCAGTCGGTTAAGCGTCCGACTTCAGCCAGGTCACGATCTCGCGGTCCGGGAGTTCGAGCCCCGCGTCAGG
The DNA here is from genome assembly GCF_018350155.1 of Leopardus geoffroyi. Classification (NCBI taxonomy): domain Eukaryota; kingdom Metazoa; phylum Chordata; class Mammalia; order Carnivora; family Felidae; genus Leopardus; species Leopardus geoffroyi. The sequence continues at coordinate 25,507,622 of NC_059330.1, read as the reverse complement.
CTCTGGGCTGATGGCTCAGAGCCTGGAGCCTGTTTCCGATTCTGTGTCTCCCTCTCTCTCTGCCCCTCCCCCGTTCATGCTCTGTCTCTCTCTGTCCCAAAAATAAATAAACGTTGAAAAAAAAAATTTTTTTTAAATAAATAAATAAATAAATAAAATAAAATAAAATAAAGTCTATTTGGGGGCGCCTGGGTGGCGCAGTTGGTTAGGCGTCCGACTTCAGCCAGGTCACGATCTCGCGGTCCGTGAGTTCGAGCCCCGCATCAGGCTCTGGGCTGATGGCTCAGAGCCTGGAGCCTGTTTCCGATTCTGTGTCTCCCTCTCTCTCTGCCCCTCCCCCGTTCATGCTCTGTCTCTCTCTGTCCCAAAAAAAAAAAAAATGAATAAACGTTGAAAAAAAAAAAAAATTTAAAAAATAAATAAATAAATAAAGTCTATTTAAGGGGTGCCTGGGTGGCTCAGTCGGTTGGGCATCCAACTTTGGCTCAGGTCATGATCTCGCAGTCCATGAGTTCAAGCCCTGTGTTGGGTTTTGTGCTGACAGCTCAGAGCCTGGAGCCTGTTTCAGATACTGTGTCTCCCTCTCTCTCTTTGCCCCTCCCCTGCTCACACTCTGTCTTTCTCACTCTCAAAAATAAATAAATATAAATTTAAAAAACATTTTTAATTAAGAAAATAGTCTATTTAAAAATATATATATTCTATTTTTTTAATATTTATATAAATAACCAAAATTTTTCATAAATCCACTGTTTTTGAGAAACCACATACCACTTTCCACAGTGGCTACACTATTTAGTGGCTACACTAAACATATGGGTTCCAATTTTTCCACATCCTCATCAACATTTGTTATTGTCTGGGGTTTTTTGTTTCCTTTTTTTAATAATGCCATCCTAATGGATATGAAGTAGTAGCTCATCATGTTTTTGATTTGCATTTCCCTAATGATGATATTGAGCATCTTTTCATGTGCTTATGGACCATTTTTATACCTCCTTTGGAAAAAATATCTCTTCAAGTCATGTGACTATTTTTAAATAAGGTTTTTTGTTGTTTTGAGATTTTTATACAATATGTGAAATGGCATTATATTACTTGAAGATTGGCTGCGATGAGTTAAAGATATATACTATAAATCCTAAAGAACCACTAAAAACAAGATAAAGAGACATAAACAAAGGAGATAAAGTAGAGATATAAAAATACCCAATCCAAAAGAAGACAGAAAAAGTGGGAAAGAACAACAATGAACACATATGAAAAAGAGAAAATAGTAAACTAACAGATTTAAATCAATTCCCATTGACACACACATTAAATGTAAATTGTCTAAAGACCTAATTAAAAGACAATGAAATAGTAGATAAAAAAGTAAGCCCCAATTCTATGCTGCCTATATAAATGCATTGTACATATATTTTTTTTAATTTAATGTTTATTTATTTTGAGAGAGAGAGACAGAGAGAGAGAGAGAGAGAGAGCACAAGCAGGGGAGAGGCAGAAAGAGAGGGAGACACAGAATCCAAAGCAGGCTCCAGGCTCTAAGCTGTCAGCACAGAGCCTGATGCAGGGCTAGAACTCATGAGCCATGAGATCATAACCTGAGCCAAAGTCAGACACTCAACCGAGTGAGACACCCAGGAGCCTCAAATGCATTTTACATATGAAGAAATCCAAAGATTAAAAGTAAAAAGATCACAAAAAAATATGTCATGCCAACACTAGCTCTAAAGAAAGCAAGAATGTCTGGGGCGCCTGGGTGGCTCAGTCGGTTAAGCGTCTGACACTTGATTTCAGCTCAGGTCATGATCTCAAGGTTCATGGTTTGTGAGTTCAAGCCCTTCATTGAGCTTGGCACTGACAGTGCTGCGCCGGCTTGGGATTCTCTCTCTCTCCCTCTCTCTCTGCCCCTCCTGTGCACGTTCTCTCACTCTCTCTCAAAATAAGTAAATAAATAAACTTTAAAAAATGAAAGCAAGAATGTCTATAATAATAACAGAAAAAGAAGACTTCAGAGCAAGGAATATTACCAGGGATTTCAGTAACAATAAACTGATCAATTCACAAAGAGGACTTTTACCATCCTAAATGGTTTTGCTCCTAATAACAGAGTAGCAAAATACATAAAGCAAAAACTGATAACATTACAAGAATACCCAAACAATATTATGGAAGATTTCAACAACCCTTTCTCTACAGCTGACAGAATAAGCAGGAACACAACTCCTAAGGATAGAGATCAATGAAGTAAAATAGACCATATTCTGGGCCATAACACAAATCTCAAAACACTTAACAGGATTGGAATCATATAAACTAGGTCTTCTCAGGGGATTAAATTAGATTATCAGTAATAGAAAAACATCAGGAAAATCTCTCAAAATTTAAAAACAAAATAACATCCTTTTAACTAACCATAGGTCAAGGACAAAATCACAGGGCAACCTAGGAAATGTGTTGAACTGAATGAAAAAGAGAACGTAACAAACACAACCTATTTTTTAAAAACTCAATAAACTGGAAATTAAAAATGAAGTTTAAAATGTAAAAACTTTTGAATATTAAAGATATTTGCTCTTGGGACACCTGGGTGGCTCAGTTGGTTAAGTGTGGACTCTTGGTTTCAGTTCAGATCATGATCTCATGGTTTGTGGGTTAGAGCTGTCAGCATGGAGCCTGGTTTGGACTCTCTCTCCTTCTCTCTGCCCCTCCCCAGCGTGCACTCATTCTCTCTCTCTCTCTCTCTCTCTCTCTCTCTCTCTCTCTCTTTCAAAATAAGTAAATAAACTTAAAAAAAAAATTTTGCTCCTGAAAAGTTTGAATGTACTTTCTGTGGGAGGATGTTGATAATGGGGGAGAATATGCCCATGGGGCATATAAGGGAAATCACTGTACCTTCTGCTCAATTTTGCTGTGAACCTAAATATACCCTAAAAAAGTAGTCTATTTAAAAAATCCCATTAAGGTAAGTCACACAAAGGAATAAAATTTTTGTACATATTTTACATATATCTAAAAAAGGACCTGTATCTAGACCATATACAGAACTCTTACAACTAAATAAAACAACACTATTAAATCATGGCAATAAATTTCAATACTTTTATAAAAACAATAAAATGGCAAATATGCACAAGAAAGATCAATATCATTAGTCGTTAGGATAACTGGAACATTGCTGGTAGGATGCAAAACAGTATAGTCACTTTGGAAAACAGCTGGGCAATTTTCTACAAAGATAAACCTACACTTCCTATATGACCTAGTAATCTTACTCTTACTCACTCAAGAGAAATTAAAACATGTATCTCCAAGCAACTATTCAGAGAAGATTTATGCATGAGACAAAACTGGAAACAATCCAAACACCCATTCACTGGTGAAAGAAAAACAAATTAGTATATCTGGACAATGGAACACTATTCAGATTTTTTTTTAAGGGAATGAACAACTGAAACAACAACATAGATGATTCTCAAAAGCATTATGTGAAGTGAAAGAAACCAAGCACATATAAATGTTACATATTCCATTTTTTCAAATTCTAGAAAGGCAGAAACAATAGTGACATAAATTCTATTAGTCATTGCTGGTGTTCCAGGTGTGGGGAGGTAAGGGGCACAAGAGGAATTTTGTTATAGGGGTGCCTGGGTGGCTCAGTTGGTTAGGTGACTGACTTCGGCTCAGGTCATGATCTCACAGATCGTGAGTTCGAGCCCTGCTTTGGGCTCTGTGCTGACAGCTCAGAGCCTGGAGCCTACTTTAGATTCTGTGTCTCCCCCTCTCTCTACCCCTCCCCTGCTCACTCTCTCTCTCAATAACAAATAAATGTTAAAAAAAAATTTTTTTAAAGGGGAATTTTGTTATAAACAACTTTATTAAAATATAATTCACATAGAGGCACCTGGGTTGCTCAGTCAGTTAACCATCCAATTCTTGATTTCAACTCGGGTCATGATCGCACAGTGGTGGGATGGAGCCCCGCATCAGCACAGAGCCTGCCTGGGATTCTCTCTCTCCCTCTCTCTCTGCTCCTCCCCTGCTTGTGTGTGCACATACACTCTCTCACTCTTTCTTAAAATAAATAAATAAACATTTAAAAATATATAATTCAGGGGCACCTGGGTGGCTCAGTCAGTTAAGCATCTGACTTCAGCTCAGGTCATGATGTCACAGTTAGTGAGTTCAAGCCCCGCATCAGGCTCTCTGCTGTAAGCTCAGAGCCTGGAGCCTGCTTCAGATTCTGTGTCTCCCTCTCTCTCTGTCCCTCCCCCACTTGTGCGCACTCTCTCACACTCTCTCTCTCTCAAAAATACACTTTAAAAAACCTTTAAAAATATATACATATATAATTCACAGAAATATATTTCACCAATTTAATGTGTACAATTCAATGGTTTCTAGTATATTTACAGTTGTGCAACCATCACCACAATTTTTTTTTAATTTTATTTATTTTGAGAAAGAGACAGAGTGAGCAAGGGAGGGGCAGAGAGAGACAGGGAAAGAGAATCCCAAGCAGGTTCTGTGGTATCAGCACAAAGCCCGATGCAGGGCTCAAACTCACCAACAGCAAGATCATGCATGACCTGAGCTGAAACCAAGAGCCAGACGCTTAACCAACTGAGTCACCCAGGTACCCCAACAACTAATCAAAAAATGTAGAACATTTTCATAGCCCCCAAAGAGAAATCCTGTGTATATTAGCAGTTGTTCCCCAAACTCTCAGAGTCACCTAATCCTAGACAACCACTAATGTGCTTTCTGTGTCTACAGATTTGCCTATTCTGGATATTTCATATAGACAGAATCAACAATTTGTGGCCTTTTGCAGCTGCTTTCTTTTACTTAACATGATGTTTTCAAGGTTCTTCTTGCAGTATAAATCACAACATCATTTATTCATGGCCAAATAATACTCCATTGTATGGTTATACCACATTTTCTTTATCAGCTGATAGACATTTAGGTTGTTTCCACTTTTTGGCTATTACAAATAATGCTGCTATAAATATTCATTTACAAGTTTCTATAGATGTATGTTTTCATTTTTATTGGCTATATGCCTAGGAGTAGAATTGCTGGGTCAATGGTAACTCCATATTTAATATTTTAAGGAACTGCCAAGCTGTTTTCCAGTGGTTGTACTATCTTAACATTCTAATAAATAACATACGAGAGTTTCAATTAGTCCACATCCTCACCAACACTTGTTATTACCTCTCTTTGTATGTAAGCCATTTTAGTGGGTGTGAATTGGAAAAGGGGACTTTTTATAGTGAAAGAAACACTTTGTATTTTGATTGTGGTGGTAGTTCCATAACTGCATCCATCTGGCAAAACTCAAATTATATACCCAAAATTCATAAGTTGTGTTATAGGTAAATTATTTCTCAATAAAGATGAATTTTTTAAAAGGCTAACTTTACAATAAGTATACTTAGAAAATTATGAGTTTTCACTTTCACACCTAGGAATGTGTTATGATAAATGAACAAAGATTTCCAAGACCACAACTTGTCCAATTCACTAAGACACCCACATTCTTCTTTACAGCTCTACAGTAAAAAGCATTTAAGCTGTACTGATAATCATCAGCATCTCCATTACAAGTCTGTTTATTTGGGTCAGAATCATTAAGCTCACATGTAATTTAGTTGCTTCGTGTTACACCTTTGTTTTTATCTGATTCAAGATATCCGTCACTAACCCTTTTGATGTACTTTTAGTAGTTTATACCAAGTCCTATAAAAAGAAACCAACATTTCTTTTCAACAGTTGATTTAATTTAAGGTGAATGTAACTTGAATAGACTACAGCTGTTTCTGTGGCATACTTTATCCTGACAGCTTAAAATTTTAAATGTAGTTATGTAGGATAATGGCTTTTCTATATATTGATGCCCAGATTGACTCTTTTAATTGCTCTTCACCCTTAGACTAAACAACCAAGGACTCCAAATACAATGAAGACACTAAAACAACTGAAGATACTTTAAATTTTCAAAATGGAAGAAAATACAGAGAAACAGCTACTTTTTACGTATGTCAATGAATACACAACTGTTTGATTTCTTCAGTCAGAAGCATAACCTAGAAACACCTGAATTTGGTAAAAGTGTTGCCCTGTAAACATGGAGACAGTGAGGCCTAATGATTAAGAGGTCAAGCTTTAAAGTTCAAATTCCAGTTCCACCACCCATCAGCTATAGGTCTTTATGCCAGCCACTTACCAACTTTGAGCTCTAAGTCTCCTTACCTATCAACAGGGTAATGGTACTCACCTTTCCAGGCTAGTGGTAAAGTGATGATAATGTATATAATCAACCTAGAATTTCATCTGAAAAATATCAAGCATTATTATTCACTCATTTATAAATTTACTTCCTATCTTTTCTATTTAGTACACTTCCCTCTCACTATAGCCCTCATAGGAAAAATCTTTAATTACTGGGTTCAAATAGGTATAAACTGAGAATACTCTTAGATGAATGTCTCAAATTCAACACCATGACATCACAAAAACTAAAAAACTGAAAAAGCAGCACTTCTAAAACAGATATTCTCTCCTGGAAACTGTTTCTCCGACCAAAACAATTAAAGAAATTTAAGAGGAATATATATTTCCAGTCATAATTTACCTAAATCACAGGTTTAGCAAAATTTTGTAAAAACCTAAATGATTCCAAGTAGTAAAGGCCCCAACGAAAAAGATGAGGTGTTATTAAAAAAGAATACACAAGGCAAACTGAGAAATAATTAGAGCAGAAAACATTAGGGAGGCCTTAAATCTCATAGTTTGGCCATTTAAAATGTCAATAAGCCTGTTTCCTCTTTGCAAAGTACTGGTGATGACTATGAGCAAATGTCAGTTGGCCTACTTTTGGAAGGCTGCCGGTGTCTTGGTTGAACAGATTCTGTGTGTCTGTGTGCGTGTTAACAGGATTTATTTGTTTGAAGTTAGAATTTTACAGCAAAAAAAAAAAAAAAAAATTATAGCAAATCCTTCTGGTGAAGTTAATCAAAATTTCTGAATTCACACAGCTGAAAAATCAAACAGCTCTTCTTTGAATGTGATCAAAAAGCACATTTAAGTCATTTGAAAAGGATGAAACTGGTGGTTGTACCTTATGAAAAAGTACTCTGAAAATTTACAAAAATAAGCAAATGAAAAAAGTTTAACTTTAGAATTACCCTGCATGTCTGTTTCTAGAAAAATAACTTTAGCCATTCATAGCATAAAAAACCAGCAATGATTAGTATTTTTGACTGCCTGGTGGTCTGTTTATAATATTATAAGTTTCAGAAAATACCTGGAATTTACCTTCCACTAGGAAAAACTGGGTTGGATCTTAGGGTTCTTTTTAAACCTTTAAATATTTTGAGATGTGAAATTGTAAATTCCTTATAGCAGAACAAAAAATAATAGTACCTTTCCAGTGATAAGTATAAATAACCCAGAAGAAATAAACCAAATTGGCTACCCAGTATTGTGGATGAGAGAACTTTGGCTCATAGACACTCGAGGAAATTTCTATCTCCAGAGTCCTTCTACTCTCAGAAAAAAGGTCCTAGCTTATAAGAATTAGTTCTAATACATTCTCAATATGAAGAAGTTCAGGTACTCAGTACACTGGACTCCTAAGGATAATGAATAAGATTTAATCTGCATTTCTAAGAAATCTGATTCAAGTCTGAGACTAAAATAATATTTCTCCATAACCAATAAGAAAACAGCATGAATACAAGGCTAATATAACTTCTAATACAGTTACAAGCTCTATTACAGTTAAAAACAGCATTATTCATTTGGTCACTGACAAATGATTTTAAAAAAATACTTTATACAAAAGTAGAGCTCTAGTTCCTCTTTTGTGAAATACAGAATAAATACATTTTGGGTCACTACTCATTTTCCACATAATTATGGAAAGCACTGCAGAGAAAGTGGTGATTAGATTGCTGTCCCATTATTCCAAAGAAATATATCATAGTATGGAAAACACCTTAATAAAGGAGAAACTCCCCAAAAACCTATGAAAATCAGAAGATGTCAAGGAACAACGAAGAAAATATAAAAATAAAACAAATAACAAAAAAAAATTAAATTTAACTTTCAAGAAGAGTCAAGATTTAAAGTTAGACATGGTTATAAAATATGCAAAGATTTTCTTTGCATGAAACTAAAGACTGATAGATTTCATCAGATAACATGACAAATGGCAAACTATATATGAAGTTTACAGGATACATACCCATAACAATATATCACTAATAATAATCAAGAGCTCAATCAATAAGAGCAAAGGGTACAAATAAGCAAGGTATTAATCAGAATAAACAGCAAAAACGTGAAGATTTTCTACTCTTCCTAGCACTCAAAGACCAAAAAATTACAAATGAAAAGGGTTTCCTCCATCAGATATGCAAAAACTGTAAAGATTCATAATAGATAGACAGTAAAGGACAGAATTGGAGAAAAAAGGAATTTTCATGTACAGATGTCGGTATACTCTCTCTGAGAAGCAACTTTACAAGATGTATCAAAATTTTACACGTATATATTCTTTACCCAGGAATTCCCTTCTTTTTAATTTTATTTTTAATTTTTTTTAATTTACATCCAAATTAGTTATCATATAATGCAACAATGATTTCAGGAGTAGATTCTTTAGTGCCCGTTACCCATTTAGCCCATTCCCCCTCCCACAACTCCTCCCATAACCCTCAGTTTGTTCTCCATATTTATGAGTCTCTTCTGTTTTGTCCCCCTCCCTGTTTTTACATTATTTTTGTTTCCATTCCCTTACGTTCATCTGTTTTCTCTCTTAAAGTCCTCATGTGAGTGAAGTCATAGGATTTTTGTTTTTCTCTGACTAATCTAACTTAGCAAAATACCCTCCAGTTCCATGCACATAGTTGCAAATGGCAAGATTTCATTCTTTTTGATTGCTGAGTAATACTCCATTGTATAGATATACCACACCTTCTTTATCCAGTCATCCGTTGATGGACATTTAGACTCTTTCTATACTTTGGCTATTGTTGATAGTGCTGTGATAAATATGGGGGTGCATGTGTCCCTTCGAAACAGCACACCTGTACCCCTTGGGAAAATGCCTAGTAGTGCAATTGCTGGGTCGCAGGATAGTTCTATTTTTAACTTTTGGAGGAACCTCCATACTGGTTTCGAGAGTGGCTGCACCAGCCTGCATTCCCACCAACAATGCAAAAGAGATCCTCTTTCTCTGCATCCTCGCCAACATCTGTTGTTGCCTGAGTTGTTAATGTTAGCCATTCTGACAGGTGTGAGGTGGTATCTCATTGTGGTTTTGATTTGTATTTCCCTGATGATGTGGAGCATTTTTTCATGTGTCAGTTGGCCATCTGGATGTCTTCTTTGGAGAAGTGTCTATTCATGTCTTTTGCCCATTTCTTCACTGGATTATTTGTTTTTCAGGTGTGGAGTTTGGTGAGCTTTTTATAGATTTTGGACACTAACCCTTTATCTGATATGTCATTTGCAAATATCTTCTCCCATTCTGTAGGCTGCCTTTTAGTTTTGCTGATTGTTTCCTTCACTGTGCAGAAGCTTTTTATTTTGATGAGGTCCCAGTAGTTCATTTTTGCTTTTGTTTCCCTTGCCTCTGGAGACATGTTGAGTAAGAAGTTGCTGTGGCCAAGATCAAAGAGGTTGTTGCCTGCTTTCTCCTCGAGGATTTTGATGGCTTCCTGTCTTACAGTGAGGTCTTTCATCCATTTTGAGTTTCTTTTTGCGTATGGTGTAAGAAAGTGGTCCAGGTTCATTCTTCTGCATGTCGCTGTCTAGTTTTCCCAGCACCACTTGCTGAAGAGACTGTCTTTATTCCATTGGATATTCTTTCCTGCTTTGTCAAAGATTAGTTGGCCATACGTCTGCGGGTCCATTTCTGGGTTCTCTATTCTGTTCCATTGATCTGAGTGTCTGCTCTTGTGCCAGTACCATACTGTCTTGATGGTTACAGCTTTGTAGTATAGCTTGAAGTCTGGGATGGTGATGCCTCCTGCTTTGGTTTTCTTTTTCAAGATCGCTTTGGCTATTCGGGGTCTTTTCCGGTTCCATACAAATTTTAGGATTATTTGTTCTAGCTCTGTGAAGAATGCTGGTTTTATTTTGATAGTGATTGCATTGAATATGTAGATTGCTTTGGGAAGTGTTGACATTTTAACAATATTTGTTCTTCCTATCGAGGAGCATGGAATCTTCTTCCATTTCTTTGTGTCTTCTTCAATTTCTTTCATAAGCTTTCTATAGTTTTCAGTGTATAGATTTTCACCTCTTTGGTTAGATTTATTCCTAGGTATTTTATGTTTTTTTGTGCAACTGGAAATGGGATTGATTCCTTGATTTCTCTGTCACTTCATTGTTGGTGTATAGGAATGCAACCGATTTCTGTGCATTGATTTTATATCCTGCAACTTTGCTGAATTCATGAATCAATTCTAGCAGTTTTTTGGTGGAATCTTTTGGGTTTTCCATATAGAGTATCATGTCACCTGCGAAGAGTGCAAGTTTGACCTCCTCCTGGCCGATTTGGATGCCTTTTATTTCTTTGTGTTGTCTGATTGCAGAGGCTAAGACTTCCAATACTATGTTGAATAACAGTGGCGAGAGTGGACATCCCTGTCTCATTCCTGACCTTAGGAGGAAAGCTCTCAGTTTTTCCCCATTGAGGATGACATTAGCGTTGGGTCATTCATACATGGCTTTTATGATCTCAAGGTATGCTCCTTCTATCCCTACTTTCTTGAGGGTTTTTATCAAGAAAGGATGCTGCTGTATTTTGTCAAATGCTTTCTATGCATCTATTGAGAGAATCATATGGTTATTGTCCTTTCTTTTATTGATGTGATGAATCACATTAATTATTTTGCGGATATTGAACCAGCCCTGCATCCCAGGTATAAATCCCACTTGGTCGTGGTGAACAATTTTTTTAATGTATTGTTGGATCCGGTTGGCTAATATCTTGTTGAGGATTTTTGCATCCATGCTCACAGGGAAATTGGTCTATAGTTCTCCTTCTTAGTGGGGTCTCTGTCTGGTTTTGGAATCAGGGTAATGCTGGCTTCATAGAAAGAGTCTGGAAGTTTTCCTTCCATTTCTATTTTTTGGAACACCTTCAAGAGAATAGGTGTTAACTCTTCCTTAAGTGTTTGGTAGAATTCCTCTGGAAAGCCATCTGGCCCTGTTTTTTGGCAGATTTTTGATTACTAACTCGATTTCCTTACTGGTTATGGGACAGTAATTCCCTTCTAAGAGTTATCTTAAGGGCTACCTGGGTAGCTCAGCCAATTAAGCATCCGACTTTGGCTGAGGTCACAATCTCATGGTTTATGGGTTCAAGCCTCTCATCAGGCTCTGTGCTGACAGCTCAGAGCCTGGAGTCTGCTTCAGATTCTGTGTCTCCTTCTCTCTCTGCCCCTTCCCCACTTATGCTCTGTCTTCCAAAAATAAATAAACGTTAAAAAAAAATTTAAGAGCTATCCTAAGAAAATAATTCCCTGTATTTTTTAATTCTCATATACAGAAGTATGTAACAACATAACCTACTAGGGGGAAAGTCAAAATTAATATAAATGTTTATACAAAGGAATGACGCACACACCCTAGAGCCAATACATGCAACATATGTAAAGAACTTGAATCAGGCCCTGGACATAATACTACAAGTTAATTTCATGCATGTTAAGGGGAAAAGTCAGGAAATGGATACTCTAAGCTGTGAACTCAGTATCTGGAGGAAGGAAGAAAAGGAAGGAAAGAAGTAACCTAGATTTATCTCTGATAACACAGAACCAAATGAATTTTCACTTTCTACAATTAGTATTGCTTAAATTTTTATCTTTTTTTTTAAGTTTTATTCATTTAAGTAATCTCTACACCCGATGTGGGACTCAAACTCACTACCTGAAAGAGTCGCACACTCTTCCAATTGAGCCAGACAGGCACCCCTCTTTAAATCTTTATAATAGGACAGATGAGGGAAGATGGGCGGCGTAGGAGGACGCTGGGCTCACCGCATGTCCTGCTGATCACTTAGATTCCACCTACACCTGCCTAAATAACCCAGAAAACCGCCAGAGGATTAACAGAACGGAGTCGCCGGAGCCAAGCGCAGACGAGAGGCCCACGGAAGAGGGTAGGAAGGGCGGCGAGGCGGTGCATGCTCCACGGACTGGCGGGAGGGAGCCGGGGCGGAGGGGCGGCTCGCCCGCCAAGCAGAGCCCCCAAGTCTGGTGGGCAAAAGCGGAAGGGCCGGACGGACTGTGTTCCCACAGCAAGCGCGACTTCGCGTCTGGGAGGTCATAAGTTAACAGCTCTGCTCGGAAAGCGGGAAGGCTGGAGGACAAAGGGAGGGAGAGCTGCTGAGCCCCAGGACGACAGAGCTCAGTTTGGTGGGGAACAAAGGCGCTCGCCAGCGCCATCTCCCCCGCCCATCCCCCAGCCAAAATCCCAAAGAGAACCAGTTCCTGCCAGGGAACTTGCTCGCTCCGCGCAAACACCCAACTCTGTGCTTCTGCGGAGGAGCCAAACCTCCGGCAGCGGATCTGACTCCCTCCCGCTGCCACAGGGCCCCTCCTGAAGTGGATCACCTAAGGAGAAGCGAGCTAAGCCTGCCCCTCCTGCCCCTGTGCACCTTGCCTACCCACCCCAGCTAATACGCCAGATCCCCAGCATCACAAGCCTGGCAGTGTGCAAGTAGCCCAGAAGGGCCATGCCACCCCACAGTGAATCCCGCCCCTAGGAGAGGGGAAGAGAAGGCACACACCAGTCTGATTGTGGCCCCAGCGGTGGGCTGGGGGCAGACATCAGGTCAGACTGCGGCCCCGCCCACCAACTCCAGTTATACACCACAGCACAGGGGAAGTGTCCTGCAGGTCCTCACCACGCCAGGGACTATCCAAATTGACCAAGCGGAAGAATTCCCCTCAGAAGAATCTCCAGGAAATAACAACAGCTAATGTGCTGATCAAAAAGGATTTAAATAATATAACAGAAAGTGAATTTAGAATAATAGTCATAAAATTATTCGCTGGGTTTGAAAACAGTATAGAGGACAGCAGAGAATCTCTTGCTACAGAGATCAAGGGACTAAGGAACAGTCATGAGGAGCTGAAAAACGCTTTAAATGAAATGCAAAACAAAATGGAAACCACCACGGCTCGTATTGAAGAGGCAGAGGAGAGAATAGGTGAAGTAGAAGATAAAGTTATGGAAAAAGAGGAAGCTGAGAAAAAGAGAGATAAAAAAATCCAGGAGTATGAGGGGAAAATTAGAGAACTAAGTGATACACTAAAAAGAAATAATATATGCATAATTGGTATCCCAGAGGAGGAAGAGAGAGGGAAAGGTGCTGAAGGGGTACTTGAAGAAATAATAGCTGAGAACTTCCCTGAATTGGGGAAGGAAAAAGGCACTGAAATCCAAGAGGCACAGAGAACTCCCTTCAGACGTAACTTGAATCGATCTTCTGCATGACATATCATAGTGAAACTGGCAAAATACAAGGATAAAGAGAAAATTCTGAAAGCAGCAAGGGGTAAACGTGCCCTCACATATAAAGGGAGACCTATAAGACTCGTGACTGATCTCCCTTTTGAAACTTGGCAGGCCAGAAAGAATTGGCACGAGATTTTCAGTGTGCTAGACAGAAAAAATATGCAGCCGAGAATCCTTTATCCAGCAAGTCTGTCATTTAGAATAGAAGGAGAGATAAAGGTCTTCCCAAACAAACAAAACCTGAAGGAATTTGTCACCACTAAACCAGCCCTACAAGAGATCCTAAGGGGGACCCTGTGAGACAAAGTACCAGAGACATCACTACAAGCATAAAACATACAGACATCACAATGACTCTAAACCCGTATCTTTCTATAATAACACTGAATGTAAATGGATTAAATGCACCAACCAAAAGACATAGGGTATCAGAATGGATAAAAAAAAAACAAGACCCATCTATTTGAGACAAAATCAATGTACAGAAATCAGTTGCATTCTTATACACTAACAATGAAGCAACAGAAAGACAAATAAAGAAACTGATCCCATTCACAATTGCACCAAGAAGCATAAAATACCTAGGAATAAATCTAACCAAAGATGTAAAGGATCTGTATGCTGAAAACTATAGAAAGCTTATGAAGGTAATTGAAAAAGATTTAAAGAAATGGAAAGACATTCCCTGCTCATGGATTGGAAAAATAAATATTGTCAAAATGTCAATACTACCCAAAGCTATCTACACATTCAATGCAATCCCAATCAAAATTGCACCAGCATTCTTCTCAAAACTAGAACAAGCAATCCTAAAATTCATATGGAACCACAAAAGGCCCCGAATAGCCAAAGGAATTTTGAAGAAGAAGACCAAAGCAGGAGGCATCACAATCCCAGACTTTAGCCTCTACTACAAAGCTGTCATCATCAAGACAGCGTGGTATTGGCACAAAAACAGACACATAGACCAATGGAATAGAATAGAAACCCCAGAACTAGACCCACAAACGTATGGCCAACTCATCTTTGACAAAGCAGGAAAGAACATCCAATGGAAAAAAGACAGCCTCTTTAACAAATGGTGCTGGGAGAACTGGACAGCAACATGCAGAAGGTTGAAACTAGACCACTTTCTCACACCATTCACAAAAATAAACTCAAAATGGATAAAGGACCTGAATGTGAGACAGGAAACCATCAAAACCTTAGAGGAGAAAGCAGGAAAAGACCTCTCTGACCTCAGCCGTAGCAATCTCTTACTCGACACATCCCCAAAGGCAAGGGAATTAAAAGCAAAAGTGAATTACTGGGATCTTATGAAGATAAAAAGCTTCTGCACAGCAAAGGAAACAACCAACAAAACTAAAAGGCAACCAACGGAATGGGAAAAGATATTTGCAAATGACATATCGGACAAAGGGCTAGTATCCAAAATCTATGAAGAGCTCACCAAACTCCACCCCCGAAAAACAAATAACCCAGTGAAGAAATGGGCAGAAAACATGAATAGACACTTCTCTAAAGAAGACATCCAGATGGCCAACAGGCACATGAAAAGATGTTCAGCGTCACTCCTTATCAGGGAAATACAAATCAAAACCACACTCAGGTATCACCTCACGCCAGTCAGAGTTGCCAAAATGAACAAATCAGGAGACTATAGATGCTGGAGAGGATGTGGAGAAACGGGAACCCTCTTGCACTGTTGGTGGGAATGCAAATTGGTGCAGCCGCTCTGGAAAGCAGTGTGGAGGTTCCTCAGAAAATTAAAACTAGACCTACCCTATGACCCAGCAATAGCACTGCTAGGAATTTATCCAAGGGATACAGGAGTGCTGATGCATAGGGGCACTTGTACCCCAATGTTCATAGCAGCACTCTCAACAATAGCCAAATTATGGAAAGAGCCTAAATGTCCATCAACAGATGAATGGATAAAGAAATTGTGGTTTATATACACAATGGAATACTACGTGGCAATGAGAAAAAATGAAATATGGCCTTTTGTAGCAACGTGGATGGAACTGGAGAGTGTGATGCTAAGTGAAATAAGCCATACAGAGAAAGACAGATACCATATGGTTTCACTCTTATGTGGATCCTGAGAAACTTAACAGGAACCCATGGGGGAGGGGGAGGAAAAAAGAAAAAAAAAAAAAAAGAGGTTAGAGTGGGAGAGAGCCAAAGCATAAGAGACTGTTAAAAACTAAGAACAAACTGAGGGTTGATGGGGGGTGGGAGGGAGGGGTGGGTGGGTGATGGGTATTGAGGAGGGCACCTTTTGGGAGGAGCACTGGGTGTTGTATGGAAACCAATTTGACAATAAATTTCATATATTACAAAAAAATAAATAAAAAATAAAAAAATAAAAAAAATAAAATAAAAAAATAAATAATAAATCTTTATAATAAATATTTTAACTGGTTAGAATTATATGGTCTTTATTTTAAGATATTAAAAACATATTAAAGTGAAAGTGCTTTCTGATCCCACTCCTTGGAAATAATCATTACTAGCACAAAGTTTATAATCATATACATTTTTAACTTTACATTAACACATACATGCTAATATATTTTATTTCAAATGTGAGGTACTGAGATACTAAAAACCACAATGGCTACTGAGAGTAATGATATGAAGAACCTGCTTTGCTTGAAATAAGTTCTTGAAAATTTTGAAAAATATATAACAGTTTTTATCTGATATTAGAACACCAATTGATTGGTCATACTTTTCTGAAATACTCTCATAAAAAATTCTAAAGCAGGTGTAGGTTCATTAAGAAAATAATCAATTATTGCTGACCATGGAAAGCACAAACTATGCTGATATGAGTAAATGCCCATTTATAGTATATTATATTTAATAACGACCTACCATGGCATAAGATGCCATCCAAATCCTTCAGTTTCTCACTTTTAAAGGACAGACTTTCCACAGAAACACCTACAGAAAGGGAACCTGCTTTTCTTCTGGGTCATAATTTTCAAAAGATTTTACCATCTTTTGAAGCAACTTTCTTTTTTTTTTTCTTTTTTTTTAATGTTTTTATTTTATTTTTGAGAGGGGGGGGGGAGGTACAGAGAGAGGAGGGTACAGATGATCTGAAGCAGGATCTGCACTGAAAGCAGAGAGCCTGCTGCAGGGTTCGAACTCACAAACCATGAGATCATGACCTGAGCTGAAGTCAGACACTCAACCAACTGAGCCACCCAGGTGCCCCACCATGTAACAACTCTCAACAAATATTTATTAACACCTTGAAACAAGTACTTGGTGAGGTGCGAAAGATATGAAGACAGAATACAAATCTAGCCAAGAGGTATAGGGTGCCTGGCTGGCTCTGTCAGTGGGGCATGTGACTCTTGATCTAGGGGTTGCAAGTTCAAGCCCCATGTTGGGTGTAGAGAATACTTAAAATAATAAAATCTTTAAAACAAAAACAGTCTAACGAGAGGTAAATGAGCAACTAAAATTTAAAAAAGGAGAGTAAATCGTACATCAGCACATACTATTAAAT
This sequence comes from Leopardus geoffroyi, assembly GCF_018350155.1. NCBI lineage: Eukaryota > Metazoa > Chordata > Mammalia > Carnivora > Felidae > Leopardus > Leopardus geoffroyi. Next base: position 25,490,554 of record NC_059330.1, on the reverse strand, counting down.
TGAATATGGAGCAAAAAGGGTTAGCAGAACATGAGAATTCTAGAAAAGGAAATAACAATGAAATGACCTTAAAGAGAATGGATCATTTGAGGAAATGAAAGAAGTTCAGTACAACTATCACAAAGGAGTACTATCAGAGCAAGGAAGAAGATGTGAGACACTCTTTAAGGATGGCTGAAAATGCATGCACCTGGGTGGCTCAATCAGTTAAGCATCTGACTCTTGGTTTCAGCTTAAGTCACCATCTCATGGTTCGTGGGTCCGAGCCCTGCACTGGGTTCTGTGCTAGCAGCATGGAGCCTGCTTGGGATTCATTCTTTCTCTCTCTCTCTCTCTCTCTCTCTCTCTGCCCTTCTCCCCTCTCATGCTGTCCCTCTCTCAAAATAAATAAATAAACTTAAAAAAATACTTTTCTTAAAAGGATGGCTGAAAATGATGCTGGAAAAATACAGTGAGGGGATCAGTTCACAAAAGATCTAATGAACCTGGTATTCAACAACTGTGCTAAATTCACTTCTTAATTCTAAAGTTTATAGGTTCTTTTGCATTTTCCATATATACAATCAAGTTATCGATGAATAAAGACAATTTTACATCTTTCATTCTAGTATTTACACCTTTTATTTATTTTTCTTGCCTATTGTAATGTCTAGGACCTACATTCAAAGATAAATAAAAGTTGTGGTAGAAGCTATCCCAAACTCAGCAGAAAGTATTTAATATATCACTATTAAGTATAATGTAAGCTGTAGGTTTTTTATAATCTTTATCATACTGAGGATGTTTCTATCCTAATTTGTGGTAAGGTTTTTTTTAATAATAAATGATTACTGAATTTTATCAAAGGTTTTTTCCACTTCTAATAAGATGCTCATCTGGATTTTCTTCTTTGTTCTATTAATACAAATTACACTGAATGATCTGAATGATTTTCAAATGTTAACTAACCTTGTATTTCTGAAATATCTTACTCGGTCATGATATATCATTCTTTGCATATATCACTGGATTCTAGTTGGTAATATTTATATGTAAATTACATCAAGAAAGAAAGAAAAGAGAAGAAGAGGGAGAGGGGAGGGAGAGAGGATAAGAAGGGAGTAGGCAGAGAGGGAGAGCGAAATGTTGGGTATGAGAAGGTAAGATTAAGAAAAACAAGTTAGTATAGAGGTGCCTAGGTGGCTCAGTTAGTTAAGTCCAACTCTTGATCTCGGCTCAGGTCACAATCTCACAGTTCATGGGATGGAGCCCCACACTGGGCTCTGAGCTGACAGAGCAGAGCATGCTTGGAATTCTCTCGTGCACTCATGCATGCACATGTATGCTCTCTTTCTCAAAATAAATAAACATTTTTTTAAAAATAAGGAAAAAAAAGAAAAACATGATAATAGAAAAGAATTATTCAACAGAAGAGTTTATAGTCCTGAGGGAGACAATCTCCCAAAAAGAACAGGAAAGAAATTGTTTTTTAAAACTGATCATTCTAGGGGCGCCTGGGTGGCGCAGTCGGTTAAGCGTCCGACTTCAGCCAGGTCACGATCTCGCGGTCCGTGAGTTCGAGCCCCGCGTCGGGCTCTGGGCTGATGGCTCAGAGCCTGGAGCCTGTTTCTGATTCTGTGTCTCCCTCTCTCTCTGCCCCTCCCCCGTTCATGCTCTGTCTCTCTATGTCCCAAAAAAAATAAATAAACGTTGAAAAAAAAAATTTTTTTAAACTGATCATTCTAGGGGCACTTGGGTAGCTCAGTTGGTTGAGTATCCGACCCAACTTCAGCTCAGGTCATGATCTCATGGTTCGTGAGTTCAAGCCCTGCATTGGGCTCTGTGCTGACAGTTCAGAGCCTAGAGCCTACTTCAGATTCTGTGTCTCCCTCTCACTCTGCCCCCCCCCCCACTAATGCTCTGCCTCTCTCTCTCTCTCTCAAAAATAAACATTAAAAAATAAAAATTAAAAAAATAAAAAATAAAATTAATCATTCTAAGGAGTATAACAGCCAAATAATGTAAGTACCTGAGAGAACAAATAAAACTAAAAGAAGGCATCAAAAAAAAAATTTAAAGAAATTTTCTAAAACTGCACTAATTTTCATCCTCACTGAAGGGGCCCAGGACAATGTATGAGCTAAGAAACATCATTGTAAAGTTTGAGAACACTGGGAACAAGACTAACATTATGCTAGTTCCCAGAGAAAAACAAGCCATAGACAAAGAAAAAGGTATCAAAATGGCTTCAGACTCCTCAACCATAACACTAGATCAATGCCTTCAAAATTCTGAACACTATTTACAAAAAAGTATTTGTTAGCCAGCCAAATTAGCAATCAAGAATTAAGAAAGAATAAAGACAACTTCAGACAAACAAGATTTACCACACATCTTTTTTCCAGAAGCTACTAAAGAACTTACTACATCAAAATGATTACACAAAGCAAAATGGATGAAAAAGAGGGATGGGGTATTCTATTTTCCATTACAAATTTTATGTGATCAGTCACATGTAGAACTTCAGTGTAGAACTTCAATTAATCAAATACAACAAAAGTGATACATATGTAACTTTTGCACAAGAACATTTAGCTGTGTGAAATTATATTTTAAATATAATATTATATTTTTAAATATTATATTATAGAAGAGAAATCTTTTTTTAATTAGATAAAATAAATTAAGCATATTCAAATTCTACTACCAACAATAACTTTTATAGCTTTATACTCTCTCACGAAGTATTTCTGCCCAAAGTAAAAGTTGAAAAACATGGGAAATTAATAACTGACATATATAAAAGAGCTTCATAAATGAACTGAAAGGAGAAAAATCTGCCTCTGAATTACATACAAAAGAAACAAAGACATAGCAGAGTCTTTTAATAATAAAGTTGTTCTTGAGTCCAACTATCCAAAGAGAAGGCTGGCTACTCCAAAAACCTTCCAGAAAAAGATGTTCAACAATCTTCCTTGTTAAAGGATTTCACCAAAACTCAAATGCAATAAAAATCAGAGCAAGAGAGAGTGAGAGAGAGCAAAGGAGAGACAGCTGAACTCTGGATGTGTCATACAGCCCAATAACAAGGAAAAAAATCTCTACATGACTGCAGGATGCTGTTGCCTTGTTACCTCCACCCTTCCCATTTCAATTAAGCAGATTTAATCACTAAATTGATCCCTGACATTACTTACACATATGGTTAGTGCATAACGCACACAGTAGTAAGTTTTAATAAACTTCATTCTCACCAGTTTAGAGAATTAGAAGCTAAATGAAGTATTATAAGGAAGATTATCCAACTTCTAGAAAACTTTAAAAACAGAATTAGACTTTTTAATATCCTCTTTTTAAAAAGATTTTAGGGGCGCCTGGGTGGCGCAGTCAGTTAAGCGTCCGACTTCAGCCAGGTCACGATCTCGCGGTCCGTGAGTTCGAGCCCCGCGTCGGGCCCTGGGCTGATGGCTCAGAGCTGGAGCCTGTTTCCGATTCTGTGTCTCCCTCTCTCTCTGCCCCTCCCCCGTTCATGCTCTGTCTCTCTCTGTCCCAAAAATAAATAAACGTTGAAAAAAAATAAAATAAAATAAAATAAAATAAAAAATAAAAAGATTTTAGAGTATGCAAACAAGATTAAAATGACTATGTTTTCATTGCTCGTGCAAAAACATTCTGAGTGAACACAGGCAAATTAATGAGAAAACATATCACTAAAGAGTCAGGAGTTATTAGGCACCCAAATAGCATATTTAATTTAAACACATATTTGACTTTTTAAATCAAAACATACATAATATTTAAATACAACATTAAGAAGTATTCATTTTTAAAGCAGAGATTAAAGGTCAAAAGCCCGAAACTGTACTTCTGACAAGGCTGGAAATGTAGACAGCAGACTTATCCACAAGCAAGATAATGGTGAAAACCAAGCTCTCCAAGGCAGTTTAAGAATAACTGCGAAGAAGAGCAAAGACATGAGAACAACAGAGACTTGGGGAATACCCACAGAAGAAAGCTAAGCCAGAAGCATAACAAAAGCAGTACAGTCAGCAAGGAAGGGATCTGGGAAGAGCGATGCCATGAAAACCAAGAGAGAAGAGGGTTTCAAGAAAGAGCCAGCAAAGTCAGAGGCTAAATTGAGATCAAAGAGGATGAAGATAAATCAAAACCACAGTAGAATGTGAATGGCCATATTGAATTGGTTAAGATTACCTATTTCCATCTCAACTGACAGAACAAGAATTTATCTTGTGGGGAGGAAAGGATGGGGCATGGACACTTGGAGGAAAACAGACTTTAGTTATCATTCTTGCTGTCTGTAGTCCAAGACCAATAAAAGAGAAACTCCTAAATGATTTGTTTCTTCTTAAGGGCTACACTCACCAAACTGTGGAGCAGGCAAGATTCTAGCCGCTCGAATGGGGCCATGTCGAACAGAAAAGAGCTCCTGTGCTTCCCCACTGATCTGCATGAGAAGACAAAAAATTTCCGTAAATGAAAATACAGGTCAGAACATGATTATATGAAAACAAGATCTCCTAAATTTTATCACAATTTTTTGTCTGAAATGTAATATATGTACACACAGAGACACACACATTTATGGTTGTTCATACACATTCAGCATATTCATATTTAAATTACCACAAATATTTTTAGAAAATGATAAGAGCACACACTTAATATAAACAGGAAAATGAATGATCTGCTCTTAAAGTCTATAATTCTTATCTTTAAGAAACTCCTGTTAGTCTGCTCAGTTCCTGCATGATTGCCTTTCATTTTAGAGCAGAGCAACTATGATTTTTTTAATTAGTACCAGGTGTTCCACGTAACAAAAAGGTAAATATTCTTAGTATTCTGAAAAACAGAACTTAAATGCAGTAATTTCTGCAAGTATGTTGTAAAGGAGAAAAAGCAAAACATATTGCAAAGAACACATAGTGGAACATGAATAACCTGTGCACCAGGTTATGGTTCTGCAACTACCTTCCTGTTAACGACTTTGAATAAATCATTTAGCATCTATAAACCTATATATTTCTCTTTTTTTAATATATTTTGAATTAAAATCATAGATATTTAAGGTGTACAACATGACGGTTTCATATGCATACATAATAAAATTATTACTGCAGTCATTTCCTCCTTTTTTGTATGAGAACACATGAAATCTACCCTCAACATTTTTAAAGTATTCAACACAGTGTTATTAACTACAGGCATCATGCCTGAACATTATATCTCTAGACTTACTCATCCTACATAATTGCAACTCTGTACCCTTTGACCAACATCTCTCCACACCTCCCATAAGCCTGTATTATTTTGCATTTATAAACTTAAAAGGTAAAGGTGCCAAAGAACCTCAAAATACTAATCATTTCAATATTCTATGAATTAAAGAAGTAATATGTAAGCATCTTTAAATTTAATCATTTTTATTATACACATAGATCGAACACTGTATGAATGTTCGTTTTGAGTCATATCAGATTTATTCCTCAGATATAAAGAGTACAGTAGTATATTAATCCAAAGGTAAAAGGGTATGACAATATATGTGTCAAGTGCAAAAACAACTGCTTTTCCAAATTAGTGGTTCAAGAGAACAGTTTGCTGCTAATTGAAGTATTGAGCAGATTAAACTAGAATTAGTTAAGACTGCTTTAAGTGATAATTTAGTCCCTGATACATTTTCATAACTCTCAAGCGTTTGATGGAATATGTGATATCAGATGGGGAAAATGGCCAAAATTATAAAACTAGTTCTAAATACTCAAGAACTTACAACACATGTAATAAACATTCAATAAGAGAAACATGCGGATGGTAGTTTTTTTTTTCAATAGGGCCTGCCAAACAAGCAGTTTAAAATATAAACAACATATATAAGATAAAAGGCTTATAAAGCTTTCAATATTAAACTGTAAATCTGCAGCACTTCCTTTAACTACTTTTTCAGATCTTCAGCTTCTCTTCTGTCTGAATTTAAGGACTGCAAACTATAAATATTTTGTTTCTTATAAATGTTAACTTATGGTGATGCCTAAAGAGCCATCATATTCATTCTGCCTATAAAAATTACTATAAACTTATTCGCTGGCCACAATGGCAAATCTCTCTATAGCACTTGGGATGCAGGTTTGAGGAATGCTAGGCTCTTCGCACCAACTGTGCAACAACAGCACCACCTATCACCAATTAAACACACCAAACTATAAACTCGGTATAGCAAAAGATAAGAATTTAGCTCTCTACAAACTCCTTTGTGAACATTAACTTTCTACATGAAAAACATGGCCATTATATACTATAGCTCTTAAGTCTACAGTTTAATATTATAGAACAGAATTTAAAATTTAGAAAAAGCCTTAAAAGGTCACTTTGTTCAACCTCCCACCCAACACAGGAATCACACACTCTCTAAAATCTAAAAAGCATGATCTCTCTGATATTAAGCACACTTTCGCTGAAAGGTACGTCACTAATGTAATGCATTTATGTTATAGAGTTATTATTAGCTATCTCCACCAAAATGGGGATATAAAAATGGATAAATAATATTCTTCAATATACAGACTATTCTACTTACAAGGAAATAAAAAAATTGTAAAACGATATTGTAGAAGTTGCACTGAAATTGTAATTCAGAGCAATGAAAAACACTTCTCACTCTAACAAATATACATTCATACTTTTAACAAATCATAATATTCTAACACAAAATCTGCTGTGTACTATTATGGCCATATTCCACAGATCTAGCATTTAGCTTTTGGTTCTATCAAATAAAGGCTTAAAGTGAAGTAAAATAAAAAATAAAAGTCTAATCATATTTAACTGACCTATGTGTACTAAATTATACTAAATAATAAAGAACAAGGCAAACCTGTCTTGGCATTCTCACAATATGATAAACATTTGTTAACACACCATGCTCTCCAGCATAACAGCTTTCAAAACAGACCTAAATGCTCTATTCTATTCTAAGCTTCTACTCTAAATCCCTCTTTAAATATACCCGCAAAAGGTAAGAAAAAACGTTAGGACTGATTACAAAATGAATCCCACATTTACTACCCATCCTTTATTACCTCTAAGTTAAGATCCTTGAATCTTTAATTGTAACATAAGGGAAGGGAGGGATGAAGAAACATTCTGTCACTATTTACAAATATTTGTGACTATGTTAAAATCAAGATTGTTAGAAGCATAATTCCAAAGTATCCTAAGTGAGTCTCAAATCCCAAACTTCTGAGATGAGAGAACTCTCCAAATAATGTGTACAAATGCTACACTGGAATACTATTTCAGAAGAGTGCCAACAAAGTGTGTACAGATAAGACGTGCACATTTTAGAAAGAACACAAGTTGGATATGTCCTTACAGGCTCGGCTTTAGCTGCCGCTTTCAATTGCCTCTAATAATTTTATACAGCATGTTCACTGGTAATTCTGCTCTCAAATAAATGCGTGTCAAAACTGATTAAGTTTTTAAAGGCTTTCAAAGTGATTTTTACATTTCTTAAAAAAGAGCTCACTGAAAATGGAAAAAAAAATCTCAGAGATGAGGATTTTATATATCCTGACAAGAATTACCAGGAGCGTTAAGTTCATTTTTAAACCAACAATAATAATAAATACAAGGGCAGAACTACAAGGAAGGAGTTGTACCAAGCAATGTTCCAACTTCCTGGCAACTGTGGTAACTTGGGGAGAGGAGCAAACAGGGAGGAAACCTCTCCAAGAGTTCCTCATGGGTCTCTGCCTTTGTTCTTACTGGCATTTTAATTTCTGATGACAGACTTTTGTTGTTTGGAGCATAAACCGGACGTACCAGTTTGGAGGCACAATAAGGAGAACAAAGAATGATTTGTTCACACTGTAGGAAAAAAATCTTTTCCAACCATAGAAAATAGCTTTCGCATGGTGAAAATATGCAAATTACATACCAAACCAAAAAAGTGGGGGGGAGAGTACAAGTTTAGAATCTCACAACTCAATCTAAGGCAAAGGGAAATTATAACAGCCGAGACAATACACACAGGGAAAGGGCTATAAAAGTTGTGGGAGAGCTTTATAACTACCTCTAGAAAATTCTAAAAGCAAATGAAGGTCATCTAGCCCTCAGAACCAAACTTGTTTCTGAAATCATGATGACTTTTCAAAGATATATGACTACAAAATAGAAAAGTCAATCAAATACCATGGACAATAATAATAATGCTTTATGACACAGAATTAGGACAAGAGTACATATTTACACCCCCAACTTGCCTTTTAGATACTAGTCAAATGGAGAATTGTGTCTGCAGTTGATTCTTTTTATCAAACATTGTTGAATAACAGACACAGAAATAACACCTCAATCATACATATATGTACAGCTTAATGAATTTTCCATGTTAAAATACCTCTGTTACCAGCACAGACATGAAGAAACAGAACATGACAGATACTCAGAAGGTCCCTCACACCTCAAACCCAACTCAAGAATAATCATAACCACTATCCTGACTTCATTACATATAAATTTTACTCATTCAAATTTATGCAAATAGAATCACACAGTATACACTCTTTTGTGAATTACATATGTATGAAATTCATTCATGTTGTTGCATACGATTGGTTTTTTTATTTTTTTATTGTATTTTTTTAAATTTCTATCGCTATACAGATTTCCACTGTGTGAAAAATACTACAATTTATCCATTTTACTATTGGTGGACTTCCAGGTTGTTTCTAGTTCTTGGCTCTTAAGATGTCAGGAAAAATTGAAAAAACTTTCAAATGAGAAAAAGATCACTATATGTCCTTTCAATGGATTACCAGAGTGTCTAGTGGACCCTTTGGGGTTATTTGATTTTACACGTATCTATACCCTTGTTTTGCAATATTGTAAGTTATAGAAAACTGATAGTAACTGACTCTTGTCCACAGAAATGCAAGTGAATTTTGTCTGGAAGAGATACAATTGAATTCCACTCTATAAAAAAGATGATTCCAGGCAGTACATTTTAGTTTCAGTAGTATATTAACCAGGTTTGCACCTCGTAAAAAGTTCACTTTAGTATTTCTAATTGCCTATATTGGTTCTTCAGATTCTCCCTTGAACCAGCTGTAACAACTTGCCAAACACCTCATTTATTAATGAGTTAAATAAAATCTATGACATCTGTTCCATTTTACAGTTGTAGGAGAGCCATGATTTTAGCATTTTTAAAAGAACATTGTAAAGAATACTGTTATGAATATTCTTGCACATTTCATTTAGTGAATACATATATATATATTTCTCCTGGGTATAAATCTACTAGTTAGAATGCTCCTATATTAGGCATATGTGCATATTTTGTAGATTTCAACAAAATAGTTTTCTACAGTGATTGTACAAATTGACACTTCCACCAGCAATGAAAAAGTTCTACCTGCTCACTTCCTCACCAACAGTTTGTATCAGGCACTCTGGCGTGTTCAATGGGACTTTCACTGTGGTTTTAATTTGTATTTTCTTCATGACTAAGGAGATGGATCAAACACCTTTTCATATGCTTATTGGAATTAGTTATACTATTCCATGAATGACTGTTAAAGTCTCTTGCCCACTACAGTTCCCTGATTCTAAGACATTATGGATTTAAATCTATTGTGCACAGTGAATGAAATGCAGGTCAGTATCCTCTGAAAAGTAATGCTGCCTCAAACTAACTATATAAATAGTCTTTATTGTAGTGGCCTGCCATCAGGGAAAATGATGTAAGACTTTTGTCCTGAAGGACCCTTGATTACCACATGTATATATGATGAATAGTTCAGAATATGAATGAGACTCAAGAACTCATTTCAAGAAAAAGGTAGAACTCTTTGTAGCTAATCAAATTCATATCTTAATTCCAAATCCAGTAATAAATAAGCAACCCTCCCTTCAACAAGGTACAATTGCTTGGTTATAGCGACATGATATCCATCTCTTGAAGTGAAAAATATTGATTTGTAAAAATTCATACTAATATTCAAAGAAAATTCCGTCTCTGTTAAAGATAGGAAACACACAAAAATTACTATACTTTCCCTGGAACTCAAACAGCTCAAACAAAAGATAATGACTAGTAGTTCTTTTTCTTGATACTTTAACAAGTTTTCATCTTTAAAATAAAAAAAAATTAAAAAGAAGCATTAATTTGCCTATTTTTTCTCAAAATGGGTACAGCATACATAGCAGATGATTTCCAGGCTAGAAATATGAATTGAAAACCAAGACACCAGACATGAAAGACAAAAGAAAAAAATTCCCCATGTTTATCTCATGCACATGCAGACTTTCAACCAAAAATATCTTTCATGTCAGAGTTCTCCACACCACTAATGGCTCCGGTTCCACTTGGAAAGTCTGACAGAGTAAAAGCAGCCCACAGGTGGGACCCCGGAAGTTTTATTCTTTTCCCAAAATCAAGGGAAAGTACAACAATGACAAGTACAATGGCAAGTACATACAACAATATGCCAGGATCATAGGTTGCAAATATCACACATCAACCACATCAAATATTCCAACAGTTTATTTTAGTAGAAAACAAACTGGACTTGTGTTTATTAACTATACAAATTTGCCAAATATGAGTTTGGCTCTATTTTTTTTCTTAATGTTTATTTATTTTTGAGAGAGAGAGAGAGAGAGAGAGAGAGAGAGACAGAGCACGAGTGGGGGAGGGGTAAAGAAAGAGAGGGAGACACAGAATCTGAAGCAGGCTCCAGGCTCTGAGCTGTCAGCACAGAGCCCAATTCGGATCCTCTGTCCCCTTTCTCTCTGCCCCTCCCCTGCTCTCACTCTCTCTCAAAAAATAAAATACAGGTGATGATATATCTAAGAAGGCAACTGTAATGATTAAATTGCATATCTAAAATATGTAACATAAAAGACAGTTAAATCAAAAAGATGCTTGTTGAATAAATGGATGAATAAATGGGTCTATATCAGCCTCATTATTCAATCTTAATGGTATTTAGCATAAATCTGACTTTGCCCCACTGTTCTCAAAGCATGTTATTAATATTTAATGTCTGAAAATGTGTTATAATACCATACAATAAAACACATTTGGTACATCTCATTCTTGAAGCCACCAGTATATTACTTCCTATGTTTTACAGCTCTCAGTAAAAGGGCTATTACCAAGGTGGAAAGCAGCACATCATCTGTGCAACAGTTCTTACAAGGCAGTCTCCACCCTCTCTAGCAAATACCCTACACTCATTCCAATCTTTATGTGTTTATATGATGTTTTTACCTGCAACAGGTTTTCTTACCAACTATGATGTTTTAAAAACAGCACATTTAAATATGCAAATAGAGAGTTATCAATCTTTCTAAATATGCCACATGCACTAACCACACAGATACAACTGAAATGAAGTTCCTTAAAAAAAAGAGCATCATTTCCTTAAAAGGTAACACCAAATAAAAGTTTTTTAATTAAGGAGAAAATGTAAACTATAGACTTAAAGTTATTAATAACTTATATCAATATTGGTTCATTAATTTTAACAAATGTACCTCACTAATGCAAGATGTTAAACAGGGGCAAATACGGTGGTGAGGGGATGCATGGGAACTCTCTGTACTTTCTACTCAATTTTTAGGTAGACCTATAATTGGTCAAAAAAATAATGTCTATTAACTTTTATTTACATATAGAGGTATGGAAAAATGTGGAAATTCCACAAATAAATTTTAACCTTTCCTGGCACCCCTCCCAAAAATACAGAGAGTGAGAATGAAGAGGTGATGAGGTCTTATACTGAGGGAATTCAGTTCTTAAAGAAACAGAAGGAACTCACTTCGCCTATTTAAATGTACAAGTGTATAGTTATCACTTTGCTAACTACTTCACATGTGCTAATCATACAGACCACACAACTGAACTGACGATGAAGTTCTTTAAAAAAATGAACACTTATTGACTTTTTTTTTTTAACTTCAGAAGTCACAACAAGTTTTTTTTAATTGGGAGGAAAAGCAAAAATACAAAGAAATATAGGGAAAGGAGTGAGAAGTATGACGTTATACCATGGTATTCGATTAATAAGCAACAAAATGACTCCACTAGCTACATGAGTAACTATTATAACTACAAAGCAATCTCTAATGAGAGCTGATAGTCTCTCTCTAGAATCACCCCATGAGCCAATTTGATGATATATTTTCATTTTAGATGTAAGGAAACAAAAAACAGTATTCTCCAAACATGACCAGACCAAAGAGGCATCAAAATCTCCTGTTAATATACTGTATTCAAAACAGTTTTTAACCTCAAGCCGTTTTTCTCCAACAAGTCACTGCCAGGGCGTTATTTTATGTTTTACAACTCTGTTCCAACAATTTCAAAAACTTAAGACAGCACAGTTTGAAGAAAGGATTCCTAATAGTAAGAGCTTTGGAAAGCTCTTAAAATTAGGAGGAAGACAGGGATAACGTTTTTGTTTTATTTTTGCCTAACTAACCACAAATGATTCAGTTAATGTCAGAGTGTCAGTATCTCTGTAACCTACTGTGTATGCCATCAAAAAAAAAAAAAATGTAAACCACAAAAACCACCTAAAACACATATTTTTGAGGACTAACAACTTATAGAGCAGATATTTGCTAACCACATAAAGCAGACAGCAATTGAGTCTATATTTTGGTCTTGACACGAAATTCAAAATACAAAACTTGAGCAAGAAGGAAGTGAGTTTCAAGAACAATATGAAAACCACAGAACACAAATAATGAATGGAACTTGTAATCATATTTTCATACTTCCAAATTTTTGCACACACAGAGGAGTACTTTAAGGCGACTTTAACCTTTCCCCTCCAGTCTGATTTTTGAAAGGAACATCAAAGAAAAGCAGTTTAAACTCACACGTTCCTTTGGTTATGCAACACAGATTTAGACCTTACACTTCAAAACCCCAGCCATTATTTCAGCACCACCAATCCAAATACCATTCCGAGCTTTGAAGCAGCCCTAATGGTATCTTCCATTTGAAAGTAACACTTTTGTAGTCAAAAGATCTTACTCAGGGTAGATGTTAATGTAAAACCACTCAGACTACACAGACACATATGGCTGGAAGCAGCCTGGAAGGTGTTCAGAAGTCAATGTAACACCATTACAGAGAGTGTCAGCCTAGCAGCTGTCATAAACACTTCATCATCACTCAGACACACAAACTGGATTCCCTTTAACTTGTTACTTTATTTTGTGCAGAATACATGTCCAATTGGAAAGAGAGAAAACAGTGCTACAGATAAGCCAATTTTGGATTACAGCCTCTTTCTACTTCTAAAAGACTGAGTTTGGGGGCGCCTGGGTGGCTCAGTTGGTTAGGCAACTAACTTCAGCTCAGGTCATGATCTCATAGATCGTGAGTTCGAGCCCTGCGTCAGGCTCTGTGCTAACAGCTCAGAGCCTGGAGCCTGTCAGATTCTGTGTCTCCCCCTCTCTCTACCCCTCTCCTGCTCATGCTCTGTGCCGCTCTGTCTCTCAGTAATAAATAAATATTAAAAAAAATTTTTTTTAAAGACTGAGTTTGTCATATTTGATTGGTATTGTAAATGTATCCTGATACAATCTGTTGGCTGAAGATAGTTTTGCATAGATATCTAACCAAAAAGAAACATTATATTAAATAGAAGCCTAAGATTGTTCTTCTGTAAAGTAGATACCTTATGAACTTGTAAGACTGACAAGATGATTTAAAAAATGAATGACAACATCAATGGTAGCAGGAAGCAGAGCAACTACAACTCTCAGATATAGCAGGTGAAAGTGTATCATGGTTCAACATCTTTGAAAAACCTGTAGGCAATTTCTAATCAAGTTAAATATATGCCTGACCTGTGGCCCAGCAATGCTGCTCCTAAGTACATACTCAAAAATAGAGCACATAAATCTACAATTAAGTTCATAGGAGCTATATTCATTATAGAAACATATATGCTCATCCCAAAAGGATAATAGCTAAACAACTGGTATATCTAATCAGTGGGATATAACACAGTAATAAAATCAAAAATCAAAAATACAAACCATGACAACATGCAACAACATGGATGGATCTAAAAAATACACTGAACAAAAAAAGACACAAAGGAGTACATACTGTGTGCCTCTATTTATATGACGTTCAATACAGATCTGTGGTCAGAATAGTTATCATCTTACCTGAGGGGAAGGGAAATATTGGCTGGGGAACTATATAAGTAAGAAAAATGCTCTACATTGTGTTCTCAATGTTACTTTCACTTACTTACATATGGGTACAAACAAACATACACATTTACATAATCACATATACACACAAAGAGTCTTCAAACTACAGACTTGAGGTTTGTACTTTTTAGAGTATGTATGCTATATCTGAATTTTTTAAAGATATCTATCATAAATAAATTATGGTACATCCAGACAATGTAATATTATTTAGTGCTAAAAAGAAATGAGCTATCAAGCCATGAAAAGACTTGGGCGTAACTTAAATGTGTATTACTAAGTGAAAGAAGCCAATCTGAAACAGCTACATGCTGTATGATTCCAACTATATGACATTATGGAAAGGCAAAACTATACAGTAGTCCCCCTTTATCTATGAGCGATACATTCTAAGACCTCCAGTGGATGCCTGAAACTGTGGATAGTAAGAAATCCTATAAATATATTTTCCTATATGTATATACCATGGTGAAGTTTAATTTATAAATTAGGCACAGTAAGAGATTAACAACAACAATGAAATAAGACAATTATAACAATATACTATAAGAGAAGTTATATGAATGTCTCTCTCTCAAAACATAATGTACTGTATTTACTCTCTTTGTGGTGATGTCAGATGATAAAATGCCTATGTGATGAGATGAAGTGAGATGAATGATGCAGGCATGTGACGTAGTATTAGACTACTATTCACCTTATGGCAATACAACAGATGCAGGATCGTTTGCTTCCAGACCACAGCTGACTGTGGGTAACGGAAATCGTGGAAAGCAAAACCACAGATAAAGGAGACTACTGATGTGGAATGTTGATAGTGGGGAGGCTGTGCATTTTAAGGGTTAAATATGAGCTTTAATTTTTTATCTACAAAATGAGAATGACACTAAATATTGAAACTGAGGGGTGCCTGCCTGGCTTAAATCAAAGATTCTTGTGTGCATCTTGAGTGTGCAATTCTTGATGTCAGGGTTGTGAGTTCAAGCCTGATTGTTGGGCATAGAGAGTACTCAAAAATAAAAAATCTTAAAAAAAAAATAGTAAAAATGACAGGATAATAGAGAATAATAGGTGATGCACCTAATATGATGGTGTGGTATATTCTGATTATTCAAATTATAGATGCTATTATTTATATTAACATTATGAAATTTCACTAGGCAGCGCAAGTGTCAAAAACTCCCCCAGGCATCTCCTCACTACTCAGTGCTCTGCGGTGCTCCATTCATTCCTCCACTGGAACATGAATTTCACAGGCCAGGGTTTCTCAACTTCAGCCCTACTGACATTTTGGAATGGACAACGCTTTGTTGAGCAAAAATGTCCTAAACATTGTAGGAAGCTTTGCACATCTCTGGCTTTCATCTACTAGATGCCAGTAGCAACTCCCAATCGTGACAATAAAAAATGTCCGCAAACATGGCAAATGTTTCCTTGCAGGCAAAAGCACTCCCATCTGGGAAGCACTGACACAGACTGCAATTATGTAGTGACACTTCACATATGTAGAATGTGATCTGCTCAGGACTCAGGTCTTAGTGATATTTGTATCTCCTAATACGTGGCATAGACCCTAGGCTTCAATGTGGCTAAATGGAAAAAGTATGGTGCTATTAATTAATAAACATAGAGACTTTAGGAAGAAGGGACAGATTGAAAATGGAATGGGATGTAAGCCAATAGCAAACGATTATGAACTTTAGTTTGTATCTTTCTAAAATCGACTCTCTAGCACTCTTAGATGAAAATACTCAGCAAAATATTGAAATCTTAAAATACATTTACTAAACATATACACACATATATACGTGTACATGTACACGTACATACATAAATGTATATATATAAACATATATATATATATATATATATATATATATATATATCTCCAACTACTGCCAGACAATGTACTTGGTACCAGATATATAAAGACCATGAAAACATGATCAAAGTAATAAAATCAAAAACACAAACCATGACAACATACAACATGGATGAATCTAAAAAATACACTAAACAAAAAAAGACACAAAGGAGTACATACTGTATGCCTCTATAAAGAACTTATCAAACTCAAGACCCAAAAAACAAACAATCCAGTGAAGAAATGAGCAAAAGACATGAATAGACACTTTTCTAAAGAAGATATCCACATGGCTGACAGACATATGGAAAAATGCTCCACATCACTCATCATCAGGGAAATACAAATCAAAACCACCATGAGATACCACCTCACACCTGTCAGAATGGCTAACATTAACAACTCAGGCAACAACAGATGTTGGTAAGGATGTGGAGAAAGAGGATCTCTTTTGCACTGCTGGTGGAAATGCAAGCTGGTGCAGCCACTCTGGAAAACAGTATGGAGGTTCCTCAAAAAATTAAAAATAGAACTATCCTATGACCCAGCAATTGCACAACTAGGTCTTTATCCAAGGGATACAGGTGTGCTGTTTTGAAGGGACACATGCACCCCAATGTTTTACAGCAGCACTATCAACAATAGCCAAAGTATGGAAAGAGCCCAAGTGTCCATCAACAGAAGAACGGATAAAGAAGAGGTGGTATACCTATACAGTGGAGTACTACTTGGCAATCAAAAAGAATGAAATTTTGCCATTTGCAACTACGTGGATGGAACTAGAACATACTATGGGAAATGAAATTAGTAAGAGAAAGACAAATATCATGTGACTTCACTCATATGAAGAATTTAAGATACAAAACAGATGAACGTAAGGGAAGGAAAGCAAAAACAATATAAAAACAAGGAGGGGGACAAAACATAAGAGACTCTTAAATACAGAGAACAAACTGAGGGTTGCTGGAGGGGCTGTGAGTGGGGGGATAGGCTAAATGGGTAAGGGGCATTAAGGAAGACACTTATTGGGATAAGCACTGGGTATTATACATAGGGGATGAATCACTGGAATCTACTCCTGAAATCATTATTGCACTATATGCTAACTAACTTGGAAATAATAAATAAATAAATAAATAAATAAATAAATAAATAAATAATTTTAAAATTTTTTAAAAAGTATCATAAAGAAAAGTGAAAATGTCAGAATACCTATAAAGGAGACTATTGGGACAAACGATGAAATCAGAAAATGGATTGTGGATTACATAACAGTATTGTATCAAATGTAAATGTCCTGGTTTTGATAGTGCTATAGTTGTATAAGATAATGTGCCTTATTCTTAGGAATATATACTGAATTATTTATGGAAAAGGGGTACATTATTTCTCCTACTTATTAACCGTTCAGAAAAAAATCTGCACAAATAAAAAAACTGAGAGAAAGATACAGCCAGTGAGGCAAAATGTCCATAACCGGTAAATTTGGGTAAATCAAGGAGCTCCTTGTACTAATTATAAAATTTTCTGGAAGTTTAAAATTATTGCAAAATAAAAAGCATCTTTCAAACTCCACAATGAGGTACTAGTACACACCTACCAGAATGGTAAAAATTTTAAAAGCTAACAATACCAAAAACCAATGAGAAATATGGAGCAAATGAAACTCTCATACATTGCTAGTGGGCATACATATTGGTAAAACTACTTTGGAAAACTGGTTATATGAACTAACGTTAAACATACATATACGCTATAACACAGCAAATCTATTCTAGGTCTATATATCCAAGAAAAATGGATACAGTATATGTCCACCAACAACCATATAAAATAACATTCAGAGCAGTTTTATTTATAATGCTCAAAAACTGGAAACAACCAAAAATGTCTATTGGCTATATAATGGACTTCTTTAAATGTGTTGTATTCATGATAAAATACTACACAGAAAAAAAATAAGAACAGATTACTGCTACACACAAGAACATGAAAGAATCTCATAGTCATACTGTTAAAAGAGAAAGAAGACAAACATAAAAGAACACAGGTATCTATGATATTTTTTATGAAGTTCAAAAACAGAAAAACTAATCTCTGGCAGAAGTCAGCATATTGGTTATTTGGAGGTATAGGGAGGACAATATTAACAGGGAAGTGGAATTCTTCGGAGTTGCTGCAAATGTTCTATATCTTACTCTGAGTGATCTACAGAAGGTTGTATACATATATAACAATTCAGTCTGCACACTTAAGACCTGTGTACTTTACTGTATTTAATATATTCAATAAAATTTAAAACAAGAGGATTTATAACAAAAGAAAAAATTGCGTTCCACACACTCATAAGTCTGTGTCCAAAGAATACTTTCTGCTTTAGAATAGAAAAACATCAAAAATATTTCAAACAAGATTCCAATTTGTGGTAATAAATTTCAAACTCAAAGTAGAGTGCATATATTAAATCAACAAAAGTAACATAAAGCCACTATTAAAACACAAGGAAAAATTAAACTTCAGATGTAAGACTTTTCTAAAGTGACACTGTAAGAAACACTCTAAGCAAAAGTATTTTTCTCTATTAATACAGGTGGATTCTAGAAGTTGTTGCAACATCATTCTTCATTTTTGCTTCCATTCATTCCAGGACAATCAATGCTGTTCCATTGCAGATGACTAAAGAGCCATCCTTTACTTCTCTTCCCACTAAACAAGAGACTAGACCAAACAAAATAAGGACCTATTTTCAATGAACACAATTTTTTGATTCAGGTCCATATTCAAACTTCCTCTGTTTGCCAGATACCCAAATCAGACTTTATATTGCTCCCAAGTGAAACTCATAAAAATTGTTCCTGGCTAGCAATCGTGACATGGCAAGGTCTACTGGCACCCAACTTCTAATAAATAAAAGACTAATTGGTATTTACCTCAAATATGCCCTTGCATGTTTCTCTAAAGCTTTAGTGTAAAAGCTACATACACTAAAAGCTAGGGGAAATATTTCCTTTCAAGGGAACAGCTGCACTTTTCTTACCGCAATGTGTTAGTGACACCTAGTGTCACATCTTTGAAGTACATTCAAAGCTCCAAGAAGGCACTCCACATGAACCTTAGGTTCAGTAAGTTAACATTTGGAGTGCTTTCTTGGAGCCGGAGGGAAGGTAGGGGGTGGGGGATTTAGGCTAAAAGGGTGATTAAGGAGGTATTAAGGTGATTAAGGATATTAAGGAGGGCACTTGTTGTGATGAGCACTGGGTGTAATATGTAAGTGAAAAATCACTAAACTCTACTCCTGAAACTATTATACTGTGTGTTAATTAACTAGAATTTAAATAAAAACATGAAACATTAAAAAAAAAACTTTGGAAAAAAAAAGAAAGAAAAAATACCGTTTCATGCAATGCAACCGTCATCTTCTAGGTACTGTAATGAATATATTTTCAAAATTTTTTAAGATATTAAGAATTTCAGGGCACCTAGGTGGCTCAGTAGGTTAAGCGTCCAACTTCAGCTCAGGTCATGATCTTGTGGTTTATGAGTTCAAGCCCTGCATCAGGCTCTGTGCTGACAGTTCAGAGCCTGGAGCCTGCTTCAGATTCTTTGTCTCTGCCCCTCCCCCTCCCTCCCTCTCTCTGTCTCTCTCGCTCAAAAATAAACATTAAAAAAAATTTTTTTAAGACATTAAGAATTTCAAAAGAGAATGATAAAACTAAGTAGCCACTTAAACAGACACCAGAAAAAGCACCTGACTGGCTTGGTCAGTGGAGCATGCGACTGTTGATCTCAGGGTTCAAGCCCCACGTTGGGTGTGAAGGTTACTTAAAAATAAAATCTTGGGGTGCCTGGGTGGCTCAGTCAGTTGAACGTCCGACTTAGGCTCAGGTCATGATCTCACAGTTCATGAGTTTGAGCCCCACATCGGGCTCTGTGCTGATAGCTCAGAGCCTGGAGCCTGCTTTGGATTCTGTGTCTCTGTCTCTCTCTGCTCCCCCCACTCCCATTCACACACACACACACACACACACACACACACACACACACACACTGTCTCTCTCTCTCTCTCTCTCTCTCTCTCTCTCTCTCTCTCAAAAATAAATAAACATTTAAAAAATTAAAAAACAAAATCTTAAGGGGCAGTTGGGTGGCTCAGTGAGTTGAACATCTGACTCTTGATTTCAGCTCAGGTCATGATCCCAGGGTTGTAGGATCGAGCCCCATGTCGGGCTCTATGCTGAGCATGGAACCTGTTTAGGATTCTCTTTCTTTCTTTCTTTCTTTCTTTCTTTCTTTCTTTCTTTCTTTCTTTCTTTCTTTCTCTCTCTCTCTCTCTCTCCCCCCCCCGTCTTTCCCCTTTCTCTCTCTCTCTCTCTCTCTCTCTCTCTCTCCCCCCCCCCCGTCTTTCCCCTTTCTCTCTCTCTCTCTCTCTCTCTCTCTCTCTCAAATTAAAAATAATGGCTAGGGGCGCCTGGGTGGCTCAGTCGGTTGAGCAGACGACTTCGGCTCAGGTCATGATCTCGCGGTCCGTGAGTTCAAGCCCCACGTCGGGCTCTGTGCTGACAGCTCAGAGCCTGGAGCCTGTTTCAGATTCTGTGTCTCCCTCTCTCTGACCCTCCCCCGTTCATGCTCTGTCTCTCTCTGTCTCAAAAATAAATGTTAAAAAAAAATTAAAAAAAAAAATAATGGCAAGAAAACAGACACTCAGATCAATGGAACAGAATAGAGAACCCAGAAATGGACCCACAAATGTATGGCCAACTAATCTTTGACAAAGCAGGAAAGAATATCCAATGGAATAAACACAGTCTCTTCAGCAAGTGGTACTGGGAATACTGGACAGCGATGTGCAGAAAAATGAACCTGGACCACTTTCTTACACCATACACAAAAAGAAACTCAAAATGGATGAAAGACCTCAACATAAGACAGGAAGACATCAAAATCCTCAAGAAGAAAGCAGGCAAAACCTCTTTGATCTTGGCCACAGCAACTTCTTACTCAACACGTCTCCAGAGGCAAGGGAAACAAAAGCAAAAATGAACCACTGGGACCTCATCAAAATAAAAAGCTTCTGCACAGTGAAGGAAACAATCAGCAAAACTAAAACTGAAACTAAAAACTAAAAGGCAACCGACAGAATGGGAGAAGATATTTGCAAATGACATATCAGAAAAGGGTTAGTATCCAAAATCTATAAAGAACTTATCAAACTCAACACCCAAAAAACAAACAATCCAGTGAAGAAATGGGTAAAAGACATGAATAGACACTTCTCCAAAGAAGACATCCAGATGGCCAACCAACACATGAAAAAATGCTCATCACTCATCATCAGGGAAATACAAATCAAAACCACCATGAGATACCACCTCACACCTGTCAGAACGGCTAACATTAACAACTCAGGCAACAACAGATGTTGGCAAGGATGTGGGTGCATGTGTCGCTTCGAAACAGCATACTTGTATCCCGTGGAAAAATACCTGGTAGCGCAATTGCTGGGTTGTAGGGTAGTTTTATTTTTAATTTTTGGAGGAACCTCCATACTAGTTGTGAGATGGTGACGAGGATGCAGAGAAAGAGGATCTCTTTTGCATTGTTGGTGGGAGGGGCGCCTGGGTGGCACAGTCGGTTAAGCGTCCGACTTCAGCCAGGTCACGATCTCGCGATCCGTGAGTTCGAGCCCCGCGTCAGGCTCTGGGCTGATGGCTCAGAGCCTGGAGCCTGTTTCTGATTCTGTGTCTCCCTCTCTCTCTGCCCCTCCCCCGTTCATACTCTGTCTCTCTCTGTCCCAAAAATAAATAAACGTTGCATTGTTGGTGGGAATGCAAACTGGTGCAGCCACTCTCGAAAACAGTATGGAGGTTCCTTCAAAAATTAAAAATAGAACTTCCCTACAACCCAGCAATCGCACAACTAGGTCTTTATCCAAGGGATACAGGTAGGCTGTTTTGAAGAGACACATGCATCCCAATGTTTACAGCAGCACCATCAACAATAGCCAAAGTATGGAAAGAGCCCAAATGTCCAACGATGGATGAATGGATAAAGAAAATGTGGTACATGTATACAATGGAGTATTACTCGGCAATCAAAAAGAATGAAATCTTGCCATTTGCAACTATATGGATGGAACTAGAGGGTATTATGCTAAGCGAAATTAGTCAGAGAAAGACAAATATCATACGATTTCACTCATATGAGGACTTTAAGACACAGTACAGATGAACACAAGGGAAGGGAAGCAGAAATAATATAAAAATAAGGAGGGAGACAAAACATAGGAGACTCTTAAATATGGAGAACAAACAGAGGGTTACTGGAGGGGTTGTGGGAGGAGGGATGGACTAAATGGATAAGGGGCATTAAGGAATCTACTCCTGAAATCATTGTTGCAGTATATGCTAACTTGGATGTAAATTTAAAAAATAAATTAAATTAAATTAAATTAAATTAAATTAAATTAAATTAAAAACTAAACTAAGGGGCTCCTGGGTGGCTTAGTTGTTTAAGTGTCCAACTTTGGCTTGGGTCATGATCTCAAGGTTTGTGAGTTCAAGCCCCACATCAGGCTCTGTGCTGACAGCTCAGAGCCTGGAGCCTGCTTCAAATTTTGTGTCTCCCTCTGCCTCTGCCCCTCTCCTGCTCATGCTGTGTGTCTGTCTGTCTGTCTTTCTGTCTCTCTCTCTCTCTGTCTCAAAAATAAAGACTTTTTTTAATTTAATAAAAAATAAAAATAAAATAATTAAAATTAAAATTAAATTAAATCTTTAAATAAATAAAAAAATAGACAACATAAAAAGTAGGGAAAACTATCAGGACTTTTATAATGGTATATCTTGGGTTTCTTATCCACTGAAAATTTTAAGTGAGAACTCTATTACTTACACTATGCAATACAATTTTTGCCTCATATAATTTTTTTTTCAACGTTTATTTATTTTTGGGACAGAGAGAGACAGAGCATGAACGGGGGAGGGGCAGAGAGAGAGGGAGACACAGAATCGGAAACAGGCTCCGGGCTCTGAGCCATCAGCCCAGAGCCTGACGCGGGGCTCGAACTCACAGACCGCGAGATCGTGACCTGGCTGAAGTCGGACGCTTAACCGACTGCGCCACCCAGGCGCCCCTCCCTCATATAATTTTTAACATAATGTAAGTATAAGTCTAATAATAAATTCTACTTCTTCTAAAACTAGCCATCTTACATACCAGGTAGCACCAGCCCCAGGTCAATACCTTGGGAACATCTTTGACTCTTTGTTCTCCTCTTAATATCTTATCAGATACCACAAAAACAAACTTTGTTCAAGGTTCTCAACCTCACATTGGACAATGTTGAAACTGATTCCTCAGTAGCCTTATAACCTCTTCTTTTCTCCCTATTCTCTATTCATCCCACTGTCACTGCAAAATAAATCTTTATTAAGCATGGATTTTGCAATGTATCTCTGTTACTCAAGGATTTTTAATGAGTTCACACTGGCTGAAAGATTTAATAAATCCAAGTTCTCATCCTGCAGTTCAGATTTCTTCCCTGAAAATTCTATATCTCATCCCATGTCCAGAGTGCATATAACCACTAAATGGATGTTAACAATCATAGAAGTAAGAGTTGTCTGTGTTAAATAAAATAACATGACTACACAATGTCTAAAACATAGACACTATCATAAACAACTCCTCCTCCACCTGGATGCCCTGTTGATAGTATTTGTCAAACCATGTTATAAATGCCCAATTATTTATTTCTTAATTTCCATTCTGGCACAAACAGATACTTCTGTAAATGACAAACACATATTTAGATGATGTGCAACTAGCAAACTGCTATGGATGTCTAAAAGCTTACTCTCATTTTCTGTACTTATTTTGTTGCATACAGTAACAAATACTTCACTATTACCAGTTCGTGGACCAGCACTACCAGTTCACTCCACTAACTGAAAACTGAACTCACTATCTTTCCACCCATATTTGCTCTTTATCATACCTTTACTATTTTGTAAGGCATCGCTGTCTACATCTGTTCAAAATCCTCAAATGACTTCCACAACTCATTTTTTTAGTGGGCAAAAAAAAATCCTAAAAGATATTCCTAAAAGATACTCAAATGGTCAACAATATATGAAAAAGTAGTCCAACATTATTAGTCCACAAGGTGCCACCCATAAGAATGGCTAAAATTAAAAAGATGGACAACACCAAATGTTGATGAGGTTAATGGAACAACTCCTACACGGCTGGGGGAAATATAAGATGGTACAAAAAGGTATGGAGTCTGTTATAAAACTGGCCACATTCCTACCCTATGAAGCTGCAATTCCACTTGTAGGCATTTACCTAAGAGAAATGAACACACACTTAACAAAAAGACTTACAGAAGATCTTCACAGCAGCTTTAGTCAGAAAAGGCAAAAGCTACAAATAGCCCAGCTATCCATCACTAAAAGAAGGAATAAACTATGGTATATTCATAAGTTGGAGTATTATTTGGCAATAAAAAGGAATAAACATCATGGGTGAATCTCATAAACATGCTGAGTGAAGGAAGCCTTCCACAAAAAAAAAAAGAAAAAAGAAAAAGAAAAAGTGCATATAGTATAATAGCACAGGAAGTTATAAAACAGGCGACACTAGGGGCGCCTGGGTGGCGCAGTCGGTTAAGCGTCCGACTTCAGCCAGGTCATGATCTCGTGGTCCGCGAGTTCGAGCCCCACATCGGGCTCTGGGCTGATGGCTCAGAGCCCGGAGCCTGTTTCCGAGATTCTGTGTCTCCCTCTCTCTCTGCCCCTCCCCCGTTCATGCTCTGTCTCTCTCTGTCCCAAAAATGAATAAACGTTGAAAAAAAAAAAAAAAAAAAAAAAAAAAGAGAAAAAAAAAAAAAACAGGCGACACTAATCTATAGTGAGGGAAAAAATGAGAACAGTGGTTGCCTCTGAATGGGATGGAAAAAAAATTAACTAGGAATAGACATGAAGGAAATTTCTTCAGTGATAAACATGTTCTATATCTTGACAGAGATCTGGGTTACCTAGGTGTATGCATTTATCAAAGCTCAATAACTTGACATATTAAGAATTGTGTATTTAATGGTTGTAGAGTTTATCCAACAAAAATTAATCAAATATTGAACTCTAATTAATGATAGCACGAAAAAATAGGGTAAAGTATACTGAAGTTTACAATTTATTTTGAAATGCATTGAACAAGATAGATATGAAATAAAGGAAGTATAGTAAAATTTTAATGGTTCAAATCTAGGTGTAGATATACATGCTTTCACCATAAAATTGTCACAACTTTGCTCTACATTTGAAATTTGTGAAGTCTGTAGTTGACAAAGCTCTAGCCCACGACCACTTCTCAGGCATCATCTCCAAGCATTTTTCACCTTGCCCACCCACCTCCAGCTAAACTGCCTCCTTGCTGTTCTTGAACACAGGAAACAAAGTCCTACCACAGAGTACTGGCTTTGAATGTTCCTCCTTCAAATACCCATAAGGATCACTCTTCCACACTTTTGCTCAAAGGATCTTTGAGAGACTTCCCCAGGCCACCCTGTATAATACAGCAACCCACAGCAACATCAACCACCCCATCCTAACACTTACCATCATCTAGTATGCTAGATGTTTGTTTATTATCATCTTCCTCCCTACCACACGAAGAATGATTTTGTTTTGTTCATTGCTGTTTTCCCAGCACCTTGAACAGGGTCTGGCTTATAAACAAAAATCAATAAATCTTTGCTGAGTAAGTGAATTAATAAATGAATGGGGTAAGTACAAATGGCTTTACAAGAATGCAATATGGAAAATCTATCAAGAGCCTTGGTGTATCTACTTTCATTGATCTCTCCAAATTACATGATCATAAAGATATTTGTCTCAATATTCTTTAAGAAGACAAAAACTTAAAAAATCTAAATCAATGTCCAACCATACAGGAAAGAACATTTCCACCTCAGAGCCACAGGCTTTACTGTTTGCTGTTTCAAGCTTTCCCTGGCTAAATCCTAACTTCTAGGCCACTTTCTTACTATAATCTCTTATTCTTTTCCTTGAATTTCAATTTAAGTTGTATATTAATTGATTTTTATTTAAATTCACCTCCCCTACTAGCTCCATTAGAGCAAACACCATGTCTGTTTTGTTCAAAATACATTATTTTATCCCAGGCCTGTGCTGAATAAATGAACACCTTTTAAGTCCTCATAGTTCACAGCACGAAATCACTCTATGTATAAGACTCGGAGAAAAGAAAAATAACGAATGTAAGTATGATGTATTAAAATAACTGAAATATATACTGAGATAAGAGCTAATAGAATTAAAGGAGTCATGAAAGGAAAAGTATAGAACTGCTTTTTTTAAAACAAATCTCATAAAACTATTTGGCTTTTAGTCCATGTACAACCTTTATTTATTTATTTGTTTGTTTGTTTATTTATTTATTTATTTATTTTTAATTAAGAATTTTAAGCACAAGAACCTGTATTTATATTACCAAAAAGAGGCAAAGAGATTGTTAGGCATGAATGGGAAAAGGACCTGTTTATCCAAAACATCAACAAATAATCATTCTTTCTTACAACAGATGTGTTCAAAAAAGAAGGGCCTGACAGCTTGGGAAAGCCAGTGTTTTCCTACAGCCACCCTGTAAACAAAGTGGTGGGGACTAGGCAGTCGAGAAACTACTTCTGGGCAGTTCTGCTTCTGAGCTAACTCCACTTAACTGTCTGTCAAGGCACTATTTAAGCCTTGTTCAAATTTGTGCTATTTGTAAACAATTTTTTAAATGTTTACCCAGGATATGTTTATTTTCTTCATCTGAGACTCACAGGTTATATAAAATCAACACGAGGGAACCCTGTTCACAAACTTGAAGCAAAAAATGAGCTATGGTTTGGACAGGGATTGACTTTCTGCCCACTCACACTTACTCAAAAGCAAATATGATATATGGTCTGCAAAGACCCCTAAGAGCTGGGATTATTCCTGGGTTGACCAACATAAAGCTCCCCACTGTCTAGCACATGGTAACACTTAAGTGATTACTGAATAACCGACTAGTGATAAACAAGTTTTGGAAGGAGTTAGTTAGTAATGGGTAACAGTCATGATACTCTATAAAAGATGAATATTTGAAGCCATATCATAACCTTTCACAATGAACACTGGTGTACTTGCATGGCATATCTTTTGCTATCACATTTGGAGAGTAATGAAGTACAGCTCTGAGATCATACGCTTTGAAGACGAAGTCAGATGGAACTGGGTTTGAATTCTAATCCCGCCTCTTACATGTAGTGTGATGTTAACACCTATAAATACGACAGCTTCTACCTCACAGTATACAACAGATGAGATCATGTGTATATAAAATGCTTTGGACATAGTAAGAGCACAATCAATGCAACAGAAGGAGCCTATTTTCCCAAAATGCCTCCTAATTCATGAACTAGTTCTCACAGAGCTATAATTCTACAAGAGTAAACAACCAGCTAATGAATATTCCATGAAGAAAAGATTATTCAAGTCTCTCAAAATACAATCTGGGCATAAGAACTATTTTAAAGAAGTAATTTAAATTAGTCAGAAAACTTTTAAAGTTACTCACAGCTAAACACAAGTTAACTTTAAAACTATTAAAAGCGATACCTCTAATTACAACCGAAACAACTGGGTAGCCTGAGTACCACCAAAGGAATGTGCTCAATCCAGTCAACACCCCTAATCACACAGACTCAACCTTCTTGTTAAAGCTCTAGCTTCCCCTCTGCCTTCAAGTCTGTCAACAGACAGCATAAGGGTTTAAAATGTTGTATCTATTAATAAGAAAAAGTTACACTTACAAAATCTTTTCCTCTGATCACAACCTAGAAATATTTCTCTTGGTAGGGGGAAAAAAAACAAAAAACACTGCCTAATTTTAAGTCCTTTGTCCATGTCTTTGGCATGATACTTAAATCACAAACAACATTGTAGACCCATGAAAAACATCAACTACACATCCAAAAAAGGCAAAAGAAAGAGGACACTCATTATATGACATATCAGCAGGATTCTTCTACCTCTGAAAAAAAAAGGCCAATCTTTAAAAACAAGAAATATAAAACCCCAAACCCTAAATAATAATACCATACATAATTAATATGATTAGATGAAAGACTGAAGTTCATTGTGATTTATCAAAGAATAATTTTTTACTAAAAATGTTAAAGAATTATGAAGTCCAATGTGATCATTACTTAATAATCCTTATGCCACTGAAGCCAAATTCTGTACTCAAGAATACCTCAAATTCCTTTAAATTTGACATAACAAACTATGTTTTCCTATAAATCTTTTAAGAATTGGTATTACCCAACGGAACCAAAAAGAGGGGGCAAAAATTTTAGCAGAAACACACACATACAACAATTTGGTGAATGAATTTATTAAAGGTATAAATTAAAAGTCTCTGTATTGACCCTGAGCCTCCAACTGCAAAAGAACCACACAACAGAAGTTCCCCTTCCCCCTATCATCTACTGGAGAGATAAAATATTTAGGCCATGCCAGAATGTAAGTACAAGCCAAATTATGCAATCTTTACTACAGTTCACTCAGCTATGATCCTACCTAGCCTCTTCCTCTTTTAGGACATTTTATTTTTCATCATCCCAAAGAGACACATGTAAGATTTAACAGGCAAACTGGGACCAATATTAGGCAATTTTAAACATTTATCAAAATTTAGATTTATCTTATACGGATACACAGACATAAAATAACCTTTGTTCAAATTCACATATTATATCATTATGGCTAAGAGCAGGGAAAAAAAAAAAGACATTCAAGTTTTTTCAATATAGGAAATAAATGACATAAATTAAAGAAAATCCAAACAATGGAATTATACACAGCTATAACCTTCAAAGAAGAAGCTCTCTGAATATTGACATTAAGAGTAAAACACAGGGGCACCTGAGTGGCTCAGTCAGTTAAGCGTCCGACTTTGGCTCAGGTCACGATCTCACAGTTCATGGGTTCAAGCCCCACATCCGGCTCTGTGCTGACAGTTCAGAGCCTGGAGCCTGCTTTGGCTTGTGTCTCCCTTTCTCTCTGCCCCTCCCCTGCTCGCACTCTGTCTCTCTCTCTCTCAGAAATAAACATTAAAAAAAATTTTTTTTAATTAAAAAAAAAAGTAAAACACAGCAAGGTGTAGACTAAGTTGCATAATATGCTACCATCTTTTAGAGAGGGCAGGGTGGCAGAAACAGATTTATTTATGTTATCATTTGCATAAAATACAGCCATAAGGATACATAAGAAACTAGAAATCCTAGTTGCCTCGAGGGGAAATGGGGGACAAGGGTGGAAAGGAGGTTTTTTAACCCTTTGTAACTTGAATTTTGTACCACATAAATGTTTTAACTGATTCAAAACATTGATTTCTAATGACTGCTAATTTAAAAAAGAAAAGAGGGGTGCCTGGATGGCTCAGTCAGTTAAGCATCTGACTTCAGCCCAGGTCATGATCTCAGGGTTCATGAGTTCGAGTCCCAGATCAGGTGAGCTCGAGTCCCGCTTCGGGTGAGCCCCACTTCTCTCTCTCTCTGCCCCTCGTGGAATTCTCTCTCCCTTTCTATCCCCTCCCTTGCTCATCTGCACCCTCTCACTCTCTCCAAAAAAAATTTTGATTAATTAATTAATTAATTTAAAAAGAAAAAAGAAAAGAAAAAGCCTTCTGCAAGCTTTTTTACCATTCTGGAAAATAGAAGGGAAACAATAATAATAATAATAACTACTTAATAGAGTTAATGAGACCTTACAGAAAGTATCACCAGATTTCACATCAGCTAGCATGGTGGAAAGTATTATATTTTAGGGATTCAACCTTCTTCATACTTACCGGGATGCTCCAGACTTGCATTCCATCACTGTAGCCGATCATAATCAGCAGAGGCGGTTCATTCCCAGTGCTGTGTATTTCATGAAATTCCAGATTTCTTGATGTATCTGCATTAGAATTAAGTCACAAAGAAGCAAATTAAAAAGTAAACAACTACTCTTCTTTAATATTATTAGTGTAACAGTTGTTTAAATTGTTTTTCAATGATGTATCACTAAATTCTATTCCTGAAAATATTATTACACTATATAATCCAAGTTAACTAGCTTGGGTTTAAATTTTAAAAAAAGAAAAATAAATAAACAAACATTTTTTCAATAAAAAGTATTTGGAAGACATCATTTAAAAGAAAGTGAACAGGGATCAGGAAGCTGAAATTAGAAAACTAGTATTTTTTTTTAACAGTACTTATAATTATCTGCACAAGTAAGGTTTTAAAAACCAAAGTCTCATTAGAGAACTTGGGAATATTAATACCAGGAACAAAACCATCTATCTGTAAGTGATACATGAAAATAAAAAATTTTACTAAAATTAATTAAATATAAACATGAAGTGTAATCTGCTAGAATTTCTAATATTTGTATATTTAACAGTGGAAGACAAGTTATATTCCTTCATGTATAGGATGTGAATCCTGATATACCTGAACACCAGGCATAGAGTCCACTATAAGAGAATTATATGTACTTGTGTAATCAACTTCCAATTCACATCAATGAATATTAAGCATCTGTTATAAAATCAATATGACAAAAGATATCCTTCCTGAACAAAACTATTGCATTTCACAAAACACTAATTCAAGCATTCTAATCTTAAATCACAACCTTATCTTCCAGCAAGTTTGCTCAACCACTTCCATTATGATCCATTCTCTGACTTCATTAGGCCCTCAGGTCCACTGACACCCCCACCTTCTCTCTGTTCTATAGATCATCTTATATTGACTCTCTTTCCATCTTACACTCTTGGATCAATTATCTCAGTAACTTCTGTCAATAATCTACAGTCTCAAATCTCTTTTTGTGGAATCTCTGCATGGTGCCCAACTCACAAAATCTCAATCCTAGATGAATCCAACTATCCATTATCTTAGTACATTCTATGGCAATCCAGCACTGCTATAGAAATATCACACAAAATATCACCTAGGGGCACCTAGGTGGCTCAGTCAGTTAAGCATCTAACTTTGCCTCAGGTCATAAGCTCACAGTTCATGAGTTCAACCCTCACATCAGGCTCTCTACTGTCAGCACAAAGCCCAGTTCGGATACTCTGTCCCCCTCTCTCTCTTCTCTTCTGCTCTCACACACATGCCCACACATGCTCACTTTCTCTCTCTCTCAAAAATAAAAAAAAAAGTTTTTAATCTTTAAAAAAAAGAAATATTACACAATCCTACTACATGATCTATTACATTAAAATGAAGAATTTCAATTAATCATGAGCCACCCTTACCAGAAAAGTGAAAAGGCAAGCCACAGCAGGGGAAAAGAGACTTGTAACAAATATAACCCCACAAGGACATATCTCATACACATAACAATTAAAAATCAATATGAAAAAGTCATTAGAAAAACAGGCTGGAGATGTGAAAAAACACTTCAAAAAAAGGATATTCAAATAAATCCATCATCAATAAATATGAAAAGTAGCTCAATCGCATTTGTAATTAAGGAAGTGTTGATTAAAACCACAATGACAAAGGGCCCCTGGGTGGCTCAGTCGGTTAAGCACCCAAACTTCAGCTCAGGTCATGATCTCACAGATCTCATGGTTCATGTTCGGGCCCCACATCGGGCTCTGTACTGACAGCTCAGAGCCTGGAGCCTGCTTCAGATTCTGCATCTCCCTCTCTCTCAAAAAAATAAACGTTAAAAAAAAATTTTTTTTTAAACCACAATGACAAAACCAAGGGGCAGGATGTGGAATAAAGTAATTGTTTATTTACTGCTAGTGAATGTAAAACAGTACAATCGCTTTGGAAAACAGTTTGACAATATATTCTCAAATTGAAGATACCATGCCCTTTGACCAAGTAGTTCTACTCCAGATATACACTCATTTGAAGCCAAGAGACAAGCACAGGAATATCCATAGCAGCATTAACTTTAAAAATTTTTTTCAAGCCTATTTATTTTTTTCTTAGTAATCTCTACACCCAACGTGGGGCTTGAACTCACAACCCCTAGATCAAGAGTCACACACTCTACCGACCGAGCCAGCCAGGCACCTCCATAGCAACAGTGTTTGTAAAGAGCCAACAGCTGGAATCAATCCAAATGTCCATCAAAACGAAAGTGGAAAAGCACAGTGGGTATATTGCAACAATGGAATAGTACTGAACCACTGCCATACATCATAACATGGATGAACGTACAAACATAATAAGCAAAAGAAGCCAGATATAAAAAAAACTACATAGTGAATAATTTTATTTATGTGAAATTCAAAATCACTAGGCAATTAGGTAGCAATATTCTATTTCTTACCCTAGGTGATTGTTACACAGGTGGTTTTGTAAAAATTTGTTCACTGAGCCATACTTTTGTATTATTTACCATGATATATTTGCACAATAAGGTTTTTAAAAATCATAAATTGAAACAATAATATCCCTCTTCCTTTATTTGACTTCATTACTCTCCTCTCCTTCTAGAAGCTAAATTCCTTGATTATTTGCCACTGTCATCTATTCTGCATTTCTTTCACCCCAAATCCATTTCAAAACGTTTTCTGTTCTCACTGATAATCAATATAATCTCAGCAATAATCTCCAAGTTGTTGAATGCAATATGTGTTTTTTAAGCCCATCTTTTCAGACTATTTAGCAGCTATAATCAATGCTCATCAGTTTCTCCTTAAAATATTTTCCTTTGGTTTTCCATGTACAACCTTCTCCTAGTTTTCCTCCTATTGCTGTAATCATTCCTTCACCATTTCCTCCACTGGCTCAACCCTTTCCACCTATTCTTTAAATACTGAAGTTGTCCAAAGCTAATTCCTAAACACTCTTTTCTTCTCACAATATACCCTCTCAAGTGGTCTCATTCCATCCACTAATTCCATTAGTGTATGCTAGTGACTTCCTCAACATAGGTTTTTGGATGTCTCAGTAGAAAATCAAATTCCACTCAAAAATGATTTCCCAGGCACCTCGGTGGCTCAGTTGGTTAAGACTCTCACTTCGGCTCAGGTCACTGTCTCATGGTTCATGGGTTTGAGCCCTGCATCAGGCTGTGGGCTGACAGCTCAGAGCCTGGAGCCTGCTTTGGATTCTGTGTCTCCCTCTCCTCCTCTCTCTCACACACACACACTCTCTCTCTCTCTCTCTCTCAAAAATAAACACTAAAAAAAAAAAAAAGAAAGATAATGATTTTGTCGCAAACCTGATCTTCCTCCAAGGTTCTCAATTTTGGTGAATAGCATGATTATCTAGCCAGTTGGCAAAGTCAGGAATCACCTTCTTCCTTCTCTCTTGCAATAAATCTACCACCAATCTATCACCTGTGCCTTCCTAAACAGCTCTCTTCTTACACCAACATCAACTCCAAAAGCATAAAATGGCTTCCTGCATCCACCATTGCCCATAAACTGCATACAGCAGGTGCTTTTTTAAAAAATACAAATAATGACATACTTCTTCACCTCCATCCACTATATTAGTTATGCCCCATTGCTCAAATATAAAGATCAAAATGTTTAACAAAGCTTATAATCAGTCATTTTTTTTTACTTTCTTTTGACACAAATTCACTGGCACAAAGTTAACAGCACATGGTTCTATGTCTAGGAAAATTCAGAATTACAAACTTATTTTCCAAGGGCATAATTCTCTTTATATCTAACATCAATATGGTCTTTCATAGTTTTTGATGTGCTCTGATACCTAGATCATCTAATCTGACACACAACAAATCTGTTTTATACAAAGAGCAGGAGCCAATTTCATTTTGACAAAGTAGGTATAATTTACTCAAAACTGAAGAAATCCCTCAGGATTTTTTTTTTTTTTTTTGAGAGATATTACATGTGAGCACAGGAGAAGGGCAGAGGGCGGGGGAAGGAGGAGGGGGAGAGAGAGAGAGAGAGAGATTTTGAGAGAATCTTAAGTCTCACACCTAGCACAGAACCCAACTTGGGGCTCAATCTCATGACCATGAGATCATGACCTAAGCCAAAATCAAGAGTCAGACACTTCACCAATTTATCCACCCAGGTGCCCCAAGAAATCTCCAGATTCTTGATACGCAATCCAGGTATCTTTCTAATACAGCTACCATCTTGGTCACAGATTATTATTTTTAGAAGGGCTCAAATGCCACATATAAAACCCTGAGGTCATTATATGAACAAAATCTCCTTTCTCTTATTTTAGATTCTGCTTAGTCACTTGCACTACTTTTCTTTCTCTGGATGGTGGTACAGAAGACTTCATTACTCTTGAATGAAACTCCTAATTTTATAAAAATTGTATGCATCCTTATTCTTTGACTTTCCTTTATCTCCTCTATTATACCATCACTGGTTATTCTACCCATAGCTGCTCTTTATCTTCTTTTCTGGTTTCTTTTTTATTCCACCCATAAATATGGATTTTACAGTCTCTCCTTTAGAGATATGTAACATTCTTTTGTGGTTTTAGACAACTACAATGTTCTCCTTTAATTCACCCGTATTCCAAAACCTTGTCCAGTCTTATAAGTGAACTTCAGACTGCACTCTGTACACTCTCCCTCCTTAGAAAAATGTTTGCAATTGGTGGAGGAGGCAGGGGCTGGGTTTTCGACTCACCTAAAAAATCGAGGTGTAAAGTGAAATTAGATCTTTCTCCCGAACCAGCTTCTTCTGTATTCCACATTGTACTAATAGCAGCAACACAGTGCCAATACCCAGCTAGGTACACCTGGTGGGTGGCTTAGTCGGTTGAGTGTCCAACTCGATTTTGGCTCAGGTCATGATCCCAGACTCATGATCCACAGTCAGCATGGAGTCTGCTTAAGATTCTCTCTCTCTCTCTCTCTCTCTCTCTCTCTCTCTCTCTCTCTCTCTCTCTTCCTCTGACCCTCTCCCCCACTCACACTCTCTCTAAAATAAAAATAAAATAAAATAAACTGCCAATACCCAGTCTAAAAACTGAGACGTCATTTTTAGTAGATGCTAGTAGATGAATGAGAAGTAAGGCAGAAAAGAATGTTTCAGCCAAAAGGCCCCCTGTACAAAGATTCTGAGGAATGAAAAGTTCTGTGCCATTAATGACCTGAAAGCCAAGTGGGGTTGAAATATAGCTTTTGAGGGGACATAGATGGGAAAAGGAATAAGAGTTTGAAGCACTTGTGAGACATCTAAGTGAAAGGTCTAGGAGACAGCTGAAATGTGGACCCAAGCACACTAGAGCAACACAGACTTACAGCAGCTATTACCTTTGTATGCTTCACACACTTCTTACTCTAAACCTCCCCCCTTACCTGGTAATTGATCTCACTCCCCACTAAGCATAGGAACAGGCACACAGCCAGTTGAGCCAATTCTAGTACTACATCCTTGGCCATTGCAACTATACCAGTAACTGGAAGGTAATCTTCCTGGATCACCGAAAGAATACTTTGTCCTCCTTGATCATATAGCATAATCATAAAGGTATGATCAGAGAGCTCTGAGTAATCACTGCTCCATCCTCGTTAGAGAAGTCAAAGAAGAGAAGCAAGCATTCATAAAGAAGTAGTGGCAAGAAGTGAATGACTAGAAGTTTCAAGCCACTATCCTTTCCAGTTATATGATATGAGTAGGATAAAGAAACTAATTCTCCTGGGGCACCTAGGTGGCTCAATCGGTTAAGCATCCAACTTGATTTTGGCTCAGGTCAGATGATTCCGGGGTCATGGGATCAAGCCCCACATCAGACTCCATCTGCACTGAGCGTGGAGCCTGCTTGGGATTCTCTCTCTCTTTCCCTCCATCCCTCTCCCCGACTCGTGCTCTCTAAAATAAAAATAAATAAATAAATAATTCCCCTATGAAAACTAGTATGGTGCCTCCTCAAAAAAATTAAAAACTGGGGCGCCTGGGTGGCGCAGTCGGTTAAGCGTCCGACTTCAGCCAGGTCACGATCTCGCTGTGAGTTCGAGCCTCGCATCAGGCTCTGGGCTGATGGCTCAGAGCCTGGAGCCTGTTTCCGATTCTGTGTCTCCCTCTCTCTCTGCCCCTCCCCCGTTCATGCTCTGTCTCTCTCTGTCCCAAAAATAAATAAACGTTGGAAAAAAAAAATTTTTTTTTAAATTAAAAACAGAATTAACGTATGAGCCAACAATTCCACTT
Organism: Leopardus geoffroyi; assembly: GCF_018350155.1. NCBI lineage: Eukaryota > Metazoa > Chordata > Mammalia > Carnivora > Felidae > Leopardus > Leopardus geoffroyi. Next base: position 25,454,229 of record NC_059330.1, on the reverse strand, counting down.
ATGGATATATACTCAGAAAAAATTGAAAACAGAAACTCAAAGAGAGATTTGTACACAAATATTAATAGCACAATTATTCACAAAGCCAAAAGATGGAAGCAACCCAAATGACCATTGATGAACAAATAAACAAAATGTGATATATACAAACAATGCAATATTATACAGCCTTAAAAAGAAAAGAAATATCATATTGTATATAATATTTAATAATTATTTATATATATTTTATATATATTAAATATAATATAGTATACATTATATCATATTAAAAGGAAATACATGCTACAGCATGGATGAACCTTGACATCTGGAGTGAAATATGCCAGCACATAAAGACAAATGCCACTTACAAAGTACCTTGAGTAGTCAAATTCATAGAGCCAGAAAGTAAAATAGTGGTTGCCAAGAGCTAATGGGAAGGTGAGAATGTGGGGCTGGGTACAGAGTTTCAGTTTTACAAGACGAAAAGAGGTCTAGGCATTGTTTGCATAACAATGTGAATGCACTTAACACTACTAAACTGTACACTTAAAAATGGTTAAAATGGGGGCACCTGGGCGGCTCAGTTGGTTGAGAGACTCTTAATTTCAGCTCAGGTCATGATCTCATAGTTTGTGGGATTGAGCCCCAGAGCAGCCTCTGTGCTGATAGCACAGGGCCTGCTTTGGATTCTCTCTCTCCTTCCCTTTCTGCCCCTCCCCCACTCACTCAGGCTCTCTCTTAATTAAAAAAACATCTTTTTAAAAGATTAAAATGGTAAATTTTATGTTATATGTATTTTACCACAATAAAAAAAAATTTGATTCTCTTAAACCAATCACACCTGGAAAAAAAACAAACCTGTTGAATATAAAAATGGATACCTAAGTATAATAGTGAGTACTATACTATACTATAGCATAGTATATATAATACACTATATAACACATGGAATATAGTAGTATACTAGTACTTTTATACTAGAATTGACCAAGTTAAAATGGGCTAGGGAGTGATAAGAATTTCCCCTCACAGGCTAGAAGGTTGGCAGTTCTTGTAATACTATAGAAAACCAGCTGGTTAACATGATGCATTTTGGGACTCAAATTATATGCTCACCTTTAGGGAATCTGATAGAAAAATGTTAGGATATTAACTTGCTTTGGCTACTTCTTGTGCTTTATCCAGTACAATGCCTCAAGAAAAACAAGCTTAGATATAAACCAGACTGCCTGGGAGCAGAAAGAGAATAGTGACAATGACACTAAGGGACATAATCCCACTCTCCAATGAGTTCCAAAAGCAGTAGTCTCTACCTAACACCAAGTCAAAGTTAATGCAACGATTAAGAATGGAGACACCTAGGAAAACCCAGGATTAGAGAGTCTCAATAAGCCATGTTCCTTAGAATTATCTTCTGTCAGTCGTCAACTACTCAACCCCCAACCATGATAAGTCATAATGAAACGGGCTGCAATCTGGAGACAAAGGGCCAACTGGTACCACTCTTATCATTCCAAACTAAAAAGCAGAGCTTCCAGGCCTGATGAAAGGAGGAGAAAGCAACCACCAGAGCAGAATTTTCAATTAGAACACTGTAACTTTTAATTTAATTAATAGCTAATAGAGTTTCATTAATAATATAAAATAATTTAAATCTATAGACAGCTAATAACCTTCTAAATTATTCTGCAAGACTTTGAATGGCACACTGGACCAGACTGACTTAAGAGATATATTCACAACATTTCATCATAAAGCAGCAGAACACACATTCTTTTTGAGTGCACATGGAACACTCTCCTGAATAGATCACATATTTGGTCACAAATCAGTCCTCAACAAGTACAAAAAGACTGAGATCATATCGTGTATACTTTCAGACCACAACACTATGAAACTTGAAGTCAACCACAAGAAAAATTTGGAAAGACAATAAATACATGGAGGCTAAAGAACACCCTACTATGGAATCATTGAGTTAACCAGGAAATTAAAGAAAAAATTAAAAAAATACATGGAAGAAAATGAAAATAAAAACATAACAGCCCAGAACCTTTGGGATGAAGCAAAGGCAATCATAAGAGGGAAGTATATTATAATAGAGGCCTACCTCAAGAAGCAAGAAAAGTCTCAAATTCACAACCTAATCTAACACCTAAAGGAGGTAGAAAAGGAACAGCAAATAAAGCCTAAAACCAGCAGAAGAAGGGAAACAATAAAGATTAGAGCAGAAATAAATGACATAGAAACAGACAAAACAAAACAAGAAACAGAACAGACCAATGAAACTAAAAGCTGGTTTTCTGAAAGAAATAATAAAACTGATATATCCCTAGCCAGACTTATCAAAAAGAAAAGATAAGGGCCTCAAATAAATAAAATCACAAATGAAAGAGGAGAGATCACAACCAACACCACAGAAAAACAAACAATTATAAGAGCATATTATGAAAAATTATATGCCAACAAACGGTAATCTGGAAGAAATGGATAAATTCCTAGAAACATATAAACTACCAAAACTGAAACAGGAAGAAATAGAAAATTTGAACAGACTCAAAATCAGCAAACAAATTGAATCAGTAATAAAAAATCTCCCAACAAACAAAAGTCCAGGGCCAGATGACTTCCCAGGGGAATTCTACCAGACATTTAAACCAAACATTTAAAGAAGAGTTAATATACCTATTCTTCTCAAACTGATCCATAAAATAGAAATGGGAGGAAAACTTCCAAACTCATTCTATGAGGCGAGCATTACCTTGATTCCAAAACAAGACAAAGATCCCACTAAAATGGAGAATTACACGCCAATATCCCTGATGAACATGGACGCAAAAATTCTCAAAAAGATACTAGTAAATCAAATCCAACAGTACATTAAAAGAATTATTCACCACAATTCTTAGACTGCAGGAGTGCTTCAATATTCATAAATCAATGTGATATGCCGCATTAATGAAAGAAAGGATAAGAACCATATGATCTCTCAACAGATGCAGAAAAAGTATTTGACCAAATACAGCATCAATTCTTGATAAAAACCTTCACCAAAGTAGGGATAGAGGAAACACCTCAACATCATAAAGGCCATATACAAAAGACCCTTAGCTAATATTCTCAATGGGGAAAAACTGAAAGCTTTTCCTCTATGGTCAGGAACAAGACAGGGATGTCCACTCTTACCACTGTTGCTCAACATAAAATTTCAAGTCCTAGCCTCAACAATCAGAAAAACAAAAAGAAATAAAAGGCATCCAAATGGAATTGAAAGGAGTCAAACTTTCACTATTCATAGACAACATGATACTCTATGCAGAAAACCCAAAAGACTCCACCAAAAAATTGCTAGAACTGATACACAAATTCAGCAAAGTCATAGGATATAAACTCAATGTACATTCTGTTGCATTTCTATACACCAATAATGAAGGAGCAGAAAACAAAATCAAGGAATTGATCCCATTTAAAATTGCACCAAAAAAACGTAAGATAGCTAGGAATAAACCTAACCAAAAAGGTAAAAGGTCTGTACTCTGAAAACTATAGAACACTTATGAAAGAAATCGCAGATGACACAAAGAAATGGAAAAACATTCCATGCTCATAGGTCGGAAGAACAAATATTGTTAAAATGTCTACACTACCCAAAGCAATCTAGCCATTTAATGCAATCCATATCAAATTACCACCAGCATTTTTCACAGAGCTAGAACAATCTTAAATTTGGATGGAACCAGAAAAGGCTCCAAATAGCCAAAGCAATTTTTATTTTTTTTTTTTAATTTTTCTTTCAACGTTTATTTATTTTTGGGACAGAGAGAGACAGAGCATGAACGGGGGAGGGGCAGAGAGAGAGGGAGACACAGAATCGGAAACAGGCTCCAGGCTCTGAGCCATCAGCCCAGAGCCTGACGCGGGGCTCGAACTCCCGGACCGCGAGATCGTGACCTGGCTGAAGTCGGACGCTTAACCGACTGCGCCACCCAGGCGCCCCCAAAGCAATTTTTAAAAAGAAAAACAAACCTGGAGGCATCACAATTCCAGACCTCAAGCTATAATACAAAGCTGCAATCATCAAGACAGTATGGTACTGGCACAAAAACAGATATACAGATCAATGCAACACAACAGAAAACCCAGAAATGGACCCACAACTAAATGGCCAATTGATCTTCAACAAAGCAGGAAAAAATATCCAACGGAAAAAAAGACAGTCTCTTCAACAAATGGTGTGGGAAAAACTGGACAGCAACATGCAAGAGAATGAAACTGGACAACTTTATTACACCATACACAAAAATAAATTAAAAAATGGATGAAATACCTAAATGTAAGACAGAAAACCAGAAAAATCCTAGAGGACAACACAGGAAGCAATCTCTCTGATATCGGCCGTGGCAACTTCTTATTGACATGTCTCCAGAGGCATGGGAAACAAAAGCAAAAATGAACTATAGGGATTTCATCAAGATAAAAAGCTTCTGCAGAGCAAACAATCAACAAAATTAACAGGCAGCCTATGGAATGGGAGAAGATATTTGCAAATGATGTACTGGATAAAAGCTTAGTATCCAAAATCTATAAAGAACTTATCAAACTCAATGGCCAAAAAACAAATAATCCAGGGAAGAAATGGACAGAAGACATGAAGAGACATTCTTCCAAAGAAGGTATCCAGATGGCCAAGAGACACATGAAAAGATGCTCCACATCACTCATCATCAGGGAAATATAAATCAAAACCACAATGAGATACCACTTCAAACCTGTCAGAATGGCTAACATTAACAACACAAGAAACAACAGGTGTTGGTGAGGATGTGGAGAAAGGAGAACCCTCTAATACTGCTGGTGGGAATGCAAACTGGTGCAGCCACTCTGGAAAACAGTATGGAGTTTCCTCCAAAAATTAAAAATAAAACTACCCTACAACCCAGCAATTGTACTACCAGGTATTTTTCCAAGGGATACAGGTGTGCCGTTTCGAAGTGACACATGCACCCCAATGTTTATAGCAGCACTATCAACAATAGCCAAAGTATGGAAAGAGCCCAAATGTCCAACGATGGATGAATAGATAGATAAGATGTGGTGTGTGTGTGTGTATACACACACACACACACACACACACACACACACACACACACACAATGGAGTATTACTTGGCAATCAAAAAGAATGAAATCTTGCCATTTGTAACTACGTGGACGGAACTAGAGGTTATTATGCTAAGTGAAATTAATCAGAGAAAGACAAATAACATATGACTTCACTCATATGAGGACTTTAAGACACAGAACAGATGAACATAAGGGAAGGGAAGCAAAAATGATATAAAAACAGGGAGGGGGACAAAACATAAGAGACTCTTAAATATGGGGAACAAACAGAGGGTTGCTGGAGGGACTGTGGGAGGAGGGATGGGCTAAATGGGTAAGGGGCATTAAGGAATCTACTCCTGAAATCATTGTTGTACTATATGCTAACTAATTTGGATGTAAATGACTGAAATGAAATGAAATAAAATAAAATAAAATAAAATAAAATAAAATAAAATAAAATATTAAAAAAAAAAAACACCCTAAAAGACTCCACCAAAAAACTACAAGTTTCTGTGAATTCGGTAAGTGAATTCACACTTCATAAGTGAATTCAGTAAGGTCACAGGATACAAAATCAGTGTATAGAAATCTGTTGCACTTCTATACATTAACAATAAGGGAACATAAAGACAAATTGTGAAGACAGTCCTATTTATGATTATATCAAAAATAACAAAATACCTAGAAATAAACTTAACCAAAGAGGTGAAAGCTCTGTATTCTAAATGTGATACCTGAAACCATAAATATCCTAGAAGAGAGCACAGGTAGTAATTTCTTGGATATCAGCTGTAACAACACTTTTCTAGATACATTTCCTAAGGCAAGGGAAACAAAAGCAAAAATAAACTATTTGGACTATATTTTTTAAAAAGCTTCTGTACAGCAGAGGAAACAATAAAACCAAAAGATAACCTTCTGAAAAATAAATAAATAAAAATAAAACAACTACTGTAAGTTCAATAGCACACACAGACTAAAATAATTTTCAAGCAAGACCCATCTACATTTCCAGGTGCATTTTACTTCAATAAAGCAAAGGCTTTATGGAATATTATGCCAGCAATTCTTACTCACTATTTAAAAACGAAACAAAAACAAAAACAAAACAACAGAAACCATGCTTAGGTAAAGATTATTTTGACATTTTCTAAATGTTAATTTTGCGATATTAAAATCATTTTGTTTTTTGTTGTGGACATGAACCTATGCCTTTAAAAATTATTTTCAGTAATCCCTATCAAAATAACACCAGCATTCTTCACAGAGCTAGAACAAACAATCCTAAATTTAGATGGAACCAGAAAAGACCCCAATAGCCAAAGCAATCCTGAAAAAAGAAAACCAAAGCAGGAGGCATCACAATCCTGGATGTCAAGCTGTATTACAAAGCTGTAATCATCAAGACAGTATGGTACTGGCACAAGAACAGATATACAGATCAATGGAACAGAAAAGAAAACCCTGAGATGGGCCCACAAATGAATGGCCAACTAATCTTTGACAAAGCAGGAAAGAATATCCAATGGAAAAAAGATAGTCTCTTCAGCAAACGGTGCTGGGAAAACTGGACAGCAACACGCAAAAGAATGAACCTGGACCACTTTCTTACACCACACACAAAAATAAACTCAAAATAGATGAAAGACATAAACGTAAGACAGGAAGCCATCAAAATCCTAGAGGAGAAAATAGGCAACAACCTCTTTAACCTCAGCCACAGCAACTTCTTACTTGACATGTCTCCAGAGGCAAGGGAAACAAAAGCAAAAATCAACTATTGGGACTTCATCAAGATAAAAAGCTTCTGCACAACTAAGCTAACAATCAACAAAACTAAGAGGCAACCAATGGAATAGGAGAAGATATTTGCAAACGACATATAGGATAAAGGGTTAGTATCCAAAATCTATAAAGAACTTATCAAGTGTAACACCCAAAAAACAAACAATCCAGTGAAGAAATGGGCAAAAGACATGAATAGACACTTTTCCAAAGAAGGCATCCACATGGCTGACACATGAAAAAATGCTCAACATCACTAATCATCAGGGAAATATAAATCAAAACCACAATGAGACACCACCTCACACTTGTGAGAATGGCTAACATTAACAACTCAGGCAACAACAGATGGTGGCAAGGATGTGGAGAAAGAGAAACCCTTTTGCACTGCTGATGGGAATGCAAACTGGTGCAGCCACTCTGGAAGACAGTATGGAGGTTCCTCAAAAAATTTAAAATAGAGGGGCGCCTGGGTGGCGCAGTCGGTTAAGCGTCCGACTTCAGCCAGGTCACGATCTCGCGGTCCGTGAGTTCGAGCCCCGCGTCGGGCTCTGGGCTGATGGCTCAGAGCCTGGAGCCTGTTTCCGATTCTGTGTCTCCCTCTTTCTCTGCCCCTCCCCCGTTCACGCTCTGTCTCTCTCTGTTCCAAAAATAAATAAACGTTGAAAAAAAAAAATTAAAAAAAAAAAAAAAAAAAAAAATTTAAAATAGAACCACCCTACAATCCAGCAATTACACTACTAGTTATTTAACCATAGGATACAGGAGTGCTGATTCAAAGGGCCACATGCACCCCAATGTTTATAGCAGCACTACCGACAATAGCCAAGTATGGAAAAAGTCCAAATGTCCATCCACTGATGAATGGATAAAGAAGATGTGACAGGGGCGCCTGGGTGGCTCAGTCAGTTAAGCGGCCGACTGCGGCTCAGGTCATGATCTCACAGTCTTGAATTCGAGCCCCGCGTCGGGCTCTGTGCTGACCGTTCAGAGCCTGGAGCCTGTTTCAGATGCTGTGTCTCCCTCTCTCTCTGACCCTCCCCCGTTCATGCTCTGTCTCTCTCTGTCTCAAAAATAAATAAACGTTAAAAAAAATTAAAAAAAAAAAAAAGATGTGACATACACACACACACACACACACACACACACACACACACACACACGTACAATGGAATATTACTCGACAATCAAAAAGAATGAAATCTTGCCATCTGAATGTGTATGGAACTAGAGCATATTATGCTAAATGAAACAAGTCAGTCAAAGAAACACAAATAGACGATTTCACTCGGGTAGAATTTAAGATAAAAAACAGATGAACATAAGGGAAGGGAAGCAAAAATAATATAAAAATAGGGTGGGGGGCAGGGGCGCCTGGGTGGTTCAGTCAGTTAAGTGTCCGACCTCGGCTCAGGTCATGATCTCGCAGTCCATGAGTTCAAGCCCCATGTCAGGCTCTGTGCTGACAGCTCAAAGCCTGGAGCATGCTTCGGATTCTGTGTCTCCCCTCTCTGCTCCTCTGCCTCTCATACTCACTCTCTCTCTCTCTCAAAAATAAATAAACATTAAAAAATTAAAACAAAAACAGAGTGGGGAACAAAATATAAGAGACTCTTAAATACAGAGAATAAACTGAGGGTTGCTGGCAGGGTGTTGGGTAGGGGGAAGGACTAAAGGGGTAGGGGCAAGAAGGAGGACACTTGTTGGAATGAGCACTGGGTGTTATATGTAAGTGATTAATCACTAAATTCTATTCTTGAAATTATTATTACACTATATGTTGACTAACTTGGATTTAAATTAAAAAAATAATTAAAAGCTAAGGGGCACCTGGATGGCTCAGTCAGTTAAGCGTCCAACTTAGGCTCAGGTCATGATCTCACAGCTCGTGAGTTCAAGCCCCGTGTCAGGCTCTGTACTGACAGCTCAGAGCCTGGAGCCTGCTTCGGATTCTGTGTCTCCCTCTCTCTCTCTGCCTCTCCTGCTCTCACTCCGTCTCTCTCCCTCAAAAATAAATAAACATTTAAAAAATAATAATAATTAAAAGTTAAAAAATAAAAAAAATAAAAATTATTTTTAATATTTCACGTATGTTGTATAACAAGCTTTTGCTACTATCTGGCACTAATATTTCCAAGACGACAACCATTTGCTTTGTTATTAAGGTAAGTAAGTTCTCTAGGGGCACCTGGGTGGCTCAGTCAGTTAAGCATCCAACTTTGGCTCAGGTCATGATCTCACAGTTTGTGAGTTCAAGCCCCACATCAGGTTCTATGCTGACCATTCAGAGCCTGGAGCCTGCTTTGGATTCTGTGTCTCTCTGACTCTCTCCTGCCTGAACTCTGTCTCTTCTTCAAGAATAAACATTTAAAAAAAAAAAAAAAAAAAAAAAGGAAAGAAAGAAAGAAAGTGCTCTAATGCTAAGCCTGGCCGGCTCAGTCAATGGAGCATACAACTCTTGATCTCAGGGTTGTGGCTTTGACCCCCACACTGGAAGCAGAGATTACTTAAGAATAAAATCTTTAAAAAAAAGAAAAAAGAAAGAGAGAGAGAGAGCTCTCTAATACTTTCTGACATCCACAAAACAAAATATACTTCCAGAAAAGAAAGAAGAGTCTGAATTCAAGAGGAAAAGATAGAAAACAAAAGATGAATAGTTACCTAGTTATTAATGAAGGAAAGGAAAAAAGGAAGGATACACTAGTAAACAAGGCAATTTAACAGTCATAAAAAGAAAGAAAGTCAAAGATATAAGAAGCTTTCAAAGGCAAACATAGCAGGAAAAGTTTATGTCATAAATAATTACCCATACAAATGAATTTTTATTTCCCACAAAGAGAGCCCAACAAGTTGCTATTATTTGAATGAATCAACTAATAAAGAATCCAAAATGCAAAAAAAAAAAAAAAAAAAAAAAACAATTTGCAGAAGTGCTACTTAGCCTCTCTCTCCTGGACAGTAGCTTAAAGAAAAAAAAATACAGCATCACATTTTCAAAGTCTTAGAGGAGATGAAGACTCAAGAGTATGATATCGGTCAAAGACCCACTAGGAAATGAAAATAATTCAGTGTGTTCATAACTGAGAATTTAATAAAGACAACTGGTTACAGACGACAGAATAGCTGAGAGACCAAAAAAGGAACTTTGAGGCTGCCTATTGTATTAACAACAGTAGGAAACCATTACCACCCCTAGGCTAGGGAGACAGAGAGTATAGGATGCTGGGTCATCTGGCAAAAACTGAAACACCAATGGAACTGCCTGGAAGAAGCTAGAACGACAGAGGAAATGCAGTCACTAATAGAGAGAGGAGAAGGAATAATACTCTTCCCTTTCTCCCATCCTCTCATTCAATTTCTCACCAATGCCTCCCAAACTCAGCAGAAGACAACAGACATGGTATCATGGGAAAAAGACCATGGGCAGCCACCTTGCAAGGGAGCAGGATGGAGCAAAGAAATGGAATGCAGGAAAGTATCTGAGAACAAAAGAGCCAACCCAGACATAAATCCTGTCCAGAAAAAAATGTTAAAAGTCTAAAAAGTTCAACAGTAATGATAAGTGTGCAGTTATAAATCCTATACATGGGGCGCCTGGGTGGCACAGTCGGTTAAGCGTCTGACTTCAGCCAGGTCACGATCTCGCAGTCCGTGAGTTCAAGCCCTGCGTCAGGCTCTGGGCTGATGGCTCAGAGCCTGGAGCCTGTTTCCAATTCTGTGTCTCCCTCTCTCTCTGCCCCTCCCCCATTCATGCTCTGTCTCTCTCTGTCCCAAAAATAAATAAACGCTGAAAAAAAAAAATCCTATACAACTGATCAAACATTAACTTCTCTAAGAAATCTTTATGTCCTAAAGCTTAAGGTTAGGCACCATATGTTACAGTTACTTTAAGACTTGTACAATACAGGGGCGCCTGTGTGGCTCAGTCGGTTAAGTGTCCAACTTCGGCTCAGGTCATGATCTTACTGTTCATGAGTCCAAGCCCATCGGGCTCTGTGCTGACAGCTCAGAGCCTGGAGCCTGCTTCGGATTCTGTGTCTCCCTCTCTCTCTGCTCCTCCCCCACTCATGCTGTCTCTCTCTGTCTCTCAAAAATAACCAAACATAAAAAAAAAACAAAACTTTTTTTAAAGACTTGTACAAGTTCTAATGAAGTTTCCATAGTGTGGTTACGTTACTTTTTCAACTAAAAATAAATTTCGTTTGAAAACTAAAAACTTACTGTAGAGAAAGTAATCTAAAGTAAGAGTTCTCTTTTTAGAATTAGGTCATCCTCCAACAAACATTTAATTCATATGTTCCAAAAAAGTTAAAACCATACCATTTAAATCTGCATTTTCAAATCTGACCCAGACTATTTTCTCCTTTTCTTCTGTCAGAGGTGTTCCACTGTAAGCCTGCATAGTAAATAGAAATGTTTGAATGTTTTACAGTTATAGTATTATAGATGTTCAAGACAAAAAGTAACTTAAATAAAGCCAATCTTATCTCTTTCCAACTTCACCAAGATGTTCCAACATCTTAGGAACTAACACATTTTGTAATATCTTTACCCCCAAAGAAAGTTATATAGAACTGTGATAACCTTGGCCAAGAAAAGGGGTTTTAACTTACTAAAGAACTGCAGAAACCTAAAATACAATGATCATAGTCTATTAGGAAACATCACTATAACTGAAAGGCACTCAAAAACCTACATCACCCCCTATATTGATCAACAAATAAGAAGGCTTAAGAAACAAACAAAATTGGGGCACCTGGGTGGCTCAGTCAGTTGAACATCTGACTTTAGCTCAGGTCATGATCTCATGGTTCGTGGGTTTGAGCCCCATATTGGGCTCTGTGCTGACAGCTTGCTCAGAGCCCAGAGCCTGCTTCGGATTCTGTGTCACCTTCTCTCTCTACCCCTCCCCAACTCGCACTTTGTCTCTCTCTGTCTCTCAAAAATAAATAAATGTTAAAAAAAAATTTTTTTAAAAAAGAAGAAAAAAACAAAACTACCACATGTATCTATTTAGTCTCAGGTGTTTATGATCATGTAACTACACTCTACCTAGAATTTTCTAACATATTACTTTCTGCTTGCCTCCAGTTCCAGGTAGAAGACAAGAGCCAGAGTTGGGGGTGAATAAAAAAGTACAGTATTAAACTTTTTTTTTTTAATTTTTTTTTCAACGTTTATTTATTTTGGGGACAGAGAGAGACAGAGCATGAACGGGGGAGGGGCAGAGAGAGAGGGAGACACAGAATCGGAAACAGGCTCCAGGCTCTGAGCCATCAGCCCAGAGCCTGACGCGGGGCTCGAACTCACGGACCGCGAGATCATGACCTGGCTGAAGTCGGACGCTTAACCGACTGCGCCACCCAGGCACCCCTAAACTTTTTAAGTCTCTTATCTGGCTTCTAGACCCAACCTATTAGCTGGTTTCTGCAGGCCAGCAAAGTTCACAAAGATAAGCTTAGCTGCCATGAAATCATAAGTGTCAACGGTGTCCATCCATATTTAAAGGGAGTCATTGCTGCATAAAGCAAATGTTTCCATTTTAAAATGTTTAAAAATTGTATATATTTATAAGCATTTAGAATGTCAACAAAAGGCCTGCAACATTTTCAATTATAAAGTGGTATCCAGTTCACAAAATAATTATTTAATATAAACTGTACCAAAAGCATATAAAAACTACCAACCTGCATATAATTTGTGTTATACTCGACCCACTTTAAATTTCCATGCCAGTTTACAGCCCTTGTACCTTGTATGATAACTGAAAAGTATCTACATTGGGTGCCTGGGTGGCTCAGTCGATTAAGCATCTGACTCTTGATTTTGGCTCAGATCATGATCTCAGTGGTAAGACAGAGCCCGGCATTGGGCTCACACCGGCCATGGAGGCTGCTTGAGATTCTCTCTGCCCCTGCTAGTGCACACACTCACATGCAAACACACACACACACACACACACACACACACACACACACATACACATGCACGCTCTCTCAAAAAAAATTATCTACATTGAAAATACTACTAAAAGACAAAATTACTTTAATAAATTTACTACATAAAAGAAATTATCTTACAAATCCTTACAAATCTCATTGCCTTTAAAAAAAAAGTGAGATGTGTATAGAGTAGTTAATTCCTTTGAAGAAGAGGAGAAAACCTGCACTATATCTAACTAATTTATCAACTTTATCTTCAACTGCCTCATCCTCACCTCCTTCCTCTTTCTTTTCATGCTTAAAATCTTTTGTAAAAATAAACTTTTTATTTTGGAATATTTTTAGATCATTAAATACAGTACAAAGTTCTCATATATCCCTCAACCAGTTTCCCCTAATGTTAACTATCTAATCAAATCTGACTTTACCATGGAACATTTCTCAAAACTAGGACACTGACAGTGATGCACTACTATTAATTAAGCCCCACAGTTCATTTGGATTTCATCAGTTTTTCCACTAATGTTCTTTCTCAGTTCCAGGATCCAATCTGGAATAGCACAGTGCATTTAAGACAACTTTTTCTCCCCACATCACGCTCTCCTTTCATCTGGTAAAGCAGTAACATTTTTCAGAATTTTCTTCAGTTTAGCAGATTTATCACCTGCAGCATTATTCAACATTCTCTCAATTCCTCTGCAACATTTGCAAGATGTTCTCCTTTGATTTCTGAGTGATATGCAGAACAAAACAAAGATGAATGAGGTCTTTCAGTGTACTGGGATTCTTGAACTTTTCTTTCCCCTTCAGGGGAAAATAAGACTTTCAAAACACGCCTTGTCTACTTTTGCTATGTCTTCAAGTTCTCCTCTCTCCTTAGCAGACATGGTGTTCTTTACTAAGCATTCTTGAAAAAAATGTGAAGCTGAGGCATCTGAGTGCTGTTTCCTGTGTGCCTTCCTGCAGGTCTGCACAAAGAAGGCATGTGACATCATGTCATTTTGCCTCTTAGCTTATGATATCTCTTGCCCATGTGTAGGTATTTTATTCTTAGTGAGGCACATACTCACCCAGTGCCCATCCAGCTTTCACTTGCTACCTTAATGGAGGTCAATATCAACGTACCACACAAAAGTCTCCTGCCGAGCACTGATTATTAGCTCTCCTTCTTCAACCAAGATGCAATTACTCTAGCCCTCTTATTTAGAATCAAAACTTCCACCCCATTATTTACACTATTTCGTTATTTTCCCTTTTATTCCTTACCAGGTTTCTACCACATATACCCATTCATAAGCATAAGGTTATTGTTGAACTTTAAAAGACATAGTTACAGGGGCGCCTGGGTGGCGCAGTCGGTTAAGCGTCCGACTTCAGCCAGGTCACGATCTCGCGGTCCGTGAGTTCGAGCCCTGCATCAGGCTCTGGGCTGATGGCTCAGAGCCTGGAGCCTGCTTCCGATTCTGTGTCTTCCTCTCTCTCTGCCCCTCCCCCGTTCATGCTCTGTCTCTCTCTGTCCCAAAAATTAAATAAAAAACGTTGAAAAAAAAAAAATTTTAAAAGACATAGTTACAGCCATTGTAGGTATGTTGTATTTTTTTGTTGTATGTATATGTTTTGTTTCTTTTACCATACAGAAATAACCTCCCTTTTGCCAAAAAGTATAATTGTTAATTACCGCAAATTATTCTATAGGGATAACGTACCATAATTTGTTTGACTGCTATTGACGTTTGGGCTGGCTATAATTTTTTTTAAGTTTTTTTAAGTTTTATTTATTTTTGAGAGAGAGAACAAGTTGGGAAGAGGCAAAGAGAGAGGCAGACACAGAATCCGAAGCAGGCTCCAGGCTCTGAGCTGTCAGCACAGAGCCCGTTGCGGGGCTCAAATTCACAGACCATGAGATCATGACCTGAGCCAAAGTAAGACGCTTAAGTAAGACTGAGCCACCCAGTCACCCCTGGGCTGGCTACAATTTTTTACACTGAAAATGTAGAATTTTCACACACAAACACTGAAATGAAAAATTCTGAGCTTTAACTTTTTCCTTGCTGAATTATTTTTTAATAAATTTTCCTAAGTACAATTATTAGATCAAACAGCACAGCTAAGGGCATCTACAAGGCATCAATGACATCTGCTGAACACAATGGTAATTCATTCTATCTGTAACAGCTGAAGAAGCTGATACCAGTCTAACAACACATTTTCCCCCTTTTGTGGCTATTTGGAAACCCAGAGAATAATTTCTAGGCTCCATGAATTTGACGATTTCCAGAACAGGAGTTGGAACATAACATCAGCAAAAAACATAATTTTTCCAAATGGTTGACTGCACAGTACCACTGGGGGATTCTGGATTAAATATGGGGAAAAAAAGACCAGAGGTCACCAAACACCAAATCTGGCCCACCACCTGTGTTCATAAATAAAATTTTATTTGAATATGGCCATGCCCTTTCCTTTACATAAAAAGCAGTACTGAGTAGATGCAACAGATATTGTATGACCTGCAGAGCTTATCCGGCCCTTTGCGGGAAAGTTTGCCAACTACTGCTACACAAGACCATGAAGCCTTAAGGAGAAGCACCAAATATCCCTCCAGTGTAACACAGTGCCTGTCCCATAGTGGGTGCTGAATTTTTGCTTTCTTTCCAGAGTAAACAGAATAATGACTTACATATTTCTTGAATGAACATTCTAATTCTTAGATCCATGACTACAGCTTTACCTCCACAGTTGCTACTCTGATCCAAATCTTCACAATCAATTGCACAGATTATCCCCTTTCTAATGTAGTAATGCTCATAAACACTATATTAATCTTATACCTTCCAGAACTTTTACCCTATCAGTTTTAAGAACC
Organism: Leopardus geoffroyi; assembly: GCF_018350155.1. Classification (NCBI taxonomy): domain Eukaryota; kingdom Metazoa; phylum Chordata; class Mammalia; order Carnivora; family Felidae; genus Leopardus; species Leopardus geoffroyi. The sequence continues at coordinate 25,438,546 of NC_059330.1, read as the reverse complement.
CCCTTTTGTCAATCTATTACTCAATCTGGTATTCTTGTTTCTCTACCAAACTCTCTATTCCCTCAAAGCCTCTGACCACAGCCTTTCTGCTCCAGCCAGCAAGAACTGCTTGCCATGCAGGGTTTCCACTAACACAAAAGGTACCTTTGTAAAAATGTGATAAAGAGGCACTCTAGGGGCAGGCAAATTACAAAAAATTTTAAACTCCCCTTCCTTGGAACTAGTTTCACGCCAGGGCTCAGGGCTTAAGAGAAAGAGCAGTTTGTAGAGCCCAGGTTGGATTTCAGTCCCAGGTTGCTCTCTAGAACTAGTCTTCTGTACATAGTCTAAGATACTCTACAGCCACAGCAATTCCTTTGCCTACCATACCCAGGTAGCCAGCCTCCTCCAACATCAAATACCCAAGCATTCCATTCATTTTAACTAACGCTACTTTTGATATCCTTTGGAACTTGACTCTCACTCTTTCTCTGCTATGCATTCTCTTAGCAATTACACATTCAGTCTGTACTATCATGTAGAACACTTACTGATATGCTTGTTTTAGAAATTTTACTTCCCTTAGTAACCAAGTTCCTCAAAAAAGGAAAGCATTTATTATTCCTTTTTTAAAAGTTTTTTTAATGTTTTATTTATTTTTGAGAGCGAGCGAGCGAGTGCACGCACAAGTGGGGGAAGAGCCGAAAGAGAGGGACAGAGGATCTGAAGTGGGCTCTGTGCTGATAGCAGCAGCCCGATGTGGGGCTCGAACTCACAAACTGTGAGATCATGACCTGAGCCAAGGTCAGACACTCAACTGACTGAGCCACCCAGGCACCGCAAGCATTTGTTATTCTTTACATGCTCCTATGAACCTTGTCATTGTGACCTATTTCTATTAGAGTTGTCTGAACATAATAAAGGAATACCAATACCCCGATACTTTAATTTATTTGATAAATACAATTTATTTAGTATAACTGAGATCTGGATTTTAGACTTTTCTAGGATGTGGTCATAAAGCTGAGAAACTGGATCTATGAATGTCCTTTTCTGAACAGTGCAGTTACAGATCCTTTGCAGTCAGGAAATACTGACATCATCACAAGGAGAAAATAACTTTCCCTTCAGTAGTTCCACGGAACAGTGCTTCCCACAGCTACTGTTTCACAAGAATCACCAGAGGCTCAAACTGGATGCCACCTCAATTCCACTGAGTCAAACTCTCTGGGAAAGGGGCCTGGAAATTATTATTTTTAACACATGAGCCAAGTGACATTTATGTTAAGTCTGGACAACACTGCACTAGGTATGATCCCAGAAGGGCTGCTCTTATTATTTATTGTTACACTTATATAGATGGAACTCTGTATAAGTTAGAGTAACAAGGTATACTCTACTTGGCATATAAATACTGCTCAATACGAAAAAGATATAGATTTGTGTTCAGTATAGTATTTAGTTAATATAATATCTAGTTAATAAAATGCAAAATATATACTTTGCATTAATCACTTCACACAGGCAACATTTAACGAGGACAAGAGGAAGATTCTGGAAATAGAACCCAACTAGAGAGTCCCAAGTCCCATCTCTCAACTAATGTCTCACCTTGATTCTGTTTATGAGAGCAAGTCCTGAGGAATGATAATTGTACCACTGTCAGCACAAAACTAAGGCACATGTAATACTAACAAGTATGGTTCTACCCTACCAATGCTCAGGATGCTAAAACATCAAAAGTCTTTGTGAAGTTGATGAGACCTGTGTCAAGTTTAGGAAAGACAACATTTCAGAAATTTCCTGGCCAATGGTTCTACTACTGGGGCCTACTATTTCTGAAACTACACAGACACTTACCTGTGGTACAACATCCTGTAGAAAAGTCACAACACTTTCCATGTAGGACTGCTCCCTGGAAAGGGGTGAAATGGATAAAATTTATCCTGACAGCTTAAAACAAAACATGAAAAAGTTCTTTCTAAAGTCACTTAAAATATTTAAAAAAGAAAAAAGAAAAAAAACCAACTCTCATCAACTGATAGTTCTGCAACCCTGCTTTCTAGTTTCTTTGAATATGTTATTAAGTGAAATGCAAATGAAATTTTAATATTTTTAAACATTGTCTCTTCTTAAAAGTCATGTTCTCTTAATTTGACACAGATATTCTAACTTGTATTTGAAAGAGTGATGACACAAGTCTATGGCAGGACCTTCCTCTTGAGTCAAAGCAAAAGAATTTACCAGAGCAAGAAAAACTGTTGCTGATGACTCAGTATTTCATGACCTTTTCTTTAAACTGGTTACGTACCTAGTCTCTTACCTGTATACAGCAAAATGAATCTGTATTTTGCTGCAGGTGCAAAATTAGGAGATACTAAGACATCCTCACAGAACTTTTGCAATAGACAAGACATGAGAAAATATTACAATGCATAGAAGTGAAGAAAAATGATACTGTTAGGGTCACTGAGATATTTTAAATAGGAAGTATATGGATATCAGCAAGTGGGAAAAAATTCTTCAAAATACCAAATCAATTCATTTCATTTCATGTGAAAAATTACATTTAAAGAAAATCATAGGAGTTATCCTAAATCCTATAAAAAAGCGGTATGCCTTAGATAGCTACCAAAACTGATTAGGCCTAAAAAGAAAAAAAAAGAAAAACAATTTGATTAGGCCTACCTCTCCAACCTTATTTTCCTGCCACTCTCCTAACTTACTCTGCTTCAGTCTCCTGCAACTTCAATTCCTAAAATAGACCAAGCTCCTTGAATCAAAACCTTTACACCAGCTTTGTTCCTGTCAGGAATCTTTCCCATACTCTTACATCCCTTTCATATCTCCAGCTTCTGTGTCACCTCCTCAGAGAGGCCCTTCCTGACAGCCTAAGTCCTACTCCCTACTATCATTCTCTATCATAGCACACTGTGTAGTGTTCAAGCCTATAGTAACTTAGTGTTCCTCCCACTAGAATATAAACTCTATTACAGAAAGGAATCCAACTCTCATTTTCCCTTCTACCTCCAGAATCTACAATCCAGTACTTTAGGCATGGAGTAGATGTTTGAGCATTATTTGTTAAAAGAATACAAATAAATAAAAAACTTTAAAAAAAAAAACACTAAAATTACGTATTTAATTAACAAAAAAAAGCAATATATGTTGAATACCAATATGGTAATGCAACATACAATACTGCCTAAGTGCACAGGCTCTGGAGACAAACTGCCTGGGTTTTATCCAGGTTCCCCTTCTTGGCTGTTCCCAAGGGCAATTTACTTAATTTCTCCCTGCTTTGGTATTCTCACCTATAAAACAAAGGCTGAGAGGGAGGGGGAAAAAATGAAGACTGAAATAGTACCTAACTCATAGCTAATAACATGCTTAACTTGTTCCATGGCCCATAGTTAGCAAAGAAATATGGCCCCAGGAAATACAGGAAGGAAAAAAAGGAAGTATTATAGTAAAATACATATACTTTTCTTAGTCTGAAAAGGCAATCTTTATGTAACATGCTAAACTGCCCAAGGGAATAATACAAAATATTAACATTCCCTTATAAACATTTTAAAAGGTAGAAAACAAGTTTCACCTTATCCAAATACTGAAGGATCTTAATTGTCCACCCTAACCTACTTTATATAGGTCAACCTCCCTATATTCCATTTACGAAAATAGCTTGCCTTACCCATATCTGTTCACTCTAGTCCCTTTGCCTAAAATGTACCTTTGATTCTAATTGTCTAAACTCCGTTCAGCCTTTAAAGTACATTATGTTAGCTTCTTAATAAAACCCTTTAGGATCTAAAATACTAAAATATTCCCATTAAATACTCCCACTAGAATACTCCTTTCAATTCTCATGCTGTTGTGCTGGCATCTTTTTTGTTAATTATAGTGATTTCAAGTATACATATCTTTTTTTAATGTTTACTTATTTTTGAGAGAGAAAGGGAAAAACACAGAGTGCAAGCAGAGAGAGAGAGAGAGAGACATAGAATCTGAAGCAGGCTCCAGGCTCAGAACTGTCAGCACAGAGCCCAATGCGGGGCTTGAACTCATGAACCGTAAGATCATGACCTGAGCCGAAGTCGGATGCTTAACAGACTGAGCCCAGGTGCCCCTCAAGTAACATATCTTAAAAGCACATTAGATCATATGCTCCTAGGAGCGCCTGGGTGGCTCAGTCAGATAAATGCCAACTCTTGATTTTGGCTCAGGTCATGATCTCAGAGATCATGAGATCAAGCAAGCACAGAGCCCACTTGGCATTCTCTCTCTCTTCTTTTTCTGCCTTTCCCCTTGCTCATGTGCACAAACATGCGTGCCCCCTCTCTCTCTAAAAGTGAATAAACATTAAAAAAAAAAAAAGATCATATGCTCCCAGAAAGTATAAATAGGCTTTGTCAAAGAATGCTTAAAATATAGAATGTACTCTTTATGACACTGACTCTGAAACTTTCTGACTGAGACTTAGAGTAAGAGATACATTTTACATCAGGATCTGGTGAACATATACATACATATGAAAATATCCATGTGTGTGTCACAAAAGAATACTCCCAATTATATTTTCTATTATATGCTATTTCATTTTTTAAATAATGGTCCTGATCCACTGAATTAATGATCCACCAATTTTGGAACCTGTTGTTGGAAAAACGATCATTCTTAGAATTTAGCACAATGCTTTTGACATACTCTGTAAACGTGACTACATCAACTTGACCCTCCCATTATTTATCATCCTTGGCATGATATTTATCATCCTATAAAGCCTTAATTAAATTTAAAAAGTAATCAACGTTCAGAAAGGAAACCTGAATGTTAGTTACTATTCTGAACAAATTTTCTTTAGCTTTTAGGCTTATACTGAAATTTGCTTACGTGACAGCCTGGGGGCGAACCACAACTCCACCAGTACAACGACTGGGTCTTCTGGGAGAATCTGTAGCCATAGCTTCATTCACTAAACCTGTTTGCAGAATGGAAGAGATAGAAAAAAACTGATCATTATTGTTGGCAGTAGAGGGAAAGGTTTATGGTTGCTCACTAGAGATCCTTTATCAAAAATGCCTAAAATATAGGAAACCTTCCCAGAAATTCCAATTATACCAGAAAGGGGGAAGATTAGGAGAGGAAGTAGATAAAGAAGTTTTCTAATTATCGTGAGAGGTTTTTTTTTTTTTTTTTTTTTTTGGACTAAGCCTCAGGACCCCAAAACTAGTTAAGACTCTTTCTGGCCCCTCTCATCCACTGTTAACACAAACTAGAAAGGTAAGATGTGCTAGATAGAGAGTCTAGCACAAGACCACTTAATGTTTTTTAAAAATGTGCTATCTCTGTGTGCCAAAATTTTAAAATGTACTAAAATCTTAAATTGAGATAGTGAAAATACACATAACACATTATTGGGAGACTTAATGGAACAGTGAGGTAATATCTTCCAACTAAAACTGTTGGGAATCTATAAGCAAGACTGTACACTGTAACTATGTTTGGTGATGGATGTTAACTAGACATTGTGGTGATCATTTCAAGATATGTACAAATATCAAATCAAATTATGTTGTGCATCTGAAACTAATACAACGTTATGTCAGTAACAGCTATAAAAAAAGGATTGCATGATCATAATTTGACAAGAGTTTTTAAATCAGATTTGTCAATCCCCTTACTATTATAACCTAAACACCAGAGCCTTAATAAGTAAGTAATAAAAACCTATATGACATTAGAATCCCCTTGTCCTTTCCTGTCACATCACTGAATCTTGATCCTTGAATGGTCATTAAGCATCTGAATCACTGTGTAGATTTTAAGGACATAGAGTGTACTTGGTTAAGGCTGAAAGAGGATTGACAGCAATATCAATGATCTCTTACAGGGCTCAGGAAAGTCCACAACCTGGAACTAATCTTGAAAGCCCTTAAAACCATCACTTCTAAGTAAGAAGCATTCTCTCACCGTATTTGAAAATTCCCAAACTGAGGAGTCTCACCTGCTACAACAAAAACACCCTTTGCCCCACCTAGTCCAGGTACCCCTTCCTCGGTAGGTATCTTCACCACCAACCCCTCAGCACTCTCATTTCCATTCCACCCTTCATTTCCCGAAACAGAGCCTTCCAAGAAATGTCCTATAAGGGCCCTGTCTCCTGAGGACGACCCTCAGGCCCCACTCTCCTGAAAGACACGAACAGCGATACCCACTTAACCTCCAACGCGGAGCCACCGCTGCCCCCGGCCGCCCTCTGGCCCCTTGCCCTTCTTCCCCTCCCCCTCCAATCTCGATAGCTCTCTCTCGTCGAATCCATACCAGTCAAGCCCTCTCCCCTCACGCTGCTTGCACCTCGTTCTTGCCAAGCCTCCCCAAAGCCACAGCCCCACCAGCCCTCTCACCGGCCGCCCCGCCGGTAAACGCTGTTCTCCAGCTCAAGGCTCACTGTTTGGAGTCTCCCCTCGTGATTGACGGCTACCACTTCCTACCACGCCTCAGCGGAACTACTTTTCTAGCCAATCCCAGAAGGAAACTGGCTACGGCCGGGCACCGCCCTTGGAGGTCAGCTTCGCCAACCAGCAAGTAGAAAAGAGGCGGACCCGCCTCCTGAATTTATCCAATCCGCTGGGGCTCCAGGGAAAACAAAACAGTATGTAAGTTTGGGTGAAGCCGAGGTGTCAGGTTCGGTTGAGAACGCAGGCAGGTAGGGAGAGTTACGAACATGTCTATTTTCCTTTGCAGACAGCACACCTTCGTGGCTTTGTCAAAAGGAATTAGGTCTCAGACCCCTCTGCACCTCAGCTGAGCGTCTCGGGCTGGGAGTCGGAGGACCCGGGACTCGTCTGTTTACATCGAATTCTCGCGACAGCTAGTTCGAAGCACAAAGCACGTGGACATGGCAGCTGCCAATCACTTTCTGCTGGCCACTCACCCATCCCTAACCCGCCTTCTGCCCCGCCCTTCTCGATGTGTTTACCTTCCGGGAGCCTCGGCTAGCTTGCGCGGGTGGGCAAACCTAGAGCCAAGGAGGTATTGAGCTAAATGAGGGGCGCGGCCGGTGATCGTGTCAATTTGAGCAAGGTTTGTGGAGCTCACCTGACTCCTTCCTTACCTGTTTCCATTTCCCCAATGGAAGAGATCGCGATTTCGCCAGTGTCATTGCGTCAGTTACATTTCCTTTACATTTACATTTATTGATTTTTTGAAACAACGCTCAATACAGTCTTAAGCATTTCATAAGTATTATCAAATGTAATACGGCAATCCCATGAGGATATAGCTTATTAATAGGCATGAGGTTTGTAGAAAATTGGCTGAAACAGCAATAAAAATTTTAAAAAGGTTTTAAGCACAATGGAGGATGGAAAAGTTTAGTAAAGAAACTACCTCAACGGAAATATGCAGTTAATCAGGTGCTGGAGAGATAGATGATAGATATACCGATATAGATATAGGTGTAGATGTAGCCAAGAAACCACCTATATGCTCTTGACGCTCTATCAAAATGCTCTATCTAATGTTTGAACATTGGCTAATAACAGATTCTGAACATTTATCTTCTTCCACCACACACACAAATTCTGAGCACCATGGCCTTTTAAGATTTGCTTCCTACATTAAGCCCACTAACGGAAGAATCCACAGTTCTAAATTCCTTTTGCTCTTATTGCTATCATTAGCTTACTTCTTTGCTGTATTTGAAATGTTTGGAGTTTCTCTTGTGCATATCTCATTTTCCCCAACTAGAATGTTAAATTCTTCCTAGGTATTAGAAGACTAAAGTTTTCATATTTTTCAATCCCTCTTAACACCTAACAGCCCCAAACACAACAGGTATTTCAAAATTCAGACTTACTTGAATTAAATAATTACTATTTTCATGCCGTCTAGACCTAGAGCAGGAATAAAGAGGAAATCCAGAGGAAACCAATAGGTAATAATCACAAATGGGACAACCAGAATTTGTATAAAGTTATTCAGTTAAAATAGCTGTTTCATATGCATTGTTAAACTCCATAGCTCTTTGACTATTCCTCTACAAAGCTATGGAAAAAAACAAAGAAACAAAAAAACATAAAGAATACCGTTGTACACAAGTTCACTCATTCATTCATTCATTCATTCAACAAATATTTTAATACCTATAAAATGTCAGGCATGTTCTAAGCTCCACAGGTACAGTGATAAACAAATCAATCAATGTGCTTTCCTCAGCCAGAGAATTTACATTCTGATGGGAATACAGAAATAAACAGAGAAATTCAAGTAGTGTAAAATGCTATGAAAAAAATATAATAATCCAGATAAATAGATGGCTGGATATACGTAGTGTCATTGGGGAAGCCCTCTCAGGAGATAACATTTTATTTTTTATTTTTTATTTTTTTATTTTTTCAATATATGAAGTTTATTGTCAAATTGGTTTCCATACAACACCCAGTGCTCATCCCAAAAGGTGCCCTCCTCAATACCCATCACCCACCCTTCCCTCCCTCCCACCCCCCATCAACCCTCAGTTAGTTCTCAGTTTTTAAGAGTCTCTTATGCTTTGCCTCTCTCCCACTCTAACCTCCTTTTTTTTCCCCTTCCCCTCCCCCATGAGTTTCTGTTAAGTCTCTCAGGATCCACATAAGAGTGAAAACATATGGTATCTGTCTTTCTCTGTATTTTAACAAAGACTTTAATGAAGTATGTGAGAAAGCTACTGTGGGAAAAAAGCAGTCCAGACAAAAGGAATAAGTACAAAGGTCTAAGAAGGGAATGAATTTTGATAAAGAGTGAGAAAAAGAGTATGATTTAAGCAAAGTGAGATAAGTAGAAAGTGATAGCAAACTAGGTAAGTAGTGGCAGATGGAGTATGGTCTTGTATAGAATAATAGTTTCAATTTTATTCTAGGTGGGAATCTTTTGGAGGACTTTCACCTAGAAAGTAACATGATCATATTTACATTTCTAAAAGAGTATTCTATCCAGTATACAAAGAATAAACTGTTGTCAGGGAGGGAGTATGAGTGGAAGCAGTGGGTCAAGCAGTGAAGCTATTTCAGTAGACCAGGTAGGAGATGCAGTCTAGAACTGGGCCTAGAAGTGAAGCAGTATTGGGTTAGTTGTGGGATAGAAGGGAAAAAGAGAATCAAGGATGATGCCTGTGTTTTGGGCTTTAACAACTAAGTGATGACATTATGAATAGGATGAACACAGGTGAAGTTACACATTTTTAGGAAGGGCGTATTTCTGTGCTTTGGTTTCATCCTTTATAAATTGTAAAAAGACTATTCTGAGGTTCATAGGATTTTTATGAATAGTAAAGAAATTTTAAATTCTTAGAACCAGGGGCACCTGGGTGGCTCAGTCAGGTATTGGGATTCTGCTTGGGATTCTGTCTCTCCCTCTGTCTGCCTCTCACCTGCTTGTGCTCTCTCTCTCTCAAAATGAATAAGTAACTTTAGATAGATAGATAGATAGATAGATAGATAGATAGATAGATTCTTAGAACCAGTTAGAAATTTCTCCAAATTAACTACTTCTAATTAACCACTATTTCTAATTACTCCATTTTTTTTCTCCACAGTGATGGTATAAGATTCTCTCATGAGACTTCAAATAGAGAGAAAGCAAATTTGTGGAGATCATTTTTTAAATGGAAGTAACTTAAGGCTACTCAGTACATATTGCCAGCTTTTGAGTCATTTTAAAGCATTGGTATATGAGGAAACTTTTCAACAATCTGTTCTTGTAGCTGAGCAATACTAACTAGGAAACTGATTTTCAGTGTAAAAGAGTGACTTCGAGCCAGAATTCTGTGTTCTTCCAGTTCCTAAATGATCCAGTATAATAAATCACTAATGATTAAAATTGCCTCTCCTAATGGCCCTGCAAATCAAAACAAAAAAATCTCCAGAAAATCATCAGGGAATGATCCATATGAAAACCAATTTTGGGGCACCTAGGTGGCTCAGTTGGTTAAGTGTCCAACTTTGGCTTAGGTCATGATCTCACAGTTCATGGGTTCAAGCCCTGCATCGGGCTCTTTGCCGACAGCTCAGAGCCTGGATCCTGCTTCGGATTCTGTGTCTCCCTCTCTCTGCCCCTCTCCTGCTTGCACTCTGTCTTTGTCTCTCTCAAAAATAAATTAAAAAACAGTAAAAAATTAAAAAAGAAGAAAACCAATTTCAAGGGCAGTTTATACTTTATCATGAGTTTTTGTTTCGGTAGCATTAGGAGTCCTTTTTAGCCTCAAGCAAGCCAATGCCTCATTTACCCTGGCCACCAAAACCACTTGGACAACAATCACATGATTTAAGCAGTGGTAAAATAATCTGATTTCACACAGAACTATGATAAACACTAATATTTTAGTTTTTAGTCAAGTGAAAGGAAAAAAAAACAAAGAGGTAAAAAAAATAACCATCATCAAATGTAGGATCATCAATTGTATCACTCTGGGGATTTTGATAACGAGGGATACTATACATGTGTTGTATAAGTAGAAAGTGATAGGAAACTAGTTAGGAGTGGGATATCTGCACTTTCTGCTTAATTTTGCCATGAACCTAAAACTGCTCTTAAAAAAAAGTCTATTGTTTAAAATCACATTTCTCTAAAATCCCCCAATTGTGAAGTAAAACTACATTAATTACTCACTATATAGACTTTCTTTGGTGCATTTATTAGGTTGAAACTTTTGAACACTACCTTTTATAGTAATATCCTAAAAAGTAGAATTCTAAACTTTGTAGAAGAGTAAAACCAACAAAGGTCATATCACCTCATATCTATTTGATTGCAATAGTGCCCGCCATTTATCTGTCCTGCATATTAGGACATAACTGTGGCTTCTAAAACAGCATGTTCCCACATCTCTATTCAAAATTCTGTCTTTGTTTAAATTCATTTATCTCATTCTGAGGCCCAGCAAACTTTCTGAAGACATGGTGATTGTTTTCCTTTCATTGTCTTGAAAATAACCAGTATCTATAAAGTAGCCATATAATTTATCATCCTAACCAGAAAACCTTCATGAAATGAGGGTCTGTTAACAATTACACACACACACCTGCAAGAAAAGGTAGAGTAGGACTGTCTCAGGCAAACCATTAAATATGGCTTCCCTTTATTTCTGATACATTAATACTACTTTGTAACTCTTCTGGTTGATTGATGTATAATTCTATGTCTACTTAGAAAACATGTAAACTCTTTAGCAGAAGGGATCATTTGTTTCATTTCTATTCTCCATAAAACTATGAAACATAAAACTAACAGGATAAATTACATGTCAGAACCCCAACAATTTATCCTGCAATCTGGAGCATGTATTTATAATTAAAAGATACTGAAAACCAAAACTATTTACAAAGATCAAAAATTAGTTTCATCAACCGTTTTAATGATGCCCAGGGCATAGTTTGCCTTCCCCATATACACATAACCCTGAATAAAAACTGCTTTAAAATCTGAGAAAACCGAATCTGTATTAATAGTTTTGAGAGGCTAAACATTTAATAAGAGTAATATTAGGTAACATTTAGCTATATAGGCCAGGCATTGTGGTATTATTATCTACATTTTATAGATGAGTACCAAGACACAAAGGTGTTAAGCCATTTAGCTCCAAATGTAGGCACAGTGGTAGAAGTGCATAGTTCCTAAAGTCACAGCTTTCTGCCCAGAGAACTGAAAAGGGGAGGGACACTTGGGTGGCTCAGTCATGATCTCATCGTTGGTGAAATCAAGGCTTGTGTTGGGCTCTGTGCTGTCAGTTCAGAACCTGGAGTCTGCTTTCGATTCTGTGTCTCCTTCTCTCTCTGTCACGCCCCCTCTTGCACTCTGTCTCTCTCTCTCTCTCTCTCTCTCTCTCAAAAATAAATATTTAAAAAGGTGGTGGGAGGGGCTCCTGAGTGGCTCAGTGAGTTAACTGTTGGACCCCATCTCTGCTCAGATCATGATCTCACAGTTCGTGGGTTTGAGCCTCACATTAGGCTCTGTGCTGACAGCGTGGAGCCTGCTTTGAATTCTGTTTGTCTCCCTCTCTCTCTGCCCCTCCCCTGCTTGTTCTCTATCTCTCTCAAAATAAATAAAAATAAACTTAAAAACAAAAACTGAAAAGGGGAGATGCTGAGTAGGGAAAGTACCATGGAGACTGTAGGAAGAGAGGAACTCAGGAGAGGGACCTTATAGATAGCAAGGATCTGGTCCTAATTAGCATATCAAAGACTTTGAGAACTTTGAAAGAACCAGGAAAATCTTAACTCACAGAGAAAAAACAATCAACAGATGCCAATACCTAAATGACAATTATCTTTCAGACACTTTAAAGCAGTACTATAAAAATGTTTCTGGAGGGGCTCCTGGGTGGCTCAGTCGGTCAAGCCTCTGACTTCAGCGCAGGTCATGACCCCACATTTTGTGAGTTTGAGCCCCATGATGGGCTCTGTGCTGACAGCTCAGAGCCTGGAGCCTGCTTCAGATTCTGTGTCTCCTCTCAGCCCCTCCCTGCTCATGCTCTGTCTCTCAAAAATAAAGATTTAAAAAAAAAATGTTTTTAAATGTTCCTGGGGCACCTGGGTGGCACAGTCAGTTAAGTGACTAACTCCTGGTTTCAGCTTAGGTCATGATCTCGTGGTTCCTGAGTTCCAGACCTGTATCCAGCTCTCTGGAACACAGAGCCTACTTTGGATCCCCGCTGTCCCCCCTCTCTCTCTGCCCCTCCCCAGCTTGCTCTCTTCCTCTCTCTAAATAAATACATAAACTTAAAAAAAGTTTCTACGGGCAATTGTGAACACCCTTGACATGCATGAAAAAACAGAACAGCTCAGCAAAGATACAAAGAAGACCCAAATGGAAAAATAAAATAAAAATAAAGAACCAAATGGAAATTTTCAAACTCAAAAATATAACAACAAATGTTCTAACAAAAGGAAAAACAAAGAGTTTCAAAGAAAGAAGAAAAAGAATGTGATGCTGAAAACAAAAATGAGGAAGGGGGGAAATAGTTGTAAACCTCCTCAAGCTTGGTGAAAGATATAAACCTACAGATTCAAGATGCTCAGCAAACCCCAAGCAGAAAACCTTGAAGGAATCCATGTACAGACACTTCATAATCGTACTACTAAAAACTGAAGACAAAGGAAAAATTGTTGAAAGCAGCCAGAGAAAAACAATGCATTACCCACAGAACAATTTGAATGACTACAGATTTTTTCATCAGAAACCAGAAAACAATACTAGAAGGAAACCTAGAATATCAGGAATGAAAAAAGAGGAATAGCGATGGTAAATATCTGGATGAATATCACAGAGCGTTCTCCTCTTGAGTTCTTTAAAATGTTTGATTTTTGATAGCAAAAGTTACAACACCACATGATGGGGTTTTCAACATATACAGATATGACAACTATACCATATAGAGGAGAGGGTAATACAGTGGTAAATTTTCTACATTGTACTTTAAGTGGTAAAATACTGACTTTAAGTAGACTACCAAAGTTTGTATATTGTAATCTGTAATGCAACCATTCACAGAGCCAAAATATTTTGCCTCAAGGATCAAAGTTTAAGTTTTCAACTTTTCTATGACATAGTATATTCAAGAGAAAAAAGCCCACTAAAATGCTTCCCTCCATTAAAGCACTATCTTCCAGATATCTGGAAGATGAAAATAACATCATTAATGTGACCAAAACAAACTTAGTGCACAGCTTATGAAAGCAATGCTAAAAAGCCTGTATTTTACATGATTAATGCTTTTAACTTCCAGATTGTGCTAGACTCCAAGATGGCTTTTAATGATGCCCATCTGCTGATATTCGTGCCCTGTGTAGTTGCCTCCTACACTGTTACCAGTTTGGTCTGTGCAACTTATAAAACACAGAAATTGGCACAAAAACAGACAGGTCAATGGAACAGAATAGAGAACCCAGAAATGGACCCACAAATGTATGGCCAACTTTGACAAAGCAGGAAAGAATATCCAATGGAATAAAGACAGTCTCTTCAGCAAGTGGTGCTGGGAATACTGAGCAGTGACATGCAGAAGAATGAACCTGGACCACTTTCTTACACCATACACAAAAAGAAACTCAAAATGGATGAAAGACCTCAATGTAAGACAGGAAGCCATCAAAATCCTTGAGGAGAAAGCAGGCAAAAACCTCTTTGATCTTGGCCACAGCAACTTCTTACTCAACATGTCTCCAGAGGCAAGGGAAACAAAAGCAAAAATGCACTACTGGGACCTCAGCAAAATAAAAAGCTTCTGCACGGCGAAGGAAACAATCAGCAAAACTAAAAGGCAACTGACAGAATGGGAGAAGATATTTGAAATGACATAACAGATAAAGGGTTAGTATCCAAAATCTATAAAGAACTTATCAAACTCAACACATAATCCAGTGAAGAAACAGGCAAAAGGCATGAATAGAAACTTCTCCAAGGAAGACATCCAGATGGCCAACCGACACATGAAAAAATGCTCCACATCACTCATCATCAGGGAAATCCAAACCAAAACCACAATGAGATAACACCTCACACCTGTCAGAATGGCTAACATTAACAACTCAGGCAACAACAGATGTTGGCGAGGATGCAGAGAGAGAGGATTTCTTTTGCATTGCTGGTGGGAATGCCAACTCGTGCAGCCACTCTGGAAAACAGTATGGAGGTTCCTCCAAAAATTTAAAGAACTATGCTACAACCCAGCAATTGCACCTCTAGGTATTTATCCAAGGGATACATGCACCCCCATGTTTATAGCAGCACTATCAACAATAGCCAAAGTATGGAAAGAACCCAAATGTCTATCAACTGATGAATGGGTAAAGAAGGTGTGGTACATCTGTACAATGGAGTATTACTTGGGAATCAAAAAGAATGAAATCTTGTCATTTGCAACTACATGGATGGAACTAGAGGGTATTATGCTAAGCAAAATTAGTCAGAGAAAGACAAATATCATATGACTTCACTCATATGAGGACTTTAAGACACAGTACAGATGAATGAACATAAGGGAAAGGAAGCAAAAATAATATAAAAACAGGGAGGGGGACAAAACAGAAGAGACTCTTAAATATGGAGAACAAACAGAGGGTTACTGGAGGGGCTGTGGGAGGAGGGATGGGTTAAATGGGTAAGGGGCATTAAGGAATCTACCCCTGAAATCATTGTTGCACTATATACTAACTAATTTGGATGTAAATTTAAAAAATAAAATAAAAAAAAATAGAACTCCTCTACAATTGCAATTGCACTACTTTGTATTTTGTACCCCAAGGATACAAAAACACTAATTCAAAGGGAATCACATGCACATGCATCCCATTGTTTATAGCAGCATTCTAAACAATAACCAAATTAAGGAAAGAGCCCAAATGTCCATTGACTGATGAATAGATAAGGAAGAGGTGGTATATATACACAATGGAATATTATTCTGCCATAAAAAAGAATGAAATCTTGCCATTTGCAATGGTGGGGATGGAACTAGAGAGTATTATACTAAGCAAAATAATTCAGTCAGAGAAAGACAAATACCACGTGACTTCACATATTTATGGAATTTAAGAAATAAAACAGGGAAACATACAGGTAAAAAGACAGAGAGAGAGTCAAACTAGGAAACAGACTTTTATCTATAGAGGAGAAACTGAAAGTTACTGGAGATCAAGTGGGTGGGGTTGTGTTAAATGTCTGATAGGTTAAGGAGGGCACTTGTAGTAATGAGGACTGGGTACTATATGTAAGTGATGAATCACTAAATTGTACACCTGAAATGAATATTACGCTGTATGTTACTGTGTGGAATTTCAAGAAAAACTTGTAAAAAATCCAGACATGCATTAAGTAATAGGAACTAGAGTAAATATGCATCTAGCATGAAGGGTTATGTTAGTTTGGCTGGGAGTCAGATTTATTTAATGTTGGCTGTAGCCAGAGGTGCCAATAAATTCAAATTCCTATCACTTAATTTTTGTGTCCTCTCTTGACTTTGGGCTATGCACTACTCAGAGAAAGTCTAAATTTTATAGTTTCAGCTCTGTGTTTATACTGGATATACTCTGTTGTGTGGTGGTAAGATGGGGAGGAGGAAAAACATTCTATAATATTATGACTAAATCTCAATCTTTTAATATAAAAAAATAAAAATAAAAAGATTAAACACAGAATTGGTATATTTTTTTGAGGTTAGGTTACAAAAGACATTGAGCCTTCTGCATTGTTTCCAGTATCATTTGCTATGGTGGTGGCAGGGGCGGGGGAAGAGTTAACTAACATGTTGTGAGAAGCCGTACATGTGACGGTAACTGAGGCCTCCTACTAACAGATAGGTTAAGTGAGCACTGTGCAACAGTGCTAGTGAAGCCTTTGGATGACTGTCGCCCTGATTGGTATCTTGACTGCAACCACATGATTCTGTAACCTAGCTTCATCATTCCCAGTTCCCTAACACTCAGAAACTGTGAAGATAATGTTTTTTGTTGTTTTAGGCTGCTGAATTTTGAGGTATTATTATGCAGCAATATATAATATGTATTTTAATCTTTGAGAAACAGGATAATTATCTGTTTTACAAAATATTGAAAAGAACCAGTGTGTGGATGTGATATTGTGATAAAATAAGAAACACATATTTTGGCCTTTGTCCCAGGCTCCTGGCTAGAGTATGTAAAACCTTTGTGATTTCTTAGGTAATAAAGTCACTAGGAACTTTTGTCTTTGGTCATTAACTCCTATTCCTGACACCAGCTCCTAAATCCCTTGGAATTTCCTGGTAGGAGCAGCTTTTGTTCTAATGAGATAACTCTTTCTTGGAGAGCTCACTACACACACACCTTTTTTTTTCCTGGAAGGGAAGAGGCTTGAGATTAATAATTGATCACCTAAATCATGAAGCCTCCACAAAAATCCCTGAAGTATGAGGTTCAGAGCTTCTAGGTTGGTGAATACACTCACATGCTGGAAGAGGTTCACCCCAAGCCAATGGTCAGAAGCTCCTCCGCTTGGGACCATTCTGGACCTCACCTGATACATCTCTTTATCTAGCTGTCATCTGTATCCTTTATTATAGAATAAACCAGTAAACGTTTCCCTAAATTCTTGTGAGCTGTTCTAGCAAATTATCAATCTTGAGGGGCTTGTGGAAACGGATTTACAGCCAGTTGATTAGAAGTATATGTGACAACCTAGGACTTGCAGTTGGTTTCTGGAGTGGGGGCAGTCTTGTGAGACTGAGCCCTTAACTTGTGGGATCTGATGATAACCCTAGGAAGTGTCAGAACTGAACTGAATTGTAGGACACCCAACTGGTATCTACAGAAAATTAGAGAATTGCTTGGTGAAGGAAAACCCACACATCTGGTGTCATAAGTATCGTATGAGTAAAGGAAGAAATGTTTTCCTTTCAGTGGACATAGGTAATGCACTGTTAAATAAACTTATATCCACAGATTAGAATACTAAAACCTGAGGAGGCTCTGTGAAATAGTGATAGAGAAAATTTTCAAGATTAAGAGGTAAAGTTGCATGTGTATTGCATGCTATGCATAGATTATCACTAAAATAACACAAAAAGGGGGAAATGTTGGCTGCCTTGGGAACCGAGGTGGGAGTTCTTATGTACCATCTCATACATCATATACTTTCCATAATGTACTATACTACTGATCTATGTCACACAGGCAAATAAATTTAGAAAATAAAACAAAGTAGAAACATTAAAACACTGCTTGTTTTAAACACAATCCTAGAAACACATACAGAAAAGGGCTAATCTTAGCATTTGTAGTCGTGTCTTAAACCAAAAATGTTACTAGTATTAAATAGCTACTACTATATGGAATTGGACTCCATTGCACTAAAAAGGTGATCTAGGAAAGAAATGTGTAACGTTTTTACATTAAAAAACTTATCTGAGGGGCACCTGGGTGGCTCAGTCAGTTAAGAGTCCGACTTTGACTCAGGTCATGATCTCGCAGTTTGTGAGTTCAAGCCTCACATTGGGCTCTGTGCTGACAGCTTAGAGTCTGCAGTCTGCTTCAGATTCTGTGTCTGCCTCTCTCTTTCCCCGCTCACATGCTCGCTCTCACAAATAAATAAACATAAAAAAACTGATTTGAAAAATCAAGATTCAATAATGCATTACTCTAATCAAGTGAAAATTTTAATTTCATGTAGATACATTTACAATCACTGGCAAAAAAAGTAAAAGCAGTTAAATGAATTTTCTTTAATATACATTCAGATTGGTTCAATTTCTAGTTGGTGCAGCTAAGATGGTATCACAGGTCTAAAAGATGGAACCCCCCCCCCCAAAAAAAATAAATAAAAGATGGAATAACCCTTCACAATAAATTGACTTCTAAAGCGTCTATTAGTTGCTAGCTCTCTGTCTTGGAAAGATTGGAAAAGCAAACTCTTCAGTAACTAAAAATCCTTTTTAAGAACCACAATTACTGTTTTACCTGGACCACTGGTTTTCAATCCTGTTATTGAAAACTGGCATGCTTCCGGTTGTGCAGTTCCTAGCATATTGTGGATGTTGAATGCATGAATTAGCTCTTCAATCTCTTAATGAGATATCTTGTTCTAAATTAATAA
Organism: Leopardus geoffroyi; assembly: GCF_018350155.1. Taxonomy (NCBI): domain Eukaryota; kingdom Metazoa; phylum Chordata; class Mammalia; order Carnivora; family Felidae; genus Leopardus; species Leopardus geoffroyi. The sequence continues at coordinate 25,419,961 of NC_059330.1, read as the reverse complement.
ATTAAAAAGTTTTCTTATTGGAGAACAATTCATACCAAAATGACATACTCTTAGGTATAGTATACTTCTACTCACTTTTAAGTGGGACATAATATTTCATCAAATGGTTACAAGCCATAACTGACTTAACCATATTCTTAACCATAGTCTATTTATTGTCGGATATTTAGCCTGTTTCAATGTATTCTAAAATAAAATTAAAAAGTCAAGAGCTAAGGGGTGCCTGGGTGGCTCAGTTGGTTAAGCATCTGACTTGGGCTCAGGTCATGATCTCACGGCTTGTAAGTTAGAGCCCTGCGTCCGGCTCTGTGCTGACAGCTCAGAGCCTGGAGCCCAGCTTCACACTCTATCTCCCCCTCTCTCTACCTCTCCCCTGCTCATGCTCTGTCTCTCCTTCAAAATAAATAAACATTAAAAAAAACAAAAGTTAAGAGCTAAATAAACATGTACAAAAGAGGGGGAGCACCTGGATGGCTCAGTCAGATAAGCGTCTGACTTCGGCTCAGGTCATGACCCTACGGTTCATGAGTTCAAGCACCACGTCGGGCTCTGTGCTGACAGCTCAGAGCCTGGAGCCTGCTTCAAATTCTGTGTCTCCCTTTCTCCCTGGCCCTCTCCTGCTCACGCTTGGTCTCTCTCTCTCTCTCTCTCTCTCTCTCACAAAATAAATAAACATTAAAAAAAGTCAAGAGTGCAAAAATAAACATGTATTTTTAAAATGTTGCTCTAAAGCATGATCAGAGCACAACAAAAAATTAATATCTACCATTAAACCAACGACAAAATTCCAGCACATCAACAACAGTTCACTGATTTATTAGATGAACAAACATATATCCATATAATCAATGAAAACTGTCCGATATATAAAATAATTTAAGAAATGTTGGGAATTAGCAGCACCATCCGTTATTGAAATAGCAAGAAAAACTTCACATATTTTATGCAAACACGAGAAGAGGGTAACTACTTTAAGACCCAATAATGCCACTGAATGTCTGGGATGATTGAGAAGGGCACCTTTTTAGGCAAACACACCTCCTTCTACTCCAAAGATTTGAGGAGTATATCTGATGATTGATGTTTTACAAAAATGCTAATGAAATAAGAGATACTGCATAGTATTTTTTATTAGGACAAGAAGACTAATGCCGAGCTACTTTAAGCATGGCTCAACACTTCTGCTATGAAAAATTTAGTTCTGAATTATGAAATTAGAAATAAAAAATAATTTTTAAAAGACACTAGCTGTCTCTAAGAAACATTAAGTGGAACACAGGTCACTATGAAAATACATCACTTTTCCAGTTTGCTTAATAATTTACTTTAAAAAGTTGTGTAGTTTTCATCACAAGTGACTTATACAAATTTCTTAATAAGCATTTTTAAAAGTTTAAATGTATTTCTAAAATCTAATAGATTCTTTTGATTTTTTTTAAATTTTAGCCCTGTTGTTACATTTACTGTGTCATAATAAGAGACTGAGTTTGTGTGGAGTATACAAATTTACACACATTTTACAGCAACTTATACCCTACATCTACAAAATTCACATTTATAATACAATACAAGGCCAGGATAAAACTGCCAAATTCCAAAAAGTGAAACTGTATACTATTTTTATTTTGTCCCCCTAAAAAAAGTTCAAGTTCTGCACCAACTTCAAAAAGCCCTCTTATATCCTAAGTTTGGGAAAAAAACATTTTCCAGATACATTTCAGCAGACACAAACAGTTTTTCTGTGCTGATGAAGTAAAGGATTTCCAATTTTCTTCTGGCCCCTAAGTCTGCGTCGCATGGTAAGTTTAACAGCGTTCTTTCGCTGTGAGGTGGTGGGGAGGCTTGCAGGCTGAGCACCACTACTTCTACTTAAACAATTTCGTCTATGCTTCTTCATAAGAGGACCAGAGTTGGATTCCTCTAATGTCCTTTTAAAGTTTGCTGGAGGGGTTCTTTCAACTTCTTGGGCTTTCATTTGACCTGGAGTTGACATCTTTAAATTTTTTTGGTCCATGATGGTATTTGTTGAATTGGTAGGCGCAAGGCCAACTGACAGACTATTATTCAAAGAATCATGTATCCTTAAAGTCAGGGCTTTAGTGCAATTTTCTTCAAGTGGCTCTGGATCTTTTGCAGGTATGACTGCCGCCTGGACATTGCCTCGAGCTATCTCAGTTGGGACTTCTAAATAATTCTCTGAGAAGGCATTACTACGAACAAGGGCAGGTATATGGTCCTTAGAGTTCAGCCGTGGCCATGGGTCCTCCTCCAGTGACTGAAAAACAAGAAAGTAAGCCAAATAAATAATTTATTCTAGAATTCAACTCAACCATTGGGGAGATGAAGAAGTTTCATTAGAGTAAGTGACAAATTTGGTTGGTTTATTTCCTACTTTCCCATTTTTTTCTATATTCTCATTTCTGAATATTTAGTAGTATAGATAATGTAAAGTGTAACATTAAAGCAACAATGTCATAATGCAAACTCATATTGTTGCTTTGTACCTATTTCCCAAACACTAGAGGCTGTTCTGTGACTTGAGAAAAGCAGGACATATGGGAACCTACAGAGCATGGATGGGGCAACTCTCAAAGAAACAAATGAAAATCATATGGAAACTTTCAGATAGTTTTTTAAAAGTTTGACAAGTGATTCAGAGCATTACTCCTTCAGATATAGTGCTCTACATACACTCAGAATATTTTTCCCATTGGTAGATGATATTTTTCCTAACAAACCCAAATCTTCCACACCACTAATATTTTATAAAATCCTTGGGACACCTGGGTGGCTCAGTCGGTAGAGTGTCCAACTTCAGCTCAGGTCACGATCTCACAGTTCGTGGGTTCAAGCTCTGCATCAGGCTCTGTGTTGACAGCTCAGAGCCTGGAGCCTGCTTCAGATTCTGTATCTCCCTCTCTCTGCCCCTCCTCTACTCGTGCTCTCTCTCTCTCTCTCTCTCAAAAATAAACATTAAAAAAAATTTTTAAATCCTTGTCTTAATAGTTTCTCAAAAATGGAGTTTAAGCATAAATATTATGGCTCCTTCAGGTATGTAACATTTCCCTCAAATCATTACCTCTTTTAAATCAAATCAAGTTTATTAAAATATTAACATATTCTGAAGTAAACCCTTTTATAGAAGGGTAAATGAAAACATTATTTTCCTGATATAAAATCCCTTAGAAATAAACACCTTTCAGAAAGTGCTATATAAAAGTATACTTCTAAAAAGAATGTTTTATGTTTCTAGAATTAAAAAAGGGGAAATTTAAGCCATCTGAAAGCATTTCAATCAAACCAAATCAAAATATAATGACTTTAGGTCAAATGGAGACTGGAGATGAGAAACCCTAGTTCCTAATTTGGTACTGCCTCAATTAGATTGCTGCTGTTTTTATCGTTGTTGTTTTAACCAAGAAAATACTCTTTCCTTCTGTAATCATTGGTTCATTTATTTTATATTGCATAGTTTATTGAAAGCCCAGTTCTTATCTGTTTTAACACTGACTAGATGTTGGGCAGCAATCTTATTTCCAAGTGCCACTGTCAAGAAAGGACAACGGAACAGTCTTCATTCCAGGATATTTACATATGACTTTCAATAATATCAACAAGAGTTGTAGGTGAGTTTATCCTTCTGCATTAGTTGATTCCAATGCCTACTGTGGTCACAAGCATGTTCTGGATAATCACAGAAAACTGTATCTACTCATAAGAAATTATTGACCTCGAGTTTGTCCTACTTTAATACAGAAAAAGGATTTACAACAAAACAAGGCAGACAGAAGGATTCCTACTAACCAATCACATCACTAATTTAGGCCTAAGAAAGAAGGTAATAGTAAAGCCATTGATAGGAATAGAATATACTGCTCCAGTTTGTAAAACAACGTTACACATTTTAACACAATTTATTGTAATTTCTGGTGTGCTGGGTCTTTTTAAATTCACAGATTATTATTCTGACACTACAGGCGTGCTGGCTTTTCTTCCCCCACTTTCTCCTTGAACTTTTCCTTTTCATTCTCTTTTTACTGGCATTCTGTGGGAATACGTTGCATCTGTCAGCACAGGCAACTGCTTAGAGTTCTCACACTCATCCCAGATTAATTAGTTGTTTTACTAGACCTTTTTACATGCTCATAAAACATATGTGATATTGAGATTACCTCCTAAAAATACATACTTTACAAGTTTCACTACTTCAGAGATCAACTTCCTCACTCCATCTACCTTACAATCCAATAATATTAAACAACTAATTGAAAATTGTGTGGAGAACTCAACTGAAACCAAATGTTAATTTTCTGAAACAACTCCCTTCCCTATCCCTCCTTCCTATAGCTCTTGGCTTACAAAAAAAAAAAAAAAAAAAAAAGGTAAATTTAGTTTTGCCCTAAAGAAAGGATGGAGAAAGAAATGTGTGCCAGAGTAATATATCACTTAAACAAAGTATTTCTACCATATCTATTCCAAAACAAAGATATAACTAGTGGTATACCTTAGAATCCATACCCAAGTTCACATGTCTATAGATAGATAAACCTACACTCAAATGCCTAGTCCAAATGTTGGACAGTCTGTTTTATTTCCTTATTTTTAATTTACATATAAGTTAGTTAGCACATGGTGCAATAATGATTTCGGAAGTAGAATCCAGTGCTCATCCCAACAAATGTCTTCCTTAATGTCCCTTGCCCATTTACCCCACCCCCCCCCCCAATAATCCCTCCAGCAATCCTCAGCTTGTTCTCTATATTTAAGAGTCTCTTACATTTTGTCCCCCTCCCTGTTTTTATATTATTTTTGCTTCCCTTTCCTTATGTTCATCTGTTTTGTGACTTAAATTTAAATGTGGGAAAGTCTTAAAAACCAAATTGACCAAAATGTCATTATATTTATCTAGATGTTACTAAACATGGGATTATTTTAACAAGGAAATAAATCAGAGACAATGTACTTATGGTTGCCAATTAAGATAAAACACAATTTCTTGGGAAGAAATTTGCCTTTACTTACTTGTTAGGTCAGAGCCAACAACACTAATTATTCTGAATGGCTCCAAATATTTTCCTCTATTTGGGTGGGGCCAATTGGTTAACAAGTAACTATGCCTAAATATAAGTTAGCGTATACATAAATCTCCTTATCTTTATTTTAGTATTAGATCATTATTTCTCTAGAATCATTATTTTCTTAGATCCTTATATCTCTAATCATTTCTAAAATTCTAGAAATAATTTTTGAAACATATGTACAATTTTTACTAATGCCAGTCAGCAGGCTGCAGTAATTTTTATGTGAAATCGATATTAAGAATATTTATTCTGGCAATCCCTATCAAAATCCCAACACCAGCATTCTTCACAGAGCTAGAACAAACAATCCTAAAATTTGTATGGAACCAGAAAAGACCCCAAATAGCCAAAGCAATCTTGAAAAAGAAAACCGAAGCTGGAGGCATCACCATCCCAGACTTCAAGATGTATTACAAAGCTATAATCATCAGGACAGTATGGTACTGGCAAAAGAACAGACACTCAGATCAATGGAACAGAATAGAGAACCCAAAAAAGGACCCACAAATGTATGGCCAATCTTTGACAAAGCAGGAAAGAATATCCAATGGAATAAAGACAGTCTCTTCAGCAAGTGATGCTGGGAAAACTGGGCAGTGACATGCAGAAAAATGAACCTGGATCACTTTCTTACACCATACAACAAAAAGAAACTCAAAATGGATGAAAGACCTAAATGTAAGACAGGAAGCCACCAAAATCCTTGAGGAGAAAGCAGGCAAAAACCTCTTTGACCTTGGCCATAGCAACTTCTTGCTTGACACATCTCCAAAGGCAAGGGAATTAAAAGCAAAAATGAACTACTGGGACCTCATCAAAATAAAAAGCTTCTGCACAGCAAAGGAAACAATTATCAAAACTAAAAGGCAACTGACAGAATGGGAGAAGATATTTGCAAATGACATATCAGATAAAGGGTTAGTATCCAAAATCTATAAAGAACTTATCAAACTCAACACCCAAAAAACAAACAATGCAGTGAAGAGATGGGCAAAAGACATGAATAGACACTTCTCCAAAGAAGACATTCACATGGTTGACACATGAAAAAATGCTCACATCACTCATCATCAGGGAAATATAAATCAAAACCACAATGAGATACCACCTTACACCTGTCAGGATGGCTAACATTAACAACTCAGGCAACAACAGATGTTGGCAAGGATGCAGAGAAATCTCTTGCACTGCTGGTGGGAATGCAAACTGATGCAGCCACTCTGGAAAACAGTATGGAGGTTCCTCAAAAAATTTAAAATAGAACTACCCTACAACCCAGCAATTGCACTACTACATATTTACCCAAGGGATATAGGTATGCTGTTTTGAAGGGGCACAGGCACCCCGATGTTTACAACAGCACTATTGACAACAGCCAAAGTATGGAAAGAGCCCAAATGTCCATCGACAGATGAATGGATAAAGAAGATATGGTGTGTGTATGAATGGATAAAGAAGATATGGTGTATACACAGGCACCCCATAAGGGACTCTTAAGTATAGAGAACAGAGGGTTGTTGGAGGGGTTGTGGGAGGTGGGATGGGCTACTCCTGAAATCATTGTTGCACTATATGCTAACTTGGATATAAATTAAACAATAAATAGATTAATAAAATTTAAAAAAGAGAGTATTTATTTTGGATGCCTGGGTGGCTCAGTCAGTTGAGCATCCAACTTCAGCTCAGGTCATGATCTCATGGTTTGTGGGTTCTAGCCCCACATCAGGCTCTGTGCTGACAGCTCGGCACCTGGAGCCTGCTTCAGATTCTCTGTTTCCCTCTCTCTCTCTGCCCCTCCCCTGCTTACACTGTCTCTTTCTCTCAAAAATAAATAAACATTAAAGAAAAAAAATTTTTTTAAGAATATTTATTTATTCCTTGGGGCACCCAGGTGGCTCATTTGGGTAAATGTCCAACTTTGGCTCACGTCATTATCTCATGGTTCGTGACTTGGAGCCCTGTATCAGGCTCTGCACTGACAGTGCAGAGAGGGCCTGGGATTCCCTCTTCCCCTCTCTGCCCCTCCCCCACTTGGTCACGTGCTTGTTTGCGCTCTCTCTTTCAAAATAAATTAACTTAAAAAGTAATAATATTTATTCCTATCACAATCTATGTCCCCTTACCCTTTATCTCCATTCTAATGCTTCCTTCTTTATTCTGCCTAAAGGTCAGTAATTCAAATACAAATAAATACATTAGGGAACACGAAAGTAATGAATACATTCAAACTGAGGAATAGACAAATACTCAAATGAACATAAGCTCCTTCACAACTCTCAAAAAGAGAAAGGAGATTTTAAAAGGTTTCAATCTGCATTATTATTCAAAAGTTTTCAAAGAAAAGAAAGCTTTGACAAGAAATTCTTCTAAGAATATAAGTATAAAATATTAATTTGTCAGTTTCTAAATGAAGAGTCAATGCAAGGAAAACTAAGTTGCCACCTGTATGTGAAGTAAAAGAAAGCACTAAAAGTAAATTTCCAAGTACTGAGCATAGGATCACAATACCAAAATCAATCAAATTTTTTGTACTGTGTAGCTCTGAATACCTTAAAAAACTGTCGAATACATAACATAAAATTCTACTGTATTTCCTATTTTAATGGTCAGTCTTCTAAAAAAACACATTCTCAGAAGGCCCAAGTATAACAAAGTAGTTATCAATACTACTAATTTTTAGTAGGAAAATACTGGGATGAAATCAGAAAAAAAGGAAATATGGTATCACTTAAATTTGTTTCATAGCCTATCTTAAACTCATTCAATATTAACATGAGTAAGAGGAATAATGTTTCTTATCCATGTTATCAGACAACCAGTTCTAAGGTCTGATATCCTAAGGTCCACTTCAATCTTGAGTCTGTACGATCTAATCCAAACTGTTTAATCTCTCAGTCTTATTATCTGTAAGACGGAATAACAACTGCACTATTTACCTATTTGGGTTATGAGATTCAAATGAAATATATATGAAAGTACTTCACAAACTTTTAAATGCTTACACAAATGTTCATAGTATTAGAAGAGGATCATTAGAATATTATTACATCTACATCACCTATTAGGTGCTGTACACATAGCTAGCATTCAGAATAGCACTGATGTGAAGATGAATCAATGACAATAAGTTACATGACAAAGATCTATCACTTTCTTGAACCTCATTCAAATCCAAAATCCTTTTCTATGAAGAATCTGAAAACTTTTCAGGCAACACCAACCAAAGAAATTCTGTTTATTAGAACAACTTAAATACCATTTAAGAGATTTACATACCTTGACTGGTGGTGTAGAACATGGAGAAGGAGTCATCACGCAGGTTTCTTGACTATTATAGGAAGGACTATCCGTCAGGTTCAGATAGAGCTCATCTTCATTGGTGAAATTTCCCTGACTGTCCACTCCTGGAGAAATGCAGATCACTATAGCACTAGTATTATCTGCTCGAAGCATACGCTGCCTCCAGCGGCCTAGTGCTCGATTCACAAGCATTTTGGCACAAGACTGTCCATGCTCACCCTATATTTAAAAGAACAAGAAGAAAGAAAGTTCACAACTCAAGATTTAGTTGCCACTATATCTGTTATCAAATTTAAAGGTGTGTGGGGTTTTTTTTTTTTAATGTTTATTTATTTTTGAGAGAGAGAGACAGAGCGTGAGTGGGGGAGGGTCAGACAGAGAGGGAGACACAGAATCCGAAGCAGGCTCCAGGCTCTGAGCTGTCAGCACAGAGCCCGACACGCGGCTCGAACTCACAAACTGTGAAATCATAACCTGAGCTGAAGTCGGCTGCTCAACCAACTGAGCCACCCAGGCGCCCCTGTTTTATCAAATTTAAAATGAGGTATTCATATGCCTTAAATTAAATCTCCAAAATTTCAAACATTATCCACAGTCCCCATAACTATGTTAAAATAGTATTGCTCTAAATTTTTTAAAGTAATAAAACAAGGCCTTATCCTGTGGTTAAATTTCACCTGCATTTTTTTCTTTTTGGTAGCAAGAAACTTAGTCTTCACTGTAACTTTAATTAGGAAAAGCTATATAGAAGTTATCTAAAATGGGAAGTAAACATCAAATTATTACAGATAAACAATTCACAAATGAGATAATCAGGCATGGTAAAAAAAAAACAAAGAAACACAAACAAACAAACAAAAAACACGTAGTTCAAACTCATGTTGTTTAAAGGTCAACTATACATAAAAATGATGCCACTGATATGAGGAAAAAAACAATACAGTAAGTGGCTATGGTATGGAGATCACCACATACAAACAGAAAGAATGATCTCATGTTATGCAAATAAATGTGGCTTGGAATAAAACTTTTAGTATCATACACAGATTCACTACATGTATTCAATAATTACTAAGTTTCAAAGAACAGAAATGAAAACGATTTTCTTCCACCATACACTCTTACTAGGTGATCTCATAAGTTGTCACAGCTTTACCTAACTCTTAATACTCAAATTTGTATTTGAGAGGCTTCTCTCTCAAATATTTCTGCCTAATGAAAATACCTATCTAGATTAACCACAAGCACCTCCAATTCAACATGCCTACATCTGAATTAATTATCACCCTTCTACCCCAGAATAATGTGTTTCTTCTTGATAATAGCCAACACCAGTCAAAAATTCGGGCATCACCACATTCTTCCTCCTTAAAAACCCAAATTCTATCAATTCTACCACTCATGTATTTCTTTTGTTATTGTGTATATATGGATTTGTTGTTTTTTACCACTGTTACCCTATATCAAGCTTGCAAAATTTCTCATTTGGAATATAACAGTAGCCTCCAAAAGGAAGCCTAATAGATCCATTGCTAAAAATCAAATCAGGGGCACCTGGGCAGCTCAGTCAGTTAAGCATCCAAGTCTTGGTTTCTGCTCAGCTCATGATCTCATGGTTAGTGGGTTCCGGCTCTGTGTCAGGCTCTGTGCTATCAGCACGAAGCCTGCTTGGGATTCTCTCTCTCCCCCTCTCTCTCTTTCTGCCCCTCGTGTTCTCTTTCTCTCTCTCAAAATAAATAAACTTTAAAAAAATAAAATAAAAAATTAATGAGGTTTCATAGGCCCTTAAGTCTTAAGGCTATTCATAAAAGTCTATGGTTGTGTGTTTTGTTATCTAGTTTCATTTATTTATATCCTGTCTCCTTTTCCTGATGAGTTGCAAAGTCTGTTTTACTAATTCTAGAGCCAGGCAAATGCAAAAATCTACACAAAGTGAACATCCTTAGTTCATATTCAAGACTCCTGACCAACGTACTAAAACAATGTACAGGTCATAATATCAAATTATTGAGTCACTTCTCACCATCAAGTATTTTTTCTCCTCTTGGTCCTGGCACATTGAGATGGCATCCTGCGGTGGGATCATATTCCAAAGTCCATCACTCCCCAAGATAATGTACTTGTGCTTTTGGGGGTCAAGAGTGTGGACACTTGTGTCTGGTTCAGGTGATACCACAAACTCACCACTGAAGAAATCATAGCTCCACAAATCACCTGGGGGTGGGGGGCAGAAGTAAGAAGCAAGAAGTATTATTTCCAAGCTAGTAATATCATGTCAACAAATTAAAGGAGAAAATCTACGTATTCATCTCAACAGATGTACAAAAGTATTTGATAACATTCAAAGTCTACACATGATTTAAAACACACACACACACACACACACACACACACACACACACACACACACAACTTCTTAAGCAAACTAGAAATAAAAGACAACTCCCTTAACATGATAAAAGTTCTTTTCTAACACTATACTGAAGGTCCCTCCCTGCATAGTAAGTTTAAACAATTAGATATATAAACTGGAAAGGAGAAAATAAACTACCATTTGTTTCAGATAATTTTATTTCTACATGGGAAATCAAAACCAAATCAGATAAATTATCAGAAAAGGAACATTTAGAAAGGTTGTTAAATACAAACCCAGTTTATAAAAGTGAACTGTATTTCTAGACAATAGTAAGAAATAGTAAATATAAATTTAAACTATTTGTAACAGTTAACCAAATGTAAATATCTGGAAATAAATTTAACAAAAGTTGTGCAAGTCTTTTATGGACAAAATTATACAATTAGATTACAAAACATTAAAAAGACTATCTAAATAAATGGAGAAATAAACTATTTCAAAGGAAGACTTAATACTTTAAAGATGTTAATTCTCCCAAAAATAGCTTTTAAAGTCAATGTAATTCCAAGCAAAACCCCTAAAGAATTTTTGTAGAATGACAAGCTTATTTTTAAAATGTACAGGGAAGAACAAGGGCCAAGATTAACCAAGACAAGTGTGAAGAAAAGATAAAGATAACGAGGAGTCTTAGTTGCTATCTGAAAACCCCTGCTCACCCATAGGGTCAAGAAAGGATCTAGTCAAAACTTACAGAATAAATGTCAGTCACTTGGAAGAAAATTCTAGAAATAAAAATGAGCATTTTTATGTTCTTAAACTACCACATGACCAGTCTTTGGAGATTAATAGTTCACCCTTTCAGTGAGTGAGGAAAAGAAGTCCTCATACAGTTACCCTCCTGCTTGATTAGCTCTCTATGAAACAATACCTAAACTCCTACCTTTCAGACGTATTAGTACAAACCTCAAAATGTGCAACTTAAGAACTTTTAGTTGACTCAGGCCATCAAAAAGATTTTTTACAAGTGAGATAGAAAAAACATTTTACAGAAACCATTTATTCTTCTGTGATACATAATACAAAATAAGTGGAACAATGTAACTTTTCTTTTGCTCCCCAAAACTGGGGGAAGAGTAGAAAGAAAGGAGAAAACATTAATCTCTCTTTTGTTTATAGTGAAATGTACTCTGAGTAAAGACCTAAATTAAAAGCAAAAGGTTTTCAGACAAGAAGGTGGTTTTTGCACTTTCACCATGTCTGACTTCTTTTTAAAAAAGAGGAAGCTCCTGGTCCTTTCTCTTCCTTACTTAAGCTTCCCTATTACCACACAGCAGAAGTATCGGCCAATTCAAACATGCTCAGAGTCTAAGGAAAAAATAATTCATATCAATTACTCCACTCTAAAAGAGCAAAATTCATTGCTAAACCAGCCCCTTGAAAGAGAAAGGGGCAATTCAGTCTTCAGAGTAGCAACAGAGTGCACATACGGGCACCTGACTGGCTCAGTTGGTAGAGCATGCAACTCCTGAGCTTGGGGTTGTGGGTTTAAGCCCCATGCTGGGTTTAGAGATTACCTAAAAATAAAATCTTTAAAAACAAACAAACAAACAAACAAACAAAAAAGAACACACGGGACCACTAAAAGCTAATTATAATCCAGGTCGACTCACAAAGACACATTTAGTTCTTTATGTTAGCAAAACAAAGTTCGTTGGCTGATGAAACTTTTAAAATGAGCATGGAAACAGTTCAGATAAATATTAATATAGCAAGTACAGAATTCATAAGTGATGCTAAAAGCTTTCAAAAGCAGTTTTTCCTTATTATTTGGAATTACTATTGCCATTCCAAGTAAGAACATATGTCTAAATTTAAAATCTATGTAAAAAAAGAAATTCCAATTTTCAATATAATGCAGATTACATGACCTTTAAAAAGGGCCACAATTTCTCATGTATAAACTAGTATTAATATCTTTATAAATTTAAAAATATTTTTAAATAAGTAATTTTTTTCACTTAAGAGGCACAGTGTGTCAGTTTCTCCCATCATTGGCAATGCCAACCTGAACCATTTGGTTCAAATGCTATCAACCACCACTGTACAGGTGCCCTTTTCATTTTGTAATTGATATGTAATCCAAAGAGTGATAGCTTTGAGTCTGTGTGAAATATCCTCTTGTCCACCAAAATATGCCATGTTTTAGCATTCATTAATGATTCTTAGCCCCCTATGTTTAACTGTATGTTTAACTTTAACTCTCCATAATTAACTGTTACCATGATGGTTGTAAACTGATGACAGAATAAGAACATTCTAAATTACACTTTTTGTTGTGTTTTCTGAAGAAGAGTTTCCCATTCTCCTCTACTTGTTTATAATCTTTTTAGTATCTTTATAAACTTATGGATTCTTTTTCCTTCAATATGCTATAAATTACTCCTGTCGTTATTTGCTTTGATGCTCAAGTTGCTTTAAATTTGCCAGTAAAAGTCCTTGGAGTGTTAATTTTTAACAAACTCATTATGTGAGTTGTATTCATAGCCAGATTTAAGAATATATGATATAGCCACAGTTCCCTTATGTTACCAATTCAGAGAATTTACATGGCTTTACCTGAGATCAAATGAATGAGGATTAGAATTGGCCCTTGAACTAATTGTTTCTATCACTGACCTACAGTTTGTACACCAAAATAGGATCACAGAGTATCATTCCTGTACATTCTAAAGGGAAGGACCGGGGCGCCTGGGTGGCGCAGTCGGTTAAGCGTCCGACTTCAGCCAGGTCACGATCTCGCGGTCCGTGAGTTCGAGCCCCGCGTCGGGCTCTGGGCTGATGGCTCAGAGCCTGGAGCCTGTTTCCGATTCTGTGTCTCCCTCTCTCTCTCTCTGCCCCTCCCCCGTTCATGCTCTGTCTCTCTCTGTCCCAAAAATAAATAAACGTTGAAAAAATAAAAATAAAAAATAAAGGGAAGGACCTTGGGCACTGGGGCAGATGTAGTTGGTTGCCTGCTTGTTGGCTGTTTCCTTTTTGTCTTCAGTAGAAGCACTGGAGGGACCCCAGAGGAGAAAGAGGTCTTCCTTCTGGTTTCAGTATGTTTTCTGCTTTCTTCTGTGGCACATGGCAGCCCAGTGCACAGGACACAGTGGTCCTCACCCCTAGTGAATTTCACCATTCCTCTCCCTACCCTCTTTGGGTGGCTTCCCATGGAGAGCTCCCAAACAACTTTTGCCTCACTTAATCCATTCTTAAAACTGCAACCCAAATCATCCTTTTAAAACTCAAATTTAACATGATTGTATGGGACGCCTGGGTGACTCAGTCAGTTAAGTGTTCCACTTTGGCTTAGGTTATGATCTCACAGTTCATGGGTTCAAACCCCGCATCAGGCTCTGTGCTGACAACTCAGACCCTGGAGCCTGCTTCAGATTCTGTGTCTCCCTCCGTCTCTCTCTCTGCCCCTCCTCCACTAGTGCTCTCTCTCTTTCAAAAATAAATAAATGTTAAAAGAAAAAGTTAAAAAAGAAAAAGATGGATGGTGGTGATGGTTGCACAACATTGTAAATGTACTTAACACTACCATTGAATGGCACACTTAAAATGATTAAGATGGGGGGCACCTGGGTGGCTCAGTCAGTTAAGTGGTTGACTCTTGATTTGGTCTCAGGTCATGATCTCACAGGTTCATAGGATCAAGCCCCCCATTGAGCTCTGCACTGACAACGCAGAGTCTGCTTGGGATTCTCTTCCTCAAGATAAATAAACATATATTAAAAACAATAATGATAAAATAAAATGGTTAAGATGGCAAAACTGTGTATGTATTTGCCATAATTGAAAACACACACAAATCGAGTTGTTTCCCACTTCTACTCTGCAACAGTTTATTCCTATTCTTAAGACACAACTCTTAACCACAGTCTAAAAACATGAAATATTTTCTCATTTAATCTGTGCCTCTTATTCCTGTATCAATCTCTGTTCTAGCTACACTGGCCTTTGTCAGAGCTCCTTATATTCACCAGCCTTCCTCCCATCACAGAGTTGTTTGTAAATGCAGTTCCTATGCCTAGAACACACATTCTTCCACTTTTAACATCAAGTAATTGTTCAGACTTAAATATCTCTTGCTTCTCCAGCTAGTAAAATACCATTTTATTTTATTTAAATGTTTTATTTATTTTTGAGAGAGAGTGCACGTGTGCAAGCGGAGGAGAGAGTGAAGGGGGGGAGGGGACAGAGGACCTCAAGTGGGCTCTGCGCTGACAGCAGCGAGCCTCATGATGAACCATGAGATCACAACCTGAGCCAAAATCAGATGCTCAACCAACTGAGCCACCTAGGCGCCCCTAAAATACCCTTATTTTAAGTTCTTATTAACATGCATACAAATATTTAGAGATGTAATTTTTCAGTCCTTTTTGTGATCTGATGAATGCCTCTCCCCTTCTCTAAACTGTAAGATTCCATGAGGACAAAGGCCAACCACATGCTTGACACATACTGTAATCAGTATCTGTTCAATGAATAAATGATTTGCAAGATTCACATGCAATTCCATGAGGCAGCCACAAGAAGGCACCTTTGTCACATCTGTACTCAAGTAACTATAATCCTAATGAGTGCCTAAAAACGATACCAATTTCTGCTAAGCAAACTTCCCTCTTTCCCAAAAAGCTAGAAGAAAAATGGCCACATACCATAAGAATGGTGCTAAATACGATAATTTAATTTACTATGAGCCAATAAGTATTATTATGCAACATGTTAAACTATTAATTTTTTTAATTAAAAAAATTTTAGCAGGGGTGGGGAGAGACGGAAAGAGTACACGCATGCACATGTGTGCGGGGGAGGGACGGAGGGAGAGAGAGAATCTTAAGCGGGGTCCACGCTCAGCACGGAACGAGACACGGGACTCAATCTCATAACCATTAGATCATGATCTGAGCTGAAACTAACAGTGGGACACTTAGCCAACTGAGCCACTCAGGTGTACCCCATCAACAGTATTTAAAATACTCCTATCTATGCCACTGACTCCCAAATTGCTATCTCCAGCCTGGACCTCACCTACTGCCAATTTTCATAACCAGAAGTCAACTGGACATCAGTGGTTTTATGTCTGATAAGCACCTCAAACTAACTTGTTAAAAACAGAACTCCTGACCTCCTTTTACAACTGATGTTCAGTATTTGCTATGTGGTTAATAGCTGCTCAGTTAAAAAAAAAAAAATCATTAATAAGGATATCTGCATTCATTGTTCCTTCTGCCTAATAAATTCTCTTGCCCCAGAAGACACCCATAGGTCTCAATGCCTCATCTCTTGATTCAAATGTCATTTTTTTCAGATCTCCTCTGAGTATTCCATTTAAAATTGCACCCCTACTTCCCACAACATTCCCTGCTTTATTTTTCATGATAGCACCTTTCACTACATAACACAATACATAGTCTACTTATTATTTCTTTATTGTCTGTTTTCTCTTACTAGAAGGTAAGTTCCATGAGTCCAGGAATTTTTTATTGTTTTGTTCATTGTGGAATCCCTAGAACCTAGAAGAGTACCTGGCACATAATAGACATTTAATAGATATTTGGTAAAAAATCAACAAAGATTCATTTATGAGTCATGAAGAAGTGGGAACTCTGTGTGGTTTTAAAATATGTGCACAAATTCATTATACTTTGTAAGAAGCACAGCTTAATTCTGCTCAGAAGAAAAATCGACTAGATTTTCTAGTCTAGTCTAAGAGGAAGTGATGATGTGTCGCTTTTGACACTAGACCATAAAAACACATTATGGTTGTTGCACCTTGCTCTCTTGCATCACTTGATCAGGGGAAGATAGCTGCATCAAGGAGCCCTACAGAGAAGCGCACAGGACAAGGAACTGAGGCCTACTTCCAACAGCCAAGTATGTAAGGCATCCTAGAAGTGAATACCCCAACCCCATTCTGGCTTTCAGATGATACCCATAGGTGATATCTTGATTACAACTACATGCGAGAACCTGAGCCAGAATCACTCCCAGGTTCTGAGCCACAGGAACCATATGAAATAATAAATGTTTTAAACTAAGTTTGAGAATATTCTGTCAGATAGCAAGAGATAACTAATTCAGTTACTCACTCTGGGGAGATATTGAGTAAGATCTAACAACATTAAAAATGTACTTATCTATGAACTGAGTTTTCCAACTGGTATGCCTTGAATGGATTGAGTATGACCATGTGTTAGCAGGATGGGACCTGAGTGGCTAGAGCCTTTAGGCCAGTTACCTCCAGCCTGAAGTAGCCTCCTTCACTTACTGAAGAAATATTATTATACTGTATGTTTATTTCATAGTATTTAAAAAATTTTTTTGAATGTTTACTTATTGAGAGAGACAGATATTGAGAGAGACAGAGCATGAGCAGGGGAGGAAGAGAGAGGGAGGCACAGAAGCCAAAGCAGCATGGGGCTCAAACTCACAAACTGGGAGATTATGACCTGAGCTGAAGTTGAACGCTTAACTGACTGAGTCACTCAGGTGCCCCTGATGTGGTGTTTTAAAAGTAGGGGGCGCCTGAGTGAGTCATTTAAGTGTCTGACTTTGGCTCAGGTCATGAACTCACAGTTTCATGAGTTCGAGCCCTGCATCACGCTCTGTGCTGACAGCTCAGAGCGTGAACCCTGTTTTAGATTCTGTGTTTCCCTCTCTCTCTGTTGTTCCCCCACTCGCACTCTGTCTCAAAAATAAATACAGGTTAAAAGTTGGTAAGTAATGTACTATGACCCAGCAATTCCACTTCTAATTTATATGCCTTAAAGAAATCTCATAGGTGTATATATTCATAGCAGCATTTTTCATAGTAGCAAATGCACAGATATAACCTAACTGTCCAATTAGGGTGTGGAAGAAGAAAATACAGTTTCATAGTGAGACCAAACGTCTAATAGTCAACAATTAAATTAAAACTACATTTATAAAGATGAATAAATCTCAAAAACAACACACAGTGAAAATAGCAAGTTAAAAAAAGGTGTTTTGACTATGATAGAAAGCTAATCCAAAGATCGACATTTAATTATTTGTTTGTTTAACTTATTTATTTTAAATAAAGGCAGACTGCCACATGCAGACCTTATTTGGATGTGTCTGGAGTCTTGGAAGTTTGACACTACCCTATGTTCTCCTATCAGTGGACCTCGAGAGCTTGTTTGGAGACTCTAGCTGGGGAGCACAGCTACTAATATACCCTTAACCGAAGAAGGGTCCTCCTCTATCAGGGAAGGTCATCCTCATCAACCAAGTATGCAGCTTCAGGAGGGATGCACATGGAGCAGTGAGGGAGGAAGGGGACACCCACCTAGCCAGCCAGATCAGTCAAATCAACCCTGGCAATCAATGGGTTGACAGATGTCACAGCCAGATTGCCCTCACATCCCAAAGATCAACAATTTGAAAAATATTACCATGGACTCTCAAAACTATAAGAGATCCTCAAAGTCTTATATTCTCTAACTTCCTATCCACTGTAGAAATCTATGCTAACCACAATGGGTAGCCATTTAGCCATGTGAACACTTCATGGAACACTTCGTGGTTTGTGGGTTTGAGCCCCACATTGGGCTCTCTACTGTCAGCACAGAGCCTGCTTTGGATTCTCTGTTCCCCTCTACCTGCCCCTCCTTTGCTTGTGCTCTCTCTTAAAGAAAAAAAAAAATCTCTCCAAATACACCAATCAATACTTTTTGTATTGACTATACATTCTGTAAGAAGCTCATTGAATGCTATTATTCAGTCTCCATCTCCCCACCCTCACTATCCCAATAAAGAACAAAGATGTAATATAGAAATTTGACCTGGTAGCAGTTAATAAGAAAAACATCTAAAGACTGGAGCTATTTAGGGGCGCCTGGGTGGCTCAGTCGGTTAAGCGTCCGACTTCGGCTCGGGTCACGAGCTCGCGATCCGTGAGTTCGAGCCCCGCGTCGGGCTCTGGGCCGATGGCTCAGAGCCTGGAGCCTGCTTTCGATTCTGTGTCTCCCTCTCTCTCTGCCCCTCCCCCGTCCAAGCTCGGTCTCTCTCTGTCTCAAAAATAAATAAAACATTAAAAAAAAAGACTGGAGCTATTCGAATAAAACAAATGTGATATGATTATTAAAAGCTAATGACAGGATTCCAGGACTCTTATTAGTAGAAGTACAACACTCAGGTAGCAGGAACTAAATATTTCCATTATACTTCAAATTGGTCACACCACATCTTGTAGAGTGTCCTCAATTCTGGAACATTTGCTGAAGGAAACATCTAGAGGAATATGGTAAGAATAATGAAGAGACTGAAATTAGCCTAGAGGAAAGACTAGAGAAACATGCTAGGCAATTTTGAATAGGTAAAATGATGGTCATTAGGCAAAAGGCAAAATAAATATACTGCTTTGTTTTTGTTTCAGCACACATAACTAGAGCCAACATCTGAAAGATTCATGGAGGCAGATTTTAACTGACAATTATGCAAGTGTTTATACTATGAAATATTAGGATTTGCTGAAGATATTCAAGCATGGGCTGAATTATTTCTTGTCTGAATTGCTCTAGAGATATCTCTGAACAGAAGAATATGTGAAACAGAAAAACCAGTTAGTTTTCTTGGTCTTTCTGCTCCTTCTTTTCCACTACACAATCACTAATGGGTTTCAAGGCTTAAAATGCTTGGCACATATACTTCATATATACATAATAACTTGGCATCTACTCTTTAAAAAATGTTTATTTATTTTTGTGAAGAGAATGTGAGCAGGGGAGGGGCAGAGAGGGAGGGAGAGAATCCCAAGCAGGCTCTGAGCTGCCAGCCCAAAGCCAGATGCAGGGCTTGATCTCATGACTGTGAAATCACGACCTGACCTGAAATAAAGAGTTGACACTCAACCGACTGAACCACCCAGGCACCCCAGAATCTAAACTGAAGGATCACTTTACTTTTTGAACCTGAAGTGAGACCCTGCCCTCAGTCCAGTGAATTGCCCCCAAAAAAACCCTCTATTCTTTAGTAATATTAATTCTCTACCAATTATCACCTTCCTCCCTCTTTTTCCTTGCTAAGAATTGAAGGATCTCTTACATCACATGCTTATACTATGACATGAATAACCTGGGTAACTAAGATAGCATTCTAGTTCTGCAAAAATCTACAAAATATGTAAAGTGCCTATATACTGCTACAAGCCCCTAAATATACCCTTGTCTCTAATTTTATTACCCTATAATTTTAGTCATTATAGCAGCCAAAACGACCCTTTAAAAACAAACTGGATAGTACCATCAACAATAGCCAAATTATGGAAAGAGCCCAAATGTCCATCAGCTGATGAATGGGTTAAGAAGATGTGGTATGTATATATATACATATATATATACGCATATATACATATATGCGTATATATGTATATATACACACATACATACATACAATGGAATATTACTCAGTGATCAAATGAAATCTTGCCATTTGCAACAATGTGGATGGAACTAGAATGTATTATCCTAAGCAAAATACGTCAGTCAGAGAGATAAATATCCTAAGATTTCACTCATATATGTGGAATTTAAGAAATAAAACAGATGAACATATGGGAAGAGAAGGAAAAATAAGATAAAAACAGAGAGGGAGGCAAACCATAAAAGACTCTTAAATACACACAAACTGAGGACTGCTGGAGGGGGTATCTGGTGAGGGGATGAACTAAATGGATGATGGGCATTAAGGAGGACACTTGTTGGGATGAGCACTGCATGTTATTTTTAAGTGATGAATCACTAAACTGTACTCCTGAAACCACTATTACACTATACGTTAACTACTTGGATTTAAATAAAATTAAATGAATAAAATAATAAAAAAATAAAATAAAAAACTGAATCAGTCCCAGTCCTACTTCGATAGGTGGTAACAACAGCTAACATTATTATAGAGTGCTTATGATGTGCCAGACACTATTTTAAGCACTTTAAATATATTGTCATCCAATACTCACAAAAGAATGAGGCAGGTACCATCATTAACCCCATTTACAGCTGAAAAAACTGTACCCCATTAAGTAATTTACATATAATAAGTGATTTGCCCAAGTTTGTATAGTAAGTAAACAGCATTGGATTGGAGCCTTGGAATCTTGGCTCCAAAGTTTCTCTCTTAACTACTGTGGTATACTTCTACTCCTCAATTCCTTCCCAAAAGTATTTATTTATTTGTTTATTTATTTTTATGTTTATTTATTTTTGAGCGAGAGAGAGTGCAAGCTGGGGAGGGGCAGAGAGAGATGCAGACACAGAATCCAAAGCAGGCTCCAGGCTCTGAGCTGTCAGCACAGAGCCCAATGTGGGGCTCGAACTTACAAACTGCTTAGATCATGACCTGAGCTGAAGTGAGATGCTTAACCAACTGAGCCACTCAGTCGCCCCAAAAGTTTATTTATTTATTTTGAGAGACAGCACGAGTGAGACAGGAGCAAAGAGAAAGAATCCCAGGCAGACTCCACGCTGTCGGTGCAGAGCCCAATGCCTCAGGGCTCAATCCCATGAACCACAAGATCATGACTTGAGCTGAAACCAAGAGTCAGTCAGATGCTTAACCAACTGAGCCACCCCAGGTACCCTTTTCTCAAAAGTATTTAAAATGAAGTTCCTTATCATGGTCTAGCCATAAAGCCTTGTGGGGTTTAGTTCCTGCCTACCACCCATAATGTCTTCACCAAACTTACCTTACTTAGCCTGCACAGCCCTTCTTAATTGGGTAAGTATCCTCATCTCCACTTTCATTTTACATCTCTACCTCCTCTCTCTCACACTGGTTTCATTCATGTTCCTTAAAGACATCAAGCCCTTTCTTTCCTGCATTAGGATTCTGTGCTTGCAAATGACAATTTCCAACTCAGGTTAAATTAGGCCCAAAAGGCAACTCAGAAGAAAACCCAAGTAGTTCACACAACAGACAAGAAGCTGGAGAACCAAGCATGGATACAGGTCAGTTTCAAGCCTTAGGCAGGAAAACCCTACCATATCAATGGGCACTGCCGAAAGAAGTCAATATTCCTAAAATGAATTCATTCCAACCAGTTTCTTTGTTTTTAATTTTTGTCCTTACTAGAGTCACAATTCAAAATCCTAGAATAGACAATCTGACTGATTTAACTGAGCTGATCTATGTTTTACAAAAGGACCCTGAATAGGAACGTCTAAATTAAGACTGCACGTATTAGGGGAGACATAATTCCCAAAATTTCAGTATGTTATTTAGTAGGAAAAGAGAATACATGCTGGACAACTCACCCATCCACTGCCTCAAATCAAATACCTACTGCCTAATGGCTTTGTGGGAATGTTTTGACTATTATTTTCCTTGCCCCCTTCTCCTCCTTCAGGTCTTAACTCAAGTAATAAATACTTTTTTAAAGAATGTTCCTTGATCATCCTCTTTAATGTAGCCTTCCACTGTTACCCACTAATCCTCCTACCAATTACAGGTATATCACCTTGTTTAATTCCTTTATGACACTTTTTAGAACAATTTTCCCATTTCCTCCACTAGATTATAGGTTCCATGAATGCTAAGCCTATCTGCATTTGATCACCAAAGACGAATTAAGAGATAGTAATATGAAAGGTAGAATGATCTTTTGAAAATGCAAATCAGATGGTGTTACTCTTTACCTTAGTATCATTCAATGTTTCCCAGTACACTCAGACTAGAATGCAAATATCTGCCATGATATGGCCCATGTCTGCCTCATTAACTCCAGTCTCTTGATAATTCCTAGAACATGTCAAGTTCTTTCCCAATTCAGGATCCAGGCCTGAAATATTCTTTAACAGACTCTTCACAAGAATAGCTCCTTCTCAGCCATCAAATCTCAGCTAAAATAACACCTCCTAAAAGGAGAATTTCTATTACACTATATAAAAGTTTTTCCATTCTAAATTATTTTTTATTACAGAACCCCATTTCTTTTCCTCACAGTATTTCCTAATCCATACTTATTTCATTTACAAGCTTATTTCTTTATTGCCTATCTCCTCAACTACATAGTCTTGTTTCGTGAAAACAAACAGAATATATCTACCAGTAAAATCTCTCCAAAGCCTAATTCAGTGCCTGGCACTAAGTCAGTACTCAAGTTTCTGTTAGAGGAAAGAAGGAAAAAATCAGTGTTTCCTAAAAGAAATTTGCTGTACAAGAAAATTTAACTGGCACATCCCAGGTAAGATATTTCTGTAGGTATAATCCTCTAGCCTTTCTTCCAAAACCAGGTAGACTAGAAAAGAAGTATTTTTATTTTGTAATGAACAATTATTTTGCTAGCTAAAAAGAAAAAGAAACTTAAAGGCTCTTAAGAGAAATATGAAAGGCTGAAGGAAGCACATTTAAAAACAGTTTTAAGGGTAACACCAAGCCCAGACATACATATACTTCCCTAAGTATAGGTAGGAATCAGCAAAACATTAAACGTGACTCCTAATTAAGAAGCAATTGGCATTGAAATCCGTATTTTAACCTTCCCCTGGATTGAGTGTTAAAGCATTTACTATTAAAACAGCATATTTCTACCCCCATTATCTGTTAAATGAAGGTTTAGTTCTTAGTTTTCTCTTTTATGTTACCACCATACACTGTAGAAAATGTAATAGGATTTCACTAAGTAAGTCCTACTTACCAAGCGCTCTTGCTACTGCCAGAAAAGGAATCTGGTCAATAACTGTACTCCTTCTAACAGGTCCATTGTGAGTGAGCCGAGGTCGTTTCCAAACTACACGATTCACCCCAGACTTGTTCATCACACTGAAAAAAGAGTTCATAAAAATACTCTAAATGAATAAAATATAACAAAGTAGGTCAATGTGTCAAATACCTAATACAATCAATTATCACGAAATAATGACTTATCTATTTCAGACACAAAGATGCATAAGCCAAGATTCCTGTTCAAAGAGCAAAGACAAAATAGGGTAGATTAACATGGGGAATTTGGAGATTACTAAGGTAGGTTAGACAGAACAGAGTGGAAGTAATGAGAAGAAAAATGAGTAGATAACTCGTCAGAGAAAAAAGCAAGGTAATGTGATAACTAAGAAAACTGGGGAGAGGAAGAGGCTATAAATAAACAGTGATAAAAAAATTAAAAGGGGAAGGTTATGTGTTTTTGAGACTTGTACTGAAAACGGTACAAATTCAGTTTTAATATTCCTTTTTTTTTTTTTTAATTTTTTTTCAACGTTTATTTATTTTTGGGACAGAGAGAGACAGAGCATGAACGGGGGAGGGGCAGAGAGAGAGGGAGACACAGAATCGGAAACAGGCTCCAGGCTCTGAGCCATCAGCCCAGAGCCCGACGCGGGGCTCGAACTCACGGACCGCGAGATCGTGACCTGGCTGAAGTCGGACGCTTAACCGACTGCGCCACCCAGGCGCCCCAGTTTTAATATTCTTAATTTGAGGCATAGGATATACCTAAATAGAAACAACTATGTATTACAGAAATATTTCTGCAATTAGAAGTATGAGAGTAGACTTTGCAAGCAGATCAGCTGTAGAGATATAGATGTGGGAGTTACAGAATAAGGAAACTCTTAAAAAGGAATGTGGCATAGGAGCAACAGAAATCTGTAATTAGTATATGGAGAAGTTAGTACATGTTAGTGTACCTAAAACATGAAAATATAGTCAATCTTTGAGCAAAAAAAGTAATAACACAATAGAGATGGTCTCTCTGCAGTTACCTGGCATGACTGAAATGGTAAACTGACTCTTAATTTAATCATAACCTGCCTGGATTAAAAAAAAAATCTACACAAGAAAAATGTTCCTCTGGAAGGCTAGAAAAGTTGGGGAGAAAAACACAAAGAGAATTTTCAAGAAACTATATTAGCCTAATTGATATTAAGTCTACCTGACAGATACATGCAGAAGACAGAGGGTAATTCCCAAGACTCTGAGACAGATGACACTAAAATAATATAATTAAGTCTTCTCACTTAGAACTCCCGTGCATCCAGAAACCCTTTGATTATAATCTGAAATTTCATTTCATCAACAGCAGGCCAACTGACAATAACGTGAGGTTTTCTTGTCAGTTATTTTTCTCATGATTAATGAGTACTAAGACATCTTGATGAATACATGAGTCCCTTATCAGTTGATTATGTTGACCTTGAGTAGCATGACTCTATCCTCCTAAACTTGATGAACACCAAAATAAAACTGGCTTTAAGATTTAGAAAGCTGTGGGTGCCTGCGTGGCTCAGTCGGTTAAGCATCCAGCTTCGGCTCAGATCTTGACCTCACGGTTTGTGGGTTCAAGCCCTGCATCGGGCTCTGTGCTAACAGCTCAGAGCCTGGAGCCTGCTTCTGATTCTGTGTCTCCCTCTCTCTCTGCCCCTCCCCTGCTCATGTTCTGTCTCTGTCTCTCAAAAAAAAAAAAAAAAAAAAAAGATTTAGAAAGCTGAAGACAGTACAACTAATGGCAACCAACCTCAAAGGAATGTCACTATAAAATGCCATATACCTCAGCAGCTGCCAGCTAGTTAAGCCCCAACTATGGCTTTTCTATCTCTACTCTAACTTCAAAAGAATGAAGATACTAGAGAAAAAAGAGATAACAAATAGAATAAAAGTCCTAAGAGAAGAAAAATAAAGGAATAAGCCATATAAATGAGAAAAGGCCACTCTTCCTCTGAGCCAAGAAAAACATGAATATGGCAGAACAGCCTCAACCTTTCTGAAGAAGAAAACAAACTTATCTGATATGGGCATGCCAGGGGACTTGAGCAGCTGTCTCACGAAACTTTCTGTAACGATGGAAATGTTCACTCTGCTGCTCTCCATGGCTACTGAGCACTGTAACTGTGGCTAGTGCTAAATGAGGAACTGAATTTTTTTAATTTTATTGATTTTAATTCTATTTAAATTTAAACAGCTATATGTGGCTAGTGGAAAGTATATTGGATAGCACAAAGGAGGAATGAAGCAAGTACAGAATGGTCACAAAACGTTGTCAATGATAACACAGAAGAGAAAATTAAGAGAGTTGTTTATTTACTATCCCTTTGAGAACCCATTTAGTTTAATTCACAGTCCTCAAAGCAACATTATTCTAGGTCATAGTCTCAAGAGTGAGACTATCAAAGGTGGCCATTTTGTTATTCTATGCTTTCTTCAATGTTGATCCTCAAAAAACAAACAGGAGAGTAAAGATTAAATCTACCATTCACAAGAAGAAACACCATCATTCTGTCTTCATGCCACCTAAGTCCTATTCTTTCCTAAACCTGCTCCCTAAAATGTAAGTTTTAATACATACTTAGGTAATTACAGTAGCTACCCAAATTGTTTCCATTATAAATCTAAGTAGGAGCTCTCTTGACACTTAATAGTCAAAGATATTATGGTCTCTGTGTTTCTGAGGAACAAAAAACAAAACAAAAAACAAAAGCAGACTGCTTTTATTGTACTCCCTGCTGTTGTCCTGTATGATTAAAAGGCATACACAAAAGGAACAGCCTGATATGCAGAGAGCTGACTGAGCAGCAACAGAAGGCTGGAAAAACATAGCACTGGCCAGTTGCCTAGGGTGAGACAGAGGGAAAGGAGGAAATAACTTCTAATAAAACAGCTCAATTTGTGCAAAAAGACACCTGCTCCCAAATGGCAAAGAGCATCTGTCCAACTATCCAGATGGTATTTTAAGTGATAAGACAAAAAACAAACTCTAAAAAAAGTTATTAAAAAAAAAATCAAAGAAAATCTAATTTAACAATTCATGTAAAAAATAAAGAATCATCAAGAAAATATTTAAAAAATTTTTTTTTCAACGTTTTATTTATTTTTGGGACAGAGAGAGACAGAGCATGAACGGGGGAGGGGCAGAGAGAGAGGGAGACACAGAATCGGAAACAGGCTCCAGGCTCTGAGCCATCAGCCCAGAGCCTGACGCGGGGCTCGAACTCCCGGACCGCGAGATCGTGACCTGGCTGAAGTCGGACGCTTAACCGACTGCGCCACCCAGGCGCCCCAAGAAAATATTTTTAAAAGATTAATGAAAAGGGATCAGGCCTACCAATATTAAAAATTGCAACAAAGCCTCAATTTAAAAAAAGCATGCTATTGGTACACATATAATATTAAAAAAGCTCAGAAAAAGACCCAAGGATATACAGGAATTCAGTTTATAATTGCAAAGCCCACTTTGCATGACTACCAGTAGTGGTCTCAGATACAGACTGACTTTCAAACTCATAGGATCACATAAATGACAGCATGAAACCAGGCTCATTTAACTTTGTAGGATACAGAACAGGAAGCACAGTATGCCAGCATAGCAGCTTCAGTCATGTTGTCTCCAGAAATGATCCTTAACAGAAATCCAAGAGCCATTTTCTAGCCCCCATAAATGAGCTTCATATGCCACAGGAACCAGTGTCTTTTAATAGCCCATCCCTGCACAAGTCAAACTGCATGATATAGGGCTGCTAATAAGGTCTGTGCTTTCCAACAGAAATTTATAGTACACTCAAAATATTCTCTAAACAGATACAGTTCCAATTCAAGGATCAGTATACCATAAGCAATGTTACCTTATAACAGAGCTAACACTCTGTTATTTATCTTAACCAGAGAAACAGTGCTAGAAGAGAGTAAACTCAAGGTCATCTTCCCATTAAAGAGGGGTTTTATGCCTGGTAAAGACTTCTAATCAGTAAGAAAAAGATATATAATTGTTCCAGTAGCTACTAATGGCCATAAAGAAAAAAAATTACTTGTACCCTACTACACATCTCAGATTTTAAAATTCCAGGGAGACTGAAGGTCTCTCCATACAAGTACTAGAAAAGTGATTCCCAGATCTTTTCAGGGGGTCTGCCAGGTCAAAATTATTTTCGTAAGACCATGTGTATACAGTGGAATTTTTGAAAGGCTACATGTCTTGATATATGATAAAACGTGTCAATATTTGGATATGTGTAACTCAATAAACCAGTATTTTACAAATGACTATGTTACAAAATCACACATGGGCACTATATACTATACCATTCCAACTATATGATCTTCTAGAAAAAGCAAAACCATGGAGACAACAAAGAAACCAGTGGTTGCCAGTAACAAAGGAGGTAGGGAGGATAGATTGGCAAAGCGCACAGAATCTTTAGACAGTGAAACTATTCTTATGATACTGTAATGGTAGATACAGGTTAGTGTATGTCTGTCAAAACTCTAGAACATCCCTAAGGTAAACTACGGACTTGGGGTAATAATGATATGTCAATGTAGGGTTATCAATTGTAACAAATACACCACTCTGGTGTAGGAGTGAAGTTTGTGTGTATAGGAGGAGGCAGGGAGTATACAGGCATTCTCAGTACCTTCCACTCCATTTTGTCATGAACCTAAAACTGTTCTAAAACATAAAGTCTATTAATAAAAAAAAAATCCTATGTGGATTTAAAAAAAAAAAAAGCCATTTAAGCAATAGCTCTCAATTGATATACCTATGGATCTTAATGTGAGTGTATAAAAAGGTCATTAATATATACTATTATTAACCTTTAAGAAACTACCTCTTTTTGAGTTCTGGAATATCAAAGATGAATATCTCCAATACATGGAAAAGTTTTTAAAATATTCCTCCTTGGGGCACCTGGGTGGGCTCAGTCAATTATAGTCACAATCTTGCAGACTGTGGGTTTGAGCCTCGCATTGGGCTCTGTACTGACAGCTCAGAGCCTGGAGCCTGCTTCCATTTCACCCTCTCTCTCTCTCTGCCCCTCCCCCACTCACATGCTGCTCTCTCTCAAAAATAAACATTAAAAAAATAAATACATAAATGAATGAATGAAACAAAATACTCCTCCTTTTTCCAATTATGTATCTATGAAAGACCACATTTTACTTCTGATACTGCAACTAAAACATCTTACAACAGATTGAAGGCAGAAGCAGATATGAGAATCTAGCTATCACTATTAAGCCAGACATTAGAGACTTTCAAAAGTGTAAAACAATGCCAATCCTCTCACTAAATACACGTGTTGAGAAATAGCTATTTTTCATAAAAATGTTCTTTATATTAACACAATGGGTTTAGTATTATTTTTTAATGAATTAGGAAATATTTGAAAATGTCTCCATTTTTAGTTTCTAATACGGTAAAATCATTATATATAATCCATATAAACAAAAAGCTCTTTGAGGTCCACAATTTTTAAGAGTATAAAGGGTTCCTGGGGCGCCTGGGTGGCTCAGTAAGTTAAATGTCAACTCTTGATTTTGGCTCAGGTAATGATCTCATGGTTTCTGGGAAGCATGTTGTGCTCTGTGCTGACAGTGCAGAGCCTGTTTGGGATTCTCTCTCTCTGCCCCTCTTCCAATCACATGCGCTCTCTCTCAATCCCTCTCAAAATAAATAAGTAACCATTTAAAATTAATTAATTAATGATTTAAAAATTTAAAAATACTCCTCTTTGGCCCAGCAATTCCATCTAAGAAATAATCCTACAAATATATTTGTATGCACAAAAAGATACGTGCACAAGATTTTTCATTTTACAGTAGTGTTTGTAATATCAACAACAACAAAAAAATAGAAACAAATACTCTTCAACAGGAGACTAGTTAAATAAATGATGGTACATCCATACATGGTACAGCTTCATATTGGATTGTGCATGAATAGCTATCAAAGAATACACAGTAATACTAGTTTCTTGAGAGGGAGAGGAACTGGGTGGCCTGTGGGACAGTAGTAGTTGAGAGACCTTCTAAAGTACATCACTTTATGCTACCTAAATTTTAACCAAATGAATGCTCCCATTAAAAATTATACATATTTAGATATATGTAAATCATCATACAGAAAATTATTAACATTTGGTGTATTCCTATACTACTCCTATTTCTCTGCATAGTTGAGATCACACTACAAATATAACTTATATCCTGCTTATTTTGTGACTAGTAAGCATTATCCTATATTACTAAAAATTCTTCATACATATGAGAGTTCATTATACTACTCTCTCTACCTTTACCTATGTTTGAAAATTTTCTTAACACCATGATTTTTAAAAATTTACTATAAACATTAAATAGCTATATCATATTCAATGTTATAAATATGTTTGATAATTTACTTAACAATTCTTCAATTGTTGGGCCTTCAAGTTATTTCCAGGCTTCAACAGCCATTAAACATCACTGCAATCAATAACTCTCTTTACATATTCTGGTCCACATTTCAGATTTCTTTAGAATATATTCCTAGCGCCTGGGTGGCGCAGTCGGTTAGGCGTCCGACTTCATCCAGGTCACGATCTCGCGGTCCGTGAGTTCGAGCCCCGCATCGGGCTCTGGGCTGATGGCTCAGAGCCTGGAGCCTGTTTCCGATTCTGTGTCTCCCTCTCTCTCTGCCCCTCCCCCGTTCATGCTCTGTCTCTCTATGTCCCAAAAAAAATAAATAAACGTTGAAAAAAAAAATTAAAAAAAAAAAATAGAATATATTCCCAAAATTACAGAATCTATTAACATTTTTAAGTTAGTGATGTGTATTATATTCTATACAGGTCATACCAATTTATAATCCTACCAACAGGATTCCCATTTCACACTATAAAATATTGAGAAGTATCTGGTTTTTGGTTTTTTTTTTTTTAACTTTGGTAACCCAATAGCAAGAAATAGTTTCACTTCAGCAATTTTTTCAAATATTTACTCGCTTTTGCATTTTTGTTGCTGTTGTTCAAAGTCCTCTCCTTTATTCACCCATCTGGGTGTGGCAGTGTTTTAGTGTTTTTCTTACTGATTTTTCAACCCCTTATACTTTAAGGATATTAATTCTTTTCCCAGTTTATTAATACTCTGGAAAAAACTATTTTGATCTAATAGAAGGAAGAAAAAGGAGGCAAGAAATAATATCATGGTAAGACTTTAGTTAGAACAATTATTTAGAAAATACTGGATTCTATTTAACTTGCCTCATACCCTCAATTTTTAAAAATTAGTATTGGGATAATTTTTAAATGTTCTCATGTTATTCATTCCTCTGGTTTTTAGAATAATCTTGCATTTAGTGTGCATCATAAAATATGCTAAAGCCACTTTCAGTTCATAGTTTACAAACTACACATAGAAACAATAACTTGAAACAGACAAAATAAAATAATCAGAAGAAAGGTTTGCAGCAGCACATCTGACTTAAAAATCAAAGAGCTAGGGGCGCCTGGGTGGCTCAGTCGGTTAAGCGTCCAGCTTCGGCTCAGGTCATGATCTCACAGTCCGTGAGTTCGAGCCCCGCGTCAGGCTCTGTGCTGACAGCGCAGAGCCTGGAGCCTGCTTCAGATTCTGTGTCTCCCTCTCTCTCTGCTCCTCCCCTGCTCAGGCTCTGCCTCTCTCTGTCTCAAAAATAAATAAAAACATTAAAAAAATTTTTTTTAAATAAAAAAATAAAACAAAGAGCTGAAGGTTAACTGTAACAAAATTCTATTCTCAAAGCCAGATTCAAACTGTTCTACTCCAGAATCCTAAGGGCTGTTCTGTTCAGATTCTGAAAGTCATGCTGATCAGTATTTATGTAAAAGGTGATCAGTAAATCCTTGTATGTGTTACTTGACTCCCATTAAAATAGTATTTCCCTCTGGAGCCATTATTAGAAAAAAAAAAAAAGTCAATTCAAAACAATGAGGTAAGTATGAACACAGATGGGTACTTTATTAGGCAAACTAAAAACATGTAATACTGAGAAAATAACTTCAAAAGTGAGTAAAGGTCAATCTGGTTAGTAAAGCAGAAAAGGACTAAACAGAACCAAGAAAGGAAAGACAAAACAGCACAATGATTACCTCCCACCAAGTCCTTCGATTCGTTCTCTTTCCTTGGGAAGTTCTGGCTTATGGTCCTGTGTCACCTCCACAGCTCTGACAAAATCATCCTTCGGGTCATCCTGAATTCCAAGAACCACCCCTGAGTCACCCACGTGAGCTACATACATCTTCATGCCCCGTATGATGACCACACTGGCAGTTGTCCCTGATGTGCTGGGAAGACCTGTCATAGTCTTTGGCCATTCTGCTGTAATAAGAAATAAAATATTTTACTCTTCCAGATATAAACATTAGTATTGTATCAGAATAAAAATGGCAACATGTGCTGAATCAGACTTGATTTAGAAAAAAAAAAAAAGACTTGAATTAGCATAGAAAATTTAAGAATATTTTTAAAGCTATTCAAAAAGAACTTGTGTTAATTCCTTCATCAATATATTAATGAATTTTATAAATAATATAATTATATTACAATCATCAAACCAACATTAGGAAAAAAATATTACAGGATAGGGGCAGCTGGGTGGCTCAGTTGATTGAGTGTCTGACTCTGGCTCGTCATGATCTCCCTATTCGTGAGTTCAAGCACCATATTGGGCTTGCTGCTGTCAGCCTGTCAATACAGGGCCCACTTTGGATCCTCTGTCTCCCCTCTCCCAACCCCACCCCGCTTGCACACTCTCAAAAATAAATAAATATTTTTTTTTAAATATATTATAGGATAAAGTAACTAGTTCCAAATGTCTTAGTCCTAACTACATTTAGCAGCAAGGATGTCCTCAGAGTTTTGATACCTCTATAGCCAGTAGCTTAGCATCTATTTATTAATTTCTCTTTGAAAAGATTTCCATAAAAAAGCTACTTGAGTTGTTTTTGAAGTAGCTGTTTTGAATATTCGTAATCTAACAAATAACATTTTTATTGAGCACTTACTGTATACCAGGTTCTGTGCTAAGAGCTTTACATGTATAATCTAAAATAACCACTTGCAAAAACCAAAACAAAAAACAACAACAAAATAACACTTGCATGGGGCGCCTGGGTGGCTCAGTATGCTAAGCATCCAACTTTGGCTCAGGTCATGATCTCATGGTTTGTGGGTTCGAGCCCCATGCTGACAGCTCAGAGCCTGGAGCCTGCCTCAGATTCTGTCTCCTTCTCTCTACCCCTCCCCCGCTCATACTCTGTCTCTCTCAAAAATAAACATTAAAAAAAATTTTTTTAATTAAAATAATACTTGCAGCAAACCTCCAAGACAGGTAAAATTATTCCCATTATTTTTATTTTGCAAATAGGGAAATCAATAGTTTGAAATAGTTCAGAAAGTTGCTCAAGACAACTCAAATATCAAGTGGCAGAGACCCAATATATTTAACTCCAAAATCTTAAATGTCTAGTTCATTGTTATTGAAAAACTCTATAAATATTCTGGGGGCACCTGGGTGGCTCAGTCAATTAAGGATCTGACTCTTGATTTCAGCTCAGGTCATGCATGATCTCAGGGTTCGTGAGCTTGAGGCTCAAAGCCTGCCTGGGATTCGCTCTCTGCCCCTCCCCCACTTGTGAGCGCGCTCTCGCTCTCTAAAATAAACTTTTAAAAAACTTGAAATATTCTGTAATATTAAATAAACTACAATTTATGGTTCAAGATAGCCAACTGAATCCAAACACTGACACATTCTCTTCACCAAAATCCCAATGAAAGGACAGAATATAAGTATTAGAAAAAGTCCATAGCAGTCATGAACACAGAGAAGGGGCATAAGCAAATCTGAGGAATCCCCAGAATTTTAAAGAAATGGAATTACATTAAAGGAAAAATCAGAATGCAAAACTTGTAATCCAATATAAGCAAAAACCACAGTCAGTAAAGAAAGCAATACATCAGTTTTCCCTGTTAAAAGAGTCCCAGAAAAGCTCAAACTCACAGACAGTGACAGCAGCTGTGTCAGGAATAGATAGAGAAGTTTGGCAGATATAGTTAAAACTTCAGGAGCTAGGTCAGTGCCTAAACTTCTGCACAGTAAAAGGTGAAACATTTTAGTTCTTAAGCTGCCAGTAATCATAATACCTTTCTTTTAAGGGAAGTGATGCATCTGTTGATAGAGACAACAGGGGCTCAAGGGGATGAGGGATAAGAAATAGGGCCTAAAAAACTGGATGGGGTGCTACACACCTTTCATAGCCACAAGGTTTCTCTAGTGTATTCAGGTTAACTAGAGTTCTTTTCTTTTTTAAAAAAAAAAAAAAATTATTTACTTTTGAGAGACAGAGACAGAGCATGAGCAGGGGAGGAATGGAGAGGGAGACACTGAATCCAGGCTCCAGGCTCTGAGCTGTCAGCACAGAGCCCGATGCGGGGCTTGAACTCATGGACCGTGAGATCATGACCTGAGCTGAAATCAAGTCGGATGCTTACCCACTGAGCCACTCAGGCGCCCCTACCTAGAGTTCTTTTCTTTACAATATTACATACGCTAAAAAGATATTTCTTGAATCCTACAGTGCATCTCCTCATCTCATCCAGCAGATGGAATCCACCCCACAGACTGTCCTGTCACTCACAGCAGAGGGCTGCTTGCAACATATGAAATAATGGCCCTCACAACTGCTGAGGGAAACCAGAACAGCTACCAATACTGATGAAGCTAGAAATTCACACAATGTAAAACCACTGCAACAGTACTAGACACACAGTAAATGCTCAATAAATGTTAGTTTTTGTTATGACCATTATTTAAGAAAAGCAAAGAGCCTGAGAGGCATCAAGAGGAGTATACAAACAAAAAAGGCCCCTCCCAAAAAAAAATCTGTGGAAAAATCCTAAGAATCTATAGATTATTGGCACTGATAAGGTTCAGTACGGTTATATATTGTTATATAAAATATCAATGCTATTTCTGTAAACCAGCAACAAAAAATTACAGTGTTACAAATGTTGGGGTGCCCGATGGCTCAGCTGGTTGAGCATCTATCTGACTCTTGATTTTGGCTCAGGTCATGATCCCAGGGTTGTGGGATTGAGCCCTATATCCAGCTCTGTGCTGAGCATGGAGACTGCTTAGGATTCTGTCTCTCCATCTGCCCCTTTCCGCTGCTCAGGGGCACACGTTTTCTCTCTCTCTCTCTCTTACTGTCTTTTAAAAAAATTACAAAATGTAACTTTTAAAATACCACTCACAATTAACAGCAAAAGGTATATATCTGGGAACATGGCTAACAAATCTCTAACAAGACTTTTATGGAAAAGTTGTAAACCAGAGTATGGTTTACAAGAGAATGGTAAGCACAGAAACGGACCCATGCATATTTAAACACTTGATACACGAACAGTAAAGATAGCACCCAGTACATGAAATTGCAACAAGATTTAAAACAAAACAAAAAGCAAAAAACAGGTATCTGGGTGGCCGACCACACAGAGCTTGCTTGAGATTCTCTCTCTCCTTCTCTCTCTGCCCCTCCCCTGCTCTCTCTCTCTTTAAATAACCCCAAAACTACCAAACATTTTGGGTCCCTGATGCCAAGCACAAAAAGTCAATTCCAGGTACATCAATGACTTAATATGAAAGTAAAGCTTAAGCTGCTTAGAAAATATTTAGGAAGGTACATTCATGACCTCAAGACAGGGAAGGATTTCCTAAAGACAAAAGATGGGCTAGCCATATAAAGAAAATGCGAAATTGTACTACCATCAAAATTAAGAATTCTTGTCAGGAGATCCCACGAGTAGAGCAAAAAGCTATCTCAAAAAATGGAGTTTGTAATATATATACATTCCACAGGAATAGTATCCAGAATATATAAAATGTTCCTACAAAACAAATAAATAAGACAGACTATGCAATAAAAAATGGACAAAAGGCTTGAACAGGCCTTTTGCATAAAAGGAAATCCAAACAGACAAAAACCATTCAAAGGTATTCAGCTTCTTTAATCAACAGGGAAATATAAAATAAAAACCACAATGAGATTCCACCACACAATTATCAGATCACATAAAGTCTGACAATAGTAACTGTGATTAGGAATATGAAGCAACATGTTCTATCAACTACTGGTGGGAGTATAAATTGATATAACCACTTGGGAAAACATCTAGGCATTATCAAAAATAAATATACATATACACTTTGACTACTCACTATCCCTAGACATATACCATAAATCAATGTGTGTATGTGCATGTATATATATATATATATATATATATATATATATACACACACACACATATATACATACACACAATACATATGAATGTTCAGAGATGCATCATTCATATGGGCTGAAAAGGAGGAACAACCCAAATGTCCTTCAATGTGACAAAAGACTACAATAGACTACACTATATGTAACATGTAAGAATCTCACAAGAAGCATGAGATAAAAGCAAACTGCATGATTTTCTTCAAAAGAAAACTATCATGTTTTAAAATAAGTAGTAAAACTACTGAGAAAAATAAGTAAATCAGGGCAGCTGGCTCAGTCAGTGGAGCATTCGACTCTTGATCTTGGAATTGTGGGTCTGAGCCCAACGTTGGGTGAAGAGATTACTTAAAAATAAAATCTTTAAGGAGTATCTGGGTGGCTCAGTCGGTTAAGCATCTAACTCTTGATTTCGGCTCAGGTCATGATTTTGTGGTCATGGAATCAGGCCCCACGTCAGACTCAGTGTAGGGCACAGAGCCTGCTTGGGATTCTCTCTCTCTCTCTCTCTCTCTCTCTCTCTCTCTCTCCCCCACCCCTTCCTCCCTCCCTCCCTCCCTCTCTCTCTGTTCTTTCTCAACTCGTGCTTGCTCTCTCAAAAAAAACTTTCTTTTAAAAAGGAAAAAAGAAAGAAAAATAAGTAAATTGCTATAGAACTATCACCACAAAAGTCAGGACAGTGGTTACCCCTTGAGAAGATAAGAATATGAGATCAGAAAAGACATATGTGGCTTCTGTTGTACAGGCAATGTTCTCTTACTTAACTTTTAAAGCTCATTTTGTAACTACTCATTGAAGTGTACATTTACATTTCGTGACATTTTTATATGTATGCTATATTTCACATTTTGCTTAAAGTTAAAAAACAAAAACAAAAACAAAAACAAAAAAGCAGGAAGGAAGCATCAATTTTGCATGCATAGATCACAGCAGACAGCTCCCTAGCCCATCTACTTTCCCAGTTTGGTCACAGGTATTACTCCTAGAAGCTCAACCTACAGTATGTTGAATGTTTCTTTCAATTATTTCGTGGGTTAACTACAGCTTCCGCTTAAAATTTTCCTTTTCTTTTTAAAAATTTTTTTTTCAACGTTTATTTATTTTTGGGACAGAGAGAGACACAGCATGAACGGGGGAGGGCCAGAGAGAGAGGGAGACACAGAATCTGAAACAGGCTCCAGGCTCTGAGCCATCAGCCCAGAGCCCGACGCGGGGCTCGAACTCACGGACCGCAAGATCGTGACCTGGCTGAAGTCGGACGCTTAACCGACTGCGCCACCCAGGCGCCCCTCCTTTTCTTTTTTAACTTTCATTTATTTATTTTTGAGAGAGATGGAGAGAGATGAAAGAGAGAGAGAGAGAACAAGTGAGGGAGAGGCAGAGAGAGAGGGAGACAGAATCCAAAGCAGGCTTCAGGCTCTGAGTTGTCAGCACAGAGCCCAATACAGGTCTGGAACTCACAAACTGCGAGATCATGACCTGAGCCAAAGTCGGACACTCAACCAACTGATCCACCCAGTCACCCCCATAAAACCTTTTCTTTTCAAATAAGCTAAAATAGATTTTTTTTAAAGTTCTTAGCTGCAAAAAACAATTATCACAGTAAGTATGAATGAGAGAACTCCCAGAAAGGTTCTTAAGCACATTCAGAAAGCAAAATTTACCTAAAATTTACCAGCTGTTTGCAAAAAGCACCTAAACAAGATGGAAAAGAAGAAAAAGAACTTTAAAGATAAAGAATATTCAAAATTATAATATTAACATTATTTAAACCACATTTTTTGGTCAAAAACACTAATATGTACAAAGTGATATTCTGCAATGATCTAAAAATACTGAACATGCTCTCATCATTTGAAAGTCACCTTTTATCATATGCTACATTTTGCCTCAGACCTATTTCTAGACTCATCCTACTAATCTATTTATGGTTCTTTTCAATAATTAGGAATTTAAGTATTCCCCAATTCTTCTTCTATTTTTAACAATCTTAAGATTTCCATGGGGCGCCTGGGTGGCTCAGTTGGTTGAGTGTCTGACTTCGGCTCAGGTCACGATCCCACAGTCCATGAATTCGAACCCCGCGTCAGGCTCTGCGCTGACAGCTCAGGGCCTGGAGCCTGCTTCGGATTCTGTGTCTCCCTCTCTCCCTCTGTCCCTACCCTGCTCATGCTCTGTCTCTCTCTGTCTCAAAAATAAATAAAAACATTAAAAAAAAAGAATTCCAAAAAACTTTAGAAGTTGGAAATTTAAAATAACAAACCCTGTTGAGGTCTGATTAAAACTGCAATAAATCTGGGGCGCCTGGGTGGCGCAGTCGGTTAGGCGTCCGACTTCAGCCAGGTCACGATCTCGCGGTCCGTGAGTTCGAGCCCCGCGTCAGACTCTGGGCTGACAGCTCAGAGCCTGGAGCCTGTTTCGGATTCTGTGTCTCCCTCTCTCTCTGCCCCTCCCCCGTTCATGCTCTGTCTCTCTCTGTCCCAAAAATAAATAAACGTTGAAAAAAAAAATTAAAAAAAAAAAAAATAAAACTGCAATAAATTTATATACTAAGGAATCAACATCTTTATAATTAGTGTTCCTTGTTTTCTACTTTACATTTTATTTTAATCTTTTAGTTTTTAAAAAATGACTTAACAGGGCACCTGGGTGGCTCAGTCGGTTAAGCGTCTGACTTCAGCTCAGGTCACAATCTCACAGTTTGTGAGTTCAAGCCCTGCGTTGGGCTCTGTGCTGACAGCTCAGAGCCTGGAGCCTGCTTAGGATTCTGTGTCTCCCTCTCTCTCTGCCCCTCCCCCGGCTCATACTCTGTCTCTCTCTCTCTCTCTCTGTCAAAAATAAACACTAAAAAAAATTTTTTTTCAATGACTTAAAAAAGGGGCGCCTGGGTGGCTCAGTCGATTAAGCGTCTGATTCTTGGTTTTGGCTCTGGTCATGATCTCATGGTTCATGAGTTTGAGCCCCACAACAGGCCCTGCACTAGAAGCACAGAGCCTGCTTGGGATCCTCTCTCTTCTCTCTCTCTCTAAATAAACAAACTTTTTTAAAAAATGTATTCAAAAAATGATTTAAAAACAAATGACTTAAAACTAGGAGCATATTAAAAAGACAGTATCATAGGGTGCCTGGGTGGCTCAGTCAGTTAAGCATCCAACTTTGGCTCAGGTTATCATCTCACGGTCTGTGAGTTGGAGCCCTGTGTCGGGTTCTATGCTAACAGCTCAGAGCCTGGAGCCTGCGATTCTATGTCTCCCTGTCTCTCTGTTCCTCCCCCATCCACACTGTCTGTCTCTCTCTCTCTCTCTCAAAAATAAATAAACATTTTTAAAAATTCAAGAAAAAAAAGGAAGCAATTAGGTAAACACTAAAATCTATTTTTTAATATTTTTTTAATGTTTATTTATTGAGAGAGAGAGACAGAGCATGAGCATGGGAGGGGCACAGAGACAGAATCTAAAGCAGGGGGCTCAAACGTGGGGCTCAAACTCACGAACTGCGAGATCACAACCTGAGCTGAAGTTGGACACTCAACCAACTGAGCCACTCAGGCGTTCCAACACTAAAATCTTTTAAACACATTTTATTGACCCTTCTCTTGAGGCAAGAATATAGTCAAAGAAGCCCAACTAAAATGGGTTCCTTGATCTGTGTAGGGATTAGAGAACCATGAGGTTACAGAGATCAGATAGGAGTAGTTAGATAGGAGTAGTTAACGCAAAGCAAAGTTGGTAGGGTTACCTTACCTAACTGACAACAGGGCAGAGGGAAAAAATGCATCTCCAGAATGGTCACTCACAAGGCCTTATTTGATTCAAAGAATCAAAAACAAAACAAAACAAGAAACAAAACAAAAACCAAAAACTTTTCCTAATTTAATTAAAGAAATCATTAACCTTCTTCAAAATGGTATATGGCCATTTACATGTACTTGTACACCAAGGAAAGAGAAATACCCACATCATTGAGTAACTAATGAATGACGGCTTTAAGATAATAATTCTGGAGCTACAGAACACAACCACGGTCCACTGGTCATGGGCTAAGGCTCATGGAGACCAAGTACTAAATAGCACTTTGAATCCAGTCCACCTCAGGCTCAGTGGAACCCCAAACCTATGCCACAGCTAGTTTAGTCCCCAAATAATTGCAGCAACTAATAGCTTCTCCTCATAGCTCTTAATTGACGAGTCAGGAAGCCTATTATACTTGAAGAGGCCAAGTGTTAAGATTTTAGAGCACCCCAACAATGATACCCTCCTCCAAAATAGTAAATGAAAAGCATTATCTCATCTCTCAAACAATCACAAAGATTGGTTGGCACCATTAAAACATGAAAGCAGGGGTAGGGATCCAACATATTTAATTCTATAGTTTGACCACTGCAAAAGTTCTGACAGTTCTTGGAAAACGACAGTGGATTACATTCAGTGGTGATCCTAAATGCAACTGCTGTTTCTGATTTATCCTCAGATACAAATAACAAATAAATAAACAAATAAATACAGCCTTGGCTATCTGGTATGCATTCAGCAGCAGGGCCCTGATGAAACTGCTACTTAAATTCCTGGAGATACTCAGGCTTCCGATCTTTCTGAGACCTGTTTCTTTGGATTTACTTTTTTTCTTTCTTGCATAAAATGAAGTAATTATGCATGAATAATTCAGAGAATTTCTTGTTCTTGAACGGATAGAGACTAAATAGCCAACAGTATATCCCATCACTCCAAAGTACTATCACAGTATCTAATTCCTATAAACAAGGGCATTCTCCTACAGGTCCACAATCAACCATCAAAATCAGGAAATTAACACTGATACCATACTACCAACTAATCTACAGATCTCATTCAAATTTTCATCAATTATCCTAACAATATGCTTTATAATAAAAGGATAAAATTCAGGACCTCTTTATTATATTTACTCATCGTATCTCTTTAGCCTTTCAATCTGGAAAAATTCTTCTGTTTCCTTGATGCTTTTTAAGAGTACTAGATCAATCATTTCAAGAATGTCTCTCCATTTGGGTTTGTTTCATGTTTCCTCATGTTTGTATTCAGATTATGCATTTTTGGCAGGAATAACACAGAAGTGTTAAATATCATCTTCTCATTGCTGGCAGTATGCAATCTCAATTTATGCATTAAAATAACGCTACCTTTGGTCACTTAAGGTCGTGTCTACCAGGTTTCTCCACTCTAATCTTTTTCCTCTTGTAATTAATAAGTATTTTGTGGGAAGATAATCTGAGACCATGTAAAAAATCCTTGTAGTGGGTTGAATGAAATATAGGTCCACCCTGAACCTGTGAATGTGACCTTATTTGGGAAAAAGATCTTTACAGGTGTAATTAGGTTAAAGATCTTAAGAGATCATCCTGGATTAGACTGGGCCCTAAATTTTGGATTTAGTGCCCTTAAAGGGAACAAGTGCCCTTAAAAGAGAAGGGGAGAAGACACAGAGAAAGGGATAAAAGATGGTGGATGGGGCTCCTGGCTGGCTCAGTCAGTGGAATACACAACTCTTGATCTCAGGGCTGTGAGTTCCAGCCCCACTTTGTGTGTACACATTGCTTTAAAACAGGGGTGCCTGGATGGCTCAGTTAAGCATCCGAATGGATTTCTGATTTCAG
Source organism: Leopardus geoffroyi (assembly GCF_018350155.1). Taxonomy (NCBI): domain Eukaryota; kingdom Metazoa; phylum Chordata; class Mammalia; order Carnivora; family Felidae; genus Leopardus; species Leopardus geoffroyi. Next base: position 25,378,522 of record NC_059330.1, on the reverse strand, counting down.
CTCAGGTCATGATCTCACGGTCCACAAGTTCAAGCCCCACATCAGTCTTACACTGACAGCGTGGACTCTGCTTCGGATGTTCTCTCTCCCTCAATCTGCCCCTCCCCACTGTGTGTAAGCCCTATCTCCCTCTCCCCTCTCTTTCTCTCTCTCAAATAAATAAACCTTAAAAAAAAAAAAAAAAGGTTGCTTAAAAATAAAATCTTAAAAAAAAAAAAAAGATGGTGGCAACTAGGTGATAAATCTACAAGCCAAGAAATGCCAAGGATTGCTGGAAGCCACCAGAAGCTAGGAGAGAGCATGGAACAGATTCTCCCTCAGAGCTTCCAAAACAGAGGCTAACACCTTGATTTCAGATGTCAGACCTCCAGAACCATAAAAGAATAAATTTCTGTTATGTTAAGCTACTCAATTCATGCTAATTTATTATAACACCTTTAAGAAACTAATATAATTCTGTTCCTCAAATTTTCACCCACTAGTTTTAGCATTCACTTATGTCTCCTGATTAAATCACTATTATGATGGTTACTAAACATGATTCTCTATCATTCCTGCTACATTTATTAGTGGCCTTTCTACTGTAAAGCCTTACACATTTGTAATAGCCAAAACTGAAGACAACCCAAATGTCCATCAGTAGGTGAATGGATAAACAAATTGTGGTGTATCTACACAATGGAATGCTACTCAGTAATAAAAAGGAATGAACTACTGATATATGCCAAAACATGTGGTAACAGAAATTATCTAATACTGATCGAAAGAAATGATTGACAAAAATAGAAAAAATCTAGTACTGGATAAATATGGCAAACTCTTTCGAACATGTGATGTGTGAGAAGGTGAAGGTCCTTGAAAGTAAAAACAGAAATACCAAACCAAAATAAAGATACAGGTTTAAAATTCTCTGATTTAAGAGAACTCTTCTTCAAATTTAATTCTATCACACTTTCCCTTATCTTTCCTTCTATCCCTCCCATTCTCTTTCAGTGTTGGTCTCATTTCTAAATTTAAGGTAAATGAAAACTATCTGCCAAACCTATTCTTCAGCAGCACCTGGGTGGCTCAGTCAGTTGTGCATCAAATTCTTGATTTAGGCTCAGGTCATGATCTCAGTTTATGAGTTCAAGCCCGGCGTCAGGCTCTGTTCTGACAGCTCAGATCTGGAGACTGCTTTGGATTCTGTGCCTCTGTCTCTGTCTCTGTCTCTCTCTCTCTCAAAAATGTCCCCCCCACCTCAAAAATAAACGTTAAAAAAAAATTTTTAAAGCACAAACTTTAAAACATTATTTCTTAGAAGGCGAGCATAACACAAGAATAACGCATACATGTGAATACACATAAATTAGGTACATATTATAACTTGGGAACAAAGAGTAAAGAAAATAAGAAAATAATATGAAAAAAAATGACTTTAATTCCATTTCTAGGGTTTCTACCCAAAAGAAATGAAAACAGAATCAAACAACCTATGTTCACAGCATTATCCCTGCTAGCCAAAAGGTGGATACAACCCAAATGTCTATCAACAGATGAATGGATAGACAAAATGTCATATATACATAGGATAGAATATTATTCACCATTAAAAAGGAAAAAATCCTTGGGGCGCCTGGGTGGCGCAGTCGGTTAAGCGTCCGACTTCAGCCAGGTCACGATCTCGCGGTCCGTGAGTTCGAGCCCCGCGTCGGGCTCTGGGCTGATGGCTCAGAGCCTGGAGCCTGTTTCCGATTCTGTGTCTCCCTCTCTCTCTGCCCCTCCCCCGTTCATGCTCTGTCTCTCTCTGTCCCAAAAATGAATAAACATTGAAAAAAAAAAAAAATTTAAAAAAAAAAAAAAAAAAGGAAAAAATCCTGATACATGGCTATAATCTGGATGAACCTTAAAGACATTATGCTAAGTGAGATAAGACACAAAAAGACAAATATTACATGATTCCACTTACACGGGGTACCTAGAATAGGTAAATTCATAGTGACACTAAGTAAAACAGACGTTACCAGGGGCTAGGGATGAGGGTAATAGGGAATTACTGTTTAATGATTACAGTTTCTGTATGGGAGGATGAACAAATTCTGAAAATGGACAATAGTGATGGTTGCACAATACTGTGAGTATACTGAACTGTATACATAAAATTGGCTAAAATGGTATGTATTTTACCACAATTTTTTAAATGGGAAACATTTTTGTAATTAAAAAATAGAAGTAAAAAATCCAATTTAATCATTTCACCCACAGAAATTCAACTAAACTAGCAGCTACTTTAAGCAAGAAATCAGCTCTAAGAGATTAATTATGAAGTATGTAAGGCATCTCCAACCAAAAGACCTCAAAATTTACCTGAAAGACAGATAAAAACGTAATGGTCATCTCACAATTGTCTGTGTGATCTTTACCGGGATTTCACAAAGCCAAACTCTTTTCATAATAATTCTAAGAGCTTATTTGCCCTTTTCACTGTGTTGACATTTGAACTGATGGTTCAAAAGCAGTGGTTTGTAAAACTGCTGGTGCCTTAGCAGGAATCAAGGCAGTGACACCAAACTGAATTAGTAGTCTCTGTATTCTCCATAGCCACCCACTTACAGTTAAAAAAAAAAAAAAAAAAAACCAAGGGGGGGGGGACCAAACCAGTTTTACTTAATGTCCTTGATGTCGCAATAAAAAATTAATTTTATTAAGCCTCCACCTATGAACACATGTCTTTTTATATTCTGTAGAGAAAGGGAAGTACATACAACAGGCTTCTGTTGCATATTATGCCTGTCTAGAGGAAAAGTACCTTTGACTCTGTGAGTTATGAAATGATCTAGCCCATTTTTCACGGACCATCATTTTTACTTGCAAGACTGATAAACTATATTAACAACACTTGGGCATTTGACATACACTTTCTTCAAAATGAACAAAGTGAAGGGCGCCTGGGTGACCCAGTTGGTTAAACGTTGGACTACTGATTTCTGCTCAGGTCACGATCTCACGGTTCGTGAGTTCAAGCCCCATATCAGGCTCTGCACTGACAGCATGGAGCCTGCTTGGGATTCTCTCTCTGCCCCTTCCCCATGCATGTGCCCAAGCACACTCTTTCTCAAATAAAATAAACTTTAAAAAATAATAAACAAGGGGCACCTGGGTGGCTCAGTCGGTTGAGCATCCAACTTCAGCTCAGGTCATGTATCTCACAGCTGGTGAGTTGGAGCCCTGCATTGGGCTCTGTGTTGATAGCTCAGAGCCTGGAGCCTTCTTCAGATTCTGCGTCTCCCTCTCTTTCTCTCTGCCCTTCCCTGCTTGTGCTCTCTGTCTCACTTAAATATAAATTTAAAAACATTAAAAAATAAATAAAAAGTAAACAATATGTACAAAGTGAGCTCTTGACTTCAAGAAAAACAACTGGCAGTATTTGTTGCCAGTGATAAACTTTTTTTTTTTTTTTGAGAAAGCAAGAGAGCACAAGTGGGGGAGGGGGAGAGAGAGAGAGAAAGAGAGAATTCCAAGCAGGCTCTGCTCTGTCAGCACAGAGCCCAATTTGGGGCTCAAACTCATGAACCGTGAGATCATGATCTGAGCCAAAATCAAGAGTTGGACGCTTAACTAACTGAGCCACCCAGGTGCCCTGCCAGTGATGAATTTCTAATTGCTGCTTAAAAACTCACATTTTGGAAAATGTGTATTCACTACAGTGAACTTGATAGCTTCCCAATCTTAAGACTTTTCTGATGAGATCAGGAATATTAACAAATGTGACATTTTCATATTGCATAATAAAATGTCAATATTTCAAAAATCGGCATAATTCAGTGATTATTTCCCAAATGACTAATGTACCATGTCATAAATTACACATGGGTAATGATTCATGATTCATTCCAAGTGCAAAGCAGACCAATCAATCAGGTTTCAGATTCCATTTTTACCAACCTTAAGAAACTATCACTTTGGTGTAGGATATCCACAATTATCTGAAAACACCACTAAACTATTCCTCCCTTTTCCTATTATATATGTGAGGTTGCCTTTTCCTTACATACTTCAACCAGAAAACCCAACACAATAGACTGAATGCAGAAACAGATATGAGAATATTTATTTCAGTATTTCTTATTTCAGAAAAAAGCATTTTCACTTAAATTATATATTGGGGTGCCTGGATGGCTCAGTCAGTTAAGCCTCCCAGGTCATGATCTCATGGTTCATGAGTTCAAGCCCCACATAGGGCTCTGTGCTGACAGCTCAGAGCCTCCAGCCTGCTTCAGATTCTGTCCCTCCTTCTCTCTTTGTCCCTCCCCCGCTCACACTCTGTCTCTCAAAAATGAATAAACGTTAAAAAAATTTTAATTATATATTAATAATGACTATTTATTGAATAATGAATATGATGAATTATGAATATGTTCATTTAAATGTATTAACATACATTTGATTTACTTTTAATAGGTTAATAAGTATTTTTAAATGTTCTCAGTTTTAATTTCTCACAGTGCAAATATAATGGATGTAGTCCACATAAACAAAAGCTCTTCAGGGTCCTCAATCATTTAAGAGTAAAAAGGGTTCTGAGAGCAGAAAGTTTGAGAACCACTGCTATAACCTAAGGAGCACTACAAAAGTAGAAACAAAGGATGCTTAATTCCAAAAGAAACAGAAACCTTCACAGAAGAAAACATATTGACTTAGAAACTTAGAGGAGTTTATTTTTCAGTTTTCTTTTTTGGGGGAGAATTCAAGAAAATGGAGTATTTCAATGTGCTCTGGGATGGTGAAAAGACTAATGTAATAGAAATGTGGGTAACAAATAAAATTGAATAAAGAGTCTAAAGTTGGATGGGGAAGGGCTTACCCTATAAATTATAAACGCAGTTCATTTATATAGAAAATGAGGGGCTATCCATGAATTTGGGACTGAAGAACAATTTTTTTCTAACAACCTTTATCTCCTGGGTGTGCCTGGGTGGCTCAGTCGGTTAAGCATCTGACTTTTGATTTCCACTCAGTTCATGATCTCACAGTTCATGAGTTTGAGCTAATAGCGCATAGCCTGTTTGAGATTCTCTCTCTCCCTCTCACTGTCCTTCCTCTGCTTGTTTCTCTCTCTCTCTCTCTCAAAATAAATAAACTTAAAAAAAAAATCTGCAACTCCTGTGTCAAGACTTTCATATACTCAGCATATTCCTTTTTTTTTAGGTTTATTTATTTTGAGAGACAGAGAGGGAATTAGTGGGGGAGGGGCAGAAAGAGACAGGAACCTAGGATCTAAAGCAAGCTCTGTGTTGACAGCAGAGAGCTGGATGCAGGGTCTGGAACTCAAAAACAGCAAGATCATGACCTGAGCCGAAGTTGGACACTTAACCTACTGAGCAACTCAGGCAACTTAACCTACTGAGCAACCCAGGCACCCCAATATTTTTTTTTTCAAGTTTGAGTACAAGGCTTAGCTGTGGAACAAAGCAAACTTTAACATCCGTTTGGTGTATAAGGCTCTAAACTATGCCTCATAAGAGTGAAAGTCTGATTTAAAAAGTATGTGTATGTCAAAAAACATACACATTCACATTTGACAGCATGGTCCCTGCCTTATTAAAAAAAATGCTCAAGTAACAAGGTTTATACTTTATACTTTTAGTTCAAATATATGGCACACTCATGCTGCTCCAAGCGTACTGCAAAATAAATAGGCCTCTAAATACTTCTTTGTGTCTAATCTTCCTCTATCTTGATGTCCACTCCTAGTTGCCCTGTAGGCAATGAAATGACATATTTCTGGAATATACTGCAGCGCTTTCCAGCTCTGCTCTGCCTACACGAAAACAAAACAAATAATAGGGGCCTCTGGGATTGGATGGGAAACGCCTCTGACAGGAGGACTGGCTGTTCTATGAGTCAATCAAACAATTTTTGGCAGAAAGCCAGGCAAACAGAAAACAGACTTTGAAAGAAGCTAGTCTACAACTCTGACAATACCTTATAAAAACTGTTTTCTATTTGACCAATTTTTACACTCTTCTATCCCCCTGTCCCGCTGCCGAAAATAAAGCAATATTATGCTACCACAAACGATAATTTTTTAAATGACAGAGGTTATTATCCTCTCTCTAAAAAAAGGCTCATGCCATTCATTCGGAGTAATGGATAAGCACCTATAACTCTGTATAACACATGTTGGGTACAGAAACAATGGCTGCTTTAGAAAACATTTAAAGCTTAGAGGAAACTACAACTCTGCTGAATTTTTAAAAATAAAGTTATTTCCTTTTAGCATATCAGTAATTTCTCCTGTTACTTTGACCGGCAGTTACAACTTTTAAGTAGTAAAAGTGAGAACTGGTGAGAATTATCTGATGGCTTAGCTAAGACAACTATTAAAAAAAAAAAAAAGTATACTTTTAAAAAGCCCTAGTCGAATTTAACACACACGCCTAAGGCGGGGCCAGTTGGAGACATAGCAATGCATTCCCCGCTTTTTTTTTCCCCATAAGCAGTATAAGCATAAAGATCTTTAAAACATTTTATGATAAGCAACCGAATTCCTCCCAAGACTTAACTCGTTGGATAATTACATTTAACCTTATTAAATTAGTCTGCAGTATACTTCAACTACCAACCACCCGGGGTCAATTTGGTGAACTGACACCACCGGTAGGAGGCAACCGACAGGGACAAGTCCTTCCAGAGCAAAATTATGACAGATTCTAGGGAAGCACTCTCATTTTTGTCGTCTCCCGCTTCCTTTGCGCGTGGCCCAGGTAACAACGTATTTTCAGTTCATCTTTTGGCCAAAATCTGGCGCCAGGTTTCAAACACATTTCCGCAGGCTGCCACCAAAGTGACGCTGGGAGAGGATCGCTTCCCTGGGTCCTTGGAAGGTGGAAATTAAGCGCGGGCCGACTGCGGGGAGACAGCGATCCGATCTTTCCCAAAGCCACTTCGCCCGACCCTCCACCCTCGAAAGCGCTACTGAACCTAGGAGAGACTTCACTTACAACCAAGGTGCACTTTGTAGCGATCTGGGTGCCGGGGGCCCACTCGGGGCTGGCGCTCTTATAAGAGCCCTCAACTGCACGAAGAAGAGACAAACAAGCCAGCGAACTTACCCAGTTTCTTCCACATGGCGAGGTGACAAGCTAGGAAGCCTTTGCGGATGGCAGCGCAAACCTTCGCCGGCTCGGACGAGGTGAATCCCTTCTGCTTCTTGATGAAACCCCACAAATGCTCCCGGGCAAACTGTGCCGCCTCCCGCCCGCCGTGCCCGTCGCACACGGCGAAAAATGCCACTGAGGAACGGCGGCGGCAGCAGCGACCGGGAGTTGGTGAGGCCGCGGAGTCCGGGGGAGGGTCGCGAGCTTCTCGGGCTGCCGCCGCCGGGCCTCTCCCCGAGACTTCGCTGCCAGCAAGAGTCGACGGTGACCGCTGCGGAGGCGACGGCTGAGAGAGCGACCGCCGCGTCGAGGGCTTTTCTTCAGCCGTCGGCTCGGGCTCCACCACGATTTGAGTAACGTCCTCCATGTACTTCCTCCCGCCCTGGTCGGAGAAGACGCTCACTCCTAGCGAGTACAGCCCCGCCATGGCCGGCTGGCCGGGATCCCGCCGGTCCCACGCAGCCCGCCGAATCTGGCGGCGGGAGACACACTCCGCGCCCGCCGACCAACTATTGTTTACCTTCGACGACGCCGAGAGGGGGGAGGGGGCGGTCCCGGAGGGGGGGCACGCGATGTCGGGACTTGTCCGCGAGAGCTGGGCCGGGGCTCTAGGGCGAGAGGAGCCGAGCAGCTGCGCCTGCGCAATGCGCTTCCCCGCCTGCCCGCGCCCACCACACAAATCAGACGTTCTCCTTGGCTGTCGTCATTCGGCTCTCTGGGCCTGACCAATCCGGAGTCGGGTTGGGGCAAACCCGCCCCCAACCCTCGCTCCTACCGGCAACGGCCGAGCTTCATCCTCCGTGCCCGGGCACTGGGCCCGCGCGCTGCCCTGCCGGGCTTTCCGCTTTGCCGTGGGTGTTGTCGTCTCCGGGTTTTCGTCGGATGCTGAGCACTTGTACAGCTTGGGCTGTCACCTTTATTGCTCAGTCGCCGGGATCGTAATGCAGCCTACTGCGCTTGGCGTTCCGCCGCTCGCCTGAGTGGGAAGCCGCGTAGGCTCGGGCCTCCCACGAATGGACAATCTGGGGAGGGGAAACCTTTCATTCCTTGAAGTGAAATGGCGGGAAACCCCACTTAGGAAGAGAGTTGTGAAAAGGCTGGAAAAAGTGTGGCACTCTTGAACTGGATTTGGGTGGGATGTATCCGACTGGCAGGGATTCCAGTTTGTGTTGTTAAGGAAACGGGAAATTTCCACCATCCGCTGCAGTTTTGTTTCACATAACTAGTATGTCGGAGACTTAAAAGGGTTATATTTTAACTAATTTTAAACATCTTTTCAGCTTTTGTTGAACCTAGTACTTTTCCCAACGAGCCCTGGGTACAGTATTGTACTCCTTTGGTGGTACCACTTCAAGTTATCACATGGAAATAGCTTACGGAAATTGCCAAGCACTCAGTGCTCTAACAATTGGGTTAGCTTTCCACCCCCTTTGCCCAATAGGTTGTATTCTAAGCACTGAAACCTTTGCACGGATTTCCACAAATGAAACCTCAGAGTAGGCAGGTTATATGTTCTTAGCTGCAAACTTTCTTGAAGTGAATCAGTTTAAAGTTCCCTTGTTCCAGTTTTAGCCACTTCATCAATTCTCCCGTGTGCCCTTTGCTGTAGGGCTTTCCAGAGTCTCAAATGGAATTCTACTAGTACAGAAATAGAAGTAGGGAAAATGTTCATTCAAACAATTGGCACCAAAAAAAAAAAAGTTGGCTGAAGAAGTACAAATAGGAGAGAAAAAACCTCATTGTACTACTACTACTAATAATAACCAAATCAGGGGCGCCTGGGTGGCTCAGTTGGTTGTGTCTGACTTCAGCTCAGGTCATGATATCTTGGTTTATAAGTTCCAGCCCTGCATGGGGCTAACTGCTGTCATCACAGAGCCTGCTTTGGATCCTCTGCAACCCCACTGTCTCAAAATAAGTAAACTTAAAGTTCTGTCTCAAAATAAGTAAGCTTAAAAACAAACAAAAAACAAAAAAGCTCAAAATGTAGAAAATCTGAATTACATAAAATTACAATTAAAAGTGTAATGAGAGATGACCCTATACACCAAAATACACTAGACCAGATAGTTTCAGAGTGTGAAAATACTTGGAAAAAATACCAGCTTGTTTTGAAAGATAATCAAATCCTGTAACCAAATCAATCAGGAGGACTGGGTGTCTCAGTGGTTGAGTGTTCACTTTTGATTTCCACTCAGGTCATGATCCCAGGATCATGGGATCAAGCCCCTTGTGGGGCTCCTTCCTGAGCATGGAGCCTGCTTATGAATCTCTCTCTCTCTCTCTCTCTCTCTCTCTCTCTCTCTCTCCCCCCTCTCTCTTGCCCTCCTTTCCCTCCCTCTGCCCCTTTCCCCCACTCTAGCTCTCTCTCTAAAAATAAAAAACAAACAAGAAACCTAATAATCATAACACCAGAAGAAAATCTATAGAGTATTTTATAACTGTAAATGCAAAAATCCTAACTGAAAAATTAGCAGTTCTAACCCAGTAGCCTGCATACCTTGAGACCTGCAAGAGAACACAGTTTGTGTAGCTTTATATTATTCATCTTAAACAGTTTACCCACCTTCCCTCCCTCCCTAGAGATTACAAAAAAGATAATTCCCTTGGGCATTATAATCCTTTTCACTCATTCACAACCAGTAGCCTCCAGGTCATACACCATTACCCTGATTAGCATCTCCATGCTACCCACTACTTCCATTAATCTGATTCAGCGTCCACTTTTCACCAACCATTCTAACCATTTCACTCCACACTTTAGATTTCAACATCTGCTAACAGTCATTTCCCCTTTATTCTTCACCTCTTCTCTAAATGTTCCCATCTACTTCCTGTTCCAACTGAAAACTGGTTTATCACCTGGCAAAATTACCTCTCTTGCAACTTTCCAAGTAGAGGAGATTGTTTTACTTCTCACAGTTTTTTTTTTTTTTTTTATCTTCAAACCTGCTCTTCATGTGCCTCCAAATCATTTCTCTTTTTCCTTCAAAAACCCAAGCTTTTTTAAAGTACAGCCAACTGCTACTACACCAAGATGTCATCACCCTAGTAACTCCCTCTTCGTTTCTTCATGGCTCATTGTCTTCCTTTCTTCCACTATTTTTGTCACTTCTCAGCCACTTTTTCAAACTGTAATCCACATTTTCCATCCAACACCCTGTCTTCTCAGTTCCAAATTCTCCTCTTCATGAAGTGGTCTTGATACTGTTAAAAGCAAACCCTCCATTTGTGTTCCAGATCCTTTCTTCTCTCTCCTTCCCCAGAGCTTTGCTCCACCAATTATCCTTTCTTGCTCCTACCTCATAAGTTTTTCCTCTTCTACTGGGTCATTTCCATCTGTGCACAGACATGTTCTGGTTTCTATTTTAACTAAAAACAACAACAGGGGCACCTGGGTGGCTTAGTTGGTTAAGCCTCTGGCTTTGGCTCAGGTCATGATCTCATGGTTCATGAGTTTAAGCCCTGCATCCAGCTCTCTACTGTCGGCTTGGACCCCACTTCAGGTCCTCTGCCTCTCTCTCTGCCCCTCCCCTGCTTTCACCTGCTCTCTCTCCCAAAAATAAACACTTAAAAAAGCAACAACAAAAAACTACCTACCTTGACCCCTTACACTATCCCATGTCTCTGCTCCCCTCACAGGAAGATTCTTTGAAAGATTTGTCTCTAATATTCTACATTTAATTCCTACTTCATAATTTCTCCTCAACCTATTCCAAACAAGCAACAATACCCATTGTTCTTAGACTTTTTGTGACATAACCAGACCTCTTTATTTCCAAAGCTAAGAATGATTTTTCTGTTACTGACTCTGCTCCAAATGAAGAAGCAAATGAAACCACTGTTTCCTTCTTGAAACTTAGTAGCAAGTCAAACCAATGCTTCTTTCTTAAAACTTCTCTTGGTTGAAAAGAAGCCACACTATGCTGGTTTTCTTCCTACCTGATTGACAAACCACCCTTTCTCATTTTCATTTGCTGATTGCTCCCCAGTCAGACCTTAAGCAAACCTTCCTGGTTTGCTCTCCTTGCTGGGGAGAGTCCAGGGCTTGGTCCTGAGCTCTTTTCTCTTCCTATACACTCCCCCTAGGTAACAGCATCCAGGACCATAGCTCTCCTCGCTCAGTCTTATCCACATCAGTGAGCATCACCACCCACCATGCTATTCAAGCCAAAAAAAACAAAAACAAAAACAAAACAAAAAAACCAAACCTAGGAGTTTTTTTATTCTTTCTTTCATTCTCTTCCCCCCACTCCATCTCCCTACCAATTTCCAATCCTTCTAATTCATCAGCAAATCCTTTTGACTAAATCTCCAAGATCAATACTGAATCCACCACTTCTCACTCCCTCCACCACTGCCATCCCAGTTTAAGTCACTATTACCTTTCACCTGGGTCACTACATCAGTCTCCTCGCAAAGCCTCATTTCTTTCACTCTTGACCCTGGCATTCCTTTTTCCACTGGCTACTTTCGTGATCTTTCAAAACCGTAAATCAGGTCAAGTCATTCTGCGACTCACTACGCTCCATGATTTCCCCTCACATTTAAAATAATATGTATGGGAGTGGGAAGATAGACAAAATAAGTGAAGGATTAAGAGGTACAATATTCCAGTTGTAAAATGAATAAGACAGGGGGAGGTAATGTACAGCATAGGAAATATCAATAATATTGTAACAACTTTGTATGGTGACAGATGGTAGCTAGATTTTGTGGTGACCATTTCATAACGCATATAAATTTCTAACCAACTATGTTGTACACCTGAAACTAATACAATATTGTATGTCAATTATTCTTTAATAAAAAATAATAAAGTAAAATAACATTATTTCATAATAGTTTTCCCCTTCCCCACTACACTCCAGCCTCACTGGCCTTCTTTCCGTTCCTTGAACCAGCCAATCTATTTAACAGTCCTAGGACTTTCTGCATTTAGCTGTTCCCTCCCCATAGAATGCCTGCGGGGGAGCCTAGGCGGCTCAGTCAGTCAAGCAACTAAGTCTTGATTTCTGCTCAGGTCATGATCTGTTTCATGTGTTCTAGCACCACATCAGGAAGACAGTGCAGAGTCTGCTTGGGATTCTCCCCCTCTCTCTGCCCCTACCCCCACTCACGCTGTCTCTGTCTCTCTCAAAATAAATAAATAAACTTGTAAATAAAGAATTATAAATAAAGAATGCTTGCCTCACCTCTAGTAGCTTAACAAGGCTGGATTCTTCATGCTATTCAGACCTCAGTCTAAATATTAAGGGACTTTCCTGGCTATCCAGTCTAAAGTAGCCACCCAGTATTCCTACCACATAACGTATGGTGTCTCTCTGCCCAGTCGGATGGCGGCCCCCAAATGTGAGGCGATGATTGGGTGGAAGATGGTGGCATGGACGGTGAAAGGGCTCACCCAAAGCACAACAAAAAAGAAGTTTGTTGAATACACTGCAAGGGATGGGTAGGCAGGACTGCAAAGGAGAGACTGTCCGCAAGGAGGCAGTGGGTGGAGGTTGTATTTAAAGCAGGGGTGCCTGGGTGGCTCAGTTGGTTGAGCGTCCGACTTCGGCTCAGGTCATGATCTCGCAGTCTGTGAGTTCGGGCCCCGTGTCGGGCTCTGTGCTGACAGTTCGGAGCCTGGAGCCTGCTTGGGATTCTGTCTCCCTGTCTCTGCCCCTTCCCTGCTCATGCTCTCACTCTCTGTCTCTCAAAGATGAATAAACGTTAAAAAAATTAAAATCTTAAAGCAAGAAGGTGAGGAGACATGGGGACATATGAAATTTTCCCCTTTTTGGTAACTGCCTGGATATAAATAGCCCATTGGTGAGCTAGGGCTTATAGATATTTTGATGTGGGCCGCCTGATGGGCCTGTGTATTCAGCCAAGTGGTCGCTGGGGGCCCTTTTGCCTTGATCAAGTTGCCATTGCTCAAGCCTGTTTTCTTTTCTCTTTTTTTTTTTTCCTTAACGTACTTTATTGTCAAGCTAACATACAGTGTATACCATGTGCTCTTGGTTTTGGGGTTAGATTTCCGTGATTCATTGCTTACATACAACACCCAGCACTTATCCCAACAAGTGCCCTCCTCAACGCCCATCACCCATTTTCCCCTTTCCCCCACCCCCTCCACCAACCCTCAGTTTGTTCTCTGTATTTAAGAGTCTCTTACAGTTTGCCTCCTTCCCTCTCTGTTTGTAACTATTTTTTTCCCCTTCCCACCCACCATGGTCTTCTGTTAAGTTTTGCAAGTTCTATATATGAGTGAAAACATAGGATATCTGTCTTTCTCTGACTGACTTATTTCACTAAGCATAATACCCTCCTGTTCCATCCACGTTGCTGCAAATGGCAGGATTTAATTCTTTTTCATTGCCAAGTAGTATTCCATTGTGTATATAAACCACATCTTCTTTATCCATTCATCAGTTGATGGACATTTGGGCTCTTTCCATAGTTTTGCTCTTGTTGAAAGCAGTCAGGCCTGTTTTTTAAAAGTGGCCTCTAGCACTTGCTTGGGCAGCACATATACTAAAATTGGAACAATACAGAGAAGATTAGCATGGTCCCTGCACAAGGATAACACACAAATTCGTGAAGCATTCCATATTTAAAGAAAAAGCGACTTCTATGATAACCCTACTTAAATTCTCTGCAGAGGACTTCTTACTATCTGATCTTTTTAAAATATATTTATTTTGGGGCGCCTGGGTGACTCAGTCAGTTGAGCTTCTGACTTCAGCTCAGGTCATGATCTCGCGGTCTGTGAGTTTGAGCCCCGCATCGGGCTCTGTGCTGACAGCTCAGAGCCTGGAGCCTGTTTCAGATTCTGTGTCTTCCTTGCTCTCTGCCCCTCCCCCACTCATGCTCTGTCTCTCTCTCTCTCTCTCTCTCTCTCTCTCTGTCAAAAACAAACTTTTAAAAAATTAAATCAATAAATATATTTATTTTATTTTATTTTATTTTATTTTATTTTATTTTATTTTATTTTATGTTTATTCATTTTCGAGAGAGGGAGAGAGAGGGGGGAGGGAAGGGCAGAGAGTGAAGGAGACATAGAATCTGAAGCAGGCTCCAGACTCTGAGCTGTCAGCACAGAGACCTAATCAGGGCTTGAACTCACAAACCACGAGATCATGACTTGAGCCAAAGTCAGTCGCTTAACCATCAGAGTCAACAAGCACCCCTGTATTCTTTTTATTATTTATTTAATTTTTAACTATTTATTTATTTTTGAGAGAGAGAGAGAGAGACAGATTGTGAGCAGAGTGCAAGCAGGGGAGGAACAGAGAGAGAGGGAGACACAGAATCTGAAGCAGGCTCTTGGAGCTTTCAGCATAGAGCCCCACGTGGGGCTCAAACTCACAAATAGAGAGTTCATGACCTGAGCCAAAGTCAGATGCTTAACTGACTGAGCCACCCAGGCGCTCCTATATTTGTTTTATCTGAGAGAGAGAGACAGAGAGAGAGAGAGAGAGAGAGAGAGAGAGAGAGAATATCTTAAGCAGGCTCCAAGGTCAGTACAAAGCCCAAGGCGGGACTCGATCCAATGATCTTGGGCTCATGACCTGAGCTGAAATCAAGAGCTGGATGCTCTACTGACTGAGCCGGTCAGGCACCCCTCTGATCTTTTTTACTTATTTGTTTATTGACTATCTTATTCAATTAGAATATAGGCTCCATGGAAACAGGGAACTTGTCTTGTTCATCTCTATATTCCCTGAACCTAACACAAAAAGTTGTTCTGTGAATGCATTCATTCATTCTGGAAGACATGTGTAAAATTGTTATGAAGAAAACTATGAAATTTTTTTGTTATAAAGGAAAAAATAAATCTCTGAATAAATGGGAAAATAAATCACATTCCTGGATGAGAAACTTGTTTATTCCAAATGAATCTATAAATTTATCATCATTTTAATCCCAACTGGATTTTTTTTTCTTTTTAAGTAAGCTCTACACTCAATGTGGGGCTTGGAACTCAGGACCCTGGGGTCAAGAGTCACATGTGCTCTATCAACTGGCCCAACTGGGTTTTTTTTTTTTTTTTTTTTAATTTGACAAGTTGATTCTCAAATTTATCCAGAAGAGAAAAGGGATGTTATTGAAAAAGAAGAATATTAAGACAATTAGGTGCCCTGCAGATATCAAATATTTTATAAAATCAACAGTGGCAGATAAATGTCCATTTGGTCATTTGGAACCAGGAGTCCAGAAAGGAATCAATATACAATGCAAAGGAGTATATGATGGATGTGACATTTCAAACAATTGAGGGAAAGACTGATTATTCACTGATGTGAGGACATCTGGCTATCCCTTTGGTAGGATAACTCACTCTCTTGAGGGGTGAAAATGATGAAGTCCTCAACTTGGACCACCCTGAAAGTGAAATGGCAAGTGGATTAAAGAACTACATTAAGAAAAAAGTGTAAGAGTGCAACAAGTAACAATGAGATATTTTTTTACCTATTGGATTGGCAAAAACCTTTTAAATTTAGTAGTATGTAAGGCTGGGAAAGGTGTGGAGACAAGCACTCTCATTAACTATTAGTGGGAATGTAATTTAATATCAGTTTGTATCAAACGAAATTTAAACTACACATATCTTTTGGCCTGGAAGTTCCATTGCTAGGAATTTACCATACGGGCATCTTTGCAAAAGGTACATATGTAAGGACTTTCACAGCATTGCTTATAATAGTAAGGGAATTTTTTTTTAAGTACTAGAAGAAAATATGGGATAGAATACACTAAAAAAACTCTTGATATTTCCTTTCTTATATTTCCAGTGATGTTATGCTTAAAATGTCCTTTTATCTTTTGAGATCAGTTCAATAGAACTTATAGAACTTTTTTTAAAAAAATATTTGTTATTTTTAAGTAATCTCTACGCTCAACGCAGGGCTCAAATTCACAACCCCAAGATCAAGAGTCATGCGCTCAACAGACTGAGACAGCCAGGTGCCCCTAAAGTTTCATATTTTCTTCTAGCATTTTTTTTCTTCTAGAATATTTAATGGTTAAAATGTGTCTTCACATTAAAATTTCTCTGGAATTATTTTGGCATGAAGTGAGTTTGAACTTCTTTCAAATAACTGTTCCCCAATGCTTTTTGTGAAATGATCCATTTTTTTTAATCTATTGGTTAGTGATACTCCCATTATTAGTTAGTAGGTTTTTACACACCCTGGGATCTATTTCAGGGTTAACTATTCCTATACACTGATTTATTGATTTGGGAGTCCTGTCTTGCTTGTATTGAGTTCAAAGTCTTCAAACGTAGACTATAAGAATTAATCTTAGAACCAAAATAAGAATCTAATTAATTTCCTATTGTTTCTTCTAATAGCTAGAAAAAAATGAGTAATATCTACTCCTAAGTATTAGTCTATTGTTCATCTATCAGAGCCACCTTGTGTGTTTAGAACTGTGAGGTAATGTGCCTCAAGAGGTTAAATTCTATGACTCTACCTTTACTCTGCCCTTGTTGTTTTTGTAACTCAATATTTGACAAAATAATCAGTCTAATCTGGCTAGTGCTGTCACACTCGTTGTGTGCAAATGTAAACTGGTAGGAGACACAAAATTAGAATCACTGCTGCCAGAGTCCCAAAGGTGTCAAACCTGTATCTGTTCTTAATTAGCCATGGAAATTCAATCTGTCATGTTTTCTGCAGATAACTATTTTCAGAGTCATTAATGTGGAAAGAATGTTCATACTATTTCTTTTTAGATATCTCTACTTATACACTTAGCCTTTTCTTCTAAAGAGACCTACTCTTGAATTTATTGCTTCTCCTTGATGTAAGTCCCATTCTTTTCATTTTCTGATAAGTTACACAAAAGTTATTTAAATAATTTAGAAAAATCTTTTTTTTTCCTTGAAGTAACTACTGTGTGCTTTATTTTTACTCAGTAGTACTATTTACTATATTTATGTTGGAGAAAATTTTAAGCCCCAAAGAATGTGTCCTCCAGAAATAGAGACAAAATCAGAGACCACCTTTAAGAGAGAAACCAATAAAATTTAAACATTACATTTGGTTTCTGAGGTAGGGTAGGAATAGATTACTTAGAATACTCACTGCATCCCCTGTGCTGAGCTGTAAGGCATAATATTACTCCCCCACCCCATTTTCTTCCTCCATCCAGTCTGTGGGACTTGAGTGAACTTAGTAGGGACTTCAGAAGTAACTGTTAAAGGTGAACTTTTAGATCACCTATTTAAAGAGAGGAAGTTTGTACATTTAAGTGAATATTGGCCAAAGAGCAAGAACACTTAATAACTTACAGTTGGCTTTTGATTTAAACCTTTTATTATTTTTTTCCCTAGGATATTCTCACATCAGAAAAATCCAGATTCCCCATCCTCCGCCCCCCCCCCCAAGCATGTGCTTTAACAGAAAAATCCATTTCACTTTCTTGCTATTTAACTTGGCACGAGTTACATTGTATCTACCTCCTTAGTTGTTTGTAGGAAGATAGGGCATGGAAAATGTCTAGGATGGTGCTTGCATACAATAAGCACTCAGTAAATGTTACCTCTTGTCATTTGTTATTAATGATTTATTGTTATTAAGCATCTTGATTAATTTTTCTCAGTACAGTGGTTTTATTTTTCACCTTACTCTCCTGTAATCTGGCCTCCATCTTCTTTACCTTCCTGAACCACTTCTTACCTCCTAATTACCAACTTCAATTCCAGTTCTCTTGTTTACAGACCTCTCTGCTTAATTTATAGCTTTCAACACACATATACAAGCATATCTTACACATTTATTTTAATTTGCATGAACATATATTAATTTGCCAATCTTTAGATGTACAGCCAAGACCTTTACTTTGTATATGAGTCCACTGTTTGGAGTTCAGCATCCTTTTCTTTTTTTTTCATAAACCACATCAATAGTGTATCACCTAAGTCTTTCAGTTTTCCTACTTACTATAAAGTGGAACAAGACCTTAAAAACATATGCAAAGTGCTCTCAATGCAGAATCCTTCTGGGTTTTATAATTTACCCAAAACACCATCAATCTTTTATAGTTGTCACATGTATACCTAACTCACAGCAGGGTTTTGTTGTTGTTGTTGTTGTTGTTGTTGATTTGCCTTTATTAAATCTTCTTAAAGCATTGAATTTAATTTTCACGGAGAGAAATTGTTTTTCCTCCATTCATATTTCATCATATTGCACAACATTTAATTAAATATATAATTAAACAAGAACAACTGGAATAAACAAGTTTGTGAACCAGCATTGGCTCACCATGTGGGAGCAGTAGTGCACGGATGTTGCAGACTATGAGTCTGGAGTTCTCTCTTGTCCAGCAAGAGAGTGGACGCAGAATTGAATATGAGAGAGGCTGATGTCTGGGAGAAGACAAGAACCCTGAACAGGGATTTCGTCTCTGTATTTATTTATTTTAATTTTTTTAACATTTATTTATTTTTGAGAGTCCGAGCGTGAGTGGGGGAGAGGCAGAGAGAGGGGAGACACAGAATCCAAAACAGGATCCAGGCTCTGAACTGTCAGCACAGAGCCTGATGCAGGGCTTGAACCCACGAACCGTGAGATCATGACCTGAGCCAAAGTCAGACACTCAACCGACTGAACCACCCAGGTGCCCCTTGTGTCCGAATTTATTGAGCTCTCAAGATCTTACACACATAGTGAACATGAAGAAAACAATCAGATAGTATCATTAACTTGTGTGTGTAAAGAAGCAAAGGGTCTGGGGTGGAGGGGGGCAAGTGGAGTTTGAAGTTGTGATCAAAGTATATTGGTGCCAGACAGAAAGTAGTTTCCTGCAGGTAATATAACAAGTTACTCATTATCCCATTATAATATCTTGCTAACTAACCTTGGGTGCTTTCGCCCTGTGGTGGTGGCTTTCTGCCCTAAGCTTTTTAAAAAAATTTTTTTAATGTTTTTATTTATTTTTGAGACAGAGAGAGACGGAGCATGAGCAGGTGAGGGGCAAAGAGGGGGGAGACACAGAATCTGAAGCGGGCTCCAGGCTCTGAGCTGTCAGCACAGAGCCTGACGCGGGACTCGAACTCACAGAGTGTGAGATCATGACCTGAGCTGAAGTCGGACGCTCAACCGACTGAGCCACCCAGGCGCCCCTGCCCTAAGTTTTTTTTTTTTTAATTTTTTTTTTCAACATTTATTTATTTTTGGGACAGAGAGAGACAGAGTATGAACGGGGGAGGGGCAGAGAGAGAAGGAGACACAGAATCGGAAACAGGCTCCAGGCTCTGAGCCATCAGCCCAGAGCCCGACGCGGGGCTCGAACTCACGGACCGCGAGATCGTGACCTGGCTGAAGTCGGACGCTTAACCGACTGCGCCACCCAGGCGCCCCTGCCCTAAGTTTTTTTAACCCATTTATGTAACTATAAGGAATTCTTGAACACATCTCCCCACACTTGGATGTAATAGGGAATTGAAATCTAGCCCCAAAGAAACATCAAAGTATCTGTGATATTTCGTTTATTTTACTTAAATAGGTAAAAAAAGATGTTATGAAAATATTAACAATCTTCACTCCTTGGTAGTGAGGACATAGGTGTTCATTTTAGTGTTCTCTACATTTTCTGCAAAAAAAAAAAGTTCTCAAAGAGAAAAAGCAAATGATTCCATAGCCTGTATGAAGAAGAGAACTAAAGGAGAAACTAAAGATCTTAGATACTGGTGTGTTCAAGAGAATGTTATCCTGTGCCTAGTCTTCTCTGCTAGCTAAGCTTGGGGGAAGTCCATCAAAGTCTTCCACATGGTTTGATCCTCCAGTGTTTTGCCTCATTTTCTTGGGAAGGCAGCAACCTCTAAGCCTTACCTCTCTGCTCTGTCCACCATGGTAAGGCATCAGGAACGTAGAAATGACTACCTTTAGGATTTGGGAAGATGTATCCAAGGCCCCTTTCACCACTCAAGTTAAGTAAAGCCTCACATATGTGAGACCCTGAATGGAATCAGCTCATCTGATATATTTAAAATAATATTCAATTTGCATAAAAAACACAGGAAACAACAAATGTTGGCAAGGATATGGAGAAAGGAGAACCCTCTTGCACTCTTGTTAGAAACGCAAACTGGTATAGCCAACAGTACGGAGGTTCTTCAAAAAGTTACAAACAGAACTACCCTACAATCTAGCAGTTGCACTACTAGGTATTTACCCAAAAATACAAAAATACCAATTCAAAGTGATACATGCAACCTGATGTTTACAGCATTATCTACAACAACCAAATTATGAAAACAGCCCAAGTGTCCATCAGCTGATGAATGGATAAGGAAGACGTGGTACGTATATATACAATGGAATATTACTCAGCCATAAAAAGAATGAAATCTTGCCATTTGCAACCACACGGATGGAGCTAGAGAGTATTATGCTAAATGAAATCAGAGAAAGACAGATACTATATGACTTCGCTCATATGTGGAATATAAGAAACAAAACAAACGAGCAAAGGGGAAAAAGAGAGAGAGAGAGGCAAACCAAGAAACAGACTCTTAACTATAGAAAACAAACTGGTGCTTACCAGAGGGGGGTGGGTGGAAGGATGAGTTAAATAGGTGATGGGGATTAAGGGGTGTACTTGTTGTGATGACCACTGGGTGTTGTAGAAGTGTTGAATCACTATATTGTACACCTGAAACTAATATTACACTGTATGTTTACTAACTAGAATTTAAATTAAAACTTAAAAAAAGAACATTCAAATAATTAAGATTAATTTTTCAGGGTGCCTGGCTAGCTCTGTCGATTGAGCGTACGATTCAATTTCAGCTCACGTCATGATCTTATGGTTCATTAGATCAAGCCCCACATTAGACTGTGCTGACAGCATGGAGCCTTCATGGGATTCTCTCTCTCCCTCTCTCTCTACCCCTCCCCAACTTGCACATGCTCTCTCTCTCTCAAAATGAATAAATAAACATTTTTTAAAAGATTAATTTTTCATTAACTTTGGAAAGTAGGGATATTAAATATAAACATAATTATAGAAAATAAGTTTACATTCCTCCCAGACCTGAGTTTGTGTACTCACTACATCTGGATGTCTCTGATTTTCTCCAAGACATTTTGCAAAATATTAGGTAAGGTTGTGTGATGGTACTCTATAGATTCTTGTTTCCTTTTCTTTCTTTCTTTCTTTCCTTTTTTTTTTTTTTTTTTTTTTTTTTTGCCATCTTAAGCATCCTCTGCTTGATTTTTGCATTTCCTTTAATAGATAAGTATCTTCTGATGCAATTGGAGAGAAATTTTTAAAACACTTTTTGGGAATCACCACCTGAAAACAGAAAGCCAGCAAACTGTCTAACACTTTCATAAACTCATTATAGTGGCTTTGCTTTGAGGGGATAGTACACTCATACAGAGAGAAAGGGAGAGGGAGAGAGGCAACAGTTAGGCACCATCTCTTACTCAGATATCCTTTCCTTGTACTTTGTCTTGCTGGGGAGTCTTGAAGGTAGTTGTTCTGGGTGGTCTATACTTTGCCCAGGTTCTAAGTAGGGATTCTAAAGAAGATTTAAGTGATCCTGAGGGTATAGAGAAGTAACAGGACCGAAAACCATAATTACAATGAAACAAGGTGTTCTGCCTAGAGAACTATAGTGATTTGCTAGACATAAATTCTGTAGTGGGAATACTGGTGGATCTGTCATACTATCAGTAAGATATATAGAGACACGGGCATTCCCTAAGAATCCATTTGAAATTATAGACACAGTCATCCATCTGTGTGACTGGTAAGCAGTGAACTTAGAGATTCTTTAAGAATCTCTAAGATTCTGTCAGGCATAGGATTGTGAGAAACATACTAGAGATACATGATACAGATACAACACAAAGCCTATTGTGGAAGAAGTTTATAGCAGAGTCAGCAGAGTGCACACAGTCCCCTAGGGTCTCATTATCCCATAGAGAGGTAAGCTTGGGTCAAGCTTGGTAGGACATTCTACAAATAGTGCTCCAGGAAAACACACACACACACACACACACACCCTGCACCAAGCCGCTCTTCATATTTACAGGGAAATGGGAGGGAGTAGAGAACACTAATCAACGGGAGTTTTTTATTTGCAGGAATGGCCATGAATACAAAAGGGATATTCTGTGGGACAATTGTCTAAAGGAGTTCAAACACTGGTGCTGGTATCTACTAGTAGTATTATAGCCCTTTGTGCTGAGACAGATCATTTCAGCTGACCCAGCTCTTTGTCAGGCTACTCAAGGGTAGAGGCGATTGCCTTTGCAATCCAGCACGTAAAGGGTTTGTCTCCCCTCACTTCAAAATCTGGGATTTAAAGTAAAGGCAATGCTTAGAAGGGAATGAGCCATTCATGCAGGCAGCTACCACTGAAAATTGAATGAATAGTATAGTGGGGACTGGGTCAGGAAATAAAATGTGCCATTATGAGAATTATATCAGATCTATAAAAAGTATAATCTCTGAGATAAAATCCAGAGTATTCTAGAAATTTTTGGTTGCCATTATCTTCATTCTTTGGGAAGTAGGGTTTCCCAGGTCAGTCCTTGAGCTAAGCACAGATATTCTAAGTATGGTCCGAGGCATGTGTGTCATGTGGAACTGGCCCAGAACACTTCTACTTATATCCTATTGGCCAGATTTTACTCACCTGAGCACACTAACTTATAGAAGGCTGGGAAATGAATTCCTCTTTCTAAATGGACCGTGTGCCCAGATTAAAAATTCTATGGCAGTCTAGGCCAAACTCCAATTCTTCTTCTTAAAAAAGAATTTGTTGTGAGTGGCTCAGTTGGTTAAGTGTCGATTCTTGATTTCGGCTCACATCATGATCTCCTGGTCATAAGATTGAGCCCCATGTTGGCCTCCAGCCCCACATCAGGCTCCAGCCCCACACTGGGCTCTGTGTTGACATTGAGGAGCCTGTTTAGCATTCTTTCTGTCCCTCTCTCTCTCTCCCTCTCTCTCTGCCCCTCTCCAGCTCGCACATGCATTCTCTCTCTCTCTAATATAAATAAAATGTGCTGAGTGTGGAGCTCACTTAAGATTCTCTCTCTCTCTCAAAAAATTTTTTTTGTTTAAAAAAAAAGAATTTGTTATACAAATGTAGGGGTCTCTCATGGAACCAAAATTCAGGAAGCCTACCAGGACGAATTAGGACCTTGAATAGGGACTTGTCAGAAACCAAACCAAGGCAATTGTTCTCTTTATCTTTCTAGGGGCATAAAGGGCCTCAACTATGCCTTTCTCAGCAGACCAGCCCTTTAATTGTTCATCAGCACACTTTCACTCATGAAATATTGACTGAGCACTTACCATGGACCAGGACTGTTCCATGCACTGGGGACAGAGAAAGAAATAAAACAGACAGAAATATGTATTCCCAAAATGTCATCCATGCCCCTCCAGTCTATGTGTCCTTGTAACTGCAAGAATCTAATTTTTGGACTTCCTGTTTCTATTTCTCAATTCCAATTCTTCCATAGGATTAAGTGGAGTTCTTAAAACTCCAAAGAAAATTGGTTTCAAGTTAGAATAGTTCAGTCTCCTGAAATAATATCAGCAGAGGGAACCACTGAGCCTCAAGTACATCGAAAGAGGGTTCTGGAGCCCAGCCAGACCTCTTTTCTGACTTACGTGTTCCAGGTGTCCCTTCAGCTGTGCAGAGAGAGTTATTTCTGAGGTTTCAGTTGAGCCCTGGGAGCTGGGAGTCATCAGGCCAGTGGTGAGATGGCTGGCCTCCATGCAAAACATGGAGAAAGAAAGAAAAATTAGTATCCACTGGGAAACTAAAGTAGAAAACCAAACATAAAGTGCAAATAAAACGTCAGTCTAAAGGGAACAAGCTGAGACAAAAAACAAGTATAAGGAAATGAGACAACAGGAAGCAACAAGATGAGTAAGTTTGGAAGGTATATTATTCAAGATTAAATCCACAGGAAGAACAGACATTAGAACTGGTTGATCCAGTGATCCAGTGATGTCATGAGACGCATCTCATTCTTCACTCAGAGTTATAGGATGGCTGCCTGTAGCAATCAACATTACATGCTTCCCACATGTAGTGGGAGAAAAAGAATGGCTTTCCATAGCTCTTTCTCAAGTACAGAACTTTCCTAGAAATCTTCAGGAAACCTCTCTTAGTGCTTATTAGAACTAGGTCACATTAGATTGCTTTTAGCCACTTTCACCATAGGCACTTTTACCATAGGCACTTTTTCTCCTGAGAAGACATTTAGCAATATCTGGAGACATTTTTGATTGTCACAACTGGAAGAAGGGGCCACTACTGGCATCTAGTGTCAGGGATACAACTAAACATTCTCCAATGCACAGGACAGCCCCCACAAGCGTCTGACTCTTGATTTCAGCTCAGACCATGATCTCACAGTTCGTTAGTTTGAGCCCCGTTTCAGACTCTACACTGACAGCTTGGAGCCTGCTTGGGATTCTCTCTTTCTCTCCTCTCTCTCTCTGCCCCTCCCCTGCTCTCTCTCTCTCAAAAATAAAAAAATAAACATTAAAAAAAAAAAGAATATTGAGACTGGGAAATCCTGTTTTAGACCAAGTAGACCCACTCCTCTGAAGCACCAAGACTAGGTGAGGGAGGGGTACATACCAGAGAAAGTCTGATAATGAGACTTTCAGAGAGGTAGAAGATGGAAAAAAATGGCCTGTTCAAAAGCCAAAGGAAAATTTTAAGGAAGATATGGCCAGTATAATCAAAGACTGTAGAGAGGTCAAGTATGTTTATGACTAAAAATCATCCATTGGATTCATCCATAAAGGTGTTACTTGTTACCTTTGCCCAAGAAGTTCCAGGAGGGTGGTAGGAGCCAAAGTTAGGCTGATATAGAATGAGTGAGAGATGGTAGTCAAGAGACTTTAATTATGGTATAGGCAAATCATTCAAAAAGCTTGCGTGTGAATGAAAGGAAAGAGAGAAGTAGATGAAGGGGTCAGGAAATCATTTGTTTTTAAATTATGAAGAGACAGGATCATTTTTAAAAAGTTTTTATTTATTGGGGCACTTGGGTGGCTCAGCTGGTTAAGTGTCTAACTTTGGCTCAGATCATGGTCTCATGGTTCATGAGTTCAAGCCCCACATCAGGCTCTCTGCTGTCAGCACAGAGCCCACTTCAGACCCTCTGTCCCCTCTCTCTCTGCCCTTCCCCTGCTCACTCTCTCTCTCTCTCCCAAAATAAATGAGTAAAAAAAAGTTGCTATTTATTTATTTTGGGAGAGAGAGAGAGAGAGAGAGAACACTGATGGCATAGAGCCTGCTTAGGATTCTCTGTATTCTTCTCTCTCTGCCCTTCCTGCGCTATCTCTCTCCCCCTCTCTCTCTCAAAAATAAATAAACTTTAAAAAAATAAAAGTAAAACTAATTTAAAAAACAATAAAGTAAAATGCTGATCAGAAAGATCCAAAGGAGTGAAATGTAATAGATCAATAAAAATGAGCCTGGTCTCTGAGAATGTCATCTACAGCAGTGCTTCTCAAACTTTATATATGCATGTGAGTCACCTGGAGATCTTGTAATCACCCCTGGGATTCTATTGAATGCATATTCTGATTCAGTGAATCTGGATTGGGGCTTACAATTCCACATCTCTTTTTTTTTCTAAGTTTATTTTACTTATATTTGAGAGAGAGAGAGAATATGTGAGCAAGCTAGGGACAGAGAGGGACTGTGAGATCATGACCTGAACCAAAATCAAGAGTTGGACGCTTAACCAGCTGAGCCACCCAGACACTCCTTGAGTTTACATTTCCAACCAGCTCCCAGGTGATATTATCAGTGCTGCTGGTCCATGGACCCGACTTTGAACAGTAAGAATTTAGACCAGCAGTTCTCAGCCTTAAGTATGCACCAGAATCACCTTGGGTGCTTGTTAAAACAGGTTGTTGGGCCTCACTCCCAGAGTTTCTGATTCAGTACATCTGGGATTGGGCACGAGAATTTTTTTTTATTTTGGGACGTTTATTTATTTTTGGGACAGAGAGAGACAGAGCATGAACGGGGGAGGGGCAGAGAGAGAGGGAGACACAGAATCGGAAACAGACTCCAGGCTCTGAGCCATCAGCCCAGAGCCTGACGCGGGGCTCGAACTCACGGACCGCGAGATCGTGACCTGGCTGAAGTCGGACGCTTAACCGACTGCGCCACCCAGGCGCCCCGAGAATTTACATTTCTAACAAGCTCCAAGGTGCTGCTGATGCTGCTTGCCCAGGGATCATACTCTGAGAATCACTGATTTACTGTATGTATAGAGAAAATCACCTTCAAAGAGAGATCACTTCACCACTGAGAAAATAAGGAAAAGGCAAACACTGACAGGGCTGCAGATAAGTTTGTAGATTTTGGGGGGAGGTAGGATGCTAAAGAATTTCCTGCCTATTGGCCTGTATCTTCTCTGTGAAGTAGGAGTGAAATCATCAGCTGAAAGCAAGAGAGAGGAGGATGGAATAAGGAACATAAGTATTAGGTGAAGCTTAATGCCCTCCAATTAACTCTCCTCATAACACCATACAAAAAGTCTATCTATTTTGTTACTTATTAAAGGAATGTTTGCAATTAATTCATCCCGACAAGTTGACCAGGAAGTTATGTGGGGCAGTGGAAGAATTAGCAAGATTTTCCTTTAGCTGGTTAACTGGAAACTCCTGCTTCGGAAATTTCCATGCTTGAATATTGTTGACCATGTACTTTGATGTAGAAATTTAGGAATTCAATTGGTTTTAAAAGGCAGAGTGACATAGAATTTACTAAGGGATAGACTCTAGAATGAGAGGCTCTGATTTCTAATCCTGCCTCACCACATATTAGCGGTGTTGGGCAAGTGTGTTAACTTCTCTTGGCTTCAGTGTCTCACCTGTAAAACGGGGACATGAATGGGAATGGTACCTATCTCACAGAGTTTGGGGAGAATTAAATAAGATTATGCAGTAAGTACTTCTGCCCAATGTGTGTCATAGGAAATGCTTCAAGTCAGTTTTTCTCTTTGAATCTGTTTCATGAAGATCTTGTGGGAGGATCGAATTAAATCAAATCTAGAGCTACACCCAACTTCATCTACAACTCTAGGTGACCATTCAGGAGAAGTTGTAGAAAATATATATATTGTTGTTACTGTAATAGCTAACATTTATTGAGCCATTTTTTGTGTGTGCTAAGTATTGTTTTAAGCCCTTTACACATATGAATTCAGGTGATCCTCACAATAGCTCCATGAGATGGGTTCTATTATTATCCCTATTTTGTAGGTGACACTTGAAGAAAATAAGTTGCTCAAAGTCACACAGAAAATAAGTGGTGGGTTTTGATCCCAAACAGTCTAAATCCAGGGCTATGCTCTCAACCATGCCATAATGTAGTCTTTTGAGGGCTCTGTAATGTGAATTCAGTTCAGATTAAGTGTCAAGTAAGTGGGTCAAGTGCGGTAGCTTTCTTCTTTTTTAATACTATAGAGCTTAAAAACTTTTTGTTTTAATGTTAATTTATTCATGGGAGACAGAGAGACAGAGCATGAGTAGGGGAGGGGCAGAGAGAGAGAGAGGGAGACACAGAATCTGAAGCAGGCTCCAGGCTCTGAACTGTTAGCACAGAGCCTGACACAGGGCTCAGACCCACGATCTGTGCAAGATCATAATCTGGGCTGAAATTCGACACCCAACTGACTAAGCCACCCAGGCAACCCTGAAATGGCTAACTTCCATTTGGTATTAATGAATTTTGGGATTCCAGAATCTAGGATATGGTTTCAGGAACAACCTCTTTCAGTTTTGTTCAGATCCCAAGTGGTGATCTCTAGGGTGTAGTACCAATTAAACAGAGATTAGCTTTAAGCATATTACTTCACACAAACTCTCAATAGTCTCCTATTTAGGTTGCCAACTACTTATTCTTATTCAACTGGACTATTATACTTAAAAAAGTATAGTTTATGGGGAATTAAAATTATAATACTGGTCACTATTTGTCTATTTTATGCTGGGTTCCTTGTATGCTTAATACAATAGCTCTGCAAAGGTAAATACTAATACTATTTTTTTCCTTTTTTTTTTCAACATTTTTATTTATTTTGGGACAGAGAGAGACAGAGCATGAACGGGGGAGGGGCAGAGAGAGAGGGAGACACGGAATCGGAAACAGGCTCCAGGCTCTGAGCCATCAGCCCAGAGCCTGACGCGGGGCTTGAACTCACGGACCACGAGATTGTGACCTGGCTGAAGTCGGACGCTTAACCGACTGCGCCACCCAGGCACCCCTCTATTTTTTTAATATTTACTTTTAAGAGAGAGAAAGAGAGACAGAGTATGAGCAGGGGAGGGACAGAGAGAGAGGGAGACACAGAATCTGAAGCAGGCTCCAGGCTCTGAGCTGTCAGCACAGAGCCTGACATTGGGTTCAAACTCATGAACCTTGAGATTATGACCCACGCCAAAGTCGGATGCCTAACCGACTGAGCCACCCAGGTGCCCCTAATAGATAAGAATAGAAGTTAAAAATTTGCTGGGAGTCAAGGAAGTTTTCCTATTTCCTACATTTTAGAACAAAATTAATTACTTCCAGAAACATGGTGTAGGGTTGTCTGGGTGGCTCAGTCAGTTAAGCCTCTGACTCTTGATTTCAGCTCAGTTCATGATCTCACAGTTTTGAGTTTGAGCCCCACATCAGGCCCTGTGCTGGCAGCACAGAACCTGCTTGGGATTCTCTCTCTCCCTCTCTCTCTGCCCCCTCCCGCTCAGCACCCTCTCTACTACAGCATAGTAAAGAGAGGAGGAAACAAATCAATAAACAAACATACACTACAACACAATAAAATCGCAGGAGAAGTGACAACATCATTGAGATTAGATCTGTGGGAAAAGATTCAGAAGATGAAGTGAGGTAAGGAAATGTCACAATTGTAGATTGATTAGATGGAGATGATGGTAGGGAGTGAGAGGGGCAGGGAAATTCTGTTTAAAAGACATTTCTTCCACCTCATCTGGTAATGAAATGATTTCCCTATGTTCTTTTCAGAAGCTTGAGTCTCATAGACTTTTCAGTGAGTGACTCTTTTGGACATGTTTCATGGGATAGAGTACAATGAATTCTTCCCTCTACCTCCTCTTCAACAAACACACTTTCCTACCCAAAATTAAGTTCATCTGGTCAATACCCTTGCCTTTGGGCAGGATGGTCTCTGCTATTCCAGTTCCCTAGGATAGGCCATTCCCATCACACTATGGGATAGGCAACTCCCACCCCAGTCCTAGGACTGTTGAAATGGGACAGATAACTAATACACATTGAACACTCACTATATACAATAGCTTGGAAGTTATTCAATGATAGAGCCAAACTAGACTGGCTCCAATATGATTGCCTCAGCTCCCCAGCTTTGATATCATGATACAAATCCACTGAGACCTTATCTAGATATAGCCATCTTAGGAGATATCCTGAAGCCAGACACCAGGATTTCATCTAGAGGCCAGTTGAACTCACCTATCATTCTCGGATTTTGCCCAAAATATAGGCAACTCATCATTTAACCTCTATATCTCCCATTCTTTTTTTCTTTTCTTTTCCATACTTCCAAACCAAAACCACTTTATTCTCTCTTTCCTGACTCATCATCCCACTGCTCCCTTGCCTAAATTGCTTTTCCACTGTGCCTTCTGGGTATTTATTTCCATTATAAACAAACTTTCCCACACTCTTCTCTCCTATATTCTTCCCTCCCTCCTTTCCTTCTTGTCTTATCCTGAAAATCCTATTCCGGTTGCTATCCTGTTGAAGTTAGGGGGCTTGTGGTCTCCCATAATCCACACAGGATAGGGGTTGAGGGAATTTTGAATTTTTCTCATTTCCATTATTGCCAAACCAGTATTCCTCTCAGGTGGGTAAAAATCCCTCTACTACTTTCTCTCTTATCTTCCAGTTTATGGTTACTGTTCTACATTTATAAGAATAGCATGTAGTACTAGGCTCCTATCTACCTCTAAATCCCATATTGTGCCAGCACTCTGATAACTTTCTTTTGGAAGAACCATTAAACCCCTAAACCTCACACTTCCATGACTTTCTCAACTCAAGTGACATACATCCTTCACTCCAGGTCAACCAGACTCACACATGACCATGCTAGAAACTGCTCCACATGAGAAATCTCTGACTCTAATGTACCTACCATTCTCTGTCTTCCACCTTTTACCTGCTCTAACTTTCATTACTATTGTTCTTAGGTCATACAGAGAGACCTATAGTTTATTTTCATTTTCCATATTTATTGAGGTTTAACTGTTAAATACTTATAGCTTCTTGATCTTTCTTCTTTTCCCCACCCACCAGCCCCATTGTTGCCTCACTTCTTTCACTCTTTAGTCTAACCTCCATGGCTTGTCACCTCAGCTATTCTTTCAGAACTGTCACCTCCCTCACATCCCTTCCTTCTTCAATCAACCTACACATTAAAACACCATCTCTAAAATAAATTCTGTGCCCTTTTCTCTGCCCCATACCAAGAATGATGAGAAATGCCATGAAGATGGATGCTGCTAACAAATTTCTGGATCTGCAGGTGCAGAGTAATGCTCAAGAACCTTATACTTTGTCCTTGGTCAGTCCCCTCCTATTCTTCTCTCCCACCATCCCAAGCTTCCCCCACTCACCTCCAGCCCCCTGAAGTCCAGAGCTACCCACTCTGCAGCTCACTCTTGACTAGTTTTGAAATCACTTTCATGTTATACCTTTGTTCAGATCTTCTTTTGGTCAGTTTTAGTCATTTTTATTTTCCCCAAATCTTTCACTTAATCTAAATTTCTGACATAACACATATTTCTTTTAATTTACATATGCAGAAGAAATGTGACAAAATCATAGAGAAGCAGATAAGAGAAGGGATAAAAAGTATGATATTGCCCCTCCTTTTGAAGCACCCATCCTCAGTTATCTGAATTGATAGTCTTTTTCTACTTAAGCTAGTATGAGTTGGATTTCTGTCACGACCAGAAGTATCTTAACTAATGTTTATATATCTTGTGTATGCTCTGTTTATCTTTTTCTTCTATGTTTCATAAGAATCACAGACTCAGTGTCTTCCCTCATTATTCATATTTGAGTGAGGATAAGTCTAGGTCAGCAAGCTAGAGCCCATGGGCCATAACTGGCCAGCCACCTGTTTTGAAATTTACAGCCCACAACCTGAGAGATGTTTTTATATTTTTAAATGATTACATTTTAGATGGTTATATAAGTATCTGTATAATAGTCTTGATTGTGTCTTTTGGCCCACAAAGCCTAAAATATTTACCTCTCTGGCCCTTTAAGAAAAACCTTGCCAACCCCTGATTTAGATAGACATGATAATTGACTAAAAATATCATGTCTTTATTTTTCTTGGGTCCCTCACTATTTACCTGGCTGCTGTGGGAGTCCTTCATTATGTGGGTTTAAATCACCAGTTCAGTGTTTCAGCATCCTGCACAGGGTTGAGAGGAAGTCAGAGTCATGGGTCTTCTTATTCAGAACTTTGTCTTGGTAGAAATTTTCCCATTGTTTGTTCAAATTGCTGCCGTAGGTAACAGTTTTTGGTATCAATTTTCTGTTTGGCCTGGTTTCTGCTTTTGGGACAGGTGTATGACTTCCTTCCTGGCTGTTTTGTAAGTTGCGCTGAGGGTAGCTGCCTCACAGGGTCAGTTGTCCCTGAAAATAAAGAAACTTCTTCCAGCGTTGAGATGAGCTACCTGCTCTAATGAGAGGTACAGTCAGGGAAAGATGTCCCCACAGTTTTGTTTTGTTTTGTTTTGTTTTCATGGCCTCCTTTTCTAAATTCTGCAACGGCCTTCAGGTGCTATTTATCTGCAGCATCAAAAGAGTTTCCAAGTAATAATGGCCTCAATCCCTCCAAAAAACAGTTTTTTCTAGGAGATTTTGTTTTTTAGATTAGTAGGTACTAGTGTGGCTCTGCCAGGATTTCCTCTGCTTAGTTTTCATGATACTACACTACTCTCTTGAGAATGATATGTATGGGTTTTTGCCTTACATTGAGTCCTAGGTGGCCATTATCTACCAAAAATTCTTCTATGATTGTGGAATATATCCACATCTCCCTTCCATCATTTCATCATTGGTGTTATTTTCTTTGATTATTTCAATCAGCTCCATAGAGATAGGGGAGTAGGTGTATATGTCTTTCACCCACTCTCAATTGTTGGAGGGTAACAACAAGCTCATTAAAGACAGAAAACTTTTGTCAGACTAGCACCTAGGACCTGAAAAAGGCATAGTTCATGTCCTAGCAGTAAAGTCATGAATGACATGGAAATGATATGAACTGATTCTTAGGGGAGGGACTGAGAAGTCTGCAAAAAAGGCATTATTGATTGGCTCCACTAATGCCAAGTGAAAGGTCCAGAGCTAAGCAGGAAAGATTAGCACTTCATTCCAAATAGCCCATGATGCTTTTCCCTTCCCCAAAGGTAGCAATGATGGGTCAAGAACACATCCTGGGCGATAGGATGAAAACAGAACAAGAAGAATCTACTGGGATTTGTTTCAGCTAGGGCAGTTGTACAGAGAACTTGACAGCACTCAAGTGATCACCTTTTGTCAGGGTCTGCTGTCAGTAAGCAATCTTCTGTTGCACAGCAGGCTAGTGGGATGCTCTTGATGAAATATGTTCCAGTGATCTCTGGAAGTTCCATTTAAGAGAACCATACACCTTAAAGATAACTGGGATATTTCATATCAAAATAATTTTAAATCATGCTGTGACAAAGACTCGCATTCTGACCTTGATTCTGATGGAAGCAGCACAAACTTTAAATAAAAGCTCTGTTGCAGAGATGTAGGATATGTGAGAAGAACCATGTTTAGGAATGAGCTTGCCGGGAAATCAACTTCCAGAATAGCAGAATGAGGACCTCAGTGAAACTTGCTTTTCCACAAAAACAATGAAGATACTGGCAAAACAACTAAAGTGAACCATTTTAGAATTTTGGAAATTAACCAGAACCACAGAACAAACTAGAAGTCATCTATTGAAGAGAAACTACTGAACTTCGGTTAGAAAGTGGGATCTGGGGTATTTTAACTTGTGGATGGGATGCTATTTCCATCCACCCTCCATTCCCAGCTCACTTTGTGGTAAAAAAAAGTCAGCAGTCTCATGACCAATGGAGAGGACTGACCTCTTGTGGAGCTCAGTTAAAAGCAACATCCTCAGAGCACAGACAGTGTCTTTGTCCAAACTTTGCAGCTCTCTGGAAAATCTTTCTTTAGGTTGTTCTGGCTGTTTGATTTAACTCAGAATTCTTTCAGCTCAGTAGAAAGAAAAAAAAAAGAAAAGCCCTACTCCCAGGGCATCTTCAAAAATAATAGCCATCTACTGACAACATTGCTGCTGCGTAAGTCTTTGCTTTTTTGGTTGCAGTTAGCAAGAGACAGGATAGGAATTTTAGAGTACATCCTGCAGAACTGGATAACCATAGGGAACTCTGAAAAGCTACATCATATTCCAGGGAATCTGAAAGACTGTGTAGGGGCACCTGGCTGGCTCAGTCGGTACAGCGTGCGACTCTTAATCTCAGCGTTGTGAGTTTGAGCTGAAAGGGCGGGCCTACGCCGGCCGACTCCATCTTGTTTTGTGTCCTTCATCTAGACCACGCCTCCTCCCCTTGAGTAACCTCCCGCTCATCCATTCAAACTTCCTGATCAAAACACGCCCAGCGACCTGCGTAACAGGACTCTGACCCTTCCCCAGCCAATCAGCCGAGGCCACGCCCCTTCCCCAGCCAATCGGCTGCCCCTAGACCCCTATAAAACCTTTGTGCTTTTGAAACTCGCTCTCTCTCCCTGGTATCTCACCGCTGCGTCGGTGCAGGTAGGGGACTGAGCTCCAGCTAGCTCGAATAAAGGCTCTTTTGCTTTTGCATCGGACTCAGCTCCCTGGTGGTCTTTGGGGATCACGAATTCTGGGCATAACATTTGGGGGCTCGGTCCGGGATCCCCAAGACCCCCGAGGGACCCCCGACCTGGAGAGCCTGACTGGCCATGGTTAGTGTCTGTCCGTTTATTCTGTCTTTTCTGTGTGAGCTCTTTTCTGGAATTCTGGTAGTGCCCGACGCGGTCTAAGTGGACGCACTGGAGGACCACGGGCCGGGAGTTTCGGAAGACGTTCCGATTCTCCCTTCTGGAGGGACGTGGAATCCCCTCAAAGGTCTGAGACAAGGCGGGTCGCTCCTGCTAGCCGGCGTGAGGCCCTCGTCTTTGGAGGGACGTGGAATCCCCTCATCGGTTTCGGAGGGACGTGGAATCCCCTCATCGGTTTTGGAGGGACATGGAATCCCCTCAAAGGTCTAAGCTAGCTTGCAGTTTTGCTTCCATGGAATTGGAAGACTTTCTAGGGGCCCTCTGTTTGTCTGGTTTTGTGTTTCTGTTTTGTTCTGTGGACTTACTGGACGGACGTTATGGGACAGACTCAGACTACTCCTCTAAGTATTATGATTGATCACTTTAAGGATGTGAGGGGAAGAGCTAACAACCTCAGTGTGGAAGTCCGAAAGGGTCGGTTGCAGTTTTTTTGTTCTAGCGAGTGGCCAACTTTCAATGTCGGATGGCCACCAGAGGGGACCTTTGACCTCCCTACCATCCACCAAGTCAGGAGTATCATCTCTCGGCCTAAGATGGGTCATCTTGATCAGCTCCCTTACATTATCACTTGGCAGGACCTTGTAGAAGACCCACCCTCTTGGCTTAAGCCCTTCCTAGCCCTGCTCCCTCTGGAGCCAAAACCCATTCTTGCTTTGCAGGGGACAAAGAAGAAGAAAAGTCTTATCCAGCCTTCAGCACCCCTCTACCCTGTCTTACAGGGGGGTACTGAAGAAGAATTAATTTTTCCTCCCCCGTATAACCCCTCTAGGATGCCGGAAGAACACCATCCCCCCCCTCCGGGGGAGGCAGACGCTGTTCCGAGAGCGGGAG
The DNA here is from genome assembly GCF_018350155.1 of Leopardus geoffroyi. NCBI lineage: Eukaryota > Metazoa > Chordata > Mammalia > Carnivora > Felidae > Leopardus > Leopardus geoffroyi. Next base: position 25,343,416 of record NC_059330.1, on the reverse strand, counting down.
GCGGAAACGCTCCAGTGGGAAGCCCGCCCTTTACCAAAGGGCTCAGAGGGAGCAATCCGCCTCCACCGCCGACTCCACTCTTCTGCCTCTGCGAGCCACCGGACCCCCAGACGCGGAGGGGAATCAGCCCCATCACTATTGACCTTTCGCCACTAGTGACCTCTACAATTGGAAAGCTCAGAATCCTAAGTTTTCCGAGAAACCGGCAGGGCTTATTGATTTATTAGACTCTGTTCTTTTTACCCATCAGCCCATGTGGGACGATTGCCAGCAGCTTTTGCAGGTCCTGTTCACGACTGAAGAAAGAGAAAGAATCCTCAATGAGGCCCGAAAACTAGTTCCGGGCGCAGACGGGAATCCCACCACCAACCAGGCTCAGATAGATGCCTTCTTCCCCTTAACTCGGCCCCAGTGGGATTTCAACACGGCAAAAGGTAAGGAGAGGCTCCGGGTCTACCGCCAGACTCTAATGGGGGGTCTCCGAATGGCTGCTAGAAAGCCAACCAATTTGGCCAAGGTAGGAAATGTACAACAGGGAAAAGATGAATCTCCGGCTGCCTTTTTAGAACGGATCATGGAGACATTCCGTACCTATACCCCCATGGATCCAGAGGCTCCGGAAAGCAAGGCAGCTGTTATCATGGCCTTTGTAAACCAATCGGCCATAGACATTAGGAGAAAATTACAGAAAATAGATAGACTAGGAGAAAAAAGTCTGCAGGACTTACTGGTGGTAGCTGAAAAGGTATATAATAACCGGGAGCCTCCTGAGGACAGGCAGGCTCGCGCCATGGTGGCTGCCAGCAGTAAGCAGACTCGAGACCTGGCTGGCCAGAATACTACTAGCTACCACTGCTGACTTCCCCGAGGAACGAGACCGCCGTCTCCGGCAGCTGGCAGACAACGCAAGAAAAGGTAAAGGAACCACCAAGGGGGGGAAGCAGAGGCTGCAGAAGGATCAGTGTGCATACTGCAAGGAGATAGGGCATTGGGCCCGAGATTGTCCAAAAAGGGCCGGTAGGAAGGGAAGCAAGACTGATCGAGTAAAAGCCCTAGAGCTAGATGAACTAAGTGATTAGGGGAGTCGGGGTTCGGACCCTCTCCCCGAACCCAGGGTAACTCTTAAAGTGGAGGGGACCCCTATTGACTTCCTTGTCGACACCGGAGCACAACATTCGGTCCTCCGCACCCCACAAGGAAAACTAGCCAACAAGAAGTCCTGGGTACAAGGGGCAACTGGTATGAGCCAGTATTCATGGACTACCCGAAGAACAGTAGATTTGGGAACGGGCCGGGTATCCCACTCCTTTATGGTAATACCAGAATGCCCCTACCCGCTGTTAGGATGGGATTTACTGACCAAGATTGGAGCTCAGATAACTTTCAGACAAGGGGGGCCTCAGGTCACCGATGGCAAGGGCCACCCCATCCAGGTACTGACCATGAAACTGGAGGCGCTCCACCACCTCCTCCACCAGGAGGCGCTCCAGAGAGAGGATAATATAGACAGATGGCTACAAGAATTCCCCTCGGTTTGGGCAGAGACGGGGGGGATAGGACTAGCCGCTCATAGGACCCCAGTCTTGGTAGAGCTCAAGCCAGGAGAGAGTCCAGTAAGGATCAAACAATACCCCATGTCTCACGAGGCCCGGAAGGGGATCCAGCCACACATCTGGAGACTACGAAGCCTAGGAGTACTAGTTCCTTGCCAGTCTGCCTGGAACACCCCCCTACTGCTGGTCAAAAAGCCTCACACAAATGACTATCGACCGGTACAAGACCTCCGGGAAGTAAATAAGAGGGTCGCGGACACACACCCAACTGTTCCCAACCCATATACTCTCTTGAGCTCCTTGGCACCCTCCAGGGTCTGGTATACTGTACTAGATTTAAAGGATGCCTTCTTCAGTCTGCCGCTGGCACCCCAGAGCCAACCCTTGTTCGCCTTTGAGTGGCATGATCCGGAGGAGGGCTACAGTGGGCAACTCACCTGGACACAGCTACCTCAGGGATTCAAAAATTCACCCACCATCTTCGACGAGGCACTACACGAGGACTTGGGTGAGTACAGAAGGGAGCACCCTGGCCACACCCTCCTACAGTACGTAGATGACATCCTGATTGCTGCCGACACAGCCAAAGACTGTGAGAGAGGGACCCAGGACCTGCTGGCTACCCTGGGGGCCTTAGGGTACCGGGCATCTGCAAAGAAGGCTCAGATATGCAGGGAGAGGGTAAGTTACCTGGGATATATCCTGGAGGGCGGACAGCAGCGGTTATCAGATGCCAGAAAAGAAACTGTCCTAAAGATCCCTACTCCCACCTCCCAAAGAGAAGTGAGGGAATTCCTAGGATCAGCCGGCTACTGCCGCCTCTGGGTTCCAGGTTTTGCTGAGATTGCCAAGCCCCTATATGAAGCTACCAAAGAGGGGAAAACATTTAAATGGACTGAAAAAGAAGAAATTGCCTTTAATCAGTTAAAAAAGGCCCTCTTAAGTGCCCCAGCCCTGGGCCTACCAGACATTACGAAACCCTTCCACCTCTTTGTAGACGAACATAAGGGAATAGCAAAAGGGGTTCTAACTCAAGCCTTAGGCCCCTGGAACCGCCCAGTGGCTTACCTGTCTAAGAAACTAGATCCAGTGGCTGCCGGCTGGCCGCCATGCCTAAGAATTATTGCGGCGACAGCACTCCTAGTCAAGGATGCAGACAAACTGACCCTAGGACAGGAAATCTGGATCACGACCCCACACGCCATTGAAGGAGTCCTGAAACAGCCTCTGGATAGATGGATGAGCAATACACGTATGACTCATTACCAGAGCCTCCTACTCAACCCTCCACGAGTGCGGTTCCACCCCAGTGCAGCCCTCAATCCTGCAACCCTGCTGCCCGACCCTGACCTAGGTGCTCCACTACATGACTGTGCGGGAATCCTGGAACAAGTACATGGATTCCAGATGGACCTGACCGACCAGCCCCTCCCCAATGCCGAGGCTACTTGGTTCACTGATGGCAGCAGCTTTGTGCAAGACGGACACAGGTATGCGGGTGCAGCGGTGGTCACCGAAACGGACACTGTATGGGCAGAGGCTCTACCCTCCGGAACGTCAGCCCAGCGAGCAGAGCTCATAGCCCTCACCAAGGCGCTGATGCTGGGAGCTGGAAAACGGCTTAACATCTACACAGACAGCTGTTATGCATTTGCCACAGCTCATATTCATGGGGCAATTTATCAGGAGAGGGGGTTACTGACGGCAGAAGGACGGACTATAAAAAATAAGCAGGAGATACTTAACCTGCTTACGGCCTTATGGCTTCCTGCCAAGCTAGCCATTATCCACTGCCAAGGGCACCAAAAAGCTGATAACCCAGTAGCTAGAGGTAATCGAAAGGCTGACCAGGCAGCCAAGGCAGTAGCCCTTACTCCAGTCCCCACCATGACCATACAACTACCAGACCCGGGAGACCCAGTTTTACCAGACCAGCCCAAGTACTCCCAGGAGGAGTTACAGCGGATCAAGAAACTCCCCATGGCCCAGGAGATAAAGGGATGGTGGTATACACCTAACAAGGAGCTCGTGCTGCCAGACCAGCTCGGAGTCTCAATATTAGAGCACATGCATCGGTCTACTCACATGGGGGCCCGAAAATTAAAAGACTTAATCCGACATGCCGGAATCAAGATTCACCAACTGGACACCAAAATAGAGCAAGTTGTATCTGCCTGCAAGACCTGCCAACTCACCAACGCGAGAGCCACATCAAATAAAAAAGGAACCAGGCTCAGAGGCACCAGACCGGGAGCCCAATGGGAAGTCGACTTCACTGAAGTCAAACTAGGAAAGTATGGTTATAAATATCTTTTAGTATTTACAGACACCTTCTCTGGCTGGGTGGAGGCATACCCAACCAAGCATGAAACGGCTCAGACGGTGGCTAAGAAGCTACTAGAAGACATCTTACCCAGGTATGGTTTTCCTGCCATGGTAGGATCAGACAGTGGGCCAGCTTTTATCTCGCAGGTAACACAGGCAGTAGCCAAGGCGGTGGGGGCGAACTGGAAATTACATTGTGCTTATACGCCCCAGAGCTCAGGACAGGTAGAAAGAATGAATAGAACCCTAAAAGAGACCCTTATCAAATTAACCATGGAGACTGGCGGGGACTGGGTGACTCTCCTACCTTATGCCCTTTACCGGGTTAGAAACACTCCTTACACTCTGGGTTTTACTCCCTATGAGATCATGTTTGGCAGGCCACCCCCTGTTATTCCCAGCCTTCGAGCTGAACTTATTGCTGAGTTTAAAGATCAAGAACTTTTTCTTTCCTTGAGAGGGCTCCAGAGGGCGCATGAGGACATTTGGCCGCGCCTCCGTGCCATCTACAAGGCTGGCCCGACCCCGACACCTCATCAGTACAGGCCGGGAGACTGGGTCTATGTCAAGAGGCACCACCAAGAGACCCTCGAGCCACGCTGGAAGGGACCCTACATCGTGGTGCTGACAACCCCCACCGCTCTCAAAGTAGACGGCATCGCGACCTGGGTCCATCACACCCACGTTCGGCCAGCGGACCCCTCCTCGATCCGGAAGGACTTCGTCACACGATGGGCCATCAGTCGGGACCAACACAACCCGCTCAAGCTCAAGCTATAGCGCATTCGATCCACCTAATATTGGTAACTCTGTCAACTCTGCTTGTCATTGCTCATGCTGCCGGGAGTCCCCACGCCCCCCAGAACATCACCTGGCAGATCATAGACACCAGCTCGGGGACAATACTTAATCAGACCTCCCAGAGCCACCCCAGGGACACATGCTTCCCAGAACTTAGCGTAAAACCTCCAAACTCTGTTCCCCTTGTCACCATAAATGCGGCTGTTCCCATGATTGGGTCCGTAAGCTACATGACAAGGGGGGAATGAAAGGGCGGGCCTACGCCGGCCGACTCCATCTTGTTCTGTGTCCTTTACCTAGACCACGCCTCCTCCCCTTGAGTAACCTCCCGCTCATCCATTCAAACTTCCTGATCAAAACACGCCCAGCGACTCTGACCCTTCCCCAGCCATTCGGCTGCCCCTAGACCCCTATAAAACCTTTGTGCTTTTGAAACTCGCTCTCTCTCCCTGGTATCTCACCGCTGCGTCAGTGCAGGTAGGGGACTGAGCTCGAGCTAGCTCGAATAAAGGCTCTTTTGCTTTTGCATCGGACTCGGCTCCCTGGTGGTCTTTGGGGATCACGAATTCTGGGCATAACAGAGCCCCACATTGGGTGTAGAGATTACTTAAAAATAAAATCTTTAAAAACAAAAGAAAGAAAGAAAGAAAGAAAGAAGAAAGAAAGAAAGAAAGAATAAATAAATCTGAAACAGGAAGAAATAGAAAATTAGAAGAGACCCATAACCAGTAAGGAAATCGAATTAGTAATCAAAAATCTGCCAAAAAACAGGAGTCCAGGGCCAGATGGCTTTACAGGGGAATTCTACCAAACATTTAAGGAAGAGTTAACACCTATTCTCTTGAAACTGTTCCAAAAAATAGAAATGGAAGGAAAACTTCCAAACTCTTTCTATGAAGCCAGCATTACCCTGATTCCAAAACCAGACAGAGACCCCCACTAAAAAGGAGAACTATAGACCAATTTCCCTGATGAACATGGATGCAAAAATCCTCAACAAGATATTAGACAACCGGATCCAACAATACATTAAAAAAAATTTTCACCACGACCAAGTGGGATTTATACCTGGGATGCAGGGCTGGTTCAGTATCCGCAAAACAATTAACGTGATTCATCACATCAATAAAAGAAAGGACAAGAACCATATGATCCTCTCAATAGATGCAGAGAAAGCATTTGACAAAATACAGCATCCTTTCTTGATAAAAATACTCAAGAAAGTAGGGATAGAAGGATCATACCTCGAGATCATAAAAGCCATATACGAGTGACCCAATGCTAATATCATCTTCAATGGGGAAAAACTGAGAGCTTTCCCCCTAAGATCAGGAATGAGACGGGGATGTCCACTCTCACCACTGTTATTCAACATAGTATTGGAAGTCTTAGCCTCTGCAATCAGACAACACAAAGAAATAAAAGGCATCCAAATCGGCCAGGAGGAGGTCAAACTTGCACTCATCATAGGTGACAGGATACTGTATATGGAAAACCCAAAAGATTCCACCAAAAAACTGCTAGAACTGATTCATGAATTCAGCAAAGTTGCAGCATACAAAATCAATGCACAGAAATCGGTTGCATTCCTATACACCAACAATGAAGCGACAGAAAGAGAAATCAAGGAATCAATCCCGTTTCCAGTTGCACAAAAAAACATAAAATACCTAGGAATAAATCTAACCAAAGAGGTGAAAATCTATACACTGAAAACTATAGAAAGCTTATGAAAGAAATTGGAGAAGACACAAAGAAATGGAAAAAGATTTCATGCTCCTCAATAGGAAGAACAAATATTGTTAAAATGTCGATACTACCCAAAGCAATCTACATATTCAATGCAATCCCTATCAAAGTAACACCAGCATTCTTCACAGAGCTAGAACAAATAATCCTAAAATTTGTATGGAACCGGGAAAGACCCCGAATAGCCAAAGCGATCTTGAAAAAGAAAACCAAAGCAGGAGGCATCACAATCCCAGACTTCAAGCTATACTACAAAGCTGTAACCATCAGACAGTATGGTACTGGCACAAGAGCAGACACTCAGATCAATGGAACAGAATAGAGAACCCAGAAATGGACCCACAAACATATGGCCAACTAATCTTTGACAAAGCAGGAAAGAATATCCAATGGAATAAGGAGAGTCTCTTCAACAAATGGTGCTGGGAAAACTGGACAGCAACATGCAGAAGAATGAACCTGGACCACTTTCTTATACCATACACAAAAAGAAACTGAAAATGGATGAAAGACCTCAATGTAAGACAGGAAGCCATCAAAATCCTTGAGGAGGAAGCAGGCAAAAACCTCCTTGATCTTGGCCGCAGCAACTTCTTACTCAACACGTCTCCAGAGGCAAGGGAAACAAAAGCAAAAATGAACTATTGGGACCTCATCAAAATAAAAAGCTTCTGCATGGCAAAGGAAACAATCAGCAAAGCTAAAAGGCAACTGATGGAATGGGAGAAGATATTTGCAAATGACATATCAGATAAAGGGTTAGTATCCAAAATCTATAAAGAACTTATCAAACTCAACACCCAAAAAACAAATAATCCAGTGAAGAAATGGGGAAAGACACGAATAGACACTTCTCCAAAGAAGACATCCAGATGGCCAACCGACACATGAAAAAATGCTCCACATCACTCATCATCAGGGAAATATAAATCAAAACCACAATGAGATACCACCTCACACCTGTCAGAATGGCTAACATTAACAACTCAGGCAACGACAGATGTTGGCGAGGATGCGGAGAAAGAGAATCTCTTTTGCATTGTTGGTGGGAATGCAAGCTGGTACAGCCACTCTGGAAAACAGTCTGGAGGTTCCTCAAAAAACTAAAAATAGAACTACCCTGCAACCTAGAAATTGTACTACTAGGCATTTATCCACGGGATACAGGTGTGCTGTTTCGAAGGGACACATGCACCCCCATGTTTATAGCAGCACTATCAACAATAGCCAAAGTATGTAAAGAGCCCAAATGTCCATTGATGGATGAAGGGATAAAGAAAATGTGGTGTATCTATCTATCTATCTATCTATCTATACATACACACACACACACATACACACACACACACACACACACACACACACACACACACACACAATGCAGCATTACTTGGCAATCAAAAAGAATGAAATCTTGCCATTTGCAACTACGTGGATGGAAGTGGAGGGTATTATGCTAAGTTAAATTAGTCAGAGAAAGACAAAAATCCTATGACTTCACTCATATGAGGACTTTAAGAGACAAAACAGATGAACATAAGGGAAGGGAAACAAAAATAATATAAAAACAGAGAGGGGGACAAAACAAAAGAGACTCATAAATATGGAGAACAAACTGAGGGTTGCTGGAGGGGTTGTGGGAGGGGGGATGGGCTAAATGGGTAAGGGGCATTAAGGAATCTACTGAAATCATTGCTTCACTATACACTAATTTGGATATAAATTTTAAAATATAAAAAATAAAGTTAAATTACAAAAAAAAGAGAAAGAAATGAACAAAGAACAAAAAGAGAGAGACCAATCAAAAAATAAATCCATAAAATAAAATCTTTAAAAATAAATGAAATAAATAAATAAATAATGAATGAATGAATAAATTAAATAAATAAATAAGACTGTGCAAATGCACAAGGCTGTGCACATGCCCAGGAGACACATGTGAATGGAGAAGATTCTAGTTACTAATTTCAGGCTGACTTTAAGGCTCTTTGGAAGCAAAGTGAAAGCTGAGTCTGTCTTAGAGACTGCTTGAGGTTTGAAGTCTGTTCCTAATGGATTTTAATTTTTCTTCATATGTTTAGGGAATGAGTAACAGTATCTAGAACCCCATTCCCAAAGAGTACAAGAAGAAGAGAATTACTCCTCTGGACAAATTAGAGGGAGAAATGGAGAAAGCAAAATAACAGTGTGATCATATAAGGGTACAAAAGTGACCTAGCACTGAGGCTGCACCACAACTCCTGAACCCGAGAATCACATATACAGGGTAAAAGTGAAGAGCTCAATGCCCTTTGCCTTCCTATAACCTATCATGAATGTCTACCTGATGACCAGCTGGGAATATCAAAAAAAGCAGGGAGATAAGGGGCTAAGGAAGGGTAGGAATGAACTAGGGATTCTTGGCTATAGGGCCTGACCCATGCATTCCTTTCTCTCCTTAGAAGTTTCATATTTGTCATATATCATCCCTGGAATGGAGGTAATAGCCATTATTGTATGTTCCTGCACGTGTCTGGGGCTCACAGATCATATCAGAATAAGAATTAGGGAAGAATAGGAAGGGGGAGTAATATGTCAATGTAGCCTCAGTACAGTCTTGAGCTAGTCTCCTTTCTAGAGTGAAGGTGTATGCTCCTTTTGGATTGTCCAGGACCCCCACTGATCCTCTTCTCCATTCCATGAAAACCCTTCCTCTTCTGCCTTGTCCAGGTCTGAATTCTTTTCTCTCCTCCCTTATCTGTCTCTGTTCACTGCAGTATTATCCTATACTCAAAGCCATCAGTTTGTTCCCACATATCCCCAGCCACATGGTTCCCTGGAGGGACCAAGTGCCAAGATATCTGGGTTCCTGTACAGAGAACTCAAATACCAATGATGACTATTCAGTTCATCTGAAAGCAGAACCTGTGAGAAGGAATTGGGTAAAGGTAGTTTGTTTGGAAGATAATCACAGGAGGGACTGAGAGAAGGAAAAGATCACATAAAGGTCATTAACTAGATTGTTTTTGTGCGCAACAGGGGCTCCAGTTAGCTAGGACCTCCTGAGAAACTACAGGATGCCTCTCAGAATGGTCCGTCTGAAGGATGGGAGCCTGGATCATCATCCCCTCTCATTCCCCTTCAGATGAGTTTGCCCTGGACTGCACTTGTCTATGGGTCTAGCAGACTCCTGTGGCACTGGGGACTGTCCTAGGGCAGAATATGGAAGATGCACAGTATATGGCCATGGGCACTGTCAGCGCTAAACACACCTGACTCACTCAGAACTATCCACCACAGCTGTGACTGAAAGCAGAGATGAGTTGAGGGGATATAAGGAGGAAGCCCAGAGGGTCTGCCATAGACCCCTCCCCTTATTTCTAAAACTTTCTCATCAGAAACTATTATTGATGACAACTTATAATGGGTGTTTATTTCTGTCACTTCCTCTAACTGACAACATTCAAATACGAAATTCCTGGCTGGGAGAGAGGGAGAAATGTACTATTCCACTAACCCTAGGAGATAGATCAACAGGAGGGAAGAAACACAAAAGGGCTTCTACATGACTCAAGAAAAGTGAGGGGCGCCTGGGTGGTGCAGTCGGTTAAGCGTCCGACTTCAGCCAGGTCACGATCTCGCGGCCCGTGAGTTCGAGCCCCGCGTCAGGCTCTGGGCTGATGGCTCAGAGCCTGGAGCCTGTTTCCGATTCTGTGTCTCCCTCTCTCTCTGCCCCTCCCCCGTTAATGCTCTGTCTCTCTCTGTCCCAAAAATAAATAAACGTTGAAAAAAAAATTTAAAAAAGTGTAGTCACTGATAATTTGATGTTTCAAGTGCTTCTTTAAGTTTCATATAGTTTTTCTGTTTAAACCCAGATTGGATTTCAGTTTTTCTCTGACATTTCTCAAGATAAGATTTCAAGGATCTTGTCTAAAATGGTTCAATGTCTGAGGTCAAGGAATGCTTCTTACCTTTGTTTAAAAAAACTTCCAGAACTTTTGGTTGCTACTCTTATGCGTGGAAACAGTCATGATTTATACTTTTTGCAAGTAATAAGGCATCTATTGAATTCTTAGATGATATATAGGATTTTTGGGTTAGTGGTTTTCCTGTTGAGCACAGGCATTCTATGCTGTTGGAGAGTGGATATACTAGTAACTAACTTCCTGGGGTGCCTGGGTGAATCAGTTTAGAGTCTGATCTTGCACATGCTCAGGTCATGATCTTGCACAGTTCGTGGGTTCGAGCCCCATGTTGGGCTCTGTACTGACAGCTCAGAGTCTGGAGCCTGCTTCAAATTCCGTGTTTCCTCTCTCTCTCTTCCCCTCCCCTGCTCTCTCTCTCTCTCTCTCTCTCAAAAATAAACATTAAAAAAATTTTTTAATGACTAACTTCCCATAATTGCATAGCACTTGACCTTTACTGCATATACCTTCCCAAAATATCTTGCTACCACAATACCTAAAAACTTGGACAGCATGATAAAATAAATTGGAAAAACAAATATTTTCCTCTTAATAATTGTATTATGATTAATGTAGAGGGAAGCAGAAAAGACAAACAAAATGGTGGTGGTCATCAAAGGCCATATTGGCTGGATTACACGGAGAGTGAACCCAAGTAGAGGGGTTTGTTCACTCCCTGTGCCTATTCTATTATCTTCAATGACTGTTGTTAACTGTTACAAAGGAAAACGATACTAGTTCTGTCCACCAGAGGGCATTTTCAAAATAGAATGGATAACATTATGTTACAAAATTTGCTCTTGCCTAATTGGGGAATGATCCAAAGTTCTAAAATTGACATCCAGTTTCAGAGAGGGTGTGTCTCTTCTGAAGAAACCAGGTCCCTTGAGGACACTTGTTAGCAGAAAAGAAAGATACTACATATCATCAGGATGTAAGAGAGATTTCTGTTGCTAGTCCACAGTGAGTGATACTAAAGTATCATCTGGGTTCTAGATCTTAGTACATGATGGACTTAATGATCCTGATTGTTCATAGGATCACAGGCAAGTTCTATTTAGTTAGGAGTACCTGAACTCTCTCATATTCTCTTGGATATTAGGTATAATGCTTTGATCCCAAACAAAGAATTTTCTTATTGCCTCACCAAAATCCTAATCCATCCAGTTGACAGCAAAGTACTAAGATTGAACTTTTTACTTATCTCTAGAAAATCAACAAGAAAACAGACAACCTCAATCAAATTTATACAGACCTGATGGGTGGTTTCTTTGTGGGATCCTCAATTACTGAAGTACTTATTGCTTTTATCTGCTTGGCATCTCTGCCATCACTTTCTTCTGCTAGCAGACTCACGTTCTAGGCAGAGAGAAGGCATATGACCAAACTAGGTTAATCATAACACCTCACCTGCAGGGATTAGGGCACCAGCAGTCATGAACATGTGCAGATTCTATCTCCCAGGAATTGCAATTTTGAATGGAGACACATAGAAACAGTCTAGAATGGAGATGCCCTATGTCAGCATAACAAGAAGTTCTCTGAGGTACCTGGACTGCTCTAGGGTCTATTCTTTCCAATCTAGGCAGAGTGATAAGAAAGAAAGAAAGAAAGAAAGAAAGAAAGAAAGAAAGAAAGAAAAGGTATCCAAATTATAAAGGAAGAGGTAGAACTGTCTCTACTTGCAGATGGTATGATCTTATATGTAGAACACCCTAAAGAGTCCATCTGCCAAAAAAACCTGTTAGAGCTAATGCATGACATTAGTAATATTACAAGATACAAAATAAACACACAAAAATCGCTTCTGTATCTATACACTAGTTACAAACAATATAAAAAGGAAATTAAGAAAACAATTCCAAATAACTCATAGGAATGTTATGTGCAGCATAGCGACTATAATTAATAATACTGGTATTTACAAGTTGCTAAGAGAGTAGATTCTCGAAGTCCTGTCACAAGAAAAAAAATTTTTTTAAGTGTGTATGATGACAGATGGTATATTAGACTTACTGTGGGGATCATTTCACAATGTATACAATTATCAAAATGTTATCTTGTACACCTGAAACCAATACAATGTTATAGGTCAATTATGCCTCACTTTAAAAAAAGATTTCTGGGGCACCTGGGTGGCTCAGTAGGTTAAGTGTCCAACTCGATTTCAGATCAGGTCATGATCTCACGGTTCATGAGATGGAGCCTGGCATCAGGCTCTACATTGACAGCGTGGAGCCTGCTTGAGATTCTCCCTTCTCTCTTTCTGCCCCTCCTCTATGCTCTCTCTCGCTCTCTCTCTCTCACCTTCAAAATAAATAAATGAACATTAAAAACTAATGTAAAAAGGTTGCTTGTATATATACACTCCTAATAAAGAGTAAGCTCCTTGAAAACAAACAGGCAAAAAAAAATTCTATTTGTAATAGGATCAAAAAGAATAAAATACTTGGGAATAAATTCAACTAGGAAACTGTAAGACTTGTATACTTAAAACTATCAAATATTGCTGGATAAAATTAGAGACCTAAACAAATAGAAAGACATTTCATGTAATGGATCAGAAGACTTAATACTGATAAGATGTCGATACTACTTGAAGTGATCTACAGATTCGATGTAATCCCTAGCAAAATCCCATATTCTTTTGCAGATGGAAAATGACAAGATTCTTTTATTTATTCCAAGATTTCTCATATGATCACATTTAAGAAATGCTTCATTAAAAAAATTAAGTTTATTTATTTATTCATTTATTTTGAGAGAGAGGGAGAGCAGGGGAAGGACAGAGAGAGAGAGGGAGAGAGAGAGAATCCCAAGCAGGCTCTGCACTGTCAGCACAGAGCCAATTGCGGGATTTGAACTTACAAACCATTATGAATCAAGAGATCATGACCTGAGCGAAACCAAGAGTCGGATGCTTAACTGACTGAGCCACCCAGGCACCCAAGAAATACTTTCTAAATCCCATAAGGAATCAGTAAAAAATAAATGTTACTAGAAGATAATTTATGGAAAATAGTATGGTGATTCCTCAAAAAATTAAATACAGAATTACCCTATTATCCAGCCAGCCCAATTTGGGGTATATGACCACAAGAAATGAACACAGGGATTCAACTAGATATTTGTACACCCATGTTCACAGCAGCATTATTCACAAGCGCCAAAAGGAACCCAAGTGTCCACTCACAGACAGAAAAACAAGTATAAAAAGGGATGGAATTCTGATACATGCTACAACATGGATGAAACTTGAAAACATTACGCTAAGTGAAATAGGCCAAACACAAAAGGAAAAATATTGTATGAGTTCACTTATATGAGGTACCTAGCGTAGTCAAGTTCATAGAAACAGAAAATAGAATAGAGGTTACCAGGGTCTGGGAGGTTGGGAGATGGGGAAGCTATTGCTTAATGAGTACAGAGTTTCTGTTTGGGGTGATGAAAAAAGTTTTGGAAAGAAATAGTAGTGACATTGCACAACACTGTGATTAGAATTAGTGCCACTGAATTGTGCACTTTGAAATGGTCAAAACAGCAACACACACACAAACAAAACAAAACAAACAAAACAAAACAAAACAAGACTATTTTTTCCAAGGCCCATGAGCTGCTTCAACATCGAATTTCTTCTCTTTCCCTTAGCATGTAGCAGTCACTTTCTGTTTAAATCCAAAGGAATTTAACTGATCCACCACCACCACTTTCCCATTCTTTGCTGATTAGGAATTCTGAGTAGTTGTTAGATAAGCCTTTATACTTCTGCGTTTCAGACGTCCATGATGCCCATGCAACAACAGTGAACGGAAAAATCCATGTGAACCATGTGTGGCTTCTTGAAAAAAGTGGGAGAAAAATGAGTGACATTTTTGACCTTTAGGTTTATGAAATTTCAGTTAAAGAGAATCTACATTTGGAATCCTCAGCTTTATGAGTTAGGCTGAGAGAGATGGAGGAAGGGCCTCTGGCAGAAAGAAGAATGACTACCGGAAAAAACTTTTAGTAAGTTTATTTATTTATTTCGAGAGAGACAGAGAGAGAAAGAGTGAGAGAGAGAGTGCAAGTGGGAGAGGGGTGGGACGGGGTGGAGAATCCTAAGCAGGCTCCACACCATCAATGCAGAGCCCGATTTGGGGCTTGGAGTCATAAACAGTGAGATCATGACCTGAGCCAAGATCAAGAGTCAGACATTTAACCGACTAAGCCACCCAGGTGTCCCTGTGACTATAGGAAATTTTAAACAAAGAAGCAAACAGTAGTTTGTATACAGAATTGGCAGAGGATAGACTAGGGGTTATTAGGACATGAGGGAGGAGAAAGCCCTATCAGAAAAAAAGACTGTGCTCTTACAAGTGAAGGGACACATGAAAAATCTTTACTCAGATATAATGGTCTTGGAAAACAGGCAGTCCATCAATTGTTACTATTTCAGGGAGGATTGGGGACCCCAAAAGATATAACAAAGGAAGAATCAAGCAGTACCCTCAGAAGTAGCTGAATCTCCTCCTGGAAAAAAGTTTAGGAAATTGTGGAAAGTTACCCTCTGAGGGGCTCCTGGCTGGCTCAGTTGGTGGAGCAAGTGACTCTTGATCTCAGGGTTGTAAAGTTTAGCCCCATGCTGGGTATAGAGATTTTAAAAATAAAATCTTTAAAAACTAAAAAAAGGGAAAAAAAAAAGCTGCCCTCTGAAAGCAGTAAATAAAGAGCAGGGCTGGTAAGTGAGGCACTAGAGTGTACAATTAAGGAGGTGTTCCCTCTCAGGCTCCCAGAAGTGCAGGCTGTGTATAAAGCAGACCTATTCTCTACAATTCAAGTGTATTTTCTGACCTTGAGTCTCCATCCTGCCTGAGGCAGAAAACAATCTTGCCAATTTAAGGCAAACAATCAAATTCAGTTATGTCTTAATTCTTGTAGTGTGTTCAGGGGCACCTGGGTGGCTCAGTCAGTTAAGCATCCAACTTTGGCTCAGGTCATGATCTCACAATTTGTGGGTTCAATACCCATGTTGGACTCCAAGCTGGCAGTGCAGAGCCTGCTTGAGATTTTCTTTCTCTCCTTTCTGCCTCTTGCCCACTCACACTTTCTTTTTCTCTCAAAGCAAGTACATAAACTTAAAAAAATTTTTTTTAATAAAATACAATGTGTTTAGTTTTGCTTCTACTTGGTCCTTCTTCCCTTTGGACTTTAACCTCCCTGAGTGGGGATAGGAGGGTGGTCATGGAAGTAAGAAGTCACTTTCTCAGTCTCTACCTATCTGGTCTTCTCTGCTGGCTGTTTTTATTTACTTTCTTAGTATTTTTTGCTTTACAATACAGAAATGGCTTTTGAACTTACAATCAGAACTTACTGACTTTTGTTTCAGATATTGCACAGTGATGTCCCCACCCTTTTACCCCTGTTTTCCAAAACAATGGGGGATTCAGAGCTAATTCTATGTTGTGGAAAAATCTCTTCTGGAAGAAGCAAAAAAAAAAAAAAAATTGTGTGTGTGCATGTGTGCGTGTGTGTGTGTGTGTGTAAGCCCATCTTACACATAAAGACATATGCTAAAGGAGCATGCTTAGGATGTATATGAAGCTGGGCTTAGAATGTATATGAAGCCAAGGGAACCCACAGACACTGAGACACATGAAATGGGAGCCAGAAAGCTCCACAAATGACAGCACCACAAAAAGTCATACATCAGACTGGGTTGAATCCCCAGCTGACAATGGAAAGCTCATTCCCTAAGAACCCCACCAAGGACATGCTGGGTTAAGAGGAAGTTTTCAGACCTTAGGCTCATTGACTTCATATCTCATCTAGAAGCTCACCACAAGACAGGAGTTAGAAGGGTATAGTATTATGAAAATAATTGTAAGTGCCCGTATTTGTTTCCTAGGGCTGCCATAGCAAATTACCACAAATTAGGTATCTTTAAATGCTTATTTGTTTATTTAAAGTTTATTTCCTTTGAGAAAGAGTGAGCAAGAGAGCAGGGGATGGAGCAGAGAGAGTGGGAGAAAGAATTCCAAGCAGGCTCCGCACTGCCAGAACAAAGCCCCATGTGGGACTCGAACTCACAAACTGTGAGATCATGACCTGAGCCAAAACGAACTTAGCTGGACGCTCAACCAACTTAGCCACCCAGTCGCCCCAAATGTTTATCTATTTATTTTTGAAAGAGAAAGAGAGCAAGCACGTGAGAGTGGGGGAGGAGCAGAGAATGCCAAGCAGACTATGCTGTAAGCACAGAAGCCTGAACCCACGAACACTGAGATCATGACCTGAGTCAAAATCAAGAGTCAATGACGCTTAACCAACTGAACCACCCAGATGCCCCCTAGGTGTCTTTAAACAACAGCCCCTTTTGTGAAGAAATTGACCATCACTTCATCTTTTCATCACTGGATCAAGGCTCAAATCCCTGGATGGGAGCATTTGTTTGATTTTGTGTTCTGGCTGCTGAGAAGAAGAAAGATGGAGGGAGGATTTGCCTCTCTGGTTTATGTAGTGGGAAGAGAACTGCTACTTCTTACCAGGAAATAGTTGGATGGTGGACAGGAAAAAACAAAGCCCATTAATCTGGGTCTTAGGAATAACTATTACAAGTTTCCTTTCTCTTTTTCTTTTAAAGAGAAAGAGGTAATTCAGATGCTATTGTTTGAGAAGGGGAAGTTTCTATGTGAGGTAAATTTTTCTTCTCAGGCCATGGGAAGCTTAGCGTCACAACTTCTTACTGTGGACCTCCTCCCACTTGAAGTTCCATTACATAGATGGTATGTTCTGAATATCTGGAAGGAACTGATAAGACTCACGGCAAATCTAAAACAAGGAAGCCCTTTCTTATTTTCTCTACTTTCTAGCCCCAGCAATGCAAACTCTCCTAGATTGACACCTAGTCTGTGGATTTAGACTGCTATTAGATTATGGAAAACACTGTTGCTTAGGAAGTGAAGTTTTGTGGACAAGAGGATTATGCTGAAACATTTTCATGTGTCCTTCTAAAACTCAGGAAAAGTATAGAATTGGACTGCCACATTCTGGAAAGAGAAGAACCACAGTGGGTCTAGTGAAAGATGGATAGAGCTGTAGTAGTCAAAGAAAGAACCCTGATGATAAGCGGGTACGTGAATGAGACCTTTCCAGCTAAAATCCAGAATTGGGAAGGGGAAAATTGGGGGATTTTAATTTTTCTCTGGCAGATTCATTTTGGGGAACATCAGTTTCTCTTAAAACATAAGGAAAAGGGATCATTCTGTTAAAATCCAAATGTTATGATTTTAAAAAGAGCTAGCATAGTATTATTTGGGTGGTGTCATCTAATAAACTAGACTTGAGAAAAGGGGCACCTGGGTGGCTAAGTCGGTTGAGCCCCGACTTTGGCTCTGGTCATGATCTCAAGGTTCATGGGTTCAAGTCCTGCATTGGGCTCTGTGCTGACAGCTCAGAGCCTGGAGCCTGCTTCAGATTTTGTATCTCCCTCTCTCTCTGTCTCTCCTCTCTCTCTTTCCCTCTCCCTCTCTCTCTCTCTCTCCCTCTCTCTCCTTCAAATAAATAAAAAAAAAAATAGAAAATATAACTGAGCAGAAAATAACATGACTTCTCAGGTAGTATATAATGTAGCTGTTGGATAAAAAGTGAATGTTCTGCCTTGACCCATTTCAAAGGCTTCAGAGGCCAGTATCAAAGAGGCATTCATAAAGGCTTTGAGGAGCTAAACTAACAAGACTGCTTGTCCTACTTGCTCCAGACCAGTGTCTGGGAGCCCAGTCCAGGATGTGTGGGTAGGACTTGTCTGATATTACTTGATCTCTTTCCCTAACACATGCAAAGTTTACACTGTTCCAGAAAAAACTGATACAAAATGGTCAGCACATGACAAATTCTGAAAAACTTGCCTAGTGGACTTCAAGTCTGACAACATACTAGAAAACATTAAAAATACAAAACAGGGGCGCCTGGGTGGCGCAGTCGGTTGAGCGTCCGACTTCAGCCAGGTCACAATCTCGCGGTCCGTGAGTTCGAGCCCCGCATCAGGCTCTGGACTGATGGCTCAGAGCCTGGAGCCTGTTTCCGATTCTGTGTCTCCCTCTCTCTCTGCCCCTCCCCCGTTCATGCTCTGTCTCTCTCTGTCCCAAAAAAAAAATAAATAAATAAACGTTGAAAAAAAAAATACAAAACAGAACACACAGAAATATAAATTCCTCCAAAGCCAAAAATAACCATAAACAAAGACAAACTACAAAGGACAAACCAGGAGAAATATTTCGCACCACTTGATACGGGGTTCCTATTCTTAATATATATTATTAGAAGTAAATCATTCCCTACAGGGAGAAAAAAGGAGAAAAAAATAAACAGGCATCTCATGAAAAATAATAATCAAATGGCTAATAATACGAAAAGGTTTTCAATATCACCAAAAATTTAAAAATACAAATGAATACAGCAGTAAGAAAATGTTTTCATTTCACCTACCGAAGAGGCAGCAGTGTAAAAGACCGATACTACCAAGTGAATTTTCAAGTTATGGAAATGAGCAATCATGTCCTGTGAGTGAAAATGCAAATTGGTACAGCTTTTTTTTGCAGGGTTATATGGCAATGCTCGTCAACCTTTACAACATGTACTTCTTTTAAAGCATCAATTCCTTTTCTAGGAATGTATCTTACAGGCATATTCATATACATGGAAAAAGATACATGTAGAAGGTTGTCCACTGCAGTATTACAATAGGAACTTTAAAAAAACTTAAAAAAAAACCCCACCCAAGTTCAATGTAAATATCAAATAAAAAGGAAATTGTTAAATAAATTAGTAAACATCAAATGTAAATATGTAAATATCAAATAAAAAGGAAATTGTTAAATAAATTAGTAAACATCCATCTAATGGAAGACTCCGGAGCCATTAAAAATAATGAGATCAATATCTTTTTACCACATCAATGTTCAGCTCAATAAATTATTACAAAGCAATTACACCCACTAACAGTCCAGGTGCCCCTTCATGCACTTTCCTAGTCACAAGCATCTTCTCCAGAGATAACCATTTCCTTCATTCTATCACTACAGATTAGTTTTGCCTGGTTTGAACTTTATATAAGTGTAACCATACAGAATATTTTCTTTCATGTGGCTTCTTTGGGCATCGTTATTTGTAAGATATAGTCACATTGAATCTTGCTATAATTTGTTAATTTCTGTTTTTACATGGTATTTTTATTGAATACACTAAAATTTATTTGTGCAGTCTGTAACTGGTTGTCTCTAGTTTTGATTTATTATGAATATTTTTTATTGTTTCTTTTACATTTTTTTCTTTAGTCTATATATATCTACATTTCTGTTAGATATATACCTAGGAGTAAAGCTGTATACATTTAAGTCCTTTAAAAAAAATGACAGCATTATTTATTTTTTTAAAAAACTAATATATAATATTTTTCTTCTTTATCTTTTCTATACTCTGTACATTTTATAATTAAAAAAAAAAGCATGATCTCAAATATAAGGACAGAGATCTTGTGCAAAGAAATGGAAAAGATGATCAGGGTAATTAATAAGAGTAATAGCAGTTCAGTGCATAGACATCAAAGTTAACTTTGAGCTGCCTGACAGCCCAGACAGGATATACTCTGAGTAATTCAGGGTAAATAGGTGTTCTCAATGTTGATAAGAATGTCAAGAACATGATTCATCATGTGTTGCCTAATGAGGCAATGGCCGTTTTTTTAGCATAATTGAAAACTGGATTTCAAAAAATAGGGGAGTGGGGTAGAAGGCAGGGTAAGAATAATGAAAGAGGTAAGAAATGTAGGTTTGGATTCCATTGTGAAGGCTTTAAAAGCCAAATTAGGAGAATGTAGACTTTATGATTTGGACAATGATGAATCACGAGAGGTCTTTAATCAGGGAAGTAAAACAATATATTTATACTTTAGAAATGTACCCTGCTATCAGTAACTATGTAACAGTAAGCCAACATCCCACCTTTATAACTACTTGCCCCAAGAAATATAGCTTAATATAACCACTGGCACCAAAAATCAAGTGTCTACTCCATCCAACCAATGGAACAACAGAACAACAGTGAAGCAGAAATGAGCCTTTCCAGTCTCTAGTCAATTATTTTTCAAACCAAGTCTGACACCAGGAGGGAGAGGTGTTGAGCCCTGGAAGACAGAGCTCAGCTTGGTGGGGAACAAAGGCGCTGGCCAGAGCCATCTCCCTCTCCCATCCCCCATCCGAAATCCCAAAGGGAACCAGTTCTCCTCACTGAACTTGCTTGCACCGGGCAAACACACAATGCTGTGCTTCTGTGGATCCATCCCTCTGACGGATCTGCCTTCCTCCCAGTGCTGCAGGGCCCCTCCCTTGCCACCGATGGCAAACTGAGCTAAGCCTACTCCTCCCGCCCCTGTGCACCTTGTAGACCCCCCCCCCCCCGCTAATATGCCAGATCCCATCACAGCAGCACCACAAGCCTGGCAGTGTGCAAGTAGCCCAGACAGGGGCCACACCACTCCACAGTGAGTCCTGCCCCTGGGAGAGGGGAAGATAAGGTACACACCAGTCTGACTGTGGCCCCAGCTGTGGGCTGGGAACAAACATCAGGTCTGACTGCAGCCCTGCCCACCAACACAAGTTATTCCAGACAACACAGGGGAAGTGCCCTGCAGTTCCGCACCACCTTAGGGACTATCCAAAATGATGAAACGGACGAATTCTCCTCAAAAGAAACTCCAGGAAGTAGTGGCAGCTAATGAATTGATCAAGAACGATTTAAGCAATATAATGGAACAAGAATTTAGAATAGTAGTCATAAAATTAATCGCTGGGCTTGAAAAAAGTATAGAGGACAGCAGAGAATCTATTGCTACAGAGATCAAGGGACTAAGAAATAGTCATGAGGAGCTAAAAAATGCTATAAATGAGGTGCAAAATAAAATGGAGATGACCACATTTAGGATTGAAGAGGCAGAGGAGAGAACAGGTGAATTAGAAGATAAAATTATGGAAAAAGAAGCTGAGAAAAAGAGATATTAAAAAATCCAGGAGTATGAGGGAAGAATTTGAGAACTAAGTGATGCAATGAAATGGAACAATATTCGTATAATAGGAATTCCAGAAGAGGAAGAGAGAGAGAAAGGGGCTGAAGGTGTACTTGAACAAAGCATAGCTGAGAACTTCCCTGATCTGGAGAAGGAAAAAGGCATTGAAATCCAAGAGGCACAGAGAACTCCCTTCAGGTGTAACTTGAATCGATCGTCTGCATGACATATCATAGTGAAACTGTCAAAATACAAGGATAAAGAGAAAATTCGGAAAGCAGCTAGGGATAAACACGCTCTAACATATAAAGGGAGACCCCTAAGACTAGTGGCAGACCTATCTACTGAAACTTGGCAGGCCAGAAAGGAAGGCAGGAAATCTTCAATGTGATAAACAGAAAAAATATGCAACCAAGAATCCTGTATCCAGCAAGTCTGTCATTCAGAATAGAAGGAGAGATAAAGGTCTTCCCAAACAAATAAAAACTGAAGGAATTCATCACCACTAAACCAGCCCTACAAGAGATCCTAAGTGGGATTCTGTGAGTGAAATGTTGCAAGGACCACAAAGTACCAGAGACATCACTACAAACATGAAATCTACAGACATCACAATGACTGTAAACACATATCCTTCCATAATAACACTGAATGTAAATGGACTAAATGCTCCAACCAAAAGACACAGGGTATCAGAATGGATAAAACAATAAGACCCATCATTTGCTGTCTACAAGAGATTCATTTTAGACCTGAGGACACCTTCAGATTGAAAGTGAGGGGATGGAGAACTATCTATCATGCTACTGAAGTCAAAAGAAAGCTGGAGTAGCCATACTTATATCAGACAAACTAGACTTTAAATTAAAGGTTGTAACAAGAGATGAAGAAGGGCATTATATAATAATTACAGGGTCTACCCATCAGGAAGAGCTAACAATTATAAATGTCTATGCGCTGAATATGGGAGCCCCCAAATATATAAAACAATTAATCACAAACATAAGCACCCTCATTGATGAGAATGTGGTAATTGCGGGGGACTTTAATACTCCACTTACAACAATAGATAGATCATCTAGACACAGGATCAATAAAGAAACAAGGGCCCTGAATGATACATTGGATCATATGGACTTCATAGATATATTTAGAACTCTTCATCTCAAAGCAACAGAATATACTTTCTTCTTGAGTGCACATGGAACATTCTCCAAGATAGATCACATACTGGGTCACAAAATAGCCCTTCATAAGTATAAAAGAATTGAGATCATACCATGTACACTTTCAGACCACAATGCTATGAAACTTGAAATCAACCACAGGAAAAAGTCTGGAAAACCTCCAAAAGCATGGAGGTTAAAGAACACCCTACTAAAGAATGAATGGGTCAACCAGACAATTAGAGAAGAAATTTTAAAATATATGGAAACAAATGAAGATAAAAATACAACAATCCAAACACTTTGGGATGCAGCGAAGGCAGTCCTGAGAGGAAAATACCTTGCAATCCAGGCCTATCTCAAGAAATAAGAAAAATCCCAAATACAAAATCTAACAGCATACCTAAAGAAAACAGAAGCAGAACAGCAAAGACACCCCAAACCCATCAGAAGAAGAGAAATAATAAAGATCAGAGCAGAAATAAACAATATAGAATCTAAAAAAACTGTAGGGCAGATCAACGAAACCAAGAGTTGGTTTTTTGAAAAAATAAACACAATTAATAAACCTCAAGCCAGGCTTCTCAAAAAGAAAAGGGAGATGACCCAAACAGATAAAATCATGAATGAAAATGGAATTATTACAACCAATCCCTCAGAAATAGAAGCAATTATCAGGGAATACTATGAAAAACTATAAGCCCCAAACTGGACAACCTGGAAGAAATGGACAAATTCCTAAGCACCCACACACTTCCAAAACTCAAACAGGAAGAAATAGAAAACTTGAACAGACCCATAACCAGCAAAGAAATTGAATCAGTTATCAAAAATCTCTCAACAAATAAGAGTCCAGGACCAGATGGCTTCCCAGGGTAGTTCTACCAGACGTTTAAAGCAGAGATAATACCTACCCTTCTCAAGCTGTTCCAAAAAATAGAAAGGGAAGGAAAACTTCCAGACTCATTCTATGAAGCCACATTACTTTGATTCCTAAACCAGACAGAGACCCAGCAAAAAAAGAACTACAGGCCAATATCCCTGATGAATATGGATGCAAAAATTCTCAATAAGATACTAGCAAATCGAATTCAACAGCATATAAAAAGAATTCTACACCATGATCAAGTGGGATTTGTTCCTGGGCTGCAGGGCTGGTTAAACATTTGCAAATCAATTAATGTGATGCATCACATTAATAAAGAAAAGATAAGAACCATATGATCCTGTCAATCGATGCAGAAAAAGCATTTGACAAAATTCAGCATCCTTTCTTAATAAAAACCCTCGAGAAAGTCGGGACAGAAGGAACATACTTAAACATCATAAAAGCCATTTATGAAAAGCCCACAGCTAATATCATCCTCAATGGGGAAAAACTGAGAGCTTTACCCCTGAGATCAGGAACACGACAGGGATGTCCACTCTCACCGCTGTTGTTTAACATAGTGTTGGAAGTGCTAGCATCAGCAACCAGACAACAAAAGGAAATCAAAGGCATCCAAATTGGTAAAGATGAAGTCAAGCTTTCACTTTTTGCAGAGGACATGATATTATACATGAAAAACCCGATAGAGGGGCGCCTGGGTGGCGCAGTCGGTTGAGCGTCTGACTTCAGCCAGGTCACGATCTCGCGGTCCGTGAGTTCGAGCCCCGCGTCAGGCTCTGGGCTGATGGCTCAGAGCCTGGAGCCTGTTTCCGACTCTGTGTCTCCCTCTCTCTCTGCCCCTCCCCCGTTCATGCTCTGTCTCTCTCTGTCCCAAAAATAAATAAACGTTGAAAAAAAAAATTTAAAAAAAAAAAAAAAAAGAAAAACCCGATAGACCCCACCAAAAGTCTGCTAGAACTGATACATGAATTCAGCAAAGTCGCAGGATACCAAATCAATGTACAGAAATCAGTTGCATTCTTATACACTAACAATGAAGCAACAGAAAGACAAATAAAGAAACTGATCCCATTCACAATTGCACCAAGAAGCATCAAATACCTAGGAATAAACCTAACCAAAGATGTAAAAGATCTGTATGCTGAAAACTATAGAAAGCTTATGAAGGTAATTGAAGAAGATATAAAGAAATGGAAAGACATTCCCTGCTCATGGATTGGAAGAATAAATATTGTCAAAATGTCAATACTACCCAAAGCTATCTACACATTCAATGCAATCCCAATCAAAATTGCACCAGCATTCTTCTCGAAACTAGAACAAGCCATCCTAAAATTCATATGGAACCACAAAAGGCCCCGAATAGCCAAAGTAATTCTGAAGAAGAAGACCAAAGCAGGAGGCATCACAATCCCAGACTTTAGCCTCTACTACAAAGCTGTCATCATCAAGACAGCATGGTATTGGCACAAAAACAGACACATAGACCAATGGAATAGAATAGAAACCCCAGAACTAGACCCACAAACTTATGGCCAACTAATCTTTGACAAAGCAGGAAAGAACATCCAATGGAAAAAAGACAGTCTCTTTAACAAATGGGGCTGGGAGAACTGGACAGCAACATGCAGAAGGTTGAAACTAGACCACTTTCTCACACCATTCACAAAAATAAACTCAAAATGGATAAAGGACCCGAATGTGAGACAGGAAGCCATCAAAACCCTAGAGGAGAAAGCAGGAAAAGACCTCTCTGACCTCAGCCACAGCAATTTCTTACTTGACACATCTCCAAAGGCAAGGGAATTAAAAGCAAAAATGAACTATTAAGACTTCATGCAGGTAAAAAGCTTCTGCACTGCAAAGGAAACAATCACCAAAACTAAAAGGCAACCAACAGAATGGGAAAAGATATTTGCAAATGACATATCAGGCAAAGGGCCAGTATCCAAAATCTATAAAAAGCTCACCAAACTCCACACCTGAAAAACAAATAATCCAGTGAAGAAATGGGCAGAAATCATGAATAGACACTTCTCTAAAGAAGACATCTGGATGGCCAACAGGCACATGAAAAGATGCTCAACGTCGCTCCTCACCAGGGAAATACAAATCAAAACCACACTCAGATACCACCTCATGCCAGAGTGGCCAAAATGAACAAATCAGGAGACTATAGATGCTGGCGAGGATGTGGAGAAACGGGAACCCTCTTGCACTGTTGGTGGGAATGCAAATTGGTGCAGCCGCTCTGGAAAGCAGTGTGGAAGTTCCTCAGAAAATTAAAAATAGACCTACCCTATGACCCAGCAATAGCACTGCTAGGAATTTACCCAAGGGATACAGGAGTGCTGATGCATAGGGGCACTTGTACCCCAATGTTTATAGCAGCACTCTCAACAATAGCCAAATTATGGAAAGAGCCTAAATGTCCATCAACTGATGAATGGATAAAGAAATTGTGGTTTATATACACAATGGAATACTACATGGCAAGAGAAAGAATGAAATATGGCCTTTTGTAGCAACGTGGATGGAACTGGAGAGTGGTATGCTAAGTGAAATAAGCCATACAGAGAAAGACAGATACCATAAGTTTTCACTCTTATGTGGATCCTGAGAAACTTAACAGAAGACCATGGGGGAGGGGAAGGAAAATAAACAAACAAACAAACAGAGAACAAACTGAGGGTTGATGGGGGTGGGAGGGAGGTGAGGGTGGGTGATGGGTATTGAGGAGGGCACCTGTTGGGATGAGCACTGAGTGTTGTATGGAAACCAATTTGACAATAAATTTCATATTAAAAAAGGGGGGGGGCACCTTTGGCTCAGTCGGTTAAGTATCCAACTTTAGATCAGGTCAGGATCTCACTGTTCTTGAGTTCGAGCCCCACATTGGCTCTGTGCTGACAGCTCAGAGCCTGGAGCCTTCTTTGGATTCTGTGTCTTCCTCTCTCTCTGCCTCTCCCCCACTCATACTCTGCCTCTCTCTCTCTTTCAAAAATAAATAAAACATTACAAAGAAAAAAAAAACCAAGTCTGAGAAACAGACCCTAGTTCTCTTCCTCAACAAAAAGAATCCTTTGGGACTACGTCTCCACATGCGCTTTTTCATTCTGAAGCAAGAGAATACTCCATCATCTGGGAGCTATTCAACAGGGAAGATTAATTCCACTTTGGAGGTATTTCAAAAGGGCTTCACTTTTGGGGAGAGGCAAGATTTGAGATTTAGATACTGCTATTGGAAACCAGATTCATCAGGCCTAATAGAAAGTGGGGAGGATAAAAGTTGGGGCTTTAATTTATAAGACTAAGGGAATTTCATTTTTTGACTTTGATTTCTCTGCAAGACTGGCTGAGTGTGTGGGTCACAAGATCTGAATTCAGGCCAGCAATTGGAGTCTGTATTTTGGCCTCAGACCTAAGCTAAATTACAGCTTAGCATTGAAGTAGTATGATCTTGTCCATATTAATGGAATTGCACTTCAATTACCATTTGACCAATTTTTGGGGGGTGATATTCTTCATTAATCAGAATTGGGGTAGATATGGAGAAAGGAGCATCTAAAATCTCCAATAATACAGTTCATGAAGCTATATAGTGGTATGACATTTTTTTGAAAAAAATCTGGCAATATTTATCAAATGTTTAAATGTATATACTCTTTCACTTAGCAATTTCATTTCTAGGAATTTATTTTAAAGATAGTGTATAGGTATGTAAAGATATAAGGAATGTTTATTAGTAATATTAAAAACTTGGGGCACCTGGATGGCTCAGTCAGTCAGGCGTCTGACTTGGACTCAGGTCATGATCTCACGGTTTGTGAGTTCGAGCCCTGCATCGGGCTCTGTGCTGACAGTTCAGAGCCTAGAGCCTAGAGCTTCAGATTCTACGTCTCATTCTCTCTCTGTCCCTCCCCCACTTGTGCTCTATCTTTCTCTGTCTCTCAAAAATAAATAAGTGTAAAAAAAATTGTTTTTTAATAATATTAAAAACTTGAGGGGGACATAGGTGGCTCAGTCGGTTGAGCGTCTGACTCTTGATATATCGGCTCAAGTCATTCCAGTGTCATGGGATCAAGCCCAAAGTCTGGCTCTGTGCTGAGCATGGAACCTGCTTTAGATTCTCTCTTTCTTTCCCTCTGCCCCTCTACCTCCTTGAGCGGTCTCTCGCTCTCAAATTAAACAACAACAAAATAAAAATAAGCCTTAAAATAATTTAAATGTCCAGGGACAAGACAGGTTAAATATGGTTCCTCCATCTTATACAATCAATATTCTTCTGATAGCATCAAAAAGAAACAGACTCTGGGGCACCTGGGTGGCTCAACTGGTTAAGCGTCCGACTCTTGGTTTCAGCTCAGGTCATGATCTCAACAGTTTGTGGGTTTGAACCCCACATCGGGCTCCAAGCTGATAGTGCAGAGCCTCCTTGGGATTCTCTCTCTCTCTCCTTCTCTTTCTCCCTCTCTCTGCCCCTTTCCCCCTCTCTCAAAAAATAAGATAAATAAATAAATAAGTTTAAGAAAAAAAGGAAAAAGAAACAGACTCTGGGCGGTTTTGGGGGGGAAATTAGAATATACTAAAAATATCTTGTATTTCATGAAAAGGAAGGAAAAGTTGAAAAATTAATACTCAGGAGTTGCTGGAATCAGGGCAGTTTCAGAGAATGAGGTATCCTATTTACTTCATATAATTCTGTACTCTGTGTGTGTGTGTGTGTGTGTGTGTGTGTGTGTGTGTGTGAAACAAAGACACATTATGTTTATAATTTTTAAACTTTAGAAAAGAATTGTCATGTTTTGTTTTATTTTGTTTTGTTTTCCAAAAGCTAGTATGAGTGACATATTTTTAGGCAGCAGTTCAGATTCGTTTGGCCCAGCTCTTCCTATATGTATAAACCGTGAGTTAACTCTTTGAAATTTATCCTGGACATAGTATATTATCTATTACTATTACTATTACTATTACTATTACTATTACTATTACTATTACTATTATCTATTACTATTACTATTATCTATTACTGTATAGAATATTACCACAAAATTTGGTGGCTTAAAATAACAAACATTTCTTATTTACAGTTTCTGTGGGTCAAGAATCACAGAAGGGGCTCAGTTGGGTGTTTTTGACTTAGGGTGTGTCATCAGAGTGCAATTCAAGTATCATTTCGGGCTGCAGTCATTGCAGACTTATTGGGCTCCCAAGATGGTTCACTCACATGGCTATTAACAGGAAGCCTCAGTTTCTTTCTTTCTGTTGGCTGGGGGCCTCAGATCCTTACTACATGGGCCCTGTATAGGGCTGCTTGAGTATCTTCACAGCATAGCAACTGTTCCTCACCCCACTCCCAGTAAGTGATCCAAAGAGTGCTAGGCAAAAGCCATAATATCTTATTATACCCTATCCTCAGAATGGACATACTATCACCCCTGCAGTATACTACTGGTCACACAGACCAACCCTGTACACTGTGAGGGGAGACTCTACAAGGAAGTTGTTTATGGAAAATACCCTGTTTTCCTACTCTACTTCTGGTCATGAATTATGTGTTTTGTTGTGTTTTTTTCCCCACATACTGACCAATAGTCCAACAAATCCATTGGGTGTCCTACAATTCAATTCAGTTCTGACACCATCTCTCTGGAGTTAGCAACAGATCCCATAAGTTAGGGGCTCAGTCCTACAAGACCATCTTCAAGACTTCAGATGTCAATCACAAGTCCCAAGTTGTCACTCATACTTCTGATGACTGAAGCTATAAATTGGAGTTCTCATGACCCCATCCTCAGGTTTGATAATTTGCTAGAATAGGTCACAGAACAGGGAAATACCTACGCTTACCATTTTACTATGTAATAAAGGATACAGATGACAGTCATTCAAACATAGAAAGAGGTTTGAAAGGATCCCCATGTAGGAACTTCTGTCCCTCTGGAGTTTGGGTGTGCCATGCTCCCAGTATGTGGATGTGTTCACCAACTTGGAAGCTCCCTGAACCCTATAGTTCAGGAATTTTAATGGAAGCTTCATAATGTAGCTATGATTGATTATTAACTCCTCTTCTTGGGTAGGGTGTGGGGCTGAAAACCTTCTCATCATGACTCAGTCTTTATGGTGACCAGCCCCTGTCCTGAAACCATCCAGGAGCAGACTAAATCAACTCATTAGAACAAAAAATGCTTCTACCACCCAGGAAATTCCAAGAGATTTAGGAGCTCTGTCAAGAATCAGTGTCAAAGACCAAATATTCAAACAAAAGATGCTTCTAGCACCCTTATCATTTAGAAAATTACAAAGGTTTTAAGAGCTCTGGCCAGGGGTTGGGGATAAAGACCAAAACATATGCTTCTTATTACATCACAATATCAGAGGAGTAAATACCAGGAACCAGGGATCAGTGGAAGCCATCTTGAAGGCTGCCTACCGATATACCATTCTGATTGCTTCTGGGGAGGGGAAACTGATGGTTTGGGCCAGGGCAAGAAAGGAGGCTTTTCACTGTATATGCTTTTGTACTTAAAAATATTTTGAACCATGTTAAATATATTAAAAATTTTTAATGTTTATTTATTTATTTAAAAAATTTTTTTTAACGTTTATTTATTTTTGAGACAGAGAGAGACAGAGCATGAATGGGGGAGGGTCAGAGAGAGGGAGACACAGAATCCGAAACAGGCTCCAGGCTCTGAGCTGTCAGCACAGAGCCTGATGCGGGGATCGAACTCACGGACCGCAAGATCATGACCTGAGCCAAAGTCGGCTGCCCAACCGACTGAGCCACCCAGGTGCCCCTGTTTATTTATTTTTGAGAGACAGAGCATGAGTGGGAGAGAGGCAGAGAGAGAGAGGGAGACATAGAATTCAAAGTAGGCTCTAGGCTTTGAGCTGTCAGCATAGAGCCCAACATAGGCTGAACTGTGAGATTGTGACCTGAGCTGAAGTCAGACACTTAACTAATTGAGCCATCCAGGCACCCCCCATGTTGAATATATCAAGAACAACATTTCTCCTACCAGTTCCCTATGATTTAAAAGTAAAGTAAAAAAGATTCTCCTACCAGTTCCCCATGATTTATTTATGTGTTTGTTTATTTAAATCAGAACATATATTGTGTGACTAAATGCTGAAATCCTAAAGATGAACTGAATGCTGCAACAGCTGCCCCCTTGGGTTTAGGTGTTGTTCATGGGTTCAGGAATCCATGCCTGAATCTGCAGTATACAATTTTTAGGTGCCTGATTCGACCGGTCCCAGTGGTATTTGGTCTTTCAGCTTTGGCACTCCAGTTATACTTTCTCTTCTGCTTGGCAGGATAGCCACATTTACCACAGGTCAGCTTTTTTTTTTTTTTTTAACATTTATTTATTTTTGAGAGAGAGTGTGAGTAGGTGAGGGGCAGAGAGAGGGGACAAAAAATCTGAAGCCAGCTCTGTGCTGACAGCTGAGAGCTCGATGTGGGGCTTGAACCCACAAACCACAAGATCATGTTCTGAGCTGAAGTCAGACACTTAACCAAGTGAGTCACCTAGACGCCCACCACAGGTCAACTTCTGAAGGTGGTAGGCTTTGAAGCCCAGCGGTGGCACAACATGATGTACGTGACCCATAAGCGGGTCTTACTGTGATGTTTTCCAAATGATGACGCCCCCTTCGTCACCTTGTTTCTACAGCTGAGACCAAAGAGCCTCCATGATTTAGACTGGTGTTCTCAAATTTAACATGTGATAGAATCAGCAAAAGACTTGTTTTTGTTTTTTTGTTTTTTGTTTTAAGTTTATTTATTTATTTTTGAGAGAGAGAGTGAGAGAGTGAGTGTGTGCATGTGTGCATGCAAGCAAGGGAGGGACAGAGAGAGAGGGAGAGAAAATCCCAAGCAGCCTCCACAGTATCAGCGCAGAGCCCAATATGGGGCTTGAAACCAAGAACCATGAGATCATGACCTGAGCTCAAATCAAGAGTCAGATGTTTAATGGACTGAACCACCCAGGCATCCCACCAAAAGACTTATTAAAACACAGATTGCTGGGTTCCAATGTCAGAATTTCTGATTCAATAGGTCCAGGGTAGGGATTGAAAATTTGTATTTCTAACAACTTTTAGAGTGATGCTGATACTGTTGCAGGATGGTCAAGAAAGAATTCTTGAGATGTTTTATGGTGCAACTTAGTAAGTTTATTTAAATATCAGGAGGGCAGGACTAGTGGGCAGAAAGAGCTACACTTTTGCTCTATGAAGCTGGTGGTTATATGCTTTGTGCTCAAGGGGGAGGGATTTGAGCAGGGAGTATTACATCATATATGTTTCTTTGAATTTCTATTCATAAAACTACTTTCACAAGATTTCTCTGGTGCTTATCATTCAGTTCGATATTAGCTATTGGTGAGATATATAGGCAGTCATGAGACCCTTTAAGAATGTAGCAATCAGCATGTATTTGATCCTTATCGCAACTATGCAGGCTATAGGTCAGCCTCCTGGGCTGAAGGTGAACGTTTTTCTGCTTCTAGTCTTTATCTATTTATTTTTGAGACAGAGACAGAGCGTGAACGGGGGAGGGGCAGAGAGAGAGAGGGAGACACAGAATCGGAAGCAGGCTCCAGGCTCTGAGCCATCAGCCCAGAGCCTGACGCGGGGCTCGAACTCACGACCGTGAGATCGTGACCTGAGCTGAAGTCGGAGGCTTAACCGACTGAGCCACCCAGGCGCCCCTAGTCCTTATCAATACTACTGGTCCAGGGAGCACATTTTGAGAAGCTCTGATTTAAACCCACTCTGTCCAATACAATAGCCACTAGCCACATGTGACTACTAAGCACTTCAAATGAGTCTAGTCCAAATCGAGGTGTGCTGTAAGTACACGCTGGATTTGAAAGACTTAGTACAAAAGAATGTAAAATATCTCCTTAGTAATTTTCTTCATTGATTCTATGTTGAAATGTTAATATTTTAGATATAGTGGTTTAAAGAAAATATATTAAAAATTCCACGTTTCTTTTTACATGTTGGTTACCAGAAATTTTCAATTAACATATGTGGCTCATGTTACATTTCTGTTGGACAGTGCTGATTCAGACAATTCTTTGTTCTCTCCTCCTCAATGCTCACCATTTCTGGTCCTGTAACACCAAGATTTTGCTAAGAGATTAAGTCTGGTAAACTTATTGTCTAAATTTTTAATAAATGATGACTTAGTAAATTTGCTCAGTTAAAGCCTGTTTCAACCTATTGTCCACATGTAAAAGAGTAACTGATAGGAGGAAATTTTTTGACATCTTAACAGCCAGCTGGAGAAGATACCTTTGGTTAGTCAGACCTTCTCAACTCTTCTTGGCTCCCACTGAAGTCCAGCCACTTATGTGGTTTCAGCACAGGGAAGGACAGGACCCCCAGGCAAAAAAAAGAATTCATTCCCTTTTATCAGGCTTGACAGAAGTTTTTTCTCATAACATAAGCATGTTAAAAAAGAAAAACCAAATTAATGTTAAACTACAGAACAACTATTTTAAAGGATTTCAAGTTACCACTACATGAATGTCACATTATTTTTGTGAATGTCACATTCTTTCTTTATGTGGGTCAAAGGAATTTTTAAAAATATTTTTTAGGGGCGCCTGGGTGGCGCAGTCGGTTAAGCGTCCGACTTCAGCCAGGTCACGATCTTGCGGTCCGTGAGTTCGAGCCCCGCGTTGGGCTCTGGGCTGATGGCTCAGAGCCTGGACCCTGTTTCCGATTCTGTGTCTCCCTCTCTCTCTGCCCCTCCCCTGTTCATGCTCTGTCTCTCTCTGTCCCAAAAATAAATAAACGTTGAAAAAAAAAATTAAAAAAAAAATATTTTTTATTTTAGGGGCACCTGGATGGCTCAGTCAGTTAAGTGACCTACTTTGGCTTAGGTCATGATCTCACAGTTCTTGAGTTCCAGCCCCACATCAGGCTCTCTGCTGTTAGCAAAGAGCCTGCTTTGGATCCTCTGTACACCCCTCCCCCCCCCCCCCCCCCCCCCCCCCGCCACTTCCCACTCACATTCATTTTCTCTCTCTCTTGGGGCGCCTGGGTGGCTCGGTTGGTTGAGCGACTGACTTCGGCTCAGGTCATGATCTTACAGTTTGTGAGTTTGAGCCCTGTGTCGGGCTCTGGGCTGACAGTTCAGAGACTGCAGCCTGCTTCAGATTCTGTGTCTCCTGCCCTCTCTGCCCCTTTCCTGCTCACAGTTTGTCTCTCTCTGTCTCTGAATAATAAATAAACATTAAAAACATTTTTAAAAACACCTTCTCTCTCTCTCTCTCTCTCTCAAAAATAAACACAAAAAACTTAAATTTATAAAACTTAAAGTTTAATTTTATTTATTTATTTATTTATTTATTTTTAGTAATCTCTACACCCTAGGTAGGGCTCAAACTCAAAACCCCAAGGTCAAGTATTGTGTCTTCTGACTGAATGAGCCAGGGGCCCCTCAAAGGACTTTATTGAATCCATACACAAATAAACATTTTCTTTTTTTTTTTTTAATTTTTTTTAACGTTTATTTATTTTTGAGATAGAGAGAGACAGGGGAGGGGCAGAGAGAGAGGGAGACACAGAATCTGAAACAGGCTCCAGGCTCTGAGCTGTCAGCACAGAGCCAGACGCGGGGCTTGAACTCACGGACCATGAGATCATGACCTGGGCTGAAGTCAGACGCATAACCAACCAAGCCACCCAGGCGCCCCACAAGTAAACATTTTCAAAACATTAAACTTAATCACTTGCTAGTTACTTTATCAAGTAGAAAAATTAGCTTTTTATTTCCATATATGAATAATAATTAACCAGCTAATTCAATCATCATGAGTCTTTCCTTTTTTTTTATTTTAGAGAAAGAGAGAGAGAGAGCATGTGAGCAAGAGAGAGGGGCAGAGGGAGAGATAATCCCAAGAGGGCTCCACACTCAGTGCGGAGCCCAACACAGGGCTTGATTCTACTATCCTGGGATCATGACCTGAGCCGATATCTAGAGTCAGACATTCAACTGACTGAGACACCCAGGTGCCCCATAAGTCATTTTGTTTTTAATATGGTACTCCAAACAGAATTACATAAAATATTTTATGATTAGTTTTTTCAAAGCTACACATTCATGTACTTTCAAGAGTCAAATAATTCTACAAGTTCTAATATATAAAATAGCGGTTCTTTCCATTTTCTGTTCTCAGATTGTTTTAGATTGGAAACAGTTTCTCCTTCAAGGTTATTCACAGAGTGTATACACTAAGTAACAGTTTCTCAATAACGATGTTTCCATTGAAAAGCTTAATATGTTTGTTACTTATTTACCCTTTTTATGAAATATGTTCCCAAGAGGCAACCAATTTTCACCTTCTTAGGTAATTCTTTTGGAATTTACCTCCGGGTCTCTAAAATAACATGCATTGCTACTTCTTCTTTTTTTTTTTTTTAAGCTTATTTATTTATTTTCAAGAGAGAAAGAGACAGTGTGTGGGGGGGGGGGTGGAAGGGGGAGAGAGAGAGGGAGCGAGACAATCCCAAGTAGGCTTCACGCTGTCAGCACAGATCCTGATGTGGGGAACCAATGAGATTACGACCTGAGCTGAAACCAAGAGTCAGACGCTTAACCGACTGAGACACCTAGGTGCCCCTGCATTGCTGCTTCTTATTTTTCAAATTCAGGCATTATTTATTGTCTTCCTTTCACGGAAGATGAGGATTTAACTCTTTTGCTGTTCTGTACCATGTCACATGTACTCTTCCCATTTCCTTATGCTTCTCATATATTGAAATAGAATTTCAAAAGAGCAACATACAGCATTTGCTTTATTATAACTATGTAAATGATGTTTTCACGCACTCATCATGATGAGCACTGAGTAATGTGTAGAATTGTTGAGTCACTATATTGTACACCTGAAACTAATAGAACACTGTATGGTAAGTACACTGGAATTAAAATTTAAAACTTAATAAATAAAAAAATAAAACTAACTAAATAAATGCTATTCTTATTGAAGTTAGTATTATACTATGAGCACTTCTCCTTTCTTTCACATTTTATCTATTGTGATTATCTTGGTTTTTCATTTATTTATTTTTTTAATGTTTATTTATTTTTGAAGGAGAGAGAGACAGAGTGTGAGTGGGGGAGGGGCAGAGAGAGAGGGAGACACAGAATTCAAAGCAGGCTCCAGGCTCTGAGCTGTCAGCACAGAGCCTGATGTGGGGCTCAAACTCATGAACCGCGAGATCATGACCTGAGCCGAAGTCGGACGCTCAACTGACTGAGCCACCTAGGTGCCCCTTGGTTTTTCATTTATTAATGTAACCTCAAACTTCCTCTAGTTATAGAAATCTGCTTTTGATACATGCAAAAACATTGGTATTCTAGCAATAATATTTTATCAATTTAATCTACTTTTAGACATCTCTTCCAGAGCTTTCTGTATGGCTTCAGTCTATATTGGTTTCTCTGTAGACCTGTACCACTATTTTGCTGGTCTCCGCCTTTACCATCTTCCTAAGGGTTTTACTACTTTAGTTCTGTTTGATTGGGCCTTCGATTTTGTGTCATATTTTCCCCCCTTCCTGGTTTACTCCTTGACTTCGGTGGAGTCCATTTCCTAGTTGTTTTTGAGAAACGGTAAATGGTGAACACATTTTTTTTTTGAGATGTTCTATGCCTGAAAATATTTTTACTTTACTTCCACAACTGATAATTTGTCTGAGTAGGGAATTTTAGGTTAGAAATAATTTTCTCTCAAAGAGGTTTCCTGAGAGTGTACACTAATAAATATTTTCATAGTAATGTTCCTGCTGATAGGTTTACTGTCATTTTTACTGTGTTTTAAAATTCTGCTGGAAGGTTTTATTCTTTATCCTTGGTGCTTTGAAATTTCACAGTGATAAGCCTTGGTGGAAGCCTGTGTTCATCCATGTTTACTAGACACTTGGTAGACCTTTTCTGTCTAGAAACTCATGTCCTGTGGTTCAGTAAAATAAAATAAAATAAATCCTAAATTATTTCTGGATTATTTTTCTCCCCCCTATTTTTCTCTCTTCTCCCTTTTAAAAGCAAAAAACAAACAAAACTCCTACTCTTTGAAAATGTTATTGCTCTCAGTCTGATCC
The DNA here is from genome assembly GCF_018350155.1 of Leopardus geoffroyi. NCBI lineage: Eukaryota > Metazoa > Chordata > Mammalia > Carnivora > Felidae > Leopardus > Leopardus geoffroyi. Next base: position 25,306,826 of record NC_059330.1, on the reverse strand, counting down.
TACATTGTTTCCTCTTCTATAATTTTTTTTTTTTTTTAGTTTTTAGTTTTTCCTCAATTTTCAGGGAGATCTCTTCAAGTCAGAATCCCAAACTACAGCCAAGATTTTAATTTCTGTGATCATATTTTCAATTTCCAAGACTTTGTATTGCTCTTTAAAATTTAGAATTTAGGGGCGCCCAGGTGACTCAGTCAGTTGTGTCTCGACTCTTGATTTTGGCACAGGTCATGATCTCAGGATTTGTGAGATCAAGCCCTGCCTCAGGCTCTGTGCTGAGTGTGGAGCCTGCTTGAGATTCTCTCTCTTTCTCCCTCTCTCTCTGCCCCTCCCCAACTCACTCTCTCTCTCTCTCAAAATAAATAAACATTAAAAAAATAAGGTCTCTTTAAAAAAATTTAAAGTCCATTTTAATTGTAACTTATTCTTGTTTTATAGATGAAATATCTCTGAAGCTATGAGAAATAGTTTTTTTATTTGTTTTCTTCTTTCATATGATATAGATTTCCTCCAAGTTGCTTTTTCTGTTTTTTTTTCCCTAGTTATTGTGTTTCATGTTAGATTTTTCATTTAATGTCTGATGATGTGTGGCTAAGTGCTCATATTTAATATTGCACTTCCTCTAGCCTCTTTATGTGGGTAGGAATTGTTCACTGTGGCCTTTACTATATGGCAACCTGACTTAGCTGTTTTATCAAGGAACCATTGATGTCACTTTCTTTAACTGTTTTGGGCCGATCAGACTCTCTAGAGAAGCCTCTTCTCTTGAATGACAGATGTGGACCTGGATGTTAGCATTCTGGGAGCTGAGTCAGGAAGAAGGACAGGGGTAGGGAAGTATCTCAACAACTATATATATATATATATATATATATGTGTGTGTGTGTGTGTGTGTGTGTATATATATATATATGCTTTTAGTTTATTTTTGAGAGTGAAAGAGTATGAGTGTAGGAAGGGAAGAGAGAGAGAAGGACAGAGGATCCAAAGTGGGCTCTGCACTGAGAGCAGTGAGCCTGATGCGGGGCTTGAACTCATGAACCGTGAAATCATGACCTGAACCGAAATCGAGAGTGGGACACTTAACTGACTGGGCTATCCAGGCACCTCAAGATTTGTTATAAGAATTTTTATTTAGTATACTTGTTTCTAGTGTGAAACCCTTACCTTCAAATGAACCTGGTATCACCTAGTCCAGTGACCCTGTATTTTACCCTTTCTAAAGAACAAGCTTCCATTCTTCTGCCAGGATGGAAGAAGCAAAAGTCGTTTTGTCAGCAGATGTGTGGGTGGGCACCCGGGAGCCTAACATTTCCTAATCAGATTTTCAATCTTTCTGTCTTTAGCCTCTCATTTTCCCCCAATTCAGAAGTGTCTGGTGCCACCAACTTCTGAGTCTTTTATGAGTTTCTCTGATATAAATCAGATTGATTCCCTGTTTTCTCCATTGTTGCCTTAAGATCTGCTAAGTCAGTTAATACCCATCCATCTCCATTCCAGTTGCCAAAATATGATTGCTATTATCGTTTTTGTTTTCTTTATCCTTACTTGTTTATTTTTTAAATACCTTCATTGTTTCTATAATGGAGTTTTGCAAGAGGGAACTTTGGCAAAAAAAACAAAACAAAACAAAACAAAACAAAAAAGAAACAAAAAACCCCACAGTTGTTCAAAGTACCATTTTAGGGTCGCCTGGGTGGCTCAGTCGGTTAAGCGGCCGACTTCGGCTCAGGTCATGATCTTGCGGTCCGTGAGTTCGAGCCCCACGTCGGGCTCTGTGCTGACAACTCAGAGCCTGGAGCCTGTTTCGGATTCTGTGTCTCCCTCTCTCTGACCCTCCCCTGTTCATGCTCTGTCTCTCTCTGTCTCAAAAATAAATAAACGTTAAAAAAAATTAAAAAAAAAAACCAAAGTACCATTTTAAGTAGAAGTCAGAAATGTTCTAAATATTGTTTAGTAAAAAAATTAATTAAAAAAAAAAACAGATGTTGAATTGGCCAAGGTAGTGAACAAATCACACACTTCTACTTCCTATCTTTCCAACTTCCTGATGAAATGATTCAAGAATTGTAAAAAAAAATTTTTTTCTGGAAACTAAAGAGGAACCCATTTCCCACTTTAATCTTGATGTAATTTCTATGGATCTAAGTCTATTGAAAGGTTTGGAGCAGAGAAGCAACTATATAGACAATTTTCTAAAGTTTGGGACTATCTCATTTGGAGATAAAACAAAAGAAAACAAACAACAAACAAACAAACAACCTTGTGCATTGAGAATTCCCCAAAGATTACCTCTTTTGGGGAAAAAAATATAAGCTGGTATTGTCTTTATTTTAGGTTCCTAAAAGGTAAGCCACATTTAGATATACTGCATACATTCAATTCAACAAATATTTATTGAGTACCTGCTATGTGCTGGGTACTGCTCTAGTCACTGGAAATATAACAATGAACAAAACAGACAAAAATCCCTGCCCTTGTGGAACTTCATTCCAGCAGGAGAAGATGCAATAAACAATACACATAATAATTATGAGAATATGTAGTATGTGAGAAGACTGTAAGTGTTATGGGAAAAATAAAGCAGAGAAAGGAGAGGATCTGGAGTAGATGGGTTGGAGGGCTAGTTACAACATTATTTAGGGTGACCAATGAAGGTCTCATTTGAAAGGTATCATTTGAGTAAAGACTTAAAGAAGGCAAGCAAATTAATAGTGAAGTTATTTGTGGGAAGAGTGTTCCAGGCAGAGAAAACGGAGGGGCAAGATGACAACTGTGGTTGGAATAGAATGAAGAAGAAAGCATTAGGAGATCAGATCAGGGAGGTGAAGTAGGGTGGGAGGAACCTCAAGTTTTGTGGAGTCTTGTTGGCTATTACAAAGGTTTTGTTTTTACTTTGAGTGAAAGGGGAACCATTGCAGGGTTTTGAGTAGAGGAATAACAAGAGTGAATACAGTGAGATCATTTTAGGAACTATCTCAGCATCCAGGGGAGAGATGATGATGGCTTAGACCAGGCTGGTGGCAATAGATATGGTGTGAAGTAATCAGATTCTATATGTAATTTGAAGGAGGAACTAACCAGATTTCCTGGTGGGTAGGATATGCACTGTGAGAAAGAAGGGAACCAAAGGTGATTCCAAATGAATCCTGAGGACTTTCTTATTCCAAAGATAAGTAGAAACTCATAAGATTCCATGCATTCTCATATGTAGATGAAAAATAACAATGGAATTCTGCTGTTTTAAGGGGAAAAGATCATGATCCTAGGCTGTTATACCTAGCTGTCTCTGAAGTGGCAAATTACTGTGGCAGTCAGAGAGATCAGCTGGCTGAGATCAAACTAATTTTAGGCAGCCACAATGGAAAAAGATAAAATGAGTAAAAAAAAAAAAATGTTCATCACAACAGTCAAATGACATCAATGAAACACCTTAAGACCACCGCCTCCTTTGCTTTCTTGCCTGGGAGGGTCTTCTCTTGCAGATCTGTTCTGTGCCCATGTATCACCCCTAGGGTAAAGCCTGCCAGCAGAATGCTGCAGCCTTGGCGTGGGAGGCCTAGCTCAGGGGAAATTGAACAGTTCAGTGACTGACACAAGTTCTGAGGGAGTGCAAACCATCTATCAACAGTTTTTTGTCCTTAATAAAAAAATTAATCACAATAAAAAGCTCAAAAAAATCATGATATATAAGAAATAGTGATAAGCAAAGAAACTGGAAAGCTTAGAGTTAAGTATAAATAGTTGTTGGTAAAGTGATTTTGAAGTTTAAGGTGATTCCTAGAAGAAATTCTTAAAATAGGAAAGACAAAATAAGAAAAATTAATAGCAATCTTGAACTGACTCACAATAAAAGTGAAAGTAGGGTAAAAGGAAGGGGAGAATAAAGTCTTGGTAAAAGTATCCTCTAACATATGCAATAGGAAAAAGTCTCTTCAACCAATGGTGTTGGGAAAACTGGACAGCTACATGCAAAAGAATTAAACTGGACCACTTTCTTACACCATACACAAAAATGAACTCAAAATGGATGAAAGACCTAAATGTGAGACCTGAAACCATAAAAACCCTAGAAGAGGACATAGGCAGAAATGACTCTGATATTTGCCATAGCAACATTTTTCTAGATATGTCTCCTGAGGCAAGGGAAACAAAAGCAAAAATAAACTATTGGGACTTCATCAAAATAAATGCTTCTGCAAAGCAAAAGAAACAATGAACAGCGCTAAAAGACAACCTACTGAATGGGAGAAGATATTTGCAAATGACATATCTGCTAAAGGGTTAATATCCAAATATGTAAGGAATTTCTACAACTCAAAAAACCCCAAATAATCCTAATGGGCAGAAGACATGAAAAGACATTTCTCCAAAGAAGACACCTTGATGTCATTTGACTGTTGTGATGAGCATTTTTTTAAACTCATTTTCATCCAAAGAAGCCAACAGACACATGAAAAGATGTTCAACATCACTGATCAATGGGGAAATGCAAATCAAGACCACAATGAGATATCTCACACCTGTTGGAATTGCTAAAATCAAAAACACAAGAAACAGCAAGTGTTGGTGAGGATGTGGAGAAAAAGGAAAACTCGTGCACAGTTGGCGGGAATGTAAAATGGTGCAGTCACTGTGGAAAAAAATATAGTGGATCCTCAAAAAATTAAAAATAGAATTGCTGTATGATCCAGTATTCTTCTAGTGGGTATTTACCCAAAGAATATGAAAACACCAATATGAAAAGATATGTGCATTCCTATGTTTATCGTAGCATTATTTACATTATATATATACATAATATATGTGTATACACACATATATACATATTATATACATATATATTGCCATTTGCAACAACATGGATGGATCTAGAGGGCATAATGCTAAGTGAAATAAGCGAGTCAGAGAAAGACAAATACCATATGATTTTACTCATGTGTGAAATTTAAGAAACAAAACAAACAAAGGGGGCACCTGGGTGGCTCAGTTAGTTGAGTGTCCGACTCTTGATTTTGGTTCAGGTCATGATCTCACGGTTTGTGGGATCAGGCCATGCCTTGGGCCTGTGCTGACAGTGCAGCACAGATCCCTGCTTAGAATTCTCTCTTTCCCTCTCTCTCTAGCCCTCACCCACTCATGCGTGCACACATGCACTCTCTCTCTCTCTCAAAATAAATAAACATTTTTTAATTAAAAAAAAAAGGAACAAAACAAAAAAGAGACAAACAACAAACCCAGCATCTTAAATACAGAGAACAAACTGGTGGTTACTAGAGGGCAGGTGAATGGAGGGATGGGGGAAATAGGTGAAGGAGATTAAAAGCACACTTATGATGAGCCCTGAATAATGTATAGAATTGTTGAATCACTACATTATACACCTGAAACTAATATAACACTGTATGTAAATTATACTGGAATTTTTAAAAAATTTAAAAATTACAAATAAACAAATTTTTTTTAAAAGAGATGAGATTAGGACATAGAATGCACAGAGGGAATGCCACGTGAAGACACAGGAAGAAGGTAGCTATCTGCAAGCCAAGATGCAAAGCCTCGGAAAAAATCAACTCTGTCAACATCTTTTTTTGTTTTTTAGAGTTTAAGGAATGCAAGTTTATTTTAATAACCAGAAATAAATAATAATTATTAAAACACACTAAAATAAACAATTCATGTTGGTAGATCAGTAGATAGTGAAAATGTATTTGACTAAATTCAATAGCTCTGGGTTTTTTTTGCCATACAACTTCTCTATATAAGTAATATATTAAAAATAAATACTAATAAAATATGATACAGACTTTTTTCTCCAAAAAACTAACCCCATAAAAATATAGGCCTTTGCAATTAAATTATGATAGTCATAGAGCACATTTTATATTGGACTTGAGGTGTTTTAGTGAAATGAAAAAAATTTTATGTTTCTCAAGTTTTTGAAATTCTGAAAAGGTAAAATTTGTAAAGAGTTATGAAATTAAATCAATAGTTAAAAAAAGATTTGAATTTAATTAGGAACTAGACAGGTATGTCTATTGTCAACATTATTATTCATTGCCTTAGAAGTTCTTGAGCATCCAATGTCTTGCATAAACACTAGAAAAACAAGAATAAAATGCTCTATTTTTGCTGATGGATTATATTTCCATAAAATGCAAGCAACCAAGAAAAAATTAAAAACGTTTAGAATCCATCAAAAAATTGGGTAATGTGGGGGCACCTGGGTGGCTCAGTCAGTTAAGCATCCGACTTCAGCTCAGGTCATGATATCATGGTTTGTGGGTTCAAGTCCCGCGTCGGGTTCTGTGCTGATAGCTTGGAGCCTAGAGTCTGCTTCGGATTCTGTGTCCCCATCTCTTTCTGCCCCTCCTCTGCTTGTGTTCTGTTTCTCTCTCTCTCAAAAGTAAACATTAAAAAATTAAAAAAAAAATAAAATGTTAAAAAAATTGGATAATGTGAATGGAGGGAATAAACATAAACATAAATCAACCCATTTTTTTCTACTGCAGCAATACTTAGAAAAATATAGGTCAATCTGTAGTGGAAATTATTAGTTATAGCAAAAATACCCTGAAAGTACTTAGTAATAAATTTAGGTAAAAGTGATATAAGATTTACATGAGAAACTCTGTCAACATCCTGATCTCAGACTTCTAGCCTCCAAAATTGTGAGAAAAATAAGTTTCTGTTGTTAAGCCAATACATAAAATAAAATAAAGTAAAATAAAATAAAACAATTGTTTATAGGGGAGCAAAAATTAGATAATGTATCTTGATGGTTATAAAAAATGTTTCCCATCATAATTCTTAACAATTTATGGGTAACCACATGTAAAAGAGAAAAAGGATGGAAACAAAAATTGCAAACTCAAATGTCCACAGGGGTCAGAGAGGTAACATAGAAGTAGGCAGTCTTACCTTTTTTTTCCCCTTGAAACATAGCTGTATTGTTCAGCTCAGGCCACCATAACAAATACCATAGACTGGTTGGCTTAAACAACAGAAATTTATTTGCCCACAGTTCCAGAGGCTAGAAGTCTGAAAACAAGGTGCTAGTATAATCTAGTTCCAAGTGAGAGCTCTCTCCCTGGCTTACAGATGGCTGCCTTCTTGCTGTGTCCTCACATAGAACAGAGAGAGAACAAGCCCTCTGGTATCTTTTCTTATAAAAGAACTAATCCCGTCATGAGAGTCCCACCCTCATGACTGCCTCTGAACCTAATTATTGCCCAAAGGCCCCATCTCCAAATACTATCACTTGAGGGTTAGGACTTCAACAGGGGACACAATTCAGTCCATGGCAATGGCCCTCTTCAGTCTTTAATAAAAATGATCAGGGGCGCCTGGGTGGCGCAGTCGGTTAAGCATCCGACTTCAGCCAGGTCACGATCTCGCGGTCCGGGAGTTCGAGCCCTGCGTCAGGCTCTGGGCTGATGGCTCAGAGCCTGGAGCCTGTTTCAGATTCTGTGTCTCCCTCTCTCTCTGCCCCTCCCCCGTTCATGCTCTGTCTCTCTCTGTCCCAAAAATAAATAAATGTTGAAAAAAAAATTAAAAAAAAAAAATGATCATACCATGAGAACAGAGGCATGTTCTACCATAAGAAAACAAAAGTGCAAACAAAGATTATAAATACAAAGTGAGATTTACTTTCCACCTTGAAAAGAAGAACACAAAATGGTGAGAAATATGGTAGACCAGAGGGCACATACCTCCTATAGGGGACCAGCCACCATTTAGTTCCAGATGATTGTTGCCATGCTAGGAGCACCTTATTATAGATCTTCTGGTTTTTCAAGTGTGGCTAGACAGATACCTGAATTTCTATGTGAAATATCCAGAATTTTAAATATTAGCTCAAAAAAATTTAAATACTCTATGAGGCCAAGACAAAAACAAAAAGAAAACCCAACCATATCGGTGGGCTGAATATAAACCATCAATTTGCAACCACTGATATAGGACTTCAAAATTACTAAAGATCAGGAAAGTAAAATACATAGAATGCATGAGCCAAAATAGCAATAATAAGAATAGATATGATTTAAGTACAATAAAAGTAAATGCAGTAAATTCTCCCATTTGTAGGCACTCGTGTTGAGAAAAGAAAAATCCCCAAAGACACACCTGAAATAATGTGACTAAAACAGTTTGAAAATGAAGGGAGATGTTTTATATTAAAACATGTGCCAACAAAAGAAGGCTTTTGTGGGTAAAATGATAAGGAAATGTATTGGCTCATATAACTGGAAGGCTAAAGTTAAGGAGGGGTTTATGGTTATTTCTATAGCTCAATGATTTCACCAAGGACCCACTTTATTTGATCTGTGTGATTTGTACCCTGCAATATTATATTCATCCTAAACTAGGCTTCCTTTATGATAACAGGATGGTTGCCAGTTACAATCTGAATATAGGTTTTAATGTTTATGGGTAAGTGGAAGAGAGTTGCTCACTTAACTATTTGAAAAAAAAAAAAAAAAAAAAAAAAAAAAAGGAAGCCTGTCCCTTTGGTAGATTTGGGACAGTTTAGTAATATGGCTGTTCCTAAACTAATAGAGTTTACCTGGGAATGCCATGTTCTCATTGGCTTAAGTCTTCTATTAGTTATCTATTGCCACATAACAAATTACCCTAAAACTTCATCACTTAAAGCCACAACAAACATTTATTGCCTCTCAAGGTTTCTTTGGGTCAGGAGGAGCTTAGCTGAGCAGCATTGGCTTGGGATTTCTCATGAAGATTCAGTCAAGATGTCAGGTGGAGTTGCAGTCTTCTGAAATCGCAGCTGAGTGTGGAGGGGCCCCCTTTCAAGATGGTTCACTCACATTGCTGATGCCTCAGCTCCTCTTTTCAGGTCCATTTCACAAGGCTATAGGAGTCATAACATGGTGACTGGCTTACCCCAGAATGAATAATTCAAGGGGAACACTGAGTGGAAGCTATGTCCTTGGAAGTCACATAGTATGCTTTCCACCATATTCTATTTGTCACAGCAGAGAAAGAGAATTTCTTTTTCCCAACAGTTTCAATCAATATTCTAGAATTGTTTCTCATTAGTCTAGCCTGGGTCCTTATCACTGACCAAACCTCCTGAGTCTTGTGCTTGGAGCTGAGGGGTGGGATCAGTCCCATCTGAAACATATGGACTGAAAATGAGGGAAAGAGAGAGTTCCTCAAAGGGAAATCAGGATATTGTTACCAGAAAAGGAAGAAATAGATACAGGACAAGCAAAAACAAAAGATGTCCACTATGGTGGCCATGTATTAATTGAAATTGTTACAGGAAGTGTGCATTACTTCTTTGAAAAAAATTTAAAGACATAAAAAGTTTAAAGATATTAACAGTGATTAACATCTACATGGTGGGATTACAGCAAAATTTCTCCTACTTTTCTATTTATTCCAAATTTCTTTTCATGGGTATGTATAACTTTTATAATTAGAAAATAACAATAACTATTATTTTATAAAAGGTAAAATTCACTGGTCTAAAAATGGAAATAGGGTACAGTACTTAAAAAACACAGATTTAAAAAAAATCGATTTAGCCAAAGGGACAGGAAAAAGAAAGGAAACAAGAATATACAATGATAGAAAATGTAAACCATGATCACTAGAGCAAAATTATATATACCACTTATTAATATGAATCTATATATCTTTTAAAAAGATAAAGTCCAACTATATGCTATATTGACCATAAAAATGACGTGAAATTGTTGAGAATAAAGTAAAAATCACATCTTTACATTATTGTCTTTCTCTCTGGAAACAAAGCACGTCCTCCCTTTATTAAAAGAATCTTTAAAATGGAAAATATTTTGGGGTGCCTGGGTGGCTCAGTTGGTTAAGCATCCAACTTTGGCTCAGGATCATGATCTTGCAGTTTGTGAGTTCGAGCCCCGCATCTGGCTTTGTGCTGACAGCTCAGAGCCTGGAGCCTGCTTCAGATTCTGTGTCTCCCCCTCTCTCTGCTTCTCCCCTGCTCTCCCTCTCTTTCTCTCAAAAATAAAAAAACATTAAAATAAATAAATAAACTAAAATATTAAATCTTTACTTAAAACATTTTTAATGTCTAAAAAAAATTTTAATGTTTTTTGTTTTGTTTATTTTTGAGAGAGGGAAAGAGAGACAGAGCACAAGATGGGGAGGGCAGAGAGAGAGGGAGACACAGAATGCAAAGTAGTTTCCAGGCTCCAAGCTGTCTTGCACAGAGTCTTATGGGGCTTGAACTGACAAACCACAAAATCATGACCTGAGCCAAAGTCAGACACTTAACCGACTGAGCCACCAGGTGCCCCTAAAATGCAAATGCATCATGGGAATTACCCCCAAAACCAAGAGCACACTGTACACACTGCATGTTAGCCAATCTGACAATAAATTATATTTATAAATAAATAAATAAATAAATAAATAAATAAATAAATAAAATGTAAAAATAATCTTTTCTACTTGATATAGTCTTGGTGAATAGTCAATTATATTGCCTTGTACTCCCCTGGCCAAAGGTAGACATGTAACCCAAGCTAACCAATCAAACTCTCTATTCCTGGAATTTGAATCTTGAGTCATGTGATCTGAGAACCAAAAAGGGTTGAAGCTGTTTTATCTGGCTAATGATCAGCATCTTCAAGATGTCAATGTCCTATTTAGATCTTTGCCATAATCCATGCCCATCACTGCTGTACTTTTCTCCTTCTGGATCTCAGAGGTTCTTAAGAGACACATTCTTTCTCCTCCCTCATGGGCACTTTCTGTAAGTTGGATTTTCTGCCCCTGTGACAGGCAGCCAGTGACCAGCTCTGGGAGGCTGTGTAAGGCTCTTGGGCACAGAAATTGTTCTGAGCAACTCTTGGGATGCTGAAAGCCCTTCATAAATGCTGGTTACCCCCAAATAATTAAAGAAAGTCATTCTACTACTCTCCTATCATGCTGGAGAACCCTGTGATGTTCTTAGGCTCATCCGCCTGGGCCTGTCATCAGGCAGCCCTTCTCACTGTACATTCTTACTGCCTTTCTGGATTCTGCTTATGAAAGTAAACCTTCTGCACTTAGACCACCCTAAATCTTCTTTTCATAGCTACTCTAGGATCCATACAGAGATGTGGAAGTGAAGGGTAGTTGTGGTCAGGGTACAGCATGTAGGGCACTTCCTTCATTATCAGGTTCCTATTCTTTTTCTCTGGAATCTCTCGAATACACAGTCGTCCTTTCTTTTTATATACTCTCTTGTCTTCAACTATCATAAACAATCATCATTTTACTTTGGGTTTTCCCTCTTCACTCTTTCTCTTTTCCTGGGACACTGGCTGGTGTAAGGGAGGGGGAAGCTCTACTGATCAAATCTACTGAGTTGTCCATGCATATAAGTTCTTTCTGTTTCCCTGCAGGGCCTAGACTTTTAAAATGCAAAGGCAAATAAAAGGTTCCTTGTTTTCCCTCTTCCATGTCCTCTCACTAAAAACAAATGGCATAGAACCATTCTGTCTGCTGTCTCAATGTGGAGGGAGGGGGAGGACTGTTGCTGTACATATTTTAAAACTGATAACCACATAAGCTGTGTGAACATCCTTATATATACGTCTATGTGAACACGTGAGGAAACATCTATAAATTAAGTTGGAATTTGAATATTTTTAACGTGAATTTTGGTGGAACACAAAAATATTCTAATACATTTCACAGTCATTAGGATGGCTACTATCCAAAAAATGAAAAAATGGAATTTTTTTTTTTAGTGTTAGTGAATATGTGCAGAAATGGAAACCCCTGTGAATCGCTGGTGGGAATATAAAATGGGGGTGGAAAATAGTTTGGCAGTTCCTCAAAAAGCTAAAGGTAAAATGACCAAAATGTGCAGCAATTATACTCCTAGGTATATGTCTAAAAATATTGAAAACAGGGACTCAAACAGATGTTTGTATACTTCTGTTCATAGCAGTGTCATTCACAATTGCCAAAAGTTGGAAAAAGTGGCCATGAACAAATTACTGGATAAACAGATGTATTATATACATACATTGGAATATTATTCAGCCTTAAAAAAGAATGAAAGTAGAAAAAACAAAAACAAAAACAGAAAACAAATAATAGGGGTGCCTAGCTGACTCAGTTGGTTGAACATGTGACTCTTGATCCTGGGATTGTGAGTTTGAACCCCAGGTTGGATGAGATTACTTAAAAACAAAATCCTTAAAAAAAAAATGAATGAAATTCTGATACATGTTACAACATGGATGAACCTTGAAAACATGCTAAATGAAATAAACCAGGCACAAAAGGACAAATGCATGATTCCACTTATATGAGGTACTTAGAATAGGCAAACTCATAGAGACAGAAAGCAGATTAGAGGTTACTGGGGATGGGAAGAGGGGGTAAATGGGGAATTGTTGTTTCATGGATACAGAGTTTTTGTTGGAGATGATGAAAAAGTTATGGAAACAGATAGTGGTGATGACTGCACAACACTGTGAATGTACTTAATGCATTGTACATTTAAAAACAGCTAAAATAGTAAATTTAATGTTATGTATATTTTGCCACAATTTTTAAAAAAGGAACAAAACACTTTAAAGAGTATGTTTTTGAAAATTTGAGTGTAAAATAAATATTTTACAAAGCAGCAAATTGTGTGGTTCGCCCCCCCCCCCAACAAAGAGAGGTAGGAAGGCCATTTATCAATCTAATTACCAAATGTTCACTTTATGTCTGCTAGTGCACCAAGACATAAGGCTTTGTATCTGAAACACACACTATTTATGGTCCAGTCCTCAAGATGTTAATGAGCGCTTTGGGGAGATAAGGCATCCATGCATGATATAATTGACGTAAGACATCATTATAAGAGATGTTACAGGGTAGATTATAATGTGATCTCTTAGTTTTTTCTCTTCTCTGGAATACACAGTCTTCCTTTCTTTTTATATGCTCTCTTGTCTTCAACTATCATAAACAATCATCAAGATTTTTTTTTTCCCACACTTGAAACCTTTCCCAAGTCTGCCTTTGTATCTTATAGATATATCATACTTTAAAAATCCAAAACTGGACCTAAGCTCTTCAGTATGTTGTTAAGCTCAGTAAATGTGTTCACCGTACATTTTGTCATCTAAGTTAAAAATCTGTATCATTTGTATATTTTAACTAAAATGTTCAGTGGGGCATTAGAGGTGAATGGGATCACTCAGGTAGGATAATGGCATTTCTCTAGGATGGCTCAAGAGTTATTACTATATCACTTAGCTCGTTCCTATTTCTACCTCATTGAAAAAGCTAAAACTTTTCACTGTCACTATTGAAGAACTACAATTTTCACTCTTTTCCATGTGTTTTTTACATTCTGATAATTAGGAAATTTCCCCAAAATTCGTGGTGTAGTGTCATGGCAAAATGAACTTACTTATAATTGTTCAAATGAATCTATTCAAATGTTCTTTTCCTATGAATTTCATTGAAACTAAAAATACTTTGAGAACTAACCTACATTGGAACCGTTATAGCATTACTATATCCCAAACCAACTCAGTATCTCTTTAGTACTCCCACAATGTCCTGTGCAAACTATCACAGTATTTCTCACACTGTATTATTATTATGTGTCTGTCTTTCCAAGAATGATCTGTAAGCCTTTATTCCATACGATGGACCAGCATCAGCAGCATAAGTTTTCTAGGGATATGGGTAATAGTACAGAGGAATGAGAATTAAGCCAAATCTCCTATCTGCATTGTTTTCCCAAATGACAAGAACTTGTTGACAAACCCTTGCTCTGTTCTTCGGTGGCTGCAAGTTACATGACCTAGTCATTTTGCCTCTATGATGTGTGATGTCATAGGTGTGCCTTGACAATCTTATTTCTGAGGTCCATGTGATTTTTGGTCTGTGGCTAATGGGTGTTGAATATGTGGATTTAGACTTGGAGGGTTCTGGAAAAGATTCTTCAAATTTAGGACAAAAATCATTGTCTCTATGCTGATACTCTATGGTTGGACAATTCATCAGAAAGTTAAGATTGTCTAGCATGGGTTGTGAATTGTATCATTTCATGAATGCATTTATATCCTTAGTAATATGTAGCCCTGCAAGGGCATAGGTTCAATATGCAGTCTAAGGTGATGCGTTCCTGAACTTTAGGGGACTGGAATGGGGTGTTCCAGTGATCTACTATAGCATAATAAACCACCCAACCTTAGTGGTATATTAACAATCACTTTATTATGCTCCTGTGGGTGAGGAACTCAGAGCAGAACAGGGATGCTTGTCTCAGCTCCATGGTGCTTAAGCCCTCATCTGGGAACACTGGCTTAGGGTGACTCAAATGTCTTGGGAGTTGGAATCATCTGGAAGCTTCTTCACTGAAATAACTGGTACCTGAGCTGGGATGACTCAAAAGTTGTACTCACCTGGAATTGTTGACTGGAGCACTTACGCATAACATCTCCATGTGGCTTGGGTTTTTTGAGAGCATGGTTGCCTCATGGTAGTTCCTCTTTTTAATATGGTGGCTCAGGAATCCAAAAATTAGTATTCCAGAGAACAAAGTGGACTCTGTATGGCTTTTTCTGACCTAGCATCACTTCTGCTGAACTTTCCTTGTTGAAGCAGACACAATCTAACCACATTCAAAAGGAAGGTACTTAGACCCCACAACTCGATTAAGGGAGTAATTGCAATTTAAAAATGGTCACGATGTAGATTGCCTCTTAGGATTCTTTTTGGACCAGGTTCATGCCTCATATAGCTTTGTATGCTAGAAAGACTTCTGCCAAATTTGAGGCTACCAAGGCTTAAAGAGGATTTGGTGCACTGTAGAGGTAACTTCGTGATAAAAGGGACATCTGTCCATCAAATGTATAGGTGGTCATGACAATTTAGTAGGCCTCTTCTGTATTCTACCCTCCTATAGCTAAGAGTGCATGATTCTGGACCTTCTGGCTCTTCCATCATAGATGATTTCTGTCTTCTTTCTGACACATAAATCTGATCCTTTTACTTCCCTGTTTACAATCCTTTAAGGATTTCCTATTATCTCTAAGATAAAGTCCCAGTCCATTAGCATTACATATAAACCCCCTTCATGATCTGGCCCCGACCACTGAAAACTCAGATGCTATGCTATTGTACAATATATGGCAAGACACTATTTATATAATTATTGAGTTCAAATCCAAGTTCTGCTGGGACTCATTAATTTCCTAGGCACAAGGGAGAACCGTTCTTCCCTCAGTTGATGGTAGTGTACAAGAAAAATAGCCTAGTTTCCACTGGTTTCTTTGTTAAGCCAGTTCTTGAGGGCCCAAACCTGCAGACGGGTCTAGTTCTGGAGTCAATGCTCCCCTTTGATGCTTAGTCCTTTGTACAGATGCCAGCTATTGGTCCCGATTCCTCCAACCCTCATGTTGAATTGTTTCTTGGGGGTCCTGTCCTTTCAGGCAATCTGTCACCCTTGGTCAGGGCTTCCCAGTCCATCAAACACATTTTAATAACTTTCAATCTTAAAACAATGGAGAAGGGATCAAGAGGCCCCTTGATTGTCCATTGAGACCCCTCTGTCTATATACATTTTTGATGTCTAACTCTGCCCAGCAGCATCAAAGGTCCATATAGCAATCAATAAATGTATCTGACACAGCTCAACCTTTTTATAGGACTTGAACCCAGGTCTTGATTCAGTCAAAATTTCCTAGAACATCTGCATTCAATTTCAGGGCATTCATGGATCTCTTGAGGTAAGATTGCTGGATAAAATACAGATGCCTAGTCGAATGTGAATTTCAGGTGAACAATTAATAATTTTTTAGTATAAGTATGTCCCATGCAACATTTGCATGGATAATATATGGATAATTATACATTTTTGTGGAAAAAGGTCCAAACAGCCTCAAAAGATGTAAGAACTCCTGATGCAGAATTTGTTGGAAGAAACTGATGTGCTAGAGTGACTTGAAATGGGTGCGTAAAACTACTGTACACAACATACTTATATTAAAAGCCATTCCATGTTTATCTGAAATTAAAATGTAACTGGGCATTTATATATTTTTTCTACTTGCTCGGTCTGCAACCCTACCTTATGGCCAACCAGAGCTTTCCTAGATTCATGGATTATAGAACTGGTATAGACTGAGAAAAGAACTGTGTTTCTTTTTTGCCAAATTATTTAGACATTTAACATAGAAATACCAAGGTGAACTCCAAGAACCACTTCCAATTCCTTTAGCTCTAAATGTCAGGACATATTATGATTATTGTCTCCAAGTTTTGCATTGTTATAAAGTGACTATGAAACAGTTTCATCAATTACGGCCAGTAACTTCCTTGTTAAATTCCTAGAGCAGAAAGATATTGCATAAAGTTGTTGAGATGGCCGACTTGGAAAATTAAGTTACATAAATAGCAGATGTTCAGGCTGAGTAAGGAAGGGAGCTGAAACAAGTTTTCTCAATTATTCAACAATCCCCTGAGGCTGGGACTAGAATTATGGGAGAAAATTGAAATCTTGATTTCTATCTCACCATTGACCCCTGACACAGCCAGCAATTAGCCCTTTTTCTCTCACCACTATTTGTAATTCCATAATCAGGCTAACCTTCCTACCAAATTCTTCTACAGCAGGAGTTTTCTTCTTCTTATTTTTTGTTTGTAAGTTTTCTTTGGAAAAAGAAAATATTGTAAAAAGTTCAAAAATGCAAGTGGTTAGTTATACAATGACCTATGCCGACTCTTAGTTCCTGGACCGAAGGTTCGTAAGTTGGCTTAAGGACCCGAATCTAAAGAAGGGTGTTGAGACCCATATGAATTCCCTGAATGCCTAATTTTCAGTGTGCAGATACTGTGCACTTTTATGAAGGATCCAAACTTTTACCTGAGCCGCGATACGGTCCATGCCTAGGAACTCCCGTGGCACGACTGACGCGCCCGTGTAATCGGGAACGCTAGAGCGTTACTCATCATAGTGTAAAAAGTCCACCCCCACCCACCCAATTGCGGCCCCTTCGGAAAGTACGTTCTCCGCGAAAAGAACCACCACTCTTTTCTTCCCAAGTTTTCCGCCTGCCGCATTCCTTCCCTCCGGCGCGTCAGCGTGCGCTGACGTCATGACGCCGCACACGCAGCCCCGCCCCTGCAGAGCTCGGTGCTGGGACGGAACCCGGGTTTCTCTCAAACCCGGAATGTGAGGCCTGGGCTTGGCTCTCCCTCTACCCGTGCGCCGCTGTTTTCCCGGGTCTGGGTGCGCCGCTGCTGCCCTACAGCTCGCCCCGAAGGAGTCAGGGTGGCCGTTCGCTTCTGCCGTGTGCCCGCGTGGCTGCCGCCGCCCGTCCGAATCCTCCGGGGCCGCAGAGGAGTTCGCTACGGAGGGAGGCGGGGGCCTTCGGGAGGAGGAGGCGGAGGAGGCGGAGGAGGAGGGAAGGAAGATGGCGGCCGTGGAACTAGAGTGGATCCCAGAGACTCTGTATAACACCGCCATCTCCGCTGTCGTGGACAACTACATCCGTTCCCGCCGAGACATCCGCTCCTTGCCCGAGAACATCCAATTCGATGTTTACTACAAGGTACGCACCGTAGGCCTGCTCTCCGCTCCCCTGCTGCAACCCCTAGGGCCGCACCCCCTTCCACGTCTGCGAGCCCCCGCAGTTAACCCCTCACCCCTCGTAGCAGGATCGCCTCCCCAGACATCTGGCGCGGTCTCGTGGTTGCCAGGATAGGAATACTCTGTCTCCATATCCTCTGTCTCTCAAGTTCTTGGGCCTTGATTGGTATCTCTTCCTAATGAATCTTTCCGCGTATTTTGGTGTTCCCTCCAACACTGTGCCCCCCACCCCCATAGGCCTTTTGCTTGGACTTCCTCTATTGCTCCCCTGTCCCACTCAGTTCTTTACTTCTCACCTGTGTCTTCAGAATATTTTCTCCCTTTTTACCCATATTAAGTGTCAGCATCAGCTGAACTTTTTGCTCTGCTCTTATCCCTCCTTCCTACTTACTTTCTCCTCTTGCCAAGCATTTTTTTTTTTCTGCTTCGTGTTCGTTTCGCCTTTCGTGTTCTTCGTTCCTAATTGAGAGGGAGGTGAGGAATTAGTAGAAGTAGTTGTCTGCTTTATTGGCATTTTTTTTTAAACTTTGGTTTTTGTTTATACTTGGGGTTGAATTGGAGATTTTGTTAATATGTGAGTGGTGGTAAACTATTTGAAAGGAAAGGGGGAAAATCTTTCCTGAAAGAAAAAATACTTAAATTCTAAAGTTACGTTCATGTATTTGAAAGTTGCAATCTTGCCGCATTCCTAAATAGCTCCCCCTCAGAAATCTGAACAAAAAGTCTCCCAAGTCACTCTCCAAGGAGTTTCAGGGGTAAATGTCTTAGACTTGGACAGTTTTTGCAGTGTTTAGAGAGGGAGGAGATACTTTACGGACTCGGAGCCTCCCTTTTCCTCTCCCCCTACATTTGAAAGTGAACAGTGGATTTATTATTCAGTCCTCACTGCCTTGAATCTGCGTAGATAACCCCTACTTGCCAGTAGCCACCCTGCAAAATGTGACCAGAAGTGGAATATGACTTATTTTTTAGATCTTAAATACTTCCTCTTGATTACTAAGTTGGCAGAACACAGTGTAAATTGATATTTAACAGATGTGTATATTCTTCTGTATGTATGGGGTTTTATGGCAGTTGTTTTATTGGGAAGATTGCCCACCTTCTCCACCCCACAGTATTTTTTCAGAAAGCAACTGATTTGCTACATTCTACTCAAGCCAGCTGCTTTACACCAATTCTAATAATTAAAATGTTTTTTCCCCCCATAAATATTTGGAGAGGATTTGTTTTGGTTATTCATTTTATTATTTGGGCCCCTAAAGTAAAGAAAGCCTCCATTCATTCAAATCCCTTTGGTACATTGATTTGCTTTTGTGTATATCTAGGGAAACTTTGTATATTTGAGATCCATTCCTCCCAAGGAAGGGTGAGTTTAGATTTGTCTTTCTCAACCTGGGAAACTACAGCTTTGTGTGTATGCTTACTCTGTCCATTTTATTATATTTTATGTAATCTTTTACACTCCGTAGAGGAGAACATTGGAAATTCAAGCTAAGTACATTTAGTAGTTGAATTCCCTCAAAATACTTGAACATCTTTTAGTAACTTGTGCTACTAATTGAAGCCTTTCATTTGAAGGTTATTATTAGTATAAACAGATGGTGCTTTTACCACATTTTCTGTTTCAAATAGTTCACAAAGTTTTAATATTGTTTCTTTTTGGTACACTTTTACTTCTAAATAGTTGTATGTATCTTGGAGTATGGCATTGCGCTAAAGTGAAGGAAGGTATTTAATGTGTTCCTGGAACTGTGCTAAGTGCTTTTACACGTCTTGTTTAATCCTCACAGTTAAACTGTAGAGTAAGGTATAACCCTGTATTAAGGGTGAGAAAGTTAAGTAATTTAATCAAGGTCTAATATTTAGTATTTAGTTCCTACCTATCCTGCCTTCTTGCTCGAGAAGATTTTGCATTTTGAGGTAATCGATTATTTCATGAAAGACGTTTATAGAACTAATTCCCTGGACTTGAATCTTTGATAGAAATATAAGGAACTTTTCTTGCTTTAAAACACCGTTTTGGTACATAAATATAAAATGCTTTTTAAGCATTTTAATGCATATAAATATAAGATACCCCTTGCCCAGTTTTTGAGCATTTTAAGAGATTGCTTATAGTTTCCAATTTTATCCAATTTAGAGCCAAGGAGAAATTCATAATCAGATTCCTTCAGCAGTCCCAACTTCCATCAATAGGCATAGTTATAGACAAAATCATAGTATTTGTGGAACCAAAAAAATACCCAGTTCCTCTTGATTGTTGTAGTCCAGTGTCACTGTTAATTTTTGTGCGTAGCTTCAGGCAAAGGCAGTCATAAAGCTTTAGGAGATGGGGTAATGGAATGAATGGAAGGTGAAGTAGGCATGCTGACTTTTCCCTAAGTAAGGAAAGGAAGGGAGAAATATGTTGATATGTAGAAAGGGTAAAGTGTGAAGGGATTTTTTTTTTTTTTTAATGTTTACTTACTTTTGAGAGAGAGAGAGACATAGTATGAGCAGGGGAGGGGCAGAGAGAGAGGGAGACACAGACTCTGAAGCAGGCTCCAGAGAGCTCCCAGTATGAGCAGGGGAGGGGCAGAGAGAGAGGGAGACACAGACTCTGAAGCAGGCTCCAGAGGCTCCCAGAGCCCGATGCAGGGCTCAAACTCATGGACCGCGAGATCATGACCTGAGCCAAAGTTGGAAGCCCAACCGACTGAGCCACCCAAGCACCCCAGGATTTTTTTTTAAAGCATGGACGACATTAGAATATATTGGCTGAATTTATTGGCTGAAAATGGAATGAGAGTTTAATTGTATAAGTTAGGTGGGAAATGAATTATGGAGTGGAGACCTGGAACAAGAGAATTAATTAATGAGTCTTGCCTCTTCCTTCACCATGTGTAAATTAAGGTATGGGTCTTAAATTGTAGTTGGAGAAAGAGTACTTTTTTCTCTAAGATCAAATGGAACAAGTTAGGGACTTCAGGTGTCAGCATAGCTAAGTTTGCAAAGAATGGTTATCCTGAATAAGGAGGTAAGATCATCTGCTGAGAGTAAGGGATAGGAGTGGTGTGGTTTCTATGTAGGGAAGCTAAACTGAAGTTGGAAGTGGCTGTTGATGTATATGGGAAGGGAAGTTTATTAACAATTTGTTTTAAAAAGTGACACGTGGAGGAGCGCCTGGGTGGCTCAGTCGGTTAAGCTTCTGATTTCATCTCAGGTCATGATCTTGTAGTTGGTGAGTTTGAGCCCCACATCGGGCTCTGTGCTGACAGCTCTGAGCCTGAAGCCGCTTCAGATTCTGTATCTCCCTCTCTCTCTGCCCCTCCCCCTGCTCATGCCCTGTCTCCCTCTGTCTCAAAAATAAATAAACATTAGAAAATATATTTTTTTAAAGTGACAGGAGTAAAAAAATAATAAAAATTTTACAAAGTCACAGGTGGTATAGATGGTTCAATAAAAATCCATATGTTGTAAAATAATGTCTTTGAATCTGTATAGCTTTTAACCAGGAGTGCTCAACCATTTAGGTATAGAAATGGAAAGATAAATAGAAGGAATTGTAAAGCTGTGTACCAAGTGAAAGCAAATATAGAGTGAAGGGCTGGGTTTTTAAAGAATGAAGTTTAGGATCTTTTTAACTGCTGACTGGTCTGTTTTGTGTCCTATTCCAATTACAAAATTGGCCATAGAGTTAAGTTTTGGCTAGGTGAGGTGTTTCAGTAATGTGTTCTGTTTATTTATTTTTAATTTTTTTTTTAATTTAAAAAAGTTTTTTTTATTTTATTTTTGAGAGACAGAGACAGCATGAGTGGGGGAGGAGCAGAGAGAGAGGGAGACACAGAATCCGAAGCAGGCTCCAGGCTCCGAGCTGTCAGCACAGAGCCCAATGCAGGGGCTCGAACTCACAAACTGTGAGATCATGACCTGAGCCACAGTCGGACGCCTAACCAACTGAGCCACCCAGGTGCCCATAATTTTTTTTGTTGTTTTTTAATTTGAGAGAGAGCATGCAAGTGGGGCTGAAGGGGGAGGGGGAGAGACAGAGCGACAGAGAATCTTAAGCAGACTCCATAGAGCATGAAGTCCTGACACAGGGTTCAATTCCATGACCCTGGGATCATGACCTGAGCTGAAATTAAGAGTCTGATGCTCAACTGGTTGAGACACCCAGATGCCCCAGTGTGTTCTATTTATTATTTTTAGGTTTTTTTTAAGTTTGTTTATTTTTGAGAGAGAGAGAGAGCGTATAAGCAGGGGAGAGGCTGAGGAGGTGGGGACAGAGGATCCGAAGAAGGCTGGGCTGACAGCAGAGAGCCTGATGGAAGGCTTGAACTCACCAATGGCAAGATCACAACCTGAGCCAAAGTCAGATGCATAACTGAGCCACCCAGGTGTCCCAATTTATTATTTTTAGTCTTAACTTCAATGATTTTGGCTTTGTCTCATGCAGAAAACCATACAAATTAATGCCTTTACTTGGTATTAGAGTCAATTTTTTCTTTTTCTATGTATATTTCTATGTATATGTATATACATTTATACATATATATATACATATATGTATATACATTTCTATGTATATGTATATTTCTATGAATATTAGCCTCAACTAATATCCTTGGTACTCTTAAAATTGGCTGGTAACAAATTGAAAAAAAAACCTTGCAACATATTTGACAGCCAAAGAATTAATAATCTTTTCATATAATGAGCTCTTCGGATTAATAAATTGAGAGCTAAAAACTTTATGGGGGAAGGGCATAAAGAACATAAATAGCCCAACATACCATGTATCTCTGGATGGTAAGGTAATATGTTATAATGTCAGCTCATCTCAATTTAAGCTGTGAATTCATCTGATATATGAATCAGATGCTCAAAACTTTACCAGTACAGGAAAGTGACTAAATATGAAGTTCATCTGGAGAAATTGCTTACATGAGAATAAAGGAGTCAAAGAAATTTCCAAGATGCACAATATTTAGGAGACATATGCATTATAATGTAGTCCAGTGCATTAGAAAGCTACATATTTTATTTATTTGAGAGAGACTGTGTGTGTGTGTGCGTGCACGCACGTGTGCACACAAAAGCAGGGGAAGGGAGAGGGAGAGAATCTCAAGTAAGCTGCCACGCCTAGCACAGAGCCTGACGTGGGGCTCCATCTCTTGATCCTGAGATCATGACCTGAGCCGAAATCAAGAGTCAGATGCTTAACCAACTGAATCACTCAGGCGCCTTAGAAAGCTACATATTTTAAAATTGTGTAGCATTGGCACAAGAACAGCAGAGAGATAAATTGATTCATAGAACATAGTAGGCAGTCTAAATAGAAGTGAAAGCACATTTAAGAATTTGTTAAATGATACGGGGCGCCTGGGTGACTCAGTTGGTTAAGTGGCCGACTTCAGCTCAGGTCATGATCTCATAGTTTGTGGGTTCAAGCCCTGCGTCGGGCTCTGTGCTGACAGCTCAGAGCCTGGAGCCTACTTCAGATGCTGTATGTCCCTCTCTCTCTGCCCCTTCCCCCCTCCTGCTTGTGCGCGTGTGCACACACACACACACACACGCTCTCTCAAAATTAAACATTAAAACAAAATTTTAAAAAGAATTTGTTAAATGATTAAGTAAAGAGACAATGCTATATTTTAATTTTTTAAAGTTTATTTTGGGAGAGAGAGAGCGAGCAGAGAGGGACAGAGAGAGAAGAAGAGAGAGAATCCCGAGCAGGCTACATACTGTCAAAACAGAACCTGACTCAGAGCTTGAACTCACAAACCATGAGATCATGACCTGAGCCGAAATCAAGAGTTGGACATTTAACTGATTGAACCACCCAGGCAGGCACCCCAGAGACAATGCTTTATTTACTTTTGAGAGAGAGAGCATGCCTGCGAGCGAGCAAGGAAGGGGCAGAGAGAGAGGGAGACACAGAATCTGGAGCAGACTCCAGGCTCTGAGCTGCACTTAACTAACTGAGACACCCAGGTGCCCCAACAGTGCTGTATTTTAATTGGGGAAAATATTTTTGAGACAGAGAGAGACAGGGCGTGAACGGGGGAGGGTCAGAAAGAGAGGGAGACACAGAATCCGAAGCAGGCTCCAGGCTCTGAGCTGTCAGCACAGAGCCCAACGCGGGGCTCGAACTCACGGATCGTGAGATCATGACCTGAGCCGAAGTCGGACGCTCAACCGACTGAGCCACCCAGGTGCCTTAATTGGGGAAAATAAAATACCTTGGGCAGCTGGCTGTTTGGGGGAA
This sequence comes from Leopardus geoffroyi, assembly GCF_018350155.1. Lineage (NCBI taxonomy): Eukaryota > Metazoa > Chordata > Mammalia > Carnivora > Felidae > Leopardus > Leopardus geoffroyi. The sequence continues at coordinate 25,282,983 of NC_059330.1, read as the reverse complement.
TATATTCGCACTGTATATTAAAATGACTTCCAGGTGTATTAAAGATTTAAGTGTGGCAAATGAAATCATATAAGTATCAGAATAAATTATTGGGCCATTATTCTGTTGTGGGAAATGACTGAAATTTCTTCTTTGAAGAAATTATTAAGGTGCTTTACAAATGTAAAGAATGTCAAACATTATAGGGGCACCGGCTGGCTCAGTCAGTTAAACATTCGATTCTTGATTTCAGCTCAGGTCATGATCTCAAGGTTTGTGGGATTGAGCCCCAAGTGATTCTCTCCCTCTCTTTCTGCCCCTCATCTCACTCACATGTGCGCTCTCTCTCTCTCTCTCTCTCTGAAAATAAACATAAAATAAAAATAAATTTAAAAAGTCAAACATTATAAAAATACGTAACGTAAAAGACGAAGTCCTACGTTACTCATTTTGCCAACACTGTGATGCCATCTTGGCATGGAGAAGGCTTTTCTAAGCGTGAAACCAGAACCTAGAAGGAAAAAAATCAATACTTCTAAGTACATTAAAAAAGTAGGGGAAAAAATGTAAGCATTTTTTTAAAGACTATGGAAATGACAGCATTTGACACATGGGTTATATTTTTTCTTCCTTTTTTTTTTTTAATGTTTATTTATTTATTTTTGAGAGAGCAAGAGATAGCTTAAGCAGTATGCTAGGGGCAGAGAGAGAGAGGGAGACAGGGAATCCCAAGCACTGTCATAACAGAGCCTGATGCAGGGCTCAAACCCACAAACTGTGAGATCATGACCTGAGCCGAAATCAAGAGTTTGGATGCTTAACTGACTGAGCCACGTAGGTGCCGTGCCCCCTCCTGTTTTTTCTTTTTAATGTTTATAAGGGGTGTATTTTCTAATTGAGAAAGATGTAATACTAATCAGTATGTGAAGAATAACCAGCTCATTTCCAGAACACCTGAACAGCCAGCTCATACAAGAGGAAGATATGAATGGCCAGTAAACATCAAAAGATGCTCAACTGAAATGCAGAATCAAGCCAAAGCAATCATGAGGAACAAGAAAAAAAATCTGGAGGACTCACACTACCAAGTATCAAGCTGTAGCAATTAAGATTAATGTGGCATTGGCACATGGATAGACAAATAGATTGATGGAATAAAACAGTCCAGAAACAGACTGATATGTATACTGTCACATGATTTATGATAAAAGTAACACAGTGGTACAGTGGGGAAAGGAAAGTCAAATAAATGGTGCTGGTCAATTAGATATCCATATAGGAGGAAAAGTATCATGATTTTACCTTACCACCATATGCAGTGATCATTTTTGGATGGTTTGCTGACCTAAATTTGGAAAACAATTCTCACCATGTCAACAAAGATATATTTACAAAATGGCCCAAACATCAGGATAATTTCATAAATTGGATTATGTTAAGATTAAGACCATGTATTCATTAAAAGATACCATTAAGATCATGAAGAACCAAGCACAGAGTGGAAGAAGTGGGAGAAGATGCTTGAAGGACATATGCCTGATCAAAGACTCATCCTGCATCTAATATTAATACACCCCCTTTTTTTTAATGGGAAAAGAACTTGAATAGGCACCTAAAAAGACCAATATTCAATGCTATATTTTAATATTAGAATTAGAACTTGAATAGGCACCTAAAAAGACAAATATCCTGCATCTAATATTAATATACCCCCCTTTTTTTTAATGGGAAAAGAACTTGAATAGGCACCTAAAAAGACCAATATTCAAAGGACCAAGCAAGTGTTTGGAAAGCAATCATGATTGCATGAAAGGGGCTCAGCCTCATTTTGGGAAATTGCTGTGGTAGTGTACATTCTTCAGAATGACTAAATGAAGCAAAACAAAACAATGTTAGGACATGGAGCAATCAGAACTCTCAAACATTGTTACTGGGAGTGTAAATCGATGAACTATCTTGGAAAACTAGCCTGTCTGCTAAAACTGAGCATATACATACTCTGGAACACAGCAATTCCACTTCAAGAAATGTACACTTAAGAACATTCAGGGGCGCCTGGGTGGCGCAGTCGGTTAAGCGTCCGACTTCAGCCAGGTCACGATCTTGCGGTCCGTGAGTTCAAGCCCCGCGTCGGGCTCTGGGCTGATGGCTCAGAGCCTGGAGCCTGTTTCCGATTCTGTGTCTCCCTCTCTCTCTGCCCCTCCCCCGTTCATGCTCTGTCTCTCTCTGTCCCAAAAATAAATAAACGTTGAAAAAAAAAAATTAAAAAAAAAAAAAAAAAAGAACATTCACAGTGAACAAAGAAAAAAGAGAGTCTTAAATATAGAAAACAAACTGATGGTTACCAGAGGGGAGATGGGTATGTGGGGGGGTAGTTAAAATAGGTGAAGGGAATCAAGAGTACACTCATTGTGATGAGCACTAAGTAACATATAGAATTGTTGAATCACCATATTGTACATTGAAACTAATATAACACTGTATGTTAACTAAACTGGAATTTAAATTTTTAAAATTCACACACACCATCAGTAGAATTAGTAAGTAGTGGAATAGTCATGTAGTGGAATATTATGCTATGAAAATGAACGAATTGCAGCTGTTTGACACAATATGAATGAATCTTACAAGTGATACTGTAAGAAACCAGTGACAGGAATATACACCAGAGGCTCCCAGACTTTCTCCCTTCATGGTACTTGGTTCATGGCACTTGTGGGCCAAAAGAAATACCTAAACTGTTCTGTTTATTAAGTGGTAGATATGAACAACTTAGTAATACTTATGTCCCAACAAGTTAAGAGCCATTAAAATAATGCACAAAAATTGAAAAAAAATTAGTACTTTTACTTCATTTTTAAATAACCACAGTTAGTAATGGGATGTATACTTTCAACACTGTACAACTTCTCAAATCTTGGAATCAGATTGGACACCCACCACCCTCATTTTCTGTTCCATGTTGATTTTTACACATTACTTATTATTATAGCAACCACTGAAAATGGCAGCTTATTAACAAAGATTAGACATCACTGAAAAGAATATAGCAATCTAGTAGTTGGCATGGTGTAATACAGATGTTGAATATCGTTTCTCTCAAATTTAAAATAACTTGCAGTCCCCAGGCACCCTTAGTGCAGTTTGGAAACTGGGTATATTGTGTATTTTTCCATTTATTTAATGTTCAAAAACAATCAAAATTAATCAAAAGTGTTGGAAGTCAGGAGAGGATCTTTTTTTTTTTTTCTTTTTTAGTCTTTGGAGGATATTGATTACACAGGGTCACAAAGGGAGGTGCCTGGAATTCTGATAATACTCTGTGATCTAGATGTTGGTTTGCATGTGTATTCACTTTGTGAAAATTTATTGTTACATTTAAATATGAGTTGTACACTCTAAGTTATGCTTCAGTAAAAAGGTTTTTAAATTTTTTTTTTCAACGTTTATTTATTTTTGGGACAGAGAGAGACAGAGCATGAACGGGGGAGGGGCAGAGAGAGAGGGAGACACAGAATCGGAAACAGGCTCCAGGCTCTGAGCCATCAGCCCAGAGCCTGACGTGGGGCTCGAACTCACGGACCGGGAGATCGTGACCTGGCTGAAATCGGACGCTTAACCGACTGCGCCACCCAGGCGCCCCAAAAAGGTTTTTAAAAAATAACATCTGTCTTTAACAGATTGTCAAACTTAAAGATTGAAATCATTCATACCCTTTAACCACAATACCATTTACAGATTTTAATCCTACAGGACTGCTTGTGAATGTGGGAAAGTTCCATTTAGGGATGTTCACTACAATGTTGTTTATGATGGAAAAAATTGGAAACAAACTAAATGCTAATCAAACAGGAACAGAATATAATACTGCAGTTATAAAGAATGAGGAGGCTGTATATACTGAGGTAGAGATGCCAGAGCACATCAAGTGGGGAGAATAAGAAGCTATTTATAAAGTAGTATGAATAACATAATCCTGTTTGTGTGTTTTTTTTTAAAAATGCTTATTTATTTATTTTGAGAGAGCGAGCAAGTGTGGGAGGGGCAGAGAGAGAGGGAGAGAGAATCCCAAGCAGACTGTGCACTGTCAGCGAAGAACCTGACATGGGACTTGATCCCACCAACCATGAGCTCATGACCTGAGCTGAAACCAAGAGTCAAGACACTTAACTGACTGAGCCACCCAGGGGTGTGTGCGTGCACGCGTGCGTGTGTTTTAAAGTAGAAGAATATATGTGTATGTTTCTATGTGCGTTGAAATAAAGAATCTAGAGAAACACAAAGTTTTAATGGTATTTATTCAAGGGATAGGATTGCAGTTGCTTTTTACTTTGCACATCCTTTCTGTTTTATTTTAATACTTGGATTTTTATGACCATGTATTATTTTGATACATAAAATAAGTAAAATTGAATTTTTTTAAGTTTTGTTTATTTTGTGAGGGAGAGAGTGTATGTATGTGCCCGAGCAGGAGAGGGGCAGAGAGAGAAGGAGAAGCAGAGAATCCCAAGCAGCCTTCACACTGTCATTGTGGAGGCTGACATGAGGCTCGAACTCACAAACTGTGAGGTCATGACCTGAGCCTAAATGAAGAGTTGGATGCTTAACCAGCTGAGCCACCCAGTCTCAGTTGAGTTAAAAATTGAATTTTTAAGATAGGATATCTGAATGTGAAATCGTCCTAAGAGGAAAATAGCCTAAAAACTCAAATATTTGTCAGTGTGAATGAGAACTAAGTCCATGTAGTTTAATACAAAAAAATAATTCAACTAATTAATTACATAGTTGATTCAGTAGCTAGCCAAATCAAGAAACATGAGTGAAAGCTCTCATTTTCAAAATTAAGAATAAGAAAGAAAATAATAAAACCACACAGATACACTGGAAAGAGGAAAGTAGCTTTTTAAATTGTAGAATGGCTTCTTTAGTTGTAGGAGAGCGTGTACAATTCTATGCTAATCTGCCTGAAAACCTTACTGAAATTATGTTTCTAGGAAAATATAAATGACCAAAGAAGTTAATAGACTAAAAACCATTTTAAAAAGTTGAACAATTAAAAAAAAAAAAGTTGAACAATTACATTTCTCCCTTTGTACATCTGCCTTCTCCCTCAGCAAGCAAACAACTACCACTGACTTCAGGAACTTTCTTGAGTGTATTCAGAGAAGAATTGATGCTACTGGAACTTAACCTGTTTCAGACCAACCTAATTCATTCCAATTAAAAAAAAAGGAAAAGAGGTCAGCATAGGGTGCCTGGGTGGCTGAGTCAGTGAGCGTCCAAGTCTTGATTTCAGCTCAGGTCATGATCTCACAATCATGGGATCCAGCCCGAGTTGGGCCCTGTGCTGGACCTGGAGCCCGCTTGAGATTCTCTCTCTTCTCTGCCTCTTCCCCTCCCTCAAAAACAAAACAAAACAGGTCAACGTAACACTGATACCTAAACCTAAAGTAGCAACAAAAAGAAGATCTCTTGAGAACCTCACTTGTGATTCATGAGGCAGAATTTCTAAATAATAACAAATACAAATCAGTGTGTCTATTAATATAATTCATCATATTAATAAGACAGGGAACTATCATCATAATATAAAAACCTAAACGTCTCTCCCTTTAAACTTTTAATAGGAAATACAGATTGACATTATAAACATACTTAAAAGATAATATATATATATAAACAGGAATACTTAGTGGTGAAACACTTAAGGCATTCCGATTAAAATCAGGACTATAATAAGATACCTTCTATTATCCGTATCGTTGCCATTGTTGTTTCTTTTGGCCACTGAAGCCAGACTGATTTTTTCTTTTTCTTCTTCTTCTTCTTCCTTTTTTTTTTTTTTTTTTTTTTTTTAAGATTTTAAGTAATCTCTATACCCAATATGGGGCTCAAATTTACAACCCCAAGATCAAGAGGTGCATGCTCTACCAACTGAGCCATCCAGGCACTCCAGACTGATTTTTTTCTTTTTTCTTTCTTTCTTTCTTTTTTTTTTTTAATGTTTGTTTATTTTTGAGAGAGAGAGACAGAGGGTGACCAGGGGAGGGGCAGAGAGAGAGAGGGAGACACAGAATCAAAAGCAGGCTCCAGGCTCCAGGCTCCAGGCTCTAGGCTCTGAGCTGTCAGTACAGAGCCCGACACGGGGCTCAAACAGCCTTTGAACTATGAGATCATGACCTGAGCTGAAGTTGGCCACTTTACCAACTGAGCCACCCAAGTGCCCTGGACCGATTTTTTTCTTAAGTGAAATATAGTTGAGTATCATTCAGTTTTTTTGTTTTTATTTTTTTAAGTTTATTTTTGTTTATTTTGAGAGAGTGTGCACTCGAACAGGAGAGGGGCAGGATGGAGGGAGAGAGAGAGAATCCCAGGCAGGCTCCACACTGTCAGTACAGAGCCTGATGTGGGGCTTGGACCCACTGACTGTGAGATCATGACCTGAGCCGAAAGCAAGAGTTGGATGCTTAACCAACTGAGACACCCAGGCACCCCTAGATTTTTTTATTTTTATTTTTATTTTTTTAAGTGTTGACTTTTCATACTTCTTTCTGGAACTGTATACTGCATATTCAGGATTTCTGAGGTGCTGATTAGTGCAATTAGAATAAAGAAATTTAAGGGGTGCCTAGTAGCTCAGTTGAGTGTCTGACTCTTGATTTCAGCTCAGGTCATGATCCCGTGGTGGTGGGATTGAGCCCCACATTTGGCTCCCTGCTGACAGCATGGAACCTGCTTGGGATTCTCTCTCTCCCTCTCTCTGCCCCTCCCCTGCATGCTCTCTGTGTCTCTCTCAAATACAAATTTTTAAAAATGTGAAATGGAAAAAGGTTTTAATTTACATAATGGAGTATTAAAGTTTATGAAACATACTCAAGGCTCTTGCAAATCAGTAAGAAAAAGGACTGAAAAGAAATGTGCTATTATGTTGATAGTGATTTTCACTAGATGGTAAAATTGAGTGAATGTTTTTCCTTTTTATACATTATTTTCCATATTCTCTAATTTTTCTAAAAACATGTAATTATTCTAAGTCAGAGGAAGCAAATTGTTTAAAGTTGGTTACCTACAATACAGAATGAGTTTCCATATAGAGACAGAATGTATTTCTTAGAACTATACTGCTGTCTTTCTACTGCCTCCTGGATAGACCTAATTTTCACCGCAGATTGGTAATGAAGCTTTGAGAAGCTGAGAAACTTCTTATCAAATAATAGAGATCACAGACACATATTGACTTACATATGGCTGGTTATCGTTGTTAGGTATTACTACTAACCCAGATTTTTTGATCATTTATATCATGGTAGCCTCTTCCACCATTAACATACTCATGTAAATTACACAAGTGACCCCCTCAAGTGAGGGATAGAGTTAGAGAATCTGTATACTAGACCTGATTTCATCCTCATAATGATTGGGGAAAAAACTCTTAGTTTCTTGTTAAATGGATGTGGATATAATAGCATCTTCATATGTGGACAGCATATTTAAACTTTAGTAAAGGGTTGCCCTCTTATTTGAGTGTTAACTGTTTCTTGTGCTTTTTAATAATATGAGTGTATTAACCTCTTGACTTACTTGCCAATAAGCAAAGCATTTGCCCTGCAAGATAAGAATAATCATGTTGGTCAGTTGAATTAAATTTAAAAAAGTATGACATGGAACCAATGAGGGTAGAGCAGCTAAGAAATTAAAATGTTAATAAGAAGCAAGACATTTAAGTGTTGTTTTCAAAAGAAAGCATTTACCTTTTAATTATGTGTGTATTATGTTAAAATACTTCTGTGACACTTTAATCCAAGAATTTATAATCTGAGACCCCAATGTAATCAGTTACAGGATTTACTATATTATATACAATATACGAGCAAAGGAAATATTATATTACAATGTGAATTTTTTTAGAGCTACATTTCAGATGAATTTTGAGATTAGAGAATTTTTCGAGTAAATATATCTTATGAGTGAAGATAGTACATGTGTATTAAATAGAACAATTTGCTACTTTCTTTTATTTTAGAGGTGAAGGATACATTTGTTTAGAGATAAAGGAGACATTCTTTTTTAAAAACCTTTTATTAAAAAGTTTAAATACAAAAGTAGATAGAAGACCTCTGTGTGTCTGTTGTCCAGCTTTAACAGTTACCAGTTTTTGGCCAGTCTTGGTAAATCTGTTCTACCACATCCCCCTTTCCTATAGTATTTGGAAGCAAATCTAGGCATCATATAATTTCATCTGCTAATGTTTTAGTAGCCACCTTACTCTTACAACCCCTAAAAAATTTAATAGTAGTTTCTTACTGTTACTGAATATACAGTTATTCGATTTTCAGTTTTAAATGTGAAATTTGTATGTAATTTTACAGTTTGCTTATTTGGGTCAGGATCTAGATAAGTTCTACAGGTTGGCTGTTGGTTGATCTCTTAAGTCTTTTTTGATCTATAGGTGGCCTTTCCATCTGTTTTCTTATCTTTGCAGTTTATTTGAAGAAAGAGAATCTTTTGTCTTACAGACAGTACATAGTTTTCCTGTAGCCTGGATTTCAGTGATCATGATATAAAACATTTTCATCATCCCTTCTAGATGTTTTAGTCTTTGTCTCTGTGGGGGCTTCATGGGTTTCACTGATTTCAGATTTCAGCTTTTAATACCAAGTTTTGGGTTTGGGGTCTGTAAATCATTTAGGTAGTATGAATTGGGACTGCATAGTCCTATGTGTCTTAGGTTTGAAGTTTCAGTTTTTCACTGCAGACTTTGAAGGCTGTGGATATTCTTGACTTTTTTATTCCTGGTTTAGGCAGGTAGTTCAGCTCCAAGTCCCTTTGCTTACAAGGATCTGCTGTCTGGACTCCTTCCTATCTGGTGTTTTGTACTCTACCCACAACCACTCAGAGGTATAAACTATTCCTGTTTTTCTTCCTTCCCAGCTGTTTTTGAGTTTTGACAGCTGTGAAGTTTTTGCTCTTGGTTTCAAACTCAGCTATTTATCCAAAAGTTCTTTTCTGATAACTTTATTCAGCAGTTCCTTTTGTTTGGAAAAGAGCTGGAAGGTTTTCATATGTGTCGCTGTCATCTGCCTATTGCCAGAAGCTTTACTCCGGTTTGTCTTCAAAACTCAGCTGAAATTCTTCTTAGAGTAGTTACTTCATTTGTGATACTAAAACACTCTGTTTACCTCCATTGTATAATCTATGAGCATTATCTTTCTGCTCTGACAGATTCCACATTTTTTGAGATCAGAGAACAACTCTTACTTTGTATTCCTGTGATGACCATAGTCACTAATATATCCCTGATACCTAGCACAGTGTCTTACACAAATGTTCCTGATATTTATTAATGAGAAAATAAGTAGAATATTTCTAGCTATAGTTTTCTTGCCTTTGACGTGAAAAATGACAAAGATAAAACAGGTTCAGTAAGCCATGAGTTTCATGTACTGAATATGCCAGGGTACTTGGTAAAAGATCAGATGTTAATAGGAAACATCTATTTTTGTCTATCAACTTAAGCATCTATTATTTAGAATTTGTTCTTGACTTTCGCATTTAGGTACTGGCAGTTTATGTTCTTCATCGCTAGGGTACACTAGTGTATGAAGTTTGCATTGAAATTTGTTCTCAGAGTTTATTGTATGAGCTCTATTGTATAGAGTACTATGGAGAAAGGACATAAGATTATGCCTAATCAGTGTTTCTCTTTAAGGTGCTCACAGTGTGGTTGGGAGACAATAACTAACTATGTTATAGCTGGGGTTTTTCCCTAAGTGTTGAATTCTTTAGCTAAATTTGGGCAGTTTCAATAAATAATGATAGAATAACAATACTAAATATTTGATTCTCTAACTGTAAACTTCAGAATAGAGACTGTGTCTTGATATTTTTGTTTGTTTCTTCTGAGATTGAGTTCCATCCAAAGTAGATCATTACCAATTTGGATTATGGATTCGGAAAGCATTGAATGTATATCTAGCTAATGCTATGCAATGTGCTAGGTATTGGGGGTATAGTGATAACAGTGGTTACCTCACGGAGTGTAGAGTGTAATGGAGTGACATGTTGAACAAGTTTAGTGAATGTGTGCATGTATGTCTTGATGCTGATATGGAGGAAAATACAGTGTGTCATGAGAAAGTATAACAGGGAACAGAATTTAGATTGGGGAGTAAAGGGCAGGTCTCTATGAGAAGGTGACAAATTAGTGGAGACCATTAGGAAGAGTTATAGATTAACCCGGCAAAGAATCATGGTACTAGTGCTTCATGTGGAGGCAGTAGCATATGTGTGCAAAACTCACAAGGTGAGATAGAGCTAAAAGAAAGCTAATGTGGCAGGAATATAGGAGACAGGGAGAAAGAATGGTAAAAAATGAGGTTTGAAAAATAGGCAGGAGTCAGATAACTTTTAGAGACTTGTAGCCCATATTAAAAATTTTGAATTATGTTCAAACTGAGGCTGCCATTGAAAAGTTTTAAACAAGGAATGCCATGAAATAATTTACATTTTTAAAAGATCATTCTGGCTGCTGTGCGGAATTGATTAGAAGAGGACAAGAGTGGTAATGGAGAAGCCAGTTCTACCTAACCTTTTCAGTAATCCAAGTGAACGATTTGAAATATAAATCCTGTCTCACAGATGTGCAGTTTATTGAATATTGTCCAGCTTTTGAAAAAACATACACATATGTAATGGTAGATAAACAATTTAAAAACAAAAGAGGGCTTATATTGCTCAAATTTTTCTAAAACTTGTTCATTTTTACGTGTCATGGTAATTTTTCTTTGATAACAACTGCTTTTCATTTCTGAAGATTTTTGCTCTTTACTGACTCTTCAAGAGGGGATAACAGTTTCAAACATGAGTGAGGTACATGAGTTTCATAGATTGTGTCTGTATGTTCTTAGACCATAGTTTGAATTCACTTTCTTTTATATTTTTTTCTAAACCTTTCCAAGTTTCTGTTGTTGGGAATTAGCCAAGATTATTTTGTATGCTAATCTGATGTCAAAACTAAGCTGTTCAGTCTTAGCCTGTGGTGATTTTGAATTGGCTGGGAAAGCAACCAATTAAAAATCCCTCTGGTTAAGGAAGACTTTCATCCCCATCTTTATCTCCCAAAGAGTTTTCTGGGTTTGGGGATGGCTTGCATTGCCCTTGCAGTAGTTTTTCCTTCAGTATGTTATAAGATTTTTACTTTAGTCTGTTCTAAAACATCACCAGGAATTCCATCCCTTTGTATCTTCAAGGTGTTAATTCTTATATATGTGTGTTACTAATATTTTACTCGGTTTCGTTGTATTTACATTTTTTATTTATAATATTTTATATTCTTGGGCATTTTAGGGTTTTATGTAATCACTTATCTCTATGATTTTTGCCTGTGATATGTTTCAAAAGGCAGTGTTTACCAAGTAGCTTTTAATATTGCTGTCATTTAAGTCTGGAATTTATTTTTACTATATTTTATTAGGAGACATCTAACTTTGCTTTCCCATTTTTTTCTTTTTTTAAATGTTTATTTTTGAGTGACAGCATGCACACGAGCCAGGGGAGGGGCAGACGGGGGACAAAGGGATCTCACTAATCGTGAGATCATGACCTGAGTCAAAGTCTGATTGATGCTTAACCTACTGAGCCCCCCAGGTGCCCCCCCCCCGCCCTTTTTTTTTAAGTTTTGAGAAAGAGAAAGAGAGTACATGCATGCACCCACAGGAAGGGTGGAGAGAGAGAATCTTGAGCAGGCTCCACATGGGGCCTATACCTGGAACTTGAGATCATGACCTGATCTAGAGTCGGATGCCCAACCGACTGAGCCATCCAGGCGCTCCTTCTTTCCCCATTTTTATGCACTCTTTGTTAGCTCCTTCTTCAGTGATCAAAAAATTTTTTTCTTCATCATGTTAATTTTTTACACATACTGTGGTCTACTTTTGAAGTTTGCATTTTGTTCCATTGATTGGTTTGTCTTCATACCTTTCCAGTATTGTTTTAGTTGTATTATAATGTCTGGTTTTATATCTCTTGGGAGGTAATTTACCTACTTCTAAAAATAAACTATTTTCCCTTAAAGAACCAAAAGTTGATAGTCTTTTAATAGCCTTGTTATTCATTGGGTACAGAATATAATATGAAATACTTAACAATGAACTGAAGTAAGTAAGATTTTAAAAAAAATTTTATAAAAAATTTTTTTTAACATTTAAAAAAATTTTTTTTTAATTTTTGAGACAGAGACAGAGCATGAACGGGGGAGGGGCAGAGAGAGAGGGAGACACAGAATCTGAAGCAGGCTCCAGGCTCTGAGCTGTCAGCACAGAGCCCAATGTGGGGCTCGAACTCACGAACTGTAAAATCGTTACCTTAACCAACTGAGCCCCCAGGCACCCCCTAAATAAGTCAGATTTTTAAAAATCTAATCAGAATTCTTACCAAGGAATCTGGAGCCTCAGTTTCCTCCAAGCTCTACTCTATAAGCTGTATGAATCTATGAAAGAATAAATCTTTAAGTCTTCTATAAAAACGTTAAAAATTACCCTATTTATTTATTTATTTATTTATTTTTAATTTACATCCAAGTTAGCATACAGTGCAACAATGATTTCAGTAGTAGATTCCTTAATGCCCCTTACCCATTTAGCCCATCCGACTCCCCCCAACCAAGCTAAAAATTACTCTTTTTATATATACTCTTCCTTCCTGATAGATTATCTTTAAGAGGCAGTGTAGTGTACATTATTAAGAACATGGATGTAAAGACAGACTGCCAGGGGCTGGATTTGTGCTTTACCCCTTTTTAGTTGTATGATTTTGAGCAGGTTATTTAATTTTGTATGCCTCAATTTCCTTATCTGTGAAAGTATAGAGTGAGTTACTTATGTAAAGCACTTAGAACAATGCCTGGCACATATTAGATCTTTTTAAGAACTAAATGCTATTTTTATTCTGGATCAGTATCCACAAATCCCATTCACAGAATGTCTAAGTTTGCATTTTTGGATAAACCTAGTAAGGATAATTGGAAACAATTAAGTCATTACCCTCTTCCCAGAATTTAAATGTGAACCCATTTTTAGCTAGAAAAATTGAACAGAGTAAAAGGGGGAGGGGCTTGTGTTAATAAGGGCATGTTTACATTGTAACTAAGGAAGCAACTTTTCAGAATTTTAATTTCAAATCCCATTTAGTAAGATATACCAGTTTTCAGTCATTAAAGGCATACGATGAGTTGTAATGTATACAAAGCTTAATTGTCTTTGGTGAGTACAGGCAAAAAGGTTGTATAACTTGTTTTCATTTCTCCTATCTTAAAGAAATTCTAAGCCTTAAGTTTGCTAATGATAAGTTATTTTGGTAAGAAGTGAGGTTTTTTTGTATTATACCATTTTGGGAGTGTGTATATATATTTATTTTGATAAGTAGATTTACTTTTCTGCCCTAGATAAAAACTTACCACATTGTTAAGCTTCCAAATACAGATTAGGTCATACATTCTCAACTTTATTTTCTGAGTTATTCTCTGTCGGTTAATAGTCAAAGTAAATATGACAGTGATTAATAATAGTGAATTTTACTGTTTACATTCCCAGAAGCTCTTACTGTAGCAGAAAACATAATCATCTCTAAAATTAGCAAATCTTTCCTTACGAAAGTTTACTGTTAATAAGAGTATCCAACCGTTTTATGTGAAGATGACATTTTGCTTCCCCTTCCTGGGCATGTGGTAGCCCCTTATCTCTTCTCTTCGGTAATTGTTACGGATTTTTCACAGCAGTCCTTATTGATTTGCATTAATATACTTATGTAATTTGACCTGGCTTCCATTGTGACTAGTGATTTATGCCCAAGAACTAGTTGATTGAGTTTGTAGTGTATTTTCCCAGCACAAAGTTAACTGGCCCATTTTGGCACATGAACTCTAGATCTTGTCTTCTTTTTGAAACCCCTGTTCTGTAAACTGAGCTAAGAGTTAAGTGTAATATAAAGTGAATAAGATAAAATTCCAGCCTTCTAAGGCATTATATTTATATAGCATATAAAAATTCAAAGCATTTGGTGAAGCTGGAGTGGGAGAAGGAGGGACAGTAGTATTTGTCTCTTTTTAACCATGTGCATATATTATTTGTGATAAACATTGAACACATTTGTTAAAATGTTACTTTTAAAAGAAGTTCTAAAAAGGCAAAATGAGTAAGGGATTGTGACATGATTAGAAATCCTGCCATCTTGGATTATTTTAATTTATTTATTTTTTCATCCTGGATTACTTTATTTATTTAAGATTTTATTTTTAAGCAGTCTCTTTACCCAATGTGGGGCCTGAACTCACAACCCTGAGATCAAAAGTTGCACACTCTCCTGACTGAGCCAGCCAGGCACCGCCCCCCCCCCCCCCCCATCCTGGATTACTTTAGACATGATCTGTTAATTTTAAAAGTTTCTTGACCATAACTTTTTATGTTTATTTAATAAGTGTATAGCACTTTGTAGAATTTAACATGTACCAGATACTAATTTTTAAATTAAATTAATTTTAAATGTTAATTTTTAACTTTATATACAACTATTAAAATGTCTTGTATGAATTGTAAAAACTTGTTAATTTACTATTGCTGTGGAATCATACTGACTTTGGGTAGTACCCATTAAATTCATTAAATGTTAAGTCCATCAAATTATATCTAGAAGTATAATTAAAGTAAAATTAAAATTAAATTAAAAATTTTTAATTACCTTTTTTATTTTTCATTTCAGCTTTACCAACAGGGACGCTTATGTCAACTGGGCAGTGAATTTTGTGAATTGGAAGTTTTTGCTAAAGTATTGAGAGCTTTGGATAAAAGGTAAATACACTTTTTAAAAATTGTAAGTGAACTATACATAACCTAAATTTTATCATTGTAACTTTTTAAGTGTACAATTCAGTGACATTAAGTACCTACCTACCCATTGTTGTGAAACCATCATTACCACCTTGCTTTTGTGTTCAAGAAAAGGAGACTGAATTCATCTTCCCCATTTTGGCTGTTACATGTGGTGGAGCCACATACAAGTATAGATGACACAGCCTTTGATTATATACTTGCTGTTCTCTTTAGCATTCTTCCTGAAATTTGCTTTAAATGCTATTTCTTTTTCCTAACCCACACTTCTAGGAAAATAAGAATATAGTTTTACAAAATACTGCTAATTTCTAATATGAATATTGCCAAGTTGTTTTATTTGTTCAACAAATTAACTAAGTATATACTTGTTCAATGCCTAGTACGAATCAGGTACTGTTCAAGATGCTGTGAATAAGTTCTACAACATCTCTTCCTCATGGATTTTGTATTTGAGAGAGGAAAATAATAGGTAAATAATATAATTTCGCTGTTAGAGGTAACTTTGAAATGTGGCCTGTGTACTGTAGAGAAACTTTTTGGTTAGTTGAATAATTAAAATTAATCTGTAAAATAAATAAATGAGAACTTCATTTTGGTAAAAGAAGGCTATAGCAAAACTTTTAAAAAAGCATTCTTTAAGAAAAGGTTACCTTTCTGGAATTTAAATTTCTCTATACAATTCTAAACGTAGCCATTGTAAACATTTAGTGGAATACCTCTCTTTCATCTCTCAGGTTATCTTTCACCAAGTCAAAATCCCTTGGTAAGTGTTTAATGTATTTGTGAAACTAAAAGCATGTAGTTTGACTTTTTTCCCCTTTATCCAAAGCAGTGATTCTGGTATTTACAATTTTGTTATTTAAAAGTTTTTTATTAAGATATAATTCACATACCACCACATTCACCATTTTAAATTATATAATTAATTCAGTGTCTTTAGTATATTCACAAGGTTTTGCAACCATCACCACCATCTAATTCTAGAACATTTTCATCACCCCATAAAGAAACCCTGTACCCATTAACAATCACTTCCTATTTCCTCTTACCCCCAGCCTACCATTAATCAATTTTCTGTCTCTAGATTTACCTGTTCTAGAAAAGAGAATCATATGGTATATGGTCTTTTGTGACTGGCTTCTTTTACTTACAATGTTTGAAAGGTTTATTCATGGTGTTGCTTGTATTAGTACTTCTTTCCTTTTATGGCTGAGTAATTTTCCACTGTATGAATATACTGTGTTTTATTTATCTAGTCATCTGTTGGTGAACATTTTGGCTGTTTGGCTATTATGATAATACTGCTGTGAACGTTTATGGACAAGATTTTGTGTAGGCATATGTTTTCAATTGTGTATATAACTAAGGGTGTATACATATGATAACTCTGTTTAATTTTTTTAGTAAACTCTAAACTGTTTTCCATAGTGGCTGTATCATTTTATGTTCCTACCATCAATGTATGAGAGTTCCAATTTTTACATATTTTTGTCATCACTTTTTTAGAATAATGATTACATCCTAGCAGGTGTGAAGTGGTATCTCATTGTGATTTGGGTTTGCATGTCCCTAATGACTAATGATGTTGAGCATCTTTTCTTGTACTTATTGGTCATTTGTATACTTTCTTTGGAGAAATCTCTATTCAAATCCATTTCCCATTTTTAAATTGGGTTATTATTGAATTATAAGATGATTTGGTTTTTAAAAGTTAGTTTTAGGGGTGCCTGAGTGGCTCAGTTGGTTGATCATCTGACTCTTGATTTCGGCTCAGGGACTCTTGATTTTGGCACAGGTCAGGATCCCAGGGTTGTAGGATTGAGCTCCACGTCAGGCTCCACACTGTGTGGAGCCTGCTTAGGATTCTGTCTCTCTCCCTCTGCCCCTCTCCCCTGCTCGTGTTCTCTCTCTCTCTCTCTCTCTCTCTCTTTCTCAAATAATTTTTAAAAAAGAAAAGTTAGTTTTATTCTTTTTTATTGACGTTTGTTTACACATACAGGAACACACAGTGATCTACTGAATAAAAATATTAGGCTAAATTATGGATTATTATGGCCTCATAATTCATAAGGCAGAAAGTTTTTTGTATCTTATTCCATCTTGGAAAATAATGGTAGTGTTATTTTTTAAAAAGAAAGCTAGTGGACGCCAGGGTGCTCAGTCAGTTAAGTGTCCAACTCTTGATTTGGGCTTAGGTCATGATCACACAGTTCGTGAGTTCAAGCCCTTCATTCCCAGCGTGGATCCTGCTTGGGATTCTCTCTCTCCCTCTTTCTCTGCCCCTTGCCTGCTTGCTTGCACACACCTGTGCACACCCATGCACATGTGTTCTCTTTCTTTCTCCCTCAAAATAAATAAATAAACTTAAAAAAAAATAAAAATCAAGCTAGCACTTTCTAAAACTGTAAAATATGTTATCTTTATAAAATAATCTTTTCTTCTCTTTCAGACATTTGCTTCATCATTGTTTCCAGGCTTTGATGGATCATGGTGTGAAAGTTGCTTCAGTCTTGGCCTACTCATTCAGTAGGCGGTGCTCTTACATAGCAGAATCTGATGCTGCAGTAAAAGAAAAAGCCATTCAGGTTGGCTTTGTTTTAGGTAAGTAATAGTAAAATAGAGGAGTGTTTTATTGTAGGACATGACTCATTAAACCTACTAATGATAAAGGATTACTTACACCAGAACATTCCCAAAGTCTACATAAGGAGGTTGAGAAAAACATCAGAAAAATTAGGTGTGATTTATTGAATGTTAACTTTGTGCCAAACACTAAAGTAGGCATTTAAATGTTATATTTTCCAAATCCTCATAACGTTCCAGTGGTGTGATGGTATTAATGGCACTTTACAAATGAAAGATTCAGAAAAGTTAAGAACTTGCTCAAGTCACATAGCTGGTAGTGTACTAAAAGTTTAGAATCCTGCATCTATAAATTCCTTACCACATGTTTTGCTAACATGTCCTGCTGCCTCCAGCCTCTTTCACCAGCTTACCATATGCTGTGGCATGAGACTTAATCCTTTTAAGGCCTCAGTTTTTCAGTCTCTAAAATGAGGGTAATCCTGTATTTCCTAATGGGATGTTACAAGAATACTGAAAACATATGGGGAAGGAGTCTGAGAAGGTTTTGTTTGTTATATACAGAGAAAAATACTGTTTAAATTTTGTGTAACATTAAAAAAAATGTTTATTTGGGGGTGCCTGGTGGCTCAGTCAGTTAAGCAGCCAACTTTGGCTTAAGTCATGATCTCGCGTTAGTGAGTTCGAGCCCCGCATTGGTTCTGGCAATTTGGAGCCTGGAGCCTGCTTTGGATTCTGTGTCTCCTTCTCTGTCTCTCCCCCACTCGTGCTCTGTTTCTCTCTCTCAAAAATAAATAATAAGCAATAAACATTAAAAAGAAATTTTTTTAAATGTTTGTTTTAAAGACACAGAGAGCGCGAATGGGGGAGGGACAGAAAAAGATGGAGATCGAGAATCCCATGCAGGCTCTGTTCTGTCTGCACTGAGCCTGACATGAGGCTCGAACCCATGAACCATGAGATCATAACCTGAGCTGAAATCAAGAGTCAGACAGTTAAACGACTGAGCCACCCAAGCACCCCTGCATAACATTTTATATATTTTTTACAAATCTACATAGATAAGTATGTTTCAGGCAACTACTTATTAAAGTTGTTACTTACCCTTCTTTTTACTTTCTTTAAAAAAATTTTTTTGAAATAATTATAGATTCACAGACAATATCAAAACCAAGAATTGACATGACTTTAACACTATTTAAAAAAATTTTTTTTAATGTCTATTTTTGAGAGAGAGAGAAAGAGAGAGAGATATGTGGGGGGCAGGGGGGCAGAGAGAGGGAGACACAGAATCTGAAGCAAGCTCCAGGCTCTGAGCTGTGAGCACAGAGCCTGATGGGCTCGGACTCATGAACCGTAAGATCATGACCTGAGCCAAAGACGGACGCTTAACCAACTGAACCACCCAGGTGCCCCCAAGTTTAGTACTGTTAAGTAGACTACAGACCTTATTGCATTTTCAACAATTTTTACATGTACTCACGCGTGTGTATGTTTCTATGCAGTTGATTCCATGTAAAGATTCATATAAGATGTCATTACCATCAAGATACAGGACTGTTCCATCAACACAGACTCCCTTTCATTTTTTTTTTTTTTTTTTTTTTTTTTAATTTTTTTTTTTCAACGTTTATTTATTTTTGGGACAGAGAGAGACAGAGCATGAACGGGGGAGGGGCAGAGAGAGAGAGGGAGACACAGAATCGGAAACAGGCTCCAGGCTCTGAGCCATCAGCCCAGAGCCCGACGCGGGGCTCGAACTCACGGACCGTGAGATCGTGACCTGGCTGAAGTCGGATGCTTAACTGACTGCGCCACCCAGGCGCCCCTCCCTTTCATTTTTAACTCCTTACATTAATGTGTGCACATGCCTGTTTTAGCTCTCTTACACATGCACATACACTTTCTTTGCTAACAAATTTTCATGATCATTTCCTTCAATCTTAGAATAATTCTTTGTAGAGGTCATAGACAGTTTGCTGGAAGAACTTCAGAACATTTTTCCTGAAAAGAAATTTATCCTCTGATAGTCCCATGGAATAAAACTGCAACCAAGAATTGTCCCCCAAAAATGTCTCTAGCAAAAGAGTATCTGTGATCTTGATGAATGTTAAGGTTGACATCCCTTTGGTCCTAGATAATTATGTAAAAATCTGTAGAACAACTTCAGTATCAACCAAAGTGAAAGGCAGAAAGTTTTTAGTGTTCATTGACGTCCTCTGTCAGCTCCACAAACATTTATACCAATGTCTGGTTGTTATAATGAGCCAGACTGAAGAAATATCTTGCAGGTAGAATCAAGTTCTAACAAACTCATAGTTAAGTTATTGGTCTTGATCCTAAAATTACCGCAATTTGGAGACAATGGAGACAATTTTCTTAATAATAGCTTTATTGAGATGTTCTTTGAGATTGGGTATAAAGAGACTGAAAATGTTAGGATTATTGAAATATATGGCTAATTAACTGGAAAATGTCAATTCTTAGAGTATAGAGTATTTTTAGAGGGTTAAAACTCTTGACTCCTTATTCAAGGTCTCAACTTTGATCTAATCCCCCTAGTTTGAAAGTTTTTGTTTTGTTTTTTGTTTACAGTAGCTTTGTTTTGGGCTAAACACAGGACTTTAATATTATGGGTGTTTTCATTTTAGATAATACTAATTTTAAGCGTGTCATTTTAGCTTTCAAGTGATTTATTAAATTATTTTAAAAATTACTTATTAAATTATTTAAAATTATTTAAAGTTACTGGTTTTCTTGTCCTTTAGGTGGCTTTCTTTCAGATGCAGGGTGGTACAGTGATGCTGAGAAAGTTTTTCTGTCCTGCCTTCAGTTGTGTACTCTACATGATGAGATGCTTCATTGGTTTCGTGCAGTAGAATGTTGTGTGAGGTAAGTTGGAAGAAATCCTACTGTAATGGTCCTTAGTGGCTTTTATAGTTTTAGCTTGTATAAGTATACTCCTAACAATTGGACAAACCTCAGAGGTTATATTTGTTTGTCATAGTTTCATTAGTCTGGCCTCCTATCTCTGATCACCAAAATATAGTTAACTTGCTATGGGCATCTTAGTTTAGATTTGAATATTATGAACCACACTGTATATTTTATGTATGTATGTATGTATGTATGTATTTTTGGGAGAGAAACAGAGAGCATGAGAGTGGGGAGGGGCAGAGAGAGAGAGGGAGACAAAGGATCTGAAGCAGGCTCTGTGCTGACAGCAGAGAGCTCAATGTGGGGCTCAAACTCACGAACCCTGAGATCATGAGCTGAACTGAAGTTGAATGCTTAACCAGCTGAGCCACCTAGGTGTCCCTATTTTATATATATATATTTTTGCTATGTCGTAGAGCTTGTGTGTTCATTCACTCAACAATTATTTATTGAATGCCTCAGTGTACCCAAAACTGTGCTAGGCACTGGATGCTGGGAAAATAAAAACATGTTTTTCTTGGGTGTTTATTTTTTTTACCCCTGTTTACATTTCTAGAATTGTGTAATAAGATTAGTATTTTATTTATAAATAACTATTTTCTTTAAAAATACATTTTTTAACATGTACTTAAAGGAAAGGCAGGCAAGGCTAGAAATAACTCTTCTTTTTTACTGTCTTCGTTTTTTCTATGTAACATTTAGTTATGGGTATTTTTATGTAAGTTTTCTCTCTGTCCCAAAATTTGATTTGACATTTTTTTAATGTTTATTTATTTATGAGAGAGAGAATGAGAGAGAGCCTGCGCATGTGCGAGCAGGGGAGGAGCACAGAGAGAGGGAGACAGGATCTGAAGTGGGCTGTGCTGATGCAGAGAACCCCATATGGGGCTCAAACTCGTGAACCACGAGATCATGTGACCCAGAATCCAGAGTTGGAACTCAACTGAGCCACCTAGGCGCCCCATCTTGCTCAGTCTTAACATGAATATATTCATAAGCTAATAACTTCTAAACTTGTATATTTTCCTTCCAAACAGTGAATAGTTTAACCAGTTAAATAGTAATTGCTTTTGACAATAGCTGTTGATCAGGTAGATACAAATGTATTTTCTCATAAAAATAACATACTATGGGAGGGGCATCTAGGTGGCTCAGTCAGTTGTGTCTGACTTCAGCTCAAGTCGTGATCTCACAGTTCATGAATTTGAGCCCTGCATCAGGCTTGCAACTGTTAAGTGCAGAGCCCGCTTTGGATCTTCTGTCCCTCTCTCTCTGCCCCTCCCCTGCTTGTGTGCCCTCTTTCAAAAACAAAACATTAAAAAAGAATAACATGCTATGAGAAAGAAGGTATATGAGAAATCTGTACCTTCTCAGTTTTATTGTGAACCTAAAACTGCTCTTAAAAATAAAATATTTTAAAAGATAATAAAATACTATACTTACATTGTAGAACCACATTTGGAGAACCTTGAGAACCTACTTTTCATTAGACTGAGTATATTAAGGCAAAATTGGATCCTCAGTTGGATCTAAAAGTTTCTTGGATCCTTCATCCTGTTCTGTGTCAGCCCAGATGGACATACAGACCCTGAAGAGTCTCCATATGTTTAATTTGCCCTTTTGTTTCAGTAGACAACCAGCAGGAAGTGGAGAAAATATCAAGCTGTGCATTTCTGGCTTAAAATATTTAGTTTGATACCCCATCATATGCCAATTATTAAATAATTTCTAGAAATTTATTTTTAGTGAGAATATAGTGAATATTGTTGGAAATGCAATTTCTAGTATTGTATAAATGAAAGGTGAATACTGTTCTTTTCCTTCTGTAAGTTTACAGCCTGTGCTTGAGTTTAACCTTTTCCTCATTGAACCCTTTGGATCACTACCAACTCTGTATCTCTAATACGCATCCTTTTTTCTCAAGGTCATTTTTGGGTTTTTTTGGACTGTTGTAATACCTTCTGTCCTGGTTGTCTTCCTTTCACTCTTGGCTTTATTATAATCCATCTTCCACACTGTAGCCAGAGGAGTCTTTCTAGAGTTGCACTGTCCAGTATATAGTGATTAACCATGTACAACTTTATAAAATTAATTAAAGTTAAAAACTGGGTCCTCAGTCACTTTAGGCACATTTCAGATACTCAGTAGACACTTGTGGCTGGTGGCTACCAGATTGAGCAGAGCAGATATAGAATATTTCAGGAAATTCTATTAGCGTTGTTCTAGAGCATAAACCAGATCTCACTGTTACAGCCAAAACTCCTTACCCTGACCTGGCAAGGCCCCATTAAATCTTTGTTATCTCTGCTTTCTCATCTCTCTCTCTTTTTAAAAAAAATTTTTTTTAATGTTTTATTTATTTTTGAGAGAGAATGTGCGAGAGAGAGAGCATGAGCAGGGAAGGGGCAGAGAAAGATGGAGATATAGAATCCAAAGCAGGCTCCAGGCTCTGAGCTGTCAGCCCAGAGCCCGATGTGGGGTTCAAACCCATAGAATGTGAGATCATGACCTGAGCTGAAGTTGGACGCTCAACTGACTGAGCCACTCAAGTGCCCCCTCTCTCTTTTTTTAAGTTTGTTTATTTTGAGAGAGAGAGAGAGGGAGGGAAGGGCAAAGAGAAGGGGAAAGGGAGAATCCCAAGCAGCCTCCATGCTGTCAGCACAGAGTCCAACTAAGGGCTTGATCTCCCAAACTAAGATCATGACCTGAGGTGAGATCAAGAATTGGATGCTTGGGGCGCCTGGGTGGCGCAGTCGGTTAAGCGTCCGACTTCAGCCAGGTCACGATCTCGCGGTCCGTGAGTTCGAGCCCCGCGTCAGGCTCTGGGCTGATGGCTCAGAGCCTGGAGCCTGTTTCCGATTCTGTGTCTCCCTCTTTCTCTGCCCCTCCCCCGTTCATGCTCTGTCTCTCTCTGTCCCAAAAATAAATAAACGTTGAAAAAAAAAAAATTAAAAAAAAAAAGAATTGGATGCTTAACCAACTGAGCCATCCAGACACCCCTGGTTTCTCATCTCTTTTTACATAATCCTTTATTCATAATACTTCAGACATGTTGGTCTTCTGTCTGTTCTTTGATTATGCCACATTTTTTTCCCTTTCTCAGGGCTTTTGCAAGTTGTTATTCCTTCTGTTTGAAACATGCTTCCTCACAGACCTTCACATGATTGCTTCTTCATCATTTAGGTATCAACTCAAATGTTAGCTTCTCAAGAGAATTCTTCCATATCTACCCTGAGAACCTTCTTTAGGAAGTTCCTGATCATGGGGCACCTGGCTGGCTTAGTCGGTAGAGCATGACTCTTGATCTTGGGGTTGTGAGTTGGAGCCCCACATTGGATGTAGAGAGTTCTTATTTTGTTTTTAATGTTTATTTTATTTATTTTGAGAGAGAGAGAGAGAGAGAGAGAGAGAGTGAGCAGAGGAAGGGCAGAGATGAAAGGAGAGAGAATTCCAAGCAGGCTCCTTGCTGTCAGCGCAGAGCCCAATACAGTGCTTGAACTCACGAACTGCGAGATCATGACCTGAGCTGAAATCAGATGCCCAACCAACTGAGCCACCCAGGCACCCAGATGTAGAGATTTCTTTAAAAAAAAAAAAAAAAAAAAAAAAAAAAAAAAAAAAAAAATTTAATTTGAGAGAGAGCAAGAGTGAGTGGGGGAGAGAGGTGGTGGGGTGGAGAAAGATTGAAAGAGAATCTCAAGCAGGCTCCACGCTGAGTGTAGGCTCAATCCCATGACCCTGGAATCACGATCTGAGATGAAATCAAGAGTTGGATACATAACTGACTGAGCCACCCAGGTGCCCCAAAAATAAAATCTTTAAAAAAAAAGGAAGCTCCTGATAATGTCACCCTATTTTTATAAGATTCGTAGCATTTATATTTTTTTAAGTGTATTTGTTATTTTTGAGACAGAGAGGCAGAGAGAGGGAGAGAGAGAATCCCAAGCAGATAGCCTCGTGCAGGGCTCGAACTCACAGAACCATGAGATCATGACCTGAGCTGAAATCAAGAATTGGATGCTTAACTGACTGAGCCACCCAGGCACCCCGCATTTATTTTTAAATGAATGTCTTACTTTTTGGTGTGTTTGTCTGCCTATCCTATACTCCTTCCCCCTAGAATGAATCTCCTTAGGGTCTTATTTACCACTGCATCCCTTTCACTTAGAAAAATGACTGGCACATAATAGGTGTTCAGTCAATAATGGACTGTAAGAGTCTCTCAAAACTTTATCATATCAACCAGCATATTTCTTTTTCCAGTAATCTTTTACTAGTTTTCAGTTCTATTTTCCTGTGCGTAGTTTCCATTGTGACAGGGATCGTTGCTAACTACTTGACCATTAGAATAGCAATTTGGCAGTCAAATGACATTGTCTCTTTTTTCTGTATCAGTACACTTACTTTAGCATTAAAAATTTTCTATATACCAGGATGCTGGGTGGCTTGGTTAGTTAACCGTCTGACGTCAACTTGGGTCATGATCTCATGGTTCGTGGGTTTGAACCCTGCGTTGGGCTCTCTGCTGTCAGCACACAGCCTGGAGCCTGCTTCAGATCCTCTGTTTCCCCTCCTTGTCTCTCCCCCACTCATGCTCTCTCTCTCAAAAATACAACATTGAAAAAATTTTTTTACTTGAAATGTATACCAAAACATATTTTTTTCTTTTATATTTCTGCTTAAAAATATAAATCCATTCAATTCTCCATTCTAGGAAAGCCTGAAAATGACTGCTTATTTCTGCTTTAAGTTTGAATTTGATGTTATAAAAAATTCAGAATCTTTGGTTAACCTTAGTATATTATTTTGCTGGAGGGTTTTAGTCTTTTCTAAAAGCAGATAACTGTATGGAGAATGTTGGAAGGATACACACTGGCATTGTATACTGTTTGCCACCTTAATCAGTTGTCTTGATTCATTTGAAGTTATCCCATCTGTTTTCCCTGACTGTACAAAGAAATGATAGCGATTAGAAGACTGTTACATGTTTCTCATTCCGAGTCATTGATCTGTTAATATTTTTGGTATAGTTAGAAAAAATAAATTTTAAATATCTGTTTTTTATATTCTTGAAGAATCCTTCCCAGATTCTCCATACCTGGTTTCTTTCAAATGATTTTTATACCCTGTTCCCTCTCAGGGCTGAGCATTTTCAGAAGATTGTATTGGCATAATACATGCACATAAAGTTCTAGCCAGCATTATAACAGATACATAAATATATGTCAGGTCCTCACTGTTCTGTCTTGCATAGTCTATACAGATGTATGTAGTCTGTTGGTACCACAATCTGACCTAATGCATTTTGCTACTCTTACATATCATTAGATAGTGTACATGGTTTTACAGTTACTTTGTCTAAAGAACTGTATTTTTCCACCGTAGAAGATAAAGGTTATAAAAGAAATAGGTGACAATACCACTATTTTCAGTCAACCTACCTTACTGGAAAGATAACCAAAAAATGAGCATTTATGAAGCAACATGAGATAAAGTTAGTAATCAAGTATTGCACAAATAAACTACAACAAAAGAATGGAAAGTAATGGTAGGTAATAGTATTTCATGTTGATCTTGTTTTTTCATTGTTTTCCAATTTTTTTATAATGAGACTGCATTACTTTTGGATTTGAAACAAAAAGAGTTAAGGGTTAGATGTAGCACATTCTGAGTGCACAAAGTATGCAAAATATTTAAAGAACAAAAAGAAGCAGAGTTGGATGAGATTAATCATGGGTAGTTTTCTGGGAAGAGACAACTCTTTGTGTGCTTTAGTCAGTCATGGTTTGGGCCAGATGGTTATTTTCCAGTGCTGCCTCGTACTTCTTACATCTAGTTTCCTTAACTCATTTGGGTGGTACTAAGTAGCGATCTGTGAGAGGACCATGCTAGAAATGTCAAAAATAGAGGAATGTTATTTCTGGTTTTGCAGGTTGCTTCATGTGCGAAATGGAAACTGCAAATATCACTTGGGTGAAGAGACGTTTAAGTTAGCTCAGACATATATGGATAAACTCTCAAAACATGGCCAGCAAGCAAACAAAGCTGCACTGTATGGAGAACTGTGTGCACTACTATTTGCAAAAAGTCACTATGATGAGGTGAGTGTTTTGAAGTGCATTTCATTGTGATCAGCAGGTAGCTATAAACAGGATAAAATCAAAACAAACAGATAAACAAAGAGAAACTAATAGTTACAGGCTGAAGGGATGGGAGAAATAGGTGAAGGATATTAAGAGGTACAAAATATCCAGTTACAAAATAAGTCATGAGCTTGAAAAGTACAGCATAGGGACTGTAGTCAGTAATATTGTAATAATGTATGGTGACAGATGGAACTACACTTATTGTGGTGAACATAGCATATTGTATAAAATTGTCAGATCACTGTGTTGTATCCTGAAGCCACTCTAACATTGCATGTCAACTGTACTTCGATTTAAAAAAAAGGATGGAGGTGCCTGGCTGGCTCAGTCGGTAAAGCATGTGACTCTTGATCTCAAGTTTGTAAGTTTGAGCCCCACACTGGGTATAGAGATTACTTTAAAAAAATAATGAAATTTGTTTAAAAAATGAAAATAAATACTAAAATAAAATAAAAATTTTGAAAGGATAAATCATACAATCTTATATTTGTCTTAATCATATTTTTACATACTGGATTTACTTAAAGCAATACACATTTGTAATGGAATATTTATTATTCGTTTTGATTTTATTTTTTGTAATGGAATATTTAAAATGAGACAAAAAAACATTCTGTGAGATGTATTTTAAACATATATATGATTTATGGCCTATTTTTGTTTTTAATTTGACCAAATATATTGCTATCTAAATTATTTTGATGGGCATGCTCTGTCAAATGAACCTTTAGTAGATGGTTTCTTATTGGATGTGCAGCTCTGGGTAAAATATCATAACTTGAAGGCATTCATTTTAATGGGAAGCTAGGTTTTATTTATTATACTTTATTGCGTTGTTTTTCTCCTTCCTCTGCCTTATGAGAAAGATAACTTTGCTCCTGTCTTTATACTATTAAATTAATGCTTTAGTGCTAATGAATATGTAGTTGAGAAGTGATTTATGTCTTTTTAACTCCTTTACTTGGTTGCTTTACTTATGGAAGGATATCATAATTATTTTATGCTGCCACATAACTGTCATTTAACTTTCATATTTTATAATTATTCCTAGCTTGATTTTTGCCCCATTAATATATTCCATATTCTCCATAAAGGAAAATTACAATTAGAGGTAAAGCTAGAAAATTCTAGAATGATTGTACAATGACATGCAACCCTGCTGCTAGGATCATCCTGCTATTCATATCCATGTAAGAAGACATCAAACCCACCTGTAAAAATCTAAAACCTTTACCAACATGCCTGCAATTTCTTAGGGGTGTTATGTATGTTTTTCTGGTTACGTTTGATGATGAATCCTATATCTGCTGAATTAGTTCTGTTGATGGATTGTTTTGCTGCCCCTTGTGTGCAATGATTGTTCCATAGCTTCTCAACCCAAATATAGAACTTAGCCTCTTTCTTTTATTTTCACACACCAAGAACAAAGAACCCATTCACAGAAGGCCTTTGTGTGGATAGCTGACTTTATGAGATCTCCAATGACAGTAAAGGAGGAAGTGAGAGAGAGATCTCCAACAACAGTTTGAGTAGTAGAGATGCTTACCTTAAGGGGCACCTGGGTGGCTCATTTGGTTAATCATCCAACTCATGATCTTGGCTCAGGTCTTTTTTTTTTTTTTTTTTTTTTTTTTTAAGTTTATTTATTTTGAGAGAGTGATGTGCACGCATGCTCCCACAAGCTGGGAAGGGGCAGAGAGAGAGAGAGAGAGAGAGAGAGAGAGAGACTCCCAAGCAGGTCCAGGCCTAGCACAGAGCCCAATGCACAGGGAGGGCTCCATCTCACCAACCCTGAGATCATGACCTCCGCCAAAATCCGGAGTCTGATGCTTAACCAACTGAGCCACCCAGGCACCCCTCAGCTCAGGTCTTGATATCAGGGTCATGAACGCAAGCCTGGCATTGATTGGGTTGCGTGCTGGACGTGAAGCTTACTTAAAAAGAAGAGGGGCGCCTGGGTGGCTCAATTGGTTTAGCGTCCGACATTGTCTCAGGTCATGATTTCACGGTTCATGAGTAGTTCAAGCCCCATGTCGGGCTCTGTGCTGATAGCTCAGAGCCTGGGGCTTGCTTCAGATTCTGTGTTTCCCTCTCTCTCTGCCTCTCTCCCTCTGCCTCTCTTTCTCGCTCCCTCTCTCCAAAAATGAATAAGCGTTTTTAAAAAATTAAATTAAAAAAGAGAGAAAGAAATGCCTACTTCTAAAGTTCTTCAGGTGTGCCCCCCCCCTCCATCTTTTTATATCTCTGCATAGGAACTCATCTTAGCCACTTCTGATTCCTCTTTTCATTCCTGTTGTTCATACTGTCCTCTGGAACTCTGCACTCTTCTTTCTGTCACATAGATTGATTCATATCTTGCCATTCTTTGCTTCATACTCAGTTCTACCAATGTATTGGTGGTCCAGACTCACCAGTGTATTCAGTGGAACAAAAATGCCTTTTATTTATCAGTTTCCACTTTCTTTACTAGGCAGTTACTGTTTAATTGACAGTTATTTTGTGTCTACATTTAGATTAAGAGTTTATACTGTTTTTTATTCGTGGTCTTTGCAACACTCAGCACATTCATGAGGAATGTTTAAGGCCGTAAATGTATTTTGAAGGATTTTGATAGTTTTTTTTTTTTTTTTAAGTAAACTCTATGCCCAGTGTGGGGCTTGAACTCACCACCCCAAAATCAAGAGTCACATGCTCTAACAACTGAGCCAGCTAGGCACCCTAGATAGCTTATTCTTTTAAAAATAGGTAAGTTTGTCATTGATAGCTACAGAAAAGTGTGCAAATATCGAGGATATAGCTTAATGAATTATCATCATATTTTGATATTAGCATGGCCTCAGCTATGCCGAGGTAATATAAGCCCCAAAATAGCAATGACATGGAAAAATAAGGTTTTCTTGCTCATGCTACATTCTGTCTTGGGATGCCTGTGGCTCTGCTTAACATTGTTTACACTTTGATCAAAACTATGTGGTGAGCATCCTCTATTTAGAACATTACCAGCCTTAGAGCAGAGGCAAAAACATCATGAGGAAGTATTACTTGCTCTAAGAGCTTTTTCCCAGAAATCACACATTTCACTTCTCATATTTTAATTAGTTTTTAAATTGGCCAAAGGAAATCACATGACCATGTCATCTTTAATGTGGAAGGGAAGTATATCCTTCCCCAAAGAGGAGCTGTAAATATTTTAAATTTTTTTTTTTTTTTTAAATTTACTTTAAGAGACAGAGCGGACAAGGGACAGAGAGAGAGGGAGAGAGAGAATCCCAGGCGGACTCTGTGCTGTCAGCGCGGAGCCTGATGCAGTGCTCGAACTCATGTACCATGAGATGATGACCTGAGCCAAAACCAAGAGTCAGACACTTAACTGAGTGAGCCACCCAGGCACCCCAGGAGCAGTAAATATTTTAAAGCAGTATTACAGTCTACTACAGTTTGAAGGATTTTAACTTACTACTCTGAAACAACATCTGGTTATTTAGTGTCTTAACAAACCAGGTTTTCTTGGCCTAAATCACATACATTTCATTTTTATATAAAAATTGCTTCTGAATCTTTTAGGTGGAATGGAGAAGGAAGCTTGCAAAGGAAGTATTTTCTTCCACTAAGCACTGGGAGAGGAAGGACATATTGTTTTATTTCCCAATAGATACCTGGGTGTTAACACATTGCCTGGCACTAAATCTCTCTGCACCTCATTTTCCCATAGTAGTTTGCATCTCATAGGGCTGTTGTGTCAGTTAAATGTGTTAATACACATAAAGTGCTTAGAATAGTAGTTCTCACAAAGTAAGCACTCAACTAGACAGGTAGTTAAGATACAAAATAATAAGCATTGCCTTAGGAGAAGAAAGTATAGGAAGCCTAATCTAGGGCTTGAAAGACAAGTTAGGTGGGTTTAACTTAACTAACTTGGTTAACTTAACTTGGGTTTAAGAGTTCAGGAAAGAAGAATGTATACAAGGCAGAGGGAGCAGTATCTGCAAAGGCTTGTGGGCAAGAGAGAACATGCTCTTGATTTCTTCATTGTCAGTTTTTCAAAGAAAAATGTAACAAACTTACGCCTTCAAGAAAACTTAGTCTCAGAAAATTTTAAGTGTAAATACTTTGTGTGTGTTCTTATTCAGGTACTTGAAAGCTTAGGAGAGAGATACACAATCATTTTATTACATACTGTCAGTTTGATTAATCAGTTTTTACTCTTTGTAAATATTTTTTAGGCTTACAAATGGTGCATTGAGGCAATGAAAGAAATCACAGTGGGCTTACCAGTCAAAGTTGTGGTGGATGTTTTAAGACAAGCTTCTAAGGTGAGTATAATGTTAAAATTATTAATGAATTACAAGATTTAGCAAGCTTTAAATCTGTTTTAGTTAACTTGTTATTTAACAAGCTAGGTATTATGTACTTCATGGACCAACAAGGTCTATTTTCTAAGTTTCTATGCTCACTTTTAGAAAACTGGTTTCTAAAACTATCCTATGTATAGAATTGAGCTAATTTTCCTATATCCAGAAAACCCATGAAAAAATTCATTTTGATAATACAACTCACTGAAGTACAGATTGAAACATTATTGTGGTGCTATCCTAACTTGAGTTTGCTTTTCTTTTTCTTTTATGTTTATTTATTTGAGAGAGAACGTGCACGTGCGTGCGTGTGCATGAGAGGGGGAGGGGTGGGGTGTGTGTGTGGAAAGAATCTGAAACTGGCTCTGCGCTGTCAGTACTGAGCTGGACATGGGGCTAGAACTCAGAAACCATGAGATGTGACCTAAGCTGAAGTCAGATGCTTAACTGACTGAGCCACCTAGACGCCCCAAGTTTGCTTTTGTTTTTCTTAGCCTTTCCAGCAGCCTCAATTCCTTATGCCACAATTGTAGGGACTTTGGTCATTTTTCTCCTCAAGGCTAACCTAGTATTAAATCTTAGAGTGGTAGTATTACAGCCTCACAGTGTCATACTTTTCAAGTATATTCTTTGTACCCAGAGGTTTTTCAGTTTTGAGTATTCCATTTTGGTTGATTTTAATTATGGAAATTTCAGTTAGAATAAAGATCCTAAATTTGTAATTTAAAAGGGTCTAAGATTCTGCGAAACTTCTTAAATAAGTCATTTTAGACAAGTAAGTGGCATAACTTTATTCAGGTTATCAGAGCTAGAAGAGGGATATTACTATATTTTTAATTAATTTAAAACATTGAATATACACTTAATGTTAAGACAGTTTAATATATATGCAAGATTTAGGAGTGCCTAGGTGGCTCATTTGGTTAAGTATCCAACTCTTAGTTTTGGCTTAGGTCATGATCTCATGGCTCATGAGTTTGAGCCCGCACTGGGCTGTGTGCTGGCATCACGGAACCTACTTGGGATTCTCTCTCTGCTCCTCCCCTGCTCATCCTTTCTCTCTCTCTCTCTCTCTCAAAATAAACTTAATATATATAGGTGCAAGATTCCAAGATTTGTATTTCTATATGCAGATAATATTTAGAGTTTGAAAACTATTGGCTATTTTCATGAATCAGAGTATTTTAAGAATAAGAAAACTTGAAATTCTATGCATTTTAAAATTAACAGAGGAAAACTACAAGATACTTAAGCCACTCTAGAACTGAGATGTAAATAAGCAGCTTAGAAAATACTATATTGAACCCTCCCCCCCCACTTACTTATTATGTAATCTGGAAGGATGGGAGTATACCAGCTTTGTAAGATAACTTTGTTATAACAGGTTTGTATTGGGCATGACTGTCAAAATTTTTAATTTTGTAATTTCCCAGAATATGTACAGATCTGCTTATAATAGAATTTTCAAGTGCTTGGAAGGGAAGAAATTAATAAATAGAACCCTTTTATTTATGTTTGAAGATGCTTTTTTTCTTTTGACCTTTATAGTCTGAATATATAATACGTACTTATTTTAGCACACTAATTAACTGAGAGTTATTTAATAATCTTTTGCTTTATCCTTAGGCTTGTGTTGTAAAACGTGAATTTAAGAAGGCAGAACAGCTAATTAAACATGCAGTGTATTTGGCACGGTAGGTGATTATTAATAAAAATACCATTTCAAATTGTCTCTCCCTGCTTTATATCCTAATAGTTTTATATCTTTTTATAGGGATCATTTTGGATCCAAACACCCAAAATACTCTGATACACTGCTAGATTATGGGTTCTACTTACTCAATGTAGATAATATCTGTCAGTCTGTTGCAATTTATCAGGTATGTTAATGGTTGCACTTTTTTCTTTAAACTGGAATTGCCTTGCTGACCTGTATTTGTTTGTGGTGTATAACCCGCTTTCTAAGAACAACTCTTTCTGAGCCCCTCCTCAAATATGGCACATTATTTTACTAAATAATATCTAGAAGGATTAAAAGTAAATGTTTTAAGAGTTAAAGAGAACTATCCAGGAAAAGAATTTTTAGCTTGTGGGCTCATATTTAAGAGTACTTTTCCATTTATCATTTTGCCCCCGTAATGACTTGTCTTCATTGTTGATTTGGTATGAGTCATTAGACCTGTCTTTGTAATAGCAACGAGAGTTGATAACAATTCTTTTAGGTCTTATATTAGTCATTCTCAGGTAAATGTGTTATGCCATCACTCTGGACAAGGCATTCTTGATTTTATAGTTCACTTTTGAAGAAGGACATAGACAAAAATACTGATATGATTCCTAGATATATGAATGATTTTTAGTATGAAACCATTGCCTTTTAAGTTCGATTCAGTCTTCAGAAAATCAGGCCTTATAAGTGATTTTTATGTTCTCTTGTGATTTAAATACAGCAGGACTTTTGCCTCAAAACTGATGAGATTGTACATAGAATATATATTTAAATTACTAGGGTGCTTAATATTACTGGGTAGCATTTTCTAAGGATTTATAGTAGTGTTTTCATTACTCTTTCAGGCAGCCCTTGACATTCGGCAGTCCGTGTTTGGTGGCAAAAATATCCATGTAGCAACAGCTCATGAAGACTTGGCTTATTCTTCTTATGTTCACCAGTATAGCTCTGGGAAATTTGACAATGCACTGTAAGTTCCACGTTCCTTTTCAGTGAGAGATTAAATGTTGTTGCTGTTATTTTGTTTTTCTTAATCCTTTATGGATTAAATTTGTCTTCCTGGAGTCTTAACAAGATGCCTAAAATGTTTTTGAAGTCATCCAAAATAGTACCAATTTATAAGCCATTCATTTAGATTTTATGTGGTTTAATGTTGGGACTTGTATATCTTCATGCAGAATATGGCTTATCTTTTGAATGCTTTAATAATTTTTCTTTGGGTATAATACAATAGCCTCTGTCTAAATGATAGACTTAGAAACATTTTGCTCAAAACATGCAGAAATACTGAATAAAATATAACAATCATCTTTTTATTTTTTTTTTTTAATTTTTTTTTTTTCAACGTTTATTTATTTTTGGGACAGAGAGAGACAGAGCATGAACGGGGGAAGGGCAGAGAGAGAGGGAGACACAGAATCGGAAACAGGCTCCAGGCTCTGAGCCATCAGCCCAGAGCCTGATGCGGGGCTCGAACTCACAGACAGCGAGATCGTGACCTGGCTGAAGTCGGACGCTTAACCGACTGCGCCACCCAGGCGCCCCAACAATCATCTTTTTAAATGTGTAACTGAGCTTCAAGGAGAGAGAGGAAATCCCCAAGGGCCAGTCATGGACTAAAATCCAATAGGGTAGACATGAACTATGGCATAACTGCCCTGGGGTGACGAGAAAGCTTAGAAGTTTCTGTACCCTTGGTTCGACAGCAATCCTGGATTCAAGAGGCGTTTAGCCCACAGGAAGGTGTGAGTTAGAAGTGAAACACTCAGATGAAGCCAAGATCAAGGTTGCACCCTCAGGGAAAGAAAGGGCAGACTGGGAGGGAAAAAAAAAGTTCCCATTGGCAAGAAAGAGGGCAAGGAAACTTGTTCATCTCAGGTTGGACTCTCAGCTGAACAAAAAAGGAGCCTCCTAGCAGAATTTATAACTGTCATACATTCAGGAACCCCCAAACTGAGGAAAACATTTAAAAAGTACTTTAGGACTGCTAGTTCTCCTGAGATGCCTTTTGGAAGAAAATGCAAAACTCTCGAAAATGATTAATTCTCAACTGAAACCATACAGATTTTCCATAGATCTAGCTCTACCTAAGATGAACTCACCATAAAAATATTTCAAAATAGGGGCACCTGGGTGGCTCAGTCAGTTAAGCATCTGACTCTTGATTTTGGCTCAGGTCATGATCTCACAGTTTGTGAGTTTGAGCTCTGCATCAGGCTTCGTGCTGACAGCATGGAGCCTGCTTGGGATTCTCTGTCTGTCACTCTCTCTCAAAATAAATAGACTTTAAAAATATGTATTTCAAAATCCACTAGGGAAGCATTTCTTCTATTAGTGGGAATCAGCAGATATAATGAACAGGATTAGAACCCAAACAGTATCAGCTAATAAAACTTTTTGGTTGATAGTATAAAGTAAGTATTCTTAAATGATTAAATATATAAAATGGGTTAGCAAACTATGGCCTATGGGGAAAATAGTTTTATTGGAATATAGCAATACTCATTCACTCATGTATTGTCTGTGGCTTTCATATTACATCAGGAGAGTTTGGGAAGTTGGGACAGAGTATATGGCCCCACACAACATAAAATATTTATTATCTGTTTCTTTACAGAATAAATTTGCTGACCTTGATGTAAAAGAAGGAATCAGTAATATTTTGGAGGGTAGATAAAGGTGAAAAAAAGGGCAGATTTTAAAATAAAACAAGTGATAGATGCTACAACCTGGATGAACCTTGAAAACATTCTTCTAATTGAAAAACCAGTCACAAAGGACCACATATTGTATGATTCCATTTGTATGAGATGTCCAGAATAGGCAAATCTGTAAGAGACAGAAAGTAAATTGGTGGTTGCCTAGGGCTGATAGAGTTGGAAGAAAGTCAAGAGAGACTTTTTTTGTTTTTGTTTTTGTAATGTTTATTTTGAGAGAGAATGCACATGTGCCACACGTGAGTGGGGGAGGGGCACAGAGAGAGAGAGAGAGGGAGGGAGAGAATCCCAAGTAGCCTCCACGCTATCAGTGCACAGTCCTATGCAGGGCTCGATCTCACAAACCATTAGATCATGACCTGAGCTGAAATCAGGAGTCAGATGCTT
This sequence comes from Leopardus geoffroyi, assembly GCF_018350155.1. Lineage (NCBI taxonomy): Eukaryota > Metazoa > Chordata > Mammalia > Carnivora > Felidae > Leopardus > Leopardus geoffroyi. The sequence goes on along the minus strand of NC_059330.1, from coordinate 25,247,268 downwards.
GACCAACTGAACCACCCAGGCGCCCCCTGCCCCACCCACCCACCCCCCGCCAAGCATCCCATGCCAGAGTTTCTTACTAGAGTCATGAAAATATTCTGAAGTTGCTTGTGGTGATGGATGCACAACTCTGAATATACTAAAAACCACTGAATTTGTACATTTTAATGGGTGAATTGTGTGGTATGAATCATATTTCAGTAAGAGCTATTTGAAAAAATAAAATGTAATAGCTAGTATTAGAACATAGTCATTGACATTAAAACTCAGTAGACAAGTTAAACAGCACATTGGACACAACAAAAGTGACCATTAGTGAATTGGAAGACAGATATGAGAAAATTAATAATTACCTGGCAGATGGGGATAGAAGACTTGGAGTTATTTGAGAGGAACTGGTAGATAAAATAGGCAGATAGCTTACCTTCTATTTGGTGAGAGGGGCCATAAACAAACAACCAAACACATCAGATGAGAATACTTGCTATGTGAAGAAGAATAAAATAAACTAAGAGTAAAGAACTATAGTAAATTTTTTAGGGACTTTTGTATAGGCTTGTCTGGAAAGGCTTTTCATTGAAGAGTAAGCCATGGATGGATATTCAGGGGCAGAGTATTCTGTAGAGACGGTAAAGCAAGTGCAAGAATCTTAAGTGAGAGTATGCTTTTGCATGTTCAGAAAACTGCGATGCCTTTGTGTTTGGAGGGCAAGGAGAGGGCTGTTCTGAGAATGTAGATGAGGTTGGAGAAGCAGCCCCAGTGAAAGATCATGTTGAGACTTGTAGGCTGCAATAACAGTTTCACAGTTTATTCTGTGGGAGATGGAAATCTGTTGGATGCCAAAAGTTGAGTCCACAACAGATTGGAAATTTAAAAAACAAAAACCAGCACCCTTTACCACAGATAGTTTTAGAAATTCCATCGGTATTACATTATAAATTGTGATTTTTTAAAAAATGCTTTAATTATTTGTAACTAAAAAATGCCAGAATATATCTGTCTGTATTGCAGATTTCATGCAGAAAGAGCTATTGGTATCATTACCCACATTCTACCTGAAGATCATCTTCTTTTGGCTTCTTCAAAGAGGGTGAAAGGTACCCTTTACAATTAGTCTCCAATATATGTGTGTGTATATATATATATATATGTATATATATATATTTTTAGATTTCTTTTGCTGTCAGTTGTAATATATGTCTAGTCTCATATTTTTTTTAATGATATATGGTATATGTTAAGACTATTTGTTTCCTTGGGTAGTAGCATAGGATTAGACTATATCTACATATTACTAAGATAGCCAGGTCACTGATTTAATGTATCTGCCTGCAGCTCTACTTCAGAATCTCCAGTAGTTCATAGTAAAAAGGTTAACTTCTCTCATATAGTATTTTTAATAAGCCAGAATATCTTGTGTCTCTTTTTTCTTTCTTCCTCCCTCCCTTCCTCCTTTTCCTCTCTGTCATGCCTTCATTCATTCATTTCTTTTGAGAGGAGGATGAAAGAATAGCACATGATTATTGCACAGTAACATGGATAGCAGACTATAGATGAGTTTTTACATACCTTCAACTTCATAGTGCAGGATTTTGAAGCGCAGCTTCATATCAGGTTACCCTTAATGTTGCAGGACTCTTACTAAATACCACTTTCTTCTCTTCTTTTTTTAAAAATTTGTTTTAATGTTGATTTATTTTAGAGAGACAGACACAGTGTGAGCGGGGGAGGGGCATAGAGAGAGAGGGAGACAGAATCCAAAGCAGCCCCCAGGCTCTGAGCTGTCAGCACAGAGCCTGATGAGGGCTCGAACTCACAAGCCATGAGATCATGACCTGAGCAGAAGGTGGGCGCTTAACCGACTGAGTCCCCCCAGGTGCCCTGACTTTCTTCTCTTCTTATTTTCACTTTTCTTCTAATCACTACCAAAGCCCTTTCATTGAAAGCATTTATTTTGCCAGCATGATTGGGCCACTAGTGTAATGCCATGCATATTGGAGAAGTTTTTACCTTAATTCTGGAACTGGTTCTTTTTTCTCTCTATGTTTGCATTTTTAAGAAGCACAAGTAATACATATTTAATGTAAAAATTAAAAGTTAGAGAAAAAAGAAAAATAATAAGTTAAAGGTTATATTTGGTTAAGGTTAAATTTCTGAATCTTCTGAATCTTTCCAGATTCAGCATTTTGGTGAATATTTTTTATACTGTTTTTCCCCAAATTATGAAATGAATGAACTTTTTTAGTTGTATTTTGCTTTTTTCACTTTATACATTGTGAACATGTTTTCATTGCAGTACATGCGGATATATATCCTTTTCTAATGTTTTTAACCTCACCTCTATTATTTGTCCTTTATATTGTTTTTAACCTTTTGTTCCTTAAAAATGCTATAATGGGGGTGCCTGGGTGGCTCAGTCAATTAAGCATCTGACTTTGGCTTGGTCATAATCTCACGGTTCATGAGTTCGAGCCCCACTTTGGGCTCTGTGCTGACAACTCAGAGCCTGGAGCCTGCTTCAGATTCTGTGTCTCCCTCTCTCTTTGCCCCTTCCCTGCTCATACACTGTTTCTCTCTCTCTCTCTCTTTCAAAAATAAACATTAAAAAAATTTTTTTAATGCTATAATGAACTAAACTTCTTTTACTTTTGTGCATATGGACAATTTTCCTAGAAATAAAATCACTTCGTAAAAGAATATGTATTTTTAAGACTTTAAGTGGAATTTGAAAGTCTTGTATGTGACTTTGAAATTGCACTGTCTTCTTGCCTGATTTAGTTGGTCAAATGAGTAGGAGGAAACCAATTCTTTCTGTTGTATTTGGTTAAAGGTTATATTTTATGAAGTTTGGCTTCAAAATGTTCAACAGTACTTAGGTACTCCTTGACACAGTTTCATAACTTTAAAAATTTTGCCTTTTCCTCCTTGTCTTGGATTGCTTTACGTAAGAAATTCACATTGGCAAAATATAACACTCTAGTAAAGCAGAAATTAATTCTGCAAAATATTTGATGTGTACCATTGTTTTTAAATTCGAAGTTCATTATACTATCCGAAGTAGAATGACCCTCCCCAAAGTATATTTTTTCATTAAAGTGGAATATTTTCATCTTTACCAGTTCTAAACCATAACCACAAACATTTGTTGAATTTAATTTTAAATTATATGCTCTGATTAGCTTTGATGGTTTTATTTACGCTAATTTTATTGCTTTCTTAATCAGCTCTTATTTTAGAGGAGATTGCAATTGACTGTCATAATAAAGAAACTGAACAGAGGCTGCTTCAAGAAGCTCATGATTTGCACCTGTCTTCACTCCAACTAGCTAAAAAAGCTTTTGGGGAATTTAATGTACAGACTGCAAAACACTATGGAAACCTTGGAAGACTTTACCAGTCAATGAGAAAATTTAAGGTAAAAGCCTGTTTTACTACATTTTTCTCTTACTAAATAATTTTAGGTAATAAAGTCCAGTCTTAAATAACAAGTCTTAAATAATACATCATCAGTAATCTTAACTATTTAAGTGTACATTTATTGGGGTGCCTGGGTGGCTCAGTCAATTAAGCATCCTACTTCGGCTCAGGTCATGATCTCATGGCTCGTGAGTTCGAGCCCTGTGTCAGGCTCTGTGCTGACAGCTTGGAGCCTGGAGCCTGCTTCAGGGTGTGTCCCTCTCTCTCTGCCCCTCTCTCACTCACCCTCTGTCTCTGTCAAAAATGAATAAACTTTAAACAATTTTTAAAAATAACAGAGTGTACATTTATTTTACTCCCACCTTATTCCATGAAAAAATTGAGAAGATAGCTAGTATAAAACAACAGAGTCAAAATATAAACAAAATTCAAAATCCAGACCCTGGAAAAATAAGAATACATCAAAAACCATAAAGGCTATTATGGTTATTATAGTTAGACTATAACTATATAGTCTATAGTTATAGACTATGTAGCTAACTATATAGACTATATAACTATAGACTATATAGCTAACAGCGGGGCATCAGGCTGGTATACAGGGAATGTCAGATACTAAGGTGTTATTAATTGTAATGATAAAAATTTACTGAATTCTCTTTCAGAATTTTGGGTTATAAATTCTTAATCAAGTGTATGCCTATGTGAATGAACGTACTATAGTATGGGGTTTCTTAACAAGGTTCAATTAAATTTGGGATCATGTTAACAAATAATTTTCATTTTAAAAGGTTTTAATGTTAATTTCTTCTAATAATTTTTTATTACCAGGACAAGTTTTCTCATCATTTTTGGCATAGGACACTATTACTGTCATCAACTAAGTGTGTAACTTCCCAAAGTAGTAATGCTGCGCATAGGCGACTTTTGGATTAACATAGTATGGTTTCTGATCTGATTATGTTATGCCATCCATGTTTTGGGCATTTAGAAGAATCTTGCTTGTTGGGTAAGAATTGTTAACATAAGAAAGAATATAATCTAATGCTAATACAGCTTCATTTTTTTTCAGGAAGCTGAAGAAATGCACATCAAAGCAATTCAGATTAAAGAGCAACTTCTTGGTCAAGAAGATTATGAAGTAGCCCTTTCCGTGGGACATCTGGCTTCTTTATACAATTATGACATGAATCAGTATGAAAATGCTGAGAAACTTTATTTGCGCTCTATAGCGATTGGTATGTTATTTTAAAATTTTGTTAGTCAACTGATTAGAAATCAACATATCAACATGTCCCAGATGTTGTGTAGGGAAGTGTAATTACTAAGACTTCAATGAGTTTAGAGCTGCTAAGGATATCCAGAAACCACTCAAAACTCATCTGAAACATTTGCTAAAGATGATTTATTGATGTTGAAGCCAGTAGCAAGAAGTATGACAGTTTAGGCAGAGTGTCAAGGATAGGCAAAAGCAGGAATTCTAAACTATTTGTGTAGTTACTGCTCCCTTCGCCTCCCTTTTCCTGACTTTTAACATCATAGATCAGGTTTACCTGTTTTTGATAAAATAGAATCATACAATGTATATTTTTATATGTCTGGTTTCTTTTGGTGAACGTTAATTGTGAAATACATCTGTGTTGTTCCATATCGCTGTTGTTTATTAATTTCCAGCGCTATATTTTATTGGATTAGTATATCATTATTTATCCATTCTGCTGTTAATGGATATTCAGAACATTTGGTTTCCATTTTCAGGCCTTTTACAAAATAAGATACTGTGGCCATCATCTAAGGTGCCTGTTAAAATTCTTCCCTGTTTTGGGGCACTTGGCTCGTTCAGTCAGTAGAGCATGAGTTTGAGCCCCATACTGGGGGTAGTGATTACTTAAAAAGAATTCTTCCCTATTTTTATATTGAATTGCCTATCATTCCTTATTGGTTTATAGAAGATCTTTATATACTATGGATGCAGCAAGCCCTTTGTTGGTTATATGTGTTGCAGGTAGATAACTTTCACTCTGTTGCTTGTTTCTAAATGGTGCCTTTCAAAGAACAGAAGTTCTTAATTCTAATGTAATCGAATATATTTATCTTGTCTGTGGGTACGCAATCTCATTAGTTTCTCATTTATCCTAGGAAATAAAACCAAGCCACCTTATTTAAAGAATTGAAGTTGTGTTGTCTTTAAGAACCTCTTGTTGCTTCATTATTTGAGCTTTCTTTCTTTGTGTGTGTGTGTGTGTTACTTTCAGGGAAGAAACTGTTTGGTGAAGGCTACAGTGGACTAGAATATGACTACCGAGGTCTCATTAAACTTTACAACTCCATTGGGAATTATGAGAAAGTGTTTGAATATCACAATGTTCTGTCTAACTGGAACCGGTTGCGAGATCGTCAGTATTCGGTGACCGATGCTCTTGAAGACGTCAACACCAGCCCCCAGTCCACTGAAGAAGTGGTACAGTCCTTCTTGATTTCTCAGAATGTGGAGGGACCGAGCTGCTGAGGGAGTACCTCAGTTAACTAATTTACCTTTTCCCAGATTCCAGGGAATTCATACTGTGAAATCAAAACCATGTTGTTTTTTGGGGCTGGAATTTGCATTGAAACACTGGTCCAGTCCATTGACCCTATTTGGGTGATCCCTATCTTGCAGAGTGTCCGTAGGAATAAGCATATATTCAGTTATATTCAGCATGTACCGCATGTATAAGTAGTCTGGCCCATATTTTCAACCTAGTAGAACAAACAACAGGAAATCTTTTTGTTGTTGTTGTTTTTTTTTTTTTTCATTTAAAAAAATAATTCATTTTGCAGAAAGCCTGAAAAGAACCCCTAAATAAAACTATTTAAGAGTTTAAAAGAGTTGCATTCTTATTACATAAGGATGATTTTAACAACTTTTTAACATATAATTCTTCCTTGTGGAGGTATTCAATACTGTATTGTAAAGAAATTTTATGGGGAAAATCTTTATATGCAGTATGGAAAAGTTAACACAGTGCTGATAGAAGAGGGACATCCTGACTTAGGTTTGGCCACCTTGCCCACGGAAGTGGATACAACCACTCCAGAGCTCTCTTACGGGAAGGACTGTCAGATTCATCTGAACTGGACCAGTGTTGATCTGTAAATCATAGAAAAGCTGACAGACCAGCACTTTTATTAACCCTTTGGTTGTGTTGGGGTTTTTTGGTACAACAATGCAAGATGCTCTGATAGCATTTGCTGACAGGACCAGGAGGACCTAAAATGGACCAGCCTAATCTAGAAAGGGGTTATTGGGACCAGAGGCTTTAGGTTATTATTTTAGCCCCTGCATATACTTTTATCAGTAGAATGTTTCATTTAGATATATGATGAAAAGTAATAATGCAAAACTTATATTCATGTAATTAGACACCAAACTTGGGAAATTTGGCAATTTCAGTGGCATATCTTTAGTCAGTGTGCACAGATGGCAGTGCCATAAGCAAGTCTATAAATATCTGCCGCAACCAACCCCCTCATTTTAAATGTTACCCTAATAATCAGTGCAATTAACAAGTATATTGGCTAAGAGTCATGAAATAATAGCTCATGTTTGGGAGGGACTTTTAGGTTACTATGTGGTTTGTGGGGATTCATGGAAAAATGAATGCCCAAAAGAAGCAATTCTTCTGAGATCCTTTGTTTTTATGGTAATAATAGTACAACTGGGTCGTTTTATTTGAACTTCAAGAGTCAAATACAAAGATCCCCTAATTATATATCTATTTCACTAACTTGTCTTCCTTTTATTGGGTTTTGATTTTTTAAATTTTAACCCAGTCGGGTTATTTAATGTTGAGGTAATTAATATTCAAATTTGGGAAGTTGTAACATGTAGCAATTCAAGAAACAAAAGGTCTTTTGCTGTTACCTCAGTTCTTATTATAGTGGCCTATTGGGTGCCTCTATAGTTAAGAATCAGGGTTTTCCCCCCTATTTTCAGGGGTTCATGACTTGGCTGTTAGAGATGTTGCTCTTGGCTAATGCTTGGAGTAGTCTGTGGGTGAGTGAATGTGTGTTGAATTTTGGTTTTCTTTTAACATGCACGTTGGGGTTGGAGGGGGGAAGAAATCTAAACTGTCTGCCACATTGAGTACAGAAAAATTAATTAGAGATTTCAGATCAATTTGATTTTAAACACTTTTGAACTTCGCAAATCTAATCTTGTTTAAAACTATTATTTGCAGTCTTGTTAGTTATGAGCCAGTGTTTTTAAGACCCCAGGAGGGGATTGACTGGGGGAGGTACGTAAAGAGATGAAACAAGCCTGGACCCTAGGATTATAACTATGATTTCAAAACCTGAGTTTATTCCTCAAATTGAATTAGTTTCTTTTTAATTTTAAAAGGAGTACATTGGCACACCTGCATCTCCCCTCCCAGCTCATTGCAGTCTAATGCCAAGAGGCACCTCTTTGTTAATTACCAAATAGTCTGTGACCAAGGACTAACATTTTTTAAGTTACTCAGCTCTATCCTTGTGGGCCTATATATTTAATACCTCCAAAGATATTTTCAGGATAGGCTTTGTATACTTTTGTTGGTTATTTAGAGTCCTGTGGTATGTTTGTGGTATAGGAATGTCATGGTAAATTGTTTTTCAATAAATATTTTGAAACTCACGTTTCCATACGAAGTTTTTTTTTTTTTTTTTTGTAATCTGTATTTTTTGGTTTTGTGCACATACAGCATTTCCTATGATAAAATCAAGCAAATGACTTAAGGCCTCATCCTCTCTTAATTCAGTTTGAGCTATAAAGCAACATGATATTTAGAAGCCTAAGATCACAGGGTGATAATGTTAAGTGGCAGCCAGTTTTTCTAAAAACCATTGGTAGTTTCCCTTTATTACCACTGCTTTAATGTAGTGTTCTGTAAATCTGTTTGATTTAATGCAAACACTGTAGGTTGAGAAAAGAGATTGCCAGTGTCTGTTAATGATCTAACAATATGTTATTAATTCTGGTTCTAATGAATAATACCCTTATGATTTTAAGTGTGGGATTTATCCTTTTCCTAGGGATGTTTAGGGTAAATTAGAGAGGTGAATGTCACCATGATTTATGGGGTTAAAAAGAATCTCAAAGAAAGAAAAGAATAAAATTTACCTCACAATAACCAATAGCTTGCACAAGCTTTCACATAGGGTGGGGTTAGGTGTAAGGAAGCCTAAACCAACCTAAAGATATTTCTGAAAGTTCAGCAAAATAATAAAGGGCCTTTGGTCTCATTCTTCCTGACTTTCATTTCTTTCCTCTTACCCAGTCTTTTTCCTAAAGTTTGGTGCTATTCAAGTTGGGTGCATCAGGGGGCTCTACAAATACTCATGTGCTACAGATTGTCAGTCACTCCAGCATCCAGTGTAATAGAACTGATTGGGTTTTTTAGAACACCATATTTAAGGGTTCCCAAAGCTGACTTTGCCCAAAGCTTTAGGACCTCTATTGTCATCAAAGCTCTGTCTCTGCTTGGTTAAAAACAAACTCACCATTGCTCTGTAGTAACCCTTGTGCAGTATGCGCTCATTAGTGAAAATAAAGGATTTGACAAAGGCCTTTGTTCCCAGCCTGTTTGGGAAGAGTGCATAATGTTGTGAAAATTAAGTACATCGGCTGCAATCTTATACATAAATGGGAGTGCCATTTGGTAGCTCCTTACGTGCAAACAGAATGCTGAACAGTAAACACACCTGAAACACAATTGAAGCTTGTGGCCGTACTTTACGAATTGAAACAACGGTTTGCTTAGTAGCAGGTATTCTTAACTGCCACTTGGTCTTTATTTTTCTCCCCAGAATTTGTAGCCTTGCTGCTTGCAAACTCTTCCTTTCCTGGATGGCAAAGTTACTACTGGAAAAATACTTATTTATATAAGTATAGACTTTTTTAAGAGTTTTATTTTTGCTTTAAAAATTAATGTATATATTTCACCTCTTGGCTTTGGAGGACCTCAGTTCTTGCTAGGAAAAAGAAAATTTTTTAATCTGACACTTGGATTACTATCCAGCTTGAACACTAGTAGTTGTATTGTCCACAAATCTCAGGAATGTGTTAGGCAGAAAACTGGTTTTACCCTGTTGGTGATCTGAAAGAATGTGCTTTAGGATTTATTAAATAATACTATTCTTTAATTGCAATCCTAGGTATCTATAGCATGAGTGGCCTTAGTGAGTTTGTTGAAGTGCACATTTTTTTCAAAAGTAAAATTTAAGATTAAAAATATATGCTATATATAGATATCTAGAAAACCTGGTTTGTGGTGCACAAATTAAGTGTTGGATTACTAAATAACTGTTGCAGGTACCATTTGTGTAACATTACTCATTTCTGTATATTCCTTTTATGGAAAGATATGTTGCCATGGTAACTAAAACTTTTCAATTTAGTTCTACTTTTATGATGTGAATGAATGCTACATTTTATTAAATATTACCAAGTCAGTACTATTTTTATACTTTATTAAGCAACAGGGGATTTTAGGTTAGTAGACTCAAAAGCTCTTAATGAAACAAATTACTAACAATTCTTTACATGAAAATCCCCACGAATAGTGCCACAGTAATTTCTATAGAAATATCTAGGGTCATTGATAGATTTTTTTAAGACGATTCTTCATTGTGTCAGAATGACCTTTCATATCATCCTTAACACAAACTTGTAGTGCCCACCATTATGTGTAACCATTGAACCATACTAAGTATGTTTGTAACCAGCATTGTGATATATTCTGTACTTGTATTGCTAAAAATGAATTATTGACCTAATAAATATAGTGTTCCTGCATTCATAGTGTATCTGTTTCCAATGTAGTTGTGATCGCTTTTGGTCAGGACTTGGGATTATTATTGCAGCCTGTCTTTATTAGAGAACAGTGTGAGAGAAGCTGTTGGAACCAGAACAAAAGTGCTCTTGTTCAAGAAAAATAAGATGTGTGGCAGAGGAGACACGTGGTAACCGCATCTGGAGATGGTGCTCACGAAGGTACTTGGAAAAGACAAGGTAGTACTTAATGCAGGAGGTGTTTAGTCTTTACAAAAGTAACTACACCATTTTCCCTAGTCTTCTATCTCTGAAGCTGAAGGCGGGTGAGGAGACCTGGTGAAACTCTGCTGGCAATAGTGGAGAGAACCCTGGATTTGGGTTTCAGTTCCAGCTCTGCCTCTGAGCAGTAAGAATCTGAGATACGTCATTATGAGCCTCTTTGTGTTTCATTTCTTCATCTGAATGGGGGGGGGGGGTGTCAAAATAGGTCTTTTAAAACATCTGCCATGAAACAACATGAATCTTAAGCACTCAGAACAGCAAGTACAGGAAATGACACCAAATTTTAAATTACTATTAAGAAAATTAACATTTAAAAAATTCCACCTTCACTTCCAATAGCACTGGTTTTATCTCGACTGCCACCTTCAGTGATACTTGTAAAATTTTTCCTTTTACGTTCCATGACTTTGAACATGCTGTTCTCTCTTTTGTATGGAATCTCATTTTCTGCCTAAACTTTAATTCATCTGTCAACCTCAAAGGACAAGGAAGCCTTCCCTGAAACTTCCCTGAGTTGCCTCTTCTTGATACTTAAGCAGCATTTTATTTAAAGCTTTGCTAAAGCCATTACCATATAATCGTGTAACTCAAGAATTAAAACTTCCCAGCTTATAAACATTGCTGATTTGTGCGTTTAACAAATTTAACATAGAGTTTACTCCTTGACAGATACTCTTTTTTTAGAGAGAGAGATTTTTGTGTGTGTGTGTGTTTTGTTTTTTGGAGAGAGAGGGCTCAAGTGAGCAAGGGGCAGAGAGAGAGAGAGAGAGAGAGAGAGAGAGAGAATATCGTAAGCAGGAGTTTAAGCTCGACATGGAGCTCAGTCCCACAACACTGGGATCATGATCTGAGCTGAAATCAAGGGTCGGACACTCAACTGACTGAGCCACCCAGGTGCCCCTGACATATTATTCTAAGTGTGTTAGCAAACCACACTCACTTACTTTATAGACATTTATTTTTGTAGTTTGAAAATTCAAGGCAAACTCATCAGTATATATATCCAAAATATATAAAGAACTTCTACAACTCAGTACCAAAAAACAATCCAATTGAAAAATGGACAGAAGACATGAACGGATATTTCTTCAAAAAAGACATACAGATGGCCAATAGACACCTGAAAAGATGCTCAACATTATCATCGGAGAAATGCAAATCAAAACTACAATGAGCTATCACATCACACCTGTCAGAATGTGTGCCTGGGTGGCTCAGTTGAGCAACTGACTCGATTTCAGCTCAGGTCATGATCCTGGGGTTGTGGGATTGAGTTCTGCATGGGGCTCTGTGCTGAGCATGGAGCTGCATAAGATTCTCTCTCCCTCTGCCCCTTTCCCCTGCTCACGCTCTCTCTAACAAAACAAAACAAAACAAAACCCAGAAACAAGCATTGGCAAGGATGCAGAGTAAAAGGAACCCTCTTGGGGCACCTGGGTGGCTGTCTTGGTTAGGAATCCAACTCTTGGTTTCGGCTCAGGTCATGATCTCACCATTCAAGTTCAAGCCCGGCATCAGGCTCTCTGGAGAGCCTTACAAACGTGGAGATTCTCTTCCTCTCTTTCTGCCTCACCCACCCACACATGCATTGTCTCTCAAAAATAGATGAATAAACTTTAAAAAAGGAACCCTCTTAACACTGTCCATGGAAACACAAATTGGTGCAACTATTGTGGAAAACAGTACGGAGGTTCCTCAAAAAATTAAAAATAGAACTACCCTATAATCCAGGAATTGTACTACTGGGTATTTACCCAAAGAATACAAAAACAATCAAAGGGATATGTGCTCCCTGATATTTATTGCAGCATTATTTATAATAGCCAAACTATTGGAGCAGCGCAAGTGTTCATCAGTAGATGAATGGATAAAGAAGATGTGATATATAGATATATAGATATCATGAGATTGCATCACATATATATATATATATCTCCATATATATATATGAATATTATTCAGCCATAAAAAGGAATTAAATCTTGCCATTTGCAACAACATGCATGGAGCTGAAGAGGATAATGCTAAGCAAAATAAGTCAGAGAATGACAAATATCCTAGGATTTCACTCATGTGGAATTTAAGACAAACGAGCAAAGGGAAAAAAAAAAAAAAAAGACAACGCAGTCTCTTACTATAGAGAACAAACTGGTGGTTACCAGAGGGGAGGCAGGTGGGGGACTGGGGGAAATAGCAGATCAGAATTAGAGTACACTTATGATAAAAACAAACCAAATAACATGCCAGTTAAACATTAATAGGAATGTGGTTAGATAATCATAGATTCAGTTAATGAACAATATGCAGAAGATCAAACGATTGAAATGATTAAAATACCAAACTGTATGTTTATGTAGAAATAACCAAGAAACATGAATATAGGAAAAGCCCATGGTAAATAACTAGTGATTACTTTATGTAAACAAAACCCATACATATTTATGTAAAAATATATGTGAAACCATTTTTCTCAAAGTATATTCATTATAAAAATATATTGACAATGATCACCTTTGGAAAGAAGGAGTAGGGGTAGAATTCTAATAAGGGAGGAAAAACTTTTCATTTTGTAACTATCTTTACATTTTAAATATTTTTACTAAGAAAAATTCTTGTAACTGTATAACCAAGAGATAAGTACATTTAAAATATTGGCACATTTCTCTCTTTTTTTTCCCTGTATATGTGTATTTCACATTTCATTCATGTTTCATATGCATTTTGGTATCCAGCTTTATTTCTATCAAACTGTTTCCCTACACTATTATATATGGAAAATGTTATTTTAGTATACCACCATGTGGGTGGACCATAATCTATTTAATGCATCTTCTATTGTTGGAAGTGTTATCTATTGCTTTACAGCAAATTACCCCCAATTTAATGGCTTAAACAAAAAATATTTATGAATTAACAATTCCTATGGAACTGGAATTCAGGAATGGCTTAGCTGGGTGGTTCTGACTTAGGGTGTCTCATGAGATTGCATCAAGATGGCACCGGGACATCTGGGTGGCTCAGTTGGTTAAGCATCCGACTTTGCCTCAGGTCATGATCTCACAGTTCATGAGTTCGAGCCCCATGTTGGGCTCTGTGCTGACAGCTCAGAGCCTGGAGCCTGCTTTGGATTCTGTCTCCCTCTCTCTCTGTCCCTCCCTCGTTCATGCTGTTTCTCTCAAAAATAAAAAGGTTTTCAAAAAAAGATGGTATGAGGGTTGCAGTCATCCTAAGACTGGTCTACGACTGAAGGATCTATTTCCAAGATCTCTCCCTCTCATGGCTATTGGCATGTCTTAGTTCATTGTCACATGAGCTCTCCATAGGGCTGTTTGTCTTCATGACATGGCAACTGACATCCCCCAGGACAAGTGATTCCAACAGAGAGAGCAAGACAAAAGCCACAATATCTTTCGTGATCTACCTGGAAGTCACACTGACCATTTTCACCATATTCTGTTCATTAGAAGTTGGTCACTGATGACAGCTCACACACAGGGAAGGGGAATTATTCCCATGCCTTGGAAGGAGCAGTATCAGAATTTGTGGATATACTTTAAAACCACCGTACTAGAGTTTTTCCCTATTGTAATTACCTCTCTTAATGATTATGCTTGACACTAAAGCTTTGTGCACATCTCAGATTCATGTCTTATAAATTCCTCATAATGAAGTTGCTGAGTCCAATTTTGACACACAGTGCCAGGTTGTATTAATTTCCATTCAGGGTGTAATATATCAGAATTCTTATTTTTCCACACCCACAGCAACTCTGGGCTTTATAATTTTTTTCATTGCCAGTGTGATACAAAGAATCTCATTCTTTTCATTTGCATTTCTTGGATTAGTGCAATAAGATGATGTGTTTTAGGTTTGTGAACCACTGACTTTTCAGAGACTTAACTCAGAAGTCTCCTGCTGGCAAACAATGCCCCTGTATCAGTCTTTTTTTTTTTTTTTAATGTTTTTTTAATGTTTATTTACTTTTTGAGAGAGAGAGAGAGAGTGAGAGACAGAGCACGAGTTGAGGAGGGGTAGAGAGAGAGAGAGAGGGAGACACAGAAGTCAAAGCAGGCTCCAGGCTCTGAGCTGTCAGCACAGAGCCTAACGCAGGGCTTGAACTCACGAACCACGAGATCATGACCTGAGCTGAAGTCGGACGCTTAGCCAACTGAGCCACCCAGGCGCCCCATCCCCCTGTATCAGTCTTATGTGCATCAAGAGCATTTCCTTATTCCAGAACATCTTCCATGACTCTAATACTCCTGTTCCAGTTCTCTGGAAACTTGTCAGTTATCTGGAGTTCAAGACTTGAATTGGATTCTAGTCTGCCCCTTCATCCCACCTCCTTATAGAAAAACAATCCTAAGGGAAGGATCTGTTTTGGGGCAAGTTTCTAGGCTTACATCAAGGCTGAAGACTATCCTCTGTTTTAAATCAGGAGCATTATAGCTCTTTTAGAAATAGGAGAGAGGCAATGGATTAGCTAATCTTTTGAAACTTTTTATTAAAAAAAAATTTCAAATATATGCAAAAGTAGAGAACCTGGGATAAGGAATTGCCTTGTACCTCTCATCCAATTTATAAATCCATGGCCAATCTTGTTATGACTATTCCTTCATCTGCTATGGACCCTGCCTTTGCTGCTGGATGGATTTATTTATTTATTTGTTTATCTATCTATTTAAGTTTACCTATTTATTTTGAGAGAAAGAGAGAGAAGGGCAGAGACAGAGAGAGAGAGAGAGAGAGAGTCCCAAGCAGTCCCTACACCATCAGCACAGAGCCCAATGCAGGACTTGAACTCATGAACCATGAGATCATGATGTGAGCTGAAATCAAGAGTCAGAAGCTTAACAGACTGAGCCACCCAGGTTCCCCTACCACTGGATTATTTTAAACCAAATCCCAGACGTCTACAAATAATACATTGTTTATCTCTAAAACATAAGTACTTTAAAAATACATAACTCCAGGGTCGCCTGGGTAGCTGAGTCCATTAAACATCTGACTTTGGCTCATCAGGTCATGATCTCGGGGTTCTTGAGTTCAAGCCCTGCATTGGGCTCTCTGCTGTCATCACAAAGCCTGCTTCAGATCCTCTGTCCCTGTCCCTCTCTGCCCCTCCCCCACCTCCCTTTCTCCTCTGCTTGCTTTCTCTTTCTCAAAAATAAACACTAAAAAAAAAATTTTTTTTTAAATACATAACTCCAGCAGAGAGCTTCTCCTCTACGGTTCTGCCCACTGCTCCCTTGTTTTATTCAATAAACTTCTATCTCCTTTTTATTTTTATTTTTTTTTATTTTTATTTTTTTTTAATTTTTTTTTTTCAACGTTTATTCATTTTTGGGACAGAGAGAGACAGAGCATGAACGGGGGAGGGGCAGAGAGAGAGGGAGACACAGAATCGGAAACAGGCTCCAGGCTCTGAGCCATCAGCCCAGAGCCCGACGCGGGGCTCGAACTCACGGGCCGCGAGATCGTGACCTGGCTGAAGTCGGACGCCCAACCGACTGCGCCACCCAGGCGCCCCTTCTATCTCCTTTTTAAAAAGTACATAACTCCAAAAAGTTATTACCATACTCAAAAATATTTAGTTATGGGGGCGCCTGGGTGGCTCAGTCAGTTAAGCGTCCGACTTCAGCTCAGGTCGTGATCTCGCGGTCCGTGAGTTCGAGCCCCGCGTCGGGCTCTGTGCTGACAGCTCAGAGCCTGGAGCCTGTTTCAGATTCTGTGTCTCCCTCTCTCTCTGACCCTCCCCCGTTCATGCTTTGTCTCTCTCTGTCTCAAAAATAAACGTTAAAAAAAATATTTAGTTATACCTTTACATCTTCAAGTAGTCAGTTCATGTTTGATTTCCCTGTTTTATAGATGTTTCTGTGTCATGTTTATGTTTGTTCTAATCAGTATGTAAACATGGTCCTCTTTGGCCATATCTTTTCAGTCTCTCCTAATCTTTAGATTCCCTCTCCCCCCCCCCCAACTTTTATTTATTAAAGTAAATGGTTCATCCATTCAGTAGATTTTCCCCATAGTCTAGAAATGTGGATTCTGTCCCAACTCATAGTGTCATTTAATATGTTCCTCAGTCCCTTGTATTTCCCATGAACTGGAAATTTGATCAAATTCAGGTTACATTTTTCTTTTTGCAAAAATACTGCTTAACTGGAGTTCCATAATGTCTGGTTATTTTTCTTTATGATATTCAGATTGACCCATGAATTCAGATATTCTTTACTGTTTAACTTGACCAGTAGGTTTTTAATATCAATGATGATTTTTCATTTCTAAAAGTTGTATTTGGTTCTTTTTAGAATCTGTCTATACTCTTTTCCTATCATATGATGTTTTGCTTAATTTTTAAAAAATAATCTCTACACCCAATGTGGGGCTTGAACTCACAACCCCCAAGATCAAGAGTCACGCTCTACCAACTGAGCCAGTCAAGTACCCCTTGTCATACACTGTTTTGTTATTGTAGTATATTTTTCTCCTTTTTCATTAAAACCCACTACATGGACACACAGATCAATGGACCAGAACAGAATGTTCAGAAATAGACACAAATAAATCAGGAATTTAAAGTATCATAAGAGTGACATTTCAAACAATTCAGGAAAGATGGATTTTTTCCCCTATATGGTATATCCTATAAATACACTCCCACATGTGCAAGGACACTTTTAGCCATCTGGAAAAAAAAAAAGTTGGATTCCTATTATACAACTTATACCAAAATAAATTTCAGATAGACTAAAGATTTAAATGTAAAAATTGAAACACTAGTGCTAGAAGGAAAGATACAATTTTAAATATTCTCTGAGTGGGGAAAATCTTTCAAAGTCCTAAAGAAGCCATTAAAGGAAGGACTGTGAATTTAACTACATAAAAATAAAAAATGTCTGTACAGGGTGCCTGGGTGGCTCAGTCAGTGAAGCATCCAACTTTTGATCTTGGCACAGGTCAAGATCTCATGATTCATGAAATGGAGATGTGACATGGAGCCCTGCATTGATTAGGCTCTATGCTGACAGCTTGCTTGGGATTCTGTCTCTCCCTCTCTCTTCCCCTCCCCCACTCACAGCCCTCTCCTTTTCTCTCTTTCAAAATAAATAAATAAACTTTAAAAAATGCCTTAAAAAAAGAAAAAATGCATGCGCAAAAGAAAAATCGTAAAACACAGGAGCACTGGGTGTGGAGTCAGAAGACACAGAAAGTCAGTATTTCAGTTCAGCTGTGCCAGCCTCTAAGCTGTGCTTAGCTGTTTTCTTCTCTATAACGGGGCAGAGTCTCTCCCACAAGCTTGTCATGAAGATCCAATGCGAATGCATACAAAGCCTTTTGCCATCTGTGTTGAGTTACATGCATTTGTGGTAATGTTATAGGAAGAGGAGGCTGCCAGCTGACTCGTGTAGCCTGGAATAGGAGTGGGTCAGGCAGTGATCAATCAGTATATCTGTGGTCGGGAGCCTCTTCCGTTTAAGACTTTCCACTATTCTCTAGGGAAGGGACTCTCCTTGAAGGCTGCCTGGTCTGGCTATCAGCGAGGCAGTTTCCCCACAGTAGACTACCCCTATGGCACTATAGGCCCCTGCACCTCCAAATAACCTTCCCCAACCACCTGCTTCTGGTGTCTCCAAGTCCAGCTTAGAGAGTCATACTTTATGCAGAGATATGTTAACTAAGAAAATACAAATTATCCTAGAAGCAATACGTTAAGCATTTTGAGTTATTTGAGTGATACAAGCATTTTGGCCAAGAGCAAGGAGAGCACGTGTCATTGGTGTATGGGAGGTGGCCGGCATGTATGTATGGCCAGTAGGCATCAAGTCTGAATTCTAGTCCCAGTTCTGGTGTTTGACTTACTGTCCAAACTTGAAGAAGTCAACCTTTCTTCTTGGGCCTCTTTTTCCCCCCCTCTGAACCAGGAAGTGTTTGGACTAAATGCTCTAGTTTGATTTGTTAGTTCATTCATTAATTCATTCTACAAATGTTTATTAAGTACGTACTCTGTGCTGGGTCCTGTTGTAATTGCTTGGGATATAGCAATGAACAAAACAGACAAAAAACTCTGCCCTTGTGGAACTTACATGTTAGTGGGAGGATACCATCAATAAATAAGAAATATAATCATTATATTATATAATATTTGAGAGGTATACGTGTCTTAGGAAAATAAAAATAGACTAAGGGATATTCAGAATGTGTGTAGTTGTTGGAATTTGAAAGGCTCCACTGAGAAGGTAACATTTGAACAGAGATTTGAAGGCAATGAAGGAGTTAGCCAACTGGGTATCTTAGGAAAGAACATTCCAGATGGAGGAAACGGCCAGTGAAAAGGCCCTGAGGCAGGAGTATCTTGACAAGTATGAGAAAAGAATGAGTTCAGAGAGGTAACATAATGGACAGTGGGAATATATCATAGTAGGCGTTATAGGCCCTTGCAAAATCTTTGGATTTTAATCTGCATGAGATGAAGAGCTGTTGGAGGGTTTTATTCCTTTGTTTTAACATTTTTGTAGAGCAGTTGTAAGTCCACAGCATATCTGAGCAGAAGATTCAGAGATTTCTCATATACCACTGTTCCCACACACACATCGTCTCCCCCATTATCCACATCCCCCACCAGAGTGAAACATCTGTTATAGTGACACATCCTCACCCAGAATGCCTAGTTTACACTAGGGTTCACTCTTGATATTGCCCGTTTTATGGGTTTGGGCACATGTATAATGACATGTATCCACCATTCTAGTATCACACTCAGTATTTTCACTGGCCTAATAATCCTCTGCGCTGTTTGGAGGGTTTGGAGTGAAGCAATGTTATGTGATGTTCGTTTTTGGAATTATGAGATCTCACTAAATTTGAGGAAAGAGTTAAGAGGGTTCAAAAACCAAGACTGTTGCCTATTTTGCCTTCAGGGATCCTGCTGGTCCCCAGGCTGATATAAAGTTCCCCCCACTTCCTCCTGGTGTCTGCCTCTGCACATACCTTGCTATAGAATCCCGTTATTCCTCTAGGGGGTGGTGCTGCCTCACACACAGGACACCTCCCTGTTTTCATCTGTTCCCAGAACCACTGGCCCTTTTCCTGGGACCTTGTCAGTGAAATCACTCAGGAGTAGAGAAAACTGGAGCACCTCCTCCCCATCATCAGGGACACCCTCCAGCTTGCTCGCCTTCTCTGGCAAATCCTCCCTGCTTTGTTAGGACTGTCAGGGACCAATGGAGTGAGGCTGTCCTGCAGACCTGTGCCTCAGTACTCTTCATCTTGCCATTTCTGGGAGGCGATGAGTGTGAAGAACAAAGAGAGAGCTGGGGCCTTCTTTCATGCATTATGCTTCCCTGTCATTTAAGCTTTTTAAATGTTTATCATTTATCATTTTATCATTTAAACATGTTGATGATATTCACTCATGAAGACAAATCGAGGGAAGGGAGAAGAAAGGGTCACACACATATATTCTGGTCCTACCCCCTCCAAGGCAGCACTGGGCATTGTCTGCTGCTGCCTCAGGCAGAGTTCTGACTCTGCCGCGTTTTCAGAAAACGATTGCACCTGCTTCTCTTCCTGGAGTTGAACACCATCTACAAAAAATCTATCATCTTCACTTCCTCCTCCTCCCTCCCTATCTCTCACATCTGTCACCTAAAATTGTCAATTTTATTCTATCTAATGTTACAAATGTACTCATCCCCCTTTTATGCACACCTTCATTGACTTTGTATATCCCCAAGGTAGCAAATATGAAAAGCCAGAAGAGTCAAATGGGTGATACAACTGGGTGAAGAAGGTCAGTGTGTAACGCAAGAGAGAGGGGGTGGAGACTGTGGTGAACTAGAAAGAATATCAGTGAAACCTGAGCAATTGTTTCTGAGCTCCAGCCTCGCACGGTCATGTGGGAAGGCACATCCAAGTGGGGCAAGTTTTTAAAAACCAGAAATCTGTTGTTGTTGTTGTTGTTGTTGTTGTTTTGAGAGAGAGGGAGAGAGCACAAACGTGGGAGGGGCAGAGAGAGAGGGAGATACAGAATCTGAAGCAGGCTCCCGGATGTGAGCTGTCGGCCCAGAGCCTGACGCGGGGCTCGAACCCATGAACCGTGAGATCATAATCTGAGCCGAAGTCAAACATTCAACTGACTGAGCCACCCAGGCGACCCTGTTGCTGTTTGTTGTTTGTTTGTTTTTTAATTTTTTAATGTTTTTGTTTATTTTTGAGAGAGAATAAGAGCATGAGCAGGGAGCAGGCAGAGAGAGAGAGAGACACACAGTATCCAAAGCAGGCTACAGGCAGAGCCATCAGCACAGAGCCTGACGCAGGGCTCAAACTCATGAACTGTGAAATCATGACCTGAACTGAAGTCGGATGCTTAACTGACTGAGCCACCAAGGTGCCCCTGTTTGTTGTTTTTAAGGTGAAATGTACCAAGTTAATATTGGCAACTAATTTTTTTTTTTTTAATTTTAAACAGTAAGTAGACCACCACAACGGGCAAACAACTAACACATCAGTGGTCTGAATTCAGCACGCAGCTGCTGACTTTTGACCACCAGTTTGAACCATCATCCCAGCTAAGGCTACTGATATGATTTCACTCAGCCTTCACTCTCTCTCACTTCCATGCACTGTGCTCACTGCCTCCGGAGCATCTCCCCAATCGCCAGGTCACAACAGCTCATTCCACTGCTTGACACCTCCCTTACCTCTCTCCCCCCAGGTTATCCAGGAGACCAAGTCCAGACAACTGAGGCAGACTGCCAGACTTCTCCCTTTCTGCTGCAAGGCCCCCTCCACTCTCCACTGTGCTCTCCCCTGGCACACATCACTCCTTTGTCACCTGCCGAGGTTTCCCTGTGCACCTCTATTCAGCCTGTTGTAATGTCTATTCATGTGTGTCTCCTGCACTCGATATGATGGTGATCACTTCTTATTCATCTGTGTTATTCATCTGTGTTATTCATACCTGCCAATCAGAAGGTAGCTGGCAAACATTTTTTAAATAAATTAAAAAGACGAATGAATGATGATTGTTAGCCAAGTAAGGTAGAACTGTCTTAAGGTTGTTTATTTCCCACCCCATTTATACGTAACTAAGACCTGAGCATCCTTCTGATAAAGACAGTTTTCTTCTTTCCCTTCATTGGTCCCAGCCCCCAGGGTGCAGAGGTGTTGAAGACAAGTGCTCTGGGACCCAGGGCAAGCTGGCCCTCTGTTCTAGCCTGATGTTCTTATGGGCAGGTCTCTGGAGTCTCTGGGGCTTCCTTAATTCTCTTATTCTTGAGTTTTGTTTTGTGAGGAAGTTTCCTTAGAGAATCTGAAAAGGGAAGGTCAAACAGAGTCCTGATAACATCACAAAGAGTAAGAGAATCTCAGGCTGTAACATTCGGGGGATATGGTAAGGACAGAAAGGAAGAACAACACAATCTTATCTTAACTTGCAACCTATGTCCCTCTTTTCTCAAAGAACCCTGTGGCAGAGGAAGATAGTATCACCCTAATTTACAGATGAAGGATCTCACCCAAGCACAGAGTAAGGAAATAGCCCACCCAAAGCCCAAGGCAAGTTAGGGGCAAAGTCAGGACTATACCATGTGTCTTGACTCTAATTCTTCCCCGCATCCCTCTCAGGTTTCATGCCCCAGGTCCCAGGACTTTGCTGCTAGACTGTTTGCAAACACCACCGCCATCTTTTTTCGTAAAAACGGACTTATGAACATAGAGTCAAAGAAACACCACATGGGATACATTTAATATCACGAATAGACTCAGTGATTGACCTTACTTAGCCCATTCCTGGTGGGCCCACCAAATAGTGTGTGTTTTGTCATATTACCACAATGTGAAGAACACAACCTCGGCTCTAATGTATCCCAAACAAATGTTTAACGTGAATTCACCAAGACTTTTTATCTAAAGAGGAACAAGCTTTAAAAATGCCAAAAGGAAGCAACAAGAATCAAAAGTGGAACATTCGGCAGATCAGTGGCCTGATCTCCTCAACAAGTCAGGGTGTAAAAAAGAGGACATTGTTAGGTTAAAAGAGATGGAAGGGGCATAACCAGGGCAATGCATGCTTGAGAAACCAGCGCAAAAAATATCTTTGACTACTTGGAAAATTTGAATATGAAGTATTTAATCCAACAATGAGATGAAATGAAAACGTTGACATGGAAGGTTGATCTAATTAACTGAAAAAAGCAAGTTCCAAGCAAAATCCTACACACAGCAAGGTCTCATTTGGCTAAAATACAGGTATTTATATGCGTAAAAAACATCTGGAAAGTGCTAGCAGTAGTGATAACAATGTGGTGTTTATATTTGCTTATTTTTGTTTATCGGTATTACCCAATTTTCTATGCTATGCTTATGTTTATAGGTAGGAATAAAATGTTATTTTAAGAATTACATTTAAAAAAAAAAAAAGAATTACATGAAAGCCAAAGTTCTTAACCTACCATGCAAGGCTTTTTCCTATTACCCCCCACCCCCCCACACCCCCCCAGACCCTTCCATCCTCCCCTCCTCCCCATCCTGCACTTCTCCAACCTGCTCTTCCATTCACCTCCAGGCTCCGGACTGTCCGCTCATTGCCCCTCACCTCTGCACACACCTTTCCTCTCTCCTCCTACTCTTCCTTCCCCCCTCCTCTTCTTTTCCCTTTCTTTAAAGCCTGTCCCAGAGTTCCTTCCTCCAGTCAGCCTGTCCCACCCTTTGCCCTATGGCTTCAGATTGCTCATTTGTGCAAGGGGGACAATAATACCCTCCTCATGAGGATGTTGCAGGCGTTAAGTGAAATAAAGAGATACAGAGCACCTGGTACAGGGAAAGGCTGACCCAAAAGCCCAGACCTCACTTTCCTGATCTGATTCGTGAGCTGCTTGGCCTACATCATCTTAATGACATCTTGGCCTTCATCCCATTGTATGTTTTGCTTTCTCAATTTAAACTGCAGGCACCAGGGCCAAGGACCCTCACAGAGCCCAGACAGGGCTCTGGGTCTCTGGAATTGCCTAACTCATGACCACCGCCCCCTCCCTATTCTCACCCCTGCTCTCCCACTCGGTGCAGCTATGACTGGTAGAAGAGGCCCCGAGAGCTGCTGGCCTGCATCAGCCCCAGGCAGCCTGACCCTCAGAGGAGCACCTGGTTCCAATTTAGGACCACACTTTGAGGTCCTAGGCCACCCTGTTTGCCTTTACTTTCTCCCCCAATAGCTAAGCAAGAGCAGCTAACTGGGGTCCCCGGAGCCAGATCCGGAAGAGGGAGGGGTAAGTGGCTCCCACATCTCTTTGCACCTCAGTGCACAGGAGGGGGCCTTCGTAGGTTCCGACCTTGGCTGGGACCCCTCGCTGCAAAGTCTCTGTCCCTAACCCCACAGCCTCCGTCCAGTGGGCCAAGCGGTGCAGTCACTGCAGAGACCAAAGCTGCTGGGAAGGCCATCCCCAGTCTATCTGACTCGACTTTCTCCCCACCTTGGGAATGAACCACTCCCTTAGCCCGTAGCCACCTGAAACAGGGAGTAGGCACCCTGCCCCTGTTTGGAGCCCCCACTCTTGGCTGCTAGAAACTTTCTCTGCTTCTAGTCTTGTGGGAAAGCACCTTCATTTAAACTGTTAACTGAAAAATGCAGGAACCAAAACTATATATCACGAGACCTCTGGAGGGAAATCATACAGAACACTGAAGGCAACACACCCAAATGTTACCTGTCATGGTCTCTGGGTGATGGGTGATTTTCCCCTCTTGTGTTTTATACTTATCTGTACATTTCAAACTTTCTATGATAAACATGCCTGCAGGGAGGGGACAAAACAGAGAAAAGAAAAAAGTGCAGAAGAGGAAGGAGAATGGACAGAAAGAGAAATGGAGGGCTAAAAAGAAGATGGGAAGGGAAACGTGTCAGGCTACTGGGGGCGGGTGGGGGTGGGTAGGGAGCATGTGGCACCGAGGGCGAGGCCCCTCCTCCAGACATGGTTCCCACATGGAAGGGGCATTACCTTTCATGACCTGGATCTGGGATCTTGGCTCCCTCAGCAGGGAGGCCTCTCGGCCAGGGGCCTGCATCTTGGACAGCCTCTCCTTCATGCCGCTGATGTTGCCGTGCAGCCCCCAGGCGCTGCAGAGCTTGGGCAGACTGTCTTCCTGGTTGGCCAGCAAGGAGCTCTCTGGGGTGTCCAGGGGACAGAATGCCACCTGCAATGGGCCCATAATGTTTAGGAGAGTATGGAGAAGACAGGCCCCACACTCCAGAGCCCCAGCCCTGCCCTTGTTAGGAAATTACTGTGGTCTGGCTGCACCTCACACGTGCCTAGTCAGCAGGAACAAAGGGTCACAGATGTGGGAGAGAAACAGAGACACTGAGGCCAGGCTGCCAACTGTCTCTTACTGGGTGGTTCTTTACTTTGATATACGTCCTCCAACTCTTATCGTTATAGTATCTTTTTCTGTTCGTTTCAAGTTTGTATTCAAATTCTAGTTAGCTGGGGCTCCTGGGTGGGTCAGTTTAAGCATCCGACTTCGGCTCAGGTCATGATCTCATGGTTTGTGAGATTGAGCCCTGCATTGGGCTCTCTGCTGTCAGCACAGAGCCCGCTTCAGATCCTCTCTCCCACTCTCTCTCTGCTCCTCTCCCCCAAAATAAATAAACATTTAAAAAAAATTTAATAAATAAATAAATTCTGTTTAGTTAACGTATAGTGTAGTATTAGTTTCAGGAGTAGAATTTAGTGATTTGTCACTTACATATAAGACCCAGTGCCCATCACAATAAATACCCTGCTTAATACCCATCACCCATCTAGCCTGTCCCCCACCCACCTCCCCTCCAACAAACAACCCTCAGTTTGTTCTCTATAGTTAAGAGTCTTAGGTTTGCCTCTCTTTTTTTTTCCTTTCCCACATGTTCATCTGTTTTTATTTATTTTTTTTTTTTTGTTTATTTTTGAGAGATTGAGAGACAGAGCTTGAGTGGGTGAAGGGGCAGAGAGAGGGAGACACAGAATCCGAGGCAGGCTCCAGGCTCTGAGCTGTCAGCACGGAGCCCGACACTGGGCTTTGAATTCACGAATAGGGAGATCATGACCTGAGCCGAAGCCAGACATTTAACCAACTGAGCCACCCAGTCTTCCCTCATCTGTTTTGTTTCTTAAAGTCCACGAGTGAGGGGCGCCTGGGTGACTCAGTCAGTTGGGCGTCCAACTTCCGCTTAGGTCATGATCTCCTGGTTCCTGAGTTCGAGCCCCTAGTCGGGCTCTGTGCTGACCACTCAGGGTCTGGAGCCTGCTTCATATTCCGTGTCTCCCTTTCTCTTTGCTCCTCCCCCACTATGTTCTGTCTCTCTTCCCTTCAAAAATAAACATTATTATTTTTTAAGTTTATTTATTTTGAGAGAGAATGAGAGAGGGAGCATGAGCAGGGGAGGGACAGAGAGGGAGGGAGAGGGGGAGAGAGAATCCCAAGCAGGCCTTGCACTGTCAGCATAGAGCCCAATGCGGGGCTTGATCTAACAAACCGTGAGATCATGACCAGAGCCAAAATGAAGAGTCAGATACTTAACCAACTGAGCCACCCAGGTGCCCCCCAAAATAAACAAACATTAAAAAAATAGTGAAATCATATGGTAGTCTTTCTCGGACTGACTTATTTCACTTAGCATAATACACTCTAGCCCCATCCATATCATCACAAATGTAAGATTTCGTTCTTTTCTATGACTAATATTCCATTGTGTATATGTACCACATCTCCTTTATCCATTCATTAGTCACTGGACATTTGGGCTCTTTCCATAATTTGGCTATTGTTGATAATGCTGCTATAAACTTTGGGGTGCATGCCCCCTTCGAATCTGTATTTTTGTATTCTTTGGTACAACACCTAGTAGTGTAATTGCTGGAACATATGGAAGTTCTATTTTTAACTTTTTGAGGAACCTCCATACTGTTTTCCAGAGTGGCTGCACCAATTTGCATTCCCACCAACAATGTAAGAGATCCCCTTTCTCCGCATCCTCGCCAACA
The DNA here is from genome assembly GCF_018350155.1 of Leopardus geoffroyi. Classification (NCBI taxonomy): domain Eukaryota; kingdom Metazoa; phylum Chordata; class Mammalia; order Carnivora; family Felidae; genus Leopardus; species Leopardus geoffroyi. Next base: position 25,220,760 of record NC_059330.1, on the reverse strand, counting down.
CCTGTTGTTTCCTGTGTTGTTAATTTTAGCCATTCTGACAGGTGTGAGCTGATAACCTCATTGTAGTTTTGATTTGTATTTCCCTGATGATGAGTGATGTTGAGCATTTTTTCATGTGTGTATTAGTATAGAATTATAGCGTCTTATGCATTTCTTTGTAATGAAACAATGGTACTTATTTTAAAGTCCTTGACAAAATTAAAATTGAGAACCTGAAAATATCTTTTGAGATTTTCCTGGCCAGTGAAATCCAGGTATCACTAAAATGGCAACTCCTTGTATTCAGAGGAGGAATCACTGAAACGACTCACCCATTCATGTTCAGAGGAAGAAATAGAGACCCAAGGGGGGAAAGGATTTCGTTAAAGCTGCCCAGCAAGAGTGAGGTGCCATAGTTAGAGGAGGGCTTTCCTCTGAACCAGATGTTTGAACCTGGCTCTTCCCTCTACTTGCTATGTGGTCTGGGTCAAGCTCTCTGCATTTGGTATCTTCATTTACACACTGTGAACACTATTTCTAATTACCATGTAGGGTTACTTTTTTTTTCCCTAAATTGTTTACTTTTGAGAGAGAGAAACAGAGTGTGAGCAGGTGCAGCACAGAGCGAGATTCAGGGCTCAAACCCATGAGACATGAGATAATGACCTGAGCCGAGGTCGGACGCTTAACTGACTGAGCCACCCAGGTGCCCCAGGGTTACTTTTGAAGATCACGGGAGGGAACATAAAGTGCTGGAACATAGAAACTGTTACCCATGATTATTATTTTGAATTAGTGATTCTCAAAGTGTGCTCTGTGAGCCCCTGGGGGCCCCTGAAATATTTTGACCTCACTGACCCCCTGAAAAGTGGGGTCTACCCAAAGTGCAAGAGAGAAACCAATGGAGTCTAATGTAAGCCAGTGTGAAAAAGTCATTGATACAAATCTGAAAAGGCTACATACTGTGTGATTCCAACTATATGACATTCTGGAAAAAGTAAAAACATTGCGACAGTAAAAAGATCAATGATTGCCAGGAGTTTGGAGGGAAAGAATGAGAGGATGAATACGTGGAGGACAGGGCATTTTAAGGCAGCAAAACTATTCTGTATGCTTTGTAATGGTGGATACATGTCATTATGCAGTTGTCAAAACCTGTTGAATGTACAACACAAAGAGTGGGCCCTAATGTAAGCTACGGACATTATTTAGTTAATAATGTGTCAATACTGGATCACCAATGGTAACAAATGTACCTCTCTAATGCAAGATGCTAATAATAAGGAAAACAAGAGGGGGTAGTACATGGGAAACATCTGAACTTTCTACCCAATTTTTTTGTAAACCTAGAAGTGCTAAAAAAAGAAAAAGAAGTATTTTATAAAGTTCATTCATATGGTTTCAGATTCCATATTGCTACTAAGTAGCTGCCACTTGTTGAGTTTTGGTGTGGTAGCAAAGAAAAATATACAGGGGCATCTGGATGGCTCAGCAGGTTAAGCGTCCAACTCTTGCTATCAGCTCAGGTGGCGATCTCGCTATCATGAGAGTCAAGCCCCGCATTGGGCTATTCACCGAACATGGAGTCTGCTCTCTCTCTCTCTCTCTCTCTCTCTCCCTCTGCCCCTCTCCCTTGCTCTCTCTTTCTATCAAAGTAAATAAATTTAAAAAAATATCCACAACTATCTGAAAATGCTAATAAAATATTCCTCTCTTCTCTAACTATACAGTTGTGTAAGTCTGGGTTTTCACATCATGTACTTAAGCCAAATCACATATCATAAGAGATTGTAGAAGCAGATATGAGAACACAGCTGAGTTGTCTTCTATTAAGCCAGACACTAAAGAGATTTGCAAAAATGTAAAACAATGCTATTATTCTCACTAATTTTTTTGGTTTTGGAAAATACAGATGTTTCTTGTAAAAATTATTTATGTTAAAATGTAGTGGGCTCCTTGCTTTTATTTTTAATTGGATTAGTAAGTACTTATTTTGAATTTTTTCTTTAGTTTTAATTTCGGATGAGGCAAATATCGATTGATATAACCTACATAAATGCTTTTGTGGCTTCTCAATGGTTTTTTAAGAGAGTGAACATGACCTGAAACCAAAATGTTTGAGAGTCACTGTTTTTGACCAAAGCCAGGCCAGACTGTTGCTAGTCCTTGGAGCCTTCCCCAAGCTGGCTGTGCCTTTCTGCCTGGCCTCAACCATCCCCACCTATAGCTCCTCAGGAAGGTCCCTGCCCTTGTTAACATCAGGGTGTTGGTGTGGAGAGTAAGTATCAAGAACTTGAAGTTGAGCCTCTGCCCTCTTTGGCCTCACTTTGCCCCCTATAGGGGTAAAGGTAGGGGCAGTGGGGTCTTCCCCAGCCAGTGAGTGTGGAAATGACTGGAAGGATGCTGGTGGTATCAGAGGGACCCTCAGCCCCAGGCCTCCCCCCACAATCCAAGAATGTACCAGCCAACCCTCAGCCAGGCCTGGGGAGGAGCTTTCCTGAGCGCCTCACCAGGAACTTGGCTGTCTGGTTGCTCTTGGTGTACTTGTAGAGCCTGCGAAGCTGTTTTGCCTCCAGTTCTGAGAAGAGAGAGACAAATCGCCAGAGCATCCTGCAGGGGAGAAACCAAGGCTGAGGGAGGCAGAGCACAGCCCCTCTCCCTTCAGCATTTGTCTTGTGTCTAGGACCCACCCAGGGAGAAATGGACCACATGCTGCCTCCTTGGATTTCGCTGGGGACGTGGAGAGGTGGAAATTTGCTAGACCTTGAATACCCCATCCTGGTGATGGGCACCCACACCACACAGCAGTTGCTCAATCAGGGGTCATTCTCCAGAGTCAGGAGAGTCCTTTGTCCACTGTGTACGTAGCTGCCATGCATCAATGCTGCCCTGAGTAACTAGAGATCCCATTCTCTCCACCCCCTCTTCACCATGCTCACTCTAGGATCCTGACTCTTTCACATAAAGACGAAGGAATGAAGGACTCAGGGATCTTGACTGAGGTGGGACCTTGAATCAGGGGTGGGAAAGGTATGTGGCCCAGGAGTGGGAATAGTGGGAAGGGCAAGGAGGCTGCCCTACTTCCTCCAGTGCTTGATTTCCCAGGTTCGGCAGTAGTGTTGCAGAAAGGTGTTGATGTGGTCCCCTAGGGCCACCAGGCTCTGCTTCATGTACTTTAGCTGCTTCTTCTGGGGAAGGTCCCTGGGCAGGTGCAACTTTCGCAGGAACTTCTTCAGTGGTCTTAGATATTCTTTACACTGAGGAGGCAACAGGTCAAGTGAGGGGTCATAGGAGAAAAGAGGCAGATGGGCAGCCCCAAGTAACCAGAAGCCTTTATGAGCCAGGAAGTGTTAAGCGGGTTAAGTAAGGAGGCTCCAGTCAAGCTCCTGCCCCACTTCCTTCCCAAGAGCATGACAAGTGGGACAATAAGCTATGGTTCTGAGGCCTGCCAATTCTGATCCAGGTCTCCTGACCTGTAGGGAACAAGAGACAGGGTCCTGGGCTGGCCCCTTACAATTTTGAAGGTGTCCTGGTCCAGACCCTTGGCATGGCGTACAAGTGAGTCTCCAGAAGGGGTGGTGCGGGAGCTCTTCTCTAAGTAGGGTGCATCTCTCACCTGGGCAGAGGCAGGAGGCAATGGTCAGCTGGGGAGCTTAGGCAGGTGCTCTTGAGGGGCAGTGCTAGGCAACCAGTGGTCCAAATTCCAGCCAAAGCCCTTCTCCATTTTCCCTGAGGACCCTTTCTTGGCCCAGTCCTGAAGCAGTAAGCCCTAGCAAAGAAACTCATCCCTGAACATCCCTGCTTAGGAAACCTAGAATGCCCTACCCATTTCTTTTATAATAATTATAGCACAGAATAGTAGTTAATTGTACAAATCACTTGATAAACATGAACTCATTTTATTCTCCCACAAATTCTGTGAGGTTTATTATCCCTGGTTACAGATAAGAACACTTTGAGGCGCCAAGAGATGTAAGAAACTCCTTGGGGGAATGAGCAAGGAGTCATTTATTCATTCATTCAAACAAACATTTACTGAGTGCCTAAGCCCCAGGACCACCTCTAACCTTTAGCATCATGTCATGATAACAGGCACTCAGAAAACCATGTGACAGTGATGGTGATGAGGAGGAGATTTCTGACAGCAAAAGTGGGCCCCCCAAAAGCTGAAAACTAATGAAGACAAAGTGACTACGAAATAATAAAGTCAGAGCACAGGATTAAACTGACATGGTGGGATTTGCACCTGACCTTTCAAAAGCCTCTCAGAAAAGGGAGCATTAATTCTTGCTTGTGCTCAGGGGAAACAAGGAAGATCCCGGCCCAGACCACTCTGAAGGGAGAGACCAGGGAAACGGAGGAAAGTAGATGGAGAGAGTATGTATCTTAGGCTCCTTCAGGCCCCAGAGAGAGGGGACTCTGGCCGATCAACTCTATAAACACACCCCTCACACCACACAACCACACACACAGACCATGACACAAGTGTACACACACACGTACACCCACACACACACACACACATGCCCTTGTGTCTCCATAACCAACAATCATCTTGCCAGGAATACACGTCTTTGATAAACTTGTGTTTGAATGAATTATCCTTTTGTTCTTTTGGTCTCTTGCTAACTTGTGTACATCAACATTTTTCCTTCTTCTTTCCTTCCCTTAATTTCATGTTCTCTGCTTTCCAAGACTAGCCCCTCAAGGACCTTCTTTCTTCCCTCCCTCACATCCCTCACCCCACTTCACCTTCTTTAGGGGCTTGTCTCCTTCACCCCCTTGCCCATTTGAGGCCTCCATCTCAACAGGTGCACTGGGGGGCTCCAGAGTAGCACTCCTTATATCCCCTCAGGCTTCTGACCTGCTTCTGTGACCTGAGTGTCTCAGGGGGTGGGCAGGTTGGCTCCAGAACTCGGAGTGAAACCATGGCAACTGCCAACACAGAGCCTAGCTCCCCTCCCCCTACCAGGCCCTCATTCTTAGGGGTGGCCCATCCATCTTGTTCAACTGGGAACTGGAACAGGGAAGTGAGCAAGATGTGCTGGGTAGACCCAGGACTTTCTTAGAGCTCACAGCTGGCCAGGAGGGGTTGGCACCCCTTCTCCCAGGAGAACTGTCAGATGCTAGTGTTTGTGAACACTGGTAAGACTTGTGAAGTAATTTTCTTGCATGTGTACCATTCACGACTCCTCAGTCACACCATGGGCTCCCTGAGATGAAGACCATGGTTTATAACATTTCTTTCTGGATTTGGGGCAAAGGACTAGAGGGTGCACCAAGAGAATTGAATACAGTAAATCTCTACTGAGATCTTCTCTTCTACTCCTCTGTAGCCTCCAGGAAGTTAATAAGTCAATTGTGTTGGGTGTTGGTTGAAGAGTGGTGGTGTTTTGAGGGAGTGTGCAAAAAATACAAGCCACCAGGTATTATCTCAATTAATCCTCACAACAGTCTTCTCTGAGGTGGTACCATCAGTGATCCCATTTCATAGAAGAGGAGCCCAGACGCATAGATGTCCCGTGACTTGCACAGGTCGGCGGCCACTAAGTGGGGCGAGGGGCTTTCTGTTGGATCCCAACCGCTCTAGCCTTTCCCACCGACACCGCCCTCCAAGGAGAGTAAGCGCTGCCGGCGGGGTCCCTGCGTCTCCCCGGCCCGTTCAGCCCGTGAGTTCTCGGAGGCGCGAAATCCGACCTCTTCCCTCACGCGGCCCCAGAGCCCGCTCGCGACCTCCACCGGCGCGCACCGCGGGGTACGGCGCTGATGGGACCGTTGCAGCCTCCGTTTACACAACCCGCATCTTCTTCCCTGCGACGCTGAAGTCCGTCTCCAGGCCGTTGCCCTCATGTCCTCTGCGCCCGGGGCCCGTCTCCTCCAAGTCCATACTTTCCACTTCCTCTCCTGCCTTCGGCCGCGCGGGGTCGGGTCGGATCGCCGTGGCCAAACGAGCCGGGCTAGTATTCCCCACCCTCCAGACCCCGCAAGGGTCGTCCCAGGCCTCCCTCTCGCCATCTGGCGGCGGTACCTGCACCTGATAGGGACAATGTGGCTCCTGATAGTCCTAGGGGAATGTGGCTCTCCTCCAAACTGGAAGGTGTGGTCTCTGAGCATTAATCCAGGACTATTTTGTGGCTATTAAGGAAAATTAGGGGCTCCTGAGTGGCTCAGGTTAAGCTTCGGACTTCTGCTCAGGTCCTGATCTCACAGTTCCTGAGTTGGAGCCCCCCGCCGGGCTCTGTGCTGGCAGCTCAGAGTCTGGAGCCTGTTTAGGATTCTATGGCTCCCTCTCTGTCTCTCTGCCCCTCCGCTGCGCGCGCGCGCTCTCTCTCTCTCTCAAATATAAAACATGAAAATGGACTTTAAAAAAAGAAGGAAAATTATATTTGCAAGAGTACGGGGAAAGGGGCTCTCTTACTTCTGGGAATAATGCAAAATGTTAAATGTACATTCCCTTCGGCCCACAAATTCTACTTTCAGGAATTGGTCCCGAGGGAAAATGTATGTATGAGGACGGTTGCAGTGGTGACAATTTGGAAACAACTGAAGTGTCATCAGTAGGAAAGGGTAAATAAATTATGGGACACCAGTACTTAAAAATACTACTCTATTAAATAGTAAACAAAATTAATTTTAAAAATGCCTTACCACCAAAATACTACTAATTATTAAAAAATTATTTTATATTTATATAGTAATAATTAAAATTAAAAATGTTTTAATTTCAACTTTACATCTATATTTAACAAATGGGAAACAAGACCTAAAGCAGCATGTCTGGTATGATTCCATTTTTGAAAGTATGTAATTATACATGCATAAAAAAAGTCCTGAAGGGTACACTTCAAAATGATTTTTCATTTTTTGGGCATATTGTCTGCATTTAAGAAATAATGAATATGCTTTACATTTACAGTAAAAAAAGAGAGCTGAATCTGTTTTTAAAAGGAATAAATAACATCATTAAAAATGTGATATAATACTAAGTTTAAACACAGAACACAAAAGAACACATTATAAGTCCTACTTAGATAAGTTGACATGAATATGGACCGACACTGGAAGAAAACAGTAAAAAGAAACAAGGAATTGAATATAGATATAAATGTTATATATCTATCCTTCCCCCTGCCCCAAATAATATTTACAATCGAGAAGGGGGAAGTAAGTCAGAATCTCAAAGCTTATCTGTCCCTGCCTGCTCCCTCAACCCACTCCACTTCTCTTCCCTCCAGAGCCTCCAACAAGTCCTAGACTCTGGATGCCTGCCCTAGTCCCATAAGCAATCAACCTTAGGGAGTAGCCTGAAGAGACCATTGAGTCTGACAGCAGCCAGGAATAATGGCTCAACACTCAACATTAACTAAAACAAAATAAAAATCCATTGCCTTTGGGAGACAGTCTTCAAAATCCAACCAGTTAGCTGAAAATGACTCTAAAATGGCCAGTTAGCAAATCAACTCATTAACCTGAGTTATTCCTCCAGTAGTTAATTTTGAAAACTCTATGTGCCATATACTTCAGGCAGGTGGGTCTGGAGTGGAGAAGGTGGGGGTGAAGATGTTAATTTGTTCACCCTCTACTCCATGCAGGCTGGCATGTTTCTTAATGGTATGGACCAGTTGCATAAACATCATGTCTCACTCATACCCTCTAGTGACCAGATAGAGCTCATGAAATTTTTGTTGTATACCCTGAATTCAGTGAACAGGGAAAATGACTCTTGGCATCTACTGCCTATGCATCCTCTCATAGACTTGAAGATCTTTCTTCAAAAGAAGCCTCTTGATCTTGTTCTGAATTGTCCAGTTATCCAATTAGAATTGTATCAAGTTTCCAAAAAAAGGAAGACCACTCAAACTCCCATCATAGCTGAAGTGCTGGGTCTGGAGGAAATGGGACAGTTCCCAGCTGAGGGCCAAGGCGTCCCTAATCCAAGGCCATGAAGGACTCTTATCACTACCTGAGGCAGTCTCTTAACATGGGGTTCACTGATAGACTTGAGGGAGTCAACAAACCCTTTGAAATTCTAACTAGCGAGTTATATGTGAGGACCTGTAGCCTTCTTCAGGTAATCAGAGAGGTCTGTAGCCCTAAAGAAGTTAAGAACCAATGATCTAAGAGGTCTAACCTAAGGGTGTAGACCTTCTCAGCAATGGTTTTTCAGATGGGTCTTTAAATCTGAGCTCTTGGAAGCCCTCAATTGTGAGAAATGCCAGAACACAGCTAATCTGGAAAGAAACAGGATAAAGGAAGGAGGCAAGGGGGTTATAGGCCTAACTATAACCATATTCCAGACCTAAACCAAGAAACCAGTGACAAATGAGAAAGCCAGTAAAATCCTTGACTGTGTCCAGTAAAGCTGAAGTACTGCATCCCCTGCCAACAGCCTATGCCCATCCCTCACCAGTGGGAATGAAGCTCCTCCTGCACCAATCCCAGGGTGAGAGCCTGTCACGGTAGGGCCTATAGGCTTGACACCTTTCCCTCTCACCCTGGCAGGACATAGGCAAATCTCTGCATGCCTGTCAGAAGCATCTCTTCATCTCTTCTCTGCTCAAAATAGTTCTCAAAAATATTTGGTATTTTTTCCTTCACTCCTATCTGATGTTTACTGTAGTTTTCCATTTATGGAGCCCTGGTTTAATTTCACTTTTTTTTTTTTTTTTTGGTAGCAATGTTTTAATTTGGGCTTTATGTGCTCTAAAAATATCTTGTCAGGATATCAAAATAACACCACAGAATGGCAAACTCATAACTTCAAAGCATGTTTCTAAACAATTTAATGATATGCAAGCTTTCTGAGATGGTGTTAAATTGCTGAGCCTAATGATTTCCACTTGCCTCTCTCTGAAAGGTGTTCTTTCCTAAGATGGGAAGCAGGGAGACAGGCTGGAGAGAATTGTATAGTTAACAAATATTGGAGTTGGGAAGGATTTTGGAGAGAAAAAATGCCACCCCCAAATTTGCTACAAGTCATGCAAGTTCTCCCTGTAGGACTTACTCTCACCTCCTCTCCTTTAGGACACCACAGTTTTACCCCCTGCCCTCAGCCTAGATCTGGTGGTACTGGGGGCTAATATCAGGTTTTCCAGACTGAGAAAAATTCCAATGAGAAAAGTCACCTCAGACTTTCAGAATCTCCCAGGAAGGCCTAGGAACCAATATTTTAATAGGTCCTGGGGAATTCTTATCATCAGGCAAATTTGGAAGAGGCTATGTGGTGAGGTGAATCCCAAATTGGCCCTTGCTTAGATGCAATTGGATAAATTATGTTTTCAGTGTTGTGCCAGAGCTGGCTCTAACAGGCTTATGAGAGCAGATTACTAAATTTTCAGGAATTTTGCCAGCTGTTTGTTGAACAGACATTATTAAGTAATATTGAAAGCAGGGACTCGAATACATACTTGTACACCAGTGTTCATAGCACCATTATGCACAACAGCCAAAAGGTGGGTACAACCCAAATGTTCAACACATGAATGGATAAACAAAACGTGGTATATACATACAATAGAATTTTATTCAGCCAAAAAAAGGAATGAGATTTTTATCTGTGCTGCCGGATGGATGACTCTAGCAAGCATTATGCTAAATGAAATAAGCCAGATACAAAAGAACAAAGATTGTATGATTCCACTTATATTAAATATCTAGCACAGGAAAATTCATAGAGACAGAAGTAGAACAGAAGTTACCAGCATGGGAGGAAGGAAGAATAATTACAGAGTTTCTGTTTGGGATGATAAAAAAGTTCTGGAAATAGTGGTGGTAGTTATACAACACTGTGAGTATACTTAATGCCACTAAATTGTACACTTAATGAAGGTTAAAGTGGTAAATTTTATGTTATGTATAAGACAATAAAAAAGTTACTTCTGTAAAAATAAAATTAAATATCAACTTAAAATGAAAGAAATGACATGGAAAACAAAATACTTAACACCCTTCCTATTTATTTTTCAACATTTAATAGTTATCTTTGCCCTTGAGGGTATTTGTGTCTGTTGTATCTGTGTAGTAGAAATACTATATAATCGTATGCTGAGGAGCATTCCTTCCCAACTGCACATCCAGTGATGTTACATTGGTCACTGGATGTTGGCCATAGTGGAAATATTTACACAAGAGAAATTAAAACCACTGCAAATCAGGGTTCTCTCCTCCCCACCAAACTGTTAAGCATTTGCCCGCACACCACTCTTTCCAAACCGTAACTTCCTCAATGGCAAAGAGGAAATAACAAAACTTATCACATAGAGTTTCTCTGAGGATTAAAGATACTTCAATGTGGGAATTGATGGAGGTTAACTAAACTTATTGTGAGGATCATTTCACAATATATACATATATCAAATCATTATGCTGTACACCTTAAGCTAATACAATGTTATATGTCAATTAAGAATTAAAAATTGTTTTAAGATTTTTCAGGTGAAAGTGCCCATCCATGTGACTGCCACATAGAATGTGTTTGTTTAGCATTCCCTTTCACCGGAGACCATGAGCTCCTCAAGAACAGAATCCTGCTCAAATTAGCTTTCTATCCTCCAGATGTCTATTACAGGAGCTCAATAAATGTTTGTTGAGTTGAATAAATGAATGAATGGATGGCTGTTCCCATTACAAATGGAGAAAATGTTATTATCTTATCAGCGAGCACCAGAATTACTTTTAGGAGAGGAAGTAACTTCACTAGCTGGGGGCAGAAGGTGAGATCTGAGGGTAAGGCAAAAAGAGATAGCCAAGCTGCTTTGAAAGAGAAAATGAGAAGTATTTGGCCTTTGGTTTTGTTTTTGATCTAGAAAAGGGTGTCAGAAGGGAGAGGAGGAGAGAAGGGACACTACAGAGATAGAAACTATCAAAATAGATGATGAGAGGCTGGGTCACCATGGGACAAGGTGAAGGCTGGGTAGGATGGGCCCTACACTTCCAACAAGGCACGCCTGGGGAAGGATGACCCAAAGGATGAATATGGGTTGTATTCGTTTGCTGTAAGGCATGGGATGCAACATTTCATTAGAACCTCTGTCTAGTCTACTTGACAGCTTTGGAGTTGTGTTTATTTTAGAATGAGATGCAACAAAAAGAAACTGGGCTATCCTATTTTGGGCCCAGGCTGCCAGTGAGAGATAAGGGGCAGCAACAAGATATGGTACAGAGGAAAAAATGTGGCAGAGGCAAGAAATGTGATCAGAAGGGACCACCATGATGACATAAATCCTGGGAGTTTGGAGAAAACTTGAGAAACACTCTTCCATGGTTTATAGATTGGAGAGCTGAATCAACTCTCTCTAGATTTTAAAGAGCTGGGAGATCTTAGTTGCCAATGGATTATTTAATGTTGACATTTTTATAGCTATGTAATGTTCCATTGCTTCACCAGTGGGCATTAATACACTTTGGCTTATTCCTATTGCTCAGAGACTATATTCCTATAATTCCTATAGACTTTGAGAGGATTCTTTGTCTTTTTGGACTCCTGTTGGAATTAGGAATGTTCTGGGTAAACCCATAAAACGTAAAGCCATTATAATGTCAAACTACCCTACTCCCTTACAAAATATTTTTTGATGTCCAGCAAAATCTGAGCTATCTGAAGAACAGAGTAGGAAAATAGAATGGTAGTAACTTTACAGTGAAGAAGCCTGGTAGACACTAAATTAACCTAGTGAAGAAGGTTAACATTATCAGTGGTGTCATGTGGATTTCAGGTACTACTAGATGTGATGTATGATGAGAAGAGGACTTTATTTCTGCAGTATTCTTTCAAAAAAAAAAACAAAAACAAAAATAAAAACAAACAAAAACATAACCCCAATCTAATCATGAGAAAAAAATCTGACAAACCCAGATTGGGAGACATTATACAGGTTATCTGGCCAGAACTCCTCAAGTTTGACAAGGTCATGAAAAATGAGACACTAAGAAACTGTCACAGACTAGAGAAGACTGGGGAGACATGACAGCGAAATGTAATGTGGTATTCTGAGTTGGATCCTGGAACAAAAAGTGAACTTTAATGGAAAAACTGGTGAAATCCAAAGCAAGTCTGGAATTTAGATAATAATATACCATGTCAATTTTTTTTAATGTTTATTATTTTTGAGAGACAGAGGGAGACAGAGGATCTGAAGTGAGCTCTATGATGACAGCAGACAGCCTGATGCAGGTCTCAAACCCACAAACAGTGAGATCATGACCACACCCAAAGTCAGATGCTTAACTGACTGAGCCACCAAGGTGCCCCCCCCCACCCCTGCCCCAATGTCAATTTCTTAGCTTTCACAAATGTAGCATGGTAATATGTTAACAGTGGTGGAAGTTGATTAAGCGGTATACAGGAATTCTCGATACAGTCTTCGCAACTTTTCTGTAAATCTGTGTTTCCAAATAAAAAACTTTAAAAAAAAATCTGAATTACATGGCCTTTGGTCTGACCCAGGGAACCCACGTATCCTTACATTTTGAGATTTTCTGTTTAAGGGAATATAATTATATGGTTTATTTGTGCCACCTGACAGAGTACATTTCAAGGAACCTTCATTTATTCCCATTGGCAGAGAAACAAAAACACCTTTTTTCTAGGTTCTGCTGGCCCACAAAAAAAAAAAAGATATATTTACATTCCAGGAACCTGGTTCCAGGAAAAACGTTAAGCTGTTTCGGTAAGATCAAACCTAGCTTCCTTTCCAGGCCTGCACTCTGGGATAATTATCCATGGATGCTTCATTTGTGCAACAGTAATATATTGAGTTCGAGTGCCACTCTGTGCAAAACTCTGTCCTGAGTACTTGCATAAGAAAGGAAAACAGAACAGTGGTGACTGCACTTATTGTCAACCTGGGAAGCTTTTTCTGGGCAGCCAACAAGCCTATGATGGCCATGAATAAATTTGTTCAATGACCAGCTTGTGCCTTCTAAACTGGGACTTCTACTAGTGATTATTCTGTTTGTTTGGGGATAGTTACACCGGCTAAAAAGACCAGCTTTCTATTTAAGTGTCCTTTTCAAACTGGAAACATGAGAAGATGGTTTCTCACAGCCACTATTTTTAGAGTATGTGCTCTGGGAGCACAATGATGGTGCTTCAGGGGAGCTAATCCCAGTCTCTCTCTCTTTTAAAAAAATTTTTTTAAATGTTTATTTATTTTTGAGAGAGAGAGACAAAGAGACAGAATGCAAGCAGGAAGGGACAGAGTGAGAGGGAGACACAGAATCAGAAGAAGGCTTCAGGCTCTGAGCTGCCAGCACAGAGACCAATGCAGGGCTCAAACCCACGAGCTGTGAGATCATGACCTGAGCCAAAGTCAGTTGCTCATACAACTGAGCCACCCAGGCACCCCTCCCAGTCTCTTTTGTTACAAGGGGGCTGATGCGCATCCTTCTACAGTTTCTCCAGATAAACCAAGCCACACTTAAAGATGCCTTTGGTGTAGTAGGTAACACAAAGACCATTGAAAAGCTGTGTTTCAGCATAGCCAAAAACCCTCTCAAAAAGGGATCTTTCCCAGACTAGCTCTTTAAGGAAATGAGATGTGGAGGAACATAGGCTAAAGTGGGAAGTGATAGTGCCTTCTCATAGACACCTGGGCAAAGGGAGAACTAAAGGGTCTTCTCTCAATCTCCAAAAGTTAATACCAAGATCAAGTTAGGACTCACCCCTGGAATAAAAAATATCAAAAGATTAATGCTCAGGACCTATGCCATGTGCATCACATAAAAAAAATTTGGGGGGCCACCTGGGTGACTCAGTCGGTTAAGTGTCTGACTCTTGGTTTCAGCTCAGGTCATGATCTCACAGTTTCATGAGTTTGAGCCCCATGTCAGGCTCTGTGCTTGGGATTTTCTCCCTCCCTTGCTCTCTGCCCCTCCCCCATTCATGCTGTGTTTATCTCTCTCAAAATAAGTAAACTCAACAATTTTTTTTCTATTTGGAAATAATTTCAAGCTACAAGAAAAGTTGTAAAAAAAAAAGAACAATGAAGAATACTGGTATAGCCTTCACTCAGTCATTTGTTAACATTTTAATCAATTTGCTTTATTATTAGCATCCTTCTTTCCCATTCTGTTTCTGTCTCTATGTATATATGTATACACACACTATGCATATATGTACATACAATATATATATTCCAGAAATGCTTGTGTGCATAAAAAACTGTGTTTTTTTTTTCCTTAAAAGTAAGTTTCACACATCACGGTCCCTTTCGCCTAAATAACCCCAGTGTACATTTACTAAGAACAGGTATTCAAGTCAAGCGATACTATATTTGAGAGTGCCTGGCTGGCTCAGTCAGTAGAGCACGAGACTCCTGATCTCAGGGTTGTGTTTGAGCCCTGTGTTGGGTGTAGAGATTACTTAAAAATAAAACCTTAAAAAAAGAGAAAAGACAGATACTGTATTTGAGGAAACACACCTGAGGAGCCTCATTTGCACCTGTACCTGATTTAGATCAGGAGATCCTACACTCCAGGCTTGAACCTGATATCATAATGGGGATTTTGGAAAAAGGGGTGAATGTATATTACATACAGGAGAAATGCAAGTTGTTGTGAGCAGACGGCAGGCTGTGATGCAGCAATATTGCTGGAGACTATTTCCCGTCCCCCTTGAACCTTGGCAGAACTTTGTGACCACTTCAATGACTAGAATGCAGCAAAAGTGACACTGTGTTACTTCCAAGGCTAGGTCATAAAAGGTGATACAGCTTATGCTGATTACTCCCTCCCCCGACTCCACACAGATACACACACACTGCTCACCTTTGGAAGCTAGCCACAGTGTTGTGAGGAAAGAGGAAGCATATTACACGTGTAGTTGTTCCAGCCTACAGCTCCAGCTAAGGTCTCGGCCAACAACAGGCATCAACTGTCAGACATGTGAGCAAGCAGGCCTTCAGAGGATTCTACTCCTTAGCTTTCAAGCTGTTGCCGCTGGCTAAATGGACCAGAGTTTAGCTATCTCTGCTGAACCTTGCCCAATTTGAGGATTCATAAGCAAAATAAATATTGTCATTGTTCTATGCCACTAAGTTTTGGGGGTAATTTCTTCTGCAGCAATAATAATCAGAATCACGTGCAACAGCACAGGTACATTGACATGTACAAACAAATTACCATGCACTGCAATGTAATTCCACTTAGTGCTCTAGTACTTCAGAAGAATGAAAAAATTTGAGATCAATGAGGGATGGAATATTGAGGATGGAGAAAATCCTTATGTTAGTGTTTGCATAATGCAAGATTGGGTGCAGTTAATAAATGCACACAGTGACCTATAAACTAGAATTTAAGTCTGTCCACCTTTGTTTTTGTTCCAATTCCACAGAAACTAGACGACTTTGGTTAAATTAGCACTATTTTTTCGAACGGTTGTCCATGAATCTAGTACATGATCTGAGCTACTAATGAAGAGAGTTTGTCTGAATGGGGGAAATTTGAACCCTTTTCCTATGAATTTTCTGGGGACTATCTTTGTATATATTGGCTACTTCCTCAGAGGTTTGCATGAGTTAATTAGGATGTCAGTATTATTTACTAATGCATGCAAAAAAATATATGGGCGTAAAGAACTTTCTTGAGTGATATCCAGGCTGAAGTTCATGCATGGATAGAAATCTACCTTCAACCATTAATTATCATACTTTAGCCTAATTCCATTCATTCTTTTAGAACAAATTTTAAGGGTGCCTATTGTCCCCAGAACCTCCTTTCAAGTATTGACCTATTGACAGTTCAAAGAAATCATAGCAAAACAAAAATCTGACAAAGAACAACTAAGCTTCTGTGTGCCTGGGTGGCTCAGTTGGTTAAGTATCTGACTTTGGCTCAGGTCATGATCTCACTGTTCATGAGTTCAAGTCCCGTGTCGGGCTCTGTGCTGACAGCTCAGAGCCTGGGGTCTGCTTCAGATTCTGTGTTTCTCTCTCTCTCTCTCTCTCTCTCTCTCTGCCCCTCCCTCACTCACACTCTGTCTCTCTCTCTCTCAAAAATAAACATTAAAAAACAAAAACAAACAAAAAAACACAACTAAGTTCTTAAAATCTACCTGAAAGCATTCTTCAAATGTTTATAATTCTTACTAAGTATTAGAAGTGAGAGTAACTACCTTGCTAGTTAATAACGCGTTTTGAATTTTCATTTATGTTAATAGCTAGCTGTTTTGTTCATATAAAGGGCATTTCTGATGAGGCAGAGCTTCTTACGTTTTGAGTTCCACTTTATACCTCTGTGCCTTTATTCACACTTTTCTTCTTTGCTGGCACACTCTCTCCCCTTCTTTGCTTTCCTACCTCACTGGTGTTACCTTCTCAGTCTTCTTGCTAGTTCCCCATCTCTGAACTCTTTAAAAAAAATTTTTTTTAATGTTTATTTATTTTTGAGAGAGCAGAGACAGAATGAGAGTGGGTTGGGGCAGAGAGAGAGGGAGGCACAGAATCCAAAGCAGGCTCCAGGCTCCGAGCTGTCAGCACAGAGCCTGACATGGGGCTCAAACTCATGACCTGTGAGATCATGACCTGAGCTGAAGTCGGACACTCAACCGACTGAGCCACCCAGGTGCCCCTCCCCATCTCTGAACTTTTAATGTTGGAAGTCCCAGTTACTTTGGGAGTAGATCGTGTCCTTGGCAATCTCATCCAGTCTCATGTCTTTAAGTACCATGAATCTCTTTTTTTTTTTTTTTTTTTTTTTAATTTTTTTTTTTTTTCAACTTTTATTTATTTTTGGGACAGAGAGAGACAGAGCATGAACGGGGGAGGGTCAGAGAGAGAGGGAGACACAGAATCGGAAACAGGCTCCAGGCTCTGAGCCATCAGCCCAGAGCCCGACGCGGGGCTCGAACTCACGGACCGCGAGATCGTGACCTGGCTGAAGTCGGACGCTTAACCGACTGCGCCACCCAGGCGCCCCAAGTACCATGAATCTCTAATGACTTCTCAATTTGTATCTCCAGCCTGAACTTTTTCTCACTTCATTTAACTTCATATTCAACATCTCTGCTTGGATGTCTAACAGGCATTTCAAAATAACAGATCTAAAGCTGAGCTCCTGAACTTGCCCCACAAACCTGCTCCTCCTATTGTCTTCCACATCTCAATGAATAGCAATTCTAGCCTCCTAGTTACTTAGACCGCCAACTTTAAAGTGGTTATTTTCTGACATATCCCAATTCAGTCTACCAATAAATCCTGTTGGCTCTTCCTTCAAATATTATCTTGGACCCAACCTCCCTTAACCCTTCCTGCTTGGATAACTGCATTAGCCTTCCAACTGTTCTCCCTGTCTTTGCCCTACCTTCCTTTCTCTCTTTCTTTCTCTCTCTCTCTCCCTTCCTTAGTAAACTGTGCGCCCAATGCCTAACATGGGGCTCAAACTCACAACCTGGAAATCAAGAGTCACATGCTCTGCCAACTGAGCCAGCCAGGAGCCCTCGTCTTTACCCTTTTGTCTCTTCTCTCATTCTGGTTCATTTTCAACACATCAAAGAGATCCTTTTAAAGTGTTTGACAGATCTCTTTATGCAAAATTCTGCAGTGGCATCCCATTTTCTACGAAGTAAGAGCCAACCTCTTCAGGGAGGATAAGCCTCCATCCACTTCCCTTACTGTTGCCGCCCCAGTTGCTGATCCTTATACCTGCCAGGAATAAGGTGCCTAGGATATCCACAAGTTTTACTCCACCATCTCCTTCAGATTTTGGCTTAAATGTCATGTTTTTGCTCATCTCTGACCATTTTATTTTTTTAAATCACCTTGTTTTCTTTGAAAAAAAATTTTTATTTATTTTTATTTTAGAGACAGAGCATGTGAGCTGGGGAAAGGGGCAGGGTCGGGGGAGAGAGAGAGAGAAAAAAAATCTTAAGCAGGTTCCACTCTCAGTGTGGTGCCTACAAGGGGCTTGATCCCATGACCTTGGGATCATGACCTAAGCCAAAAGGCTCAGCTGAATGAGATACCCAAGCACCCCTGACCATTCTATTTTATTTTATTTTCATTTTAGAGAGAGAGCGTACAAGCAGGGAAGAGGGGCAGAGGAAGAGAGAGAGTCTTAAGCAGGCTTGACACTCAGCAAGGAGCCCGACAGGACTGGACGCAGGGCTCAAGGTGGGCTTGATGTGGGGCTTGATGGTGAGATCATGACCTGGGCTGAAAACCCACTGAGCCACCCAGGAGTCGCCTGACTATTCTATTTTAAATTGCAACCCTCATCTCAGCACTTCCTGTCTCCTTTCTCTGCAATTTTTCTCCACAGAACTTGTTACCAACTAACTTACCATTATTTTACTTACTTTGTTTATTGTCTGTTCTTTTCCACTAAAATGTACATTTCATAAGACCAGGAATCTTTCTTTGTTCAAATCTGTATATTCAGTACCTAGGACAATGCTTGTCTAGTAAGACACTTTGAGCTTGTTGAAGGAGTAAATGAACGGCTGATTTCTTGCTTGGTTTTTTAAGACTCCCATCCCCCAAGGCTTCCCTCCCTCTGCCACTCCTTTATTTTGGACTCTCTCTCTTCTCAGTTCCCATAACACACTATATTTATCTTGATCATAGTACTTCTTAGAGGCTTTAAAAAAAATCGTCTTGGTATTCCCTAAGGTTTAGCACAGTCCCTTGCACACAGAAAATGTTTAATAAATGTTAAAATCAACTATTTGCAACATCCATACCAAATGTTGGGGCAGTGAGATGTTAGATACGCATGAGTGAGAAACTTAACTTCCTCTGTTTTTATATAAATTTCCTTCCTTTTTCAAAGAAATCCAGATTTGATTCCACTCTTACCCCCAGAATGCCAGTAAGTGAATATAATTGCCAAAAAACATTCAGCCAAATGCTATTTTATAGCTTTCAAATCTTTTTGGAAGAAAATGTTGGGATTTTTAAAAATGCTAATTGTTGGCTCAGGACCACCAAACAAAGAATTTTACCTAAACCTAAAATCACAACTCACATACTGCATATTTAGCTTCATGTACTGAAACCTTTGAAGACTAATAATGATTTACCCCATCCCCATTCCTACAGTGAATCTCTCTCAAGGGTTTTTTAATTATACCACAATTACTAGCTATTAAATACTTACATGTAGGCAGGTGCATCTCTGTATCAGAATTTTTGGTTATCAGATTTTTTTAGGAGACTTTTAGGTTTGAGGCAAAATTGAGCAGAAAGTACAGAAATTTTCCATATAGCCTCTGTCCCCACACATACATGGCCTCCCCCATCAAAATAATAGTTATTGATCAAACGTAAGCCTGGAGTCGAGAAAGGGAGGACAATTAGACAAACAGCAAATTGGTAGTTCAGCAAAAGGTGGAAAAGAGAATAGAAGTATTGTGTTAATAACCAGGTGAGAAGAAAACTCAGGCTGAACTAAAAATAAAAAGATTTGAGCTGGCAAAAGAATGTACATTTCAAGAGATAAAGATAAAGAATTTAAGAACTGGAAAAAGCCTGATTGAGTTTAAATCTTTCATCTACTAGACAAAGAAATCAAAGTCTAAGGTATACAGCTGGAGTTGGTTTTTCTCAAATATCTAACAAAGCATATTAGCATGATAAGCTGGACTTTAGATGACTAGACAAAGTCTATTTAGAACCTGGAAAGTGAGGTAAGGTATATCTTATCTGTTTACAGCTGGAGTCTGTATTATTCTATGTTTTAACTGCTGATTAGAATTCAATTAATGTACTTATTCTTAAACTTGTAGTTTGTATTTTGCTGGAAAAAACTGGCCTAAGAGTAAAATGCAGTTGCCACATTAGAAGGAGTAAGATCAGAGGAAGACTAAAAAGAAACTGCTTGAATTTTCAGGAACTGTACACAATACCCACTCCCCAACCTTTGTAAACTGTTGAAAGAGATGTAAATACACCTTCATTGCAGTTGGGGTGGAGGAGGGCAATTTGCAATATTATAAAGAGTAAACATTTACTCACAGGTTCAGTGGGTAGTGCAAATTGTTTGCCAAGCATGGATTGTGGTAAGACAGAAAAAGAGACCTTCTAAACTAGGTCTAAGTTAAAGGCCTTCACTTTGAATGTTTTACTTCTTTGCCATTCTTAGTTTTAGCTTATGTGTCTTGTGAAGCAGAAGCTCTTAGGGAATGTGCCCTGTTGAAATTTTGCCAATTTTAGGTGTCTTCTAAAGAATGATAAATAGAAAGGAGAAACATCTTTAAATGCAGACTAGAGAATGACATTTTTTTAGTCATTCCTAAAATATTTTGTTCAGGTTTAAAATGAAAATGAATTTCATGTTTAGAAAAACAGGGATTCGGGGCGTCTGGGGCTCAGCGTCTGACTTTGGCTCTGGTCATGATCTCCTGGTTCATGGGTTCAAGCCCTGTGTCAGGCTCTGTACTGAGAGTTCACAGCCTGGAACTTGTTTCAGAATTTGTGTCTCTTTCTCTCTCTCTGTCCCTCCTCTGCTTGTGCTCTCTCTCCCTCTCTCAAAAATAAATAAACAAACTTAAAAAAAAAAAAAAAAGCAGGGATTCAGTTCTGTGCTGGTAGGATTTGTGATAGGTAGAGGGTAATGACAAAAATCAGCTTAAATTGATATTAATGTTAGCGAGGTGAAAGGAAATTGGCTCTCTCTGATACTCTTGATTAGAATGTAAATTGATCCAAATCTTTAGGCTGGCAATTCAGCAACATCTAACATACTCTTAGACTCTGAAGTTCAATTTCTGGAAATCCCATCTACAGATGCAGTCATATATGTTAAGATGATATTTGTATTAGGATGTTTATTGCAATAGTGTTTGTAATATTGAAACGAAACAATCTAATGTTTGTCAACAGGTAATTGGTTAATTATACATTAAATACACAAAATTGGCATATTATATATGTTAAAAAGAATAAGGTAGTTCTATAAGGTGATATGAAAACCAATTTGAGCTATACTATTGAGTGAAAAACAAATTGCAGATCAGTATGTGGACTATGAAGAAGGTGTGCAGTGGGTGTAGTTACAGAAAATTGGAATGAGGGAATAAGACTGGGTGAATTAGAAAGTGTGATCTTTGGGGTGCCTGGGTGGCCCAGTTGGTTAAGCATCTGACTTCAACTCAGGTCATGTTCTCACCGCTCGTGAGTTCGAGCCCTGTGTCGGGCTCTGTGCTGACAGTTCAGAGCCTGGAGCCTGTTTCGAATTCTGTGTCTCCCTCTCTCTCTGATCCTCCTGCGTTCATGCTCTGTCTCTCTCTGTCTCAAAAATAAATAAATGTTAAAAAAAATTTAAAAAAAAAGTGTGATCTTTTACTTCACATACACTTTTTTTAGTGGTGGAAAAACATTTTTTAACGTAGAATATATATTATTTTCATTAAAAATAGCTTAAAGTGCTTAAAGTTATATATATATATTTAAATGTTTACATACTTATTTTGAGAAGGGGGGAGCCTGAGTGGGGAGAAGCAGAGAGAGAGGGAGGGAGAGACTCCCAAGTACCCAAGCAGGCTCTGTGCATTAGTGCAGAGCCATGCAGGGTGTGATCTCATGCGAGATAGTGACCTGAGCCGATATCAAGAGTCAGATGCTTAATGACTGAACCATTCAGGCACCCCTAAAGTTGTATTTTTAGGGGAACCCAGGTGTCTCAGTTGGGTGTCCGACTTCAGCTCAGGTCATGATCTTATGGCTCATGCACTGGAGCCCCGCATCGGGCTCTGTGCTGACAGCTCAGAGCCTGGAGCCTGCTTTGGATTCTGCATCTCCCTCTCTGCTCCTCCCTGGCTCGCACTCTCTCTGTCTAAAAAAAAAAAATTTTAAGTTATATTTTTATTTATTCTAAAACACAAAATTTTAAAAATACAACACAAGTGACCACATCTTATTGTGTCATTATAAGGTGACAAATATATAATACTGGGGGAAAAAATCAATTCTCTTTTTTT
This sequence comes from Leopardus geoffroyi, assembly GCF_018350155.1. NCBI lineage: Eukaryota > Metazoa > Chordata > Mammalia > Carnivora > Felidae > Leopardus > Leopardus geoffroyi. The sequence continues at coordinate 25,198,868 of NC_059330.1, read as the reverse complement.
TATTTAATTTTTTATTTTTTAAACCTTACATCCAAATTAGTTAGCATATGGTGCAACAATGATTTCAGGAGTAGATTCCTTAGTGCCCCTTACCCATTTAGCCCATCCTCTCCCACAACCCCTCCAGTAACCCTCAGTTTGTTCTCCATATTTATGAGTCTCTTCTGTTTTGTCCCGCCCCCCCCCGTTTCTTTATTATTTTTGTTTCCCTTCCCTTATGTTCATCTGTTTTGTCTCTTAAAGTCCTCATACGAGTGAAGTCATATGATTTTTGTCTTTCTCTAATTCACTTAGCATAATACCCTCCAGTTCCATCCACGTAGTTGTAAATGGCAAGATTTCATTCTTTTTGATTGCTTCTTCTTTTCCATTCATCCATCGATGGACATTTGGGCTCTTTCCATACTTTGGCTATTGTCGATAGTGCTGCTATAAACATGGGGGTGCATGTGTCCCTTCGAAACAGCACACCTGTATCCCTTGAATCAATGTCTAGTAGTGCAATTGCTGGGTCGTAGGGTAGTTCTATTTTTGTTTTTTTGAGGAAACTCCATACTGTTTTCCAGAGTGGCTGCACCAGCTTGCATTCCCCAAAAAAATCAATTCTCTTATTGTATAGTCATGCTTCATACATTGTTGGCCTCACTTGGTGAAAATAAAGTTATACATGAATTGGGTGCTGTTGCACCCTTCTTTATTGTATTGACCTCCCTGTCTATGACCTAAGCTTCTTTGGCAAGTACTAAAATGACTCTGTCCTATTCCTGTGTGATTTCTCTGAGAGTATAAACTGAGGACCTCTGTCATTTGGGTTGCTCAACTGGAAGCAGAAATTACATGCCAATCTCCCATGCTTTAAATCTTCATACGGACAGCTCTTTCACAGGTATGTAATTATAGTGAAAACAATGGTTCCCCAAGTGCAACCTAATGCTTAGAATCAGGTCTCTGGCCAACTCTTCAGTGGATTAAAGTGAAATATAATGAAAGTGAAGAAACTAAAGGATTAATAGAATTCCTTTCAGCATGACAAGTAGACTTTAGATTTTCTCATAATCAAACTTAAGTACTGTGTCAGTTTTAACTTAGAGAGGGGTGTTTAACATTTGACTGTCTGATACTGTGTAATACAAACCAAAAGGCAAGTTTTAATCCCAGCTTAACATTTAAAATTCCCATCAGACATAACTGCCTGCTTCACTGCTTTCAATAATATGCTTAATTTAACTCAGACAAAGGAGAAATACTATTTCTTAGTTTGCTATCTCAACCCAAAATTTTGAGAAGTGTGTAATCCATGGTAAATGCTGTGACGGGGTGAAAATTTTTATGGCCCTATAGGAATCCAGGCCTGAAACCAAGCAGGAGAATATTAAAGTTCTTGTGTGTTAGTACTGCTCTAAATCTTTCATTATAAAGTTCATATTCTATTCTTTGCTGAGTATAATAATTTACTATTTAATGTGACAGATTAAGTCCAACTCTAGTCTCACCTTTCAAGTGTGGCAAGTACTACAAAGACCTAAAACAATTTGCTTCCAATTCCACTGTAAATCAAATGGGTAGACAATCACCCAGGTCTGTCTTTTGTGCACCAAGGTTGGCTTTAGGTAGTGATTATTTGGGACAGTAATAATACTTAGGTATGTTGCAGTTGAATTCTTGAGGGTCTTTTCCCCTGTATACAGCTGAGCCCTTAAGATTCACTTCCCATTAATTACGATAATCTAAGTATAGGCTGAAGATGACAGAGTTGTTTTGTCTGGATACTTCTGTCTACACCAAATTGATGATCTGGAAATTAAAGGCTTTGAAATACATTCCCAACCCCTTTATTCATGGCCTTTAACTAATCTGAGGTCTTAAAATTAACTGCCTCACAGTGAACTGGAAAGGGCAACACAGTGACTAATAAAGCCACGCTGCTCATCTGGTCTGCCAGGAAAGGTGAGTACAGAAACAAGAGTATTACCTTCTTTCTTTAGCAGAGCATATTATAATCTGTTGGCTTAAGGAATTAAAATCCTTTTGCTGGGTCTGAATTACCTAACTGGCACCTCCTGTGTAATCTAATCCAAATGGTTATTTTTTAAAAGTTCTTTCCTTATCCAAAAGCTTTATACTGTGACTTTGAGGGTGAAGACTAACAAAAACAAATTGAATAGACTTAAAAAAGTGCATTCCACTGTACATACAGTTAACTCTTTTCTTTTTTTTTTTTTTAAATGTTTATTTTTGAGAGAGAGAGAGAGAGAGCAAGCTAGGGAGCAGCAGAGAGGGAGGGAGACAGAAGATCCAAGGCAGACTGCTTGCTGACAGCAGAGAGCCCAATGCTGGGCTCTAACCCAGGAACCCAACTGTAAGATCATGAGCTGAACTGAAGTCGGGCTCTTAACTGAGCCACCCAGGCGCCCCTATACAGTTAACTCTTGAACAGTGAAAGGGTCAGGGGCACAAATCCTCCTGCAGTCAAAAACGCTTATATAACTCCTCCAAAACTTTACTAATAGCCTACTGTTGACTAACCAGAAGCCTTGCCAATACTTGCCAATAACGTAAAAAGTTCTTTAACACATATATTGCACGCTATATATAACTTACAATAAAATAGACGAAAGAAAATGCTAAGAACTAAGGAACATACATTCACAGTACTGTACTGTATTTGTAGAAAAATAAATCTACATACAAGAGGATCCATGCAGCTCAAATCTGTGTTGGTCAAGGGCCAACTATACCACATCTATTCACCTGTCCATTGTTGGACACTTGGGTTGTTTCTACATTTTGGTTATTGTCAATAATGTTCTATAAATATGGGTGTATAAATATGTGTCCCTGAGTTCAATTCTTTGGGTATATACTTAAAAAGTGGAATTCTGGGAACTCTGTAAATCTGAGAAATTCTGACATGTTACAACAGCGACCAACCTTGAGGACATTATGCTAAGTTAAATAAGCCAGGCATAAAAGGGAGAAATACCACATGATTCCACTCATGAGGTACTTAAAAATAGTTGTATTTTACCACAATTAAAATTTTTTTTGAAAAGCAAGAAACTCCGTTGTAAATCTCGTAAACCTCACATCTCCCCTGGGCGGGCGGGGTGGGCAATGCTTGGACATAAGCAAGCTGAAGCCTTTTGCACAGCAGTTTCCAGTAGAGGCAGGCTCAGAGGTGGGCTTGCGAATGTGAAAGGAAATCTAGAGTCAACAGGGGTGGGGAGGTACAGGTAACGTGAAAAGAAATATATTCTAAACGTTGTCACAAGGTTCATTTTCCTCAGAGATCTCCCCACCAGGATTAAGAATGCTTTCATCACAGGAAATCCTTGAGAGTCTCTTTTCTTCTCACAACTCCCTCCCAGCCAAAAATTTCCGTAACGTTAGGAGTTTCTCCCCTGCCTGCCTCTTTCTCTCACTGCACCCCTGAGACCCCGATTCCCTAAGATTCCACCCAAGACTGGGCCTGGCCAGGGCCAGACAAACCGCCAGTTGCTCCAGCCCCGCCCGTCAGGCTCCAGAACCCGTGGGCGGGAGACGCGGCCCCGAGCGCCCCGGAAGTCACCTCCCCCCACCCCCGCAGACGGGCGGAGGCTCCCCGGCATTGCGGCCTCGGATTGGAGGGAAACTGGGAGATGATGCGTTACGCGCGGGATCCGGCCCCTCCTCTGCGCTCCTGCGCGCGGAGAGCTTGGGGGCGGGGCGAAGTGAGTGGCCCCTGGCGGCCATTACCCGGAACAATCCCCGGCCTCGGGTCAGGTGACCCTCGGCGGGGCCGGCGGGAGGGGGGTGGGGGGAGGGAAAAGGGCGTGAGGAGGAAAGGGAAGGGAGGAGAGAAAAGGGCGGAGTAGGAGGGAGGGGAAGGGGGCGGGGTGGGAGCGGGTCACGTGATTAGGCATGGAGGCGGTGGCGGCGGCCGGGAGGAGCTGCCGGGGCAGAAGCCGCACTTGTTAGTGTGGGGAGAGGAGGGGGCTGGGGGACGCCGACACCGTCACCCAGGGACGCCTAGTCGCAGGCGGGAGGGGGGGTGGGGGCGAGATTAGGCTCCGACCCCCGGCCGAGGGGATGAGGGGAGCATGGGCGCCAAGGAGTCACGGATCGGATTCCTCAGCTACGAGGAGGCTCTGAGGAGAGGTGAGGGGGGGAGGGGTCTGGACGAGGTGCGGGGGAGGCCAGCGACAGGCTGCCCCGAGGGTGGGTGACCGGGGAAGGGGAGGGGAGGTTGAGCGCTTGAGGGTGCCTGAGGAGGATGGGAAAGGAGGCCCTCTTTGGGGGAGCGACGGGGAATATTATGAGGGAGAAGGGTCGGGTGGGAGCAGTGTTTGGGAATTGGGACCGTATGGAAAGGGGGAGAAGCTTTCCCAGAGAGAGGGGTATCTGGCTCTGGCACGGAAATGCCCGTGCTCTTTGGTGGCGTTGTTATCTTGGATGTGTCCAGAGAAGTCTTCTCTCCCTCCTTTCTTGGGTGGCATCAGCCATTCCAGCCCCCCTCATCCTTTACTGCCATTTTCTGATATCACTCCTTCATAAAACCCGACAACATCCTAAGCTCATACCCAACAACCTTGGTTGGAAGGGAGAGGGGAGGCGGCTGCAAAGCTCTCTTCTCTTTTTGCTGTTGGAAGCCCCTTCCAGTTGTGGAGTCTCCGCCTTTTCCGAGGGCCTTTGCTAGTCTCTAGGGGGCTATCGTCATCCACTCCTGCCACCCCCTCACCTTTTGAGCGGCTGACTTTGATAAGAACGACCTGAAATTAAGTTGTATTTGAGGTGAGATGAGACTGGACAGCTGGTTTTGCACAAGACCTTGTCTTAGGTTACATCTCCTTAGACGTTGGCCAGAGCCTTTTATTGCACTTGATCCCCAGTTCTCACCCCCTCCCTTCCTATAAAATGGCATTCGGAAATTCAGCATTCTGATATTGTGTTATAGCTCCCTTTAGAGACCGGCCTTGCTGCCAGTCCTAGCCTGCTGCTTATTGGCTCTGATGCACAGTGTGTTGCTAATAGCCCCAACCCCCTACCACTTTCTCTGATACCGCTGTTGGTGATTACTAAAGCACACGCTAACTGGAAGTGTCTATTGCAGTTTATGGCCGGAATGTGACTTAATTTTTCATGAGTGGGATTTGAGTGTGTGTGTGTGTATGTATGTATGCGTGTATTTCTTTTCGACATTTAATGGGTTTTTTTTTGATAAGAAGTGAAACATTAAGCAGGTTGGATGCTTGGCATTATTGTTAACAGGTTTCTAAGTCAAGAAACCAGCCATGCTCCAGGTGATGGTTTCAGTAGCTAAGGCTATAAAATAAAAATTGGCTTAAAAGACAGACATTCAAAATGAGGATTTAGTAGTAAACTCTTCTTTGTATGTAAGAAACAAAGGTAAATTCAGTGGGATATCACCTGAAAATAAAGAATTTAGGTGTATGTGTTCATTGTGGACTGACCAGAATAACGAAAATATGCTTTTTATATCTTTTTTTCCTACAGAACAATGAATGATTGTTCTTATGGACAATTTTACTTGAACTTTTTTCTCAATATGAGAAATATTCCAAATTCTTGATGTGTTTCCAGCCCTAGTAGGCTGGTCATTTCCGGGATGCTGTTGAGCCTGACAGGTCTGGCCTCAATTAGGCAATGGCTTTACATGGCATGAAAGAGGACATCAATCAAATTGATTCACAGCTTCATGGTTTAGAAGTATTTCGTTTCTTAAGTTTGAGGGTGATGTAGTTGGCATTAAAGGAATTCTAAAATTTAACTTTTATTCAACTGTACCCCGCTTACTCTCATATCAAACTAAGATTTTAGTACTTTTGTAAATATAAAGGAAATTAATAGTTGGTGTGTTTTAAACTGATTTGATTGAAGGTCTTTGTTCAATTTATTATGAAGTGTTTGCCTGTTGAATTTAAAATGTATATTTGAAGAGGTAGCAAAATATTTGTTAAAACCTTTAACTCTTCTTTGAATAAATTTGTTTTATCAGTTTTGCTCCAGAAGAAAATTAAAGCAAAAGAGAGAACCAAACTGATAAGTAGTATTTCTAAATGTAAACCAGGAGCTTTTTTTTTTTTTTTAAAGTGGGCAATTCTTTTGAATATACTATTTACCGTAGTAAATGTTAGACTTTAATATAGAATTTCATTTACTGAGGTTATATACAAAGAATTTATAAAACTTTTGGTAGAGCTAAAAAATGGTTTGGGAACTTTTGGGGGGGCACATGAACTAAATAGGTACCAAAACCTCTATCTGTTGGTCTTATTTACTTTTTAGGGTGAATAGGGGTGGGTGTTAGGGAGAGGATTGGACAAACACAATGTTGGTTATATGAATCACTGTACAAGTAAAAAAGCAAGTTTGATAAACTACTGAAATGCCTACCCCTCTTGGCTTTCTTAAAATTACTGACCAGTAAATAATGCCTAATCATATTTAGGTAGTATTAAAAGAAATAGTCAACTGTATATTGCTGGAAGCAAACATGGAATTGCAGGCAATTTATCTTGTAAAACAGAGCCTTGGAAATGGAGTGTTATGTTAATGACAGATAACACTACCTAAGCGAAGGGCAGTTTAGTGACTTCTCATTTACATTTCAGAAGCTCTAGAAATTAGGAAGATTGATTTTGCATGCTATTTTAGCTAGACTGTGTGCCAGTTATATACATACGACAGCATATGTTTAAAGTTTTTTAAGGGAGATTTGTGGTAGCTTTTATTTTTGTTATCTGTCTTGAATATCTTGAATAGAATGCAAATAGGCTTTTCCTTGAAAGGCTTGACCCTGGTTTAGATTGCTGGTATTTTCTGAAGTACATCTACTGTACTTCACGAGTAGTGAGAATTTTAGCAGCTATGTTCATCTCTTTATTTCACTTCCTATTGCATCTAAGTTTGTGGCTTGTGTATTCCTGAAAATATATTCTAAATGCTTGGAGCATAGTATTAAAAAATATTGAATGAAAGAGGAGTTGAAGTTTAGAGTATTTCAGAACTCCGAGAAACTTAAAAATCTCCAGTTCTTTAATTCTTTCTTCCTGCTCCTCTCTCCTTTTCATCATTCTGGAAACTGAGAATAATAAGGCTTTTTTTCCCCCTTAGAATTGGCTGAATTAAAATTGTCCTTAACTTTTAAATGATGTTAATAAAATATAGTGGGTGAATTTCTTCTAATCCCTTTCCTTAAGAACAACTGGGGTGCTTGGGTGGCTCAGTCAGTTGAGTGTCCGACTTTGGCTCAGGTCATGATCTCATGGTTTGTGAGTTCAATCCCTGCGTTCGTCTCTGTGCGGACAGCTCAGAGCCTGGAGCCTACTTCTGATTCTGTGTCTCTCTCTCTCTCTCTCTCTCTCTGCCTTCCCCTGCTTGCTCTCTGTCTCTCTCAAAAATAAATAAACATTAAAAAATTTTTTTAAAAAGAATTTTGGCACTTTACATTGGACTAAATAGTTGGGTGATGAAATACAGCAATTTTTACTGAGTGCTACCTGTGACTTAGGCACCAAGGAAGCAAAGATGACTAAAACCCTCTCTCTAGGAGCATATAGCCTGGTCAGTCCACTGAAGTGTATGTAACTCAAGGTGTATGCAGAACTATCCATATGAGGTAGGGATAAAATATTGAAACATCTTTTTAAAGTTGTATTTTGTGAATTTTTTAAAAAAATTTTTATTTATTTTTGAGAGAGAGAGACAGAGCATGAGCAGGGGAGGGGCAGAGAGAGAGGGAGACACAGAATCTGAAGCAGGTTCCAGGCTCTGAGCTGTCAGCACAGAGCCGGATGCGGGGCTGGAACTCACGAACCATGAGATCATGACCGGAGCTGAACTTGGACACTTAATTGACTGAGCCACCCAGGTGCCCTTATTTTGTGTATGTTTGATAATGGACAATATTTGCAAAAAGTAGTATATATGTATATCATTTATAAATAACATATAGTATGTTAAATTCTACAGTGCTATAGAACGAAGTGCTATAGGAATGTAGAGTGTGTGTTGGTGTATTGGCCTGAAAGTGCCCTAACACTATTCATTTCATTGTGTGTGCTCAATAATTGTGTATTAAAGAGTTTTATTTCCTCGTCACTTAAAGGTTATTGTCTTTGCTAGTGAAATAATTAAGCATGTAATAGTTGAAGATTCCATTACTTTTCATTTTGCTTATTATCTACCAGCCCTAATATGCTCTAAAACATTGACTCACCAATCAAGATTTTATTCATCAAGTTTCGTAGTGTTAATACTAAAATTTCGTTGATATTATACTGCCTATGATGTGATGTTAGGCAGTTTAGCATAATATATCATTGTATAAGTGAAAATTTAATTTCACAGTTGGCATCTTCTAGGATGCACTGTTTTCTCTTATTAAGGCACTTAATTTGCCTTCATCTGAATTTATTAAATCTATCAGTGAACTCTTGCATTACAGTGGAATTGCAAGTTTTGGTTAAGCCATTTGCAAGTATACCTAACCAGCTGTTATTATACATAAAGGAGAAAAATGGGGCAGTTTTAAGTTAGTCTCTTTATATGTAGTCACCTAAATAATTACATAGGTGCTGTTCTTCATAGTCTCCAGTTCGACACTCCGTATGGAGTGTCCATGACAAAGAGGAGATAAATACACTAATGAACCCTGGATTTGGGGAGGATGAGCAGAATGAGGTGACATCACTTGATGGATAATGGCCTTCCATTTACCAAACTGAACAGCTGTTGTTGTTTTTTTTTCTTTTCTTTTCTTTTTTTTTTTTTTTTTTTTTTTTTTTTGTTTTGCTTTGTTAATTGTTTGTCTTGTGCCTAGTTAGTGAGACTTCACAGTGACAGCATTCAGGGTCACCTTCCAGAAAGATGTGTAAGTAACCTAGGGTTAGTAATGTGGTGACCAACCAATCATGAGTTGTTTTTTCAGGAGAAAGGGAAGATTTTTGGTACTTGATAATATGTAGGTCACAGGAAAAGTTAGAGAAATGATTATTATTCTTGCTAGGACTATAGGAAATCCATCTTTGGATTTGGAGTACTAAAGATTAAGTCTGAGAGCTGGATTAGAAGGTTTGATGTTAAATAGCTGCAGAGGTGAAGGTATTTTATTTATGAATTAAAAGTTGGTGGTTTTGGGGTGCCTGGGTGGCTCAGTTGGTTAAGCATCTGACTCTTGATCTCAGCCTAGGTCTTGATCTCAGGGTTGTAAGTTCAAGTCCTTCATTGGGCTCCATACTGGGTGTGATTCCTACTTAAAAAAAAAAAATGTTGGTGATTTGAATCTGGACAACATGGATAGACCTAGAGGGTATTATGCTAAATGAAACAAGTCAGACAGAGAAAAGCAAATACCATATGGTTTCACTTATATGTGGAATCTAAAAAACAAATGAACAAACCAACTGCAACAAAGAGAAACAGACTCATAAATATAGAGAAACAAGTTAGTGGTTGCCAGAGGGGAGGTGGGTGAGGGAATGGGTAAACTAGGTGAAGGAGATTAAGGGATACAAACTCCAGTTATAATTAAGTCACAGGGATGGAAAGTTCAGCAGAGAGAATATAGTCAATAATATTGTAATAACTTTGGCGACAGATGCTAACTACACTAATCATGGTGAGCATTTTGTAATGTATATAATTGTCAGATCACCTAAAACTGATATAATGTTGTATGTTGTATGTCAATTATACTCCAATTAGAAAAAATGGGCGATGGTTTGAAATGGTACTGAGAAGACTAAGATGGGACTGAGAGTTCTTTTCATACTGTATCCAGAAAGTATGGCTTCTCTGCTCAGGACTTGTTTATGCTTCTGCTTTTACCTTTTAGGCTTCTTGATGCATGTATTTAAATTGAGCCACTGCAGGGGCACCTGGCTGGTTTAGTCTAAGGAGCATGGGACTCTTGATCTCTGGATTGTGAGTTTGAGCCCCACATTAGGTTTAGATTACTTAAATGAATAACTTTAAACAAAAAATCTGCTTTTTAAAAAAATGAATATTTAAATTGAGCCACTCCACCTCTTTCTTTATGCTAATAAATTTTCTTGTTCCTCTTATCTAGTAATAAGGATCTTTTGAAAATAAAAGGTGGATCATTAATTACTGACACAAAAGCCTGATGAAACTAGTATTTTAGTATTTACGTTAAAGTCAGAGACCTATCTATTAGAAGACCTATCTATTCAAAGATGAAGGCCTTCTTTAACACCCTTCCTTATTAGGGATTTAATGTTCATTGACATAAGTCTCTTTTTAGTTCAGGGAAATCTCAATAACTATTTTGTAGACAAGGTTCAGAAAAATTGATATATCAAGACCTTGCTGTAATATGGTTCTTGGAATCCTTGATGTTGCACAGCATTAAAGGAAACTATGCTAAAATGAAGTTTTACAAAGAAATTCTCCAGCTCCTCTTTCATTTCCATAAAGAAGTTAGGTTGTCTCAGCATTGTAGCCCTCAGAGGAAAAGGCTTTTAAGGTTTGCTGTGATTCTTGCCTTTTTTAATGACTTGTGAAAGACTCTAAAGAGATTGCATTATGAAAAGGACCCTTCTATCAAAGTAGTCCTCCCCTAGTCTTTCTTCCAGGATAATAATTAGTACCGCTATTGCAAGATAGTTGCTAAAGTGAAGAATCTTGCAGACTTCCTCAGTTTTTCCTTTCTTTCACCATCTGGCCTATCTTCTTATCCCCCGTTTGAGTTGGCCATCTACTTCATTTAGTTGGTATCCAGTCTAGTCTGTTAACTTCTATTCATCTTCACTGCTGCTACTCTAGTCCTAGATGCCATCATCTCTTTCTAAGATACCATGCAGTGGTTTTCTAGTTTCATGGCAGCAGCCAGTGTAATCCTACAATTCAAATGAGATTCTGTTGATTCCTTTCCTCTCAGGCTGGAAAGGCTGCTTACAAATTTTCACAGGTCTGGCTCATTCTTCATACCTGAAGTCCAAGCTCTGATGGCCTCAGTAAGGCCTTCTCTTATCTTATATGAAGTGGTTTTCCATCAGTGTTGTACTATTCTGTAACGTTCATTTGTAGCCTTTATCATAATATATAATTAACATGTTTATTGTCAGACATGATGATGAATCTCCGGTACCAGGATAGGTGCAGTGCCAGGTGTATTTTAAGTGTTCAGTAAATATTGGATGGTGGTGAATGTATAAATGATGGGTAGAAGATTTGGAGAACTTGAATAATGTTTGTAAGGTTGGAGGGTAAATGATCAGGTACTGATAAGGACTCAGTATACCAAACAATGTATTCATCTCAAGATTTCCTTAAATCAGCTTTGAAAAATGTGCTAAAGATTTTGAATGATAGATAAAAATGTAACAGCCTTAAATACAATATATAATTTTATCTGTTTAGTTCAGATATTTAAGTTGATACCTCATAATGTAAATTACTAAGTGGATATTAAGAGACTAGTATGTCATTAAGTATTATGTTTATGAACACTGGAGAATGTCTTTTTGTAAAAATGTAATATTTAATAATTTTGCTCATGAAATGATTTATTTTTAGACAGTGATCTTCATGTACTTTTCATCCATGATGACAAGCATCATCCTACTGCCAAATCTAAGAGTTGGAAACTTACTTGTTTAAAATGTACAGTGTTAATTTGGAAGCTGAGAATAAGATTTACATCAATATACAGAGTGTTCTCATTGGTTTGAAATAGTCCAGGTGATTTAAAAGTAAATTTTAGGGGCGCCTGTCTGGCTCAGTTGGTAGAGCATGCAACTCTTGATCTCAGGCTCATGAGTTTGAGCCCCACATTGGGCATAGAATTCACTAAAAGCAAAATAAATAAATAAATAAAATTTATGTATAGCTTTTTATTTTTATTTATTTTATTTTTTTATTTTTTTAAAATTTTTTTTCAACGTTTATTTATTTTTGGGACAGAGAGAGACAGAGCATGAACGGGGGAGGGGCAGAGAGAGAGGGAGACACAGAATCGGAAACAGGCTCTAGGCTCTGAGCCATCAGCCCAGAGCCCGACGCGGGGCTCGAACTCACGGACCGCGAGATCGTGACCTGGCTGAAGTCGGACGCTCAACCGACCGCGCCACCCGGGCGCCCCTATGTATAGCTTTTTAAAATATATGTTTATTTATTTATGAGAGAGAGAGACACAGTATGAGCAGGGGGAGGAGCAGAGAGAAGGAGAGACACAGAATCCGAAGGAGGCTCCAGGCTCCGAGCTGTCAGCACAGAGCCTGATGCGGGGCTCGAACCCATAAACCGTGAGATCATGACCTGAGCAGAAGTCGGATGCTTAACCGTCTGAGTCACCCAGGCGCCCCCCTCCCCCCTTTTTTTTGGCTCCAAGTTTCTTTTTCTCTTAAGTTCCATAACTAATGCTCCTCCTCCCTCCTTCTTTTTAAATTTTTTTTTTTTTTTCAACGTTTATTTATTTTTGGGACAGAGAGAGACAGAGTATGAACGGGGGAGGGGCAGAGAGAGAGGGAGACACAGAATCGGAAACAGGCTCCAGGCTCTGAGCCATCAGCCCAGAGCCTGACGCGGGGCTCGAACTCACTGACCGCGAGATCGTGACCTGGCTGAAGTCGGACGCTTAACCGACTGCGCCACCCAGGCGCCCCTCCCTCCTTCTTTTCTAGTCTTTTAGTTTTAATTTTTATCACAGTGATATATGTTCAGAATTTAGAATCAAATAGTTCTACAGGGTTACTTATGAAAGCAGTAGTACTGTTACCCTGTCTCCCTTGGCAGTTTTCCTCTGCTTATTATCCAGTACTTTTAATATTTTAAATCTATTAATTGGTCTTTACTTTTTATCTCGAAGTAATATATTTATATTGATACTTTTTTTTTTTCATTTAAGGAATGTTTATTTGGCATCCCAGTATTAAAGATTAGGATTTAGCTCTTTATTTCACTGCTACCTGCCCTCCAGATACACACATGTACACCTCTGTAGTCCCATTTCCTCATTTTGGTATATGTATATTTTAATTATGGTTAGATCATTGTTCAGTATTTACATGATTAGGTTTTTATAAATGCTTTTCACAGCTAAGCCATTTGATATAGTAGGATTACTTTTCCTGTATACTTTCCTTCTAAATATTTCCTTTAATAATTACCTTCTCTTTTATTTGCTTGGGATTCTATTCACTATAATTCAACCCCCAAAATCCCACCAATAGTTAAATCTAATCCATATATTAATGTTCACTCGGGTCATTATATTGGAAAATTTTCTTGGAGCTTTTTGGCCTGTTCAGGTCTGTACCTGCTGCCTTTGTGCTTGAAGCATAGTTGCCATGCTGGGATCTTCTTTACCATTCATCCTGAGATTTCCTTCAGTGTTCTGTGTTGGATCTCCTGTTGTATGCCTTGTTTCCTCTTTCTTGACTTACTCGTTATTTTGATGGAGCTTGTTCTCTGGTAGCTTTCTGAAGAAGGGTGCAATGGGTAGTGAAGCTTTAAGACCTTCATTCTTGACCTGGTGCTTTCTTGCTTTAAAATAATTCTTATATCACTATTCTTTTTTTTCCACTCTTCAGTTTCTAAGAGGCTGTCTCTGTTTTAACCAAGTAATTATACTGATACTGAAGTTCCTTTTTAGTAATCCTTAATCTCTGGTCATGTGGGTCTTAATTTAAGCCTTAGGGCAGATTCATTGCATGGTCAGTTAGAAACTGGGGTAAGAGGAAGACATTGCCCTAGATTGCAGTTTTCATGATCACATATCACTAGATTGTAAACCTCCATGAGGGTGGGGACATGTCTGTTTTGTTCACTGCTATTTCTAGCAATTGCATGTTGTTTGTCCTGTGTTAGCTACTCAGTACGTGTTTGTTGAATGACTGAATTGTATATCAAAGCAATCTTTTCTAAAAAACCAGATTAAACTTTTAGAGAAAACTTTGTTCAGGATAAATGTGTGTGTACTCATGGGTGTATGCCCTGAGGTTTAAAACTTGTATTTTTATATCTGTGTACATATATTTAAATGCATCTTTTGCCTTTAAAAAATGTTACTTGTATTAATGTTTTATTATGTCATTTTTGGCTCTGCTTTTAAAGTTGGTTTTGGAATCTATTGGTGAGCAGCTGTGGTAGGAAGCTGTGGTGGGTTTAGAGCAGTTGTTTGATTAATAAATTTGGTTTAGAGATTCTTTAGTTTATGCAAGCATCCATAAGTGAAATATTTCACTGTGTGGAGTTTTATAGATCAGAAGTTAATTCTTTGTCAGAGATGCTGAGGTAAGAATACCTCTTTACAGCTAATTATGGAAGGACAAGAAATTACTTATTCTTTATAGGCTTAGAGGCATAGTAAGGAGTAATTATCTAATGGTGGAAGCATTTTATATTGTCACATTACGGGTACATATAGATATAAATTGAAGTTGACAGAAGATTGCCAAACAAATTATATTTAAATAATGAAAGAAATAGGATATCAACTGAATGAGCACTTGGCAGTAAATAACGTCATAGAAAAATGTTCTATTTTGAGTGGAGTTTTTTTTTTTTTTGAGCGTGTTTTTTAATATTATTTCAGTAGAGTCCCAAACTAAATGCAACTTATTTTTCCACAGATCGGCTTATATATTGCACGTATGTGGTTTACTACCTATGATCCCAAGCCAGAAACCTGTTTATCAGTTGAGACTTTTTTTTTATTTTCTCTGTTCAAATTTAATCGATATCTTCTTACTATCTTATGTTTCATCTGCATTTTTTTTTAAAAAAACTTTTTAATGTGTATTTATTATTGAGAGAGGGAGGCAGAGCATGAGCATGGGAGGGGCATAGAGAGGGGGAGACACAAAATCTGAAGCAGGTTCCAGGCTCTGAGCTGTCAGCACAGAGCCCAACGCAGGGCTGGAACTCACCAACCACGAGATCATGACCTGAGCCAAAGTCGGATGCTTAACTGACTGAGCCACCCAGGTGCCCCCTTACTTCTGCATCTTTAAAGTTACTGCCTTAGAAAAGGCCTTCTGTCCTCTGGACTATTATTAGTCTCCTATCTCCTCAATCCATTCTTTATATTTCCACCAGAATAATCTTTCTGAAATACACAACTGGTCATTTTACTCAGATGCTCATCAGTGGGAAGTGCGCAACACCTATGGTTTGAAGACAGTCTTTAGTGTGGCAAGCCCTTGTAGTTTCTGTGATTTGGCTTCTGTGTGAACACTCTGCCTTTGAAATGCTGCTTCCTAGATCTTGGAATGTCTTCCTTTATTACTTACATACACTAAAGTGCACAAATTTTACTATATAGCTTAGTGAAATTCTAGCTATGTACCTAAGCAACCACCATGCAAAACCAGGATAGAGAGCAACATTTCTAACATTGCAATAGGCTCTCTCTTGCCCTCTCCCAGTTGATACTGCCCCGCAGAGGTAACCACTATTCTAATTTCTATCCCTATACATTAGCTTTATCTATATTTGAGTCTTGTATAAATAAATCATACAATATTCACTTTGTGTGTGTGTGCATGGTGAACTAAATTTTTTAAATGAGATGCAAACCCATTTTTAAATTTTCATGTATATATTAATACACCCAGAGCACTGTGTTCTTTTTTCTTTTTAAGTTTATTTTTTTGAGAGAGAGAGAGAGTGCATGAAAGAGGCAGAGAGAGGGGGAGAGAGAGAATCCTAAGCAGGCTCTGCACCATCAGCACAGAGCCTGATGCAGGGCTCAAACCCACGAACCACAAGCTCGTGACCCAAGCAGAAGTTGGACACCCAATCAACTGAGCCACCCAGGTGCCCTATTTTTTTAATTAATTAAAAATTAAAAAAAATTTTTTTTTTAGTTTTGAGAGTGTGCGAGCAGGGGAGGGGTAGAGAGAGAGCGAGAACTCAAAGCAGGCTCCAGGCTCTGAGCTGTCAGCACTGATGTGGGGCTCAAACCCACAAACCAAGAGATCATGACCTGAGTCATGGATGCTTAACTTACTGAGCCACCCAGGTGCCCATAATTAATTAATTTTTACTTTAGAGAGCACATGAGCAGGGGTGAGGGGCAGGGGGACAGAGAGAGAGGTGGGGAATTTTAAGCAGGTTCCATGCTCAGCGCAGAGCCAAACGTGGGGCTTGCTCCCATGACCCTGGGAGCATGACCTCAGCCAAAATCAAGTCTGATGTGTAACCAGTTGAATCACCTAGGTGCCCCATGAACTCATTTTTGAGACCAAATTTTACCATTTGCAACTACATGGATGGAACTGGAGGGTATTATACTAAGTGAAATTAGAGAAAGACAAAAATCGTATGACTTCACTCATATGCGGACTTCAAGAGACAAAACAGGTGAACATAAGGGAAGGGAAACAAAAATAATATAAAAACAGGGAAGGGGACAAAACAGAAGAGACTCATAAATACGGAGAACAGACTGAGGATTACTGGAGGGATTGTGGGGGGGGGAAATGGACTAAATGGGTAAGGGGCACTAAGGAATCTACTCCTGAAATCATCGTTGCACTGTATGCTAACTGATTTGGATATAAATTTGAAAAAATAAAAATTAAACCACCGAATTTTAAACCTTTTCTTTATGAAGTACATTTCCGAAAAGATTACCAGTATCTTGAAATTAGGGCTAGTGTATATTTTTTTTATTTCCAGAAGCTGGCATAGTGTCTGACGTGAAGTACGTGCTTATTGATGAATTGACACACATCTTTCTCCCTGAACTGTCAGCTTTACCAGATCTTTATGCATTAAAACTAAGCCCAGGCATCAAGTCCTCTCAGTAGTCTTCCCTCATATTGCTCCTACTTTTCCTCCTCCTCTCTGCTGTAACACACTTTTATTGTAGTGGTTATCCCTCTTCATTATAGCTGCTAGTTTAATTGGCTGTCTACTTTGAGTTCTGAAATCCTTGAGAATAACTCTAGAGCTTAGAAGGTAATAAGGCAGGGCTTATTAAAATGTTGATTGAATGAATGGGTACCCTCTGAATAAAGGAGAAAGCTGACAGAATAAAACTAATAGTCAAAATTTGGTAAATTGTATTTTTATGAGATAAATTATAGTTTCATGACATTTATACAAATATTCAAATATTCCAGAAAAATAAACATTTAGAATTTGGGTTAAAAGGAATATCTGCTTGCCCTAAACTAAAATTACCTGAATTTATGAAGCACTCAGTAGAAAATATGAAGGAAAGGGAAACATAATCTTATACAAAAAGACTTGTAGATTTGTAAGTTGTGTTATAATTAGCAGCTAAAAACAGCATTAAAATTAATGCTCACATTTTGCAGGTGAACCTTGATTTGATTGGTTCTGAGACACTCAAATTTTTCATAAATAGAAAATACTTATTGGTGTGAATAGAAAAATATGCTAAAGTTAGGTCAAAATTCCATGCAATTTTTGGAACTTTAAAAAAAATTTTTTTTAATGTTCATTTTTGAGAGAGAGACAAGGTGTGAACGGGGGAGAGGCAGAGAGAGAGGAGACATGGAATCTGAAGTAGGCTCCAGGCTCTGAGCTGTCAGCACAGAGCCCGACGCGAGGCTTGAGCCCACGAACCGTGATACCGTGACCTGAGCCGAAGTCGGATGCTCAACCAACTAAGCCACCCAAGCGCCCCTGGAACTTTTTAAATATAATTTATATAACTTAATATGTACTTCTACTTAAAATTTTTAATTTTTTCTCCACAATAAGCATTATGTGGACCAATTGATTTGCTCTCCATTTTGTATTTCTGTGATTTCTCTTATGTGGACTGAGTTTTTCTCTACCTTCATCTATTCTAATAATTTTATATTGTACACAGTGTTGGACAGGCAAGATGAGGCTAGATTATGAAGGGTTCATTTTCATTTGATTCTCCTCATCTTTCTGGACTTCTGGACTTTGCCTAGATCTTAACCTTTCTCTGGAATATTCCTGGACTATCCAGCACTTATCTCCTTTGAAGTCCTGTGACTCTTAATTTGTGTCCTTGGTATTTGAATATTTTTACATACCTATAGCATTGTGTTATATGTATTAACTTAATCTCCCCACTTTAAGTTTCTTGAGGAGGAATTTTGTTTGTTTTAAAAACCACTTTGCATTGTTTTCAGCACAAATAGCTGTTCAGCATATGCTTGATGAGAGAGAGAACCAGATGGTTACTTGGTGTCTTTATATGATTGTGATGTGTTGCTTCTTAAAATGAAGTTATCTTATTTAGTATTTTTTTTTAAGATCTTTTAACTTTCATTTTCATGTTTTCTTCTGAATGTTTAAATAACATGTGGCTCTTATCTCAAACTCCCAATTTGCAGTTTATACGAATGTGACTGAAAGTTAAAATTATAGGTCCAAGAGAACTGCAGTGCATGGCAGGCAGTTTTATATATGTTAGAAGAAGTTATTAGAAGGTAGACAATTGTAGGTTGCAATGGAATTTAGAAGACTTTTGCTCATCTTATGTGTTTGCCTCAGTTTGAAGATTTGAGAATGCTCCCAAGGTGTTTACTTCTTATCGGTGTCTCTTGTGATTCTGATATTAACAAATACATAAATATGCTTTTTCTCATATACATGAGAGAGAAAGCAAAAATTGCACTAAATTACAATTTTTAAAACATGTTTATTTATTTGTTTTGAGACAGTGCAAGTGGGAATGGGGCAGAAAGTAGGCTCTGCACTGTTAGTGCACAGCCTGACGCAGGGCTTGATTCCACAAACCATTAGATCATGACCTGAGCTGAAATCAAGATCAGACACTCAAATGACTGAGGCACCCAGGCGCCCCACGATTTCTGATTGTAATAGGAATATAGCCTTATGATCAGTATTGTATTTTCAACCATATGTTTTAGGATTGTTGTAAGGGAATTATGAGATATTTCATATGAATTTTTGTCTGATCTTCACAAGTTCAGTTATGTACATAGTTTTGATTTTCTGGCTTTAGCAATTTATTACTGTGGTAAATTATACATAAGATGAAATTTACTGCTTGGACAACTTTATTATTTTATTTTATTATTTTTAAAGTTTATTTATTTATTTTGAGAGACCACAAGTGGGAGAGAAACAGAGAGGGAGAGAGAATCCCGAGCAGACTCCGTACTATCAGCGCAGAGCCTGATGTGGGGCTCAAACCTGTGAACCCCATCCTCTGAACCATTTAAAATTGTATAATTCAGTGGCATTAAGTACATTCATAATATAGTATAATCGTCACCAATATTTGTTTCTAGAACTTGTTCATCACCCCAAACAAACTTTATAATCCCTAAATAACTCCCCATTTTCTTCCCCACCCCCTACCCTGGTAACCTCTCTTCTACTTTTTGTCTCTGAATTTGCCCATTTTAGGTACCTCATATGAGTGGAATCATGCAATATTTACCCTTTTGTGTCATTTTTCACTTAGCGTAACGTTTTTAAGATTCATCCGTGTTGTAGCATGTAGCAGAATTTCATTCCTTCTTATGGCTGAATAATGTGTGTACTCCATTTTGTTTATCCATTCACGGATTAATAGACCTGTGGACATTGGTGGACAAAGATCTGAGTTCCTGCTTTCAGTTCTTTTTATTTAAAAAAAAATTTTTTTAATGTGTATTCATTATTTTTGAGACAGAGAAAGCACGAGACAGAGGGCAAGCTGGGGAGGGGCAGAGAGAGAGGGAGACACAGGATCCAAAGCAGGTTCCAGGCTCTGAGCTTTCAGCACAGAGCCCGATGTGGGGCTTGAACTCACGAACTGTGAGATCATGACCTGACGTGAAGTCGGACACTTAATTGACTGAGCCACCCAGGCGCCTTGCTTTCATTTCTTTTGAATGTCTACCTAGGAGTAAAATTGCTGGGTCATATGGTAACTTGATGTTTAAGTTTGAGGAACTACCAAACTATTGTCCAGAGTGGCTGTGCTATTTTATACTCCTGTCATGTATGAGAGTTATGATTTTTCCACATCCTTGCCTGTACTTGTTATCTTTCTTATTTTACCCATCCTATTGGTTGTGAAATAGTGTCTCATGTAGTTATTATTATTTTTTTTTTAAGTAGGCTCCACACCCAATATGGGGCTTGAACTCATGACCCTGAGATTATGAGTTAGATGCTCTTCTGACTGAGCCAGCCAGGGCCCCTCATTGTAGTTTTGTGTTTCCTTAATGGCTAGTGATGTTGAGCATGTCTTCCTGTGCTTGGTTATATAAAAGTTATGTTTACACTATACTGTGGTCTGTTAAGTGTGAATTAGCATTATGTCTAAAAAAGCAATTTACATACCACAATTAAAAACTATTTAGGGGCACCTGGGTGGCTTAGTCAGTGAAGTGTCCAACTCTTGGTTTGGGCTCAGGTCATGGTCTCACGGTTTTGTGAGTTTGAGCCCTGCATCAGGCTCTGTGCTGACAGTGCAGAGCCTGCTTGTGATTCTCTCTCTCCTCTCTCTCTCTCTCTCTCCCCCTCCCCTGCTCATGCTGTTTCTGTCTCTCTCAAAAATAAAAAAATAAACTTAAAAAAAAAAATGCTAACCGTCATCCGAACTTTCAGCAAGTCATAATCTTTTTGCTGGTAGAGGGTCTTGCCTTGGTGTTGATTGCTGAGTGCTCAGGGTGGTGGTTGCTAAAGGTTGGGGTAGCTGTGGCAATTTCTTAAAATAAGACTACAGTGAAGTCTGCTGTATTGATTGATTCTTCCTTTCATAAACAGTTTTTCTGTAGCATGAGATCCTATTTGATAGCATTTTGCTTGCAGTAGAACTTATTTCAAAATTGAAAGTCAGTGTTCTCAAACCCCACTGTTGCTTTGTCAACTTAGTTTATATTCTATATCCTTCGTTGTAATTTCAACATCTTTTTTTTATAGTTTATAGGTTTATTTTTTTAATTTTTTTTTAGTAATCTCTACACCCAATGTGGGGCTCGAACTCATGACCCTGAAATCAAAAGTTACGTGCTCTTTTGACTGAGCCAGCCAGGCATCCCTCAACCATCTTTACAGCATCTGTACCAGGAGTAGATTCTATCTCAAGAAACCACTTTCTTTACTCATTCATTAAAATTAGGGGCCCCTGGTTGGCTCAGTTGGTTAAGTGTCCGACTTTGGCTCAGGTCATGATCTTGCTGTTTGTGAGTTTGAGCCCTGCATTGGGCTCTGCACTGATGGCTCAGAGCCTAGAGCCTGCTTCAGATTCTATGTCTTCCTCTCTTTCTCTGCCCCTCCCCTGCTTGTGTTTGCTCTCTCTTTCTCAAAAATAAATAAACTTAAAAAAAATA
Source organism: Leopardus geoffroyi (assembly GCF_018350155.1). NCBI lineage: Eukaryota > Metazoa > Chordata > Mammalia > Carnivora > Felidae > Leopardus > Leopardus geoffroyi. Next base: position 25,177,605 of record NC_059330.1, on the reverse strand, counting down.
AATGAAAGTTAATTCCTCACCCGTTAAACTTTTATCATGAGATTGCAGCAATTCAGTCATATCTTTAGGCGCCACTTCTAGTTCTCTTGGTATAGGCACCACATCTGCAGGTTCTCCACTGAAGTCTTGAAACCCCAAAGTCATCCATGAGGGTTGGAATCAACTTTTTCCAAACTCCTGTTAATGTTCATATTTTGACCCCTTCCCATGAATCAGAAATGTACTTAATGGCATCTAGAATGATGAATCATTTCCAGAAGGTTTTTAATTTATTTTGCCCAGATCCATCAGAGGAGTCACTGTCTATGGCAGCTGTAGTCTTAGGAAATGTATTTTTTTTCCTTTTTATTTTCTTTTTAATTTATTTTTTAAAAGTTTATTTATTTTGAGAGAACGCGTGCGTGTGTGTGTGTGAGTAGGGGCGGGGCAGAGAGAGGGAGAGAGAGAATCCCAAATAGGCTCCATGCTTAGTGGGAGTCCAATGCAGGGCTAGATCTCACGACCTGACCTGAGAGGACATCAAGAGTCAGGTGTCCCTGAAATGTATTTCTTAAAGAAAAAGATTTGAAAGTTGAAATTACTTCTTGGTCTGTGGGCTGCAGAATAGATGTTGTATTAGCAGGCATGAAAACAACATTAAGTTCGTCCATCTCCTTCAGCTTTCTTAGGTAACCACCAGGTTCATTATCAATGAGCAGTTGTATTTTGAAAGGATTTTTTTTTTTTTTTTCTGAGCAATAGGTCTCAACAGTGGCCTTAAAATATTCAGTAAATCATATAAACGGATGTGCTGTCATCCAGGCTTTGTTCCATTTGTAGACCACAGGCAGTAGACTTAGTGTGAATTAAGGACCCTGGGACTTGCAGAATGGTAAGTGAGCATTGTCTTCAACTTAAAGTCCCCACCTGCATTAGCCTCTAGCAAGAGAGGCAGCTGTCTTATGAAGCTTTGAAGCCAGGCATTGATTTCTCTTTAGCTAGGAAAGTCCTAGATGACCTCTTTTTCCAGTGTAATGTTTCATTTATGGTGAAAGTCTTAATGTAGCCACCTTCATTAATTATCTCAGCCAATATCTTCTGGATAACTTGCTTCAGTTTCTACATCAGCATTTGCTGCTTCATCTTGCACTTTTATGTTGTAGAGATGGCTTCTTTCCTTAAACCTCACGAACCAACCTCTGCTAGCTTCGGTCTTTTTCAGCTTTCTTACCTCTCTCAGCCTTCGTAGAATTAAAGAGAGTTAGAGCCTTATGCTGGATTAGAGTTTGGTTTCAGGGAATGTTGTGGCTGGTTTGATCAATCTAGACCACTAAAACTTTTTATCAGCAGCAAGACTTTCGCTTTCTTGTCATTTGTGTGTTCACTGGAATAGTGTTTTAATTTTCTTCAAGAATTTTTCTTGGGTGCCTGGGTGGCTCAGTAGATTAAGCGTCTGAATTTGGCTCAGGTCATGATCTCACTGTTTGTGAGTTCAAGCCCCGCATTGGGTTCTGTGCGTTGGCAACAGCACAGAACCCACTTCGGATCCTCTGTTTCTCCCACCCCCCGCCCTCCGCCCTTCCCCTACTTGTGTGTGCTATCTCAAAAATAAATAAATATTAAAGAAAAAACCCCTTTCTTTTGCATTCACAATGTAGCTAACTGGTGCAAGAGGCCTGGCTTTTGGCTTTGGCCTGTCTTAGGTTTCAGCATGCTTTTGAAGCTTAATCACTGAGCTTAGTTATTTTTAGCTTTTATTTAAAAAATTTTTTTTAATGTTTATTATTTATTTTTGAGAAAGATACACACACAGAGTGTAAATGGGGGAGGGGCAGAGAGAGGGAGACACAGAATTGGAAGCAGGCTCCAGGCTCTGAGCTGTCAGCACAGAGACTGATGTGGGGCTTGAACTCATGGAGTGCCAGATCATGACCTAGGCCAAATTAAGACGCTTAACCAACTGAGCTACCCAGGCGCCCCCATTTTTAGCTTTTGATTTAAAATGAGAGATGTGGGGCTCTTCACTTCACCTGAACACTTGAGACCATTGTAGGATTATTAATTGATCTAATTTCAATTTTGAGTCTCAGTAAGTAGGGAGGCCTGAGGAGAGGAAGAGTGACCAGGGAGGGAATGCCCAGTTGGTGGAGCAGTCAGAACATACACAGCATTTATCAGTTAAGTTTTCTGCCCCAAAACAATTACAATAGTAACATCAAAGATCACTGATCATTGAGCACCATAACAAATATAGTAATAATGAAAGAGTTGAAATAATGAGAGAATTACCAAATGTGACATAGAGACACGAAATAAGCAAATGCTATTGAAAAAAATGATGCTGTTAGAGTTGCCACAAACCTTCAAGTTGTAAAAAACAATATCTGCAAAGTGCAGAAAAGTGAGGTACTGTAAAATGAGGTATGCTCGTATGTGATTTGCAAATATTTTCTCCCTTTCTGTGGGATGTTTTTCATGCTCTTGATAGTATCTTTTGTTACTTAGAAGTTTTTAATTTTGATGATGTCAGGCAGTTTGGAATTTAAAGTTTTAGATTGTGCAGAGATAAAGCCACAAAACCCTGAAAGATTGACCTCATAGTTGCAGAAAACCAGGGTAGAGAGAACCCTACTTCCTATAACGCAAAGACTCTGCCCCTCCATAAAGAGAATCCTTTAAAAATAATTTTCCAAATAATCCACACATTTCATGGATAAATTAAAAATGAACAATACTCGTAAAAGCAGTGCTGTCAGGAGAGCCAACTTTATTATCGAATCTTAGCCAGGGTGGAAAGTCAGGCTATTCTTTGAGGAACATGAAAAAAGTCAGCCTCTATTCTGCAAACACATACACAAATGGTAGCAGGTAGTCTCCTCCCGAAGGATGAGAAGTGCCTTGTGTCTTCATGAATTCTAAAATTTAATCTTTGTTAACCGAAGTGCTGTGGTTGCCTAAGGCTTAATATGTTCTATATGCTGCTGGAATAGAGACTATATGATTGCTACTTAGTGATGCAGATGACATTTATATATTTTAAGATCTTTTATTTTAGGTAGGCACTTTTAATTTTTTAATTTTTTAAATTTTTTAAATACGAAATTTATTGTCAAATTGGTTTCCATACAACACCCAATGCTCATCCGAACAGGTGCCCTCCTCAATGCCCATCACCCACTTTCCCTCCCCCGCCCCGACCCCCCACCAACCCTCAGTTTATATATTTATTTTTTTAATGTTTTTATTTATTTTTGTGACAGAGAGAGACAGAGCATGAGCAGGGGAGGGGCGGAGAGAGAGGGAGACACAGAATCGGAAACAGGCTCCAGGCTTTGAGCTGTCAGCACAGAGCCCGGACGCGGGGCTCAAACCCACCGACCGCGAGATCGTGACCTGAGCCGAAGTCGGACGCTTAACCGACTGAGCCACCCAGGCGCCCCCAACCCTCAGTTTATTCTCAGTTTTTAAGAATCTCTTATGGTTTGCCTCCCTCCCTAACTTTTTTTTCCCCTTCCCCTCCCCCATGGGTTTCTGTTAAGTTTCTCAGGATCCACATAAGAGTGAAAACATATGGTATCTGTCTTTCTCTGTATGACTTATTTCACTTAGCATAACACTCTCCAGTTCCATCCACGTTGCTACAAAAGGCCATATTTCATTCTTTCTCATTGCCAAGTAGTATTCCATTGTATATATAAACCACAACTTATTTATCCATTCATCAGTTGATGGACATTTAGGCTCTTTACATAATTTAGCTATTGTTGAAAGTGCAAGAGGGTACAAGAGGCACTTTTTAAAAGAGAGCTCTGCCTGTGTATTTTTAACTTAACGTCTGGGGATAGGTTCTTAAAAGTTATTATATCTTAATGGGCATATATAGATTAATAGGTGAGTTCAAGAGGGTGATAAATATTGGCTGTAAGAGGTTTCTTTTTAACTATGTAATCCCTTAGATGTAGTCCTTTGCATATCAAAATTTTATTATAGCATTGTTCTCTGTGCATTTTTAATAGAGATTGTTAGCCATTCATCTAATAATTCTTCCAGAAGTTCTTATCTTTTGGTAGTGGCATTTTGTAGCTTGATATATTAGCAGAAACTTTTATTTTGGACTGGAATCTGATATGCTGTGTCAGTCTGAAATTTTTTTTCCAAATGTGAATATTGGATAACTGACTTTAATTGATTATTAATACGTAAATGTTGTGTTAAACATTAATGCCATTATTGACATATTGTAACTTAGTGCAGTTAGAGTATTCCAGGGAAGAAATTAAATTTTCTTCATCTTTTAGAAGTTGTTACTTTTCATAAAATAAAAAAATCAGAATAATTGGCAAAAAATTAATTGATAGTGAAAGTGCAGTGCATATTCTGATTTATTGTTTTCTGTTCACATATGTTGGAAGATATGAATTATTGTCTTACTATATTATTTTAGAGATTAAAGATTGTCAGAAAAAAAATGGCACATCAAATTCATATTTACTTTTTTTACTTGCTATTGATATTTTTGTCCTGCTGTCATTTAATGCTTAGAATTTACATTTCAGCTCTGATTGTCATTTTCAGCTTACTTCTGCATTGTTTTGTCACATTGCCTCTACCAAAGTTGATGGCATAAAGGTAATCATAACTCTGGCTTTATCCATGAGATGTACTCAGCTCTACTACTTGGATTCATGCATACATATATACATACATTTATTTATTTATTTCTACTATATTTAAAATAGGAAAAGGAGAAACAGTGTTAACAGAAGAGGTAATTTAGTGTCTGTGTTGTTTGTATACTTCATGAGTTTGTATATATGTTTATGGTCCTAGAATGCAAATTCTTTCATCTTATGTAATTTACAGTGTGTTATAGATATTCCTTTAAATGCCCAATGATAATATTTATGTACTCCAGTGTAATTTAAAATGTTAGAAGTAGGGACTCTTGATCTTGGGGTCGTGAGTTCAAGCCCCATGTTGTGTGTAGAGCTTACTTTAAAAAAATAATAAATGGGGGTACCTGGGTGGCTCATTTGGTTAAGTGTCTGATTCTTGATTTCAGCTCAGGTCAAGATCTCACAGTTCGTGAGATAGAATCCTGTGTTGAGCTCTGTGCTGATACTCTCTCTCTCCCTCTCTGCCCCTCGCCTGCTCACACACGCGTGCTTTTCCTCTCTTTCTCTCTCAAAATAAATATATAAGCTTAAAAAAATAAAATAAATAAAGCATAAAATATCAGAATTAGTGTTTTATTTCCTTGTGGAAAAACCTGTCAAGAGTAGTTTCACGCTTGCCTTGTTGCATAACTTAAAATGTGGAATGGGCATCTTTTCTATGCTTTGGTGCATTGTCATTCCTTTCTAAGTTTGGGTTAGCTTCCAACATTTTCTCTTTTGTGTTTTCAATGTTGTGAAAGTATGTGTGAGCTCTCTAAAAGTTTTTTTTTTTTTTTTTTTTTTTTTGACCAGTGTTGCTTCTTCTGGAACATCTCGGTGTTTTGTCATGGCTATTTTTCCCATTTACCTTTCACTAAGTTCCTCTGAATGCATATCTAGTGTCCCTTGAAAGGTAGCAATGTCAACATTTCCATGGTCAGCTATTTCTTCTAAATGTCCATTTGTGTTTAATTGGAATTTATCATTATCACTTCATTTCCTTGCTACATTTTTATCTTTGTTGGCCAGTTCCCTCTTTTGATTATCCATTTTCATAAAATATCACTTGGATTTATCACACAACAATTACACCTTCTCTCTAACAGCTACATAGGGACCAATTATAGACAGGCTTTGAAAGAAGTGACATGATTGGTCACTGATTATAATGTGCATCTTTTATTTACATCGGGATTCATGGACTGAAGAACCAGCCGTGAAGTTTGTATTTTTTGAAATTATTTACAGTTAATATGATGTGGTGACTGAAATTTGAACTGTGTTTTTGAAGGGCTTGTGTTATTTAACCAAACCTGTAGAAACTGAAATTCATGAATGTGGTAACCATGCAAAGCAAGGACTGCCTTTATGTTAAGAATTAATCTTACTGTCTCTAATTATTCATAAAATACTCGTTTTGGTGAGGATTTGATTTCAAGAAAGTAGGAATGTGTTTGTGGTTTATAGAGAAAAGGATGTGAAGCTTAAGCTGACCTATATAATAACCTCAGCTTTTTTCTTACACTTATAAAATTGTGTGAGCTTATTGCTTTTAATATAGACAGTGTGTGATGTACTTGTTTCTGTAGGGAGATTTGTAGGATTAGAGGTTTTGTTACTTACCTTAACAAAGATACTCTCTTTTCACTGACAAGATTTAGTGATAAGACTATTTTATTTTATTTTTTATTTTTTGGTTTAGAGAGAGAGTGTGTGTGAGAGCACAAGCCAGGGAAAGGGGTAGAGGGAGAGAGAGAGAATCTTAAGCAGGCTCCGTGCTCAGTACAAAGTCCTATGTGGGGCTTGATCCCAAGACTCTGGGGTCATGACCTGAGCCTAAATTAAGAGTCAGATGTTCAACCTACTGAGCCACCCAGGTGACCTCCCTATGATTTTCTTAATGATATTTTCTTCTCTAGTTTACTTTATTGTAAGAATACAGTATATAATACATATACAAAATATGTGTTAATTGACTTTATGTTATTGGTAAGGCTACCAGTCAACAGTAGGCTATTAGTAGTTAAGTTTTTGGAGAGTCAAAAAATTATCCATGGATTTTCCACTGGAGGTGGGGTTAGTACCCCACCACCCAAGTTGTTTAAGGGTCAACTATATTGCAAAACATTAATAGATTATGTCTGTGTTGTGAAGTTGAAGGTGATTTTTATTGTCTCTTTGTGTATCTTTGTTATCTAAAAAAAATTTTAATTGGTATTTTTAAAACTATTTTTCTTAACACTCCCCCTCCCCCCCACCAAAAGCATCACTTTTTAGTCCTGTTCATGAAAGACTGTGTTTCTTTCCCATTTAGATGTAATAACAAGTTCCATTTCTTTTGGTATTCCAACGGGATGAAAGTCTTATTGTAAAATTTTTGTGACTTTTTTTAAAGTTAATTTTTTCAAGTTAATATGTAAATGGTTTTTGTGTATTGTATAATCAGTTTCATGAAAATAGATGTGTTTTGTGAAGCTTTTAATAGCTCTTTCTTTTTTTTTTAAGATTTTGTTTTTTAGGTAATTTCTCTACCCAACATGGGGCTGGAACTTACAGAAGTCCCATGCTCCACCCACTGAGCCAGCCAGATGTCCTTTAATAGCTCTTTTAATTTATTCACTTCATTTTATAACAGCTTTAAAAAAATCTTTTGGGCAGCAGAAAAATTGAGGCTATTTGTTGGCATCACCATTAAAAGTATTTGTGTTGGGGCACCTGGGGGGCTCAGTTGATTAAGCGTCTGACTTCGGCTCAAGTCACAATCTTGTGGTTCATGAGTTCGAGCCCTGCATCAGGTTCAGTGCTGACAGTTCAGAGCCTGGAGCCTGCTTTGGATTCTGTGTCTCCCTGTCTCTGCCCCTCCCCTGCTCTCTCAAAAATAAATAAATATTTAAAAAATTATGGTCTGTGCTTTGATATGACAAAAGCACTTAGATTTCTTATGGTTATTGGAGTAAATACATAATTGAATGATTGGTTATTTATTGAATGCCTACATCATGTTCTAGGCTTTGTGCTGAGTGCTAGGGCTACCAAGACAAGTAAGAAGTGATACTAGCCTCAAGGAGCTTATTGGAGAGAGAGAGAGAGAGAGAGAGAAGTCTGGAAATGAAAGGAAAGAAGTGATGTTTTAACTCAGGTCATAAAAGACGATCAGTTCAGGTGGCATTGCAAGTAGGGTGGTATATGTAGAGGAGATCGTATTGTAAGCAAACAGGTTGTCAGTTGACAACAAACAGTGCCTTTGTAAACTTTGTTTAAAAATTATAATACATTAGGGGCGCCTGGGTGGCGCAGTCGGTTAAGCGTCCGACTTCAGCCAGGTCGCGATCTCGCGGTCCGTGAGTTCGAGCCCCGCGTCAGGCTCTGGGCTGATGGCTCAGAGCCTGGAGCCTGTTTCCGATTCTGTGTCTCCCTCTCTCTCTGCCCCTCCCCCGTTCATGCTCTGTCTCTCTCTGTCCCAAAAATAAATAAACGTTGAAAAAAAAAATTAAAAAAAAAATTATAATACATTATAACATTATTGAGAAATTGGGAAAGGAGGAAAATTCCATTAATAATCCTGTCACCTAACACTGCTAATTATTTGCTTTTATTCTTTTTTCTCATAAATGTTTTATATTTTTTATATTATTTTAATCATAACATACATGCAATTTTATATCTTGTTTTTTCTGAGATGTCTATTTTTATCAATGTTATACATTCACATAGTTTAACGTGTTAAATAGTTTGTATAAGATTTGTTGAATAAAAAATTTGTTGAATAAGAAGCAGTTGCCTAATCTTGGTATTTTCTCTTTCCGAGAAGTTACCATTTTATATTCTCTTAGTTGGTTTTTGGTGTTTGCTACTGATTTTTCATTTTTAGGCATTTTCTGTTGACTTCCCACTTCAGAGCATGAGAATTTAGCTTTCTTCCCCTTCCTTCTCCCTTAGCCACTTCCTCTTCCCCTCTCCCTGTTACTTCATCCTGCCACTATAGTTGTATGGTAATTTTGGTTAGATAAATATTTTAATGTTTACCTTATGACCATGTACACATATGATACACAGCTCAAGTTATGTAGTAAGCTATGGTTCTTTTTCTAGTACAATTTTGTTTTCCCTAGAGCTAATAATTGTAGTATTTATTTGTGTTTGTTTAGTATTTATCACTAATTTAACCATAAATACACTCTTGTCACTTGCCCAAGTCTCTTCTCAAGATTATCACATATTATGAGTTTCTTCTGATGTTTTCATGTGGACTGTGAACTGGTTTCAAACTGGATTGGTTACTCTTTGAACCTGGTCCATAGTGACTCTTGAACCTGGTCCATAGTGACTCTTGATCTCGGGGTTGTGAGTTTGAGCCCCATGTTGGGTGTAGAGATTACTAAAAAGGTAAATTAAAAAAAATAAAAATACCTTGTATCTGTCCTCGCATTTGACTGGAAGTTTGTCTGGGTTAGAATTCTAAGTTAGAAATCATTTTTTTTAGAATTTTGAAAAAGTAATGCTTCGTTTTTAGCCTGGCTTTCCATGTTGATTTGAGCTATCCAGTGCCTTTCTAATTCTTGGGCCATTGTATTTGTTTCTGTTTCTGGAAGCTTATAGGATACTTATCTGCAGTGTTCTGAAATTTCACAGTGATGTCATTTAGTATGACTGTTTTCACCTATTTGCTAGTAAAGATGGGCTTTAACCTGAAGGCTGATGTCCTGAATTCAGTTCTGAGAAATTTGATTATCTTATAGATGATTTCTTCTCTTAGAATTTCTTCCTTCTGAAATTCTTGTGTTTGGATGTTGGAGCTCCTAGACTGATCCTCTGATTAGCTTACCTTTTTCTCTTTGTCTTTTTACTACTTTTTGGGAGATTTCTTTAACCTTACCTTCTAATCTTCTAATTGATCTTTGTCTTTTTGCTCTCATTTTTAAGAGCTGTTAATTTTTTTCCTTATTGAAAATTTTCATGAGATAAATTTACATGTAATAAAATTTTACATATACAATGCTTAAATCTCAAGTGTATACTTCAGTGAATTTAAAAATACGTACACCCAACTTTACCAAAACTGTTACCTCTGGAGTAAGGCTGTAGGCTGATGCTCATGAGGAAATGTGCTAATAAAGCCCATGGCTATGCACAAAAACCCCAAAATGAAAAAATTCCACCCATGGTAACCTATACTCCTATCAAGATACAGATCTAAAGTGGGGTGCCTGGGTGGTTCAGTGGTTAAGTGTCCGACTTTGGCTCAGGTCATGATCTCACGGTTGGTGAGTTGAAGCCTGGCATTAGGCTCTGTGCTGACAGCTCGGACTCTGTGTCTCCCCCTCTCTCTGCTCCTCCCACACTTACGCTCTCTCCCTCTCAAAAGTAAGGATTAAACAACAACAAAAAAAAGATACAGATCTTAAGTATTCAGTTCAATTTTGACAAATGCTTTGTACTTATCACCAAATTGAAGATATAGAATATTTCCATCACTCTAGAAAAATCCTTCATGCCAGTCAGTCATCCCCACCCACCAGAGGCAACTATCTATCTGATTTTTATCACCATATATTAGTTTCCTTTGTTTTTGTACTTCGTACAAATGGAATCATATATATCTTTTTGTGTTTGCCATTTTTTGCTCAACATAATATCTAAAAGATGTGATATTCATCCATGTTGCTGAGGAGTATTCTATATGAATATAACATGATTATTCTTCAGTTGGATGTCTCCTCATTTTGGCTATTATGAATAAAATTGCTTAAACATTTTTGTATAAGTCTTTCTGGACATATATTTTTTATATACCTAGGAGTGGAGTGGAATGGTTGGTCATAGAGTAGTATATGTTTAGCTTTCTTAGAAACCACCAAATAGTTTTTCAACATGGTTGTATAATAATTTTTTTCACTTGTGCTAGTTCAGTTGCTCTGCCTCCTTACCAGTGCTTGGTATTGTGAGTTCTTTTAATTCTAGATATTCAGATTGGTGGGAAGTAGTATCTCAGTGTGGTTTTTAATTTATATTTCCTTGATGACTGTTGATGTTGAACACCTTTACTTGTGCACGTTGACCATGTGTAGATCCTTTAAGAGCCCTTTTTTGTTTGTTTAATAGTATGTTGTCTTTTTTCACTTTTGTTGTAATCTTATCTCTTTGAGGATATTGATACATTTTCAAAAAGTTTCTGTTCCTCCTTCTATAGACTGTTTCTTCAAAAATTTTTTTCCTGTTTTTTGCTTCTTTATTATTACAGGCTTTATACAGATGCCTTGTTTATCTGCTCATAAAGCTGATTATAAGTTCTGTGTTAGTGGGACTTGTTGCTGAGCATTTTCAATGTGGAACCTCCTCCCAACTTCCAAGTTAGTATCTTTAGGTCTTTTCTCAGAAAATTCTCCTCAGCTCTTCTGTCTGGCAGGTAAAGGTCTGGATGCCAGATTTTCGAAGCTCAGAGGAAGAGAGGAGATGTCTTTCCATTCCCATCCATGGGAATTAATAGCCATTAATACCTCTGTTTTTATTTTATTTTTGTTTTATCTTTTTAAAATATTTATTTTGAGAGAGTGTGCACGTGTGTGTGTGTGTGTGTGTGTGTGTGTGTGCGCGCGCGCGCATGCATGAGGGGCAGAGAGAGAGAGGGAGAGAGAGAATCCCAAGCAGGCTCTGCACTGGGCTCAATCTTACAAACCGTAACATCGTGACCCGAGCCAAAATGAAGTCAGACTCTTAACTGACTGAGCCACCCAGGTGCCCCAGTACTTCTGTTCCTAGAGTAGTTTAGTTAACCTCATTTTATGTCTGATGTCCAGAGATTTTCTGGTGTTTCACATCTTCCAGACAATACACTTCTAGTATATTGTCATGGGTGGGGAGACTTGGCAGCCAGGCTGTCTGGAATGGGTTTGGGGATCTTTGGAATGTCACTGCTTAAATAGATTTGAGCCAATAGCACAACTTCCCTCTTTACCCCTACCCTCTTACATCTTTTGGAAGTACCCTGATCCCACTAATTCTGAATCTTTATGGGATTCCTCTGTATAAAAAGCCCATCTTTTCCTATTGGCAGCTTAGGATTCAGCTTTCTTACATCTGCTAAGTCCTTTAATATGTGACTGTCTTCATTTCAACTTCCATAATTTTCTTAGTTTATGACTGTTTTGTCTTTGGGTTTATGCCTTTAAAAAAGAAAAAAACTCCTTTGGGACATGTGGGTGGCTCACTCGGTTAAGCATGTTAAGCATGTGACTCTCGATCTCACCTCAGCTCTTGATCTCAAGGTTGTGAGTTCAAGCTCCACATTGGGCTCTATGCTGGGTGTGAAGACTATTAAAAAAAAAAGTGTCTAAAAGAACTCCTTTATTGGCTTTAAAAAGGGAGTGAAATTAAATGTGTTTCAATCCAATGTTCTTTTATCAGAACTCTGTGTATTTTTTTTGTTACATAGCACATCTTTTTTCAAAATATTTTCATAATTATATTTTTCTTGGTTGCATGATATTCCATTGCTTAGATTGCCCATAATATACTGTTGCCTTATTACTTTATATTTAAATTTCTTCCAATTTTTCACTTATTACGTTATACTGAAATGAACATCATTTAAGTTTCCCCATTTTTAGGATTATTTCCTTATATTTCCAGAAATAATCATCTTTTGACTCAGATTATTTTCTGAGTGTTGATTTTACTAAACATTTATCAGAATTTGGTATTATAATTTGCAAAAAACCCTCTTATTTGCTAATAGTCTAAAATGGCACCTTGCTTTAATTTTTATTTTCTGGATTAGTTTTCAAGGTAGAACCTTTCTCCACATTGTTGGTAGGTGCATGTCCTCATCATTTATCTTTTTGTCCTTTGTTCTTATTAACATTTCTAGTTCCTAAAATTGTTTTTTTAAATCAATTTGTAGAACTCTTTCTAATAAATGTCTTGAGTGTTAACCATTGGACAGATTTGCTGCAGATATTTTCTCAATGTGTTTGCCTTTTTTTGCTATTTTCTTTTTTATTTATGTATTTTTGTTTTAAAGTGAAGTATAGTTGACATACAACATTGTATTAGTTTCAGGTGTACAACGTAGTGATTCAGCATTTATATACATTATGAAATGCTCACCACTGTAAGTGTAGTTAACATTTGTCACCATAGAAAATTATTACAATATTATTGACTATATTCCCAAAGCTGTACTTTACATCCCTGTGACTTATTTTATAACTGGAAGTTTGTACCTTTTAATCCCCTTTACCTATTTAGTCTCTTTCCTTGCCCATCTTTCCTCTGGCAGCCACCAGTTTGTTTTCTGTATTTATAAGTCTGTTTCTGTTTTGTTTTGCTTATTTGTTTTGTTTTTTAAATTCCACATATAAGTATTTGTCTTCCTTTGACTTATTTCACTTAGCATGATACCATATAGGTTCATCCATGTTGTTGCAACATTCTTTTTTACGGCTGAATAATATTCATGAGCTCAAAATTTGTATGTAGTTAGATCTGCCAACTATATATTTTGTATCATTCTGGTTTCACATTTTTACATTAACATATGCTTGAAAAATAATTGATTCTAATGTATGACTTCATATTTTTAGTATTCAGCTTAGTTTCATTCATCTGAAATTTATTTTGGAGTGTATTAAAAGGATCTAAATTTGAGGGTTTTTTGTTTTTTGTTTAGTTGCTAAGTAGCTAATCAAGTATCAGTCAGGGAATCATTTTCATTAAAAAAATCCTTTAAAAATAATTTGAATATGTATAGTAATTTCTATTTTTGTCTCTTAAATTCTGTTGCAATTATTCCTTCATTTATTCTCGTATCAGAAACTTGTGTATTTTCTCAGAGAAACTTTCATTGCATCATATGAAGTCTAGACTTCCTTATTTTGAATTATTTTGTTTAGTTGTTTGGGAAGTGTTGGTACACCTTTGCTTTTATGTAATACAACTTCAGAATGTTGCCATCTTGAGATTGCTTATAAAACCATGTATGGTTATCAGGAAATTGCTGACAACTATGAAGTGCTTACTCCGCAGAATAACGAAAATAAACTCCTAGGTTTATTTTATGTTTATTTTGTGCTTATTTTTTGTGGCCAGATTCAATTCTTAGTTTTAACAGTTTATTGTGTTTTTGTTTTTTAACTAGGATCTCAGTTTAAAATATATTTTCTCTTCAGTGTTTGTTTGTTATTTTTATAATGACCCCACAACTAGTAACCTTGTTTTTGAATCAAGGCCTTCAGGTGAGAAGATTTTCCTGAAGTTGAGATCGTTCTTTAGATTTTTATATCAGGATTTCTTATTAACTATCAGCAATAGAACTTCCCTTCCCCTTGATTTCTATAAATAAAAAACAACAAACCAACCAAACACCAAAAAATTACATATTGGAATGGAAGCAATTTAATGTTTATATAACTCTGTCCAGCTTAAATTTACATTAAAATAAGTAAGCAAGTGGTACACTATCCACTATTGCAATATAGCATGAAGTACTTACTATTTCTAAATACAGTTTGCTCTTGAACAACATGAGTTTGAACTGCATGAGTCCACTTATATACGATGTTTTCAATACATAATATAATACTGCAGATATATTTTCTCTTCCTAATGATTTTCTTAATGTTCTCTAACTTACTTTATTATAAGAATACAATGTATAATACATACAATATACAAAATAAGTGTTAGTCGACTGTTTATGTTATTGTTAAAGCTTAGGCTATTGGTAGTTAAGTTTTGGGGGAGTCAAGTTTCTCTCCCTCTCCGTCTCCTATCTCTCTCTCTCCCTCTCGAGATGCAGATTTTCGATTGTGCAGGCAAAGAGGAATGGGGGATTGGTGCTTCTAACATATGTAGTTCAAGGATCAAACTGTACTGTATTTCTCTTGCAGTAAGGAGGAACTGTGTTTTATGAAACAGAGTATATTTGGTTAGGTGGAATTTTTATTTACTGTCAACCCTTGCATTTTCTTTTTTAAAATTTGTTTATTGCGTGTTGGCTTATGTGGTTCTTTGAGGTAGGTATATGGTTTCTTTTAAAAAGTGGGCTTAAGATTCTTATCCACTTTCATAATAGCAATGTGTTTCTAGCTCTGGGAGACAAGCAATACCCAGCTTTCAACAATAGACTTAAATTAGAATATTTTCAGAATTATAGAAATCAAGAATCAATAGCAAACTCTTACCAAATCTAATTTATATTTATTGTTTCTAAAAGTTTAATAAAATATTCATTTTAGTTTTAAGTGTCAGGATACTAGAACTATTACTATTAAACATATGAATTAATTTTTTTAAATTTTTTAATTATTTTTTTAAAACAAAATTTTTTTAATTTAATTTTTTATTTTTGAAAATTTACATCCAAATCAGTTAGCATATAGTGAAACAATGATTTCAGGAGTAGATGCCTTAGTGCCCCTTACCCATTAAGCCCATCCTCCCTCCCACAACCCCTCCAGTAACCCTCAGTTTGTTCTCCATATTTATGAGTCTCTTCTGTTTTGTCCCCCTCCCCGTTTTTATATTATTTTTGTTTCCCTTCCCTTACGTTCATCTGTTTTGTCTCTTAAAGTACTCATATGAGTGAAGTCATAGGATTTTTGTCTTTCTCTAATTTCACTTAGCATAATACCCTCCAGTTCCATCCACGTAGTTGCAAATGGCAAGATTTCATTCTTTTTGATTGCCGAGTAATACTCCATTGTATATATATACCACATCTTCTTTATCCATTCATCCATCGTTGGACATTTGGGCTCTTTCCATACTTTGGCTATTGTTGATAGTGCTGCTATAAACATGGGGGTGCATGTGTCCCTTCGAAACAGCACACCTGTATCCTGTGGATCAATGCCTAGTAGTGCAATTGCTGGGTTGTAAGGTAGTTCTATTTTTAGTTTTTTGAGGAACCTCCATACTGTTTTCCAGAGTGGCTGCACCAGCTTGCATTCCCAGTATGAATTAATTTCTTACGTCATTTTGAAACCTACCCTTTGCAGAAGTTTGGGTTCAAGGCCAAACTCTTTGATAGCTTCATTCTAGTTTTTCTTATACATGTTTATTCTGTGACATTATTTTTGGTATTTTAATAAAATTACATAAAAATTTTTATTTGTAAAAAATGCCTTTTCTAAATGGATTCTTTTAGTAAATTACTTTATTTCCTGATGACTCAATAACCACTACCATGAAGTCATGGTGTATGTAGAGTAATGAAAAAAGTAATAAAATTTTTGTACATAACTAGGACAAAAATTCCTTGGGACATATTTAGTGAATGAATACAGGGAAGGTCATTCTTTAGTTACAGATTAATTGACTTAAAAGTTAAATTCAACTTTAAAATGCAATCTCTTCTAAAGAAGAAAACTCATTTATGAAACTAGATTAACTGGATAATTAGAGTTTGGTTGATAAGGAAAATTGGAAAACAATGAACATTTTCATCATTTAAACAAATTAACTTTCATTTGTTGAAATAACTTTCTTTTCATTTTTCTTCAAACCATAAACTGGTAATGCTGTTGTCTGTTCTTCTTACCTGAGTGTTTAGTGGAATAGTAATGACTTTTTCCTCCATGCTTATGGGTTAGTGTTAGTGTTTTGCCATCTGTGCTAATAATTTTATAGTTAGGTACCTGTCTAAAATTTGTGAATGAGAGTTTAGGATAGAAAGAATATGTATTATTGCTATTTGAAAATCTAAGATCAGGAAGAATATCTAAAATATTCATGAAAATTAAGTATCTATGGTACATGAGGCCTTTCTACAAAAATTTGAAGCTGTTAGATTTTATTATTATTAAAAATGTTTTTAATGTTTATTTATTTTTAAGAGAGTGAGAGAGACAGCACAAGCAAGGGAGGGGTAGAGAGAGAGAGGGAGACACAGAATCTGAAGCAGGCTCCAGGCTCTGAGCTGTCAGCACAGAACCCAATGCAGGGCTCGAACCCATGAACCGCGAGATCATGACCTGAGCCGAATCAGACGCTTAACTGACTAAGCCACCCAGGCACCCCTATTATCATTTTAATTTAAAATTTTCAGATTAAAACATTGTCATTACCAGATTGGTATGCATTTTCTAGTTGTAAAGTATTGGTAAACACTCTTGAGAAGAGCTCATTTTGACAGTTGTAAATATCTGAATTTCTTTTTTTTTTTTTTTAACGTTTTTTATTTATTTTTGAGAGAGAGTGAGAGTGAGAGAGGCAGAGTATGAGGGGTGTGGAGGGGCAGAGAGAGAGGGAGGCACAGAATCCAAAGCAGGCTCCAGGTTCTGAGCTGTCAGCACAGAGCCTGACACGGGGCTCGAAATTGTGAACCACGAGATCATGACCTGAGCTGAGGTCAGACGCTTAACAGACTGAGCCACTCAGGTGCCCCAATATGTAAATTTCTTTAAAGAATTCAGTATTGTCCACACCTGACTCTTACCCATTTATGTGATTTTTTTCAGACTTGCTTTTGATATGAGAAAGAATAGCATATGAAGTTCTGTCAGATCGTATATGTTGTTACCATTAATAGTACTGAAAATGACATTTTTGTCATTTGTAACGTATGGCTGCCAAGATATCAGTTTGTTTTCAACAGTAATTCTTCCCAAGTGACAGCAGCATTGAGAATAGAATACTCTTATGTTTTCTTATTCCCCAGTTTGCCAAGAAGAATGTTAAAAACTGTATGGAAGAGGACAATAATTCCAAATTTCATTAATATGTTTTCTTCTGACCAATTTTTTTTTTGTTACAAATTACATTAATTTGTTCTCTTCTAAGGTAGTTTTTTTTTAAGGCCTTTCCGCAAGGATCTTAGTGATACATAAGGATGGGTGAATTCTCATAGAACTGTAAGAAAAATTTCATGATTTCTTAATTAAAAGGCACAAGGAAACAGCTTCCAACTTGAATATTATGTGTTCAGCTAGTACTGATGGTAGATTATAAAAGGTCTGACTTTTAATTCTGTAGTCATTTGTTGGTGATGTAAATGTGTGTTACTATTTGTGGCTTTCTCATTTGTGAAAACTAATTGGAGGATTGGACATATCCTGTGAACATATTAGTGAATAATAAAGTTTCTGCAAAGGGGAGGAAGTTATAAATGATTTTAAATTCATGGATATTTAAAGTGATTGGCTTAGCAGGTTTGGGGGGATGCTGGTGAAAGGAAAACATCACTGGTTCCTTTAGGGAACGTGAAAACATACGTACTTATGTGTGGGCCTACGTTTATGTGGGCAATGGCCTTCCCTCCTTTCTTCCTGTCTTCCTACTTTTTTTGCTTCCCTGCCTCCTTTCCCTCCTTGCCTTTTATCCCTTCCTTTCTCCCTCCTCTCCCTAGAACAAAAGCATCAACACAGATATGTATGTTATCCTTATCTCATAGAACTATTTTAAAAATCTTATGAGATAGTCTCTGTGAAAGTGCTTTTTAAAGAGTAAAATGCTATGGATGGGTGAAATAGGTGAGGGGGATTAAAGTGCACTTATCACAATGAGCACTGATAATGTATAAAATTGTTGAATCACTATGTTGTATACTTGGAACTAATATAGCACTATATGTTAACTATACTAGAATTAAAATTTTAAAAAGTAGTAAAATGCTAGGTTAGATGCAACAGCTGTTATTAATCTTAATATGTTTAAGGTTAAAGCACTGATGACAACCTGTCATTACATTTTGGTTAAATTTCCAAAGGGATTTGGGCTACTAGATGTTTTGACTAAGCTTTTTTTCCCCTCTGGCAGAAAAGAGGGTACTTGTAAACTTATATTTTAATATAGTTGAACTGATGAGTGCCATGTTGCTGGTAGTCAGAAGCTTATGAACCAGAAGAATGATAAATTGTGTATTTGATTTGAGAAACTGCTGGAAGCAAGTGAATGAACTAGAAAACTTGTCATCAGCATATGTTAAGTCATTTTGTTATGTTATGGAAAATAAAAGAAGGTAATCAATACTTAAAGGCATTTTTTTCATGACATTTTTAAGACTCTCCTGCAGCATTTAAGTATACAATAGATTTCTGTGACCATAAACTAAGTGGTGTCTTTTTTGGTTTATGTTCTTCTCTTATGGGCAGTTTTCAAAGACACATTCTTGAATTATTTGAAGTTGTTAACTATAAAGTGGCATGTTTGGTATGCTTCATAATATGAACTGTCATTCTTAGTAGAAGAAAAGTTGTACAACTTGCATGTTTCTTCATTTATACTCTGTTTATAAGTTACTACTGGTTCATTCATTGACAAAGTAGCTTTACTGTGTAGCACAGACTCCATTCTGTATTATTTTTTTCTTCACATATGCTTGTTAATAAAAACCAATAGGATGGTGGAAGCACAATTTTCTCATAGACTACTTCAGTTGTTTTATGCAGTGCAGCAAAGCTTAGGGATACTGGGGAACAGAAGTAGTGGCAGATGGTCCAAACTGACACTCTGCAAAGATAGGGTGGTTCATTTTGATTACAGGCCTTGGCAGTCTGTGAAGTGAAGATATGGAGCCACAATATATTCTACAACCTGTGCTAACCATGTGTGTTATGGTAAAGCCAAGAACAACTTTGTATGGATGTAGAAGAAATGACTGGATCCACTTTTAGTTTCTACAAACCCACACAGAGCAGTACTATCAACATTTTATCTTTGAGCACTAAGGCCAAGCAGTATATGAATTGCCACACTGTTTTCTGCTTGAATTATAGATGTTATGCTCAGGGATATAAGCTAGGATATAATATAGACAGCTAGATTTATATCTTCTCAGTAACGAGAAATAGGGATGGATTCATTTTCTCCTTTATATATATGTTTATATGTTTAATTTTTTTATTTAAAAAATTTTTTTTAAATGTTTATTTATTTTTGAGACAGAGAGACAGAGCATGAACGGGGGAGGGTCAGAGAGAGAGGGAGACACAGAATCTGAAGCAGGCTGTGCTGTCAGCACAGAGCCCGATGCGGGGCTCAAACTCACCGACTGTGAGATCATGACCTGAGCCAAAGTTGGAAGCTCAACCGACTGAGCCACCCAGGCGCCTCTATATATTTTATTTCTTTAAGTAATGTCTACAACCAGCATGGGGCTTGAGCTCATGACCCCGAGATCAAGAGTTACATGCTCCTCTGACTGAGCCAGCCAGGCACCCCTCTCTATTTTAAACAGCTACCCTAAGATGGGCTATATGGGATTCTTTTAGGAATTTTTGTTTGTTTGAATTTGGAGACTGTATAAACAATAGCGGATAAAAGAAGGATAATTATGGGAATGTAAATTGGTAGAGTCACTTGGAAGGAAATTTGGCAGTATTTATTAAACCAAAAAATGTGAATGACCTACTGCTTACTAGAGAAGCATATGGATATGTGTATATATTTCTCCAAGGAGGCATGCCCATGATTTTTCATAGCAAGTGTTGTATGAAGGAAAAAATGAGACACATCCTAACTGTGCAATAATAAGTGAGTAGCTAGTAGGGGCACCTGGGTGGCTCAGTCGGTTAAGCATCTGACTTCGGCTCAGGTCATGATCTCATGGTTTGTGAGTTAGAGCCCCATGTCAGGCTTTGTGTTGACAGCTCAGAGCCTGGAGCCTGCTTCGGATTCTGTGTCCCCTTCCCTCTCTGACCCTCTCTTGCTCGTGTGCTCTCTCTCTCTCTCTCTCTCTCAAAAATAAACACTAAAAAAAAAAAAAAATAAGTGAATAGCTAGTCTAGTATTATGTAATGGAATGCTATTCAGTACACAAAGGAATGAGCTACATTTATAACAGAGTAAGTTGCATCGTGGTATGTATAATATACCACTGTAAGTTTCTATGGGTACTTATAAAAGCATTGAAAAAGATCTAAAAGGAGACAGACCAAACATTGATTATCTCTTGGGAAAGTGTGAGGGACAGATAGGGATCAGGACTAGAGGGAAGAAGTGACTCGGATTTGGCGATGTCTTTAGCCTTATCTATATGTACTGTTTGCATTTAAAAGAAGAATTTATTTACTTACTGCTTGTGTAATAAAAAACTAATTTAAAAAATTATCCCCCAGTACTACCCAATACAACAACCACTTTATTATTTGCACATTGTCATTCATTTGTGTATATATTTGTAAACTTTTCATAATCTTTGGCTGTTAATATATTATATTACAAACACGTTTTCATATTTCTGTGAAGTCTTTATTACCATCTGTAACAATACTCTTAAATATTTCTTTAAATGAAATTCCCAAGAATTAACCACATGAACATTTCTGGCTCTTCTTAAGTATTGCCATATTATTTTACAAAAGGATTTTACCAGTGTATAATGCTACCAGCCTTGGTGAAGTACACTAACTTCACCATACCTTACCATTCAAATTTCTTTTTAAAAGCATAACAGAGATGGGGTGCCTGGGTGGCTCAGTTGGTTAAGCATCTGACTTCGGCTTGGGTCATGATCTTATGTTTTGTGGGTTCCAGCCCCACGTCAGGCTCTGGGCAACAGCTCAGAGCCTGGAGCCTGCTTCGGATTCTGTGTCCCTTCTATCTCTGCTCCTCCCCCACTCACGTTCTGTCTCTCTCTGTCTCAAAAATAAACGTTAAAAAACCCCCAAAAAAAACCCAACATAGAGATTAAGAGTATGGACCCTGGATCCCGACTTTGTGCATGCAAATCATGCCTCTGCCACTCATTAACTATGTGAACTCAGAAAAGTGACTTTGGTGCTTCAACTTCCTCATCTGTAAAATGGGAATAGTAACAATATCTACTCCATAGGATTTTTACAAGGATTAAGTGAAATAATATTTGTAAAACAACTAGAATACTGTTTGGCAAAGAGGAAGTGTTTGATAAAATTAAAAAAAAAAGATAATTTGGAGGATCTTTGGAACAAGACTGTGTTGTGTACAGGTTGTATCTTATCTGCCTTGTTTGATACTGTGTGATTATTTTTCTAAAATTTGTCACTTTTTGTCATTTGAAGCGAAAACATACTACATAATTATATAAATATGTAATTTTTGAGTATGGGGTATATGTTTTTAAAATTCTTTTTTAATGTTTATTTATTTTTGAGACAGAGAGAGACAGAGCATGAATGGGGGAGGGGGGGTGTCAGAGAGAGGGAGACACAGAATCTGAAACAGGCTCCAGGCTCTGAGTTGTCAGCACAGAGCCTGACGCGGGGCTCGAACTCACGGACTGCGAGATCATGACCTGAACCGTAGTCTGACGCTTAACCTGGGGTATATGTTTTTAATGATAAAAAATGCATTTATCACGTGTAAGAGATTTTAAGAAAGCCATTGTTTGATTTCCTGCCTTTGGGCAGGTAAATGTTTAAATTACACCTATTCCAGCACTTTTAGAATTAACATTATAAATTCTGTGTTTCTCATCTGGGTTTCATTTAGTAGGTTACTAAATGAATGTGATTCCAAATTGGATTTTAAGCTGAGGAAGGCTGTGAAGAGATAATACTTGTACTATGGTTACATTTGCATTATGGTCACATTTAGTGATGGCAAACATCAGATGTAGGTTAGGTTAATGAAAAAACATTTTATTGAGCCCTTACTGTGAGTTAGTATTGTTCTAGAAGTGGGAGTCTGTGAATGAGAGACTAGATAGAACATTTGTTTAATCATTTAAAAAAATCTAAACTTTATCCAAAAATTTATTATACATCAATAATATTTAAGGTTCTTTGATAAGATAAATAAGACCATTTCTTTGTTCTCAAAGAGCAAGGGGAGATACACAAATTAGGAAATATAGTATTGTGTTAAAACAGAAAGTTTGATACTGAGTAAGTGATTATAAGCAAGGTCATTCTGTAGAAGAGACACCTCTAACTGTAGGTAGCAGGGCACAGAAGCATTTAGAAAAGACTTCTGAAAAATAAGGAAGACACATTAAACCAAGTCTTGAAGGATGTTGGCCCAGTTAGATTAATCGGGGATAATAGTCAGAGGACATTGTAAGGATGATGGCAAGTGAGCATAATATGGTTAGGAAATGCTAAGTAGTTTGGTTTAGCTGGAGCCTTTGTATATATCTCTGCTTCTGGTTCTAAGGTTTATATTTATAATTTTCATCAGCTTATTGCTGTCAGAACCTTTTATTATTATTTTTTTTTTTTTTTAGTAAAAGGTGAAAGATTTATTCAGTCTGAAGAGAAACCAGAGTTGTCCGAACATTTTAGATTCTTTTGTTAAGTGACATTCTTCCTGGTCTTATAACCATGGTATAAGCTATATTTTGTCAGTTCCTGAGATGCCCAGAAGGTAGAATCAAAGCCTTAGGAAGTATTCTCCTCATCAATATCCTGTTCTCATCTACTTTCAGTGGCCTTTGGTATTTGTGATGTACGGAGTAACATTGCCTTTATAAAACCTTGCCTTACTTTACTGATGTTCTCCTTTGAATTTTACATTATCTACATTTTTCTAGTACCATTTTTCAGTTGTGAGGTTTTGACCTGTAACTGATTTTTTTCTGATTGCTTCCTATACATTTTTACATATTTCAAGTAGCCATTGTCTTTTATATACTTTCCTTGTTATATTAGATATACAGATCTAGTCCAGAACTTGTTCTTTTCTACTAAATTAATGTATCTGTACTTAGCTTTGCAATCTACTCATGGTAGCCACAATTAAAAAAAATTTTTTAATGTTTATTTTATTTTTGAGAGAAAGAGAGTGTGAACAGGGGAGAGGCAGAGAGAGAGGGAGACACAGAATCTGAAGCAGGCTCCAGGCGCCCCATCATGCTAGCCATAATTTAATCACTAGTTTGCTTTTTGTGCTTTTCCTGGGTCATATTTATAGAAATTTCTCTTTCTATTGTGGGATTTCTTGTGTATTATTTCTCCTTTTGTGTTCAGTTGTTTATATTTTACCATTCTTTTTCTAATAGATATTTTGGAAACTTTGGAGAGATGGTTATTTTTGGCTTTACCTTCAAAAGGCTGTGTTTCTATGTTTGAGTTTAGAGTCAAAACAAAATATTGTGAATGTTTAAAGGGATTTGTGAAAATGTAATTTTGGTAGACTTGTTCACTATCGAAGATTAGATTTGTACTATTGATTTAATGAGGTTAGAGAAATATATTGGATTAAACTATTAGAACATGTGTTTTTTGTTCTTATTTTTTTAAATCTAAGAGTGAGCCTAGTTTAAGTACTCTATAGATTAAGTTCTAAAAGTTTATTCAGAATTGTTAACCTTAAAGATAAAACTGCCAGTTATTTTACCAGCAAAAGATAGCTTTATTCAGGAATAGCAGAAAATTGCAATCCAGGACAAACAAGCTATGGCTTGTCTGCAGAACAAAGGATAGGTTATACCCTTTTCTATAGAGGAAAGGAGGAATGTTGGGAGGGCTGTTATAAATAAGTCCATTAGTGGAAACTGGGCGTTCTTAGTGGCTTTTCATTGGCTGAGTTGTGTCCCATTGGCTGGGCTGTTGTTGGGCAGGAAAAAAACTTCCTTCTTTCTGCCAGGATAGTAGAGTAGTATCCACCTGTAAAGTTCCTCTCTTCCTGTTGGGTCTGCAATGGACAAGAGTACTGGGCATGAGAGCTCCCCCTGCTGGCCTCTAGACTCCATTATAAATGATGTTTCCTTTTACTAATTTTCACAGAATTTAACATTTATTTCTCCATAGAAACAGTGTTATGAACGCTGGTTAGGTTTCTAGGGTTGTAGCTTTCAGAAATTTTAAGTCATTGTTTTAGCTGAAATACTGTACGTTTGCAGTAAAACAATACTGTGGAATACTAGATGAAGCACAATAACAATAAAATTAGTCATATAGAGGGATGAGTTATTTTTAGGGAATTTTTGTTGATTTGTGAAAAGCTGGGGATATATATATATATTTAAGCTTATTTCTTAAAAAAATTTTTTTTAATGTTTATTCATTTTTGAGAGAGAGAGAGAGAGAGTGAACAGGGGAGGAGCAGAGAGAGAGGGAGACAGAATCAGAAGCAGGCTCCAGGCTCTGAGCTGTCAGCACAGAGCCCAACGCAGGGCTCGAACTCACAAGCCGTGAGATCATGACTTTGAGCTGAAGTCAAACACTGAAACCCACTGAGCCACCTGGCACCCCTAAGCTTATTTATTTTTGAGAGAGAGAGGGAGGGCCAAAGAGAGAGGGAGAGTGAGAATCCCAAGCAGGCTCCATGCCGTCAACTTTGAGTCCGAGGCAGGGTTCAAACTCATAAACCATGAGATCATGACCTGAGTTGGACGCTTAACTGACTGAGCCACCCAGGTGCCCTGAGCTGGTGATATTTGTATCTGTAGGACTGTTCTTATGTATCTGGGATAGGTCTATTGGTTTTTCATGTAGGCAGATTTTATACTTTTCAAAACCAGCCTTCTTTTGCCCGGTGAGCTTAATCCACGTTGTTTAAATGTATCAGGTTTTTCTTTTTTTATTGCAGAATAGTATACTATAATATTAATGTATCATTTTTTTTTGTTTCTTTTATTCATGAATGTTTGGGTCATTTCCAGGTTTTGACTTCCATTAATGAAGTTACTGTGAACACTTTGTATAAATCTTTTGAACATTTTGTATAAATCTTTTGGGATCATATGTTATCATTACTCTTAAGTAAATAGTGTAAAATTACTAGTTCATAGGACAGGTATATATTTAACTTAATAAGAAATTGGTAAACCTTTTTCCAGAGCAGATATACCATTTTACATTCCTACTAGCAATGAATAAGAATTCCAGTTGTCTCTATCCTTGCCAACATTTGATGTTCTTTTAATGTTTATTGATTTGGGTATCCTCTTTTATGAAGTGCTCTTTTAAGTCTTTTTTTTTTTTTTTTTTTTTCTGTCTCTCAGTTGGGCTCTCTTTTTTTGTTTTATGTTTATTTTGAGAGAGAGAAAGAGAGCGCGTGTGTGCAAGTCGGGGAGGGACAGAGACAATGGAAGAGAAAGAATCCCAAGCAGGCTTGAGCTGACAGTGCAGATTCTGCCACGGGGCTTGATCTCATGAACCGTCAGTTAACCAGCTGAACCACCCAGGCAGCCCTCTCTGCCTTTCTAATACATGCTTTCAAAGAAGATGAAGAGCCTGATACTTAGACATCTTCCTGTGAGACATGGAGGTATAGATATTCAGAAGCAATGTAGTTAATACTCTTGAATCTGGTATGATTGTTTCTTGGATTGGTCAGGGGTCTTAGCAGCATAATTTTTTTTTTTTTAAAGCTTATTTATTTATTTTTGAGTGTGAGCAGGGGATGAACAGAGAGATAATCCCAAAGAGGCTCTGCGCTGCCAGTGCAGAGCCCCATGTGGGGCTCAATCCCACAAACCATGAGATCATGACCTGAGCTGAAATCAAGAGTTGGACGCTTTACCAACTGAGCCATCTAGGCGTCCCTTAGCAGTGGAATTTTAATGATCTCAATTTTGTGTATTTTGATGGACAGAATTCAGAATAGGTATAAAGTTCATTGAATTTAAACTATAGTAAGAGTTTATATTTTGGGCCTGTAGGTACGACCATAACCAAATCTACCATTATTGACCACAGAAACAATTTGTATAAACTTAATGTTAGTAGGCTGCCTCTTGTCTGAGATATTCCATCTGGGATACACTTTATTATTTACCTGAAGTGGCTTTGCAGTAACTTTTCCTGTAGGTAGCCTGCCAGAGAGTCTTTTGGTAGGTAAGTTCACCAGGCATATTTATAAATTAATGTTGGTTGTGATTTCTTTGCTGCTTTCTGCTTTTTGCCTCGTCTGTGTTTGGAAATTCTTATTCAGCTTTGGCAGTGAAAAGCATATTTCCCGGTGTTTGTTTACCTCTGTGGTTATCCTCTGATTCAGAAGTTGTTAAATTTTTATCCATTCCTTTGGAACCAAACTGGCAAAACAACAACTCCTATATTTTAGCGTAAATCTGAATGCAAGACACTACTTTGTCTCTGTGAGAGAGAAACAATAGATTTTACCTAGTCTCTGCTTTTGAGAGACTTAAAATCTACTTGGAGAGATAAGACTTTACCTTTGGAAAAAAGGTTAATAAGGCAGTACATAATAGGAGTATAGAACACCAGTACCATACCATGGCTTATTGTGGAATATTTTATAGCCATATAATGAGTAATACGAAGTACTGAACTTTGGGGGGGAAAAGCATACCAAGTGTGGATTACCATTCCTGCATTTCACATATACATATGATTTCTTGACCAGAAGTGAAAAGAGTGTAGTTACAGGTAAGGTTCAGGGATTGCCCATAAAATGAAAACATCCATCCTGGCACCACAGAAAAAGGTTGATAACTACTGTTATAGACAAAAAAAAAAAAAAAATTGTAAGAGAGATGAACATTCTACTGTTCTTTCTTTTATACTGGGTTTTTTTGGTGCCATCATTAAAGTACATATTTTATTTTCTGTTCAAGGACAGTGAGCTTTAATTTCTTCTTATGACCCTGCAAAAGCCATTTAAAAGCGTCTCCATCTAAATCAGAAAGGTGGAATTGACCTATTTATTACTGGCACTATAGAAATTGTGTTAGTCTGCTTGGGCTGCCATCCCATAGACGAGAAGGCTTAAAAAACAGAAATTAGGGGCACCTGGGTAGCTCAGTCCTACTCTTGATTTTGGCTCAGGTCATGATCTCATGGTTTGTGAGTTTGAGCCCTGCATTGGGCTTCGCACTGATAGTGCAGACCTGCTTGGGATTCCCTCTCTCTGCCCTTCCCCTCCTCATGTTCTCTCTCTTTCTCAAAGTAAATATATAAACTTTAAAAATTAACTATTAAAAAAAATTATCTTACAGTTCTGGAAGCTGAAAGGTCCAAGATCAAGGTTCTGGCAGGGTTTGGCCTCTGGTGAAGGAAGGCTTTGTTTCTGGCTTGCATATGGCTTCCTTATGTGAGTTTCCACATGGCCTTTCCCCCTGTGCCTGAACTCTCAAGCTGTCTGGTGTTTCTTGTTATAAGGATGCTAATCTTACCTTATCTGATCAGGACCCCACCTTTATGGCCTCATTTAACCTTACTTTCTAGCTCCAAATACAGCCTAGATAGGGTATAGGGTTTCAACATGAATTTTGGGGGACATATAAATTCAGTCAATAACATTCTACCCCTGGTCCTCCAAATTAATATTCTCCTTGCATCTAAAATCCATTCATTCTATTCTAATAGCCCCCATAATCTTAGCTCATTCCAGCATCATTTCTAAAGTCTGAAGCCTAGAGTCACATCTAAATATTCTCTAAATCCAGACATGGTTGAAACTGGAGATAGGACTCATCCTGAGGGAAAATTTCTCCAGCTGTTGAACCTATAAATCTAGACAAAGTTAGATGCTTCCAAAATATAGTAGTGGGACAGAACAAGGTACACATTCTCGTTCCAAAAGGAAGAAATTGGAAAGAAAGAGGCAAACTTTCCAAGTTCAAAACTTAGCAAGGCAAATTCCATCAGTTGTTATTTTTTGGGAACAATCCTCTTTGGTTTAGATTATTGGTATCCAGGTCCATTGGGAAGTCAGTGCCTCTCTCATGGTTCTGTGGAACAGCTCTGCTCCTGGGTACTGGGCCATGGCCTTGCTCTTGAGGCACTGGGTGGTGGCTTCTTGGTTCTCCACTCCCAAACCTAGGAGACTTCACCTTTTGAAATGGGGAGGAACCAGACCTGCCCTCTGGACCTGTGGTGGGGGTGGTAGCCCTAGTAGCTCTGTATCACCTTTGGGGTCGGTCTGCTCTTTTCTTGAAGGATAATTCATATTCAAAGCTGGATAACTCTATTGTCTCATCCTGTAGAACCCCAGAAGTCTTATAGCTGTCTTTCATTCTATCCCATTTTTTTTTCTGTTCCCTTTAGTCCCAATTGGCAGGATTTCTGCTTCTATGATCCCATCTTTATTCCTGGCTACTGCTGAGGTGGTTGATTAAATTTGTGGCTCACATCCACACTATTCTTATCAAATAGTTGTTCAGCCACACCCTTAGTGTTCTCTTCAGAATAATAAGCTTTATCATTTTTTGTAGTATGGAGAGGCTGAGCATTTTCCAAATCTTCAAGTCTTTTTTTGCTTACCAGTTCCTTAATCTCTTTCCTCTCACATTTTACTAAAAGCTGTAAGGAGAAAACAAGTCTTCAGCAGTTTGCTTAGAAATATTCTATGCTAAATATCCAATTTTGTCACTCAAAAGTTTTGTGTTCTATGAAAACACTAGAACATGAACACAGTTTAGCCAAATTCTTTGCCATTTTTTAACAAGGATAATCTCCCCTCCAGTTTCCAGTAACATGTTCCTCATTTCTGTCTGGTATCTCACCAGAATGGCCTTTAATGTTCATATTCCTAACCTATATTCTATTCATGATATATTCTTTTTTAAATGTTTATTTTGAGAGAGAGAGAGAGATCTCAAGCAGGGGAGGGGCCGAGACAGAGGGAGAGAGAGAATCCCAAGCAGGCTCCATGCTCAGCATGGAGCTGGATCCCTCAACTGGGGGATCTGGGATTGTAACCCAGGCTGGAATCAAGAGTCAGAAGCTTAACTGACCGAGCCACCGAGGCTCAGGCACCCCTGTTCATGATATATTCTTTAAGATGGTAAGGACTTTATCTGTAGCTTTCTTTCTGAACCTCACCAGGATTGCCTTTGAGTATATGTATATGTGAGTGTGTGTGTATAGCCTAAACTCACAACCCTGCAGGGCTTGACCCCGAGAATCATGAGATTATGACCTGAACCGAAGTCAGACGCTTAACTGATTGAGCCACCCAGGTGCCCCTTCAGGAGTCTTCTTAGAGGTCCTCCCTAGCAATTTTGTCTACATTTCATTGGCCATTTCTAGTTGCAAGGGAAGCTGGAAAGTATAGTAGTTTTTAGTTGGGAACATTATCACCTTCAATAAAGTAGGATTCTGTTTTTTGCCAGTTGTCCTTCCAATCTCAATCCCTATAGCTCTGCTTCTTGCACCGTATACTCCATTTATATCAAACTATTTGCAGTTCCCTGATTATCTGTGCTACTTCATTCTGTTATATGTGTTTTTCTTGCATGGAATACCCTTTAGCCTTTTTTTTTTTTTGGTCAGGTGATCCCCTTCACTTAAAGAATCAACACCTCTTTTTTTTTTTTAATTTATTTATTTTGAGAGAAAGAGTGAGCGAGAGCAGAGAAGGGGCAGAGAGAGAGGGGGAGAGAGAGAATCCTAAGCAGGCTCTGCACTGTCAGCACAGAACCTGATGCGGGGCTGGAACCCACGACCCTTGAGGTCATGACTCGGGCTGAAATCAAGAGTCAGATGCTCAACCGACTGAGGCACCCCAAGAATCAATACCTCTTGGAACCCTTTCTTAGTTACCAACTCAGAATTAATCACTCCCTATTTTGGGACTCCATTTTAATATCTCTGCTTTAACATTTCCTATCTATTATTGCAGTTATTTGGAGTGTGCCAATCTTCCCTACTAAAACTTAAGTATTAGAATGTGTGAACTGGGTCTTATTCATCTTGATAGTACCTGACACATAGTAGCATTTAATAAATGACTGTTGAGAAAAATCAGGTAAAAGTACAATTTAAAAAAAAAAAGTTTTTTTTAACACTCATTTATTTTTGAGACAGAGAGAGAGCATGAACACGGGAGGGGCAGAGAGAGAGGGAGACACAGAATCCGAAACAGGCTCCAGGCTCTGAGCGGTCAGCACAGAGCCCGACGCGGGGCCCGAACTCACGGACCATGAGATCATGACCTGAGCCAAAGTCGGCCGCTCAACCAACTGAGCCACCCAGGCACCCCTAAAAGTACAATTTTAAAAAAGGAGGAATGTTGTTATGCTTTTAGGCCACATGCAGTTCAGAATTGCCTCTAGGAACTACAGATAATGAATATGTAGGATATACAGACTACAACATTAATTTTTTTTAATTTTAGTTTATTTGAGAGAGAGAGAGCACGGAGGGGAGGGGCAGAGAGAGAAAGAGAGAGAGAATCCCAAGCAAGCTCTGCACTGTCAATGCAGAGCCCAATGCAGTGCTTGAACCGTGAGATCATGACCTGAGCTGAAATCAAGAGCCCAACTGATTGAGCCACCCAGGCATCCCTACATTAAAATGATAAAATTAGAGAAATTTCTGAAATTCCTAGTTGATTGATTTGAAGGTACTTATTGCTTAAAACAAAGTTAAACAGAATTAGTCTCGACAGCTCTGCTTTGTAAATGAATTTTTATAAATGGATTATTTTCAGGTTATGCTTACCCCTACCTTTTTAAAAAATCTATCCTTAGCTACAACTTTTACTAGCTCTGTTTCATCTTTGATTTTCTTTCCCAGGAACAGTGTCCCCATTGCCTTGCTAAGTCATAACTCATTATAGAAGTGAAGTTGACTAAGGGAAAAGAGAAAAGTTTCACTTAAACTCTGAGGGAAAAAGGCTCTAGAATCTATCTAGATATGGGAGTCGCTTGAAACTAGACTACTTTTTCTCATCCTTTTGCCTTGGACTACATGTCTTTTCTTCTGCCTCCCTCTCCCCTCTTCCCTTTCCCTCTTCCCTCCCCACCTCCTCCCTCCCCCGCCTCTTTACTCCTTAGTCTTTTTTTTTTTTATGGTTGATTACTTCCATTTATTTAGATTTTCTTTAATTTCTGTCAGCAGTATTTTGTAACTTTTAACACTAAAAAGTTTTTTTTTAATTTTATTTTTTATTTTTAAAAATTTACATCCAAATTAGGATATAGAGCAACCATGATTTCAGTAGATTCCTTAGTGCCCCTTACCCATTTAGCCCATTCCCCCCCCCCCAACAACCCCTTCAGTAACCCTCAGTTCTCCATATTTATGAGTCTCTTCTGTTTTGTCCTCCTCCCTGTTTTTATATTATTTTTATTTCCCTTCCCTTATGTTCATCTGTTTTATCTCTTAAAGTCCTCATATGAGTAAAGTCATATGATTTTTGTCTTTCTCTAATTTCACTTAGCATAATACCCTCCAGTTCCATCCACGTAGTTGCAAATGGCAAGATTTCATTCTTTTTGATTGCTGAGTAATACTCCATTGTGTGTGTGTGTGTGTGTGTGTGTGTGTGTGTGTGTGTGTGTGTATACACATATATACACACAACATTTTTTTTATCCATTAATCCATTGATGGACATTTGGGCTCTTTCCATACTTTGGCTGTTGTTGATAGTGCTGCTATAAACACGGGGGTGCATGTGTCCCTTCGAAACAGCACACCTGTATCCCGTGGATCAATGCCTAGTAGTGCAATTGCTGGGTTGTAGGGTAGTTCTATTTTTAGCTTTTTGAGGAACCTCCATACTGTTTCCCAGAGTGGCTGCACCAGCTTGCATTCCCATCCTCGTTAGTCTTTTAATAGATCTTGGATACTGAAGTTCTTTGTGAAGAAATAAATTGCAGTCCCCTTTCCTTCCTTTTTTTCTTTAAGACTAGGTTACTTCTGATTTCTGAAATGGTACCTTTAGGTGTAGTACAGATGGGATTTTGATCTCTCCCAGTTGGGTAGCATATCACATGTTTTTCTTCTGTCTTCTCCTCCCTTTTGATTTTGTACCTTTTCTAAGATGTTAGCTTGGAAGTTTAAGCCTTTCGCTCTGTTTTTGGCTAGATGTAATCTACTATAATGGTTGAGTATTTCTGAAGGAGAATGGTATGGTTGGCTTCTTTAGTAGCACTTCTTTTTTGTTAAGTACTATTTTCTTTAGTACCTATGTATGTAACTTGTCTTGCAAAGATTTGTAAATGTTTAAAAGGGGAGTGAATTCTTCAAGTGTCTATGGAAAAAAGAAAACTTGATACAAATATTCAGTGTTCATTATATGGCAGATTATATACATATGTTTTTAAATTTTTTTGTTCATTTAAACAATTTTTATGTTTATTTTTGAGAGTGAGAGAGACAGAACATGAGCAGGGGAGGGGCAGAGAGAGAGGGAGACAGAATCCAAAGCAGGCTCCAGGCTCTGAGCTGTCAGCACCGAACCCAATGTGGGGCTCAAACTTATGGACCATGAGATCATGACCTAAGCTGAAATTGGACGCTTAACTGACTAAGCCACTCAGGAGCCCCTGTTTAAAAAAATTTTTTTTAATGTTTATTTATTTTTGAGAGAGAGGTGGGGGAGGGGCAGAGAGAGAGAGAGAGAGAGAGAGAGAGACAGAGAGAGAGACAGAGGATCCAAAGCGTGCTCTGTGCTGACAACAGACTGCCTGGTGTAGGGCTCGAACCCCTTAGCCATGAGATCATGGCCTGAGGTGAAGTCGAGCGCTTAACCAGCTGAGCCACCCACGTGCCCCCAGATTATATTTTTAAAAAATGACTATCACAGTATCTCCCATCCCACTTGCTGCTTACAGTAGGACTTTGACACTTTCCCCATGAAAACTGGAATCTCTGGTTGCTCCTCTTAGATCTGGATAGGCTTGTGACTATAGCAGAAGTGACAGTCTTGTCATTTCAACTTTTTATTACATATACCAGTGAAATGTATTTGATTTCCTTTGCATGTTTTTCTTATATATTTTTTAAAATGTATTTATTTTTGGGGGGGAGAGGGAGAGAGAGAATCCCAAACAGGCTCCGTACTGCCAGCGCAGAGCCCAGTGTGGGACTTGATATCACAAACTGTGAGATCATGACCTGATCCAAAATCTAGAGTCAGACACTTAACTGACTGAGCCACCCAGGCACCCCTGTCTAATATTTTCTACCTAATCTTTCTCTTCAGCTTTGTTAACTTTCTTAATGTTTTTCTTCCCTTTCTCAATCTTGTCTTCTTTCCCTCTCTTGCATTGTTTCTTTGTCCAGGGAGCAGATAGATGGTAGGCATTTTGGTAAATATTTTTCCATAATCCTGGAAATCTCAAATTGAGGTCTAGTGACCCTTCTTCCTTCTCCTCTGTTATCAGAAAATTAAACAAAATGAGACGGGGTGGGTTTGTATGAGGGTTGATGATATATGGCTCTCTAGGCTTTCTTTTTCAAAATGTAAACTTTTTTCAGTGTGGAAAAAGTTGTGTCTATATGAGCACTGAACACTTAATAGAACTCTTAAATTTACTGTTTATTTATTTTTTTTAATGTTTATTTATTTTTGAGAGAGAGAGAGACAGAGCACAAGAGGAGATGGGAGGAGATAGCAGAGAGAGAGGGAGACAGAATCCGAAGCAGGCTCCAGGCTTGGAGCTGTCAGCACAGAGCCTGACGCGGGGCCCGAGCCCACAAAGGGAGATCACGACCCGAGCTCAAGTCGGACGCTCTACCGACTGAGCCACCCCTTAAATTTACTCTTTAAATAGCTTTCAGATTTGAATTCCCATTTAGCAAAGTTTACACCTTGTTATACTTCTTTCACACTCTCACCAGAATAAAACTCAAGTATTTGTTGGCAGATTTTAAGCTTTTAAAACCAAGTACGAAGACAAAAAACAAAACAAAACAAAACACCGAGGACAATACCTTGTCTTTGTATCCCCCATAGAACCCAGCACACTGTTGCCAATTATATATAAATTAGGTGAAATACACAGATCTGTTTACTTTTTATATTTCATGTATTATGGGCCACCCAGAATATACTTGGATTACTATGTAACTAAAAACTGCTAGACAATGAAATGCTTTTTCTGCTTGTTTGTATTTTAAAAACAAATTTAAAAATACCCTCTAGAGATGTCTTGGATTTCGTGAACTCTGAAGTAGTTCTTGTGTTTTATCTATGGGTTAGATATAATAAGCCCCATTCTGTAATCTGTTGCAAAGTAGTCATATTTTTAAAATGAGTACATATTGAATTCTTGGTCACTTTAGTTCAAGCAGCTTTTGTATGATTGATTAGGAGCTTTGGTAGATAAATAAAATAGAGCAAGAGAATGTATGCATGCTTTGAGTAAATATCATATTTAGCCCAGCCTGTAGCCAGTGAATACAGATTGACTTACCAGATTGAACCTTTCATCTATTAATATGAACTGACTCCTGACTTGCTTCTTTTATGTAATGTTGGTAGCAAAATTTTTTTTACAAAGGATGATTTTGTTTATAATTTTATGGAATGTTAATGACCTTTTATATTTTAGGGCATTGATGAATACTCCTAGTAATATGACTTACTTGGCTTTGAGTAAGACAGCACTCATGCTTTAATCTAACACAGTGGTTTTGATACATTCATTACAATGAATGACAATAGCCCTTCCCTTATGCTTGTCTGTCAAGAGCTAAAGAAGTTGTCGCCTTCTTGATATTTCCCTTCTTCCTCTTCTGTACTCTTTCTTCTTCCCCTTTGTTCCAATGTTAGACGGTAGCTGGGTCAGCTGGGATGGTAATATTGGTCTATGGTAAGGAGGAAAGAGGATAAGGGCAGAAAAATTTATTGTTGTTTGGCTTTGTACCTCCTTTTTCCAGTCTTCATTTTCATACCTTTTCCAGAGTTAGGAATAGAAAATGAACAAGGTACACCCTCATTACTGCTAGAAATCCCTTCCTCCCAGACTGTAATTTGTTGAGCATCCGTTACTTTCTTGTCTTTGTCAACTCCATATGTCTATATCCATTTTACAGAAGAGTAGGTACAGATATTAAGGAACTTGCCCATGTTCTCATAGCTAGTAAGTGACCTTGTTCAATTTAAACACACATATGTTTTCTTTCTGCCCTTAACCATTTGGCCAGAGGTTATCAAATGTGGCAGCTGGCTAGACATATCGAAACTGCATCTTGTTTAAAATTTTTAAAAAGTTAGTTGCCAGCGCTTTTAAAGGAGAGAGCTTTCACACAAACAACACACACACACACACACACACACACACACACACACACACACACACACATATATATCATATTCTTGGTTTCCTCATTGCTACGTTGCAGCAAATGCCTGGAACTTAGAAGCAGCTGCACCCTGTAGGTATGTGTTCTCTAGGGTTCCACATACCCCACCTGGCCAACTTCATCATTTGTATTGCCCTCCTCATTCATCCCTGTAGGTATTTCAGTTTTTGAGCTTTGCATCATCACTCTTTACTAATGCTTGAACTTTTATTCAAGAACAAAGGAGCCACTGAATATTTTTATTAATACAACTTTTCTTTCCAGTGTCAGTGTCAGATCTGAGAATAGTCAGATGTAGGGGAGATAGCTGATGTTTCTGGCCTTTTCAGTTGGAATTATGCATGTATTTTCATTTATTTAGATAATATCTATTAATAGTGTTGGTAAAGGATCAGAGGGAATGTGGTTTAGAAATAGTGGAGAGTACCGAAGAAACATGGGTTTCTTGTTAGCACCCATTACCCTGAAGATGTAGTTCTTCAGCAGGACACAGACTGCTTGGAGTGAATTCAGTGTTCTCCCCTTAGCTCACCAGAGTACTTTGTTGCCTTTGCCCTGCTCAGAAAACCAAATGATGGGAGAGGATGGGAAAATCTGGGATGGGAGAGTGTCCAGGAAGCCCAGATTGGCGACTAGCACCATTGTCTACATCTGAGGACTTTTCATTTTCCCATCCAGATGGGGAGGTTGATGGCCTTAAAGCACAAGGGGAATTCCAGAAGTTACTTATCTATTGTCCTTCTCATCATAGTTAACTCAAGTCCAGTTACATTAGTCCCAGTCAATTGATAAAACCTGTAAATCTTATCACAGAGTACTGCAGTTTTCTCTTAAAAACATTGTAAGTGGTGGTTAGGCTGTTTATGTTGATAAGTTGCTATATTAGGTTTATTACAGGTCAGATAGGTTTTTAGAATGTCATGCTATATGTGATGAAATGTAGGAAGAATTCACAATAGAGACCTTTATAGAAAGTGTATATGGAAGTAATCACTAGATGCTGCTGTTTTGCTGTAAGTTGTGTGTACTAGTGTAGTTTTAGAGCACTTGTTCTCTCTTTTTAGGTGTTCTTCCTATGTGCCCAGCTATGTCTTTTATATTTACTATATTGTCATTATTTATTCATGAGTCTGTCTCTTAGCCATGGATTCCTTGAAGGTTTGTGTTCTGCATTGCATAGCACAGTGTTTGGGCATATGATAAGAGTTCAGTAGCTTTAAAAAAAATTTTTTTTTTAATGTTTATTTATTTTTGAGAGAGAGAGAGTGTGAGTGGGAGACAGGCAGAGAACAAGGGAGACAAAGAATCCGAAGCAAGCCCTGAGCTGTCAGCACAGAACCTAATGCAGGGCTCGAACTCACGAACTGTGAGATCATGACCTGAGCCAAAGTGGGACCCTTAACCGACTAAGCCACCCAGGCGCCCCCAGGAGCTTTTAATATTATAATTTTTATGATTTGCATTTCAGAATGCTTTTACTGGAAGGATTGTTTCAGTGGTTAATATCATAATCTTTGTTTTATCTCTGTTCTAGTATCTGCCCTTTCTGTGTAATTGCTTTTACTTCTTTTGTGCTACAATCAGAAAGTGATTATCCAGTACTTTCTTTTTATTACCAGATCTTGATATTTGATTGTGAGTTGCTAATTCTTACCAAATTGTGTTAAATTTCCTTGAAAATCTGTTTTGATATGAGAAAATTTCTCCCTTATTCTTTGCCTTTGGTGTTCTCTTGTCTTCTCTTACACTTCCTGTTTGAGGAGGGATTACAGTTCTGTCCCTATAGCTTTCAAAAAGATTTTGGTTGGTTTCTTAACTTTCATGCCGAATGTTACAGATATACATTTGACCCTTGACCAGCTTGGTGGTTAGGGGCACTGACCCCGTGTGCAGTCGAAAATTCACATATAACTTTGATCCCTACTCCCCACGCCCAAATTTTTTTTAAAGTGGTATCTTTAGTCAGTGTGAGGCTTGAGCTCGTGACCCTGCGCTGAGGGTTGCATGCTCCACTGACTGAACCAGCCAGGTGTCCCTGATTCCCCCCAAATCTTAACTACTGTTGACTGGAAGCTTTACTGATTACACAAACAGTGAACACATATTTTGTATGTTATATATATAATGTACTGAATTCTTATAATAAAGTAAGCTAGCAAAAATGAAATATTATTAAGAAAATCACAGGGAGGGGCACCTGGGTGGTTCAGTCGGTTAAGCACTTTGGCTCGGGTCAGGATCTCACTGCTCATGCATGAGTTCGGGCCCCACGTTGGGCTCTGTGCTGACAGCCTGGAGCCTGCTTCAGATTCTGTGTCTCCCTCTCTTTCTCTGCCCCTTCCCTGCTCTCTCTCTCTGTCTCAAAAATAAAGATGAAAAAAAAAAAAGGCCTTAACCATTAAAAAAAAAGAAGAAAATCACAAGGAAGAGGAAGTACATTTATAGCACTATATTGTATTTATTGGTATTAAGTTTGTGTCATATGTTTACAAGATGAATTGTCTGTATCTACAACAATATTCTCTTTTTTGATGTAAAACATTGTAGATGTTATATGTATTCCTAACATTTAGGCATCAAAAATGATAATATGAAAAAGACATTCATATTTACAGGTTTAATGATTCATTCATTTATAGTGAAGAAGCATCAAGTATGATTGCTTTGTGGTAGCCTGGTGTTACTGATATGATTGCTTCACAGTAGCCTACCCTAATGAATTCCTTTTTTTTTCTCTTCAGTTTTTTTTTTTTTAATTTTTTTTTTTTCAACGTTTATTTATTTTTGGGACAGAGAGAGACAGAGCATGAACGGGGGAGGGGCAGAGAGAGAGGGAGACACAGAGTCGGAAACAGGCTCCAGGCTCCAGGCTCCGAGCCATCAGCCCAGAGCCTAACGCGGGGCTCGAACTCCCGGACCGCGAGATCGTGACCTGGCTGAAGTCGGACGCTTAACCGACTGCGCCACCCAGGCGCCCCTCTTCAGTTTTTAAAAAATATTTATTTATTTTTGAGAGAGAGAGCCATGAGCAGGAGAGGAGCAGAGAGAGAGGGAGACAGAGGATCCAAAATAGGCTCTGTGATGTGGACTTGAACTCGCAAACTGTGAGATCATGACCTGAGCTGAAGTCAGATGCTTAACTGACTGAGCCACTCAGGTACTCCTAAAGAATTAATTCTAATGAATGAATCATTATGAAATTTTTGTGGCATACAATATTGTAGTCCTATTCATAATACAGTATTGGAAGCATTGTCACATTAAAAAACAACAACAACCTTATGATAGTCTGATAATGAAGTTTCTCCAATTATGAGACACACTGTATGTAATATAGTTTTTTTTTTTTTTAATGTTTTTATTTATTTTTGAGACAGAGAGAGACAGAGCATGAAGGGGGGAGGGTCAGAGAGAGAGGGAGACACAGAATCGGAAGCAGGCTCCAGGCTCTGAGCCATCAGCCCAGAGCCCGACCGACGCGGGGCCCGAACTCACGGACCGCGAGATCGTGACCTGGCTGAAGTCGGACGCTCAACCGACTGCGCCACCCAGGCGCCCCTGTAATATAGTTTTTTGAAAGCAAAGTTATAAAACAGTAAGAAAACTTTATTAATACATTATTGATTTTATATTAAATGTCATCATAAAGATAGGCGATCTACTTCCACATGAGTTTTTTGCACAAGATGTTCTACATGGTGAATAGTTCGATGATTATGATGACACAGAAACATCTACAGTTCTTGCTGTACAGTTACTGATTTTCACATGAAGACACATATACAAGAGATAAGTTTAATTTTTTTTAAGTTTGTTTGTTTTGAGAGAGAGAGAGAGCGAGCACGAGCAGGGAGGGGCAGAGAGCGAGAGAGGGAGAGAGAGAGAATTCCAAGCAGGCTCTGCACTGTCAATGCAGAGCCTGACACAGGGCTTGAACTCACAAACATACTTAACCGACGGAGCCACCCGGGTGCCCCAAGATAAGTTTATTAACTATGACATATAATTGTTTAGTGTTCATTAAGTGGAACTGGATCGTCATAAAGATCTTCATCCTCATTTTCTTCATGTTGAATAGGCTGAGGAGGAGGAAGAGGAGGGCTTGTCTTGCTGTCTTGGGTGGCAGAGAT
Source organism: Leopardus geoffroyi (assembly GCF_018350155.1). Classification (NCBI taxonomy): domain Eukaryota; kingdom Metazoa; phylum Chordata; class Mammalia; order Carnivora; family Felidae; genus Leopardus; species Leopardus geoffroyi. The sequence goes on along the minus strand of NC_059330.1, from coordinate 25,137,978 downwards.
AGAAGAGGTGAAAGAAGTGAAAGGGGAGGCAGGAGAGGCAGGCACACTCGATGTAACTTTATGGAAATACATTATAATTTCCATCTGACTTTTTTGCCTTTTCATTTTTCTAAAAATGTCATACAGGAGACGTCAGCATGGTATGGTATCATAGAAGGGTCCTGGTCAAAAAAAGAAGTCAAAGCAGTCTTGACTAATTGAAATCCTTCTGCTGAATTGTCTAATGTCAATTTGTTTTCTGGCACTGCTTCTTTTACCTCTTCTTTCTCATCATCTGGCACTGGTTTGGAAACACTTACCTCCATCAATGTGTCTCCATCAAATTCTGCCTTCTGGTGTGGTGTCTCTTAGCTCTTGAAATTCTTTAAGATCCCTATCTTGAAACTCTTTATCTCCCACCTTTTTTGCCATATGTACAGACTCTTTCATGTTTTCCTTGATTGGCTCTGTTGTAAATCTTGTGAAGTCATGCATAACATTTAGACACAGTTTTCTCCAGCAGGAATTTATTGTTTCAGGCTTTGATAGCTTTCACTACTTTTTGTGTAACAATGATGACATCTTCAGTGGTGTAATCTTTCCAGACCCTCATGATGTCCTCTCTTATCGGGGATCTCTTCCATAGCATTGACAGAGTACTGTGTGTAATGAGCCTTAAAGGTCTTCATGACCTGACCCCCTGGATCTAGAGGCTGAATTAGAGATACTGTGTTTGGGGGCAAGTAGACTGTTTGACGCCTTTGATGGTAAAGTTATGGGGTTCTGAGTGCCCAAGGGCATTGTTCAATATCAGAAGAATTTTTTTTATTTGAAAAATGTGATTAGTCACTCATTCCTGTAAGCAAACCTGAGACTACCAAGTTCTAGTCTCAGATCACTGCTTCAAAAATTGAAATTTGTCATTGTTTTTCCATTCCTCAATTCCAGTGTCCACCCCCAGAATTTGTACCCCTTTTCCTTTGTAAGGGATTCCACACTTGAAGAGTCTTTTCTTTTTCTTTTTTTTTTTTTAAAGACTCTTAATAGGGGTAGAGACCACCTTCGTCCATAAGAGGGGAAACCCCAGTTTCCCAGACATTTTTGAAGTTGGACATGGCGTGAGGCTCCACCACTCTGGTGACCACATGCCAGATTCTGACTCAAGGCATGCTGACACAGAGGCTGAAAAACTGTGCAGAATGCATTTGGCACAGGTGGTATGAGTGGCACTAGTATTGTCGTGTTGCCAGGAGCAGCAGCAATAGCAGCCCTGACCACAGGGTCCATTGTCCAAAGTTTAATAAAGATGAGAATCAAAAGAATTTTATTTTATTAAAAATTGTTTTTAATGTTTAATTTTGAGGTCGGGGGTGGGACACAGAATCCGAAGCAGGCTTCAGGCTCTAAGCTGTCATCGTGGAGCCAGATGTGGGGCTCGAATTCACGAACCATAAGATCATGACCTGAGCTGAAGTTGAACGCTTAACTGGTTGAGCCACCCAGGTCTCCCCAAGAATTTTAAAAAGTAGATTTTACTGGCAAGGTACTTCCTGACTTCAGGGACAAAACAATGGTAGAACCAGTTTAGAAAAAGGATTCTTGTTGTCCGGAGACTTCTTGCTCTACAACCGAATGATGGCAGCTGATGTTTATCTTTTTCCTTTCAAGGCTCAGGTGTTAGCAACTTTATAGTTGCTGATCATGAACCTTACTGCATTTGCACAAAACAGTACAATTAGCCTATCTCTTCCCACCTTAAATCCTAGTGCTTGTTTCTCTTCCTTACTAATAAATGTTCTTTGTGACATTTTCTTCACAGGATAGGGCACTTTTGTCTGCATTAAAAACTTGTTCAGGCAGATATCCTTCTCAGTGATTTTCTAAACGGCATTTGAGAATTCATCTGCTGCCTCTTGCTCAACAGAAGCTGCTTCTCCTGTTATCTTTACATTTTTTAAGCCAAACGTCTTTCTAAAATTCTCAAACCGTCCTTTGCCGGCATTAAATTCTTCAGCTTGCTTTAGAACCTTCACTTTCGTTTTGCTGTAAGTTGTCATATAAGGACTTCAGTTTTTCTTGAATTGAAGAATCTTGAGTCTACAGGTATGCCTTTCTTGTTAGCAACCTGCACCCACATAAAAGCTGTATTTTCAATACAAGATCAAAAAGTATTTCACAAAAAGTTCAAGGTTTTCACTCCTGCTGGCACAGATGTGGTGATGGCTTCATGAATTTTCCTTTTCTTTTTTACAACAGTCCTTACACTGGATTCATTTATCTTGAAATCATGGGCAACTGCAGCTACAGACCTCAATCTGTGGTACATATCAAGCAATTCAGCTTTTTCAGACTTTTCTCTGAAAAGTCTGGGTGCACTTACAGCATCACTAGTGGCACTTTGTGTGGTTCTTGGTGTCATTCAAGGCTTATGGTTTTGCACTAAATGTGATGAAAAATACATGAGAACCATGAGAGATCACTTTTTACTGTGATACACAGTTTACTGGAGAGATGAACTGTTCATGTGGAAATGATTAGCATCACATAGAGTTTGAAGCAGACAATCTTAACACTTGAGCTCACTGCAATAGCAACAGGAGGTGGTTACGAAATTATTACAGTAGTACAGTATTACTACAGTTAGTTTTATGCAGTTATGATTTAATACTGCATCTTTACATTTGTTTACATTTCTCAGTTGGAATGGCACCATGTACAGACTGTGTGTGTAACTTTTGATAAATTTTAACTTTTTTTTAATAGATCTTGTATATCTTATGATAGTAAATGATAAAATAGACTAGTATCTACATATATTTCATGCATTCATGACATACCTTTTCAATTTTTTCAATATCTCTAGGCTCTTCAGCTCATCTGTGAGTTTTTTCAAATTACAAACCTCTAAAAAATTTTTCAATATATTTATTGAAAAAAGTCCATGTGTAAGTGGACCCATGCAGTTCAAACCTGTATTGTTCAAGGTTCAACTGTACTTTGAAATGCTTCTCCTCTTTTTTTCTAGGTTGTTAAGAAAAACCTAAAGTAAAATTAGTCCTTGAGATTTATTTTTTGAAAGTGAAATGCTTCTTAAAGCTATTCCCACTGTGGTTAGAGTCTTTGGTTTACTGTCCTGTCCTCCTTGTTTTTCTTTTTTTTTTTCTTGAGCCCTTCTTCTTCATTTTTGATCTGGTCTTATCCTCTAGGCCTCCTGTATAGCTGTCATCCTGGGGTGTCATATCATAATCAGCCCAGGGATTCCCTTTACTTCTGTCATGCTGGAGTCCTGTTTCCTAGGTCCCTTTTCTTTCTTTTGTTTATCCTCTCATTTTGTTGTAGAACATTCTCTTACAGTTGGCTGGGAAAGGGCTCAAGAGATTATTGTTACTTTCTCATTATTACATTTTTTGGTACCCATCCAACTACTAACTACTAAATCTAGATATAATAAAATGCACAAATTTTAAGTATTCAGCTTAATAAGTTTTGACAAATGTTTCTCTTGTGTAATTGCCACCCCAGTCAAATATATAAAACATTTCCATCACCTCAAAAGAGTTGCCTCCTACCTCTTTGCAGTCTGTTCCCTACAGTCCCACCCACATACCCTTTACTTCATCATTGGTCAGCTACTAGTTGTCTTTGTCATCATAGCTAGTTTTGCCTCTGTAAGATATTGATATAATGTAGTCATACAGTGTATGTTCTTTTGTGTCTGATTTCTTTTGCTCAGTATCATTTTTGAGATTCATTTATGTTGTTGCATTAATCAGTAGTTTCTTTATGTTTATGGCAGATTACCATTCCTTGTATGGATATACCACATTTATTTTTTCACCAGTTTATGGACAAAGGAGTTGTTTCTAGTATTTTGGCAAGTTTATTTATTTTTGTTTAACTTTTTCATTTTTTTGAATGTTTATTTTGAGAGAGAGAGGAGAGAGAGCAAGCACAAGCGGGACAGGCATGGAGAGAGAGAATCCCAAGTAGGCTCCATGCTGTCAGCACAGAGCCCAATGAGAGGCTCAGTCTCACAAACTGTGAGCCGAAAACCTGAGTCAGAAAACAAGTGTCAGACGCTTAACCTACTGAGACACCCAGGCACACTATTTCTTTATTTTTGAGAGACACAGAGAGAGACAGAGAGAGAGAGAGAGAGAGAGAGAGAGAATGAGAATGGGTTGAGGAGGGGCAAAGAGAGGAAGAGAGAATCCCAAGTTGTCAAACCCATGAGGTTTCTCTCGCTACTATGAACGTTTATTGAATGTTAATCTATGTGCCAGGGACTCTTCAGTCTTTATTTTTTGGGTCCTTTCTGTCTTACACAAGACTGTAGACCAGTCCCTTTCTCTTGTCCTTTGGAGACTATACTTTCTTGTTTTCCTTGTTTTAACTATTCCTATTCAGTATTTTCTCTTTGCAGATACTGTAAGCATTGATTTATGTGGTTTTGTCTCTGACTTATTGTGCTGCTTATTTGTGGTTTTTAAAATTTTTTTAAATTTTTTATTTTTTAAAATTTACATCCAGGGGCGCCTGGGTGGCGCAGTCGGTTAAGCGTCCGACTTCAGCCAGGTCACGATCTCGCGGTCCGTGAGTTCGAGCCCCGCGTCAGGCTCTGGGCTGATGGCTCAGAGCCTGGAGCCTGTTTCCGATTCTGTGTCTCCCTCTCTCTCTGCCCCTCCCCCGTTCATGCTCTGTCTCTCTCTGTCCCAAAAATAAATAAACGTTGAAAAAAAAAATTAAAAAAAAAAAATTTACATCCAAATTAGTTAGCATATAGTGAAACAATGATTTCATGAATAGATTCCTTAATGCCCCTTACCCATTTAGCCCATCTTCCCTCCCACAAACCCTCCAGTAACCCTCAGTTTGTTCTCCATATTTATGAGTCTCTTCTGTTTTGTCCCCCTCCTTGTTTTTATATTATTTTTATTTCCCTTCCCTTATGTTCATCTGTTTTGTCTCTTAAAGTCCTCATATGAGTGAAGTCATATGATTTTTGTCTTTCTCTGACTAATTTCACTTAGCATAATACCCTCTAGTTCCATCCACGTAGTTGCAAATGGCAAAATTTCATTCATTTTGATTGCCGAGTAATACTCCATTGTATATATATACCACATCTTTATTCATTCATCCATCAATGGACATTTGGGCTCTTTCCATGCTTTGGCTATTGTTGATAGTGCTGCTATAAACATGGGGGTGCATGTGTCCCTTTGAAACAGCACACCTGTATCCTGTGGATCAATGCCTAGTAGTGCAATTGCTGGGTCGTAGGGTAGTTCTATTTTTAGCCTTTTGAGGAACCTCCATACTGTTTTCTAGAGTGGCTGCACCAGCTTGTATTCCCACCAACAATGCAAAAGAGATCCTCTTTCTCTGCATCCTCACCAACATCTGTTGTTGCCTGAGTTGTTAATGTTAGCCATTCTGACAGGTGTGAGGTGGTATCTCACTGTGGTTTTCATTTGCATTTCCCTGATGATGAGTGATGTGGAGCAGTTTTTCATGTGTCGGTTGGCCATCTAGATGTCTTCCTTGGAGAATTGTCCATTCATGTCTTTTGCCCATTTCTTCACTGGATTATTTGTTTTTTGGGTGTCAAGTTTGATAAGTTCTTTATAGATTTTGGATACTAACTCTTTATCTGTTATGTCATTTGCAAATATCGTCTCCCATTCCATCGGTTGCCTTTTAGTTTTGCTGATTGTTTCCTTTGCTGTGCAGAAGCTTTTTATTTTGATGAGGTCCCAGTAGTTCATTTTTGCTTTTGTTTCCCTTGCCTCTGGAGACGTGTTGAGTAAGAAGTTGCTGCGGCCAAGATCAAGGAGGTTTTTGCCTGCTTTCTCCTCGAGGATTTTGATGGCTTCCTGTCTTACATTGAGGTCTTTCATCCATTTTCAGTTTCTTTTTGTGTATGGTATAAGAAAGTGGTCCAGGTTCATTCTTCTGCATGTTGCTGTCCAGTTTTCCCAGCACCACTTGCTGAAGAGACTGTCCTTATTCCATTGGATATTCTTTCCTGCTTTGTCAAAGATTAGTTGGCCATATGTTTGTGGGTCCATTTCTGGGTTCTCTATTCTGTTCCATTGATCTGAGTGCCTGTTCTTGTGCCAGTACCATACTGTCTTGATGGTTACAGCTTTGTAGTATAGCTTGAAGTCTGGGATTGTGATGCCTCCTGCTTTGGTTTTCTTTTTCAAGATTGCTTTGGCTATTTGGGGTCTTTTCTGGTTCCATACAAATTTTAGGATTATTTGTTCTAGCTCTGTGAAGAATGCTGGTGTTACTTTGATAGGGATCGCATTGAGTATGTAGATTGCTTTGGGTAGTATCGACATTTTAACAATATTCTTCCAATCTGTGAGCATGAAATATTTTTCCATTGTTTTGTGTCTTCTTCAGTTTCTTTCATAAGCTTTCTATAGTTTTCAGTGTATATTTTTCACCTCTTTGGTTAGATTTATTCCTAGGTATTTTATGGTTTTTTTTTTGTGCAACTGTAAGTGGGATCGATTCCTTGATTTCTCTTTCTGTCCCTTCATTGTTGGTGTATAGGAATGCAACCGATTTCTGTGCATTGATTTTGTATCCTGCAACTTTGCTGAATTCATGAATCAATTTTAGCAGTTTTTTGGTGGAATCTTTTGGGTTTTCCATATAGAGTATCATGTCATCTGAGAAGAGTGAAAGTTTGACCTCCTGGCTAATTTGGATGCCTTTTATTTCTTTGTGTTGTCTGATTGCAGAGGCTAAGACTTCCAATACTGTGTTGAATAACAGTGGCGATAGTGGACATCCCTGTCTTGTTCCTGACCTAAGGGAAAAGCTCTCAGTTTTGCCCCATTGAGGATGATATTAGTGTTGGGTCACTCGTATATGGCTTTTATGATCTCGAGGTATGCTCCTTCTATCCCTACTTTCTTGAGGGTTTTTATCAAGAAAGGATGCTGTATTTTGCCTAATGCTTTCTTTGCATCTTTTGGGAGGATCATATGGTTCTTGTCCTTTCTTTTATTGATGTGATGAACCACGTTAATTGTTTTGCAGATATTGAACCAGCCCTGCATCCCAGGTATAAATCCCACTTGGTCGTGGCGAATACTTTTTGTAATGTATTGTTGGATCTGGTTGGCTAATATCTTGTTGAGGATTTTTGCATCCATGTTCATCAGGGAAAGTGGTGTATAGTTCTCCTTTTTAGTGTGGTCTCTGGTTTTTGAATCAAGGTAATGCTGGCTTCATAGAAAGACTTTGGAAGTTTTCCTTCCATTTCTATTTTTTGGAAAAGTTTCAAGAGATTAGGTGTTAACTCTTCCTTAAATGTTTGGTAGAATTCCCCTGTAAAGCCATCTGGCCCTGGACTCTTGGTTTTTTTTGCAGATTTTTGATTACTAATTTGATTTCCTTACCAGTTATGGGTCTGTTCAAATTTTGTATTTCTTCTTGTTTCAGTTTTGGTAGTGTATATGTTTCTAGAAATTTGTCCATTTCTTCCAGATTACCCATTTTATTGGCATATAATTGCTCACAATATTCTCTTATTGTTTTTATTTCTGTTGTGTTGGTTGTGATCTCTCCTCTTTCATTCTTGATTTTATTTATTTGGGTCCTTTCTCTTTTTGATCAAACTGCCTAGTAGTTAATCAATTTTGTTAATTCTTTCAAAGAATGAGCTTTTGGTTTCTTTGATCTGTTCTGTTTTTTTTTTGGTTTCAATAGCATTAATTTCTGCTCTGATCTTTATTATTTCCAGCTTTATTATTTCTGCTGGTTTTGGGTTTTATTTGGTGTTCTTTTTCCAGCTCCTTAAGGCGTAAGGTTAGGTTGTGTATCTGAGATCTTTCTTCCTTCTTTAGGAAGGCCTGGATTGCTATATGCTTTCCTCTTATGACCGCCTTTGCTGCGTCCCAGAGGTTTTGGGTTGTGGTGTTATCATTTTCACTGACTTCCATATACTTTCGAATTTCCTCTTTAACTGCTTGGTTAGCCCATTCATTCTTTAGTAGAATGTTCTTTAGTCTCCAAGTATTTGTTACATTTCCAAATTTTTTCTTGTGGTTAATTTCGAGTTTCATAGCATTGTGGTCTGAAAATATGCACGGTATGATCTCGATCTTTTTGTACTTACTTAGGGCTGATTTGTGTCCCAGTATATGGTCTATTTTGGAGAATGTTCCATGTGGACTGGAGAAGAATGTATATTCTGCTGCTTTAGGATGAAATGTTCTGAATATATCTGTTAAGTCCATCTGGTCCAATATGTCATTCAAAACAATGTCATGTCATTGTTTCCTTATTGATTTTTTGATTAGATGATCTGTCCATTGCTGGAAATGGGGTGTTGAAGTCTACTATTATGGTGTTACTATCAATGAGTTTCTTTATGTTTGTGATTAATTGATTTATATATTTGGGTGCTTTCACATTTGGCACATAAATTTTTACAATTGTTAGGTCTTCTTGTTGGACAGATCCCTTGATTATGGTATAATGTCCTTCTGCATCTTGATACAGTCTTTATTTTAAAGTCTAGATTGTCTGATATAAGTATGGCTACTCCGGCTTTCTCTTGTTGACCATTAGCATGATAGATGGTTTTCCATCCCTTATTTTCAATCTGAAGGTGTCTTTAGGTCTAAAGTGGGTCTCTTGTAAACAGCATATAAATGGATCTTGTTTTCTTATCCATTCTGTTACCCTGTGTCTTTTGATTAGAGCATTGAGTACATTGATGTTTAGAGTGAGTACTGAAAGCCACGAATTTATTGCCATTATGATACTTGTAGAGTTGGAGTTTCTGGTGATGTTCTCTGGTCCTTTCTAATCTTTGTTGCTTTTGGTATTTATCTATCTATCTGTCTGTCTGTCTGTTTGTCTATCTATCTATATATCTTCTCTACCCTCAGAGAGTCCCCCTTAAAATTTCTTGCAGGGCTGATTTAGTGGTCACAGACTCCTTTAATTTTTGTGTGTCTGGGAAACTTTTTATTTCTCCTTCTATTTTGAATGACAGGCTTGCTAGATAAAGAATTCTTGGCCGCATATTTTTCTGATTTAGCACACTGCATATATCCTGCCACTCCTTTCTGGCCTGCCAAGTTTCTGTGGATAGGTCTGCTGCAAACCTGATCTGTCTTCCCTTGTATGGTAGGGACTTTTTTTCCCTTGCTGCTTTCATGATTCTCTCCTTGCCTGAGTATTTTGTGAATTTGACTATGATATGCCTTGATTTTCAGGTTTTGTTGAATCGAATGGGGGTCCTCTGTGCTTCCTTGATTTTGATGTCTGTGTCTTTCCCCAGGCTAGGAAAGTTTTCTGCTATGATTTGCTCACATAAACCTTCTACTCCTATTTGTCTCTCTTCCTCTTCTGGGACCCCTATGATTCTGATGTTGTTCCTTTTTAGTGAGTCACTGATTTCTCTAATTCTTAAATTGTGCTCTTTTGCCTTAATCTCCCTCTTTTTTTTCTGTTTCATTATTCTCTATAAGTTTGTCCTCTGTATCACTGATTCTCTGTTCTGCCTCATCCATCCTTGCCGCTGCTGCATCCATCCATGATTGCAGCTCAGTTATAGCATTTTTAATTTCATTCTGGTTATGTTTTACTTCTTTTTCCTGCAGAAAGGGATTCTAATCTATTTTTGACTCCAGCTAGTATTCTTATTATTGTGATTCTAAATTCTGGTTCAGACATCTTGCTTTTATCTGTGTTGGTTAAATGCCTGGCTGTCGTTTCTTTGTGCTCTTTCTTTTGGGGTGAATTCCTTCGTTTTGTCATTTTGAAGGGAGAAAAGGAATTAATGAGGTAGAAAAATTGAAATAAAGGAAATTAAAATTAAAAATTAAAAATACACACAGACACAAAAATCAAATAGATGATGCTAGATCCTAGGTGTGTTTTGGTCTGGGTGTTGAAAGTGGTTTGACAGATTAGAGAAAAAAAGGTGGGGGTGGGGGGAGAAAAAAAAAAAGAAATCATTTGAGAATTTGAAAAAATGAATACACTGAAGTAGACTAAAATGAGATGATGATGGTAAAATAGAATTTGAAAAAATATACACAAAAGTAAAGAATATAGTAGAAAGAAATTAAAGAACAATATTTTTAGTATTTTTCTTTAAATTTTTTCTTCAATTTTAATTTTTTTCTTTAATTTTCTTTAATTAATTTCTTTAATTTTCTTTATGATTTTAATTGCTACCTATATGCTGATGACTCTCCTCAAACCTCTCCTGAGTTTTACACTCATAATCGTAAAAACTCAATGAATTTTCCCAAGGTTCTTCACATGCTGTATATCCTTGCCAGAATTTACCATGTTTTCTTCCTCACTTACTTTTTTTCTTACATTCCCTTTCTGCATGGAAATGCCATCTTACAAGTTTCCCTGACTAGAATGCTGAGTAGTATTCTAGATAGCTTCTCACTCAGGCTTCAAGTTCTACTGACTTCCTTGTACACATTTCCCAGATTTAGCTTCTCCTTTTCTTGTATTAGCAGTCTACTTTTTGCTTCTTTACACTACTAGAAGAATAAACTGTCTGAATTGTATCTATGTCCTGTTTCTTATCTGCCAGGAGTTTGTATCTGAATTGAATGTGACCATATCCCTTCCTTATTATGACAGAGCAAAATTTTTATGCCTTGGTCAAATGACCGCCTGTGTAGGTCTATCATTTACTGCCCCTGCCTTGTTTATTTTGTTCTAGTAACATAGAATTCTCCATACATTCCATACATCATTGTACTTTGAAACAAACTATTATCTCTGCCTGACATGCCTTTGTTCCTTTGGCTTTGGTTAGCCTTTAAATTTTTATGTAATCATTCTCTCTGTCCAGTCTTCTTTTCCTCCAGCTTGGGCTAAAGCTACCATTTCTCTGCCTCCATTATGATCCTTGAACTGACTGTGTAATATTAAAGGGTATTTTTCTTGTCTTTGTAGACAGATATTGTTCTATTCAGTGAAAAAAGTCTGCAATGCCTAAAATAAAATAATGACTCTAATTTTTTTGACAGTGGGGGCCTAAAAATGTTAGGTTGTTAGGGTGCCTGGGTGGCTCAGTTGGTTAAGCATCCAAATCTTGATTTCTGCCCAGGTCATAATCTCACAGTTCATGAGATTTAGCCCCACATCGAGCTCTGTGCCGACAGGGTGGAGCCTGCTTGGGATTCTGTCTCTCTGTCTCTCTCTGTCCCTCCCCTGCTCTCTCTCTCTGAAAAATAAACATTTTTTTAACAAAAGGAAAGAAAATAAAATGTTAGTTTGTTAAAATAATTATTTATAGAAGATTACTTTCTTTATAAATGATGACAAAATTTAAGCTAAACTTGAGATCTGTCCTTCACATGGATAGATAAGTGCTGAAGAAGTACAGATAATATAATTTTTATCCCAAAGGAAATGAATGCATTGTTGCTGAAAACATATTAATTGCAGAATCTAATGCCATTTAGATTATCAGCTAATTTGAAATACTTGTTACCTCTTCCTTGCCCCTGCCTAAAATTTGTATGTTTACCATTCTGTTGGAAAGTAGTGGGTCAACAATTTTCCCATTTATTTTCTTCGTTAGATTGGAAAGTATTGGAATTATGACAAAATATCTTTGGCTTTGTCATACTTATCTGGAAAGAGAAATGATATTTTTATTAGGAATAATATTTTATAATATTTTATTAGGAATAATATTTTATTAGGAGTAATATTTATATTTTTTAGGGCCAGTTTTTATTTGGAATTTGGTTGGAAAAATGTAAAGATTTCTTTAATTTGATTTAAAAAAAATTGTATAGTTGACATACAATATTATATTAGTTTCAGGTATATAACATAGTGATTCAATGTTTATATACATAATGAAGGGTGCCTGGGTGGCTCAGTTGGTTAAGTGTCCCAACTTCAGCTCAGATCATGATCTCACGGTTCGTGGGTTCCAGCCCGTGTCGGGCCCTATGCTGACAGCTCAGAGCCTGGAGCCTGCTTCGCATTCCGTATCTCCCTCACTGCCCCTACTCTACTTGTGCTCTGTCTGTCTCTCTCAAAAATAAATAAACATTAAAAAAATTGAAAAAACTATATATATATACATAATGAAATGGTTGTCACCTGTCACCATACTAAGTTAATACACTATTATTGACTATATTCCCAATGCTGTACTTTACATCCCTGTAACTTATTTATTTTGTAACTGGGAGTTTGTACCTCTTTATCTCCTTCACCTATGTTGTCCATCACCTCATCCCTTCTTTCTTCTCAGGCTATCACCAGTTTTTTCTCTGTATTTATGAGTCTGTTTCTGTTTTTTTAGATTCCACATATAAGTGAAATCATACAGGATTTGTCTTTCCCTGTCAGACTTATTTCACTTAGGATAATACTGTCTGAGTCCATTCATGTTGTTGCCAGTGGCAGGATTTCATTTTTTTTTTATGGCTGAGTAATATTCCACATTATATATCTAGATATATCTATACTGTATCTTCTTTATCCATTTATCAGTTCGTGGACACTTAGGGTTGCTTCCATAATTTGGCTATTATAAATAATGCTGCAGTGAACATAGGGGCACATCTGTCTTTTCAAATTAGTGTTTTTGTTTTCTTTGGATAAATGCTCAGAAGGGGGGGTGGGGGCAAATACTCAGAAGCGGACTGCTGAATTGTATGTTATTTCTATTTTTAATTTTTTGAGGAACCTCTATACTGTTTTCCATTGTGGCTGCATCAGTTTACCTTCCCACCAACAATGCACAAGGATTCCCTTTTTTCCACATCCTTGCCAACACTTATTTTGAAAAAATGAAGATTTGAAAGACTTCTTTTTTCTTCTGGTTTTCTTTTTTCTTATCCTCTTCAATTTCTGGATTACAGTTACCGACGTAGAGCTGAAACGACTGAAAGATGCCTTCAAGAGGACCTGTGGACTCTCATATTATATGGGCCAACACTGCTTCATCAGGGAGGTGCTTGGGGATGGAGTGCCTCCAAAAGTTGCTGAGGTAATCTTTATATTCTAGGTTTTCCTTTGAGATAGTTACCCACCAGCCTGAGTTCCTGAGGACCCTTCTGGCCTTAACATGTATAATCTTCCTCACAGTTATTTTTCTTGCCAAGTAGGTAAACAGGTATTTTATTTTATTTTTACTTTATTTTATTTTATTTTATTTTATTTTATTTATTTTATTTTATATTTTATTTTTTTTATATTTCATTTCATTATTTCATTTTTTATTATTTAAATTCAAGTTAGGTAACATACAGTGTAGTCTTGGTTTTGGGAGTGGAACCCAATGATTCATGTCTTACATATGACACCCAGTACTCATTCCTAAAAGTGCCATCCTTAATGACCATCACTCCTTTAACCCATCCCCCGACGCACCTCCCCTCCAGCAACACTCAGTTCTCTGTATTTAGAGTCTCTCAAAGGTTTACCTCCCTTTATCTTAAAGCAAGTCTTATTTTAGGTGTCAGTATGATTGTGTTTTTAGAGGCCATAGGGGCGTAACACAGATCTGCAGTTGTACTTTTCTTTTTTTGAGTTTTAATAGCCACTGATTATAATCATGGGACCATTTGTATGACTGGCTTCTTATTCTTATAAACTTTGTTACTCTGACATAAATTTTATGTTGGGAATATGTTCTATAAATTTTGTGTTAAAGAAAACCTTTCCATTTTAGTAAAACCTAATTAAATTAATTGTATAAAATTAAGTGTTGGGGCACCTGGGTGGCTCAGTTGGTTGAGCGTCCAAATTCGGCTCAGGTCATTATCTCACAGTCTGTGGGTTCGAGCCCCGCGTTGGGCTCTGTGCTCAGAGCCTGGAGCCTGCTTCGGATTCTGTGTCTCTCTCTCCTTCTGCCCCTCCCACTTGTGCTTTGTCTTTCTCTCTCAAAAGTAAGTAAACATTAGGAAAAAAAAAATTAAAATTAAGTGTTATAAATGAAATGCTAGCTCACTGGAACCTGTAAAGGCTTATTTAATTTCTACCAAAAATTTTACGTAGAGTTAAAATGTGCTAAGTTGATATAAATATACTCTTTCTAAAAATAGTTAATTATTTTATGGCTATAGACACAGATATGCACTATGTTATTCTGAATATGAAATGACAATAAAACACTGAAACTGTTAATAAAACACTGAAAATTATAGGAATTTTAGGCTTGGTATATTATAAAGAACCATAATTCACCATTCTTAATTAATGACAGTTTCTGTTTCTAACCTGTGTTGTGTGCTTTTGAACCTGAGGTTTACATAATATAGGGTTTGCATTTTTAATTTTTATCTTTTTTTGGATCAGGATATATGTTGCATTAATTCTCTTAAATGTATTCTTGTGTAAAATTATGTATTCTGCCATTGTTTCAGAATTATGATAGAGTTAACTTTTTTCTTAATACTACTTATTGAGCTTTCTGTTTCAGCATGAGTATTAACCATTTTAACAATATTTAAATCTTTTGACTTATGAAATTAGGAAGTTTTTACATTTGGTTTTTAATTTTTTTCATGTTTTGTAGTTTTCATTGCAGAAATCAGATGTCTGTCAACTGAACAAAATGTTGTAAATCCATACAGTGAAATATTATTTGTTAATAAAAAGGAATGAAGTTTTCTGATATGTGCATGGATGAACCCGTAAAACATGCTAAGTCAGGGAAGCCAAACACAAAGACACAATTTTTTAAATTCCATTTGTATGAAATGGTGGGAATAGCCAACTCTATGGAAACAGAAAACAGATCAGTTAAAATTTTAGCTGATTTTTTTTCTTACTCTCTTTTAATAGCACCTGCATCTTCCTCCCATGCTCTGCTATTGGACAGGCAATTCATGCATCCTATGTTTTGGAGGAATCTGTCCTTCCTGGGATGTCAGGCTACTTGGTTGCCTCTGACAGGCTCAAGAAATGTTGTATGATAGTTTATCTGGCTTTTCCTGTTTTTTAGGTTAGGAGTAACTCTCTTTCAGACTTTGTACATATAAGGTGGAAGTGGAACTCCTTGCAACATCATTTTTATGTGAATATTCCATAAATTTCATTCCACCCAAAACTATTTCAGGGATCTTGCCTCTGTCCTTTGGACTGTGTTGAGAGTCATCACTGGCTAGAATAATTAAGGTAGTTATTTTACAAGAATGATCTTAATTTTAAATTGTAAACAATTTGTAAACAATGATAGTTTCAGGTTTCAGTTTCATTGTAGTTAATGCCTTTTGGTGTAAACTCTAGCACTGTATTAAACACATATAAATTCTATAAATGCTTTTAGTGATGATGTTAGCTTTTTTTGCCCTAATTTACTGACATAGGCTTATTTTAAGTGAGGACAGGTACTATTAGCATGTGTATATTGATTAGTATGTATAGTATATTGTGTATGTTGTAAAGTATGATAAGGAACTAAGTACTTTATCTTTAATTAGTCTCTGGTATTTTCTCAGAAAATGAAGTCTTTATAATAGTTTCTCACACTGTAATCTCAAAAGGATGAGTGAACCCCAAAAAGCTCAGAAAGAACTTAAAAAAGCTGAGTTCTGGAATAGTTTTAACATTTATATAAAATGAGCTTGTGTTTTATTTTAGCCATCTCTCTGAGATAGGTGTGTTAGTAGATAGATTTCATCAGCTTTTGTGTGTTTGGGAAAGGGAGAGAATTTATTAGTATAATTCATATTTGCAGAGTAATTTATTGAAGGAGAAATGGCACATTTTAAATAAAATGGATGTGAATTTCCCATTCAAAATTCAAGTTTTGAAGCTTGGATTTAGTCTTAGTAGGTAGACTCAGAATGGAGGATCTGTATTCTACAGCTGCAGAGAAATAAGTTAAATGATAGGATTTATAAATGAAGTGATGTCCTTCGTGAGATCTTTCTTACAATCCTATGGAGAAGTTTGGCCTTAAATTTGGGTGAAGAGGGTACTCTTGGTGAGGTTCTGAAGTTAATGTTTTGAGGCACAACAGCATTATTTTAATGTCAGTATCTCTATAAGAAAAGCCCCAGGAACCATTTAAGCTGCTAATTGTGGGTGGGGAGAGAAGTTCATTTCCTAGTTAATCAGTGTTTTTCTTTAAAGGAAATGTAATAACATATTTTTTAAGAGCAAGGGGAGGTTTTTTTTTTTTCTCTTTCTTTTTAATTTTTTTTTTGAGAGAGAGTGAGCTTGTGTGTACGACAAGGGAGAGGCAGAGGGAGAGGGAGAGACTGTTAAACAGGCTCCACACCTAGGGTAGAGCCGGGAGCATGCAATACAGCTTGATCTCATGACCCTGAGATCATGACCTAAGCTGAAATCAAGAGTCAATCAAGAGTCAAAGCTTAACTGATTAAGCCACCTAGGCACCCCAAGGGGAGATATTTTTAGAATCTTAGTGCAAAAGGACGTTAAACTTAAAAAGACAATAACTTTAGTCCTTAATATGTTAATTAAGGAGCCAAGGTAAGTTTCTAAATTATTTTCTAGAAGAGAGAAGCTGTATATTTTTAGAGCAAAAGAGATTTATTTAGAACTGAATTCCCATTTTTTTTTTACCTTCTCTGAAGACTTGCTATGATAAATTTCAAGACATTTTGGATTAAGAGTAAGAACTCATGACAGTTTACAGTTTTTAGAATTTAAGCTTTGATTTCATTAGTCTCTTGTTTCTAGGATAGATTAGTTTAATTAAATATTTTGATGCAATTCTGACCTTGCTAATAGTAGTAACCACATATTATTTGAATAGAATATTGAATGAATAAAATTTGAGGGGATTGAGAAAACAAAGTAAAAATGAAGTACATGGTAAGTAAATGAAAGATGTATAATACTTGAATTTGGCCTTTTTGGAAGCAAAGTCACTAGTTCTTAATAAACCAGTGCTTATATTTTCTTTAGGAAATCACCCATCCCCCAACTCCTATTCTCCCAAAGAAATTCTAATAACAAAATATTTCCATGTAGTATTAATTTGTAATCATTTCCTATTGTTTTCACATTCACTTAAAAGTAGTTCTCACCATTTTAATGAATTTAAAGAGTTTCCAGTTAAAAGAAATCATTAATGAGTAGCTCGTTAATGAGTACCTACTCATTAATGATTTCTTTTAACTGGAAACTCTTACATTTCTATTTTAGGATTGATTTCAACTCTGGATGACTGGATAGTATAGTAATACCATTCCACCTTTCTCCTTATAGCTCCCTTCGACAGTTTTAGCCTACATTGTTTTACTCTGATTCCTTATAGGTATTAAAGCCTGCCTCTATCTACTATGTAGCACAACATTTTATGAAATAATGGCTTGTTCGCTAATTATTCACTTAAATCTTGTCTCTCAACTAAGTTATGATTCTTGATGGGCAGACTTTATGGCTTTTAAAAAATACATCCCAGAGTGCTGTGCATAGTGTAAACTTAATGAGTATTTGATTTGTTAATGATTTTTAAAAAATATTTATGTTATTCTGCAAAATCTTATTACAACAATGACTAGGAAACCAGTATTTGTGAAGTCAGCTTTGCTAACTTTTGCAGTCTTTGAACATTTAACCTTTTCCAGATTAGAGGAAAATACACATTTTAAGTGAAAGCAATCTTAGAGCCTGGTGTATTTTCAGACACAGTGGTCAACATGTGAAAACAGTTGATCAGTAGGATATTTTTCCATTAGAGGTGGTAAGTTCATACTGAAGTATTCATTTGGGACTAGGGACATGTATTTACTAGATAGTCTAGGTTTAGGGGGACTGACCACAGAATTATGATTAGTGTTTTCTTGTTTTGATATTAGTTGATCTGTATTTTTATTATATCCCTTTATGTTGGATTTTCTTAAATGATGAAAACAACTTCCTTGACAACTCAAAGTTATTGTCAGCATTTGATGCTACTCATCATTGACTGTTGTAATATACTGAAATAACTAATGTATTTATATCCACCAGAGAAGAATAGCTAATGTTTTCATTTGTTATGGTAAATTCTGATCTTGACATTATAGCTGACAGGAGAACACTAAGCAGGATTCTGGTTTTAAAATCTTTCTCTGTAGCTAGAATCTGTAAAACGTTTACTAGAGTTTAATTGCATCACTTTTTGTTCACAGTGTAATTAATGCTGGTTCTTAAATTTCATTGTTTTTCAAGATTTCAATATTTCTGGACAGAAAAGATTCCAAGGATTCTGTTAGATGAAAATATTGACAGAATATTTCACTCTCTTGTAAACATACATATGGACTTTAAAAAAATGTGCATTATTGTTTTTTTGGTTCTTAACTGCCAAATTTTATCTAGAGTGATTTTTTAAAAAATGTTTATTTATTTTTGAGAGAGACAGAGAGACAGAGAGACAGAGACAGATAGGCAGACAGCTGGGGAGGGGCAGAGAGAGAGGGAGACAGAATCCCAAGCAGGCTTCTTGTTGTCAGCATGGGACTCGAACTCATCAACCACGAGGTCATGACCTGAGCCAAAATCAAGAGTCAGACGCTTAACCTACTGAACCACCCAGACACCCCTATCCTAGAGTGGTTTTTAAACAGCTTCATAAACTTTTGAAAAACAGAGGTTAAAGTAGAGGAGCTGATATGTCATTGAGCATAATGGAACTAGTGAACTTCTTATCTAAAATATTACATCAAGTACATTACACAAATTATGAATTTCTAAGTGTATTACAGCTGTCATTGAAATTATTTATACTGATACTGAAAAATACTCTTAGAGAAATTAACTTATGCATAATCATTTACTTGAATCAGTTTATTAACTGAGCTACTGACATGACTGGTGTAGGAGATGACAAAAATAATTAATATCCTGTTTAAGTCGGTCTTGATCAACACATCTCTCCAATAGCATGTTCCTTAATTGGTATTATAGGGTAAAGTAAGGTAGATTTAATTTATAACCATGTTCAAAACTGCTACAATTTAGCTGGTGAGATTTAGCTAAGTTTGACTATAGAAACATAAAATTCATATAAAAATTCTAAATGATAGGGAAAGCAACTAATATTGCTAAACTTGGGTGAATGTAGAGGGCAGACATCTGAATTCTTACCTTTTCCCCTTTCTCCCCATGCCCATAGGTGGAATAAACATAACTTTCTTTTATTGAGTACCTACCTAATAAATTTCTGTTTGTCGCAGAAATGGAACTATTTTGTTTGCCTTGCGTATGGTAGTTACTATCTTTTGAGTCTGTCATCTTTGACTAGTGTGAGTTATTACATTCAGTATTTAGATTAAAATGTAGGGAAAAGAGTTATAAATACAGTTGGACTTTCATATTCATTTTTGTCATTAAGTGATAAATGTGAGAATCCTTTCTTAATGTACTTTTAAATGTAATACCTAGGGGCGCCTGGGTGGCGCAGTCGGTTAAGCGTCTGACTTCAGCCAGGTCACGATCTTGCGGTCCGTGAGTTCGAGCCCTGCGTCAGGCTCTGGGCTGATGGCTCAGAGCCTGGAACCTGTTTCCGATTCTGTGTCTCCCTCTCTCTCTGCCCCTCCCCCGTTCGTGCTCTGTCTCTCTCTGTCTCAAAAATAAATAAAGGTTGAAAAAAAAATTAAAAAAAAAAATAAATGTAATACCTTGATACTTTTTCTGAGTAGCTGCTTGAGAATATGAAGAGGAAAAAATTTGTGTTTTGAGTCATTTATACTTAGAGCTTTAGGATACATGTTTTCCTATCCTCTTCTTAAAGTTATAAGAAAATCCTGCAGCACCTTTCTAAGAATCTGAGATATTACCCAAATAATATGCTATTATGAAAAATGACAGACTTTAAAAAATTGTTAGCTTTGTAATGGTTAACATTGCAGATTATATACATTATAATTTAAAATAAAAATTTATAAGCAGTGCACATGTATAAGCAATATAACTACATATATTGTAGCTTCAAATATTATGTAAAATATAATAAAAGTTAGGATTTTTGGATTAATTTTGTAGTTAAGGGACATTTCAGCCAATTTTAGGATTTTCAAGGATATATTCTCAGAAATAAATGGTATAAGAAACAGTGTATCCTCCTATGTGTATGCAAACTAGTATAGGAGGGCAAATTATTGAAAAATGTTTTTATATTTAGCTAGAAAGGAAGTCTTTACTACAGTCCATCCTTTTTTTTATAGTATTTTTCTTTAGTAGGAATCTTTCATTTATACACATTAGATATTTACACACTAGATATTTACTGTAAAACGCCTGTGATTTTTTGTGAATGCATAAAAGTTCTTTGAACTTTGGACAGCATGTAATAAATGGGTTACAGTACATACAGTAAAAATTATTGCTTTATTTTCTTCCCATATTAACTTTTCTCAATAATACACATTTAAAAATTATTCTATGGGAGGGGCACCTGGGTGGCTCAGTCACTTGAGCATCTGACTCTTGATTTCGGCTCAGGTCATGATCCCAAGCTCATGGGATTAAGCCCCATGTTGGGCTCCAAGCTGAGCATGGAGCCTGCTGTGGATTCTCCCTCTCACTCTCTCTGTGTCTCTGTCTCTGTCTCTCCCCCGCTACTCCCCCATCCCTGGGTTGTGTGTGATCTCTCTCTCTCTTAAAAAGAGGGGGGGTGTGCTTGGAACATTCGACTTTGGCTCAGGTCATGATTTCATGGTTCGTGTCAAGCTCTGTGCTGACAGCTCAGAGCCTGGAGCCTGCTTCAGATTCTCTCATCTCTCACTCTCTTTGTTCCTCTCCTACTTGCACTTTGTCTCTCTCTCAAAAAATAAACATTAAAAAATTAAAAAAAAAATTAATCCACGGGATTAAGTTATTTATTTAGTAATCTCTATACCCAGTGTGCGGCTTGAATTTATCAACGCTGAGATCAAGAGTCTCATACTCCAACTGAGCCAGACAGGTGCCTTTTTTTTTTGTTTGTTTTACATTTTTTTCATTTCCGTGGAGTAAGTTTTAAAGAAATGTAGTCCTGTATTTTTAGCTGCTAAAGTTAGATCATTGAAGTTTTTAATTCTTATTTTTTTTCCAGAGGTGATTAATAAAATATATTTCTTCATTGTGCAGTTTTTCTGTGATATTCTTCCTTTTAAAATAAGCGGGGGTGCCTGGGTGGTTTCGTCAGTTAAGCATCTGACTCTTGATCTCGGCTCAGGTCATGAGCTCACAGTTCCTGAGATTGAGCCCCTTGTTGGGTTCTGCTGTGACAGCGTGGAGCCTGCTTGGGATTCTTTCTCTTCCTCTCTCTCTGCCCCTCCTTTCCTCCCCTCACCCCAAATAAATAAGTAGACTTAAAAAAACACAGAAGCATATTAAAAATATCTGTTCTAGACATCATAAATATAGTAAGATGTTTTCACAATGAGGATTTTCTTTTTACTACTTCGTAAAATTATATTTGATGACTCGGCATTAAAATGGAAGATCTATTGATACATGCAAAAACATGAATGAATCTCAAAATCATTGTGTTAAGTGAAAGAACCCAAATAAAAATAGAACACATGCTTATTATTTCATTCATATAAAATTCTAGAAATTGCAAAGTTATCCTGAAAGGAAGCTTACTGGGTGTTGTTGGTACAGGGGGAAGAAGAGGGAGAGATAGATTATATGCAGACATTAGGACACTTTTGAGTGATAAAAATGTTATCTTCTCAGTGTGGTGATGATTTCAGTGGTATGACATGGCATCACAAAACTGGTTAGTTTGTATACTTTAAATATGTGCAGTTTGAAAACTGGGACTAGGGCTGCCTTGGTGGCTCAGTCAGTTAAGTGTCCGACTTTGGCTCAGGTCATGATCTTGCGGTCCATGAGTTCGAGCCCTTCAGTGTTGACAGCTCAGAGCCTGGAGCTTGCTTTGGATTCTGTGTCTCCCTCTTTCTCTGCCCCTCCCCGCTCATGCTCTAGCTCTCTCAAAAATAAATAAACATTTAAAAAAATAAAAAAATAAAATGGAACTAATAAAAAATATGTACAGTTTATTATACTTCAGTTATCCCTCAAAAACTTTGTAAAATATTTAATTGGATGTACATTTTGTGTTTTTCAGGAAGAACGTTTATACTACTTGGAAAAGTGAGCCTGAAATATAAAAATTGACTATTGATAAAATGTATCATTTCCTTTTCAGTCTTTGTTAAATATTTGGGCTTTAGTTCTAACTTTATTAATTTACTTCAGGGTCTTTTCCTAGTCATTTAAGTTCTGAGGCAAAAGAACCTCCATACTTTTGATCAGAATTGTTGTCAGAATTAGGTATATGACCAGCTTGATTGTAATTAGAGAAGTTAGAAGTGCCATTAAATTTATGATGTTTTTTGGGGCGCCTGGGTGGCGCGGTCGGTTAAGCGTCCGACTTCAGCCAGGTCACGATCTCGCGGTCCGTGAGTTCGAGCCCCGCGTCGGGCTCTGGGCTGATGGCTCAGAGCCTGGAGCCTGTTTCCGATTCTGTGTCTCCCTCTCTCTCTGCCCCTCCCCCGTTCATGCTCTGTCTCTCTCTGTCCCAAAAATAAATAAATGTTGAAAAAAAAATTAAAATTTATGATGTTTTAGTGGCCTTTGAAATCAGTCTGGAATGGAGGGGAAAGGATGTAGGCTAGGTTAGGCTGGGAAAGTTGGGGCAGTGAAAAGGAAGGAATTCTCAATGATAAATTTGGAATTCTGCCTTTTCTCTCCTGATCTGAAGGTATGGATTAAATTGCACTTTGAGAAACTTGAAGTTAAAGCAAGGAAATTCCAGAATGAGATCATTAAAAATAGAAGATCCAGGATAATCAGTTTCCAAGAAAAGTATGCATAATAAAGTAGGACAAGGAGCCAGTTGTGAGGGCAAGGATCCAGTTTTAGGATTATGGATTAAGGTGTGAAAACAGCAAAGAAAAAAAGCTAGCTAGGGATTCTCCACGGGCAGAATTCAGAACACTGACTGATTCCAAGGAGAGCAGTTTTGACTTCAAACCTAGTGGTTGAACCTGAACCTGTAATAGGCTTCTTCAAAGCACCTGTGGGTATAAGGAGACTTCAGCTTTTTCATTGAGGTGGGAATAGATCAACTATGAAAAGAGACAAATATTTGCTTTAAGGATGTTAGTGAATGGAAGGGGAGTTACAACCCAGAACTTCAAAGAAATTAATTATTTTAAACCACTGCCGAGCTAATTGAGAAGGTATACAAATAATTTACTTCACTGATGTCTGGTGACACTGTGGTTTTATGCTGTATGACTTGTAATTGTGTCAAGTCACACACAATTAAGTCTTAAGACTTAATTAGACAATTAAGAAGACTTAAGACAAAGTATCTTTAGAGACGAGAAAAGAGGTAGAGACCAAATCTCAGGACTTGCTGTTGGGTGTGGTGGCAACAGGAAGTTACCTAAGACAAACAGAGCTGGTAATCTGGTTTGTCCAGTTAATTCTAGGATTAGTTTATTGGTCAGACAGGCAGTCTGTCAGATATAAATAGGTAATGTACAGGCCGCCTGGGTGGCTCAGTCAGTTGAGTGTCCAACTTTGGCTCAGGTCATGATCTCACAGCTGGTGGGTTCGAGCCTCATGTTGGGCTGTGTGCTGACAGCTCAGAGCCTGGAGCTGCTTTGGATTCTGTCGTCCCCGCTCCCTGCCCCTCCCCCATTTGCACTCTTATCTCAAAAATAAATAATAAAACATTAAAAAAATTTTTAAAAATAGGTAATATACAGAGGTATCCTGGATACTTTGTTTAGGCAAGGCTCCTTTTCTTTTGGCTTGAGGAAGGGAGGGAAGTAATATGGAGTACTCTATTCTCTGAATTTAAGAAGAGTATTAGAACTTATTTTTGGACTCTTGTGTTACGCAAACATTTTATGATATGGACTCGTGCTTAACATCTAATAGTCAATGGTTCTGCAGGATAGATACCTGACACAGGCCTATGAAGCTCTACGATAATTCTTATGTGAAAAAAAAAATATGGATTGTAGGGCAGATATAATAAAACAATATTTAAGAATATGGAGCAAATAGCATTATTTCATTTTTTCTAAAAATAGTATTTAACATTTTTCCTTTAACAAATTTAACAATTTGTTCTTTAACAATAAAGTAATTTGAGAGGGTAATAATCTATATAAATAAAATTTGGTAAGTCTTTCTGGGGAAATGGGACTTAAATTATAGATTATTCTGTCCTATGCGCATGAATTTTCCTTTAGTGATCCTCTGGTGGAACCTCAAAGAGATAGACATCAGGGTGGCTCAGCTGGTTAAACATCTGACTTCAGCTCAGGTCATGATCTCACGGTTCATGAGTTCCTGCCCCACATCGGGCTCTGTGCTGACAGTTTAGATAGAGCCTGGAGCCTTTTTCAGATTCTGTTGTCTCCCTCTCTCTCTGTCTCTCCCCTGCTAGTACTCTGTCTCTGTCTCTCTCTTAAAAATAAATAAAACCTTGGGGCGCCTGGGTGGCGCAGTCGGTTAAGCGTCCGACTTCAGCCAGGTCATGATCTCGCGGTCCTTGAGTTCGAGCCCCGCGTCAGGCTCTGGGCTGATGGCTCAGAGCCTGGAACCTGTTTCCGATTCTGTGTCTCCCTCTCTCTCTGCCCCTCCCCCGTTCATGCTCTATCTCTCTCTGTCCCAAAAATAAATAAACGTTGAAAAAAAAAAAATTAAAAAAAAATAAATAAATAAAACCTTGGGAATGCAAGCTGGTGCAGCCACTCTGAAAAACAGTATGGAGGTTCCTCAAAAAACTAAAAATAGAACTACCCTATGATCCAACAATTGCACTACTAGGCATTTATCCACGGGATACAGATGTGCTGTTGCGAAGGGACACGTGCACCCCCATGTTTATAGCAGCACTATCAACAATAGCCAAAGTATGGAAAGAGCCCAAATGTCCATTGATGGATGAATGGATAAATAAAATGTGGTGTATATATATATATACACATACATACATACAATGGAGTATTACTCAGCAATCAAAAAGAATGAAATCTTGCCATTTGCAACTACGTGGATGGACCTGGAGGGTATTATGCTAAGTGAAATTAGTCAGAGAAAGACAAAAATCATATGACTTCACTCATATGAGGACTTTAAGAGACAAAACAGATGAACATAAGGGAAGGGAAACAAAAATAATATAAAAACAGGGAGGGGGACAAAACAGAAGACACTCATAAATATGGAGAACAAACTGAGGATTACTGGAGGGGTTGTGGGTTGGGGGGAGGTGGGCTAAATGGGTAAGGGGCATTAAGGAATCTACTCCTGAAATCATTGTTGCACTAAATGCTAGCTAATTTGGATGTAAATCTAAAAAAATAAAAAATTAAGTTAAAATAAATAAAGATTTTTTAAAAAATTAAAAAAAATTAATGTGCAAAAACAACCAACTGATAAAAACAAAAACAAACAAAAATAAAACCTTAAAAAGAAAAGGCATTTTACAGCATTTCTCATACTGAGGTCGAAGAATTCCATGTGACCAAAAACATTAAGTCTCAGTAGAATGAGAAAATAAACCTTGTTTCCAATAAGGGCCCCCAAATCAAATTATAAGAGCAGATGATCTGAAATGCAAGTTTTGATTTATGATTGATCACTAATATCATGGAAAAAATTGAGGTTCTATTACTGAGGAGGAAAGAAAAAACGGATATTGTGTAGACAGCTAACAGTTTCTGCCACAAGCTATATCATATAAGCTGTATTATCATCCAGGGTGAGTAGAAACAGGAATTTATTTAAATAGATTGGACAGTCCTGTGGAGGCTAGTTATTCCTATATAGATGAAAATTTTATTTAATAAAATGGCCTTTTGAAAAATATATGCAATGAATGTTTTAGTTATATTATTTAAATTGAATTATAGTGCTCTTATTTTCAATTGCTCTGTATTTCATGTTTTATAATCCTGTGACCTATTATTTATGAATTGATTTAAAAGAAATAGGTAATGTATGCTTGTGGCTCACTATTTAAAACTTACAGAAGTATTAGTGAAAAGTAAACCTCCATTTTATTCCCATTACCTAGAGTCCTTCTCCAGTAGCAGCCAGTTAACCTGCTTTGCAAATCAAGTTTTTCAATTATTTTTTTTTATCATAGTGATATATTGCACATGGTCAAAGCAGAATCAGAAAGAGCTAGTTAAAAACCAAGAGTCCCCCCACCTACCTCAATCTTGAGGCAACCATTTTCTAGAAATAGCTTCTGGTTTATATACCTGTCTCCTAACTAGTAGTCTTTACTGCTGTTTCTTAGTTGATTTTAGATTTTACTCTTTGCTTTCCAATTGCAGGAAATATTTAGCTTTCTTATACACTCCCCTCCACATCTTCTCAGTGCAGTATATCACAGTTTTTGGATAAATCAGTATTTGTTTTTTATACTATTATGATTATATATATATATATTTAAGATTTTTTTGAACGTTTATTCATTTTTGAGAGACAGAGGCAGAGCATGAGTGGGGGAGGGGCAGAGAGAGAGGGAGACACAGAATCTGAAGCAGGATCCAGGCTCTGAGCTGTCAGCACAGAGGGAGCTTGAACTCACGAACCATGAGATCATGACATGAGCTGAAGTTCAATGCTTAACCAACTGAGCCACCCAGGCGCCCCTACAGTATTATGATATATAAATATTTTTTGCAACATGGTATGTTATGATTTAGTTTTCTTTATTTTTTTATTTTTTATTTTCCTGGAGTTAACAATTAAGCTTATTTTTTCATTTGCTTAGTTTTCATATCTGTGGCTAAACCATCCCATAACATTCCACCAGTTTTTTAGTATAATTTTTTGTGAGACAAAAGTTAATTTTTTATACTGGTCTTCCAAATGTACTTTAGCTTAAGTATTTTAGTTGTGATACATACATATGTACTTTGTATATATTTATCTTTCTATTTATCTATCTATATCAGGCTGTCTTTCTATCCTCTAATATTCCATGGACTTTTATGCTTTTTGGCCTTCCGTGTCCCAACTGTGCATAAAATAACTGATGCAAAATTTAATTAGTGAGTTTTATTTGCCATTGAAGTAATGTGGGACATCAAGATAAAATATAGGTGGTGAATTGAGGATGAATTTTAATCACATCATTTGCATGTTGTTAAATTACCATTAATAATAACAGTGGGAAAATACTAGATATAAAATCCCATCTGTAGGGCACCTGGGTGGCTCATTCGGTTAAGCATCTGACTCTTGATTTCGGCTCAGGCCATCATCTCACAGTTGTGGGATCCAGCGCTGCACTGTCAGCATGGAGCCTGCGTGGAATTCTTTCTCTCCCTCTCTCGCTCTCTCTTCCCCTGCTCTTGTACAGTGCTTTCTCAAAATAAATAAAATTTAAAAATAAATGTAAAATTCCACCTGTATGAAGCACTTGACCTCAGAGGAAAGGAAAATTAGGCTTAAGAATTAGGTATTTTTTTGGGGCGCCTGGGTGGCTCAGTTGGTTAAGCGGCCAACTTCGACTCAGGTCATGATCTCGTCCGTGAGTTCGAGCCCCGTGCCAGGTTCTGTGCTGACAGCTCGGAGCCTGGAGCCTGTTTCAGATTCTGTGTCTCCCTCTCTCTGACCCTCCCCCGTTCATGCTCTGTGTCTCTCTGTCTCAAAACTAAATAAACGTTAAAAAAAAAAAAAAAAAAGAATTAGGTTTTTTTCTTGTCTAATGTGAAGGAAGCTGAGATACTCTTCAAAATCAAGTTAGTAGCATCTCTAAAAATGTGTTTTCATTTTTTACGGATTCTGGGTAGAGTTTAGCTTTTTTAAGTAGTTTATCATTTTTTAAATTCATGTTTATTTATTTTGAAAGAGAGAGTGTGTGCATGAGTGGAGGAAGGGCAGAGAGAGGGAGAAAGAGAATCCCAAGCAGGCTCTACACTGTCAGCACAGAGCCTGATGTGGGGCTCCATCTCACGAGCCATGAGATCATAACCTGAGCTGAAATCAAGAGTCAGATGCTTAACTGACCAAGCCACCCAGGTGCCCCTTTAATAGTGTATACTTTTTTTTTTTTTAAATGTTTATTTATTTTTGAGGCAGAGTGAGACAGAGCATGAACGGGGGAGGGGCAGAGAGAGAGGGAGACACAGAATCTGAAGCAGGCTCCAGGCTCTGAGTTGTCAGCACAGAGCCCAATGTGGGGCTCAAACTCACGGACCACGAGATCATGACCTGAGCCAAAGTCAGACACTTAACCGACGGAGCCACCCAGGTGTTCCTAGTGTATACTTGTAAAAACCAGTTTATAGTTGGCATTACTCATAGAAATTAGTAGTAGACAAAATAGTTTGCTTAAGTTATTTTATATATTGGTGGCAACTTTAATAGTATTCTCTGAAGAATAATTTTCTCATTAATTTCCAAATGACAAATTTTCTCATTAATTTCCAAATTTCCAGTGGTGTTTTGAAATTTATATAGAAAACCATATTGGCATACAGTACATACATAAGATTTATTCTGAACTAATTTTCCTATCTTCATTCTTTCTTATTTTTACATTTGACTTTCAAAAATTTTAGATGAGGAGTAAAAAGGCTTATAGGAGCAGTCTTCAGAAAAATGTGTTAAACCAACTTTGCTATGTATAACAGATCTTTGCTTTAAATGAAACATGAGTATTATTTCCTAATAGCTTTTTCTCTAACAGTTTCCTAATTATTGAGATATATGTTATTCGATTCACCCATTGAAAGGATACAATTAATGGCTTTTTAGTTTGTTCACAGAGTTGTGCAACCATCACTCCACAACCAATTTCCTCTCCCTCAAAAGAAACCCTATACCTTTGTCATCCCTATTTTCTCCATACCCTCCTCTACCAGCCCTAGGCTAATATAGTAATTAATGTACTTCCATCTTTATAGATTTATCTTTCAGGGCATTTCATAAAAATGGAATCATATAGGGGCTCCAGAGTGGCTTAGTCAGTTAAGCGTCTGACTCTTGATTTCGGCGCAGGTTATGATCTCATGGTTCATGAGATCGAGCCCTGCATCAGGCTCCATGCTGGGCTTGGGCCTGCTTGGGAATTCTCTCTCTCTCTCTCTCTCTCTCTCTCTTTCTCTCTCTGACCTTCCTGCCCTCCCTCTCCTTCTCTCTCCCTCCCCTTCTCCCCTGCTCACATGCTGTCTTTCTCAAAATTAATAAACATTTAAAAAAATGGAATAATATAATACATGGTCTTTTGTGGCTTAGATGGCTTCTTTGACTTAGATCTTAAAAACATTATGTTCTGTTGCAGTGTGTGTCAGTCCTTCATTCCTTCTTATTGACGAATAACATTCCCTTGTATGGATATATCACATTTTGTTTCTTTGTTCATCTAATGATGGATATTGGCATTATTTATAATTTTTGCTATTATAAATTGTGATGCAATGAACATTCATGTGCATTTGTGTGGATGTATGTTTTCATTTCTCTTGGGTATATACCTTGGATGGAATTTCTGGATCATACGGTAACTTTGTGTTTGACCTTTTGAGGAACTGCCAGAATATTTTCCAAAGTGGCTGTACTATTTTACATTATCGCCAATGGTGTGTGAGGGTCGCAACTTCTCTACATCCTAGCCAACCTTGTTAGTATCTGTGTTTTGGTTATAGACATCCTAGTGGGTGTGAAGTGGTATCTACAGTATTCTGTTATTAATTTTGTATTAATAAATTTTTGTGAAGATTCACTAATGTAGAGATGAAATACCATTGGATTTAAGTCACAGCATACATTTTCTTGGTTTGTATATTGTAATACTTATTAAATTCATCTTTCTAAGAACATTGTTTTAACACATAAATATGATTTAGATCTGCAGAGGGACCTACCCTTCTCACATGAAAGAAACAGCATCTTGAGTGTCAAGATATATTAAATACATCTTGTGAAGCAGTAGACCTGTTTGTAACTGGTAGTCAATTTTAATTTGTTTTCTCCATCTAATAAGTAGTTATGATTTGATACTATTTATTTCTGTTCATTAACTTTTTTCAGTAGTTACTGAGTGGAAACTCGGTGGGCACTTTATCAAAAAGGGATGGTTAAAGTTGTGACAAAGTTGAAATATATCTTTCTCATTTAGAACCACTGGGTTATGAAGGAAGCCATCTGATTAAAATAATACTGAGGTGTTAGTGAGTAATAGAATTGGCACAAGTTGTCTTTTTTTTTTTTTTAACTTTTTGATGTTTGTATTTTATTTTTGAGAGACAGAGTGCAGGCGGAGGAGAGACAGAGACAGAGATACGCACAGATTCCGAAGCCGGCTCCAGGCTCTGAGCTGTCAGCACAGAGTCCGACGTGGGGCTTGAACTCACGAACCGTGAGGTCATGACCTGAGCTGAAGTCCAATGCTTAACTGACTGAGCCATCCAGTCGCCCCAAAGAGTTGTCATTCTTAAATTAAAAAAAAAAATTTTTTTTTAATGTTTATTTTTGAGAGAGAGTGAGACAGAGTGTGAGCAGGGGAGGGGCAGAGAGAGAGAGGGAGACACAGAATCTGAAGCAGGCTCCAGGCTCTGAGCTGTCAGCACAGAGACCGACGCAGGGCTTGAACTCACAAACTGAGATCATGACCTGAGCTGACATTGGATGCTCAACCAACTGAGCCACTCAGGCGCCCCAGAGTTGTCATTCTTAAAAGAGGAGCTTGTTTTCCCAAATTTCCAATTAGTAGATTTAGCGAGGTGGTATTTTTTGTTGTTGTTACTGTATTTTTCAGTTCTTAAATTTCCATTTGGTTTTTCTTTATATCTTCTGTTTCTGTACTAAGACTTTCTGTCTTTCTGTTCAACAATGAGTTTACCCTCATTTCTTTGGTCATTTTAATAATGGCTCCCCCAGCGTCTTTGATAAATCTAGTATCTGTCTCATGTAATTGTTGATTGTCTTTTCCTAATTGAATTGAGACTTTCCTGGTCTTTGCATGCTATGTAATTCTGGGTTTTATTCCAGACATTTTTAATACAATGCTATGAGATTCTGATCCTCTTTATTTAAAAAAATTTTTTTTGTAACATTTTTTCTTTTTGAGAGAGACGGAGACAGAGTGCAAGCTGGGGTGGGTGGGGGACAGAGGGGCGGTGGCAGAGAAAGAGAGGGAAACACAGAATCCAAAGCAGGCTCCATGCTCTGAGCTGTCAGCACGGGGCCTGATGTGGGACTCAAACTCACGCACTGCAAGATATTACCTGAGCTGAAGTTGGCTGCTTAACCAACTGAGCCACCAGGTGCCCCTGATTCTCTTAAAAATCTATGGAGAGGTTGATATATTTGTTGTCTTAGGTTGTTGATCATTGATGTTGATCATTTAGGCTGCAGGTTCCAATCTATCTTTTTTTCCATTTTGGTTGATAGTTCAATGTTGAGTTATCAAAGGCCATGCAGTGTTATTTGGATATGTTTCATGTGTGCACCACCCAGTGGCCAGTCTGGAACCTAGACAGTGATCTGTCCTAAATTTTAGTTCTCAGACTTTGTGGTGATGTTTAGATTCTGATCCGTGCATGTGCAGTTAGGAGATGAACCAAGGAGTTCAAAACCAACTCTCCTGAGCTCCTTCCTCCTTTCAGTATCCATAGTGCTTTCTCTTTCCCTGGTGCTGCCGTTTTCAGTTTACCTATCGGAAGGCTGGTGCCACACTTTCCACTACTGTGATTGTGTCCAGAGCCAATCTGTAGGACAACAGAGAGGGAAAAAAATGGGAGTTTATCTATCTCTCTTGGGACTATAGGTGTTCTGATTGGACAGTGTGTTAGGCTGAATAATGGCCCCCCAGACTCTCCAGGTCCTAATCCTTAGAACCTGCATGTGGCCATGTGTCTGTGGAATTGTGGTAATAAATGCCCATGTTCTAAAATGCCAGGTTAGTTACTTACTACTTTCTGAAAATATTTTTATTTAATTAGGAGCATCTTCCTCTACTACTGGAAATAGGTTTATATACTTATGTATTCTTGGTTTTTTAAGTCTCAGTTTGAGATTTTCAACAGATGACTGAAAATTTATTGTGTGGGTGACATTGTTCTGATGATGATATTTAAAATATTTATAACCTGTCCTCCCTTGTTTTATAATGAGTATTCCAGTTGCTCTTGTTAATAAGATAAAATCCAGCTGTTGATACAGTATTTGGCACATTCTTATACAAGTTATTGAGTTAGGTTTTGTTTTTCCCATTTCTCATAGAGTTATATAGTATTTATGTAATGGTTGAGTGGTACAGAGTTTAGGTCAGTATAAGCTACCAAAGGGTGTAGGTAAGGACATGAATTGGCGTGAGTTTGTTGTTTTTTTCAAAGCTGTGTATCGAAAAGTTTTTGGACTGAAAAATAGCCCCTATTTATTTTTTATTGTCTCTTTTTTTTTTCCTCATAGGGTTAGGATTATTTTTTTCAGTAATCCTTGGGAGCCACATTAAGCCCTCACCAGTGTATTTATTTTGAAAGATAATAGGATATTTACTACACTTAAACTCCAAAGAGATACTACCTGAACTGTTTAATTGTCATTAGTCTACTTATTAGGTCATTTGAGAGCATCATGCTGTAATGGCAAAGTTGTTTGTTTCATCCTCATGGATAATTTCAGCCTGAGAACTCAAAACTGGCAATAACATAGTTATATATAATAACAGTTTGCAAATATTATACAAGGTACAAATAAAAGCAACTTGTTTATTTGAAACCAAACCTTTCCCTCAGAGAAACTATGTAATTATGAAGAACTTTGGTTGTTCTTTATTAATACTATATGCTTGTTACTTTATTAGCTACTTTGTGAACATGTCATTCAGTGCTTTGAACAACCACATGTAGCTGGTTTATCCTGTTATTGGGGATGTTAACTTTGAACACTTGGTTAAGATTGTGTTTGCCTAGTGAATTTACAAAGTTTTATTTGACATCTTAAGTTATATGACTTTTCTCATGATGCAAGTAATGATATTATTACCATTTTATGAATGAGGAAAAAATACTGAGGCTTAAGGAGGTTAGTTTACTATCTAAATATTAAAAGCTAATGCATAGATCCAAGATTCAAGTCCAAGTATCCAAATCCATATTAACTACTTTTCTATGTTGCCTCCAACTGATGATGAAAATAAATAACATTTATGGACTTATTTACCATGTACTTGGCACTATGCTAAACATGTAAATCATACTTAATTCTTACACCACATTCTATATACCATGTGGGGTATAGGTGCTATTATTATTAATCTTGTTTTCTAGACTTAAGTTGAAATTATATAACTTATCCAAGACCACACAATCCCTGAGTAGAAGAGCTAGGATTTGAACTCATTTCTGTTTGGTTCCTGAGTTAACAACTGTGTTTCACTGAGAATTGCAGACTTTTACATTGATTTGTCATGTTGACTCTTACTTTTATATAAAATGTGTAGCATTGTCTTACTTGGAAAAGTATCTTGCCTAGTGACAATGACTTCATTTTTTGCCCGAGTTATGTATGTCTCTGATGGTAC
Organism: Leopardus geoffroyi; assembly: GCF_018350155.1. NCBI lineage: Eukaryota > Metazoa > Chordata > Mammalia > Carnivora > Felidae > Leopardus > Leopardus geoffroyi. Next base: position 25,104,506 of record NC_059330.1, on the reverse strand, counting down.
TCTATAATTTGTGAGGGCAAGTAGGAAATGCTTTTTTCCCCCCTCTTTCTGTATTTTTAAACAAATGATATATCCTTATGGTTCAAAATTAAAAAAGAAAAAAAAGGAAAGAACGAACAGTGAAAAATCTCCTTTTCACCCAGTTCCCTGGCCACCTACTTTGCCTTCCTAGAGAGAAGGATCTTATCTTTTTTTTGATGTATTCTATCAGAGTTAAGATGTCTTATATTACAAGTGAATTGAGATATTTACTTTTTTGTTTTTAATTGACAATGTGACAGTTTCCTTTGGTAGTATCTAATTCTTGGGGGTTCCTTTTTTTCTTTTCTTCTCTTTTTCTTTTCTTTTCTTTCTTTCTTTCTTTCTTTCTTTTTTTATGAGAACATTTAGGTTCTAATCTCTTAACAAGTTTGAATTATATAATACAATGTTAACTATAGTCACCATGTTTTACAGTAGAACCTGAAAATTTATTCATCTTACTGCTGAACGTTTGTACACTTTTACCAACCTGTCTCCCACTCGCCAGCCCCTGACAACCACTTTCCTACTCTGTTTCTAAGAGTGTGAATCCCTTTTCTTTTCTTTTTTTTATTTAAATATTCCACATGTAACAGATGAACATAGGGGAAGGGAAGAAATAAGATAAAAACAGAGAGGGAGACAAACCATAGGAGACTCTTAAATGCAGAGAACAAACTGTGATTTGCTGGTGGGGTATTGGGTGGGGGGATGGGCTAAATGGGTGATGGACATTAAGGAGGGCACTTGTTGGGATGAGCCCTGGGTGTTATATGTAAGTGATGAAGCACTAAATTCTATTCCTGAAATCATTATTACAATATATGCTAACTAACTTGGATATAAATTTTAAAAATTTGTTAAAAATAAATATTCCACATGTAAGTGATACCATGAAGTTTTTGTCTTTGTCTGTCTGGCTTATTTCTCATTGTGGTTTTGATTTGCCTTTCCCTGATGATTAGTGATGTTGAACATCTTTTCATGTGCCTATTGGCCATTTGTATGTGTTCTCTATTATATAATGTGCATGTAGGTCCTCTTTCCATTTTTTAAGTGGATTGTTTGTTCTTTTGATATTGAGTTATGTGAGGTTTTGTTTTTTAATTTTTTTTAATGTTTATTTTTGAGAGGGAGAGACACAGAGCATGAGTGGGGGAGGGGCAGCGAGAGAGAGGGAGGCACAGAATCTGAAGTGGTTTCCAGACTCTAAGCTGTCAGCACAAGCCTGATGTGGGGCTTAAACTCAGGAACTGCGAGATCATGACCTGAGCCAAAGTCAGACTCTTAACCGCCTGACCCACCTAGGTGTCCTGTGTGAATTCTTTACATATTTTGGATATTAACTTCTTGTGGTTATATCATTTTCAAATATCCTCTCCCATTCAGTAGGTTGCCTTTTCATTTTGCTCATGGTTTCCTTTGCTGTGCAAGAGTTTTGTTTAGTTTGATGCCCTATTTGTTTATTTTTGCTTTTGATCCCCTTGCCTGAGGAAACAGATTCAAAAGAAAATATTGCTACGACTAATGTCAGAGAGCTTATTGCCTATGTTTTCTTCTAGGAGCTCTATGGTTTCTGGTCTTACATTAAGGTTTCTATCCATTTGGAGTTTGCTTTTGTATATGCTATAATGAAAGTGGTCCTGGTTTTATTCTTTTTCATGTAGTTGTCCAGTTTTTCTAACAGCCATTTACTGAAGAGACTGTTCCTTTTATCTCCTTTGTTGAAGATTAATTGACCTTCTAAACATGGGTTTATTTCTGGGCTCACTATTCTATTCATTGATCTGTGTGTCTGTTTTTGTGCCCGTACCATACTGTTTTGACTTTATTATAGCTTTGTAGTATAGTTTGAAATCTGGGATTTGTGATACCTCCAGCTTTGTTCTTCTTTCTCTAGATTGCTTTGGTTTTTGGGGATCTTTTATGGTTTCATACAAATTTTGGGATTATTTGTTCCAGTTTTGTGAACAATGCCATTGGAATTTTGATAGGGATTACATTGTCTCTGTAGGTTGTTTTGGGTAGTATGAATATTTTAGCGATATTAATTTTCCCAATTCATGGGTGCAATATATCTTTCCATTTCTTTGGGTCTTCAGTTTCTTTCATCATTGTCTTATGGTTTCAGAGTATAAGTTTCCACCTTCTTGGTTAATTCAATTCCTGATATTTTATACTTTTTGATGTGTTTGTCTATAGGTGATAGTTGTTCTAACAGATGTGAGATACTGTCTCATTGTGGTTTTGATTTTCATTTTCTGATGATTAGTGATGTTGAGCACCTTTTCATATACCTATTGATCATTTGTATGTCTTTGGAAAAATGCCTATTTGGTTCCTGTGCCATTTGAAAAATCAGGTTTGTGTATGTGTGTGTGTGTGCACGCACTATTGCATTGTATGGTATCATACAACATATATATGTTATCATATTTTGCAAATATTTGCAAATATCTTCTCCCATTCCATATGTTGCCTTTTCATTCTGTTGTTGGTTTCTTTTGCTGTGCAGGCATTTTTTGGTTTGATATAGTCCCACTTATTTATTTTTGTTGTTGTTGCCTAGAATGAATATGTGTTTGGGTTAGTGGGGTGTTTCTCAAATTTGGTTGATAATAAGATATCCCAAAGGCTATTTATTTGTTAAATGTGTGTCTGTGGTTACTGGGGGAACAAGTAAGAAAACAATGTCTTAGCACAAAGTTACTATCATCATTCTTCAAAATAGTATTTAGAGTCCCTATCTTTTTAAAGTCCCAGGGCAGCATTGGCATGTGACAGCACCTCACTAGCATTCCCTGGTACTGTTAACTTCCCTGCAGGTTTGTTATTGCCAGTAGTCAGTGAATATAGTGCAGAAAGAATGCTCTGTGATCAGTTGCCTCATTATTTCTTGACTTGACCTAGGGTCCTAAAATAATAGGAAGGAATGGGCAAAAGGCAGTCACAAACATGTTACTATCTTGATTATCCATCCTTAGGGGAATGGTAGTCCAGGTTCTGTGAATGTGATTTTGGCTAGATGTACCATTTCTGGGTTGTAGGGACCTGATAATATCTCCTGCCCCTCCTCCAGCTGCTCACTCTGTTTTTTAGCTTATTTTTGTCTGTCTAAAATCCCAGCAGGAAGGACCAGGAAAGGAAGGAGAGATGGGCGGGGACATATTCATGTTGTCTTTTTATTCACCTTTCTTATCACAGAGTGGAAGCATTTCTCTCTGGAAACAATATTTGTAAATGATGACTGCATTCCTATACTAGCTCCCAAGCTTATTTAGTTAATGATAATACAGATGAAATACATACATTCACAGTAATATGCCTTTAAAGTCCTTATCATGGTGGTTGTTAATTACTCAGTATTATAGCCACATTATAATTTAGGTAGAATTCTGGGGGTTACCTAGGGAAATCTGATCATTAATTACTAAGGGAAAATGCATTCTGTATTCTAAATAGTCATTTTTACAAACTGTAGGTGTATAGTGCATTTGTAAGTTGGGAATGATTTTTCCTTGTTTCTTAATAACTGGAACTACTTGTGAGTTATTTAAGGGCTACCTTTGGGTTAGGTTTTGTTTGATTTTGCTAGTCAGTCTTTAAATTTTGTGAGTAATTCCATGACACTACAGACTTGCAGTGGTCAGGACTGAAGTAAGTCACTTTCTTTGCTAGATCTTACTAAGCTAGAGAGGGCAGAGATGCATTTTTGGTAAAATATATAGAACAAATTTTGCCATTTTAACCATTTTAAGTGCATTTTAGTGGCATTAATTGCATTCACAGTATTAGGGACACATCACTGTCTTTGTCTAAAATGTTTTTATCATCACCCCAAACAGAAATTCTGTACCCATTAAGCAATAATGCACCCCTCTCCCCCACCACAGTCCACTTTCTACCTGTATTGAATTTGCTTATTCTAAATATTTCATGTAAGTGGAAGCATATGATACTTGTTTTTTTGTGTGTGGCTTATATCACTTTTTACATAATGTTTTCAAAATTCATCTATATTGTAGCATGTTTTAGAACTTCATTTCTTTTTATGGCTCAATAATATCTCATTGTAAGTAATGACTTTTAAAAGTGGTAGGTTTGTCAAGGGCATCTGAGTGTCTGACTTTTGGTTTCAGCTCAGATCATGATCTTACGGTTTGGTGAGTTTGAGCCCCACATCAGGCTCTGCGCTGGCAGTGCAGAGGCTGCTTAGGATCCTCTCTCTCCCTCTCTCTGCCCCTCTCTGCCCACTTGTGCTGTCTCTGTCTCCCAAAGTAAAAAACTTAAAAAAAAAGTAGTAGGTTTTTCATTCACAACATCCTTCTGTTTAGCATTTCTCTTACAGTATTCAAGTTTTTTTTAAATCGTGCTAATTGTTTAATGTTGTAAACTGATGTGACAACTCAACTTGAAGATGTAGGATGTCATAAATTCAATGAAAAAAATTTTTTTTGGTTTCACCCCATTTAAATTTGGAAGCATTGAAACAGTTAGGTATATTCCCCTGACCTAGTCCCAGCCTCATTTTCTGGCTTTAGAGATGGGGGTGGAACTAGAAGCCACCGGGGGATTTTGATACAGTATCATGATCCCGAAGTTTGTACTACTAGAACCGCTCATTGGAAATCTGCTGTGTCATAGGGATGGAATTCAGCTGTTTGAATTGGGAAACTGGAACCTTCCTTTCTAGGCATGTGAACGTGTCCTTTTCCCCTGCTGCTTCTTAACCATAGTTAATATGCATACTGGTTAATCCCATGCTGTTCTCTATTTAGATGGAATTAGATTAATGAACAGTAGGAGAATATTTAATTCTTTAATCACTACCATGCAGCATAAAATTGTATTAACTTAAGCAAAAAGGTCATAGCTTTATTAGCTAAAATTTTCAAGCTTAATCTTGTTTTTCTATCCTTATATGTTCTGAGTTTTTAAGAAGCTAATTTAAATACATTTAATCTTGTTGCCTTTAGCCTAGTGCCCTAGCCTAAGATGAATTTGATACTATATGTTACCTATTTTATTAGCCATTCCTCCCACTTTTGTCATTTACAGAACTAATACACATGCCTTCTATGTCAAATCCAAATCACTGATAAAAAGATGTTTAATAGTTATGATCAAAATAGAGTCCAGTTAGAACTTCTTTAGAGCCTTTTCCCAAGGAAAATATAGAATTGTTTAATCAGTACTCTTTGTGTTTATAATCACTCAGCCATATTTGCATGGCCCTAACTATAATATTCAGCCCACAGTCTACCGAAATATCTAAAATATAATATTATGAGATCTTGTCAAATACTTGTCTAAATAAAGTAAGCATACATTTACTTTAATTCTTATTGGTTAATTTGATTACTGTACCATTTAAAATTTCTAGAACATGATCTTTGTCATAATATGGAATCTAATTTTTTTTTTTTTTTTTTGTAACTTCTAGGTTAACTGGGTTAGGAATATGAGGGAGTTGGTCTATTTCTCATATATGACCTCTTAGAAAGGTGCATTTTTAAATTCAGTTTTATAAAGATTTTAATTGAGCCCTTTTTCAAAGTAATAGAAAAATGTAAGAATTGATATTTTTAGTGATTAAAAGATAGTTTTATTCATTTGATTTTCATTTCCCTAATGACTAAGATGTTGAGGATTTTTAAAAAAAAATTTTTTTTTTTGCATTTATTATTTCTGAGAGACCGAGAGAGAGCACAAGTGGGGGAGGGACAGAGATAGAAGGAGACACAGAATCCGAAGCAGACTCCAGGCTCTGAGCTGTCAGCACAGAGCCCCATGTGGGGCTCGGAACTCATGACCTGAGCCGAAGTCTGACGATTAACCGACTGAACCACCCAGGTGCCCTGCTGAGGATCTTTTCATGTGCTTATTGGTCATTTGTATATCTTAATTGGAGAAATAAATGTCTGTTTAAGTCATTGCCCATTTTATTATAAAGTCTCCTTTTTTGGTTTTTGTTTTTCATTTGCTCATTGTTAACTGGGTTGTTTGGCCTTTTGTTGTTGAATATAGAACCCTAGGCAGTGTGCGGAAGTTTTTATTCTTCTTTTCAGCACTTCAGATGGATTCCTTTTATTGTCTTCTGGCTTGCATTGTTTCTGATTAGAAGTCAGTGATCATTTTTATTTTTGTTTTGCTATGTAATGTGTCCTTTTTCCCCTCAGGCTTTCAAGATTTTCATTGTTTTTTCAAAAATTTATGATATAGTTTGGTTTTCTTTTTTTAATGTTAATTTATTTTTGAGAGAGAGATGACAGAGAGACAGACTTGTGAGTGGGGGGAGGGGCAGCGACAGAGGAAGACACAGTATCCAAAGCTACAGTATCCAAAGCTACAGTATCCGAGCTCCAGGCTCTGAGCTGTCAGCACAGAGCCCCACACGGGGCTTGAACTCATAAACCACGAGATCATGACCTGAGCTGAAGTCAGATGCTCAACCAACTGAGCCACCCAGGCACCCCTTGGTTTTCTATGTTTATCTTGTATGAGGTTCTTTGAGCATCTTGGATCTGTAATCCAACTTGAGATATTCTGCCACTATCTTTCAAATATGTCTTCCCTTTTCTTGGCCTCCAATTACATGTATACAAAATAGTGATTTTTCATATTATTGGGACTCTGATCTTCTTTTATTTACTTTCCATCTCCTCCTTACCCCCCATTTGTAGCCTTTTTTTCTCACTGTACTTCAGTTTGGATAGTTATTGTTGTCCTGTCTTCAAGTTCACTGATTTTTTTATTTGCCAAGGTTAAATATGCTGTTAAAGCCCTATAGTAAACTTTTTCAGGTATTGTTATTTTTTTCACTCTAACAATTACATTTTTCTTTTGTTTTTTCTTTTTTTTTTAATTTTTTTTTTTTTTTTTTTTTTTTTTTACTCTTTGTTTTTGAGACAGAGAGAGAGAAATACAGAGTGTGAGTGGGGGAGGGACAGAGAGAGGGGAGACACAGAATCTGAAGCAGGCTCCAGGCTCTGAGCTGTCAGCACAGAGCCCGATGTGGGGCTGGAACCCATGAACCGTGAGATCATGACCTGAGCCGAAGTCGGAGGCTCAACCGACTGAGCCACCCAGGCGCCCCTACATTTTTCTTTTAAAATATAATTTCAGTTTTCATATTCATGTCTTCATTTAAATCTTTAAGCTTATTTAATAGTTATTTTCAGCTTCTTTTATGCCAGTTTTTATTCTCTCTCTTTTGCCTGATTTTTTTTCTGGTGATTGGTTACATTTTCCTTTTCTTCTTATGTCTAGTAATTGCTTACATCTGTTGGATATTATAAACTTTCTGTCTTGAGTACTTGAGTTTTGTTGTGTTCAGTTAAAGAATGCTGCCAGTCTTTTATTCTAGCATATGGTGAAATTAATTGCAGATTAGTCTAATCGTTCTGGGGCTTGTTTTAAAGTAGTCTTTGCTCTAAATCTTGTTTAACAGCTCTAATAGTAAGGATTGATTCTTCTGGGGTCTCTTCTTTTTTTTTTTTTTTTTAATTTTTTTTTAACGTTTATTTATTTTTGAGAGAGAGAGAGAGAGACAGAGCATGAACGGGGGAGGGGCAGAGAGAGAGAGAGAGAGGGAGACACAGAATTGGAAGCAGGCTCCAGGTTCCGAGCCATCAGCCCAGAGCCCGACGTGGGGCTTGAACTCACGGACTGTGAGATCGTGACCTGAGCTGAAGTCGGACGCTTAACCAACTGAGCCACCCAGGCGCCCCTTCTGGGGTCCCTTCTAAAAGCACTGGATATTAATTGAGGTTTGTCTTCTGACTGGTCAACTCTATATGAGCTTTGGCCTTCCAATCCCTGATAGTCATTTTCTTAGTATTTATTCTTTTTTTATGGAATTTACATTATGCTCTTGTATCTTATTCAGAACTTCAAGGGTTCTTTATTATTTTTTGGAGCTAAGTCTGACTCTCTCTTAATGATATTTTGGTATAGAAATTACAGAAAAGGAAAATTTGATTAGTATAATGAAATGCATTTGAAAAAAAACACATTTTGTTGTAATAGACTCTCCGCAAAGACAGTAGTGTAGACAGAAATACTTTTTATCTGTAAGAGGAAACATTTTTTCGGTACATATATATAGAGAATCAGACTTTGCATTTGAATAACAATATTTGAAATTTTATGGGTGTTAAGTATATTTTATGCAAATGAGCACATCATGTTTTTGTAGATTATGTACTGTGGGTCTTATTGTGTACTTGAATTATTCATTGAACTTCAGCAACATACAGTGTGACTTATTTTGTGTATTCATGTTAGTATGTATTTGTCATTAAATTACCTAAAGATAAATCTTAGGCATATAGGTTGGTGGAATTATGGTCTTTGGGAAAATATATATTTTTTAACTTTTAGCATTTGTACCCTTTTCTTTTTTAACTCTGTGAGTCAATAGAGATGAGGTTATGCTTTTGTAACAGATGTTTCCCCCACAGTAGTAACTTGACATAACACAAGGTTATTTTTCACTCAGAAAAATTCTGTTGATGGAGTTAGTGATTCTCCATGACAACTCCTTTGTCAGAAAGAGCTATAAATCACCAAGGTAGAGGTGGTCATGCTAGGGAGGGGTCTCTTCCCTGCTATTAGGTACTTAGCCCAGAAGTGGTGTATGTCATTCTGTCATTAACCCTTTGGCCACAAATAGTCATATAGCTCTTTTCAATTGGAAGGAGCATGAGGAAATGTCTCCTTGTCTTTTGCCCCAAAAGAAAGGAGAAGTAGATTTATGAGAGCGTCAGAAGTCTCTTCCACAAATATCTATCTAGGCTTAGTATTTTCCGGCTTTATGCTTAAATATACCCTTTTTGAAGATATCCTTGGAATTACTTTCTTTTTCTCATTATCCTACCTCCCTGTTACCTTATTTCAGAATGCCCTCTAGGAAGGAACACTGAAACATTGTTCATATTGAAACATTTAATCTATATAAAAATGTAGTGATTAATTTAGTTGAGAAGAGAAGGAAAAGAGTATGTGTATATGGGAATATAAGTATAAATTCATGATGTGTTTTTCAGCACTGTCCACTGAAAAGTCTGAGAAACAATCACTAATATCCAAGCAATAAGCACCCCTAGCACCTCTAATCAACTATTTGCAGCCCCCCCTCCACCCCCCCCCCCCCCCCCCCGGCTCTTGTATACAGAATATATCTCAGTGGAGTGCCACGGTGGCTAAGCATCTGACTCTTATTCCAACTCAGGTCATGATCTCATAGTTTGTGGGTTTTGAGCCCTGCATCGGGCTCTGACAGCGTAGAGGTTGCCCTGGATCCCCTCACTCCCTCACTCTCTGCCCCTCCCCTGCTTATGCTGTCTCTCAAAATAAAAAAGTGTGTGTGTGTGTGTGTGTGTGTGTGTGTGTGTGTGTATGTGTATCAGGAAGGCCAAATAGTAGATTAGGGGAGTTTTCTCACTATAGAAGTATTCTAGGGGCACCTTGGTGACTCAGTCATTTGTGTCTGACTTCGGCTCAGGTCATGAGGGTTCTTGCATGATCCCTCATGCATTCAAGCCCTGCCTCAGGCTCTGTGCTGACAGCTCAGAGTCTGGAGCCTGCTTTGGATTCTGCCTCCCCCTCTCTCTCTGCCTCTTCCCCACTCATGCTCTGTCTCTCTCACTCTCAAAAAACAAAAATAAAAAATAAAATAAAATAAAGTATTCTAGCCAATTAACAAAAAATGGTAGAATTATATTTACCAGCATTTTTTAACCTTTAATCAATTTGTGAATGTAGGCAGTGACCATCAATGGCTACTAATATCATAAAGATATACTAAGATAAGCAGTCATTATGTGCCTCCTGATGGAGATACAGTGCACCAACTGGGAGATGGTTTTTGCCAAAAAATATCGTTTAAATTTGATCAGTTCTCTGGAACTGACTACCATTGCCCTTGGAAATACAGAGGACAGAATCATCAAAATGCAGACTTTGGGAAACTACTCAAGACCAATGTCTTGGTTTCTTCAGCAAATAAATTGTGAGGAAGGAGAGAGAGAGAAAGAAAATGTACATATTAAGACACTTAAGAATCTAGCAACCAATTATAATATGTTTTAGATCCTGATGTGAACAAACAAGTTGCAAAAAAAATTGTGAGACAATTGGGGAAACTTGAATACTGACTAAATATTTGGTGATACTAAGGAATTTTTGTTAGTTTTTGTCTCCGTCTGTTTGGGATGTAATACAGTGCCATATTCTGAATGGCTTATAAACAACAGAAATTGGTTTCTTACAGTTCTAGAGTCTGGGAAGTTTAAGATTAAGATGCCCACACCTATAATGTCTGGTGAGGGCTTGCTTCCTGCTTCTTTAGATAACCGTCTTTGCTATGTCTTCAGGGAGCTCTCCCAGGCCTCTTTTGTAAGGGCAACTAATCTCATTCATGAGGGCTCTACCCTCACAACCTAATCACCCCCCCAAAGCATCCCACCTCACATTGGGTTTCAACATAAGAATTTGGGGGAAACCGTGTTTTGTGTTGTTTTGTTTTTTGTTTTGTTTTGTTTTCAGTGTAGTAATGCTAGTATGGTTGTATTTTTAAAGTATCTTGTAGAGATACATAATAAAATATTTACATATCAAATTAAGAGAAACTGTATAGCAGATTTTTTTTAATGCACAGAATAAGTTTGTTGTTGTCTGGGCATTTCCAGAAAAATCAATTCTTCACTAACAAATTTAGGTCTGCTGTGTTGTGAGAAAATTAGTTTTGAAAGAAATAACATCTTCAAAAGATCACATAGAAAAATTTTGATAAGGGAGTAAAACTAATTGATGAATCAAATCTTCATTAAAAGTTTAAATAGAAAAATATTGATCCTCATGAAAATTATGTAAAATGAAGCAAAAATTAAAAATATTTATTTGGTTCTATTGACTATTAATCACACAGTTTAAAAGCTGTAGTAGAATTTACTCAGAAAAAAGTCATGAGGTCATTGATCATGAATTAATTCTTACTTATTAACAAAGTGGAGTCAAGCTCTGCTTTCTGTCTTCTGCCCTGAGAATAGCATTTACACACAGGAGCAGCTTTTCAGCCTGAGTCCTGGAATGAGAAGACATGTGACATATTTCCTTCACCTATATGCAGTAGGATGGAACTAAGGCTCAGGAAGTTAAGTGATTTGCCTAAGATCATAGAGCCAATAAATTAATAAAGCCTGGCTTCAAACCCAAGTCTCTGTCACTTGAAATGCCGTGATATGAAACAGTTTGCATCACTTACTACTTTCCCTTACTACTTTCCCAAGGAATAGTGGAATACCTTTGTAACTTGTAGCCAAAATACAGTGGAAGAGAAGGATCAGGGCATATACTAGTGGTTGAAACACAGCACAACCTTTCTTTAACTGTGGAGACCTATGTACCTCTGCCTTTTTAAAAAAATCTTTTAACTACATGCTAAGAGCTCTTGATATATTATAGAATAAGTCTTTCTCTTTTAAAATGCAGATTAATTTCCCTCTCTTCTGAACTCATCATATTATTTACTGGGATGATATCATTATCTGAAAGGGGGTTAGTGAGATCATTACCACAACCATCAATTTTATACCACTTTTATGCCACATTAGTATAACAGTATGCCAGGTCTCAGTCTGGATATTCATGGCTACCAAATATTTAAGAAATGTTTTTTATTCTTCTTTATTTTTTAATAGCTACAGAAAATCGCCAAAGAGATTTTTAAATAAAGATCTTGTAACCAGTTACAATAATAACAAACACGTGCTTTTTTTTAAAAGTAGCATCAAAATATCCTTGCTATCCTTTGCACACCCCCTCTCACCAATCCTAAAAACAAAGCTGAGGTAATGACCATGGCACTTAGTATTTCATAAATGTTAAAGCATTGTCAGTTGTAATGTAATTATTGCTTTAGAAATAATTTTTTGGGGATGAAGAAAGATATTACACATTAGATGTGTTGGATGCGTCATGATTTCTGGAACATTAAAAATGCTGGAAAATACTTATATGTCTTAGAATTCAGAAAATATGGTGATTTTCCTGGGCCTCTTTTCCTCATCTGTCAGATGAACTTTTGAACTTGGTGGTTTGGGAAAGTTATTACTGTTCTTATATTTTGGGAGTGAGGTACCAGTATTTTCCAGCACTTAAATGTTGGCTATTATTTTTATTAATATAAAAATAATTTATTAATGGAGTTAGTGTTGGGTTAAACACTGTAGTGCTATGATTAAGTAGTTTCTTACTGACTGGCAATATAAAGATTGAGATACGTGATATAGCATTTTACCTGTAGTATACAACAGTGTGTATTAAGTTCCTTTCTCCCATCTTTGCTACTGTCATGTGTATTAATTTAACATACGCTATAAACACATTAAATTTTTACTGTTATGCTTTTAGGCAGCCAATTTTCTTTTAGAGAAGTTAAAAATAAGAGAACAACTATATTTTCTGTGTACCTTCATTTATGCTGTTCCTTATTCTTTTTCCTTTGTGTACATACATGTGTCTGGTTTGGTATTCGATTTCCTTCCACCTAAAGTACTCTTTCCCCCTTTTATGTGGTGCAGGTTTGCTGGTAATGACTTATTTGTTTTCATTTCTTGGAAAAGTTTATTTGACCTTTCTTTTTGAAAGATATTTTCTCTGGGTATAGGATTCTGGTTTTTCTTCTTGGTGTTGTAAACTTGTCACTTGACTGTCTTCTGGCTTACTTAGTTTTCAGTGAGAAAAGTTTCAATACAGTATGTCTTTTTTCCTCTGGGTGCCTTAAACATTTTCTTTTTATCTTTGGTTCTGAGTAGTTTGAATATGATTTGAATATGATTTGCCTATTTGAATATGGTTTGGGGGTGGGGTTAGAGGTATAATTTATCCTACCTGTTGTCTGAACAACTTCTGTCTGTGTCTTTGTTTTGGGAAATTCTCAGCATTTATGTCTTCAGATGTTTCTTCTGCTCCATTCTCTTTTACTTCTAGGATTACACCTGCATGTGTGTTAAATCATTTGATTATCCTACATCTCTTAAATTTTGTTTTGTTCTTTTCTACCCACACATTTTTTTCCCATTCTGTTTCATTTTGTACAAAATATTACTTGATTCTGTTGAGTTTACTATTGAACCATTCCAAAGCTTTATTGAACTCACTATTCATGTTTTTCCTTGCTTCCTCGTGTAACTTATAATTTGTGGTTGAAAGGTGGATGTTTTATGTTGGACAGTAGAGACTGAGGAAGATAGTATTTATGCCTGGCTAGGCCTTTAGCATGACTAGTTGAGTCAGTCTCATCTGTGGTTGAGCTGTATTTTGTACTGCTATACTTAGCCATAGTGCACTATAGGCTTCAAATTCAAGTCTAGGGTTACCTTTTTTAGGGTGGAGTCTCATTTGCCAGAGGATTCTTCAAATGTTTGCTCTACCTTCAACTTTTTATCTTATTTTCTTGTTGTTATGATACTTCAGAAAGGGTCTCTTTGTATGCTCTTCCCTCCCCAGCAGTAGACTGATATTATTTATTCTTCAGTGTTTGCTAACACAGTGGTGGAAGTGGGTAAGGGTGCTAGTTGGGGGGGAGGCATTCTGTTTTATGTTTTTGTTTCAGTTTAAAGCTGTGACAGTGTATCCCCACTTCTTAGTGATTCTGCCTCTCCCCAATGGTAGGGGATATCTAAAGGTCTATGATGTTTTCTACCCCTGTCTCAGGGATAGAGGTTTTTTCTGTTACCTTCCTCCAGTTTATGCAGTTTATTTTTAGTTATACCAAGTGAAAATAGTTATTCCACAAAGTATATTTGTTAAGGTTTTTTAAAAAAGAGACAGAAGGTAAGCAGGAGAGGGACACGAAGAGCGGGAAACACAGAATCGGAAGCAGGCTCCAGGCCCTGAGCTGTCAGCACAAAGCCAGATGCAAGGCTCGAACTCATGAGTGGTGAGATCATGACCTGAGCTGAAGTCAGACATGTAACCAACTGAGCCACCCAGGTGCCCCTGTTAAGGTTTTTTTTTAAAGTGTTTTTTATGTTCTGATCTGGAACCATTTCCCTAGACTAGTTTTTGCTAGGCTTTTCTGTTAGTGGCACCAGAGATACATAATTTTTGGCATCAGTTGTCAAGAGTGTTATTGAATATATTTTTAAATATCACTTAATAAATATATATTTTCATTTTTCATATTACTATGTAAGTTTTATTTCTTGAATTCTTTTTTATTGTAGTTGATATACTGTGTTACATTAGTTTTAGGTGTAAAACATAGTGATTCAACTTCTCTATACATTATGCTATGCTCTATACAAGTGTAACTACCGTCAGTCACTATACAATACCAATGACCAGTATATTCCATATACTGCATCTTTTATCTCTGCGACTTATTCATTCTATAACTAGAAGCCTGTATCTCCCACTCCCCTTCACCCATTTTGCTGATCCTCACACCCTCTCCCCTCTGGCAGCCTTCATTTCTTTATATCTGTGGGTCTGTTTTTGCTTTTTGTTTGTTTAGATTCCACATATAAGTGAAATCATACAAGATTTGTCTTTCTCTGTCTGATTTATTTCACTTAGCATAATACCTTCCAGGTCTATCCATGTTGTCGCAAATGGCAAGATCTCATACCTTTTTTATGGCTGAGTAAAAGTCCTGTGTGTGTGTGTGTGTGTGTGTGTGTGTGTGTGTGTACACAAACCACATCTTTATTCATCAGTGGACATTTGGGTTACTTCCATATCTTGGCCATTATAAATAATGCTGCAGTAAGCATAAGGGTGCATGTATTTTTTTCAAATGAATGCTTTCATTTTCTTTGGGTAAATAGCCAAAAGCTGTAGCTGTCCAGTTTTCCTAGCACCATTTATTGAAGAGGCTGACATTTTCTCATTGTGCATTCTTGCCTCTTTTGTCATAAATTAATTGACCACATAAATGTCAATTATTATTTTGGGGCTGTCCTGTTCCATTGATCCATATGCCTATTTTTATGCCAATACCATACTGTTGTGATTATTACAGTTTTGTAGTATATATTGAAATCTGGGACTATCAGCTTTGTTCTTCTTTCACAAGGTCGCTTTGGCTATTTGGGGGTCTTTTTTGGTTCCAGACAAATTTAATATTGTTTCTTCTAGTTCAGTAAAAAATACTTTCTTTTTTTAAATTTCTTAATGTTTATTTTTGAGAGAGAAAGAGCGTGCGCGCGCAAGTGGAGTGGCAGAGAGAGAGAGGGAGAGACAGAATCTGAAGCAGGCAGAGCCAGACACGGGACTCAAACCCACAAACCACGAGATCATGACCTGAGCCATAGTTGGACGCTTAAACGACTGAGCCGTGCAGGCGCCCCATAAATACTTGGTAATTTAATAGGGATTGCATTGAATCTACAGATTGCTTTGGGTTTGAACTATTCTTAATCATACATTTTTCGACAAAAATTCTGCATGGTAAAAACTGGGTCACTTTGTTTTAAACAACAGCACTTTTGACACCAAATGTATGGGGTTTTTCCCTATATCAGTCAATTTTTCAACTCTCTGGACACCAACTGGATGTCCTATAATTTCGATTCAATTCTGAGATAAGTACCTGGAATTAGTGCAGACCTCCAATTCTGCCCCCTCCTTCATATGCCAGTCTCAAGTCCTGTATTTCTGACCAGTTGGCTATAAATCTAGGGTTCCCATGACCTCCTCTTTGGGTTTGACAATTTACTAGATGGCTCACAGAATTCTGGAAGGCACTTTATTTACTATTACCAGTTTAGTTTATTTTATTTAAATAAATTTATTTTTTAATTTACAATCCTAGTTAGTTAGCATATAGTGCAGCCATGATTTCATGAGTAAATTCCTTAATGCCCCTTACCCATTTAGCCCATTCCCTCTCCCAAAACCCCGCCAGCAACCTGTTTCTTCTCTACATTTAAGAGTCTCTTATGTTTTGTCCCCCTCCCTGTTTTTATATTATTTTTGCTTCCCTTCCCTTCTGTTCATCTGTTTTGCATCTTAAATTCCTCATGAGTGAAGTCATGATATCTGTCTTTCTCTAATTTTACTTAGCATAATACCCTCTAGTTCCATCCACGTAATTGCAAATGGCAAGATTTCATTCTTTTGATTGGTGAGTAATACTCCATCGTGTATATATACCACATCTTTTTAAAAAAATTAATTAATTAATTAACTTTTTAATTTACATCCAGGTTAGCATATAGTGCAGCCATGATTTCAGGAATAGATTCCTTAATGCCCCTTACCCATTTAGCCCATCCCCCCTTCCACAACCCCTCCAGCAATCCTGTTTGTTCAAGAGTTTCTTATGTTTTGTCCCCCTCCCTGTTTTTATATTATTTTTGCTTCCCTTCCCTATCTTCATCTGTTTTGTATCTTAATTCCTCATATGCGTGAAGTCATATATTTGTGTTTCTCTGACTGATTAATTTCGCTTAGTGTAATACCCTCTAGTTCCATCCGCGTATTTGCAACTGGTAAAATTTCATTCTTTTTGATTGCCGAGTAATATTCCGTTACACACACACACACACACACACACACACACACACACACACCACATCTTCTTTATCCATTCCTCCATTGATGGACATTTCGGTTCTTTTCATACTTTGGCTGTTGTTGATAGTGCTGCCATAAACATTGGGGTGCATGTTCTCCTTTGAAACCACACACCTGTATCCCTTGGATAAATACCTAGTGTAATTGTTGGGTCATAGGGTAGTTCAATTTTTAATTTTTTGAGGAACCTCCATACTGTTTTCCAGAGTGGCTATACCAGTTTGCATTCCCACCAGCAGTGCAAAGAGATCCTCTTTCTCTGTATCCTCTAACAATGTCTGGTGTTGCCTGAGTTGTTAATGGTAGCCATTGTAGCAGGTGTGAGGTGGTATCTCATTGTAATTTTGATTTGTATTTCCCTGATGATGAGTGATGTTGAGCGTTTTTGCATGTGTCTGTGAATCATGTGGAGGTCTTCTTTGGAAAAGGGTCTATTCCTGTCTTTTGCCCATTTCTTCACTGGATTATTTGTTTTTTGGGTGTTGAGTTTGATAAGTTCTTTATAGATTTTGGATACTAACCCTTTATCTGATATGTCGTTGCAAATATCTTCTCCCTTTCTGTCAATTGTCTTTTAGTTTGCTGATTGTTTCCTTCTCTGTGCAGAACCTTTTTATTTTGATGAGGTCCCAATAGTGCATTTTTGCTTTTGTTTCCCTTGCCTCTGGAGACATGTTGAGTAAGAAGTTGCTGTGGCCAAAATCAGAGAGGTTTTTGCCTGCTTTCACCTCGAGGATTTTGATGGCTTCCTGTCTTACATTTAGGACTTTCATCCATTTTGAGTTTCTTTTTGTGTATGGTGTAAGAAAGTGGTCCAGGTTCATTCTTCTCCATGTTGCTGTCCAGTTTTCCCAGCACCACTTGCTGAAGAATATCCATTGGATATTCTTTCCTGCTTTGTCAAAGATTGGCTGTCCATATGTTTGTGGGTCCATTTTTGGGTTCTCTATTCTGTTCCATTGATATGAGTGTCTGTGTTTGTGCCAGTACCATGCTGTCTTGTTGATTACACCTTTGTAATACGTCTTGAAGTCCAGGAGTGTGATTGCCTCCAGCTTTGGTTTTCTTTTTCAAGATTGCTTGATTCGGGGTCTTTTTTGGTTCCATACAAATTTTAGGATTATTTGTTCTAGCTCTGTGAAGAATGCTGGTGTTATGTTGATAGGGTTTGCTTTGAATATGCAGATTGCTTTGGGTAGTATTGACATTTTACCAATATTTGTTCTTCCCATCCAGGAGCATGGAATGTTTTTCCATTTTTTGTGTCATCTTCAATTTCTTTCATAAGCTTTCTGTAGTTTTCAGTGTATAGATTTTTCACCTCTTTGATTAGATTTATTCCTAGGTAGTTTATAGTTTTTGGTGCAATTATAAATGGGACCGATTCCTTGATTTCTCTTTCTGTGGCTTCATTATTGGTGTATAGGAATGCAACTGATTTCTGTGCATTGATTTTATATCCTGCGACTTTGCTGAATTCATGGATCAGTTCTGGCTGTTTTTGGTGTAATCTTTTGGGTTTTCCATATAGAGTATCATGTTGTCTGCAAAGAGTGAAAGTTTGACTTCCTCCTTGCCTATTTGGATGCTTTTTATCCCTTTGTGTTGTCTGATTGCTGAGGCTAAGACTTCCAACACTGTGTT
Organism: Leopardus geoffroyi; assembly: GCF_018350155.1. NCBI lineage: Eukaryota > Metazoa > Chordata > Mammalia > Carnivora > Felidae > Leopardus > Leopardus geoffroyi. Next base: position 25,086,257 of record NC_059330.1, on the reverse strand, counting down.
GAATAACAGTGGTGAGAGTGGACATCCCTGTTGTGTTCCTGATGTCAGGGGGAAGCTCTCAGTTTTTCCCCATTGAAGATGAGATTAGTAGTGTGTCTTTCATATATGGCTTTTATGATCTTGAGGTATGATCCTTCTACTCCTATTTTCTTCAGGGTTTTTATCAAGAAAGGATGCTGTATTTTGCCTAATGCTTTCTCTGCATCTTTTGAGAGGATCATGTGGTTCTTGTTCTTTCTTTTATTGATGTGATGTATCACATTGATTGTTTTGTGGATATTGAACCAGCCCTGCATCCCATGTATAAATCTCACTTGTTATGGTGAATAATACTTTTAATGTACTGTTGGGTCCGGTTGGCTAGTATCTTGTTGAGAATTTTTGCATCCATGTTCATCAGGGAAATTGGTCTGTAGTTCTCCTTTTTAGTGGGGTGTTTATCTGGTTTTGGAATCAAGGTAATCCTGGCTTCATAGAATGAGTTTGGAAGTTTTCCTTCCATTTCTATTTTTTGGAACAGCTTCAACAGAATAGGTGTTAAGTCTTCCTTAAATGTTTGGTAGAATTCCCCTGGAAAGCCATCTAGCTCTGGACTTTTTTTGAGGGGGGAGATTTTTAAATTAAATTTAATTTTTTTAAGACTTTTTTTTTTTTAATGTTTATTTAGTTTTGAGAGAGAGAGGGGGAGAGAGAGCACAAGTGAGAGAGTGGCAGAGGAGACACAGAATTTGAAGCAGGCTCCAGGCTCTGAGCTGTCAGCACAGAGCATGATGTGAGGCTTGAACTCACGTACTGTGAGATCATGACCTGAGCCGAAGTTGGACACCCAACAGGCTGAGCCAACCAGGCGCCCGGGAGATTTTTATTACTAATTCCATTTCTTTACTGGCTATGGATGGGTCTGTTCAAATTTTTTATTTCTTCCTGTTTCAGTTTTGGTAGTTCATATGTTTGTAAGAATTTGTCTATTTCTTCCAGATTACCCATTTTATTGGCATATAATTGCTCATATTCTCCTATTATTGTTTGTATTTCTGCTGTGTTGGTTGTGATCTTTCCTCTTTCATTCTTGATTTTATTTATTTGGGTCCTTTCCTTTTTCTTTTTGATCAGACTCACTTGAGGGTTATCAATTTTGTTAATTCTTCCAAAGAACCAGCTTCTGGTTTCATTGATCTATTCTACTGTTTTTTTTTTTGTTTTTGTTTTTGTTTCTGTTTTTGTTTTTGTTTTTGGTTTCAATAGCATTGATTTCTGCCCTAATCTTTATTATTTCCTGCCTTCTGCTGGTTTTGAGTTTTATTTGCTGTTCTTTTTCCAGCTCTTTAAGGTATGAGGTTAGGTTGTGTATCTGAGACCTTTCTTCCTTCTTTAGGAAGTCCTGGATTGCTATATGCTTTCCTCTTATGACCGCCTTTGCTGTGTCCCAGAGGTTTTGGGCTGTGGTGTTATCTTTTTCCTTGGCTTCCATGTACTTTTTAATTCCCTCTTTAACTTTTTGGTTAGCCCATTCATTCCTTAGTAGGATGTTCTTTAATCTCCAAGTATTTGTTATCTTTCCAAATTTTTTTCTTGTGATTGATTTTGAGTTTTGTAGTGTCGTGGTTTGAAAATATGCATGATGTGATCTGCATCTTTTTGTACGTGTTGAGGGCTGAATTGTGTCCCAGCATGTAATCTGTTCTGGAGAGTATTCCACGTGCAGTGGAGAAGAATGTATATTCTGCTGCTTTGGGATGAAATGTTCTGAATATATCTGTTAAGTCCATCTGGTCCAGTGTGTCATTCAAAGCCATTGTTTCCTTGTTGAGTTTCTGATTAGATAATCCGTCCATTGTTGGAAGTGGAGTGTTGAAGTCCCCTACTCTTATCAATGAGTTTCTTTATGTTGGTGATTAGTTGATTTATATATTTGGATGCATCCACATTTGGAGCATAAATGTTTACAATTATTAGATCTTGGTGGATAGACCCCTTAATCATGATATAATGCCCTTCATCCCTTGTTACAGTTTTCGTTTTAAAATCTAGATTTTCTGATATAAGTATGGCTTCTTTGGCTTTCTTTTGGCGGCCATTAGCATGATAGATGGTTTTCCATCCCCTTATTTTCAATCTGAAGGTGTCTTTAGGTCTAAAATGGGTCTCTTGTAAACAGCATATAGATGGATCTTGGTTTCTTATCCATTGTTACCCTGTGTCTTTTGATTAGAGTATTTAGTCCATTGATGTTTAGAGTGAGTACTGAAAGATACAAATTTATTGCTGTTATGTCACCTGTAGAGTTGGAGTTTCTGGTGTTGTTCTCTGGTCCTTTCTGGTCTTTGTTGCTTTTGGTCTTTTTTTTTTTTTTTTTTTTTTTTGTCTTTTCTTCCCTCAGAGAGTCCCCCTTAAAGTTCCTTGCAGGGCTGGTTGAGTGGTCATGAACTCCTTTAATTTTTGTTTGTCTGGGAAACTCTTTAAGTCTCCTTCTATTTTGTATGACAGCCTTGCTGTATAAAGAATTCTTGGCTGCATGTTTTTCCGATTCAGCACATTGAATATATCCTGCCACTCCTTTCTGGCCTGCCAAGTTTCTGTGGATAGGTCTGCTGCAGACCTGATCTATCTTCCCTTGTAGGTTAAGGACTTCTTTCCCTTGCTGCTTTCAGGATTCTTTCCTTGCCTGAGTATTTTGTGAATTTGACTATAATATGCTTTGTTGATGGCTGGTTTTGTTGAATCTAATGGGCATTCTCTGCTTTCTGGATTTTGATGTCTGTGTTTCCCAGGTTAGGAAAGTTTTCCACTATGATTTGCTCACATAAACCTTCTACCCCTTTTTCTCCCTCCTCATCTTCTAGGACCCCTGTGATTCTGATGTTATTCCTTTTTAATGAGTCACCAAGTTCTCTATTTCTTATATCATGCTCTTTTGCCTTAGTGTGCCTCTTTTTTTCTGCTTCATTATTCTCCATAAGTTTGTCCTCTCTATCGTGGATACGTTGCTCTGTTTCTTCCATCTTTGCTGCTGTGGGACCCATTGGAGATTGCAGCTCAATAGTAGCATTTTTTATTTCATTTTGACTAGCTTTTACTTCTTTTATCTCTGCAGTAAGGGTTTCTAGTCTGTTTTTAACCCCAGCCTGTTTTCTTATTATTGTGATTTTCAATTCTGGTTCAGACATCTTGCTTGTATCTGTGTTGATTAAGTCCCTGGCTGTCATTTCTTCCTGTTCTTTCTTTTGGGATGAATTTCTTCGTTTTGTCATTTTGAAGAAAGAAAAGGAATTAATAAGGTACAAAAAAAAATTAAACAATTAAGAACAACAAAATCAAATGAAGAATGCTGGGTCGTAGGTGTGTTTTGGTCTCGTTGAAAGAAACTTGATAGATTAGAGAAAAGGGAGAAAGAGAAGAAAAGGAAAGAAAGAAAAGAAAAAGGAAAACATTTGAGAAAATGAATGCAATAAAATAGAATAAAATGAAATGATGGAAGTAAGATAGGATATAAAAAATTTACAAAAAAGTAATATAGTAGAAAAAAATTAAAAATCTTTTTAATAAAAATGGAAAATAAAAATAAATTTTTTCTCTTTCTGTATTCAAGAATAAGAAAAAAAAATTAAATAGTTGGACTAACAAACAGAGTCAAATATGATTGAAATTACATCCGGTTTCCCCTAGAAGTCAAACTATGAAGCACTTTATAGTCTGCAAACTAAGCAGGCAGAGAGACTTGTGTTCTTCAAGAGTGCGGTTGGCCCATTTGGGCAGGGCTTAGTGTAATGGCTCCATTCTCCACTAGATGGTGCTGCTTAGCTTAGTGGGGTAGATTGTTGTGGGTGTAGGTGTGTAGGGGCATGCATGGGAGGGGTGAAAGTGGAGTCACCCAGCTACACAGTCTCTAGTATCAGAACTCTGTGCTCTTCCCTACTAGCAATCAAGCACCCCTTCTTTGTCTCTGGCTTCTGTCCATTCTCTGTTTCTACACTGTGTGTGACCAAGGCATCTGGCTGCCCGGCGGCACCTCCCTCGTGAGTTTTATCTCAGATGGGGCCGTGTTTCCCAACCCCTCATTTCTGTACTTATTCTCTGGGGGAGGGTCTCTCTCAGCAATGGCTGGGTGCTGGCCACCCCCAGGAACGTTCGGGAGACCGTGCCACTGCTGATGCCCAGAGACTGCAGCCAGCCACCAGCCCTTCCCAGAAAAAAGTTTGTGCAGTCATGTAGCAGCAGCATTTCAGGGATTACGGCAAATCACGACACACATCTGGCACCAGGCTTCACCCTCAACATCCTGGCTCTGACACCAGTGAATGTGGCCATTCTCAGGGATCTGCTGGGACCTTTGCCTGTGGGGAGGCCACACTGCCTCTACCAAATGTCCTCCCAGTAGGGGAACCACCTCTCCCTGTGTGGCCTTCGGACCCCTCAGACCTCACACTCTGCCTCCAGGGATTTCCCCTTCCTACCAGAGCTCCGCCAGGTATTGAGCTGTGGAGTTTTCAGACTCTGCGCTCCACCTGTTTATAGAGTCTTAATGGAGTTTAAACCCTCTCCTTTCTCCCTTTTTTGTTTAGTCCCTGTGGCTGTTTCCACTGTTCCTTTTTCTCTCCAGCTGCTTTCAGGGGTGGGTGCTTTTCCTGTATTCCCCCACCCCCCGCCTCACATGCCTTTTCTACCCAGGCAAAAACAGCTCCCTGTCCTCAGCGGCTTCTTTCTCTCCCAGTTCGCCTCTCCACTCTGGATACCTGCCCAGTTGTGTGGTTCAGGTCGTGCAGATTGTTGTATTAGTCCTCAAATCAGTTTTCTAGGTGTGCAAGGTGGTTTAGTGATGATCTGGCTGCATTTCAGGTCCTAGAGACAAAAAAAACCTTCCATGCTGTTCTGCCATCTTGGCCTCTCCTCTTATTATTACCTATTTATTTAAAAAAATTTTTTTTTAATGTTTATTTATTTTTTGAGAGAGAGAGAGACCGAGTGTGAGCAGGGGAGGGGCAGAGAGAGATGGAGACAGAATCTGAAGCAGGCTCCAGGCTCTGCGCCGTCAGCACAGAGCCTGATGCAGGGCTTGAACTCACAGACCGCAAGATCATGACCTGAGCTGAAGTTGGACGCATAACCAACTGAGCCACCCAGGCACCCCTACCAGTTTATTTTTTTAAAGACTGCAACTTAGTAACAGCCAAATGGAAAGAGACACAAAGGGCAAGGGGTGAAGGTGGGCAGGGAGGGGGATGGTATGCAGAACTTCCATGCCATCTCTGGGTGTTCCCCTCTGCTAGCACCTTGATGTCTTCACCAACCCCTGGTTTAGGGGTTTTTAATGGAAGTTCCATTATGCAGGCATGGCTGATTAAATCGCTGGCCATTTACTGGCTATTGGTGATTAAATAAATCTCCAGCACCCTTCCCTTCCTGGAGATTGGGAAGTGCTGCTGAATATTCTAACCCTCTAATCACATCTTTTCCTCTGACTACCAGCTCACATTCTGAAGCTTTGTAAAGGCCTACCAAGAGTCATTTCATTAGCATAAACTCAGATATGAATGAAAGGGACTTATTGGGTAAATAACCAAAGATGCTTCTTTTACCTATATCATTCAGCAAAGAGTTTTAGAAGCTCTTGTGTCAGAAACTTGGAGGAAGACCAAATATTTATTTCTTATTATATCACAATATCACCTTAGGCGCTCAATAAAGAATTACTAACTGAATGAATTTATGTCATTGTTTTTGCTGTCCCTTTCTTATGCATAGCTTTTCTTCTTTAGTTTTGATTACTAGGATACTCCTTTCTTTTTTTTTTTTTTTTTTTTTTTTAATTTTTTTTTTTTCAACGTTTATTTATTTTTGGGACAGAGAGAGACAGAGCATGAACGGGGGAGGGTCAGAGAGAGAGGGAGACACAGAATCGGAAACAGGCTCCAGGCTCTGAGCCATCAGCCCAGAGCCTGACGCGGGGCTCAAACTCACAGACCGCGAGATCGTGACCTGGCTGAAGTCGGACACTTAACCGACTGCGCCACCCAGGCGCCCTAGGATACTCCTTTCTAGTATAAAACATCTTGAGGGGTTTCTGTATTTTTTACTTTTATAAAATTGAATATATTTGGCATATAACATTGTGTAAATTTAAAGTATACAAGGTGTTAATTTGGTGTATTTATATATTGTAATATGATTGTCATTCCATTTTTAAACATTCAGAGGGTGTCAGTCTTTCAATTTTTTTTAATGTTTATTCATTTTTGAGAGACAGAGACAGAGCATGAGTGGGGGAGGGACAGAGATAGAGGGAGACACAGAATCTGAAACAGGCTCCAGACTCTCAGCTGTCAGCACAAAGCCCGACACAGGGCTTGAACCCACGAACCTAGAAATCTTGAGATCATGACCTGAGCCAAAGTCGGACGCTTAACCAACTGAACCACTCAGAGGCCCCAGATGTCGATCTTTCAAATCAAAATGTATGTAAGTTTTACAGAGGTTGAAGGAAATTCTGTAATTACACAAAATTCTTACCACATTATTGGGGCTATTGAACCTTTATCTTCTTTGACCTTGATAAGGATTCCAAAGAAAAAGAATAGTTAGTGTGTGAGCCAGTGATATATATATATAGTAGAATAGATAAAGTGTATTTTTGGCTGAGTGCACTAACAAGATGTATAACATCATTTTACTAAAGTTTACCAGAGTCTTGTTTGGAGATAGAGACAAGATTTGGTAAAGGTGGTATGAGCCTCAAATTCCTCAACAACTGAAACCTCTAATGTTGGCTTTATCATTTTCTCCTAGGTGATATACTGTTCTTTTGGTGGAACATCCAAAGGACTGCACTTCAATAACTTAATAGTTGGACTTGTCCTTCTTACAAGAGGCAGAGATGAAGAGAAGGCAAAATGTACGTACTTTAATATCTCAAAATGATAATACTACATTTGTGTGTGGAATAATTTACCTGAAAATTCTGATGACAGTGAAAGCATTTGAGTTGATATTTCTCCAAAGAAGATACACAAGTAGCTAATAAGCACTTGAAAAAATGGTCAATGTAAACTTATTAGGGAAATATATATTAAAGTTACAGTGAGATACTTCTTCATACCTACCAGGATGACTAAAATAAGAAAGATAGGTAATAATTAGAGTTGGTGAACAGTGGAAAAGTTGAAACCCTCATATATTGCTGCTGGGAGTGTAAAATGGTACCATCACTTTGGAAGATTGTTAGGTAGTTCCTCAAACTGCTAAACATCGAGTTATCATATGACCCAGCAATTCCACTCCAGTATGTTCACCCCAAAATTGAAAGCATGTATTCATTTAAAAAAAAAAAAAATGTACAAGAGTATTCATGGCAGCACTGTGCACAGTAGTTGCAAGATGGATACAACCCTATTATCCATCAACTGTTGCATTCAACATAAACAAAATGTGATACCTCCATATGGTAAAATACTTCTCAACAGTAAAAGAATAAAGTACTAATGCTGCAACATGGATGAACCTGAAAATATTATGTTAAAGTGATAAATGCCAGTCAAAGTGTAGGCCACATGGTATGTACTTCCATTTATATGAATTGTCCAGATTAGGCAGATGCATAGACACAGTAGATTAGTGATTTCCAGAGGCTGGCAGGGAATAGGAAAATGGAGAGCAGCTACTAATGAATGTAGGGTTTCTTTTTGGAGTGAAAGTTTTATTGAAAATTTCCCAGGAGAAGTAAAGAAAACATTTACTTTGAAAATTCCTAGGTTTTAACCCTTGGCCACCAGATGCTGGGTTTTCTCTCTTCCTTCTTCCTTTTCTTTATTTTTTAATTTATTTTTATTGTTTAAATTTACATCCATGTTAGTTAGCATATAGTGCAACAATGATTTCAGGAATAGATTCCTTAATGCCCCTTACCCATTTAGCCCATCCTCCTCCCACATCCCTCCAGGAACCCTCTGTTTGTTCTCCAGATTTACCTTCTTCCTTTTCTTTTTTTTTCTTCTTTTTTTCTTTTTTTTAACATTTATTTATTTTTGAGAGACAGAGACAGAGCATGAGCGGGGGAGGAGCAGAGAGAGAGAGAGAGGGAGACACAGAATCCGAAGCAGGCTCCAGGCTCCAAGATGTCAACACAGAGCCCAACGCAGGGCTTGAACCCACAAATTGCAAGATCCTGACCTAGGCCGAAGTCGGACGCCCAGCAGATTGAGCCACCCAGGCGCCCCAACCTTCTTCCTTTTCTAACCTGCCTTCTGACTGCTTCTCCTAAATCCCTCAGAATCTTCTTTCTTAATCCTAAATTTAGGCTGTTATTTTTAATCTATTTCTTTTTTTATAGTTTTATTGAAGTGTAATTGACTTGCAATAAAATGCACACATATAAAGTGTGGACTTTGATAGGTTTGGGGATGTATATATACCCACATTATCACAGTTAAGATATTGAACGTATCCATGAACCAACTTGGAATTTAACTGTGATCCTGGTTTTTCAAATTAGCATTCCTCTGCCAACAAACAGATACTGTGGCTCCACGCAGCCAGTAATTAAAAGTAACATTTGGGGGCATCATAAACACAAACATATAAAGTCCTTCCTTCCTTCCTTCCTTCCTTCCTTCCTTCCTTCCTTCCTTTTTTTTATTTTAGAGAGAGAGTGCTAGTGGGGAAGAGGGGTGGGCGGGGAGCAGGGAGAAAAGGAGAGAGAATATCTTAAGCTGGCTCAGCGCAGAGCCTTACACTAGGCTTTAACCCCACAACCCTGGGATCATGACCTGAGCCAAAATCAAGAGTCGGCCGTTCAACTGACTGAGCCACCTAGGCACCCCTAAATTTTTTTTAATTTTTATTATACAATTGTATTAGGTTCCTAGGGCTACCATAACAAAGTACTGCAAACTTTTGTTAAGTGGCTTTTAAAACAACAAAAACGTATTTCGTAGTTGTGGAAGCTAGAAGTCCAAATTGAAGATGTTAGCAGGGCCCTGCTCCCTCTGAAACCTATATGAAAGAATCCTTCCTTTTTTCTAACTTCTGGTGCTGGTAGTCCTTGCTGTCCTTGGCTTGTGTGTGCATCACTCGTAATTTCTGCCTATCTCCTCACATGGTTTTCTTCTGTGTTTTGTCTTCTCTTCTTATAATCAGTCATATTGGATTAGGACTCACCCTAATGACCTTACTTTAACTTGATTATATCTGCAAAGACCCTGTTCCAAATAAGGTCACATTTGTGGATGCTGGGGTTAGGACTTTACCATCTTTTGGTGGGACACAGTTCAACCCGTAACAGGTAGTCAGAGCACTCCAGCAAATACTCCCCCTGAAGAAATCCTCCATGGGATGTGGGAAGGCAGGCAATGAAACCCCCTGGGCCTTCAAAGGGATGGAATGTCTCCTCTATCTTTCTATCTTCTATCTTTCCAAATAAGGTCCCATTCATAAGTTTCTGGAGGTTAGCGTTTCAACACATCTTTCTGGGAGATGCAGTTTAATCCATAACAACAGTATTTCAAACATACATACAATATGTACATCCACCTGCTTTATTATTTCTTAACATTGTGTCATATTTGTGCTGGATCTTATTTTTTAGGAAATAAAGTATTACATCCAAAGTGAGGCTGTCTCTCTGTATCTCTCCATGGTCTCATTCCCACTCTTCCCTTTACAACTGTAACCACTCTCATGAATATAGTGATCTTTTGTTCCTCATGCAGGTGTTTCTACCTTTATGATATTTTATATACCTTTAAACGTATCTTCAGTTGTTTTGCAGATTTTAAACTTCTTAAACTTTTTTTTAAAGTTTGTTTATTTCTTCTGAGAGAGGGAGAGAGAACACAAGTGGGGAAGGGGCTGAGAGAGAGAATCTCAAGCAGGCTCACAAACCGTGAGATCATGACCTGAGCACAAGTCAGATGCTTAACCAACTGACCCACCCAGGTCCCCCTAAACTTTTTAAGTAAATGGTATATGATACAGATTATTTTATAATTTGCTTTACAATCCCAAAAATATTTCCCTGAATATTTTTTTAAGTTTATTTATTTATTTTGAGAGAGAGTGCATGGGCGTCAGAGAGAGAGGGAGAGAGAGAGAATCCCAAGCAGGGATTGAGCACCGACATGGAGTTTAATTTTAGGAACCATGAGATATGACCTGAGCTGAAATCAAGAGTCAGATGCTTAACTCACTGAGCCACCCAGGTATCCCTTCCCTGAATGTTTTTGATATTTATCCATCTTGAAGCACTTAGTTCCTATATTCTAACTGCTATGTAGTATTCCATTGTGTGTGTGTATGTCAGTTTACCTATTTTCTTATTGATAGATATTTATCTTTTTTCCTCTGAGTTTTGCTATTACACATAATATTCCAGTGAACATTGTTGTTCTTGTGCACATGTATGAAAGTTTCTTGAGGGTGGAAGTCGAGCTGCTTAGAAGTTGAATTTCTAGGGATGCTTGGGTGGCTCAGTTGATTGAATGACTCTTGATTTCAGCTCACGTCATGATTCCAGGGTCATTGGATCGAGGCCTGTATCGGGCTCCTTGCTGAGTGTGGAGCCTGCTTGGGATTCTCTCTCTTGCTCCTTCTGTCCCTCTCCCCCACTCGCACACACTCTCTTTTCAAATTAAGAAAAATTTTAAATTAAAAAAAAGAAGTTGAATTTCTAGCATACATCACTTTTACCAGATTTTGGCAAGTTACTCTTTAAAGTGGTTGCAGTAATTCATACTCTCATTAACAGTGTACAGTAGTTCCTGTTTCTCCCAATTTATTGCTATCACTTTGTATTGTCACACCTAAACATTTTTGCAAATTTGATGTGTTTGAAAAGATATCATATTGCTGTTTTAATTTGCGTTGTTGGTTTTCTTTTTTTTTTTTAGGAATAAATTAAATGATATATTGATAAAGTGCTTGGCACTAGTAATCACTTAGTAATATTTACCTCTCTCTTCCCTCTCTACTTCTGCCAGGGTATATTTAATCTATGGTAAGTTTAATTTATTCTTTCTTTCTTCTAGACATTTTTAGTCTTTTTGCAAGTGAATCTGGGAGCTATGTTGTACGGGAAGAAATGGAAAGAATGCTCCATGTGGTGGATGGTAAAGTCCCAGATACACTCAGGAAGTGTTTCTCAGAGGTATATTTAAAGATTTACATTTCATCCCTACCTGTTACAAAGTATTAACTCTTAGTTATATAATGAGCTTAGCTATGATGAATAATGTTTATGTGCAGCATATTCTTGACATTTTTGTTTTTAATGGTTGATGTTTCAATTATTTGTGTGCTGTTCTCAAAGGTCCATGACACTTAATACTGTTATATTTGTGAATCTTAAAATTTCCAGTTCTACTTTAAAGACAACTGTCTATACTTAAGGGATAATAAAACACACTCACATTCTTACACCAATACATACACACTCACTGGTGATCATACGTGCCACTGCTTTTCATCTTATAGTGTATCATTGGCCTTAAGTCATTCTGTGACTCTCACCCATCAAGGTGTATTTTATCACTTACTTGACTTAGCTGATTTGCATAGTGAAATATTTGGGTGTGAAAAACCTGTCGTTTTCTTCTATTTTCATAAATAATATATTTTCATTATAGAAAAACAGTAGAAAATGTCTATCTTTAACAGAGAAAATTCTTTTTTTTTTTTTCTTCCTTTTCACAGGTCTGCTAATATGGGAAATGCCCTAAAGATGGTAGAATAAAAAAACCCTTTTAGAATTTTCTGATGTTTTCCTGCAGCACACTCAATGCTGCATGATTCCTCATGGGTGGCTGTTTGAGCCACTTGCGTTTTACAGATATGACAGTCCCTTACTGCTGTGGGTTTTATTCATTTTAGTTTAGTCTCCTTCCTAACTGTAAAGGCCTTGATTGTCAGTACTCCAGCTATATGCATGTATCTGGTTTTCATAGCTCTTTGGACTCTGTAGCTTTAGTTTTTCACTACTCTGGCTTTGAGTTTCTTCTGGGTTGATAGCACCTGGAGATTTCTGTGTCTTGCCTTCAACTTGGCTGTACAGTTTTTAGTAGTGGTTATGGTATTATATTTTACTCCATATTTCTGTGTGTTTGGTGCAAAAGGATTGGCTTCCTGCACTGCAAGTTGCTGTGATAGTATTTCAGTACTTCAAGACAAGCTAGGCTATGGTTTTTCTCTCCAATAACAAACATTTCCTGTCCAAAAAAAGTAACCTAATCTTTGCAGGCCTGATTAATTGAATTTTTCACACAGATGTAAAATGCATTAATACTCTGTACATCTTGGAGAATGTATATTTTTCTTATTAAGTTTTATGTACATATTCCCATTTTGATGGGAGTTCAATGTGGCTAGCTACCCAGTTCTCCAAAATTTAGGCACAATAGCAGGTACATATATGAGATGATAATTAGTGCTATAAGGAAAGATTAAGTAGAATAAGGGGGATAGGTGGTGATGGGGAGGAGGTGGCAGAGTGTTGGTATTTTGTATAGGGTAGTTGGGAAAGGCTTGTTACGTAAAGTGACATTTGAACCAAGAATTTAAAGGAAGAAAGATCAAACTATGCAGAAATCTGGAGGAAAACATTTTTTAAGAAGAGAATACAGCAAAGGCCTGGAGTTGGAGTGTGCTTGATATGTCCAAGGAACAACAAAGGAGCCAAATGAGCTGGATTAGATTATGAGACTCGTAGAAGTTACAGAGGTTGGGGAAGGGTGTGAGATGAAGTGGGGAGATTATATATGGCTCTAGGACAGTATGAGTTCTTTGATTTTCACCCTGAGTGAGGTGGAACCAATTAGAGGGTTTGGGGCCGAGAAATACATGATTTTTTTTTCTTTTTTTAAACATGATCATTTTGGCTCTTACGTACAGGGTAGGCTAAACAGAGTCCATACAAGATATCTGTGACTAATCTAGGTAAGAGGTGATGATTATGTAGATCATAATATAGCAGTGAGGTGGTGAGAAGTTTTCAGATTCTGCATTTATTTTGAAGGGAGAGTTGACAGGATCTTATATGGATTATGGGCTGTGGCAGAGAAGAGGATGACTAAAGTGTCTGACTTGATTTAGTAAGTGAATGGAGTTTCCATTAATTGAGATGGCTAAAACTACTTGGGGGAGGTTTGGGGTTTTGATATCAAGAGAGATTTAGGACATAATTAAATTTGAGAATCATTTTAGACATTAAACTGATGCCAACTATGCTTTTTGATATATAAATTAGCATTCAGAGGATAGGATTTGTTGGCTTAGAGTTGAGGATGAGATCATCTTAGAGTAAATTTAGATAGAAAACAGATTGGAAGACTGAGTCCTTTACTCCAGGGTTGAAAGGTTAATGAAATGAAGAAGACTCAAAACAGGAGCCTAAGGAATAGCCTGTGAGGAGAACCAAAAGAGAATGGTGTCCTGGAAGCCAAGTGATGAAAATATTTTAATAGAAAAGAGTGTTTATATCAGATAAACTGAAAGGTCAAATGAGTTGATTTTTGATCACTGAGAAGTGATCATTAGAATTGGCAATGTAGAGGAAAGTCCTTGGTGGAGGTCCTGTGGAGTTAAAAAATTCACTGGAGTTAGGATACCAAAAGAAGTTTGCTCATAAGAGAAAGTAGTGAAGGGGGAAAGTGGAATGCTTAAAATTGCACTTAATGGAAAGGGAACAGTTATTATAATAAGATCATAAGACTTGTTAGTTAAGTCTGCAGTTAAGTGTTGTATGAAGGACAAGATCTTTGGAAAAGGAAAGATCAAAGAAATGAGAGGCCCTGGTTTTGGAATACTCATGTAGATGGCTATTTAAACCACTAGATACTTATAGTTGGTTAAAAACAAAACAAAACAAACAAAAAATTCACAGTAAATGGGCTAATTTTTATCTGATTCAACTATTTAATGTATTACGTGCTGTAATTTCTGAGTAATGTGTCTGATTGTGTCCAAACCCTTGCTTTTCAAGTTACCATGTTTCAGTATGAGTCTACTTATATTAGAAAAGACTTATTTGGACCTCCCATAACAATGTTTTGTGTTGTTTTTTGCAATCCTAAAAAGCCACCAAAACTATAAAGAGAAGCACTTTAGCTAAATGATGTGGACCTAGCACCTAGATTTAAGTGACATGGAATAGGTTTCAGCCTTTTCTTTTTTTTTCCTTTTTAATTTTTTTTTACGTTTATTTTTGAGAGAAAGAGAGAAAAAGAGTGTGAGCAGAGGAGGGGCAGAGAGAGAGGGAGACATAGAATCTGAAGCAGGCTCCAGGCTCTGAGCTGTCAGCACAGAGCCTGACATGGGCCTTGAACTCACGAACTGTGAAATTGTGACCTGAACCAAAGTCGGAAGTTTAACTGACTGAGCCACCCAGGCGCCCCTCAACTTTTTCTATCTTATGCTTTTTTTAGCCTTAAAAGATGAAGTTATAAAGGAATCCACATAGGAATTGTATTGTTCTTTTCTTATATTTTCTTTGGTTGTCAGTTTTTAAGATGGAAATTCATATTGTTCTTAAAAGATGTGTCAATTTTAGGAGTCTGTTTATTTTTATTTGCCTTTTATGTTACTGGATTTTTTTTTTTCTAAACTGCTATTGTGACAATTTATAAAAGGAAACTTTGCCTTTGCTTTCTGTTTTAGAAGACACCCATGACTCGAAAACATAAAAAGTCAGGTTTAACAGATGGCATTTTGGTGCTACCAGTTATGCAGTGATCCGAATGGACAGGTGGATTTCATGGTTACTTTATATTTCACTAAGTCAGCCAGGAAGTGTGGTGCATAGCTTAGGCTCAGAAACTTTGGACTACCTGGGTTTAATCATATTTTTGCCACTCTATCTTAGATCTTAGATTATTTAACTTTTTGAAACCTCAGTTTTCCCATGTGTAAAATGGGGATGGTAGAGTAGAGTGTTGCTTTGAAGATTAAATTAATATGAAATGTTTAGGGGTGCTTGGCTGACTCAGTCATTGGAGCTTATAACTCCTGATCTTGAGATTGTGAGTTTGAGCCCCACGTTGGGTAGAGAGATTACTTGACAACAAAATCTTAAAAAAGAATGTTCAGAACAGTGCTTAGGGAATTGTAAATACTCAATATTAATGATATGTGAAGGTGGTAGAAGTGCCTATTATAATTAGCAACTTTTTGCTTTCTTGTACATGAGGGTACATTTTATAACATCTTAGTCTCACTGAAACCATTGATGCTACATGTTTTGCTTCATCTACAATCCCATTGATTATAAGATGTACCTTTATGTATTATAAAGAGAGAAAAGACCTGCCAGTTTTAGTTGAAGGATACTCTTGGTTTGAAAATTCATCCCAGTGTCAGAGATGTTAATATGTAAAAATGTACATGAGCTTATGGGATTTATACTACTAATCCTCTTTCTAAACTAAACATGGGGAACAGAGAGAATAAGGGTATGATCCCTAATCTCTCAACATGTTGGCAATGTCCTCCCATACCCCTGCAGCAAGTCTGAATGCCATATTCTTCCATTCAGAAAAACAAGACTGTCAATGTTGTCTAGATGTTTTGATTGCACTGTTAAATGTTCTGAAACTAGTAAGCTAAGCATATTGCTGTATTTTAATAGGATGCTGCCAAACGGTGTATAAATGATTTCTATCATATCTCTTTTAGGTTAGGAATTATTTGTATCCCTTAATATTTCTATCAGGAATAGACCTGATAGGCTCCTGAATGTCATTCTTCATTGTATTTCCATGTGGGTTGCTTCTGTCTTTTTCTCAGAAACATCCGGCCCTCATTCACCCTCGGTCCTCCTGTCTTCCAGATTAAGAAATTGACTTGCACAGCTATGTCATGTTCTTTTTCATCCGGGATACTTTTTTTTTTTTTTTTTTTTAATCCAGAGATGTAGAAGACAAAATACTTGACAAAAAAAGCAAAGAAATAGCAATCTACTTGTTTTTTTTTTTGTATTCTAATTGACTTGTGAATACATGTTTTCAGTGATACCTTCTAGAAGAGGGCTCCTGGATAGTTGTTTTTAATTTGCCAATGAAATTTAAAAGAGCATTTTAATACCATACATATTTAATTAAAATATGCTCATTCTTAAAGTTTAAGGTGCTGAAGAAGAGGGATAAGGCAAGTAAAAAATTGGCCTTATTAAATATAGAAAAAAAATACACTTTTAGAGCGTGGGGAAAATGGGGCGGTTCAATGGGTATAAAGTTTCTGTCATGCTAAATGAATTACAGAGATCTGTTGTATAACATAATGCCCATAGTTAATAATGCATTATTGTGCACCTTAAAATTTGTTTAGAGGGTAGAGTTCATGTTAAATGTTCTTGCCACAAACCAGCCAACCAAACAAACAAACAAGTAAAAACAAAGATGCAAGGAAACTTTGGGAAATGTTGGCTATGTTTACCATCTTGATGTGGTGATAGTATCATAGGTTTTGCATATGTCCAGTCTCATCAAATTGTACATATTAAGTATCTTTGTATACCAATAATACCTCAATAAAACTGTTTTTTTACAAAGAGGAAAAAATACACTTTACTGATTTCAGGATATACCTTAGAAAATAATATGTGAGTTATTAGTAACAATGCACTGCTTTAATGAATTGATGAAGTAATTTACAACTAAATTGCATAGATTTTATGCAAGTGGAAGTTCTGAAAATACAATTATTTTTTAAAACAGTTTGATTTCCAAATATACACCCTGTAGTGTTAGATAATCCTTTCTTTGTAGATATTAGCAAGATAAACGTTAACAAATTTCAAATTGTACAGTTTTAAGTAAGATACCTTAAAATTTGACTAAGCCTATGTGTTTTTTTTTTTTTCCTTTTAATTTTAGGGTGAAAAAGTAAACTATGAAAAATTTAGAAATTGGCTTCTTCTAAACAAAGATGCTTTTACCTTCTCTCGTTGGCTACTATCTGGAGGTGTTTATGTGACCCTCACTGATGATAGTGATACTCCCACTTTCTACCAAACTCTAGCTGGAGTCACACATTGTAAGTAACGGCATTTCATTGTTTTCTGTCCACTTTTAATACAGTTGCCTAGTAATATGAGAATATGCCTATTAAGGAGAAATTTACTGGTCAGTGTTTTTTTTTCTTCCAGAGTGTAATAAAATGAAATGCTAGAGCTTTATGGGGCACCTTCATGGCTCAGTCGGTTAAGCAACGGACTCTTGATTTCAGCTTGGGTCATGATCTCTGGGTTTGTGGGATTGAGCCCCACATCAGGCTCTGTGCTGACAGTGCAGAGCCTGCTTGGGATTCTCTCTCTCTCTCCCTCTTTCTCTCTCTTGCACGCGCGCACAAAATAAACATTTTTAAAAAATGCTGGAGCATTGAGTACATAGCTGAAAAAGAAAACTTTTTTTTCTGTACTCACTGAATGCTTTTATACTTCAAATACGTAGGTTTTTTTCCCCACACAAAGTTATTCCTCAATGCTCTGTAGATACCAATTGCGTGTTCTGCAATTTGGTTCACTTCTGACACGCTATCTCCCCCGGGGGGGTTAGCACAGACCCCACAGGTTTAGGACTCGGTCTCACAAGACCATTTTTTTGCTACCCACAGAAGAGGCCAATCATAAATCCTGGTTGTTGCCAGTGCTTCTGATCAAACAGCTCTAAATTAGATGTTACCTATGTTTGGGGTTTGATAATTTGTAAAAGAGCTTATAAAAACTCAGGGAAACATTAAAACAAAATTTTTTTTAACACTTATTTATTTTCAAGAGACAGAGACAGAGTGAGAGTGGGGGAGGGACAGAGACAGAGGGAGACACAGAATCAGAAGCAGGCTCCAGGCTCTGAGTTATCAGCACAAAGTCCGAAGAAAGGCTCAAACCCACCAACCGTGAGATCATGACCTGAACTAAAGTCGGACACTTAACTGACTGAGCCACCCAGACGCCCCTCAGGGAAACATTTTATATGTATTGACTTAATATATAATAAAGGTTGTGTAAAAAAGAAAAAAACAACATACAGATGAGCAACCAGAGGCAAGGTCTGGAAGGGTCCCAAGCCCAGGAGCTGGGATGTGTCAGTCCTTCTGGCACATGGATATGTTCATCAATCCAGAAGCTCACTAAAGCCCATACTTTGGGATTTTTATAGAGGCCTCGTCATGTAGGCATAATCAGTTACTCAGTTTCTAGCTCTTTTCCTGTCTCCAGCAAATGGGGAGTAGGGCTGAAAGTTCCAAGTTTCTGATTATGGCTTGGTCTTCCTGGTGACCAATCCCACTAAGAGTCACCTCAGGCATTAGAACAAAGTACTGATATCACCCAGGAAATTACAAGGGATTTAGGGCCACTGTGTCAGAAACCCTTATCACTTGGGAAGTTAACAAGAGTTTGGTCACAACTAAATATTAGGAGGAACCAGGGGCAGAGACCAATTACATACTATTTTACAATAGCCCTCTACTAATTGCCCTTAACCTAGCGGTATTAGTTTCCTAAAGTTCCTGTAACAAATTAGCACAATTTGTAAACTGAAATAACAGAAATTTATTTTCTCACAGTTCTGGAAGCTGAAATCAAGGTGTTAACATATTCCTTCTGAAGGCCCTGGGGAAAAATCATCCCTTGCCTCACCCAGCTTCTGGTGACCCCAGGATTTGCTTATGGCAGCATAACTTTGGTGTCTGCCTCCATCTTCCTGTGGCCTTCTCTGTATCTCTCTGTGTCCTTTCCTTTTCTTATGAGGACACCAGTTATTGGACTTATGGCCCAGACTAAATTCAGGATGCTGAATTCATTATATCTACAGAGACACTATTTCTAAATAAGGTCACATCCTGAGGTTCCAGGTGACCATGGATTTTTGAGGGACATCATTGAAGTTACCACTGCATAGACCTTAAATGTTAACCTTTATTCTTTTCTGTGGGTACAGAAAAGTACCTACACTGGGCTTTTGCTTATGCTACTTCTTAACACTGGAGTGCCTTTCCCTTTACTTCTCCCTATAAATCCTAGTCATCTTTGAAGACTTAAATCACATGCCCCTTTGTTTCCAGGAAACTTTTTCTTGCCTTTCTGTGAGAAATCATCTCTCATTCCTCTGAACTTTCGTAACACCTTTTTTGTACCCTTCTTGGATGAACTTATCACTTCCACCTCTTACTGAAATTATTTATAGCATTCCATTTATTTGTACATGTCATCTCTCTTAAATCATAGAATCTATATTATTCTTTGCTTTTTCTCCTTCTGTGCCAAGCCCTTAAAAAATAAGTATTTATTAACTGAATAGAGGGCCTGGATGTTAAGTGCTACTTGTATCTGTTGCTTTGTATAACTTATGACTGGCTACTAATTACACAGCAGCTATTTTTCTGCCCATTTTCATTCCATTATTACCAGAAGTTCTGATAAATTCTGGCATGAATAGGCAATGGACTTGATTCTACTACTTTTCAGTGCTCTTGTTTTTATTTTTGATAGGAAAGCCTTTAAAAAAATTGTTTTGCATAAAAAATTAGGGAATCTTTTTATACTCATTGTAAATTTTAACTTAGATTTATATTTAAATTGTCAGTCTTACGGATATTTTGCTGAACTCGTACTTTCATTTGTGATTATGTGGTGAATTATTTTTCTGCTAATATATGCTAAGAGTGTGACTGCTTTCTTTTAATGACTCATGGTTTTGTTTTTGTTTTTTTTAAAATTTTTTTTCAACGTTTATTTATTTTTGAGAGACAGAGGGAGACAGCATGAGCAGGGGAAGGCAGAGAGAGAGGGAGACACAGAATCTGAAAAAGGCTACAGGCTCTGAGCTGTCAGCACACAGCCCGATGCAGGGCTTGAACCCACAAACCATGAGATCATGACCTGGGCTGAAGTCAGACATTTAACTGACTGAGCCACCCCGGCACCCCTAATGACTCATGTTATAGAAAAAATTACTCTGACGCTTGTTAAAATGGTAAGAAAGACAACCCAAGACTTCTGTAGTGGTGTATTGCAGTAGGAGACAAAGATTGGTCTTAATTCTAAATATAACAAGGACAAGTAGGGAGTTCTGGCCAAGGAGCAGGATGAGGTGGTCACTGGAGGGAAAGTTACTAAGAGGAGGCATCAAAGGTAGGGGGATAAGGCCAAGGACTTATTCATCAGAGATGGGGTATGAGGAACTTGATCAGATATCAAGGGTAGGGGGACGACTTAGCAGCATTCTTAGCTAAGACTGGATTTGAGCAAGCCAGAGACTGGATGGGGGCTTAGTTGGAGGCCTAGTCAGAAAGAGGGCTCAAAGAGACTTAAGTATGGTCAAGGAGAAAGTCTTTGTCAGTTGCCTAAAGTGAAATTAAGTCTGACATACTTTGCAAATGCAGATACTGCTTATGGCTTATTTTGGAAAGCACTGTATTATTTTTTAAAATTATTATTATTATTTTTTAAATTTACATCCAAATTAGTTAGCATATAGTGCAACAATGATTTCAGGAGTAGATTCCTTAGCACCCCTTACTAACCATTTAGCCCATCCCCCCTCCCACAATCCCTCTAGTAACGCTCAGTTTATTCTCCATATTTATGAATCTCTTATGATTTGTCCCCCTCCCTGTTTTTACATTATTTTTGTTTCCCTTCCCTGTGTTCATCTGTTTTGTCTCTTAAAGTCCTCATATGAGTGAAGTCATATATTTGTCTTTCTCTGGCTGACTAATTTCACTTAGCATAATACCCTCCAGTTCCATCCATGTAGTTGCAAATGGCAAGATTTCATTCTTTTTGATTGCTGAGTAGTACTCCATTGTATATATATACCACATCTTCTTTATCCATTCATCCATCGATGGACATTTGGGCTCTTTCCATACTTTGGCTATTGTTGATAGTGCTGCTATAAACATGGGGGTGCATGTGTCCCTTTGAAACAGCACACCTGTATCCCGTGGATAAATGCCTAGTAGTGCAATTGTTGGATCATAGGGTAGTTCTATTTTTAGTTTTTTGAGGAACCTCCATACTGTTTTCCAGAGTGGCTATACCAGCTTGCACTCCCAGAAAGCACTGTATTATTAAAGATTACAGACTGACTTACTTAAATTCAATCAGTAAAAATAATTATCAAAATGTTAAAAATGTTATCCCATTATATGGTTCCATTTTTATTTAAAGATGATCTTCTCTATTTTTAGCTTTTTATCACTTGGGAAGATTTTTGAAGTTTTAATAGTATTTGAAAGTTACAGTGCCTTTGCCTTATTAAAAAAATTTTACCTTGAATTTACAGCAAATATTAATGTAGATGTGTTGTTCCACCTGTAATAATGACCTTCTAATTTCTAAACCAAATGGTTTCTTCTTAGGGTCATTCTATCTACCCCTGTCTCTCTGCAGCATTGTTAGCACTATTGACCATTCAGTTTTCATGAAATTCTGTTCTTTGGCTTTGGAACCATTGTAGTTTCCTAGTTTTTAATTATTTGAGTTTTCTTTACTGTTCTCCTTTTTTTTCTCTACCTTTTAAATGTAGAAAGGGTTTCTCATGGGTTGGACTTTAGCTGTGTTTTATTCTTAAATGATGTGTGTGCTTTGTTTCATTACAGCCATTTCCATTGCTTCACTTATACTTCATATCTTTGTGGGTGATACCTTGATGGAGTTTTCTGGTCTTGAGGTATCTCAAACTGTATAGTCATTTTTTTTAAGTTTATTTATTTATATTGAGAGAGAGAGCATGTGCACCTGTATGAACATGGCTGTGCATACAATTGGGGAAGAAGTAGAGAGGAGAGAGAGAAAGAATCCCAGGCAGGCTTCACACTGTCACTGTGGAGCCTAATGCAGTGCTCGAACCAGTGAACTGTGAGATCATGACCTGAGCTGAAGCCAAGAGCTAGCCATTTAAACCTACTGAGTCACCTAGGCACCCCAAACTGTATATTCATTTTAATAAATACCTCCTGGGTATTACTGAAAAACAAAATTCTACTGAATAAATTTCAAGATCAAATTGGCTTTATTCAAATCATGAACTGAGCAGTATCCCATCTAGTAAATAGAAAGGAGGTCTGAGGAGCTCCACAAAATGGAAGATTTATAGATAGGAGGGAGCAGGAGTGAGAGTGAAGTGGGGGGGGGGGTGGGGAGGAGTTTCTAACAAACAGTAGATTGTTTTCAGGTAAGGTCATCTTTTCCTTTGGGGGAATGCCTGGGGTCTTTCAGGCAGATTACCTTATTCTAGTGCTTATCAGGAATTCCAGATTGAGAGGTTAAAGGTCACATTTCTGGGAATGGCTGAAACTACAGTTAGATGAGATATTAAGTCTTGGTATGTTGACATGGGGCTCCACACAAGTGACTCCATTTGGGGCCTATTGTTCCTTTTTTCCACTATATATCTATATCATCTATATCTATATCTATATATCTATATATATTCTTTTTTTCTTTTTTCTATATTTTATTTATTATTATTTTTTTTTATTTAAATTTTTTAAAAAAATTTACATCCAAGTTAGCATCTATGCAACAATGATTTCAGGAGTAGATTCCTTAATGCCCCTTACGCATTTAGCCCATCCTCCCTCCCACAAACCCTCCAGTTAACCCTCTGTTTGTTCTCCATGTTTGTCTCTAATGTTTTTGTCCCCCTCCTGTTTTTATATTATTTTTGCTTCCCTTCCCTTATGTTCATCAATTTTATATCTTAAAGTCCTCATATGAGTGAAGTCATATGATATTTGCCTTTCTCTGACTAATTTAGCTTAGTGTAATACCCTCTAGTTCTATCCACGTAGTTGCAAATGGCAAGATTTCATTCTTTTTGACTGTCGAGTATTCACTATATATATTCTAACATCTTAATCTCATATGTAAAATTAAATGCATGTTTCCTTGTTTTCAACCCATCTTAAAGGTTCAAAAAGCAAACATGTTCTTCCTCCTGTCTTTTCTATCATGGTTAATAGTATTTGTAATTCCAGTCATCCAGTTTGAGATTAACTTTGACTTTTCCTTGTCAAACTTCACATTAGACCCCATCAATCTTAATTCAGCCTTATTTCTTAAGAGTTTCTTTTTTGCTGCCATCATTGCAATGTTTGTCCTTGTTTATCTGAGTATATGTTAATCATAGGAGAGAATGAAGGGCAAATTTGTTGTTGTTGTTGCTTAGTTTACATTAAAAAAATACTTTTTCTTTTCAGAAACCTTTAAGGAATCTTCATTTTCTATAGAACAAAGTTTAAACTCCTTAGCATGGCTCTAACGTCGCTTGGTTTCCTGTTCTTAATTTTCCATAATCATTTCTCTTTATATGTGTTCTCTGCTTCAACTACAGAGCACTGGTCAATATTCCATGACTATACCCCATGGGCTTTTATAGTTACCCTGTATATCACTTCTAATATACCTTTATTTAGATTGCATTTCATCTTTCAGCTCTTAAGAATTGAAATACTTCTTCATCCTCAAAGCCAAATCCATATGCTCTTTTGTCATGCCTTCTCCATTTTTCTTCAGTTTGAATTAAGTTTACTGTTTGCATTCCTGCACATCTTACATTTCTATTAAAGCAATTAAGATGCTTTTTACCTTCTCTTAGGTTCATTTGGAAGTGGCTTTGATTCCCCTCAGAAGTTACAAGTCCCATAGGGACAAGGCTCTTATCCAGTTCATATTTGAGTTCTTCTTAGTACAGTGGTCTAAATGCAAGTTTTTGGACTGTAAAGTATTGAAAAATTTTTAGCTACTAAAAGTCTACATTCTAAGTACTCATTTAAACGTTTGATTTCCCCAGGAGTGAGCAGGAGTTATATGTTGTTTTAGGAGTATAGAGCACTAAACTAATTATTTTATCTACTCCTATAGTACACCCATGGATTTCCCTGGTGGCCATGGAAATAAGTCAGTAGTGTATGGTAAAAGTCTGAAGAAATGCTATGCTTTAAATTTTCTCAGTTATTTATAACATTTTAAATTGCTAGCACGTTAGTTGAATTTTGTTGTATCCTTGTTTCTTGTAAGAGTAATATCCCAAAATAAAAAATTAATAAAATATAAGCCTACTATGGGGGCACCTGGGTGGCTCAGTCAGTTGGGTGTCCAACTCTTGATTTTGGCTCAGGTCATGATCTTGAGGTTCATGGGAATAAACCCCACATTGGGCTATGTGCTCACAGCGTAGAAACTGCTTTAGATTCTCTCTCCCTGCCTCTCTGCTGCTCCCCTGCTTGTGCTCTCTCTTTCTCTCTCTTTCAAAATAAATAAATATTAATAAAAACATATAAAGCTACCATGGTATATTGGTAGTTACCAGCCTTCATTGAGCATTAGAATTATTTGGAGAGGGTGTTAAACATGTTGGTTATTGGTTCTATAATCATGATTTTATTCAGTGGGCAATAGACATCTAAGGTAATTCTGAACTATATTTTGAGGAATACAGATAGGATGTTTCGGAGTTCTTCAGACCTTGAGTCAGACACTGGGCCTGCTGCTTATTACTCATGTAACAGTGGGAAATTTGTTTAATCTCTCAACTTCTTTTTCGTCCTCTGGAAAACAGAGGTAATGATACAGTTTACCTCACAGGAGTGTTGTAAGGTATGTAGGGAGGAAGTCTTTCTTCCTCTACCCATCTTGAGTTCATTGATAGAGCTCTTTCTTTCTTTATTTGTTTGTTTATTTATTTTAATGTTTATTTATTTCCGAGACAGAGAGAGACAGAGCATGAGTGGGGGAGGGGCAGAGAGAGAGGGAGACAGAATCCAAAGCAGACTCCAGGCTCTGAGCTGTCAGCACAGAGCCCAACACGGGGCTTGAACTACAAACCGTGAGATCATGACCTGAGCCCAAGTCGGTCGCTCAGGTGCCCCGATAGAGCCCTTTAAATTAGACTCACAGGAGGCAGATACCAAGCGAGAAACAAGTTTATTAACATTGCTTATGCATGGTGGTTAGACCTGGAGTTTATATAGCATCTTAATAAAGAACAATAGTTTTGTAGAGAGGGGACAAGACAAAAGGACTGAGTTTCTAGAGGTGGCAAATTATGGGAAGGCAAATGTGTGGAGAAACTAATGGTAGGGCTGGCTAGTAAGGTTTGTTATATAGATTCATTTATCGGGTACAATCTCCAGGTTGATAACGGTCTAGAGTAGTCTCTGGTGATTACTTCTGTCTTTCTGGTAGAGGAGCAGGGAAGACACCTTTACAAATTAGGCAAAAGGTAGGGGGAGTTTGCAGAGAGCTTTTCTTTTATCTGCTTCTTCTCAATTGCCTTCAACTCAATATAATTTTTATGCCAAGTAAGATATTTGGGGTGGCATATTGGTCTACCCTTTAGGATTACATGAGATAATACCGTTTTTAAAAGACTCAGCTTGGTGCCTGTTGTAGAATGGGTGCTTTACAATGAATATGTAACCTCTTTTATCATTGGACACTTGGCTTGCAAATATCAGTGAGCTTTACCCCATTATCTCTAGAGAGTTATTGTTTTGGAAGCAAGCAGTTTCATAACAGAGGGTTGTAGATCTGTACACAAATCAACTTGTCCACATCTGTGGGAGGAAAGTCTTTTTCTTTCTAGTTCTGTTTTATTTTACAGTTTATAGAAATAAAGAATCAGCATAAACCAGTGAAAGAGACAACTCAGTTGCAATGGGCTTCAGCAAATAGCTACTGTCTTCATGGGGCTTATATGAAAGCATTATCATAAAGTCAGAATTACTGCTAAATTTATTTAGAAATTCTGACATGGTAGGTTTGCATTCTGATGGCTATGATTTATCATATTACCTATACATTCTCAGTTTCTGGCTAAGCAATTCACCACTAAATTCTTTGCAAGCTCTTCCATTCAAAGGATATTTGGTACATTAAACTTTTCAAATAATGTGTCCTGAATGTGGAAACTTAGGATAAAAAAATAGTGTTATTAACTGATTTATAAGTAGACAGAAAATATTTATTTTAAAGCATCAGTGACTACATTTAAATTTGTGTAATGAGCCAAGATATCTAGGAAACAAAAAGGAATTACAATTTTTCACTTGTAAGTAACATTTATATTAGAATGCAGATGCCTTTTATTTTTCACATACAATTATAAAGTAAAATTTAAAGTCACAGTAAGTTGAACACACTGCCATATTTAATCAGATGTTCTCTTTTATTTAAATCACAAGTGAAACAGGGGAATCTATTTGTATTCAATACAGATTTAGAGTAAGATTTTAGATTTTGTCATGGCAGGTACATTTTTCAGAACTGCAAATTCCAGATTATTGTTACCTTATTATTATTTTATTTTATTTTATTTATTTGAGAGTGAGTGTTTGTGCATGTGTGAGTAGGGAGGGGCAGAGAGAGATGGAGAGAGAGAATCCCAAGCTGGAGATTAACTCCAGGAAAGCTGTTCACGGCACAGAGCCTAACACAGGGTTCATCCCAAGAACCAAGAGATCCATGACCTGAGTTGAAATTAAGAGTTGGACACTTAACCCACTGAGACACCCAGGTGCCTCCGTATCTTTTTTAAGCTTAAGAAATTGAATTATGGGGCACCTGGTTGGCTCAGTGGGTTAAGTGTCTGACTAGCTCAGGTCATGATCTCGCATTTTGTGGGTTCAAGCTCTGCATCGGTTTCTGGGCTGACAGCTCAGAGCCTGGAGCCTGCTTCGGATGCTGTGTCTCCCTCTTTTTCTCTGCCCCTCCCCTGCTTATGCTCTGTCTCTCTCTCTCTCTCTCTCTCTCTCAAATAAATAAACATTAAAAAAATTTTTTTTAAAGAAAAAAAGAAATTGAATTAGAACATTAGCCCAGAGTTCAAGTTTTTAATATTTGAGTAGATCTTAATCAAATTTTTGTCAGAGCTGTTGTGTTTTTCTCTCATAATTTGCTATTTAAATACCTAAGATTAGACCTGAAGAGGATCAAGAGAGTGGAGTAGAAAGATTCTGAGCTTACCTCCTCTCATAGATACACTAAAACTACAACTACATATAGAACTACTCTTTCTCAGAACAACCTGAAGACTAGCAGAACAGCTATTCCACAACTAAAGGTATAAAGAAAAAGCCACATGGAGATAGGTAGGAGGGGAGCAGAGATGTGTAGTTAGGACTAATACCCCCAGTGTGGTGACCCTTAAACAGAAGGGATGTCACAAACACAGAAGTCCTCCCTGAAGAGCAAGGGGTTTCAAGCATAACATTGGACATTCCCAGCCTGGGGACCTGCACTGGGAAGATGAGCTCCCACAAAGCCTGGATTTGAAACAGCAGAGCCTAACTCCAGGAAAGCTCTTGAGCTATAGGAAACCCATTGAGCTCTAGGAAACCTGAGACTCTGCTCTTAAAAGTAGACTGTGCACAAATCCATCCACTCCAAGAGCACAGAGGCAGGGGTTTGAAGTCCCCAGGGTCATATGTAAAGGAGATTTATTCATTAGTTTTAGTGCATGTGCTGAAGGGGCAGGGATTTGAAGGAACTTTCTCCTGGAACAGAAACATAGGCGGTTGCCATTTTTCTTACTCTTACTTAGCTGGCCTAGTGCTGGTAGGTGCCATTTCTGATAATTCACATCTGCCTTGCTAGCACCACTCACCCTGCCTCAATATCCTTCCATGCCTAACTCTCCTCTCCCAACCAGGTGACTCTTCAAAGCGGCTTCTGCTCCACCATATCTGTCTGGTAGGTGACCTCAGCTGGGTCTAGTACTCCTCCAAATGGCTTCCACTCCACAGCACCCATTGGGTGGCCTCCACCAGGACCAGGGACCCCAAAGCAGCTCCCACCATGCTGCATCCAGTGTGTGGCTTTGGCCTGGACCAGCAGCCTCCCAAACTGGCTCCAGCCTCAGCAGGGCAGCCAAACCTTACCATTGTGCCTGTAGTTAGTAACTGCATCGGGGCATCTAAGCCGGTCATGCTAGGGACAGCTCCACTTATCAATGCACTTCCAGCAGTCACAGCCCCGCGTAATAGAAATGCACACACAGCCCACCCAGGGGATACCCTTGGAGCTCCTGGTTTTGGTGGCTAGGGGGACTGTGCTTCTGGGCCCCACAGGACATGTTCTACATAAAGCCACTCCTTCAAGACTGGGAGATGTGTGGGGCACCTGGGTGGTTCAGTCGGTTAAGCATCTGACTCAATTTTGGCTCAGGTCCTGATCTCACAGTTTATGAGTTTGAGCCCCGCGTTGGGCTTCTCGTTGACAGTGTGGAGCCTGCTTGGGATTCTCTCTCTGCCCCTCCCCCACTCGCATTCTTTCTCTCTCTTTCTCAAAATAAATAAATAAACTAAAAAAAAAAAAAAAGAAGACTGGGAGATGTGGTTGATCTACCTAATACATGGAAACAAACAGGCAGAATGAGGAGACACAGGAATATGTTCCAAATGAAAAAACAAGATAAAACCTCAGAAAAAGAACTAAATGAAACAGAGATAAGCTGGCAATCTACCTGATAAAAAACTTGAAGGTTACGGTCCTCAAGGTGCTCACCTAGGGGCACCTGGGTGGCTCAGTTGTGCTGACTTTGGCTCAGGTCATGATCTCAAGGATCGTGAGTTGAAGCCCTGCGTCGGGCTCTGTGTTGACAACTCAGAGCCTGGACCCTGCTTTAGATTCTGTGTTTTCCTCTCTCTCTGCCCCTTCCTTGCTCTCTCTCTCTCTCTCTCTCTCAAAAATAAATAAACACACAAAAAAAACTAAAGATGTTCATCGAAAGATGCTCAGGAGAAGAATGAATAAACAGTGAAAACATCAACAGAGATAGAAAATATTTTTAAAAAGAACCAATCAGAAGTAAAGAATACAGTAACTGAAATGAAAAATAGACTAGAGGGAATCAACAGATTAATGATGCAGAAGAATGGATCAGCAATCTAGAAGACGGAGTGGTAGAAAGCACTCAAGCTGAACAGCAAAAAGAAAAAAGAATTATTAAAAATGAGGATAGTTTAAGGGACCTCTGGGATGTCAGGCATATTAACATGTGCATTATGGGGGTCTCTAAAGAAGAATACGGAGAAAGTGGGGTAGATAACATATGTGAAGAAATAATAGCTGAAAATTTCCCTAATCTGGGGAAGGAAACAGACGCCCAGGTTCAGGGATCACAGAGTTTTCCAAACAAGATGAACCCAAAGAGATCCACATGAAGAAACATAGTAATTAAAATGTTAGAAATTAAAGATAAAAGAAACTTCAAAGGGGGAAGAGCAAATACAAGAGAACCCCCATCAGACCATGAGCTGATCTTTCAGCAGAAACTTTGCAGGCCAAAAGGGAGTGGCATGTTATATTCAAAGTGCTGTAAGGAAAAAACCCTACAACTAAGAATACTCTACCTGCAAGGTTATCGCTCAGAATTGAAGGAGGGATAAAGAGTTTCCCAGACAAAAGTTAAAGGAGTTTAGCACCATTAAACTGGCCTTGTAAGAAATAGTAAAGGGACTTCTCTCAGTGAAAAAGAAAAGGCCATGGCTAGAAGTAAGAAAATTATGAAAGAGAAAAATCTGTTTGTAAAAGCAAACATACAGTAAAGGTAGGGGATCAACCACTTGTAATGCTAGTATGAAGGTTAAAAGACAAAGTAGTAAAGTCTACTATTTCTGTAATAATTAAGGGATACACAGAATAAAAAGTAAAATATAGTGTTAAAAACACATGAAGTAGATGGTAAAAATGTAGTGTTTTTAGAATGTGTTTGAGCTTAAGTGACCACAGACTTAAAATAGACTGCTGTATATACAGGGTATTATATATGAACCTCACGGTAACCACAAACCAAAAACTAATAGATACCCACAAAAAATAAAGAGAAAGGAATCTAAACATAATACTAAAGAAGGTCTTAACAGTTTTTAGAGTACGGATCTTCTATCTACTTGACTAAATTTATTCCTAGGTATTTCATTCTTTTTGATGCAATTGTAAACAGGACTGTTTTCTTAATTTCTCTTTATGAGAGTTCTAATTAGTGTAGATTGAGCACTTACTAAAGAAGGCACTATGTGCACTCTGTATATCCTCTCATTTAATCCTTGTGCCCTCTCTGAGGTTCATTTTATTCATATTCTAAAACTAAGGAAACTAAGACTATGAGAAGTTAAAGAAACTTTCTCAAGATCAGATGGCTACTAGGTGCCAAAATTGAGATGAAGGCAGTTTATGAACACACAGTCATTTTATTCTTCAATCTTTTATGAGTAACTTGTTAATTGAGATAGAAGGAGTTGTGGTTGTGGTGCACCATTTTCGTCAGACTCACTTCAGACAATCTTGCAGATTCACTTTTCCAATTTCCTTTTTTTCCCCCCTTGGGATACTTAGAAATGAAATGGGCAGTAGAAGAACTATGATTTTAAGAACTATGTTTTAAAAATGAATTGAGGGGTGCCTGGGTGTCTCAGTCGGTTGAGCATCTGACTCAATGATTTCAGCGCAGGTCATGATCTCATAGCTGGTGGTAGGATTGAGCTCCAAGCTGGATGTGAAGACTTCTTGGGATTCTCTCTCTATCTCTGTCCTTCTGCCCCTCCCCTGCTTGTGTGTGCACACACTCTCTCTCTCTCTCTCTCAAAAATTAACAAATAAGATAAAAATGAATTGAGAGTTATTTTCTTTAATATTGATATTTTCATATAATTTAGCCATATTTTTGGAAGAAAATATTTGTGCCTATTCTTTCATGTAAATGTGTCTCGAAATAAACTAAGAAAGAACTTTTGGAATTTCCTTAAAATGTATCATAAGAATGAATAAGCCTGATGAATAACTCAGATTTTTTAGTAGTGGATTTTGAGGTAATTAGTGTAGTATTTTGGGCTAATTTTGAATGCATTTTGATTATTCTTTTTATATCTAATTTAAATTTACATTGTTTCTATTTTAGCATTTATTATCTCAATTAAAAATATGTGTGTTATTATATTCCCTTGCAACATTTTAGCTGGCATTGCTGGCACCTTCTTTCAATAAGAGAAAAAGTATGTCAATGATTCTTTGACCATAAACCCCTAGTAAATCTCCATGTCCCTTTTTCATTATCCTCTTATCGGTTGTACAAGATGTAAGGATTATAGCCATTTTAAGTAGATCTCAGAAGGTCGTTGCATTTGTGAACAGGTTGCTTCCTCAACAGTGTTCAAGAAATGTGTTACTGTTTGAAAACGCTTGGATGTTTTGCCAGTTTTTTCTTTGTTTTTAATGAGAACCCATTTCTGGCATTAAAGAGCTATTTCTGCAGCTGGAACCTCTGGTAAGATGGGACTTGATTAGGATGGCCCAAGTGTAGGCCACGAATTATTTAGAATGTTGGGAGTATGGTGTGCTGCTGTTGTGAACCAGAAAAAAATTATACTTTTAGATGGGTTATAGATTCATTCGTATTTAGCTAGTAAAGTATAAGTTCTGATATTGATCTATGAGTTGCAAGTAGAGTAATTATTATTGCACTCATTACCTCTAACTTCTTTAAGTGAAAATAAAGTTAGTTGCCTTCACTCTTCCCAGCACTTCAGTTGCCAGTTCATGTAATAATATATATAATTTATTTTAGCCTGCTTTTGGCAAATATTTGATGATGAATTGCATGCAGTCTATAACCAAAATATGAACAGATCACATAAGCGTAAGAGGGAACTGTAAAGCATGGTTTTAATTGGTGACCATGACAATCTGATCTTTTTTTTTTCTTTTAAATATCTTCAACACATCTTTCCACATTTTTTTTTCTAAGTTTTTTTTTTTTAGCCTTTATTCATTTTTCAGAGACATAGAGTGAGCAGGAGTGGGGCAGACACAGAGGGAGACACAGGATCCAAAGCAGGCTCCAGGCTCTGAGCTGTCAGCACAGAGCCTGATGCGGGGCTCCAACCCATGAACCATGAGATCATAACCTGAGCTGAAGTCTGATGCTTAACTGAGCCACCCAGGCGCCCCTCCGCATTTCTCCTTTAGCAAAGAAATTGTGCTTTTTAAGGAGATTTATAAACAGTTATCAAAGGTAAACAATTTTGAGAGTCAAGTCAGTGTGATTTGTGTGCGTTTCTAATTTAGTGTATTGTATAAACACTAATTAATCAGAAGTACTTGTTGAGCATATGCTCAGTACCTAGAAGTATTCAAATAAGAACGTAGTTTCTGTCAAGGCTACTGTCTTCCTTGTTTTGTTTCAGGGTCAGATTTTTTATATGTATATCTACTACTTAGAAGAAAGTTTAGAATTTGAGAAAGCAGTTTCTCTGCAGGAACTAAAAGGTTTCTTTTTCTTTCATACATTGTAAATGAAGTGACCAGGTATCTTATTTTGGAAAAGGAAACAGTAGTGCTATCTCAGTTTATATATCAGACTCCTGTGATTACTCTCCTTACTAACTTTTTTTAATGTTTGTTTGTTTGTTTATTTATTTATTTATTTATTTATTTTTAAAATTTTTTTTTCAATGTTTATTTATTTTTGGGACAGAGAGAGACAGAGCATGAACGGGGGAGGGGCAGAGAGAGAGGGAGACACAGAATCGGAAACAGGCTCCAGGCTCTGAGCCATCAGCCCAGAGCCCGACGCGGGGCTCGAACTCACGGACCGCGAGATCGTGACCTGGCTGAAGTTGGACGCTTAACCGACTGCACCACCCAGGCGCCCCAATGTTTATTTATTTTTGAGAGAGAGAGTACAAGCGGGGGTGGGGGGTGGACAGAGAGAGAGGGAGACACAGAATCTGAAGCAGGCTTCAGGCCCTGAGCTGTCAGCACAGAGCCCGACTCTGGACTCGAAACTATGAACCATGAGATCATGACCTGAGCCAAAGTCGAACGCTCAACTGACTGAGCCACTTGGGAACCCCTAAATATTCCTTTTTAGTAAAATTCAGTTATATAGGTATTTGATAGATACCTCTGTTTTAAAAAAAATGAAAACTATGTACTTATGTAGAAGTTTTGCATATTTTTAAAATTTAGTTTTAGTTTCAAAATTATTGGACCTTTGCAAAGGTGGATTCATCAGGAGGTTACAGTGTCAATGAATGTAGTATATTTGATATTTGGTTAAAAAAGAAAATCTATGACAGTGTGTACTCTTGTATGAAAATTTTATCTTTTTTGTGTCATAATCTTCCTTGATGATTTTTCTGTAAAATTTTAAAAATGAACTTAGCCCTTTATTTAAAACTATGAACAATGATTTTGTGTAATTTGACAAACAAGTAATCTTGTCCCTCAGTGTATAGTTACTTTTAATAATTAATAAGTAATTAGTTCTTTTTAAATGCCAAAGTGTAGGGTAACTTCATTGTCACTCTTAGAATTCCTGTTCATAGATTTTATGGATCATTAAGAGGACTATTCTGGAGATAGCAAAGTTAAGAACTTCCCAAGAGAGTATTCTTTGTAAAATGGGGACACGTTAGAACCAGTGTACTTGACCCCAGGTACACATTGTCAAGGCCTTTTTTGTTTTTACCTATGGCAGGTGTGGTCATTTCCATGAGTTTTCTTCTGCTTCAGAGTAAATTACAATACTGGCTTTCTGAATATCTCATTTCTTCCATCTGTTGATGTATAATTACACAAAATTCTATGTTCCTAGTGCAGTGTTATTTTTGTATTTTACTTTCAAAAGAATTTTACTCTTAGATCTTTTAAGTAACAACCTCTTTTTTTTTTTAGGTTTTAGGCATAGAGAGCATCAGGGCAGTATAATGAGTAGGGGGTGCTCCTGGTTGACTCAGTCATTTATGTGTTCGCCTTTGGCTCAGGCCATGATCTCAAGGTTCGTGAGTTTGAGCCCCACATTGGGCTCCACATTTTCAGTGTGGATTCTACTTGGGATTCCCTCTCTCCCTCTTTCTTCCCCTTCCCCACTTGGCTTTGCTCCCTCTCTCTGTATCAAAATGGATAAATAAACTTCAAAAAAAAAAAAAAGAATGGAGGTAGGAAAGGAAAATAGATATTAGCTTTAAGTCCAGGGAGCCCCTTGGAAGTCAAGCAAAAGGAATATAATTTCTTTTAGGGGTGCCTGGGTGGCTCAGTCGGCTGAGCGTCCGACTTTGGCTCAGGTCATGATCTCACGGTTTGTGAGTTAGAGCCCCGCTTCGGGCTCTGTGCTGACAGCTCAGAGCCTGGAGCCTGCTTCGGATTCTGTGTCTCCCTCTCTCTCTGCCCCTCCCCTACTCACACTCTGTCTCTCCCTCTCTCTCAAAATAAACAAACAAACAAACATTAAAAAATAAGTAAAATAAAATTTCTTGAAGTGGGGCGCCTGGGTGGCTCAGTTGGTTAAGCATCCGACTTCAGCTCAGGTCAAAATCTTGCAGTTGGTAGGTTTGAGCCCCGCATCTAGCTCTGTGCTGAAGCTCAGGGCCTGGAGCCTCCTTTGGATTCTGTGTCTCCCTCTCTCTCTTTCTCCCCCTTCCCCACTCATGCTCTGTGTCTCTCTCCCTCTCTCTAAAAATAAATAAACGTTAAAAAAAAAGTTTTATAAGGGGATACCTGGGTGGCTCAGTAGGTTGAGTATCCTACTTCGGCTCAGGTCATAAACTAATGACTCATGAATTCAAGCCCCACTTTCAGGCTCGGTGCTGACAGCTCAGAGCCTGGAGCCTGCTTTGGATTCTGTGTCTTCCTTTTCTCTCTTCCCTTTCTCTCTGCCCCTCCCCTGCTTGTACTTGCTCTCTCTTGCTCTCTCTCTCTCTCTCTCTCTCTCTCTCAAAATTAAATAAACATTAAAAAAAAAAAAACCATAGTTCTCACAATGACATAATCTGACCATTTTTTCTTTGATTTTATCTCCTACTACTCTCTTATTATTCTCCCCTTCATTAACTCCATTTCAGCCACTCTGATCTTTGTTTTCCTTGAGCTTGCTAAGCAAGCTTTCATCTTGAGGCCTTGTTCTCTAGAAAGTTTTTTCTGTGATTTGTCCCCTTGCCTCCTTCAGATCTCTACTCTTATACCACCCTCACAGTGTGATCTTACACCCTGTTTAACTCCATGGTATGCCTCTATCAAGGCCCTGTTGGGCCATGGTATGCTTCTTCATTTATTCAGATCTGTAATATTAGTTACAAAGTGTTCTTCATAAAAGTTTCGTTTATATCTTAAAATTTACTTTTAGATATTTGTTTCTTGTGGGGAATTGCTATTTTTGTGTTTTTTGTCTTTTATATTTTCTTACATGCTATTAATGTTATATAAGAAAAGCATGGATATTTGTATATGTATTTTGTATCCTTATAGATTTTTAAACCCAATTATAATTTGTAAAAAACTGAGTTTTTTGATATGCATTCTGCTTTACACAAAGAATAACCTTGCTTCTTCTTTTCTAATATTGTACTTTCATATTTATATCTTACTGCACTGGTGAGAATTTTCAGATTCATGTTAAATGCTAATTGAAGGGTTCTGCTTTAGGTTGGGAAGTATAGAAGGGTATAAACGACTTTCACTTCCACTGTAATAACATGAAATCACTACATAGACGAAACAATCATACTCTTCTTTAAAGCCATTGCATGCAGGGGCACCTGAGTGGTTCAGTCAGTTAAATGTCCAACTTTGACTCAGGTTACCATTCATAGGTTGGGGCCCTGCATCAGGCTCTGTGCTGACAGCCTGGAGCTTGGAGCCTGCTTCTGTGTCTCCCTCTCATGCCCTCCCCTGCTGTGTGCATACTTGTCTCTCTCTCTCTCTCTCTCTCTCTCTCTCTCTCTCTCAAAAATAAACTAAAAAAACTAAAAATAAATAAATAAAGCCATTGCATACAAAGAAATCTTAGGAAAAAAAAAAAAAAGAGGGTGCCCAGTTGGCTCAGTCGATTAAACATCTGACTCTTGATTTTACCTCAGGTCACAATCTCAAGGTATGTGAGTTTGAGCCCCACATCAGGCTCTGTGCTGGTGGCACAGAGCCTGCTTAGGATTCTGTCCCCTCTCTGCCCCTCACCTGCTTGCTCTCTATAAGTAAATAAAATAAATATTAATAAATAAATGAAAATAAACTTTAAAAAAAAAAAAAGAAAAGAAAAGAAAGTGAAACTCCAGAGAGACAAAGCCCTTCCTAGGTGATCAAGGGTATATAGGATGTTTTCAAATCTCAGGCCAGATGCTGAGGTTGGGAGTAAGGCTGGCAGGGGAGTGAGCCTGCCTGAGGATAAGTTGTGCTGGAATGAAGAAAAAGTAGCCAAACTTTTGAGAAACCTGTTTCAGATTTGAATCTGAAGGAACCCTACGTACAAAGATAATTTTTGCCACCCAGTTCTCTCAGGTGGAAATCTTGCTGATTGGGGGCAGGCTGAGAAGTGAAAAGAGATCTCTTGATTTTATAGTTTTATGGCCTAACAATTTTAAAATCTCAGACTCTTGAAGGGTCACAGTCTCAAGGCTCTTTGGTCCCTAGGTGCTGTCATTTTGTGTAGTCTCAGTTTTGAAGTCTTGCAGTCATGCACTTTCAAGGTCTAACACAGAGATTGGCAAAACCTTTTCTTAAAAAAGGCAGATAGTAAATATTTCAGAATTGTGGGCCATATGTCTGTTTATCACAATTACTCAACTTTGCCATTGTAATACGTTAGCAGCCATAAATTATATATGTTAGTAAATGGTGTGGCTGTGCTTTAATAAAACACTATTTATATGAACACGCATGCAGCCTCCAGGCTGGAGTTTATGGCCCCTAGTTTCAAAAGCTAGCAGTTTCTGGATTCTCCTGAATAGAAATCTGAACTCAGTTTTCAAAGCATTTGAACTGAAGAAAAACTTAGTCTAACCAAAGCTGCCATCAAGCTCCTATCCAAAATCTGGTATGGTCAGTGATATCCGCCCCATGGAAGTTTAAAGACTGGGCATTTCCTGTTTTCAACATTCCTTTGTGTAGATAGATAGATAGATAGATAGATAGATAGATAGATAGATAGATACTGATTGCTATCTGGTATTCAGTCTGAAGAACATCCTTTAATATTCCTTTTGATGCAGTTCTGCTGTTGATGAATTCTTTGAGCTTTGGTCTGTCCAAAAAGTTCTTCATCCCCCCTCCCCTTTTTTGAAGGATATTTGCATAGGATATAGAATATGAAAATAACAGGTTTTTTTTTCTTTCAACATTTTTCCTCCATTGTTTTTTTTCTGGCTTTCTTTTCTCTTTTCTCTTTTTCTTTTCTTTTCTTTTCTTTTCTTTTCTTTTCTTTTCTTTTCTTTTCTTTTCTTTTCTTTTCTTTTCTTTTCTTCCAACTTTTTATTTATTTTGAGTGGGGGAGAGTCAGAAAGAAAAGGAGAGAAAATCCCAAGCAGGTGCTGTCAGCACAGAGCTTGACATGGGGATCAACCCCATGAACTGTTGAGATTATGACCTGAGCTGAAACTAAGAATCAGACACTTAACTGACTGAGCCATGCAAGCACCCCTGGCTCCCTTGTTTCTGGAGGGAAATCATTGCTTATCATAGTTCCCTTGTTTGTAGTAGGTTTTGCTTCTGTTTTTTGCTGCTTTAAATTTTTTCTATTAGCAATTTGATTGTGACTTGCCTTGGTTTGGTTTTCTTTGAATTTTTCTTGCACAGAATTTATTGAACTTTGGTATCTGTGGAATTATAGGTTTCATCAAATTTGGGGGAATTTTCAACTGTTATTAGTTCAGATATTTTCTGCCTTCCCTTTCTGGGACCCCATGCATGTTATGCTGTTTGATACTATAGTTCAGTAAGGTTCTAATATTTCACTTTTTTTCTCTCCTTATGCTTCCATTTGGATAGTTTTTGTTGCTTGGTCTTCAAATTCACTGATCTTTCCTTTGTAGTTTTTAAATTGCTATGAAATTCTTTAGTGAATTTTTTTATTTCAAATATTTGTATTCATCAAAATAACAGTTGGTGTGCACCTGGGTGACTCGGTCGGTTGAACTTTGGACTCTTGGTTTCACCTCAGGTCATGATCTCACAGTTTCATGAGATCAAGCCCCACATCGGGCTCTGTGCTGTCAGCACGGAGCCTGCTTGTGATTCTCTCTCCCTCTTTGCCCCCACCTCACTTGTGCACATGCACACACATGCAGACTCCTGTGCTCTCTCTCAAAATAAATAAACATATTTTAAAAAAACTATCAGTTGGGGGATGCCTGGGTAGCTTGGTTGGACATCTGACTTCAGCTCTGTCATGATCTCTCGGTACGTGGGTTTGAGCCCTGCCTCAGGCTCTGTGCTGACAGCTCAGAGCCTAGAGCCTGCTTCAGATTCTGTGTCTTCCTATCTCTGCCCCTCCCCTGCTCGCACTCTGTCTCTCTCTCAAAAATAAATTTAAAAAAACATTTAAAAAATTGTAAAAAATAAGTAGAAAATATCAGTTGGTGCTTTTTTATCCCCCCCCCCCCTTTTCCCCTCAACGTAGTCATGGTTTTCCTTAAATTCTTGAGCTGTTTCCAATAGATATTTTAAAGCCTGTCTGTTAATGCCAAATTCTCTGTTATTTCTATAGGTTTTTGTATTGACTAATTTTTTCCTGATTTTGGATCACTTTTTCCTGCTTGTGTCATATTTTTTTGGATGCTAGACATTATGAATGTTATGGCTAAGTGGATTCTTCCTTTAAAAGGAATTTGTTTTCTTTTGATAGGCCGGTAAATTACTTGTGGATCAGCTTGGCATTTGCAAGGATTTTTTTAAAAGCTTTATTAGGGTGGTGTGCCTGGGTGACTCAGTCCATTAAGCATTTGACTTTGGCTCAGGTCACGATTTCATGGTTCTCGGGTTCAAGCCCAGTGTCGGGCTCTGTGCTGATAGCTCAGAGCCTGGAGCCTGCTTCAGATTGTGTGTCTCCTCTCTCTGCCCCTCCCCTGCTTGTGCTTTGTCTCTCTGTCTCTCAAAAATAAATAAACATAAAAAAAATTTTTTTTAAAGCTTTATTAAGTCTGAAGTAGCATTTACTCTAGAGTTTTTTCCCTTCTATTTAAGTGTGACCTTCTTAATCTACTCCCTGTGTTCAGGGAAGTGTCTCTACTCTGGCTAGCCAAAACTTAGGTATCTCCTAGCCCAGCCTCAAATGAATTTCACTATATACATACATAGCTTACTATTCTGCCAAAACTCAACAAGA
The DNA here is from genome assembly GCF_018350155.1 of Leopardus geoffroyi. NCBI lineage: Eukaryota > Metazoa > Chordata > Mammalia > Carnivora > Felidae > Leopardus > Leopardus geoffroyi. Next base: position 25,047,177 of record NC_059330.1, on the reverse strand, counting down.
GTCCTATGCAGATTTCTGGAGCTCTTTCTTTGTATAACTCTTTCCTCTCCAGTATTCTGCTTTGCAAATTTCGGCTATCTTAACCTCCCAGAACTACAACTTCTCTGTTTAACTCAGCGAAATCTCTCACTGCTTAGGTTCCTCCAATCTTGCCAAGGTCTGGAAGGTGATTGCAGGCAAAAAGCCAGGGCACTGGAAGGACTCACTTTGTTTGCTTTCTAAATCTTACTTCTTTGCATGGGGTGGGGGCGCGGGGGGGCGGGGAACAGCACATGGAAAATGTAACTGCGGTTGGAGCATATCTGTAATTTTTTAGTCTACCTTCTGATGTATGAGGGGTGAAGGACATTCATGTTTTCATGATGCACCTATTATTTATCACATTGTAAATCCTATCCTACCTCATCTGTCATTTATTGACTTTTGTCATTTATAGCATCTTTTTCATATTCTTTTTTATTTATTTAATAAGTATTGAATGTGTAAGTAGTTACCATATCGACAGGATGAATCAGACATGGATCCTGCTGTTAGGATGTTTACAGTGTAACCAGGAGCGAATATGTATATAAAATCTTTAAATCCAAGATAGAAGTTGAAAATTATGAAAAGGGAGTATAGATAAAAGTGTTATAGGAAGCCAAAAAGAAATGTCTCAGTTGTTTATTATTTTACATGTTGGGTTTAAGCAGCCTACTTAATGGGAAATTGTGAACATTTTTTCCTGATTTTTAAAGCCACTTTTATATTAATTCAGATTTAATTCTCATGCCATTTTAGATATAACGTATTTGTCTTCCAGAGTTTTGTTTTAGGTAATTATTATTTTTAACAATTGAATCAGAAAATTAGTAAAATATATCCTTGAAGTTATGTGATCAGGATGAACTAACTGCCCAGAAGAGAAGTCTGAGGTTTTATAATGTTATTTGATTTGACTCTCAGTGGAAGAATCAGACATCATTGATCTGGAGAAACGCTATTGGTTGCTAAAGGCTCAATCCCGGACTGGACGATTTGATTTAGAGACATTTGGCCCATTGGTTTCACCACCCATTCGTCCATCTCTAAGTGAAGGTAGGTCTGTTTTCTACAAATGGCAAACACACCTGAGTCCATCTCTTATTTCTAACCATTACATCCATCTTAACTCTAAAATGCCATAATGTTATAAGTTTGCAAATTTCTTGCAAATAGCATTGTTTAATGGAAAAAAAAACAAAAAGGGGAATGAAGATTGTAGTCTTGAGCTTCCTATTCTACCTGTGTAACCTTTCATAAATCAGGTTAGCTCTCTCTGCACATGAATATCCTCAAATATAAAATGAGTTTGACTAAGTTAGTCACTGTATTCCAATGAAGTGTCTTAGCCTATGGTGCATGGAATAGGGTGGTGGCCACTGTGTGGGTAAAGCTCTAGGTTTCCACCCATAAGTCCACCTCTTTCTCACCTCAAGTGCCTCTATTATTTTTCTTCTACATAAGAAGGTTCCACTGCTATATCCTTCCCCCTACCAAAAAAGATTTAAAAATTACTAGCCTGGAATATCTCTGAGGTTCTTGCTAGCTCTAAACTTTTCATTGCTATAACTTTTTTTTTAAATTAGGAATACAAAGAATAATTGTGGATAATATCATAAAAATCATATTTGGGATCTGAATATTTGGGTTGTGTTCTTCTTAACTTTTCTTACTTTTGGCAAATCACTTAACCCCATCTGAGCTTTAGTTTTCTACTCTTTAAACTAAGGGCACAGAATTCTTGAAATATAGTCTGTATTCTTCAGATTCCTGGGGTACTTTAGCAGTACTTATTGGGGGAGCCAGGACTGATGGGGATTTGGGCTTTTCCACCTTACTTCAACAGTACAATTGTGTTTTCACCTTTTTAGAATTGCAGGTTGAGAAATCATTTTATTTGAAAACAAAATTATTCCATTTCTATGTTTTACACAAAGTTTGAAAACCAGAGTTGCCTGGTTGGCTCAGTGAGTTAAGCATCGACTCTTATTCTCGGCTCAGGTCTTGATCTCAGAGTCCTGAGTTAAAAAGTTTGAAAACCACAAGATTACAAATTTTCTTTTGTTTTTGATTTTAAGTATTTATTTATAAAACATAAACTACAAAGAAGACTGCAGTACAGAATTTCTTTTGTTTGTAACATGTTTTTCTTTGCTTAATGAAAGAGGTTTATGGGAGCTCATATATTATCTTTAAGTATACAGTTCAGCTTTTCTCCTTTTTTCCTTTTTCTTAACTAAGTAAGGATAATAGTAATTTCTGATTATTTTTTCAGTTCTTAATTTTTTTCAATTTATTTTAATTTTTTACATGCCATCATCATTTTTATTTTTATTTTTTTTTTTTAAAGTATTTTTTTTTTTAATTTTTTTTTCAACGTTTATTTATTTTTGGGACAGAGAGAGAGACAGAGCATGAACGGGGGAGGGGCAGAGAGAGAGGGAGACACAGAATCGGAAACAGGCTCCAGGCTCCGAGCCATCAGCCCAGAGCCCGACGCGGGGCTCGAACTCACGGACCGCGAGATCGTGACCTGGCTGAAGTCGGACGCTTAACCGACTGCGCCACCCAGGCGCCCCGTGCCATCATCATTTTTAGCTGTTACAAGTGATAGAAGATAGAGACAAACAGGCAAATATAACCAAACACAGGATGATAGGAATGTGTTTTCTGCTATGGTCTTTAGTTTTAATTTTAATTATGCCAGGAGAAAAATACTTCCTGAGGCAGTAGGAGCTACTGATAAACAATTTTTTTTTTTTTAATTTGGCCAGTTTGTGGGAGTCATGCCTCTTTTCATAAACATGATATTATTAATATTAGGAGACTTGTTGGCTGTGATTTATGGTATCTTTTCCTATTTTACAGGTTTGTTTAATGCTTTTGATGAAAATCGTGACAATCACATAGATTTTAAGGAGATATCTTGTGGGTTATCAGCCTGTTGTAGGGGACCCCTGGCTGAAAGACAAAAATGTAAGTGTGTTAAACTTTGTCACAAAATTTGCAAACTACACAGAAAGAATTAGCATTCATCTATATAAAATCATCTGTGTATTAAGGCTTGAATTTTTATCACATTGTCAGGTTGGTAAATATTAGTCTCATGTTGAGGTTTTCCTGAGGTCAGTTTAAGGATTCACTCATCTCTTCTTTTTTACTGTGGAGTAGTTTGGGATCTTTTTGATTAGGGATTGATTTTTCTGATGAATTTGCAGTTCATGATCAATGAACTATATCACTTACAATATATTTGACAGTGTTAAGCATTTGGAAAATATGTTCTGGTAGTCTATAGAGAATTTTGTGTCTTGCATAATTTAAAGTACAACTCATTTTCTGTCACTTGTATACATTAATATTTTATTAGCAAGATGAAATTTATGATCAAAACATAATTTTATTAAATACTAAAATGGTCTCTTTAACCTAGCTAAAATGTTATTGTAGCATAATTTACAAACATAAGTATATTACATTGTTAAATCTTAACCAGATATGAGAAAATGGAGCAGTTTACATTTAATTGGAACCTAATTCTAATGTATTTACTAGGGTCATCATCACACTCTTTCTAAAATACAGCTTCACAAACATGAAATAGATACTTAATTTTAAAAATTCAGAATTCTTCCCTGATGATATGCCATTACTACAGTCTGACTTTATGGTAGATCATTTGTTCCCACTAAAGTTCTAATATTAAATAAGGAGGCCGAAATTTTGCATCTCAAATGAGGTGAATTATCGCCTTAAATTTGTTTTTAACTTTTTTTTTTTTTTTTTTTTTTTGCTGATGGGCTAACAGAAGGTAACTATAGTGATTTGTTTGGAGCTAATTAGCAAAGTGCTGATATTTCGTGTAAATGGAATACTTTCAGCACTATAAAAATCAGCTTATCAGTTTTAAATATTAGAAAGTAATATAAAGACTTGAATTGCCTCCTCAAAACCTGTGAGATATTGTAATATTTATTATATAGTAACTCCCCCCCCCCCTTTTTTTTAATCAGTTTGCAAGGAATTTAACTCTAAATTTGGGTAAAGCATAGGACTGTAACCCAGGTACTGATTCAGAGGGAGATTTATGAAGAATTCAGGAAGCCCTACAAGTTTAGAGGACTTTAATGACATATTATAGTCTGCTCCAGATGAGAACTTAATCCAAATATACTTGCTTGAGAAACTAATTTTGCTAGGTCAGCGTCTAGTAAAAGGCATTGTACTTCAGAATAGAAAAGTAATTTTCCTCCATAAGAGTTTCTTTTCTTTAGTTTGCTTCAAGGTATTTGATGTTGACCGTGATGGAGTTCTCTCCAGGGTTGAACTGAGAGACATGGTGGTTGCACTTTTAGAGGTGTGGAAGGACAACCGCACTGATGATATACCAGTAAGTTCTGATTGTATACATATTGTTGTATGTAAACTTCCAATAGGAAAGTGGAGTGGAGAATTTAAAAAGAGAGAGAAAAGGATTTGTTATTATTTTGAGTTGCTATATTAATGCTACATACTCAAAATATTCATAGCTGAAGGTACAAAATAGGAAAGAGAATGTGTCTTAGAAAATTTAATAAACTGAACTTATTGTGTAAACAATGAAACTACAGGAAAATTGTCTTAATTTTTTTTAAAGGAAACCTAAGAACTTATTAAGGTAATTTAAAAAAATACTTGGGGCACCTAGGTGGCGTAGTTGGTTGAGCGTCTGACTCTTGATTTCTGTTCAGGTCATGATCCCAGGTTCATGGGATCCAACTGAGCATGGAGCCTGCTTCACATTCTCTCTCCCTCTCCCTCCCCCCCCCCCCCCCACATGCACACACTCTCTCAAATAAAAAAAAAAAAAATGTATATTTGACTGATGGTTACTAGAGGGGAGGAGTGTGGGGGAATGGGTTAAATAGATGATGGGATTAAGGAGGGCACTTGTGGTCATGAGCCCTGGGTGTTGTATGGAAATGTTGAATCACTGTATTGTATACCTGAAATGAATATAACAGTGTAAAATAATAATAATAATATTAAAAAATTTTTAAATAGGGGCGCCTGGGTGGCTCGGTCAGTTAGGCGTCCAACTTCCGCTCAGGTCACGATCTCGCGGTCCGTGGGTTTGAGCCCTGCGTCGGGCTCTGTGCTGACCGCTCAGAGCCTGGAGCCTGTTTCAGATTCTGTGTCTCCCTCTCTCTCTGACCCTCCCCCATTCATGCTCTGTCTCTCTCTGTATCAAAAATTAATAAACGTTAAAAAAAATTTTTTTAATTTTTTTAAATAAAAAAATTAACAATACTTGACTAAAATACAGTATTCTGTAGCCATTGAATAATAAAATGTAACTACCCTTTTCTAATTACTCCTTTGGATTTTTTTTTTTTTTAAGGAATTACATACGGATCTATCTGACATTGTAGAAGGCATATTGAATGCACATGACACCACAAAGGTGAGTCTAGCTAGGGCTAGGATAAATTATATGCTTTTCTGAAAATACCATGTACAGTGAATTAGGATATATAGCTTATATACATATTTGAATCCCTTCTGCATCACTTCCACCAAGGGTTTATTTGGACCTACAGTTATAGTACCACGAAGTTGTCTCTAAAGATAGCCCATTCCGTCTTTAAACAGTTCCGTTAAGTGTTTATATATATAAACTTATATTTTACAACTAGATGTTTTATAAAAATTAAATAGACATAGCCCTTGACATCTATGGTTTATAATATTTATTTCTTCCATTTTAATAAGTTATAGTAGGGCTAACCTTATATTGAGCAAAAAAATTCACACAAAAAAGAATACTTACTGTGTGATTCCATTTATGTGAAGCTCAAAAACAGAGGCAAAACTGATAAATGGTGATAGGTATTAGAATAGTGATTTGGGGAATGCATGGATTAATTGGGTAGGACCATAGGATATCTGGGACAATAGAAATGATTTTTTATCTCAATTTGGGTGATACATATATTCCTAAATTATTTTTTTCTAATAGTATTAATAATGATGTCTCCTGAATTATTTAATAGCAGCCAGGATAATCACGTAATACCAAGAGTAAGCATATACTTAAAGAATAAATTCTTTTTTTTTTTTTTTTTTTTAGTTTGACAACATTTATTAGTAAGGATATTATAATAGGTTTATTGCTATAGCTTACATTACTGTAATGTCTTTGTGTCACCGTGTGAAATTGAAAATAATGCACATATGTGAGGCATATTTGAGTTATTTTGAGCCTTTCCCTTCAAATTTTGACATGTACCAAGTACCAGATTAGTAGGATGTAGACTACAGTAGTATTACAGAGGTTTAGATAAAATAAGTGACATTAGTTTTTTTTTTCTTTCTTCAATCATGATTCTAGAGGGAATCAATCATAGGCTTATTAACTAATGCTCAGTAACAGAGGTGAGTTTTATAGGGCTTTGGCAGTACAGATAGTCTCCCTTGTTTACCTCTGTCTACCAAAAACTAAGGTATCCACTTCTATTTGATATGCGTAGAAACCTGCAACAATTTCTGTTAGAAAATGCCTCATGTAGAGGTACAATTTTTAATACTTTTTTTTCTGAATAATAAATAGTAGGAATTATTGCTGTCTATTTATGTAAGGTGGAGTTTCTACTTCTGGCTCTATTATAAACTTTAACAAGAAGATAATTTAATTTAGTTGTTCCATCTCCATGTTGCAACAATAATGAAAAAGTAACAGTTCAGAATAAAACTTGGACCTTTCAGCCAAACCTATTCGCTGGAGACAGATTATGTCAATATTATGCTTTTTTTTTTTATTAATAAAAAAGCGTAATACTGGATTTGGATTTAGTATTAACGTACTAAATTTAGATTTAATATTAACATACTAAGAAGAAGTTGTATTGTGAAAGCTAATAATCATAACTGTAGTAATTGAAAATCTTTTCTTACATGTGGCTAGCATATAATGAAAAGAGAACATGTCAATATCATTAAATAATAAAAGCAAAAAACATTATTCATCTAAGATTGATAAGTAATTATGTGAACACAAGCAGTAAGAAACATTTGGTTATATTGCCTTTGTATGTATATGGAATTTTTTGTACACATTGACACTACAAAAATGCTGCCTTTACTCAACTTATAAATTGTTAAATTAGTTTTGGGAAAATCTTATATAGATACTCATTTTTGATATATCAGAAATTTATTATCAAATTCCTTTAAATGTCTAAGAAGTCTGATAATATTGGTAGATATTTCTAAGAAGGTTTTAGAAAATTGTTAGAATGAAAGGACATAATCCAGAGTCTGCTTTTTTGCTTTCAAAAATTAGTAAATAGGTGGTGACTTCAGCTCACGTCATGATCTCATAGTTTGTGAGTTCAAGCCCTGCTTCAGAGCCTGGAGCCTGCTTCGGATTCTGTATCTCCCTCTCTCTCTGCCTGTCCCCTGCTCATGCTCTGTCTCTCAGAAATAGATATTAAAAAAAATTTTTTTTCATTAGTAAATACTCCACTTTATTCAGAGCCTTTTGTGGTTTTCCCTAGATAACCCTTGAAGCAGAAGATAATGTGAATTATTTCCCAGGTTATTGGAGGATAAAGCTTGTTGATGATAAATTATCCTCATTACCATTGACTGCTTTGAGAGAGTTTTGTTGCTTTTAAACTTATCCTAGCTGGTCTAGTTTTCAGATGAACATGCAGCATCTACTTTAAGTTATTTGTTTGCTTTAAAATAAAAATGACCAATATACGTTTAATAAGTCAGATTTTACTCAAATTCAGTAAAAATGAGGACATTCTTTACATGAGATCTTTTTAAACATTGTTTCTCTTTCAGATGGGTCATCTTACTCTAGAAGACTACCAGATTTGGAGCGTGAAAAATGTTCTTGCCAATGAGTTTTTGAATCTCCTTTTCCAGGTAGGTTTGACAGGTACAGAGAGTAATAGTACCAGTAGTTCTACATCTGTTTCATTGTGTAGTAATAACTGCAACTCAGCTACAAAACCGCATATTATAAAAAGAACTGTAGGGGCGCCTGGAGGTCTCACTTGGTGAAGCATCCGACTCTTGATATCTGCTCAGGTCCTGATCTCATGGTTCGTGAGTTTGAGCCCTGAGGCTGCACTGTTAGTGCAGAGCCTGCTTGGTATTCTCCCTATCTCTCCGCTCCTCCCCCACTTGTGCGCTCTCACACGCGTGCTCTCTCTCTCTCTGAAAATAAATAAATAAACATTTAAAAAAAATTATTTAGGGGCGCCTGGGTGGCTCAGTGGGTTAGCGTCCGACTTCGGCTCAGGCCACGATCTCATGGTCCATGAGTTCGAGCCCTGCGTCGGGCTCTGTGCTGACAGCTCAGAGCCTGGAGCCCATTTCAGATTCTGTGTCTCCCTCTCTCTCTGCCCCTCCCCTGTTCATGCTCTGTCTCTCTCTGTCTCAAAAATAAATAAACATTAAAAAAAAAATTAAAAAAAATTATTAAAAAAAAACTACATTATCCTGTATATACCTGAAAGATGCTAAGACAGAGGGTGAGAGCCCACCGAAGCATCTCAAAATCATGGGAGATAGAAAAGTAGAATATAGCTGATTATGTATATTTATCTTATAATTCATGATAGACCAGCATGTTAGATGCATAGATAATAATTTAGATTGCAAAAGCCATCATAATTCTTATTTTTCTTCACTGTTGTCTTTTTTTAAAGGTCCTTCCTAATAAGTGAGGCAGTGTGAACAGAAAGATGAATCATAAGTAGGCAGCTGTAGAATTTTCAATGTACACAGTCTCTCCAGTTAGGAGATTATCTTGGCTGCAAGGCTGTTTCTAAATTTTTTAAAAAATTCTTTAGAAGATACAAGAAAGATTGAAGAAGGAGGAGAGAAAAGGTGCCAGGAATGAACATTAAGTCATAAGGCTTGCCAGATTTCAACTATTTTCCTAGTTGTAGTTCTTTTCTTGCTCCAATTAAAAACAATAATTTATGGTTTCCATTTTTTATAATTTTTCACAAATATTTAAGTTGACTTAATAGTGATATTTTAGATTCCTCTTTTTTTTATTAAGTTTATTTATTTTGAGAGAGGATGTGAGCGAGCAGGGGAGGGGCAGAGAGAGAGGGAGAGAATCCCAGGCAGGCTTGACACTGTCGGTATAGAGCCTGATACAGGGCTTGATTTCATGAACTGCAAGATCATGACCAGCCAAAATCAAGACAGATGCTTAACCAACTGAGCCACGCAGGTGCCCCTATTTTAGATTCCTTATTTTATTTTTCTTTCCTTATACCCCTGTGAAGGTCAGAAGTTTGCTATGTTTATATCTATCATGTTCTTCTGTTTTATGTAAAGAATAAACATGGCTATGCTAGAATAAATGGAAACTGGCCTCTTCCTGATAGCTAATGACTAATTACACACACACACACACACACACACACGTGCATATACATACACATACATATACGTATATATACACATATACACACACACACACGTGTGTGTATATATACACACGTGTGTGTGTGTGTGTGTATACATACACACACACAATCTGATAAGCCTGTAATATCCATTTATATCAATCAGTTTTTCCACATCAGTTACAATTTTCAGCAGGGATTTTAACTTGATGGCTTTATAAAATATAAACATACAAAAATAATATTAGTCACTACTCCAAACAGAAATGACTTGGTAATATGAAAATTGGTAATATGAAAATTGATCAACTATTTTTATCTCATTTAAAATAATATCCTTATTACTTTATCTCATAACTTTTAGATCGCTTAGGCTTATGCCTATATCATCTTGTAGCTATTGCATAGCATAACGTTTTGATTCTTTTGTATTGTCTTTCCTATTTTCTCATTCTTTTTTTTTTTTTTCTCATTCTTATCAAGAACTTGCAGTGGCACTATTTTTCTGACTCTAATTTATAAATAACCAAATGCTTGAGATTTGCCTTTGTGTATGTGTGTTTCTAACATTATATTATGAAGAGCTAAAAGGTTTTTCACATGAATACTTATCACCTACATTTTAACATTATATTTTACTGTATTTATTTCATATTCAATATGCTTTTAAAACTATATGTTCACTTAGTATATGAGTAAGAAGACTGTTATGCTAAGTTATGCTAAGTTATATTATGCTATGCTAAGCTTTAATTGTTATCTATGTCTTAAAATTGGTAGAGTTAGTTGGTAAGTCTAGTGATAAAAGCTTGAATTATACTCTTACTTTATTTGCCAAGATCCCTCTTGGCTGAGTGTTTTAGGTATTTAAGTGTAACATATATAAGTGTTAACAAAATTGGAAAACCATCCCTGTGGTAATATCTTTATTTTCAGTCCTTCTTCATAAACTCAGTGGCCGATATTTTGAAGTATTCTAAACATAATCGGGGTGTTCTGTCTTGTGCATTATCAAAAAGTATCAAGTTTTAAAGAGTGTGGTAGACAGAATAATGCCCACCACAACCACCACGTTATCCATGCCCTAATCCCTAGAACCTGTGCATATGTTATCTTACATGGTAAAAGGGACTTTGTAGATGTATTGGACTAAGGACTCTGAGATAGGGAGATTAGCCTAGCAGATGGGTCTAATTCAAATGAGTCCTTAAAAGTAGAGGACCTTTTCCAGCTGTGGTCAGAGGGAGGGAGGGAGGGAAAGGAAGAAAAAGAGAGAGAGATGACATTGGAGGAAAAGTTAGAGATGCAAACTTGTTCGCTTTGAGATAGAGGAAGGGGCCATGAACAAAGTAATGTGGGTGAACTCTAGAACTGGAAAAGACAAAGAAGTGTGTTCTTTTCATCTCCAGAAAGGAATGCAGCTCTGCTCACACCTTGATTTTTGAATTAGTGAGACCCGTGTCTAGCTTTTGACCTACAGAACCATAAGATAATAAAGTTACTTTGTGTTAAGATGCTGAATTTGTGCGGGGCGCCTGGGTGGCTCAGTCGGTTGAGCGTCCGACTTCGGCTCAGGTCGCGATCTCACTGTCAGTGAGTTCGAGCCCCGCGTCGGGCTCTGGGCTGATGGCTCAGAGCCTGGAGCCTGCTTCCATTCTGTGTCTCCCCCTCTCTCTGCCCCTCCCCCGTTCATGTTCTGTCTCTCTCTGTCTCAAAAATAAATAAAACGTTAAAAAAAAATTAAAAAAAAAAAAAAGATGCTGAATTTGTGATAATTTGTTATAGAAGCAATAAAAAAAACCAATGCAGAGGGAGATAATCCATATTTATGGATTGGAAGGCTCAGCATCTTGAAGATGTCAGTGTCAGTTCCCTTTAAATTGGTTTGTAGACATTCAGTGCAATCCCAATTAAAATTGCACTGGCATTCTTCTCAGAGCTAGAACAAACAATCCTAAAATTTGTATGGAACCACAGAAGACCCCAAATAGCCAAAGTAATATTGAAAAAGAAAACCAAAGGGGCAGAAGGGATCACAATCCCAGACTTTAGCCTCTACTGCAAAGCTATAATCAAGACAGTATGGTATGGCACAAAAATAGATACATAGACCAATGGAATAGAATAGAGACCCCAGAATTGGACCCACAAATGTATGGCCAACTAATCTTTGACATAGCAGGAAAGAACATCCAATGGAAAAAAGACAGTCTCTTTAGCAAATGGTGCTGGGAGAACTGGACAGCAACATGCAGAAGAATGAAACTAGACCACTTTTTTACGCCATACACAAAAATAAACCCCAAATGGATGAAAGACCTAAATGTGAGACAGGAAACCATCAAAATCTTCGAGGAGAAAGCAGGCAACAACCTCTTTGACCTCAGCCACAGCAGTTTCTTGCTTGACACATCTCCAAAGGCAAGGGAATTAAAAGCAAAAATGAGCTATTGGGACCTCATGAAGATAAAAAGCTTCTGCACTGCAAAGTAAACAATCAACAAAACTAAAAGGCAACCGATGGAATGGGAAAAGATATATGCAAATGACTTATCAGATAAAGGGTTAGTATCCAAAATCTATGAAGAACTCATCAAACTCCACACCCGAAAAACAAATAATCCGGTGAAGAAATGGGCAGAAGACATGAATAGACACTTTTCCAAAGAAGACATCCAGATGGCCAACAGACACATATGAAAAGATGCTCAATGTCACTTAATCATCAGGGAAATACAAATCAAAACCACAATAAGATACCACTTTACACTAGTCAGAGTGGCTAAAATCAACAACTCCGGAAACAACAGATGCTGGCGAGGATGTGGAGAAATGGGAACCATCTTACACTGTTGGTGGGAATGCAGACTGGTGCAGCTGTCTGGAAAACAGTGTGGAGGGTCCTCAAAAAATTAAAAATAGAACTACCCCATGACCCAGCAATAGCACTACTAGGAATTTATCCAAAGGATACAGGAGTGCTGATTCACAGGGGTACATATATCCCAATGTTTATAGCAGCACTCTCAACAATAGCCAAATTATGGAAAGACCCTAAATGTCCATCAACTGATGGATGGATAAAGAAGATGTGGTTTATATTTACAATGGAATACTACTTGGCATTGAGAAAGAATGAAATCATGCCATTTGTAGCAACATGGATGGAACTGGAAGGTATTATGCTAAGTGAAATAAGTCAGAGAAAGACAGATACCATATGTTTTGACTCATATGTGGATCTTGAGAAACTTAACAGAAGATTATGGGGGAAGGGAAAGGGAAAAAATTAGTTATAAACAGAGAGGGAGGGAGGCAAATCATAAGAGACTCTTAAATACAGAGAACAAACTGAGGATTGATGGGCTTGGGGGAGAGGGGAAAATGGGTGATGGTCATTAAGAAGGGCACTTGTTGGGATGAGCACTGGTTGTTGTATGTAAGCGATGAACCACAGGAATCTATCCCCAAAACCAAGAGCACACTTTTACACACTGTATGTTAGCCATTTGACAATAAATTATATTTTAAAATACATAAATAAATAAATAAATTGGTTTGTAGATGTGGCGCATTCACAATCAAAATGCCAAAAAGCTTATTGTTGTCATTGTTTTTGTGGAACTGGACAAGCTGATTCTAAGTACATACAGAAGTGGAAAAGGCCAAATGTAACCAAGATAATGTAAAGAACGATGTTAGAGGACTTACATTACCAGATATTAGGACTTAGTATAAAACAGTAGTATTAAGACGATGTGATAGTATTAAGACTGCGTGAAGGTAGACAAATAGACCGGTGGAACACTATTGAGAGTTTTTAAACAGATTTACATGTATGTGATCACCTGACTTATAACAAAGAAGACTTTGCATTGCATATGGGAAGGGGTGATCTTTTCAATAAATGGTGTACTGGGTCAATTGGTATCTCTGTGGGGAAAAATGCATTATTATTCTTCCTTCTTACCCATATATCAAGATTAATCCAAGTGGGAGTATAAATCTAATAAGTTTGAAAAGTAAAGATAAAGCATCTAGGAAATAATTTGCAAGAATATTTTAATGCCTTTGAGGTGGCAAAGACTTCTTAGGACACAGAAAGCATTAACCACAAAGCAAAAGTTTCTAAGTTGGACTTCAGTAAAATTAAGAATTTTTTTAGGGGCACCTGGATGGCTAAGTCGATTAAATGTCTCCATTCGGCTCAGGTCATGAACTCACAGTTAGTTTGAGCCTGCATTGGGCTCTCTGCTGTCCGCACAGAGCCTCCTTCAGATCCCGTGTTGTTGTCCCCCCCCCCCCACCCCACCCCCTGTGCTGCACCTACCCCACTCATGCTCACTCTGTCTCTGTCTCTCAAAACTAAATAAGCAAATTATGTAAAGAGCCTAAATGTCCATCAACTGATGAATGGATAAAGAAATTGTGGTTTATATACACAATGGAGTACTATGTGGCAATGAGAAAGAATGAAATATGGCCCTTTGTAGCAATGTGGATGGAACTGGAGAGTGTGATGCTAAGTGAAATAAGCCATACAGAGAAAGACAGATACCATATGTGTTCACTCTTATGTGGATCCTGAGAAACTTAACAGGAACCCATGGGGGAGGGGAAGGAAAAAAAAAAAAAAAAAAAAAGAGGTTAGAGTGGGAGAAAGCCAAAGCATAAGGGACTCTTAAAAACTGAGAACAAACTGAGGGCTGATGGGGGGTGGGAGGGAGGGGAGGGTGGGTGATGGGTATTGAGGAGGGCACCTGTTGGGATGAGCACTGGATATTGTATGGAAACCAATTTGACAATAAATTTCATATATTAAAAAAAATAAAAATAAAATATCTACAAAAAAAACCCAAAACAAAACAAAAAACTAAATAAACAACAAGTCATTTTTTTTTTTTTTTTTAGTGAGGAGCTACCATTTAAAAAGTGAAAAGATAAGTTATGCAGTGGGAGAAGATGTTTGTGAAACCTGCATCTGACAAGACTTGTATCTAGGGCATACAAAGAATAAAAATCAATGAGAAAAAGGCAAAACTTCAATATAAAAATGTGAAAAAAAAAAATCCTGAAGAGATGCTTCACAAAACAGAATGTCCCAGTAGTTAAGAAATGAAAAGGAGCTCCTTAGTCATCATGGACATACATATTAAAACCACATGTGAAATTCAGTAGACATACCCCAGAATGGTTAGTTTTTAAGTGATATGAAGTATTGGTGAGGATAACAAGCACCTGGAACTCTCATATATTGCCAATAGGATGTAATTTGTACAATTTGTAATAATTGTAAATTATTACAAACACATTGGAAATTGTTTGGCAGTATTTATAAAAGTTGAACATATATTTACCTGGTGACCCGTAAAGTCTACTCATATGTAAAACCTACAGAAACTGGTGTTATCTGGGCACCTAAAGACCTACAAATAAGTTCTTAAAATCACTATTTGTTGTAGCCAAAAAACCCCAGAAAATGACCCAAATACTTATTAATAAATAAATACATAGGAAGTAAATTGTGGCATGTGCATACAGTGGTATACTTTAAAGCACTGGAAAATAAGTCTAATATTGCTACACCCAACAACATGGATGAATCTTACATAAACTTGAGCTGAAAACACTAAACCAAAACGTTCAAAAGTATGCAAAACTTATTCTATGGTGATAGTATTCAGGATAGTGGATACATCAGAGAGGTGCAGTGGTGTCTGGGAAGGAACCCAAAGTGGGCTTTGGGTGAGATAGCAGTTTTTTTACTGGGTTTCATAGATATTACTTTGTGAAAAGTCGTTGAACTGTACACTTAAGATTTGTTCACTTGTAAGCATGTGTATTTCCATTTTCTATAAGTTTGCTTAGAAAAATAGGTTTCAAAAGCTCAAATATCTGTCAATATGAGAATGGATAAAACAGTGGTGTGTTCAAACAATGGAATACTACTTAGTAATGACAATGAACTACTTACTCCTAAATAGATAAATCTCAAAAACCCAATTTGTGGATTTTGTTGTTACATAAATGTCACCTCAAAAGGTAAAACTGTAAACAGATCTTGAACTCTCTGGTTAATGTTAGCCATGCTGATGTATTTATAAAGAGCTGTACTACTGTCTGTAATTTACTTTGAAATGCATCCAAAAATTAAGGATGGATAAATTAATGGATAGATGCAAGTATAATAAAACGTTAATGTTAGAATCTAGATAATGGGTATGACATGTTCAGTGTTAAATTCTTTAAACTTTTCTGTGTTTTTGAAATTTTTCATGAGAAAATATTGAAAAATTACATCTGTTGATGGTATTTAGAGAAACCACATAGAGGAAATGAGCCCTAAAAAGCATATTTTTAAAAAGCTTATTTAGCATTAGTGGCAATAATTTTTCTCTTTGAACTGATTAAACTGAAATGCTACCCATATTTTTTGTCTCCTATATCCTCTGCATCTCCCCTCGCCTTTCTCCTTGAGTGCCATGATTTGCTCTTCAGATTTCAGGAAAGAAAATAGTATTCCCTGTGTGAGATATCTTAAAATACATAGTATTAATGAAATGTTCTGGTAAATAGTTCTTTTCTTCTGTCTCTGTCTCTATCTCCGTTTTCCTCCCTCCCTTCCTTTCTTTCCTGTCTCACACAGAGATTTAGAAGTTGGCCTCTATTGAAATAGTTTGTTTAGAAAACAAACAGCTCAAGTTTAAAGTTCAAACACTGATAATTCATCAGTTGAGAGCTATTGCTAATTCAGATTCCCATCTACAAAATGGAACTCATGCAGAGCATGTGAAATTTTATACAGTCCAGTCATTGGCACCAGTGAAGTTTGATTTACCACTTTTTTCTCTAGGTATGTCACATAGTTCTGGGGTTAAGACCAGCTACTCCTGAAGAAGAAGGACAAATTATTAGGTAAGTTTATAGTTTCAATCAGAGTACTTTTCATTATATAGTTGAAATTTCCGACACTTGAAATATACTGTTATTAAGTAACATGTCCCATTTTAATATAATCATTATAGTGACACCTTGTTTCTCCAAATTAGTTTCATATTGAAATATTTTTGTTAAAATAATTTCCTAACCAAGGGATTGGATTAATTTAGAAATCATATTCTCTTTAGCTTTAAAATTGCACCAAGTACTGAATTTAATTTTTTGAAATAAGAAAGACATCTTAGGGACACCTGGGTGGCTCAGACGTTAAGCGTCCTTTTGGTTTCAGCTCAGGTCATGCTCTCACGGTTCATGAGATAGAGCCCCATGTCGGGCTCTGTGCTGATAGTCCTGAGCCTGCCTGGGATTCTCTCCCTCTCTCTTTCTCTGCTCCTCCTCTGCTCACATGTGTATGCTGTCTCTCCCAAAATAAAAAAACTTAAAAAAAAAAAAGATATTTTATAAGATGAAAGGTTGCAATTTTTCCTTACTACAAAATAG
Source organism: Leopardus geoffroyi (assembly GCF_018350155.1). Lineage (NCBI taxonomy): Eukaryota > Metazoa > Chordata > Mammalia > Carnivora > Felidae > Leopardus > Leopardus geoffroyi. Next base: position 25,030,300 of record NC_059330.1, on the reverse strand, counting down.
TTCATGTTTATTGTAAAAAAGTTTTTATAAAGTAAAGCTAAATAAAAAGAAGCAAAAAAAAGCCCATCATCTCTGTATTTATAGGTAATTGCTGTTGACATTTTTTCAACTGTATTGAGGTGTAATTGATATCTAAAATTGTAAAATATTTAAAGTGTACAATTTGATTTGATATGGGTACAGATTGTGAAAGGATTCCAACCATCAAGTTAACATATCCATCACTATTCCCTCACATATTTCCTTTTTTTAAATTTATTGTTTTAATTTACATCCAAGTTAGCATATAGTACAACAGTTATTTCAGGAGTAGATTCCTTAATGCCCCTTAACCATTTAACCCCCCCCCCCACAATCCCTCCAGTAACCTTCTGTTTGTTCTCCATTTTTAAGAGTCTCTTATGTTTGTCCCCCTCCCTGTTTTTATATTATTTTTACTTCCCTTCCCTTATGTTCACCTGTTTTGTATCTTAAAGTCCTCATATGAGTGAAGTCATATGATCTTTGCCTTTCTCTAATTTTGCCAATTCCATCCACATAATTGCAAATGGCAAGATTTCATTCTTTTTGATTACCAAGTAATACTCCATTGTATATATATACCACACCTTTATCCATTCATCCATCGATGGACATTTGGGCTCTTTCCATACTTTGGCTATTGTTGATAGTGCTGCTATAAACATTGGGGTGTATGTGCCCCTTCGAAACAGCATATCTGTATCCCTTGGATAAATACCTAATAGTGCAATTTCTGGGTCGTAGGGTAGTGCTATTTTTAATTTTTGGAGGGATCTCCATACTGTTTTCCAGAGTGGCTACACCAGTTTGCATTCCCACCAGCAGTGCAAAAGAGATCCTCTTTCTCCGCATCCTTGCCAACATCTGTTGTTGCCTGAGTTGTTAATGTTAGCCATTCTGACAGGTGTCAGGTGGTATCTCATTGTGGTTTTGATTTGTATTTCCCTGATGATGAGTGATGTTGAGCATTTTTTCATTTGTTGGTATGCCATGTGGATGTCTTCTTTAGAGAAGTGCCTATGTATGTCTTTTGCCCATTTCTTCACTGGATTATTTGTTTTTTGGGTGTTGAGTTTGATAAGTTCTTTATAGATTTTGGATCCTTCTTTTTTTTTTTAATTGTAAGAATATTTAAGGTCTACTCTCTTAGCAAATTTCAGTTATACACTACAGTGTTATCAACTGTAGTCACCATATTATACATCACATCTTCAAACTTTATTTATCTTATAAAAGTTTGTACCCTTTTATCAGCCTCTCTGTATTCTCCCAACCTCCAGCAACTGCTCTTCTACTCTCTGTTTCTGAATTCAACTCTTTTTTTTTTTTTAAGATTCTGCATGTAAGTGATTTACCATGCAATATTTGTCTGTCTTTGCCTGCCTTATTTCACTTAGTGTAATGCCTTCCAGACTCATGCATTTTGTTGTAAATGACAGGATTTCCTCTTAAGACTGGATAAATATTCCATCATATACATATATATATGTATGTGTATATATATACACCACATTTTGTTTCTATCATACATATACATATATATATATATATATATATATATATATATACACACACACACACACACACACACCACATTTTGTTTATCCATTCATTCATTATTGTACACATAGGTTGTTAGCACACCTTGGCTTTTGTGAATAATGCTGCAATGAATATGGAAGTAAAGCTATCATCTTCAAGATCATGATTTTGTTTCCTTTGGTTTTATACCTGGAAGTAGGATTGCTGGATCATATGTAGTTCTTTTTTTGATTTCATGTGAAACCTAGTTTTTAAGTGACTATTCCAGTTTATATTCCCATCAACAGTGTTTAAGGATTCTTTTTTTCTCCACATCTGTGAATGGATATTCTCTCTGGTCTTTTTGATAATCGCCATCCTAACAGGCATGCAGTAGTACCTCATTGTGGTTTTGAGTTGTATTTCCCTGATAATTAGTGGTGTTAAGTACCTTTTCATGTAGCTTTTGGCCATTTGTATGTCTTTTTTAGAAAAACATCTATTCAGGTTCTTTCCTATTTTAAATTGGATTATTATTATCTTTTTACTATTAAGTGGTAATGAATTTCATATATATATGTGTGTGTGTATATATATATATATATATATATATTTTTTTTTTTTTTTTTTTTTTTTTTTTTGGATATAAGCCCTTATTGGATCTGTGGTTTGCAAATATTTCCTTCCACTGCATAGATTGCCTTTTCATTTTGTTAATGGTTGCACTATTGACACTTTTATATTCATATACCCACATATGTATGCCTCTGATGGGATTTGTAAATGTTTTTTTAAAAATGAGAATATTTCGTGATGCCTGCGTGGCTCGGTCAGTTAAGTGTCTGACTTCAGTTCAGATCATGATCTCAGGTCATTTGTGAGTTCAAGCCCCATGTCAGTCTCTGTGCTGATAGCTCAGAGCCTGGAGCCTCCTTTGGATTCTGTGTCTTCCTCTCTCTGCCTCTAGCCCACTCACACTCTGTCTCTCTGTCTCTCAAAAGTAAATAAACATGTAAAAGAAAGAAAGGGGGACACCTGGGTGGCTCAGTCGGTTAAGCGTCCAACTTTGGCCCAGGTCATGATCTCTCAGTTCGTGGGTTCGAGCCCTGCATTGGGCTCTGTGCTGATGGCTCAGAGCCTGGAGCCTGCTTTGGATTCTGTGTCTCCCTCTCTGTCTGCTCACACTCTCTCTCTTCTTCAAAAATAAACATTAAAAAAAAATTTTTTATTTTTTATTTTTTTTTTTTCAACGTTTATTTATTTTTGGGACAGAGAGAGACAGAGCATGAACGGGGGAGGGGCAGAGAGAGGGAGACACAGAATCGGAAACAGGCTCCAGGCTCTGAGCCATCAGCCCAGAGCCCGACGCGGGGCTCGAACTCACGGACTGCGAGATCGTGACCTGGCTGAAGTCGGACGCTCAACCGACTGCGCCACCCAGGCGCCCCCCAAAAAAATTTTTTTTAATAAAAGGAAAGAAGGAAGGATATTTCAAAACACTCTTTTATTTTTGGCCTCCATTTTCACTGCAGATTACATCAAATGACACTTTTACATATCAATAAAAGCCTTTTATAATTTAAATGACTGGCTAGTAGGCCCCATTCATCCCCTATTTTTTAATCTCTATTTTTCTTTAATATAATTTAGTAATTTAGTAATAAATTCTGTATGCCTTTGGTTAGGTATTTATTTAGGCAATATTACCTGAGGTGAAATATCTAGGTTAATAGGCCTGCACATTTATGGCTATAATTCAGTTTTTAATATATCAAGTATCTTTCATTGCTTTAGTGTTACTACTTTTGTGTAGGAAGTTTCAGAAACAAGACTGAATCACTATTAAACTTGGCTTTTAGAATAAATTCAATATATAGTTTGTCACTTACTCTTGAAACTAGTGTGTATGCAAATTTTTCAGTAGTTTCTTCTGGTGTATGACTGCTTGATAAGAGAGTATACTGAATAGAGTTGTTTGGAATACCTGAGGACCGGAAGGATTATGTAGTTAACATTTAAAGAGAAATGCCAATTGAGATTCAGATTAATTTAAGTAGCAAATATATTTTCCATCTTTGTAAAATAGATTCTTTTAGGGGCACTTGGGTGGCTCAGTCACTTAAGTGTCTGACTCTTGATTTCAGCTCAGGTGATGACCTCAGATTTCATGGGTTTGAGTCCTGCATTGGGCTCTGTGCTGAGAGCATGGAGCCTGCTTCAGATTTTCTCTCTCCCCACCTCTCTCTGCCCATCCCCTGCTCACTCTCTCTCTTAAAATAAATGAACTTAACAAAAACTGGATTCTTTTAAAAAATGGTTATTTTTAAAAAAAAATTTTTTTTAACGTTTATTTATTTTTGAGACAGAGAGAGACAGAGCATGAACAGGGGAGGGGCAGAGAGAGGGAGACACAGAATCTGAAACAGGCTCCAGGCTCTGAGCCATCAGCCTAGAGCCCGATGTGGGGCTCGAACTCACGGACTGCGAGATCGTGACCTGAGCTGAAGTCGGACACTTAACCGACTGAGCCACCCAGGCGCCCCCAAAAAATGGTTATTTTTTTAAAGAATTTTTAGCTGTATCCATTTTGAAAATGTTTTCATAAAAACTCTCGTCTCATGTAGTCATTTTAATTTTCATGCTCAGAAAACTCATTCTTATTTACTCATCTTGTATTCAGATGTTGACACTGTTGTCTTGATTTTTTCTGATTTTTAACTGTCATAAAATAAAATTTTAAAGTACATTTAAGTGTACAAATGAGATATGGTAAAGAAATACTGAAAGGCTTTTATGTAGCTGCAGTAGCTTTTTCTTACAGTATTGTAATCTAATTTCATCACATGCTAATATCTTCTGAAGTCAGTATGACTTAGTATACATATTAAGAATGCTATCTAGATAAGCACCAGGTGATGTATGGAATTGTTGAATCAGTATATTGTACACCTGAAACTAAAATAACATTGTATGTTAGCTAACTGGAATTAAAATAAAAACTTAAAAAAAATGCTGTATAACCTGTATATACATTTCTTGGCTTAATTATTTTGCAAATGCTTATAGCATCCCTATTTTAAAATATAATACTGGTAAAATCTCATGTTTTTATAGAACTTTGTTCTTTACACAGTAGTTCCATTTGCATTATTTCATCTATTCCTTAGAATAACTGCTTTAACTTGTTGGGATGAGCACTGGGTGTTGTACAGAAACCATTCTGACAATAAATTATATTAAAAAAAAGAATAACTGCTTTAAATTAGTATCACCATCCCATTTTATAGAAGAGGAAACTGAGAACACAAAAGTTGAGGAACTTATTACCAAAAATTGCATGGAAGTGGCAGGATCAAGTCAATGACTTTTTTCATTGAAAACACAAATAATCTGCCTCTGTATTCCTTATTTTTACTAAATCTGAATTTTAAATTCTAGATTCCAAAGTGGTTCATTTCATTTTTGACTTTTGAGTTTTGTGTTATTTTGCCTGCATTTTTACTCCTAGAAATTCATTTGAATTTGTCGGATGATTTTTAAAGTATGAATCGGGTTGGTATATATGCAATGAGATGAAAGAAATATTTCTCTCTAACTTAAAGAATCAGTAATTTATATCAAAATTAGTATTTCTGCAATGGCTGAGTGAAGATGTCAGCAAATCCTCCCTGAAAAGCAACTGGACAAAATAGAACATTGTACAAAATTGTCAGCCAGCTATTTTAGGACTTTGGAAATGGACCAAAGCTATTCGACAATTGGGAAGCATTTATTCAAGAAAAACCACTAAACCTTGGTAAGGATAATGGGAATCTGTGGTAATTTTACTTGGGGCTGTTCCCATTCCTTCCTACCCAACGTGATAGTTTTACCAAGGCAGAGATGACAAGGCTGACTTAATTTGGAATAGGACAGGCATGAATGCCTGCCCAAGAAAATTGTGCATATACACAATATTTATATTTGTGTGTGTGTATATATATAAATAAGTAATTTATATATATATATATGTATATATATATATATATAGTCATATATATTTATATGACAATCATGTTGGCAAACAATCAGGGAACATCATTAGCTTGGGGTTGAGATACTGATTAAGGAAAACACCAGACTGACAGGCCAGTCAAAATTTTAACCAAGAGATCCAGGGAACAAGATGACCGTAATGAGTATTGATATATTTCACCATATCACAAATGATCTGGAAGCCTGCTCATATACAAGGCTAGGCCCAACCTCAGCAGAAACCAAGGAGGACCGTAGCTATCTATTCATTCCTGATTGAATGTGAGACCTTGCACATGCAAAAAGTAAAAACCAAGGAAGTTCGTTATCTGCCTGAACTTCGCATCATTTTTCAAACTGCGAACTCTTCCATCAAGAAAAAGTGTAAGTATTACTGGCTCAAGATGTTTCAGCATAGCTCCTCACCAGTTATTGTCTGATCAGTAAATTATGCTGTTCCCAAGGAAGCCAAACTTAAATGTAAAAAATAATAAAACTGAGCTGCCTCACACTGCAGGGGAAACAGACTCTAGAATTAGTCCAGGAAATCACAAGGCAAAACACACAGGTGGTATCAGAATCCAGAGTTGGTGAAACATATTATCAAATATGTCCAGTTCTCAATAACAGAAGATATGAAACATACAAAAAATAGAAAATGTGACCCATATACCGTGGTGGTGGTGGTGACAACACTAGATAATAGAAACTGTCACTGAAGTAGCCTCAGATGTTTGACTTAGGACACAAAGATTTCACAGCAGTTGTTATAAATGTTTTCAGTGCTAAAGGAAGCTTTGTTTAAAGATTTAAAGGAAAATATAATGACAATAACTAGTCAAATATAAAATATCAATAAGGAGATAAAAATTTTAAAAGTGAACTCAATGGAAATCCTGGAGTTGAAAATTACAATAAATGAAATGAAAATTCGCTACAGGGACTCAGCAACCGATTAGAGTTGCAGAGAAATAATCAGCAAAATAGAATATAGATCAATAGAGATTTTCCAGTATGAAGAGCAGAGAGAATAAATAAAAATGAACAGAACCTGAGGTGCGTGAAACACCAGAGACAGGTATACCAATACACACATAATGGAAGTCCCAAAAGGAGGAAAGGAGCAGAAAAAAATATTTGACAAAATAATAGCTGGATCTTCTAAAAGTATTGAAAGTCACTAATCCAAGAAGCCCAACAAACTGCAAGCAGGTTAAAAACAGATCCACATCTAAACATATCACAGTCAAACTGTTCAAAGTTACAATGAGAAGATCTTAAAAGCAGGAAGAGAAAAACGACTCCTGTAGAAGGCAATAAGATTAATGGCTGACCTTTTTTTTTTTTTCTTTTAGAGAATTATCCTTCAGAAATTAAGGTAATTTGAAAACAGTCCATACAAACACTATTGCTAGTTAACATGTCTTAAATACTGAAGGAATAAAATACTTAAAATATTGAAGGAACTTCTTCATCCTAAAACAAAGTGACCCCAGACAATAATTTGAATTACATAAAGAAATATAGAGCACTAGTAAACATAATGATATACCAATACATTTCTGTTTCACCTTTTGACTGACTTAAAATACAAAATCATAAGACAATAATTTGAAAGCTATGTTGTTCTTACATGATAAAAAGACGTCATGTGCATGACAATAATACAACCAAGAGAATGGGAACTAGAGCTATATTTGAGCAGCATCTATATTTTACTGAAATAAATTAGTATTAATCTGAAGTAGCATGTGTTAAGCTTTATTTTGTAACTCTAAAGCAGCCATAAGAATATAATCCCAGATATAGTTTCTTTAAAAAGATAATTAAAATGATATGCTATCTAATACAGAACAATCTAATACAAAAGAAGGAAGTAAAGGAGGAATAGAAAATCAAAAATACTTGAGATAAATAGAAAACAAGTAACAAAATGGTAGGCACAAATCCATATCAATAATTACTTTAAGTATAAATGGATTAAACAATTATCAAAAGCTAGACTGATTTTTTTTAATCCAAATACTTGAGATTCAAAGACACAAATAGATTCAAAGTAAAATGCTGAAATAAATATAACCATGCATATTTAGGAAAAAATGGCTTTTAGACAAAGAATTGTTACTACACAGACATTTTATAATGGTAAGTTGCAGTTCTTCAGGAAAATATAAAAGTTGTAAATGTATATGCACCCAGCAGCAGAACACTCCACCCAACAACAGCAGGGTACATATTCAAGTACACGTGATATTGTCTAGGACAGACTATATGTTAAGCCATGGATTATTACACTGTGGCCCATTGGCTAACTTTGGTCCACTACCTGATTTTATACAGCCTACAAGCTAGAAATGTTTTTTTACACTCTTTTTATATATCAAGAACCATAAAGCCTGGTTTGAGAGAAGCTAAAATCTAAAGATAGGTCAATTTAAGCTATTGAGACTGAGTAGTAGAAAGACAAAAGAACTAAGGGAAATGAACAGAGTTTAGTGGACCTGTTGAAATAGCAGCAACCGTACCATCATACACATAGGAATCCCAGAAGGAGAAGAGAAAAAGTGGCAGAATACTTGAAGAAATAATGGGTCCAAACTCCCCACACTTGATAAATGATATGAACCTAAACATTAGAAAAGCTCATCGAGCTCCAAGAAGGATAACACTGTAAGTGATTTACACCAAGACTCATTTTAATCAGATGATCAGAAGCCAGAGACAGAGAAAAATTTTTAAAGTAACAAGAGAAAAGCTATCCACCACATGCAGTAGATCTTCAATAAGATTAACAGCAGGTTTCTCATCAGAAATCTTGGAATCCAGGAGTGAGCAGAATGGTACTTTTATTCTGTATTTAGGAAAAATATTTTTTTCAAAAGTGATTTGGATTTTAAGTTGAATTCTTACGTGTGACAATAAATACCATGAGCAACCAAAGAAAAAATAGATAAATTTGACCATCAAAATTTATTTATTTTTATTTTTTTAAGTTTATTTTGAGAGAGAAGGATTGTGCACACGTGAGCAGGGGGGAGGGGCAGAGAGAGAGGACAGAGAGAGAATCCCAAACAGGCTCTACACTGTCAGTGCAGAGCCAATTGAGGGGCTCAAACTCAGGAGCTGTGGGATCATGACCTGAGCTGAAATCAAGAGTGGAACGCTTAACCAACTGAGCCACTCAAGTGCCCCTGACCATCAAAATTTTAAACTGTTTATCAGGGCGTCTGGGTGTCTCAGTCAGTTAAGCATCTGACTTCAACTCAGGTCATGATCTCATGGTTTGTGAGTTCATGACCCATGTCAGGCTCTGTGCTGACAGCTCAGAGCCTGGAGACTGCTTCAGATTCTGTATCTCCCTTTCTCTCTCTCTCTCTCTCTCTCTCTCTCTCTCCCCCTCCCTCCCCTGCTTTCTCTCTCTCTCTCTCTCTCAAAAATAAATAAGTATTAAAAAAAATTTTTTTAACTTATGTTTATCAAAGGACATTGTCAAGAAAGTGACAAAACAACCTACAAAATGGAGATAATATTTGTAAATCACAGATCTGCCAGGGGTCAACTAACCAGGGGTCAACTAACTAACTCCTACAGCTCACTAACAAAAAGAAAACTCAATTAAAAACTGGGTAAAGGACTTGAATACACATTTCTCCAGAGATGACCTACAAATGGTCATCGAGCACGTAAAAAGATACTCAAAATCATTAGTCATTAAGGAAATGCAACTCAAAAACCACAATGATTCTGCTTTGCACTTACTAGGATGTTTATAATTAAAAAAATGGAAAATAATTTTGTAAGGATGTGGAGAAATTGGGACACTGATATATCACTGGTGGAAATATAAAATGGTATAGCTGCTGTGTGGAAAAGTTGGTAGTTCCTCAACATGGAATCCCATGTAACCTGGCAATTCCACTTCTAGGTATATACCCCAAACAGTTGAAAACAGGGACTCAAATACTTGTAAACAAATGTTCATAGCAACACTATATACAATAAGTAGTAAGTGGAAACAGCCCAAGTAGCCATCAGTGGATGAATAGGTAAACACAATGTGGTATATGCATACTGTGGAATATTATTCAGCCGTAAAAAGGAACGATGTATTCCTACGTGCAGCAACATGGATGAACCTCACAAATGAAAAAAGCCAGATATAAGAGGTCACATATTGTATGATTCTATTTATATGAAATATCCAGAATAGGTAAATGAATAGATAAAGAGAACAGAATGGTGATTGTCAAGGGCTGGGGGAAGGGAATAATAGGAAATAACTGCCTAATGTATCACTACTCAGTTGGGATGTATGAAAATGTTTTAGAGAAATACACATAACATAAAAGTGACCATTTAAAGCATAACAGTCCACTGGCATTAGTACATTCAAAATAGGCAACCAACACCTTATGTTATGAATTTCTCCTCTGTAAAAGTTTTTTTTTAAATCACCATGTGTTACCACTTCATACCCACTTGAACGTTTGATAGAAAAGACAGGCAATAACAAGTGTTACCAAGAATGTGGAAAAACTAGAACCATTGTACCTTACTGATGGGAATGTTAAATGGTGCAGCCACTTTGGAAAATAGATTGCCAGTTTCAGATTATCAGATGTTAGGTAGATAAACAAAATGTGTATACAGACCTTTGGAATGATTTTAAGTAATATTTGGAATGGAATTAAAAGGCACAAACTAATGATATCTGCTGCAACATAGATGAACCTCAAAAACATTATGGTAAGGAAAAGAGGCCAGGTATAAAAGACCATGTGTTGTATTATTCCATGTATATGAAATGTTCAGAAAAGGGCAAATTGTAAGAGATAGAAAATAGACTGGTAGTTTCCTGGGCTGAGGGTGGTAATGTAACTTGACTAAATGTGGGTACAGGATAGCTTTGGGGGGTAATTGAAATATTCTAGAATTGGATTCTGGTGATGGTTGCACATGTTTATAAATTTACCAAAATCATTGAGCTGTACTCTGAATTCAGGTAAATTTTGTGTTATGTAAGTTAGTCCTCAGTAAAGCTGTTTTTTTTTTTATTTTTTAAATTTTTTTTTTTTTTTAACGTTTATTTATTTTTGGGACAGAGAGAGACAGAGCATGAACGGGGGAGGGGCAGAGAGAGAGGGAGACACAGAATCAGAAACAGGCTCCAGGCTCTGAGCCATCAGCCCAGAGCCTGACGCGGGGCTCGAACTCACGGACCGCGAGATCGTGACCTGGCTGAAGTCGGATGCTTAACCGACTGCGCCACCCAGGCGCCCTAAAGCTGTTTTTAAAACATCAGTGTGAAGCCTGATAGTGGTATTTAGGACTCCTAAATTTGGCTTACCAGTGTTTCACTAATTTAAACTATGGCAGTCCCCCAAGTATATGTGTCATGTTTTTCCTTTGTAAAAATTTCTAATGATAATTTGTGGATGTGTGGTCATCTGTTTCATACTATTTGATATACTGAATGTCTTTTGTATGTACAGAGGATGGTTAGAACGAGAGAGCAGGTATGGTCTGCAACCAGGACACAATTGGTTTATCATCTCCATGCAGTGGTGGCAGCAGTGGAAAGAATATGTCAAATATGTGAGTATGACCCCCCTATGTAATATTTCATAGGATTTTCAACTCTATCAGACTTTGGTGGCTCCTGGCCAGTAATAAAATCCTTCTACATAGATGAGGATTTGGTGGGGAAAGAAATGAGTACCTGTGTGATATATTTGCTATAGACCAAGCTCTGTGCTTGTACTGCCACATAAATTTCCTGCCTTGAAACAACTCTGTGAGGAAGGTGATAATGGACGCATGGGTGCATGTATATGCATTTTACATATCTCATTTAATGCTCACAATATCCCTGGGAGAAAAGTGGTATTATATTCATTTTACCTGTGATGTACCTAAGGCTGAAATTAAAGGTGACATAAATATCTTGCTTACTGGGATCAAACCTAAGGTCTGACTTTTAAGCCAGTGGTATCTCGACCACATCACTTACCTTATCCTTCATTTGTTCACCTTTTTCATCAAAATGTTGAAGACCCTTGGGTAAGACGTGTTGATTTTTCTGTTCAAGAAAGTTAATTTCAGGACTAACATTAGATTCAGTTTCTAAATGATAATCTGCCATTGTTCCAAATAAAGAGTTAAAAGAGGAATTCTCAGTGAAAATTCTAGAGTCTTTATGTATGTATGTGTGTATTTTGATTGTTTATTTTGAGAGAGATCACACGCGAGTGAGGGAGAGGCAGAGAGAGAGGGAGAGAGAATCCCAGGCAGGCTCCATACTGTCAGTGGACTCAATCTCATGAACTATGAGATCATGACCTGAGCCAAAGTCAAGAGTTAGATGCTTAACTGACAGAGCCACCCAGGCACCCCTAGAGTCTTATGTAAAACAAAGAATGGATTTTTCTTCAGTATGAAAAGACTCAGAGTAATGCTAGGAATCATATTTCTCCCATTTTTGGAGAGCCAGTTGATATATAGATTCATCGTTAGTTACCAAATGGTCACCAACCAAATGATCACTAACCTGATAGTTTGATTCATATTTTTTCCTGTATGTCCTTATGTGTCATTGCTTATTTATCAGAATATTAGTAGATGTTCACATTATTTACTTCATTATTCTAACTGGTTCTTTTTCCGTTTTGGAGAGTTTAATATTGTGTTTTCACATATAAAATATGTTAATTGGAAAAAATAGACTGATGTTGTTGAAGGAGAAGTAGGCAAATGACTTCAAACTTTGTAGGTAGATAATGATGGTGATTGTAGGTAGAAAATGAAAACATTGAGGTAAAGCGTCAAGTCTTTTTTGAAATGCTTTTTGTTCTTTATATTCTTAAATTGGCCTTAGAATTAATGGTTATTAAAGTCTTACTGGCTACAGACTCAAAGAAAATCCTCATTTTGTGTTTTGAAGTGTTATTTTTATTTCCTGTAGGAACATGGTAGAGGTCTTGTTCTTAGCAGCACATCTCTCATAAATAGACAGAAGTGCAGTGTTGAGAACACAAACCTGATTTGCTTTTGCTTCCCATAACCCTTCTGTGCATGAAAAGAATTAGTGGAGGGTAGTAAGGGAGAGATATAGAGGTGGAAATCTGCACTTAAGTATCATATTCTCTCCACTGTGGCATTCTGTATTGTTGTCTAGTATGTCTGTCAAATGCAGACTTAAAGTTTACTTTAAAATGAAACTGGTTAGGGGCGCCTGGGTGGCGCAGTCGGTTAAGCGTCCGACTTCAGCCAGGTCACGATCTCGCGGTCCGTGAGTTCGAGCCCCGCGTCGGGCTCTGGGCTGATGGCTCAGAGCCTGGAGCCTGTTTCCGATTCTGTGTCTCCCTCTCTCTCTGCCCCTCCCCCGTTCATGCTCTGTCTCTCTCTGTCCCAAAAGTAAATAAACGTTGAAAAAAAAAAATTAAAAAAAAAAAAAATAAAATGAAACTGGTTAACTGTTGTGAGAAAGGTATCAATTTATGTGTAGGGAAAAGTAGCAGAGACTTAAGGCAACTTACTTAATAAGGGGGAAAAATGTAAATTGAGTAAGAGCAGTCTTTTCTGAAGATATGTATTAGAAAAGTGATCTTTAGTAAATAAAAGGTAACTTTGTTTTCTATGCAAATAACTGTTTTAAAAAATGACATTCTGGGCCTCATCTGTAAAATGAGATTAAGAACAGTAACCTGCATCATAGCATGTTAAGAAGATTAAAGGAGCTGATACATGTGAAGCATTTAAAACAAAAGAAATTTTTTTAATGTTTGTTTATTTTTGAGAGAGAGAGCATGAGCAGGGAGGGACAGATAGAGACACAGAATCCGAAGCAGGCTCCAGGCTCTGAGCAGTCAGCACAGAGCCTGATATGGGGCTCAAACCCACAAACTGTGAGATCATGACCTGAGCGGAAGTCGGACGCTCAGCTGACTGAGCCACCCAGACGCCCCTATGAAGCATTTTAGGACAGTGTCTGGTACATAGTAAGTACTGAAGTATTACCTAATAGTCTGAGAAAACAGTATAGGATAATAGCAGTGAGCTTGTACTCCTTGTGGTAGAGTCCTGGACCTGCTACTTGCTGTATGACTTTAAACAAGTTACTTATCCTTTCCCTACCTCAGTTTCTTCATATGAACAACAAGATTATTTCAATAGGGTTGTTATAAAGAATTAAATAAATTAACATTTGTGAAGCACTTGGCCCCATGCCTGGCAAGTAGAAACCCTATGTAAAGTTAGGGAAGTAATGGTAGTAATATTAACAGTGGTTTTAGCAGCAGTAGCAATAGTAATTAATGATTTCTATTTACCTTTGCAGTATATAGCAATTTTGGCAAATACTTTGTTTAAGAAAAATTAATTGGTGTTTTTATTGTTTTGGATAATTTGATCTTACTGTGGGCTTAATCTGCCCACCTAATAAGACCATCAATTAGCTTTAGTTAATGTCTCCATAAAATGGCATACTCTGTAGTGGTTTCCCTCAAATTTGCTATGATTGATTTGAGGTTGAATATTTGATCTGCTCATGCAATCTGTTCATTAATGAGCCAAAGGTATTTCTACCATGTGAAATCTCCCTTTGTAAAAATGTAAATGAGGAGAAATGGTGAAATCTTTTCTGTTTGTCATCATTGTAGTATATATGTTTGTCTTTCCTCCTGTTTGAGAACTGAGGGAGCAGTATTACTACTCATGTACTAGTCCTCATGAGTACTAGTACTCATGTACTAGTCTTATTGTTTATTATGATTTATTATTATTACATAATGCTTCTAATCTAAGAAACATTTGAAGCACTTCTCTTTTTTGAATTTATAGACAAAGCCTCTGAGGTCTCTTTAGGTTTTGTAATTGCACAGAGTTGTATTAGGCAATTACTTTATTACTCGATCTAGATTTCTAGAGCTTGGGTCTCTTGATTCCTACCTTAGTGCTTTTTCCGTTACTCTATACTGCCTTCCATTTTTTGAAAACCAGCATTGCAGACTGATGTAATATAAAATTGGCATAACTAGTAGTTGTTTAAGTTAATTAATACTTGGAGTATACATATGTATAAAAAGAAGTAGCATCATCACTGATAAAGAAGAAAATGAATCCTGACCCTTATTTTGGAACATCATTAATCATTTGCTACAACTCAAAAGGAATCATGAAATGCTCAAAATAGAATTATCGTATGTTAAAGTGCCACATAGCCCTTTTAGGAATCATCGACTCAAGAGAATGAGGAAAATTTTCACCCTGGGTGAAACCTTATCTACTGTAGAGACCTATCTTCTTAAAAACACAGGACAGTTGCTAATAGTTCCAGAGCCAGAAGTCACTAAAAACAAAACAAAAGATCCTTTGATATTTAGGGGAAAAAATTTTCCAGAGCAACTGGAAATAACACTCTCAGAAAGAGCCAGTGACTACAGTATATGACCATTATTGGTTTGCTTAACATGCAGAAGGAAAGATTAGTTGACTGAAAATGTTGATAATTTCACCGAAAGCAAGAGTGGAAGCAATGACCTGAAAAATAGAGGAGGAAGGGGAAAGAAGAAAGAACCTGAGTAATGGTGACAGTTTCAGGCAGTGCCGGACACCGAGAGCAGTAGATTCCTAGAATAGCAAAGAAAGTCAGACAGTGAGAAGACAGACCACTCTAGTTGGAACAGTGGGAAATAAGTGAAAAAAAGCTCTTACTCTCTAAGTCTAAAAAGGTTATCATTCACTGCACCATGTTAAAAGCATATGGTACAGTGTGCAGTCACTGGCAGCAAAGATTTCAGTCTCTGATAAGCTATTAAAATCATTCTATTGCTAAATTATTGTAAAACTTAAAGTAATTATAGTGCATAAACAAACTTAAAATAAATGGAATAGAGAAATGAATATAAATTTTAAAAAGAGTTTCCTGTCAACCATGTGATAGTTATGCACCCACCATTTAAGGTCAAGAACAGTTACAGCAAAAATAAAGTGATTTTTCTGGACGATAACGGAGTGATCTAGGAGAAGACTTTAATTTTTCAAAAGTTATTCTTTCAAAATGGCTATGCTATCAGTCTTACTCCTTCTTTGTAGGAAAGAAGTAAATGACCCAAAAGCTCACTAAAATCTGAATCTGTTTAGAGTTTTAATTTTATTTATTTTTTTAAGAAGAGCTTAACTTTATTATTTTCTTAATGTTTACTTTTGACAGAGAGAGAGCGAGTGAGCATGAGTGAGGTAAAGGCAGAGAGAGAGAGGGAGACAGAAGATCCAAAGCGAGCTCTATCTACACTAAGAGCAGAGAGCCCAGTGTGGGGCTCGAACTCACGAACCATGAGATCATGACCTGAGCTGAAGTCAGATGCTTAAGTGACCGAGCCATCCAGGCCCCCTTCCCAGCTGTTTTTAGAGGCAGTTTGTATCTTGGTTAGCAACTCACTCCTTACACCCACACCCCAGATTGAGTTTGGCTTTGGGCCCTTGATCTTTAAACAAGGGAGACTGACCTCTGTGGGTTGTTAAGTTTTAGGATTCTTTATCTTCCTCTCTACCCCATTCCATGTAATCTTGTTCCTGAGATCAGAGAATTGGTAGAAGACTGTGGGAATCACAACTATAAACCCTGTAGAAATGGGATTGTCTAGTTAATAAGGAATCAGAACCTAAATTGACTGCCAAGAAGAGAACCTGTGTTCAGACCTGGTGGGTGGGACTGACAGTAAGCCATGTGGTAGGCATATTGCCTTATCCTGAAAGCATCCTTCCCCCATGACCTCTATTCCTTCTCAGATTTTATTTATTTTTATGTGGAAGACATTGAATACAAAGCAAATAGCCTATATGTAATTTGCCACTTTTTCAGGGGTGTGCACATTGTTCCAGAAAAGTGGTTCTCTGACTTGACTGTGCATTGGAATCACCTGGGTTAAAAGAAAAACACCTGGTGCCCTGATCCTCACCCTCAGAAATTCTGATTTAATTGATTTGGGTGCCACCTTGGCCTTGGGATTTTAAAAGCTTCCCAAGTGATGCTAATGTGCCACTAAGTTGGAGAACCACTCAGAGAGAAATTCCAGAATATCTCTCCCCGAAGGAAGAAGACTGTATTGGCAGATAAGAAAAAAAAAACAACTATTGGAACTGAAAAGCAAGTTCCAGAGCAAGTAATACATTCAATAAGCAATCAGTTACTACTATACTCTCAGTATTTGCAGCACATTATGAAAACAGAAGTTTTAGACAATAATCCTCACTAGGACAATGGCTATCAATTTTGACTGCATAATAGGATCACATAAAGACCTTTTAAAAAAAAGAAAAGAAATGCCTCTGTTCCGCTCCAAACCTAATAAATCAGAAACCATTGGAGTAATAGAAGTCATTTTTGTTCACTGAAAATTTCTTTTGAAATCCAAATTTAATGCATTTTTGCTGATATGAACTCAATATCAGAAAAACTTTGAGAAAATAAGTATTATCTCTAAGAAATTGCTGTGAAATCCACACACTGAAAGCCAAACATATGATAAATGATGTAAACTACTCAAACCTAATTTACATGTCTACTTCTTTGGCCATGAGTCATTTTGGTTCTTTTGTTCTGTTGTCCATACAATTTTGACTTTGATGGATAGTGTAATTTAAAATACTATGGGGTGCCTGACTGGCTCAGTCGATAGAGCATGCAATTCTTCAGTCTCTGGGTTATGAGTTCAAGCCCCACGTTGGGCATAGAACTTAAAAAAAAAAATATATATATATATATATATGTATATGTATATATATATATATATGTGTGTGTGTATATATATATATATATGTATGTGTATATATATATATATATATATATGTATGTATATATATATATACCAATGACCCAAAATCCTATTTAATGTAGATTCCCAATTTCTAGTCATTTCTGTACTGTGGTCATCATATTTTGCCATATAATGCCCATGCTATTATTTGCTTAATACGTTTATGTAAGTAACTTTATCATTTTAATTATATTTTATCATTTTTATGTAAATATTTTAAAAGTAAACTTTATATCACTATCTTTTTTTTTTTTTAATACTTTTAATGTTTATCTTTGAGACAGAGAGAGACAGAGCACGAGCAGGGTAGGGACAGAGGGAGAGAGGGAGACACATAATCTGAAGCAGGCTCCAGGCTCTGAGCTGTCAGTACAGGGCCTGATGCAGGGCTCGAACTCACAGACTGCGAGATCATGACCCAAGCTGAAGTCGGACGCTTAACCGACTGAGCCACCCAGGCACCCCTATATCACTATCTTAAATAGAAAATCAGTGTCACACTCCAGAAATAGGTCAAATAAAAATAAATTCAGTGAAAATAAGATATAATATCAAATTCTAGCTAAATAGTGTTGCCCTTTAAAGACTAGTGTTAAAGCCTGTTCTCTGTTAAAAAGAGAAGTTATTAAATGTTATATCAGCAGATCAAGTATTAGATTAGCACATTAATCTGCTTTTTTTTTTTTTAGATGTTTATTTATTTTAAAAGAGAGAGCACGAGCAGGGCGGGAGTGCAGAGGGAGACCGAGAATCCCACTGACAGTGCAGAGCCTGACACCAGGCTCAGTATCACAAACTGAGATCATGACCTGAGACAAAATCAAGAGTTGGACGCTTAACCGACTGAGCCACCAAGGCACACTTAAACTGGGACCCTTTCCTTGAAGTAATCAGAGGAAGTGAGAGAGAATTGAAAAGGGAATAAAATTTTCATGGTGAGCTAGGGTTATTTAATACCCAAATTAATCTGGTATTTTTCCCATACTTTAGGAACGTTAATAATTGACAGAAGATGCTAACATTAGGATCTGTAGTAAAGAATGTGAATCTCTGGGGCACCTGGGTGGTTCAGTTGATTAAGCTTCCAACTCTTTGTTTTGGCTCAGATCATGATCTCATAGTTCGTGGGTTTGAGCCCTGCATTGGGCTCCACACTGACAGTGAAGAGCCTGCTTGGGATTCTCTCTTCCTCCCTCCCTCCCTCTCTCCCTCTCTGCCCCTCCCCTGCTTGCTCTCTCTCTCTCTCTCTCTCACTCTCTCTCTCAAAATAAATAAAACTTAAAATATGAATTTGTATACTTCTGAGTTGTTTGAAGTTTTAAACAATTGCTGTTTTTAAAAATTTAATCCATAAAGTGAATTGGGCTGTAGAAACCTGGGTTTTATTCTCATTCTTCTTGCCACTCTGTTAAAGGCACTGAAATTTCTTCAGAACTGGCTTCTGAAGGATCTACAAATTGATGGTATTCACCTGGTTTATAGATCAAAGAGGAGAAAGCATATAATAAAATGTTGATACAGTGTCTCCCTGTTTGGGCTAAAATTAGAGATACTATAATTGCATTAAAAGAAACTAAAGCACCCACTGTTCTATTGCTATGCTGTTACTTGGAGTTTGTCTTTTAAATTTGATGTGTTTTTTTTTTCTTGGGTTGCAATTATTTACTTTATAAGCAGTGCCTTCAGTGATCAATTTTATCTACTAAAATGCATGTCAGTGTTTACTGAATGCCACTTGAGTTCTTCTACCCATCCTCTTGTGTATCTCCTCAGATGCCTACGGGATCTTGTTTTACTGGTTAATTCCTTCAGTCTTTCTCTTTCCCCTCTCAGTTACAAATATCCTAATCTTCTAAAAACATTCACAATGCACATTCTCATAGCACCTTTCCTCCTGCTTCTCTGCAAGTCTTATGTTTCTGTTTTTCCATTACTAAACTTAGTAGAAAATAATTCTATGCAAGCAGTCTCTGCTTCTGCAAAATCTCTTGATTTCTCTCTCATCATTCAGATTCAGTGTCCTTCTCAGATTCTTCCATTGCCTATTCTGTAAATATTGTTCTCTCATTGTTCTACATACAACATTTTCTTATGCTTTAGGAAGTCTCTTGAGCTCCAGAATTTTATATTTAGCCTCTTTTTCTGTCCTGAACACAAGACTCAAGTGTCTAGGTAACTCAAACAAGAATATCCCCAAATAAGCTCTTTCCCCAAATGATCCCATTAACTCACATACTTTACCTTATGAAAGTGTCAACTCCCATCTAGTTGTCTTCACCAGCACCTCAGGTTCTACTTTGGAATTATCTTTGCCTCTTTTTCATGTAGTTGTCAATTTTTTTCACCTCCTACATATCCTAAGTCCATGTTCTCTCCATCTCCTTATTTCTGAATCTAGCTGTATGGTATAGTAGCTTATCATCTCTTGCCTTGAATTATTGTAGGAGTCTTCTAACTTGTGTCTCAATTTTCAGTTTCTGTCTCTAGTCCTTTCTGTAGTTTTAAAGCAAAAAATGGATTATAGTGTTCCCGTTTGAAACCCTCTCACAGGAAAATCCTGTGAATATAATGTTAAGTGAAAGAAAAAGAAACCATATGCTGTTTTTTAAATGTAATACATATTGGGGTGCCTGGGTGACTCAGTCAGTTAAGCTTCTGACTTTGGCTCAGGTCATCAGGTCATGATCTCGCAGTTCATGAGTTCTAACCCTGCCTTGGGCTCCCTGCTGTCAGCATGGAACTTGCTTCAGATCCTTTGTTCCCCTCTCTCTCTGCCCTTCCCCTGCTTGCACTCTCACTTTCTCTCTCTCTCTCTCTCTCTCTCAAAAATAAATAAAATAAAAAACATTTTAATAATAAAAATAAAAAAAATAAAATTTAATAACAACCAGAATGATAGTTCACATTTACTAAATGCCAGGCACTTTACATGTGTTGCTCATGTTATCTTTGCAATAATTCTAAGATAAATACGAATATTATCCTGATTTTTACTCCTGAAGAAACTGGAGCTTAGAAATTTACTTACTGTGAAAGGCCGAATAGCTGGTATGTCAGAGCACTCCCCTTAATTCTAACTATGTACTCCATGCTATTTATTTTTTACATATACATACGTTTTCAGTCACAAAAAAATAAAGGAAACACATCAAAGTGTCAACTAATGCTAAATGCTGGAATCTGAATACTTGTAATATTTTTGTTCATATTTTTCTAGATTTCCTACAGTAACACTATAATCTGTAATAATAAAAAGAGCAAATATTTAATTTTTTAATATCAAAAAAAATCTTCCATGGTTTTCAATTTTCAACAGAATAAACTCTAAATAATTTTATGTCGGGGGCACCTGACTGGCTGGCTCAGTTGGTAGAGCATGTGACTCTTGATCTCAGGGTTATGCGTTTAAGCCCCACATTGGGCATAAGATTACTTCAAAAATACATGTATACATACATCACTCACTCATTCATTCATTCACTCACTTTGTGTTACAGAGTGCTTTGCAATACGTTCCCAGCCCACCTTACCAATACTACTTGTACACACCTCTTCCCCTTTGAAGACATTAAAATTTAGTTATATGGTAAAATGTTCTTGGGGGAGCCTGGGTGGCTCAGTCGGTTGAGCGTCCGGCTTTGGCTCAGGTCATGATCTCGCTGCTTGTGAGTTCAAGCCTCGCATTGGGCTCTGTGCTGACAGCTCAGAGCCTGGAGCCTGCCTCGGATTCTGTGTCTCCCTCTCTCTCTGCCCCTCTCCTGCTCATGCTCTCTCTCCCAAAAATAAAGTAAAACATTAAAAAATATTTTAAAAAATTGTATCTTCTCTATTAAAAAAATGTTCTTAATTGGTGGTAGCTAACTATAGGAGAATTAGAAGCAATAGATAATTTGGGGATTCATCTTATGCCTTAATCTCTGACTTCATGATTTTTAGGATGCCAGCCCTGTTGTAATTGAGCCATCATCTATTCTGAATGGAGGAAAACACTCATTTGGAACAGCAGTACACTCTATAGAGCAAAGTGAAGATAGAATCGGAGGTGGCAGCCTCAGTTATATGAACACCACAGAGGAGAGATTTTCAGACAACATTTCTACTGCGTCTGAAGCCTCAGAAACCGCTGGCAGTGGTAAGTATGATTTGTTTCCCATAAAGTTTATTCAGGGTTACTTCTTAAAGAAGTATACTTTGTCAGAGAGTGTGCTTGGTAGGATATAATCAGGCTTCCATTCACAGAAATAAGTTTTGAGGTGGAGGGGGTGTTTTATTTTCTAATTTTTAAATTTCATTTAAATCCACATTAGTTAACATATAATGTAATAATGATTTCAGAAGTATAATTTAATGATTCATCACTTACATATAACACCCAGTGTTCATCCCAACAAGTGCTTCCTTTTTGTTGTTGTTGTTAAAGTTTATTTATTTTTGAGAAAGACAGAGACAGTGTGAATGGGGGGAGGGCAGAGAAAGGGAGAGAGAAAATCCCAACCAAGCTCTGTTCTGTCAGCACAGAGCCCTATGTGGGGCTCGAACTCACAAAACCATAAGATTATGACCTGAGCCGAAACCACGAGTCGGACACTCAACCAACTGAGCCACCCATGCACCCCTAACTAGTGCCCCCCTTAATGTACATTACCCAGTAAGCCCATTCCCCCCACCCAACACCCATCCAGCAACCCATCTGTATTTAAGGGTCTCTTATGGTTTGCCTCTCTCTTTTTATCTTATTTTTCCTTCCCTTTCTTTATGTTCATCTGTTTTGTTTCTTAAATTCCACATGAGTGAAATCGTGATATTTATCTTTCTCTGACTTATTTCACTTAGCATACTACACTCTAGTTCCATCCCCGTTGTTGCAATTTTTACAAATGGCAAGATTTCATTCTTTTTGATTGCCAGTATTCCATTGTGTATATATACACATCTTCTTTATCCATTTGTCATTCAAAGGACATTTGGGCTCTTTCCACAATTTGGCTATTGTTGATAGTGTTGCTATAAACATTGGGGTACATGTGCCCCTTTGAATTAGCATTTTTGTATCCTTTGGATATATCCCTAGTAGTGCAATTGCTAGGTTGTAGGGTAGTTCTATTTTAATTTTTTGAAGAGCCTCCATACTGCTTTCCAGAGTGGCTGCACCAATTTGCATTCCCACCACCAGTACAAAAGTGTTCCCTTTTCTCTGCATTCTCACCAACATCCATTGTTTCCTGATTTCTTAATTTTAGCCAATATGATAGGTGTGAGGTGGTGTGAGGTATCTCACTGTGTTTTAATTTGTATCTCCCTGATGATGAATGATGTTGAGCATCTTTTCATGTATCTGTTAGCCATGTAGATGTCTTCTTTGGAAAAGTGTCTGTTCATGTCTTTTGCTCATTTCTTCACTGGATTTGTTTTTTGGGTGTTGAGTTTTATAAATTCTTTATAGATTTTGGATACTAACCCTTTATCCAATATGTCATTTGCAAATATCTTCTCCCATTACAAAGGTTGCCTTTTAGTTTTGCTGATTGTTTCCTTTGCTGTGCAGAAGTTTTTTATCTTGATGAGGTCCCAGTAGTTCGTTTTTGCTTTTGTTTCCTTTGCCTCCAGAAACATATCTATTAAGAAGTTGTTGCAAGCTGATGTCAAAGAGGTTGTTGCCTGTTTTCTCCCCTGGAATTTTGATGGTCTCCTGTCTTAACGTATAGGTTTTTCATCAATTTTGGGTCTATTTTTGTGTATGGTGTAAGAAAGTGATCCATTTTCATTCTTTTTTTTTTTTTTTTTTTTTAATTTTTTTGATGTTTATTTATTTTTGAGACAGAGAGAGAGACAGAGTATGAACGGAGGAGGGTCAGAGAGAGAGGGAGACACAGAATCTGAAACAGGCTCCAGGCTCTGAGCTGTCAGCACAGAGCCCGACGCGGGGCTCGAACTCACTGGCCGCGAGATCATGACCTGAGCCGAAGTCGGACACTCAACCAACTGAGCCACTCAGGCGCCCCCACATTCATTCTTCATCATGTCGCTGTCCAGTTTTCCCAGCACCATTTGCTAAAGATACTGTCTTTTTCCCATTGGATATTCTTTCCTGCTTTGTCAAAGATTAGTTGACCATATATTTGTAGGTCCATTTCTGGGTTCTCTATTCTGTTCCGTTGATCTATGTGTCTGTTTTTGTGCCAGTATCATACTGTCTTGATGATTACAGCTTTGTAATACATCTTAAAGTTCAGAATTGTGATTGTTTTTCCTTTTCCAGGATTGTTTTGGCTATTTGAGGTCTTTTCTGGTTCCGTACAAATTTTAGAATTTTTTGTTCTAGCTCTGTGAAGAATTCTGTGTTATTTTGATAGGGAATTCATTTAATATTTAGGTTGCTTTGGATAGTAACAATTTTAACAATATTTGTTCTTCCAATCCAGGAGCATGGAATGTTTTCCCATTTTTTTTTGGGTCTTCAGTTTTTCATAAGCTTTCTATAGTTTTCAGCATATGGATCTTTTTTACCTCTTTGGTTAGGTTTATTCCTAGGTGTTTTATGGTTTTCGGTGCAATTGTAAATGGGATTGATTCCTTGATTTCTCCTTCTGCTCCTTCATTATTGGTGTATAGAAATGCCACATATTTCTGGCTGGGGGCACCTGGGTGGCTCAGTCGGTTGAGCATCCGACTTTGGCTCAGGTCATGATCTCACAGTTCGTGAGTTCGAGCACCGCGTTGGGCTCTGTGCTGACAGCTTGGAGCCTGGAGCCTGCTTCGGATTCTGTGTCTCCCTCTCTCTCTGCCCCTTCCCCGCTCATGCTCTGTCTCTCTCTGTCTCTCAAAAATGAATAAAGTTAAAAAAAAAATGCCACATATTTCTGTATGTTGATTTTATATTCTGTGACTTTGCTGAATACACGTGTCAGTTCTGGCAGTTCTTTGGTGGAGTCTTCTGGGTTTTCCACGTAGAGTATCATGTTGTCTGCGAAGAGTAAAAGTTTTGACTTCTTCCTTGCCAATTCTTTTTTTTTTTTTTTTTCAATATATGAAATTTATTGTCAAATTGGTTTCCATACAACACCCAGTGCTCATCCCAAAAGGTGCCCTCCTCAATACCCATCACCCACCCTCCCCTCCCTCCCACCCCCCATCAACCCTCAGTTTGTTCTCAGTTTTTAACAGTCTCTTATGCTTTGGCTCTCTCCCACTCTAACCTCTTTTTTTTTTTTTTTTCCTTCCCCTCCCCCATGGGTTTCTGTTAAGTTTCTCAGGATCCACATAAGAGTGAACACATATGGTATCTGTCTTTCTCTGTATGGCTTATTTCACTTAGCATCACACTCTCCAGTTCCATCCACGTTGCTACAAAAGGCCATATTTCATTCTTTCTCATTGCCACTTAGTATTCCATTGTGTATATAAACCACAATTTCTTTATCCATTCATCAGTTGATGGACATTTAGGCTCTTTCCATAATTTGGCTGTTGTTGAGAGTGCTGCTATAAACATTGGGGTACAAGTGCCCCTATGCATCAGTACTCCTGTATCCCTTGGGTAAATTCCTAGCAGTGCTATTGCTGGGTCATAGGGTAGGTCTAGTTTTAATTTTCTGAGGAACCTCCACACTGCTTTCCAGAGCGGCTGCACCAATTTGCATTCCCACCAACAGTGCAAGAGGGTTCCCGTTTCTCCACATCCTCTCCAGCATCTAGAGTCTCCTGATTTGTTCATTTTGGCCACTCTGACTGGCGTGAGGTGATATCTGAGTGTGGTTTTGATTTGTATTTCCCTGATAAGGAGCGACGCTGAACATCTTTTCATGTGCCTGTTGGCCATCTGGATGTCTTCTTTAGAGAAGTGTCTATTCATGTTTTCTGCCCATTTCTTCACTGGATTATTTGTTTTTTGGGTGTGGAGTTTGGTGAGCTCTTTATAGATTTTGGATACTAGCCCTTTGTCTGATATGTCATTTGCAAATATCTTTTCCCATTCCGTTGGTTGCCTTTTAGTTTTGTTGGTTGTTTCCTTTGCTGTGCAGAAGCTTTTTATCTTCATAAGGTCCCAGTAATTCATTTTTGCTTTTAATTCCCTTGCCTTTGGGGATGTGTCGAGTAAGAGATTGCTACGGCTGAGGTCAGAGAGGTCTTTTCCTGCTTTCTCCTCTAGGGTTTTGATGGTTTCCTGTCTCACATTCAGGTCCTTTATCCATTTTGAGTTTATTTTTGTGAATGGTGTGAGAAAGTGGTCTAGTTTCAACCTTCTGCTTGTTGCTGTCCAGTTCTCCCAGCACCATTTGTTAAAGAGACTGTCTTTTTTCCACTGGATGTTCTTTCCTGCTTTGTCAAAGATTAGCTGGCCATATGTTTGTGGGTCTAGTTCTGGGGTTTCTATTCTATTCCATTGGTCTATGTGTCTGTTTTTGCCTTGCCAATTCTTTTTAATGTCTGATTGCTGAGGCTAGGACTTCCAACACTATGTTGAACAATTGTGGTGAGAGTGGACGTCCCTGTCATGTTCCTGACCTTAGGAGGAAAGGTCTCAGTTTTTCCCCATTGAGGAAGATATTAACAGTGGGTCTTTCATATATTATGAAAGATATGTGGCTTTTATGATCTTGAGGTATGTTCCTTTTATCCCTATTTTCTTGAGAGTTTTTTTTATCAAGAAAAGATGCTGTATTTTGTCAAACAATTTTCTTGCACCTATTGAGAGGATTGTGTGGTTCTTATCTTTTTTGTATTACTTGTGAATATTGAACCAGCCCTGCAGCCCAGGAATAAATCCCACTTGATCGTGGTGAATAATTCTTTTAATGTATTGTTGGATTTGGTTTGCTAGTATCTTGTTGAGAATTTTTGTATCCATGGGGAAATCTCCTTTTGTGGGATCTTTGGTTTTGGAATCAAGGTAATGCTGGCCCATTCACAGAAATAAGTTTTGAATGAAATGGTCAATTATGTTTCTTGAATTCATTAGTAGCTTTACAAAGAGAAGCTCTTCTATATTCTACTTCATTAATCTCTCAATTTGGAAATATATTCACTGATTAAGCCACTTCTCTCCATATTAAATTACTTTGTCGGGTGCCTGGGTGACTCAGTTGATTAAACGTAGGACTTCCGCTCAGGTCAGGATCTCACAGTTTGTGAGGTCAAGCCCCACATTGTGATACTCTTCAGATACTCTGCCCCCTCTCTCTGCCCTGTCCCCGCTCACTCTTTCTTTGTCTCTCTCACTCTTTCTCTCACTCTTTCTCTCACACTTTCTTTCTCTCTCTCTTTCTCTCTCTCTCTCTCAAAATAACTTAAAAAATATTTTGTTAATAAGTTTAGATTTAAGAAGACCATTTTTGAGAAAAGTCTAAATTTCCATCTCCAAGACTGTCTCTGCTTTCATTGGATTTAATGCATCCTCATACCAGATTCTACAGACATTTCAGGCCAGAACTGGGGGATTATTTTGTAAAACTATTGACAAAAGTCATAATGCTTCCCATAATCCCCCTCACTCCTTGGTACCTATCTAAAATTCAGTGTTTCTATACATTTGGAGGAAATGGCTTGATGTTTTTGTGGCCCAACTGAATTGAGTTGATCCCTGTTACTCTGCTGATAATAGTAGCAGGACTCTTAGACTTACTTTCTTGTTATTTCATCTTTGAGATCTTTTTTCCTTTCCATGGAGGGAGCATTCAAATTGGACAGAGCTAGCATCTTCTCTACAAAGTTCTTTGTAGAATCTACTCCTTGTTCCCCATCTGACATTATAGTGATCACTTAGCAGTCCTAGAAGTGCTCTCTCTCATGAGCCTTAACACCAAGATTATTTCTTAACCCTCTTAAGGTCCTTTTTGATATGTGCTCACTCTGACCTGTGCTATCCACAGGCTAAGCAGTGCCACAGATAAGAGATTTAAAGTGATTGATGGCTAGAATGTTTACCCTAGATTAGCCTATAGTTTAGAGTTGAAATACCTTAAAATACCATTGAGGTTCACAACTCTAGGTCATCATTAATCATTTTTCTGTTTGCATCTTTCTTTTGTAACCTGTATGTCTTCCTTTGAAATAAGTTTATTAGGAAACCATTCCTTCCCCTCTGGTACTCTTCTATTCTTGTTTTAGCTCCTTCCCTTTGGTTTAGAGACTTCTCTTCCTCCTCCCCCTACCCCCTATCCCTACCCCTTACCCCTTCTTCTTCCCCTGTTTTCCTCCCCCCCCCTTTTTTTTTAATACTTCTTCTTCTTATCACCATTATCTACTAAGAACATTTGGAATGTGTTTATAGGTGGAAGAGAAGAATTAAAGGTGACTGTGTGAGAGCCCAGCTATTTGGCCATACTTCTTTTCCTGTCAAAGGATGTGTAATTCTTGTGACTTACTAGATATTTTAGGAGGTTGGCCAAATGTCCATTTGGTAACAGTTTTTAAAACTTTTCTTCCACCTAGTGTTATGCTAGGTGTTTTCCAGAAAGAATACATGTATATTTCCTATCTTCTACAGTTATCAGAATATTATACTGTACTGACTGACGTGCCAACACAAAAATAGCATAATACATGGACACTGAGTTCATATCTTCAAGCCTATGTATAATAACTAAAAATAAAGAGATTCCATCCTCTTTTCCCTTACAGGCTTTCTGTATTCTGCCACACCAGGGGCAGATATGTGCTTTGCTCGACAGCATAACACTTCTGACAACAACAACCAATGTTTGCTAGGAGCCAATGGGAACATTTTGTTGCATCTCAGTCCTCAGAAACCAGGGGCTATTGATAACCAGCCATTAGTAACTCAAGAACCAGTAAAGGTAAGTGATTTGACATCTACTTAAAATAATTCTCTTTCAAGTGGCAAATAAATTCCTTTCTAGAGGTTTTAACACATAGCACAACATTCATACATTCATGATTCACTAATTAACCTGGTGTAGATGGATATCTCTGCATAGTACACATCTGTGAGAATATTTTATGATTTAGAGAATATTTTATGATATAGAAGCAGTAGTAATCTTTAAAAGTATTCTTGGGGCGCCTGGGTGGCTCAATCGGTTAAGAGTCTGACTTCGGCTCAGGTCATGATCTTGCAGTTTGTGAGTTTGAGCCCTGCATCAGGCTCTGTGCTGACAGCTCAGAGCCTGGAGCCTGCTTTGGATTCTGTCTCCTTCGCTGCCCCTCCCCACTTGTGCTCTGTCTCTCTGTCTCTCAAAAATAAATAAATGTAAAAAAAAAAAAAAAAAATTCTTAGGACAGCTACTGTGAAAATGTAGTTTTATGTGTATGTGGAATTTGTTTTTCCTAAAATAATATTTTATACTGTGTTTGAAAGAAATCTGTGAAAACCAGTCTTATTTCCAGATGCTCTAATGATTTTTCAAATAATTTGCCTTGAGTTATCTTCCTTAAATAATTTATTTTGAAAGTTAAAAATAAAAATCTCTTATAGAAAATTCATTTTTTTTCCAGTAACATAAAACTGAGTCGTGACATATGTGTTTGTTCTCCTGTGTCTAGGTTATGTTAAAACACAAGACTCTGTAAATACTAAAAATACTAAAAATCAACATTTGTGTTCCATTCTTTCTAAGGCTACATCGTTAACACTAGAAGGAGGACGATTAAAACGAACCCCACAGCTGATCCACGGAAGAGATTATGAAATGGTTCCAGAACCTGTGTGGAGAGCACTTTATCACTGGTATGGAGCAAACCTGGCCCTTCCTAGACCTGTAAGTATAACTAGTAGTGCTTTATCTAAGGAACAGTCCTAGTTTGGGTCTTCTGTTACTTTTCCATATGAATTTCACTATCCACAAATTAGTTCTTACCTGTGACAGCAGAATACTCAGTACCTGTAAATTAGTTGAACAAAATTTATGTTCCTTTTACATGTATTCATTCATTTGTTCAGCCATTTACTGAGCACTGTATTAGGTACCAACTCTTCAGTGATGTGTTTATGGGAGTGTGTGGCTACATGGAGTGGAGAGAATAGTCACTGAATTAAGTAAAGTCAAGGATATTATGAGGCTAGGCTATTAAATAAGTCATCCACATAAACACAGACTTTAGGATAATGCAGGACTTAGGCTGAGCAGAAGTCTGAAAGCCGGTGCCAAAAAGTTCAGTGAATATAGAGGAAGTGGTGTAGTAGTTACTTCTGAAACTATAATTTGCATTAACCACACAGGCATCCAGTTAGGGATTGATTCTTCCCATAGCTGTTGGTGGATTTTTGTGTTTTGTCTTTTTGAAGGAAGGACACAAAAATGATCACAACATATGATAACAGGAATTCAAGGCTTGTGAATGCTGATTGTTGCCATTACTAGGATGAGTCATTCAGAGCATAAATAAAATGTTCTAAAATAATTTAAAAGACTTGAAGTATATAATATCAAAATATTAACGAGTTTACTAAACAACATCTGTTGTGCTTATACAGTAAACAACAGGACTCATTACTCTGAATACTTTGCATTGTCAATGCAGTAAAATACTTTGTAAAAAGGTTCTTTTTGTAGATCAAGAAACACTCTCCTTCATACAGTGTCTGAGATAGCACTTTCTTTTTTTAAGCGTTTATTTATTTATTTTGAGAGGGAGCATGTGTGAGCAGGGGGCGGGCAGAAAGACAAGAGAGAGAGTCCCAAGCTGACAGCATGGAGTCCAGTGCGGGGCTCAATACCACAAACCATGTGGTCATGACCTGAGCCGAAATCAGCAGTTGGACACTTAACCAACTGAGCCACCAAGGCAGCCCCAAGATAGAACTTGCCCCAAGATAGAACTTTCTTATACTAGGAAAGTTTGCATGGATGAGATACAGTTACTTAGATCACTTCTAAAAAGAGTAAAATCTGCTATAAAGCTCTAGTGTATAATTTTGATGTTGATTTTGAGTTATTAATAATTATGTTTATTAAAAATTGTGTTTAAGTTGGAATCAGGAATTTAGTATTGTGTTTCTTGGCTCCAAAAGTTTCCTACTGTATTTGTCATCAGGACCCCTAGATAGATACATATATATATGAATATACATAGATATATATACTATATGTACTTTATTCTTTATATTCTTTATATATACTTTATTTATTGGGAGGTGGGGTAGTCCTTCAGTTAGTCACTTAATTTCTGGGACTTTCCTGCTGTATCTTAAAAAAATTTTTTTTAATGTTTTTATTCATTTTTGAGAGACAGATACAGAGCACTAACAGGGGAGGCACAGAGAGAGAGGAAGACAGAATCTGAAGCAGGCTCCAGGCTCTGAGCTATCAGCACAGAGCCCAACACGGTTGAACCCACGAACCTTGAGATCATGACCTGAGCCAAAGTTGGACACTTAATTGACTGAGCCACCCAGGCACCCCTTAATTTCTGGGACTTTCCTGCTGTATCTTAATATTCTATATCTACAGGGAAAACATTGTTGATAATTATGTTTGACACATATATACTTTGATGTTTTAGAGGCTGCCTAGATTTGGATTACCAGCGTTCCAATCTCTAAATCCCAGTGTCCTCCTCTGTAAAATGAAGATAACAATATCTACTTCATTAGAGTTTTGATAATTAAATAATATGTATGATTAGGACAGCATCTGATTTATAGTAAGTGGTCAGTAAATATTGACTGTTGCTAATATTATCATCATCATCATCATTATAATTATTAAATGAGTTTTTCAGAGCCCCATGCAAGGTCATGTTTTTACATTGAGGTCAGACAAATATTAAAGTAATTTTACTAGATCAAAGCTGCATTTACTGGCTTAATAGTATTTTTTTAATCTCTAAATTTGCCTGCTTACAGGAAAAAGTGCTGTAAAAAAATTTAAATATGGTGTTTTCAGGTAGAGAATACTAAGTGTATTGCCATGGCAAGGTTAAAAATTAATGTTTTTCACCTTCATACTTATATAAGTCATACTATTTATTTAAATAATATCTTTGGGGCACCTGGGTGACTCAGTCAGTTGAGCGTCCGACTCTTGATTTCAGCTCAGGTCATGATTTCACAGTTGTGAGATCGAGCCCGACATTGGGCTCTACACTGAGTGTGGAGCCTGCTTAAGATTCTCTGTCTCTCTTTCTCTGTCTCTCTCTCTCCTTCCCCCCCACCCACTCTGCCCTTCTCCCCTGCTGTGCTCACTCTTTCTCTCTCTAAATAAAATACAAATTATTAAAGTATATAGATACATATACACACCAAGGGGGCACCTGGGTGGCTCAGTCAGTTGAACGTCCGACTTCAGCTCAGATCATGATGTCATGGTTTGGGAGTTCCAGCCTCACGTTGACTCTCTGTTGACAGTGTGTACCCCGCTTCAGATCCTCTCTCTCCCCCTCTGTCTGCACCTTCTCTGTTCGTGCTCACTCTCTCTCAAAAATAAATAAAAATATTTTTTAAAAATATTTAATTTGTACATGTTGTACATGCTCAGTGATAAGTGACACACAAAAAAAACAAAGAAATAAAAATAATGCCAAATCCTACTACTTAAAAGATAACCACTATTAACTTTTTGGTGTGTATCTTTCTAAGCAGTGTGCATTCCTCTGTGCCTACTCATACATATACATATGTAAGTAGATATGTGTGGGTAATTTTATGAAATTGAATCATCTTATACCTGATGTTTTGTGACCTGCTATTTTCAATCTAACATAGATGCTGTGGATATCATTCTAGGTCAGTAAATCTAGATCTGTACCATTATTTTCAGTAATTGCACAGTGTTCCTTTATATACTTTGCATACATATACACTTGCATATATACATAAATCATAATTTATTAACCAATCACCTACTGATAGGCATTTAGTTTGCCTCTAGCACCTAATTGTTAAAAAAAATTTCTGGAAAAAAAATTTCTGGCGAGCGTTTTCTTTCCCAACATGGTGTGGTGATCTCTTTACGGTAAATTCCTGCAAATGGAATTGCATCTGTTGTTTGCAGTTGTCACTGAGGTTAAGAAGTTCAAAGACAAGAATAATTAAAAAGTAAATAAATGTGTTTTGTATGTTTGTACATAAGAATTTGTTAATTTGTAGTTTGCTCACGAAAGCACTTTTATCTTGGCAAGCAAGATGGGCATTATAAAAACTACTTCATTATCAGTTCAGAATTCTGCCAAAGGTATGTTTTTATATAGCTTTACAACTACAGATACTGTTATTATTTTTTTTATTTAAGTAATCTCTCCCTACCCCAAGACCAAGGGGTACCATGTTCCTCTGAGCCAGGCAGGTGCCCCAGATATTGAATTATTAATTTTTCCTCAAATCATGTAAAACTGAAACCATAAGAATGATGGTTGGTTTTGTAGCTGTCAGTGCCTATTTAGAAGTGGACAGACTTCTTCTAGCAGTCTAAAGAGAATACCAGGGAGAGAGTTACTGCTTATCATTTAAGTAGGATTTGAAAAACCTCCCAAGTGGAGCTTTTCGAGTGCCATACTGTAGCCTGTCAGAATTTTAAGAAAAAGTACTAAAAGTGTGGTTTGTATCATTGTTTTTATCTGGTTCTTTACTGCCCCCTCTTGGTGTTGAAAAATGCTCTATTGCAGAAAACACTGGTTACTAGGGCAGAGGGAAATAAAATAAAGCCTGATCACTGGAGACTGTTAAACATTATGTAGGATTTTATGTTTTAAAGAGTGTTAATTCTGCTATCCTTTTGGAATACTAATTTGATAATGTTCAACTCTTAAAATTCATAGAGCAATATTTTTATAATGAAATGTTTTCCTGTATCTTTGGGCTGGCAAACACATTATTGCAGGGGATTACTGAGAAATTGTTTCTTTTTTTTTTTCTTATTTATTTTGAGAGAGAGTACAAGCGAGGGAAGGGCAGAGAGAACAAGAGAGAGAGAGAATCCCAAGCAGGTTTCGTGCTGTCAGCACGGAGCCTGATACTGGGCTTGATCCCACAAACCGTGAGATCCTGACCTGAGCCAAAATCAGGAGTCAGATGTTTAACCGACTGAGCCACCCAGGTGCCCCAGAAAAATCCTGTTTCAACAACATAAGTCTTAGTTTTGTACATCCAATGTAGTTGTTTTAATCATAGACAAAAATACACTGAACAAACCAGTTACACAGTAGAACATAGATAGCAAATTTTTTCTTAAGTTTTTTTTTTTTCTTTTTTTTTTTTTTTTGAGAGAGCAGGGAAGGGACAGAGGAGGGAGAGAATCCCAAGCAGGCACAGAGCCTGATATGGGTGGGGCCTATTCTCATAAATGGTGAGATCATGACTTGAGCCAAAATCAAGCCAGTCGCCCAACCAACTGGGCCACCCAGGTGCCCCTAGACAGCAAATTTTTATATGAAAACATTTTTATCCTGAGTAATAAATAAAAATTGAAGCAAATTTATTCTTTATTGAAGAAATAAGGTGTTTTCAAATGATGTCCAATGATAAGGTTTTATGAGAGAAGCACATTCATAGGTTTCTGAGAATATTGTAAAATAAATGTTCATACATTTCGGAGAATATCTTATGAGAGAAGTATGTTCATACACTTCTAAGAAAATTGCTACGCTTTGGCAAAAGGACTTGTAGTTAATGATAACGATCTTCCATACTTTTTGACTTATACCTCTAGTGCTAGGAATTTGTCCGTGGAGCTCCTGGGTGGCTCTGTCAGTTAAGCGTCCAATTCTTGATTTCGGCTCAGGTAATGATCTTGCGGTTCGTGGGTTCGAGCCCCACACCAAGCTCTGCGCTGACACTAGGGAGCCTACTTGGGATTCTCTCTCTCCCACACTCTCTCTGCCCTTCCCTTGTTCGCTCTAAATACATACATACATACATCTCAGAAATTAGATAAAAATGACAAATTTTGTTTCTTTTATAGTGATCACATTATATCTTATATGACAACAGGTAATCAAGAATAGCAAGACAGAAATCCCAGAGCTAGAGTTATTTCCTCGATATCTTCTCTTCCTAAGACAGCAGCCTGCCACTCGGACACAGCAGTCTAACATCTGGGTGAATATGGGTATGATGAGCCTGAGAATGTTTCCTCAGCATTTACCAAGAGGTAACTTAAGAATGCAGCAAGAATACCATGCATTTGTTGAAACAAACAAACAAACAAAACCCAAGTTGCTCGAAGTCTGGTGCCACTGTACTAATACACATTCCCATCTGCTTTCATTCAGAATCAGTAAATCATCAATGGGGCTTAGATCTATGGTCATGCGCAAGACTAGATGGGGTAGTGGCAAAATCTCAGCAGCAAACTGAGAAGAGTTGTTTCTTTTTCTGGCTAGTCAACATACAAAGAAAATAAATAGAAATATATTTCATATACTTTTTTTCTTTGAAAACCATCCATTGTAAATTATTTCCTTGACCTAAGGTAAAACCTGTCAGTCTGTGACTGACTAATCTTTTCACCTCCACTCAAATATCTGAAAGTAATTTCTTTTGCAATATCATATTTTTGTTTGTTGGTTGGTGTTTTGGGGGACTTTTTTTGAGAAAACATGATACATTTCTCATGCTTGGCCCACAGAGCCTTTATAAGAAGACAGATAATATATATAAAATGAAGGATATATTTTTGAAAACTAAAATGATACATTGGCTTTGAAAAACATCAAGCCTATCAAAATGACATAAAAGTTCCCATTTTGATGTATTACCTACAAAAAGTTCCCCCTTGATTTCTCTGTTATGTTAAATTTTATTGACAGGCAGGACTTGCCTTGTGCTTTTACTTTGCAAATATTTGACATTGTTCTTCAGCAGAAGTAATGAGTTCATCCATTTACACAAAATCTCAGACTTTGTGTTAATAATGCCACAATGTTATTATAATTAATATAACTTAGTATGTAAGAACCCAAACCAACTCTATAATCACTATCATCCCTCCCTTGAAATTAAATAGAATTAGTTTTATGCCTTTCTTAAAGGTTATATTCAAATTATATATGGAGATTCTTACACATATTGTTTGGTAAGAATTATAGCAAAGTATTGGCTTCTACCTAACCAAATTTTGTCTTTGGGGAAAATGTCAAAATCAAGGAACAGTGAAATAGAATCACTGTGAAACATTCTTGATTTAATTTTCCATTGAATAAAAGTATTTGCCTTGCTTCCATGGCACCCTAGCATATATTTTTTTCAATTCTCTTTGAAAGATAACATGAGAGGAAAAATGTGTTGTTGTGCTTTTAGTAAGTATTCTTTGTAACTCTTGTGCTGATCCTAGATTTTTGCTGCTTCTGTAAATTCCACTAGATTTGTTGGTGCTATTCAAAAACACAAAAGTATGTGTAATAAGTGGCTGCCTGCTTAATGAGCTATGCTATAAAAACTGTCTAGAATTCAAATAAATTTCTTATGTGGCTTAAGACTATAGAAATTGACTTGGACACTACACTTGCAAATGCTTTTGAATCCTAGAACTGGGTAGTTATTGCTCTAAATTTATTCTTAATTTGAAATTTTTATTCCTTACTAATTAGTTCTGAAATCAATCATTAATCATTTTGAAGTTTGTAAAAATGATGCTTTCTTGCTGTAATCTTATAACTAATCCTCTGATGTATAATTGGAGAAATTTGCTCTATTACTTTCTGTTAGGAATTATTCTTTGCTCACTGATGATTGTAAAAGATTTGCTCTGTGTGTTTAAAATTGATCATGGTTGGGTTTTGTTCTGCTGTAACATAGTTTTCATCTTTCTTCTTACTCAATGTATTAAGGGTTATTTACTAGGCTCTTTTACTCCTTTTGAAGTGACAGATGTACAAACCATGTTTAAAGCCTTCAATGTAGCCTTTTTGACAGAGAAAGCTACAGAGGGCTTTGTTTCTTATATGATTTTTCAACCTATTGTAGGTGAGTGAATTCTTTTTGGAAGTTCTTTAAAAAGTGGATGATACCAATACTTTTCTCTGCTTTGTTTAGTAGATGAAAACTTACATGCATTTAATAAGGGGAAAAAAGCTAAGTCTCCATTGAATGGGTAGAAAATTGCCTGGCATGTATACTTGTACCCTAGGTGGATTATATTGATATGCTAAGGGGTTTTTTTTGTTTTGTTTTGGGTTGTTCAGTAAACTATAATATGCTATATAGCTAGAGAGGACCATTTTAAGCTACAACTCTTGCCTGGGTTTTTGGCTGAAAAATTAACCAGGGTTTAGTAGATTGTTTTAGCAAACGATTTTTGACTTCCATAATCCTTTGTCATTTCATCCACCTTCTCTTTTGAAGTATGTGGTTAAACTTGATATATTCTTTCTTTACTTGTCACTCTTTTCCCTTGCTGCCATTGTTTTTGTTTCTTGAGCCCTCTAGGAATTAAAGATCATGTCTGCTATCTTCTTACTGGGCAGGCAGGCCATACGGTTTTCCTCCTACCTTTTCAGCAGGGTGATTTTTTTTTTTTTAATTCACAGGAAGGTTCTTGATTTCACTTTTAACTCCACTTGGTAGAGTGTATGCCTACTTAGAATTCTAAACAAAAGTTTCTTATGTGATTGTACTAATGTGCCAGGTTATCGGGGCACTTAATAACTGAGAATGATCGGGTTAGTAATTCACAGATAGTTTATTTTAAGAAAGTGGGTCAGGGGGTGCGTGGGTGGCTCAGTCAGTTAAGCATTTAACTCTTAATCTTGACTCAGGTCATGATCTCAGTTTGTGGGATTGAGCCCCACGTCAGGCTCTGTCTGCCCTGACAATGTGGAGCCTGCTTGGGATTCTCTCTCCCTCTGTCCTTCCCTCAGTCACGCTCTTTTGCTCTCTTTCTCAAAATAAATAAACTTTAAAAAAAGGGAGAAAGTGGGTCAGGTTGCTAAATAACAAAAATTCAACCAAGGAAATTTTAAAGATCTAATTGGCTTTATTAATCAATTTATGAATTTGGCAGCATCCCGTCTAGCAAGTAGTAGGGAGCTCCCAAGGGCTTACAGAAAAGGAAAGGTTTTTAAAGGTAGAGAGGGAGTGGAAAAAGGGAAACTGTTAGCAAAGATTCCACTGTTTTAGGCAGGGTCTCCCTCTTAAGGGGAATGGTAGGAGTCTATCAGTAAATTTCCTAGTACTGACAAAGAAATTCCTATGTTGACTGGTTAAAGGTTACATTTCTGGGGGTTTGAAACTGCAGTTAGGTTAGGTTTTAAGTCCTGGTTTATTGACTTAAGGCTTTAACCTAAGTGATGCCATTTTGGGCCAGTGGTTTTCTTTTCAATGAATCCAGTTAACTGTGGAATTCAAATCCAGTCCCATATTATCTTCCCCATTCTTACACTGAATTTTGGTTTTGCTATTGCATGTAACCCTGCCGAGGACAGCCAAGATACCAGGGTCAATTGTTGATACATGCCACCTTTCTTGGGATCCAAATACTGCCTGTTAATTTGGGCCTCTGATTTTGTTGCTCTTCCTTTCAAAGTTAAGACTGACTTTAAACTTACTTTAACACAGTTGGTCCCCTGTCTTCATTTTACAGCTTTATTTTAAAGCTTCTTCTTCTTTTTTTTTAATGTTAATTTATTTTTGACAGAGACAGTGTGAATGGGGGAGGGTCAGACAGAGGGAGACACAGAATCTGAAGCAGGCTCCAGACTCCAAGCTGTCAGCACAGAGGCTGACGCGGGGCTCGAACCCACAAACCACGAGATCATGACCTGAGCCGAAGTCGGATGCTTAACTAAGACACCCAGGCACTTCTAAAGCTTCTTAATTTTTAAAATTATTAAAGCTATAATTCTCATTTCTCATCATTATTTTCTGAAATAGTCATTGCTGATCAGGGAGCTCTTTTTTATATCTGCCGTTTTCCTTATCATGATTACTATGACCATAGGAAATGTACCTTCTCCGAATGCGCCCTTAAAGCGGGTCTTAGCCTATACAGGCTGTTTTAGTCGAATGCAGACCATCAAGGAAATTCATGAATATCTATCTCAGAGGCTACGCATCAAAGAGGAAGATATGCGTCTGTGGCTGTACAACAGTGAGGTAAGTCATCTCCTGTTGTAAGGTAATTTATATACACATGTTGAAAAGAATCAAATGGTACACAAGTATATAGTGAAAATTCTTTGTTCCCAACCTCTGACCTCTATCTCTCACTTTCCTCAGAGGCAGTGCTATTAAATGCTTATATGTTCTTCCTAATATATGCAGTGTGTTTTCAGATTATACTTTGAAATTGGATCATAAATAGTTTTAACCAGTTCTGTATTCCATTGTTCCCTCTTTGTAACATCCTCCTATGATCACCATTGAGAGACAGTATGGTATAATAGTGAATAGCACGATTCCTGGAACCACACTGCCAGGGGTTAATCTTGTCTCTGCCACTTTAGCTGTATAACCCAGAGCAAGTTACTTAACTGTCTCAATTTTCTCATGAGTAAACAGGCAAAATAATAGATCTCGCTTAGAATTAAATGACTTAACTTTGTGAGCACTTTAAATAGGGTGAGTACAAACAAAAACGTGTAATTGTCCTATATGATTTTATATTTTGGTTCTTTTTTTTAAATATTTATTTTTGAGAGAGACAAAGAAGACACGAGTGGGGAGGGGCACAGAGAGAGAGGGAGACACAGAATCCAAAGCAAGCTCCAGACTCTGAGCTGTCAGCACAGAGCCCAACACAGGCTCGAGCTCATAAGCCATGAGATCATGACCTGAGCCAAAATCAGATGCTTAACCAACTGAGCCACCCAGACACCCCTAGTTTTGGTTCACAAACATGTTTACTGAATTTCATACCAGGTACTAGAGAAAAGTTCTGTAAGTGCTTCAGAAAATCTAAATCTCAGTGAATTTTGGTTTGATGTATGGTAAGTCTTCTGATCTCCCCAAAATTCTGTTATAACTTTGTTTTAGAGACATAAAGTATTTGTTTATGAAGTTGACATTGTTTTTCTCTCATGTTGCCAATTAAATTATTAATATTTCTGAACAACTATAATATCCACATATCTGTCACATAAGTTATAGAACTTCAAGGATGTGTTTGTCATTCATTTTTATTTTATTTCCATTTTGTTTTAAATTTAGTAATCAATTTAACAAAAACATTTCCTCCTCCTTACCAGAATTACCTTACTCTTCTGGATGATGAGGATCATAGATTGGAATATTTGAAAATCCAGGATGAGCAGCATCTGGTAATTGAAGGTACAAGATGGAAGCATGCATCTATATTAGATTTTAGGGAAAGAATTTAAGGTTTAGTTACTCAATAATTCATTTTATAATTTTTCTAACTATTATAGTAAAGAAAAACTATTAAGGTCTTATGTAATCCTACATTCTATCAAGATTGCTTTAAAAGAAAAATATGTCTACATTCATTGGCTGGCAATGGATGGAAATGGTGGGTAGAAGCAAGTGAATTCGGTTATAAATTTACAAAATTTCTTAGAAATTTCAAGCTGCCTTTTTTTGAGTTTGAGTAAGAAAACTAACTTTCTGGCACAGTTAGTGGCACAGGCTTTCATTAGTCATCAACACTGGTCACTCACCAACAGAGCTTACTTGTATATTCACATATACATTTACATAGTGGCATGCACGTGTCATTGAAAATTTAAAATGTATCTTTTCCCATCAAGATTTTTGGAAACATTGCTAGCTGCCTTTGTATTAAAATAGAGTTTTACTCTAACAGTTGTCACAATTTAAGAAGGAATTGTGATAATTCTAATGCATTGAGTTTAAGAGTTTTAATTACATTTATCAATACTTGAGTATAATTTTAATTCAGGCAGGTAATTGAGGGAATAGCTTACTAATGAATTCTAATTAAGTGACTGTAAAGTCCCCAATATAGAGTTGGAATAGTTTTAGAATCAATTACAAAATTAACCCCTTTTTTTCAGTTTCTGGTTTATTTAGAAATAAACTCTTTTCAAAAAAAAAAAAAACAGAAGCAATTAAATGGATATAGATAAGAAATTAACACATTTTCTGTCTTTCCAGTTCGCAACAAAGATATGAGTTGGCCTGAGGAAATGTCCTTTATAGCAAACAGTAGTAAAATAGATAGACACAAGGGTAAGTCTCTAATGTATTATTTTTAAAGAGATGATCTTAAAAGTCATCGTCTTCTTCTTCTTCTTCCTCTTCTTCTTCCTCTGCTTATGCTCCTCCTCCTCCTCCTTCTTTTTTTTTTTTAATTTTCTTATCTATTGAAGTGTTAACTTTTGGCCCTCTAGTTCAAAAGTGAACTAGTTCCCCTTTTACTTTACTTTTTCCTGAAGCATCACATTTTTTCTAACCTCACAATTAAATAATTTATATCTTTTTAAAGACCCGATACTAGGAGAGAATTGTTTGAATTCTAAAAAACTATCATAGCAGGGGTGCCTGGGTGGCTTAGTCAGTTAAGCATCCGACTTCAGCTCAGATCATGATCTCACAGTCCGTGAGTTTGAGCCCCGCGTCAGGCTCTGTGCTGACAGCTCAGAGCCTGGGGCCTGCTTCGGATTCTGTGTCCCCCTCTCTCTCTACCCCTGCCCTGCTCATGTTCT
Organism: Leopardus geoffroyi; assembly: GCF_018350155.1. Lineage (NCBI taxonomy): Eukaryota > Metazoa > Chordata > Mammalia > Carnivora > Felidae > Leopardus > Leopardus geoffroyi. The sequence goes on along the minus strand of NC_059330.1, from coordinate 24,989,414 downwards.
GTCTCTCTCTGTCTCAAAAATAAATAAAAACATTTAAAAAAAAAAAAAAAAACTATCATAGCAGTTAAAGAGAATCATTGCTACATTTAGATCACAAATGAACTTGGATTATCATGATTGCCAGTGACATCCCATGAAAAACCTTCTCTACTTTTAGCATTCCAAGACTGGAAAAAGAAGTATTAGCTCCATTTAGCCAACTGAAAGAATTTTAAAAATCTTTGCATCAAATACAAGTAACTGTTTGGTTTGTGACGTCTTACTATAGCTAAGCTTCTTTCTCATATTGTTTGTTCCAGTTCCCACAGAAAAAGGAGCCACAGGTCTGAGTAACCTGGGAAACACATGCTTCATGAACTCAAGCATCCAGTGTGTTAGTAACACACAGCCACTGACACAGTATTTTATCTCAGGGAGACATCTTTATGAACTCAACAGGTAATAATATTTCCTGATTCATTGCTCTCTCTTTATAATTTTGATATGAACCCAAAAGTCTTATTTGCCCTATTTAGTATGAAATGAGGGGAAAGACATACTTGTTTAAAAAAGATATTTTGGGGGCGCCTGGGTGGCGCAGTCGGTTAAGCGTCCGACTTCAGCCAGGTCACGATCTCGCGGTCCGTGAGTTTGAGCCCCGCGTCGGGCTCTGGGCTGATGGCTCAGAGCCTGGAGCCTGTTTCCGATTCTGTGTCTCCCTCTCTCTCTGCCCCTCCCCTGTTCATGCTCTGTCTCTCTCTGTCCCAAAAATAAATAAACGTTGAAAAAAAAAAAAATTTAAAAAAGATATTTTGATGTGAGAAAATAGATGCTAGGCATTTCTGTGATTGTGATTTATGAGAATCTTTGGCAAAAATTCTCCTCTTTAAACTTCTAGGACAAATCCCATTGGTATGAAGGGGCATATGGCTAAGTGCTATGGGGATTTAGTACAGGAACTTTGGAGTGGAACTCAGAAGAATGTCGCCCCGTTAAAACTTCGGGTAAGCAGATTAAAATAATATGAAAGTATTTAAGTCCTAAGCAGTTGTTTAAGTAATTCTTTTCTCCACATGCTTTTTATGTTTAGCTTTTTTAGTTTTAGTTTAACTAATGTTTTTTAGATCCTTCACTACACATAGATGTCAAATACTTTTACTTGTTCAGATGTATGCAAAATACTGGGAAACAAAGTCACAGTCTAAATTTGGAATGTCATTCAGTTTACTGATTTATCAGGTATCTTGCTTGTGTGTATAGTAAATCTTCCATTGTTAGTCCTTTACTATTAACAGTATTCTAACTGCAAGATATACCTCTGAGTCTAGTTAATGATACTCCATATATTTTTGACGTTACTAAAGTAATTAATTCTATCTGTAGAATTTAAAAAAACTGAAAGAATGTAATTACTGAAACTCATGGATACAAATTTTGCATTAATATCATATGTAGTAAAGTTAGGGTTATTTTTTATCTTTATTTAAAAACAATACAAAAACTTTTTAGTTTAAAATTAATAATCATAATAGCTAAAAATTTGACTACTTAACCACTTCCAGGCACTATTCTTTTTTTTTTTTTCAATATATGAAGTTTATTGTCAAATTGGTTTCCATACAACACCCAGTGCTCATCCCAAAAGGTGCCCTCCTCAATACCCATCACCCACCCCCCATCCCCCATCAACCCTCCCCCCGCCCCCATCAACCCTCCGTTTGTTCTCAGTTTTTTTTTTTTTTTTTAATTTTTTTTTTTTTTTTTTCAACGTTTATTTATTTTTGGGACAGAGAGAGACAGAGCATGAATGGGGGAGGGGCAGAGAGAGAGGGAGACACAGAATCGGAAACAGGCTCCAGGCTCTGAGCCATCAGGCCAGAGCCCAACGCGGGGCTCGAACTCACGGACCGTGAGATCGTGACCTGGCTGAAGTCGGACGCTCAACCGACTGCGCCACCCAGGCGCCCCTGTTCTCAGTTTTTAAGAGTCTCTTATGCTTTGGCTCTCGTCTACTCTAACCTCTCTCTTTTTTTTTTTTTTTTTTTTTCCCCTTCCCCTCCCCCATGGGTTTCTGTTTAGTTTCTCAGGATCCACATAAGAGTGAAACCATATGGTATCTGTCTTTCTCTGTATGGCTTATTTCACTTAGCATCACACTCTCCAGTTCTATCCACGTTGCTACAAAGGGCCATATTTCATTCTTTCTCATTGCCACATAGTACTCCATTGTGTATATAAACCACAATTTCTTTATCCATTCATCAGTTGATGGACATTTAGGCTCTTTCCATAATTTGGCTGTTGTTGAGAGTGCTGCTATAAACATTGGGGTACAAGTGCCCCTATGCATCAGTACTCCTGTATCCCTTGGGTAAATTCCTAGCAGTGCTATTGCTGGGTCATAGGGTAGGTCTAGTTTTAATTTTTTGAGGAACCTCCACACTGTTTTCCAGAGTGGCTGCACCAATTTGCATTCCCACCAACAGTGCAGGAGGGTTCCTATTTCTCCACATCCTCTCCAGCATCTAGAGTCTCCTGATTTGTTCATTTTGGCCACTCTGACTGGCATGAGGTGATATCTGAGTGTGGTTTTGATTTGTATTTCCCTGATCAGGAGTGATGTTGAGCATCTTTTCATGTTCCAGGCACTATTCTAATGATATTTTGTGTGTATTAACTCCTTTAATCTTCTAAATAGTCCTGTAATATAAAACAATATTATTATCTTTATTTTATGGCTCAGGAAACTAAGGCTCAGAGCAGTTAAATAGTTTGCCCAAGATTACAAGATAGTAAGTCCTCAGAGTTAAACATGAGGCTATTCTGCCTCTAGTAATAAAAGGTTATAAGACTAGATAGGTTAACTGTAAAAGAAAACTGTAACAGGAATTTTTCAATGAAAGCAAATGCTATTTTAATATTTCTGTCTTGGGGTGTCAGGGTGGCTCAGTCAGTTAAGTGTCAAACTCTTGATTTCTGCTCAGGTCATGATCTCACAGTTTCGGGAGTTCAAGCCCCCTTATCGGGTTCTGTGCTGACAGTGTGGAGCCTATTAGGGATTATTTCTCTCTCTCCCTTTCTCTCTCTCCCCCTCTCCTGCTCACACTGTCTCTGTCTTTCTCAAAATAAAAACCTTAAAAAAAAAAAAAAAAATATATATATATATATATATATATATATATATATATATATATATACTTCTGTCTTTACCTGTCTTAAATAATGTCTGTGTACCTAAAGAACTTTTTGCTTATATGATACTGAACTGGGACACAGAATTAGCCAAAATACTTTTTTGTTTTTCTTCCCTTTTTTTTTTTTTTTTTTGGTCATTTGAAATTAAGACACGAGAGATTTCATGATTATTCCAAATATATTTGCTGAAATGGAGGCAGACTAAATACTTTATCTTCTTATAATGCCTCTGATTGAATTATGGGGCATGTTCTTCCCAAATTTTATGGGGTAGCAAATAATGAGTTTGATTCTGTTATATTTATAGTGGACCATAGCAAAATATGCTCCCAGGTTTAATGGGTTCCAGCAACAAGACTCCCAAGAACTTCTGGCTTTTCTCTTGGATGGTCTCCATGAAGATCTTAACCGAGTCCATGAGAAGCCCTATGTGGAACTGAAGGACAGTGATGGCCGACCAGACTGGGAAGTAGCTGCAGAGGTTTGTCGGTTTTGAGTTTCTAATGTAAGCAATAGATAAAATGTTCTGGCCACAGATGTGTGTTGTACAAGTTGAATGCTAACTAAACTATTCTGTGATCAAAATTTTACTATGGAAGTAAAAGAATTTATATTTCTCTGCTTGATTCTTGTTCAGTAATGCCAAAACAAGGCATCTTTAATGAAAAATTTTAAATGTTGCCTTTTTACATTGTAAACTTATGGGAAAGGATGCAGGACTTATTCAGTAGAACTTCAGGAGTCCCCATAATTGCTAAAATGATGTGTACAATGATGAATATGTATGTTTTATCTGCTCTTTAATGGACAAAGAACTTTAATTCTCATCATTGTTACTATGGTAAGAACAAAAAAATGGGATTTTCCATCTGAATTTAATATCATTTAGGTTGAACAGAAAGAATCACATTCTAATCAAGAACTGGTTTTCTCTCCTATCTCAGTAGGCCAGTACATTTTAAATTACATATCTGAATTGTAAATTTGCAGGCAGAAAGTTTCTATATCTTAAATGAAGATTAAGGATTATGTTCTTTTTTTTTTATTAGAGTATAGTTGACATAATGTTACATTAGTTTCAGAGGGTTATATTCTTGGCATTTAAACCTAAAATATTTAACCAATTTATTTGAATTTATGTAGAAATAATTATTTTTTGAATTTTGAAAAAAGAAAGCTCTCTGATCTTTTTCCTTGCTAGGCATGGGACAACCATCTGAGAAGGAATAGATCGATTGTTGTGGATTTGTTCCATGGGCAGCTGAGGTCCCAAGTCAGATGCAAAACGTGTGGGCATATAAGTGTCCGATTTGACCCTTTCAATTTTTTGTCTTTGCCACTACCAATGGACAGTTATATGCACTTAGAAATAACAGGTAGGTCACAAAGTTCTGAAAATCTACTTAACTTCAATGTCTTCTACATTGATCAGGTAGCCTGAATTTGAATTTCTAAGTATAGTCATTTCTTTATAATGCATTCTCATAGGGTCACCTAGGTGGCTTAGTCAGTTAAGTGTCTGACTTTGGCTCAGGATGATCTCATGGCTCATGGGTTCGAGCCCCATGTCAAGGTCTGTACTGACATCTCAGAGCCTGGAGCCTGCTTTGGATTCTGTATCTCCCTCTCTCTGCCCGCCCCCCCCCAAATAAACAAACATTATAATGTATTATCATAAAAATTGGTCAGCATGTTATAATCCAACAGTGTAATTTCAGGCAGGAACTCCAGACCCTGGAACATGGGACCACGCCTTGTGCCCATTGATACCTCTGTTAGTTTCAAACATGCCAGAAACTCTTTAAAATCTTACAAAACCACTCACATTTCTATATCAGAAGAACATCAAAAAATAATGATTTCACTCAGTATCATCCCTGATGATACAACCATCTCTTGTAGTTTACATGTAAAATAAAAATTCTAGACTGAAACGTTTGCTGTTTCCAAGACACACACACACACACACAGACACACACACACACACACACACAGTAGAGCTTTCAGTGAAATGTGCATTATATCTAAAAGATGTTTTCTCTTTACTAGTTATTAAGCTGGATGGTACTACCCCTGTACGATACGGACTACGACTGAATATGGATGAAAAGTACACAGGTTTAAAAAAACAGCTGAGCGATCTCTGTGGACTTAAATCAGAACAGATCCTTCTTGCAGAAGTACATGGGTCCAACATAAAGGTAATATTGATTATTCTTTCTAGGATACCCTTGATTCCATCCTTTAAAGATCACAGTTTTCTCAATTAATTATTAAATGACTGAAGGGGATATCAAAACACAACAAAGAATGAACAAAATTTAACAGTTTCCCATCCCTGAAACTTTAAAAAGGGTATCTACCAGCATAAAGAAGTAATAATGATAGTGGCATTAAAAAAAATTTTTTTTTTAACATTTTTATTCATTTTTGAGAGACAGAGACAAGAGAGTAAGCAGGGAAGGGGCAGAAAGAGAGGTAGACACAGAATCCAAAGCAGGCTCCAGGGAGCTGTCAGCACAGAGCCTGATGCGGGGCTCAAACCCATGACCATGAAATCATGACCTGAGCTGAAGATGGACACTTAACTTAACCAACTGAGCCACCCAGGTACCCTGATAGTGGCATTTTAAAAGAAGGGAAATATAAGCCTAATGCTATCTATATGGAGTAATCTAGCTACATCACTACAGTATAGATTTCCCCCAGTGACTACTGCTGCTACACTTTACAGGTTTTTGTATTACCACTCTTAGTAGAATTCTTCCTTGGTTAAAGTATTTTACATATTTATAAATGTATGCTTTTACTATTTATTTATGAATATATATACCTGGCCTTTCAACACACTAAGATGTTAGAGAGCAAAGACAAATTGACATAAATCACTTCTTCGTGCATACCAGCTGGAGAAGCAAGCAATTTAATAAATACATTGCCTGGAACTAATATTACGCTATATATGTATTAACTAGCTAGGATTTAAGTAAAAGCTTGAAACAAAAATAAATAAAAATTAAAATTAATAAAATAATAATATATTGCCTACCCTCAATTGAACTCCTACCATTGATATTATTCATATTCATCTTTGGGCTTTCTGAACAAACTCCCAACTGATGTTTTCTCATGTGTAATGCAAAGGTAAGATCTCTCTGAGGTTTGGGATTTAGATGCTTGAAATGAAGGACAAAACTTAAGCCATCAGTTATTCAAAACAACTTCTTTCCTATGGAATGGGATAACATGTTTTGTCAGTGAGGTTAGTTTTCAGTCAGTTTATCAAGCTTTCATCTTTTAGCTGTTTGAGAAAAGTTATTCAGTCATTTTGTTTGTTTTATTCGTGAAACCATCTAAGACGTTTGTTTCAAATGATTTTCCATTTTATATGAAACATTTCCTCCTTCTCGTCCTCTTTTTCTGTAGAATTTCCCTCAAGACAACCAAAAAGTGAGACTCTCAGTGAGTGGATTTTTGTGTGCATTTGAAATTCCCATTCCTGGATCTCCAATTTCAGCTTCTAGTCCAACACAGACAGGTAAGATAGAACTAGAGCTCCTTCTCGTTATTTCAGCTTTAAATATTGGCCTAAGGGTGTATATTTATTTGGGCTAAGGATATTCAGGCAAAAGAATTTTGGAGACTGATGGAAACCTTGGTGATCATTTGGCTCAGATTCCTCATTTTTTAGATGAGGAACCTAAAATTCAGGCAATGTAAGTGACAAGCAGATGCTTATTTAACTAAGTCTACCACTGGAATTCAGATCTCTTAATTCTTTTATCTGATACTAACATGGCAACAAATGGTGTGAGAGATATATAATATACTATCAGAGAATAAAACAATAAACATGACAAAAAGAATCTATTTAAGTGGGGGTAGGAAATAACAAAAAAAGAATCTGTTTAATATGCATGTGGTTTGATATGGTTATCAATTAAATCTTTTTGACCATTAACATTGTTGGTCTATTCTGCATACTGCTTATAATTAGGTTTATTTCCTGACTATAAAGGGCCTCATAGAGAATGAGGCTCCTCTTGTTGGCACTTATTGATAGTGGGTTGATGGATGATTTAATACTGCTTTTTTGTTTAGATAATTACTGTTCAATAGAACTGTCTGCAATGATGGAAATTTTCTGTAATCTTTTCCATCCAATAGAATATTCACAAGTCATATGGACTGTTGAGCACTGTTGAGACTAAGAGAAATACATTTTTAATATAATTTAAATTTAAAAGACATCTTTCATCATTTGTAACAAATATATCACTTTGGGGGGATGTTGCTAATGGGGGAGGCTTTGCATTTTTGGGGACAAATGCGAAATCTGTACTTTCCTCTTTATCTAAAACTAATCTAAAAAATATTTTTTAAAAACTAAAATGAAAAAAAAAAGGAACATCTAGCTAGAGACTGTTGTTTTCAACTGAACATTTTTAGGGGAATAGAGAAATGAATTCATAGAGAGGGAAAAGAAAACAAGTGGCAGAACTATTTGTATGTTCAAACTATTTGTAAGAACATAAAAATGGGATTTTCCATCTGAATTTAATATCATTTAGGTTGAACAGGTATGATGCTGATAAAGATTCTTACAAAAATTTTACTTCTACTTTTCAGAAAACTAAAAGAAAACCAACTTTTTTTTTTTTTTACTTATACTTCCAAGCAGTTACTTCCAGCAGTTATTCTTGCTTTGTCATTTCATCTTAAGTGTGAGTTATAGAAGTAAAATCTGAAATTAAAATCTTCCAGTCAGTCCAGAATTATTATTTGAACTATGATTTCTCCCTGTCCTTTGCTAAAAGAGACTCTACTACAGTGGTCTTGGTCCCCACATTATTTGAGAAAAGAGCAACGATGAAAACACCACAAGCTTATGATGCTGTACTTATCTATGAATTTGTAGATTTCTCCTCTTCCCCATCTACAAATGGAATGTTGACCCTAACAACCAATGGAGACTTGCCCCGACCAATGTTTATACCCAATGGAATGCCAAACACTGTTGTGCCGTGTGGAACTGAGAAGAACTTCACAAATGGAATGGTGAATGGTCATATGCCATCTCTTCCTGACAATTCCTTTACAGGCTACATCATTGCAGTCCACCGAAAAATGGTTAGTTTAAATTAGGCAACTTACTGCTCATCTTAACCAATGTCATTTGTGAAACATAGCCACTTTCTGTCTTTGAAGCCTCTTCATTGTGTTCACTTTCAGGGTGTTATTGTAAGTGATCAGAGCCAGGATTTAGTATCACACATGCTGGCCATTGTATGAAATACCATTCCTCAGTGGCGTCTGGGTGGCTCAGTCGTTTAAGTGTCCGACTCAGCTCAGGTCATGATCTCACAATTTGTGGGTTCAAGCCTGTGTCAGCTCTGTGCTGATGGCTCAGAGCCTGGAGCCTGCTTTAGATTCTGTGTCTCCCTCTCTCTCTGCTCCTCCCCCACTTGTTCTCTCTCTCTCTCTCTCTCTCTCTCTCTCTCTCTCGCACACACACACGCACACACACACACACACGAAATGAATAAACATTTTTTAAAAATTTGAAGTGTCATTCCTCACTCATATTAAACAGCAACAGGATGGCTGCTACATCCAAATACTACTCCCTTTTTAAAAGTTTGTGTCTCCCATATTTTCATGTAGGCATGTACATCTTCTCTGCCATGTAAGCATAGATGTATTTGGAGGTTGGTTGGTTGGTTTTTTTGGAGAGAAACAGGAATGTTCTTGGGTAAAAACAAGTTGTTTCCTAGGACTGCTGTAACAAATTAGCACAAATTTCATGGCTTAAAACAACAGAAATTTATTCTTTCATAGTTCTATAGGTATCTCAAGACATCTGAAATCACCAGGGCTGTGCTCCCTCCAAAGGCTTTAGGGGAGAATCCTTCCTTGCCTCTTCCAACTTCCATAGACATTTCTTATCTCATAACTCCAATCTCTGCCTCCATCTTTACATGATCTTCTGCTTCTCCCTCTGCTGTTCACTAGTGAGATTTACTGATAGCACTTGTCATTAGATTTAAGTACTTAGAAATAAACTGCAATAGATACACAAGGTATCTATATGGAAAGCAATAAAAATATTGATAAAAATTAAAGAAGACTCAAATATTTGAGGGAAATAGACCATGTTCATGGATTAGAAGACCAGATATTTCAAAGATCTGAGTTCTTCACAAACTCATCTACAGATTCAGTGCACAATCCCAATATAAATGCTTACTATGTGTATGTATGCTCGTGTATGTAAACTTGATAAGCTGATGCTAAAATGTGGAAGCAGAGGGGCACCTGGCTAGCTCATTCAGTAGAGTATGGGACTCTTGATCTTGAGGTCATAAGTTCAAGCCCTATGTTGGGCACAGAGCTTACTTAAAAAGTAAAAAAATTATTCTCTCTCTCTGCCCCTCCTGTGCTCTATCAATATAAAGAAACTTAAACAAACGGGGGGCGGGGGCACTGGGTGGCTTAGTTGGTTAAGTGTCTGACTCTTGGTTTTGGCTCAGGTCATGATCTCATGGTTCGTGAGTTCGAGCCCTGCATCGGGCTCTGTGCTGACAGCACAGAGCCTGCCTGGGATTCTCTCTTTCCTTCTCTCTCTGCCCCTCCTCTGCTCTCTCTGTCTCTCAAACTAAATTAAAAAAAAATTTTTTTTAATAAAAAAAAGTAAAAAAAAATTAAAATTAAAAAAAAAAATGTGGAAATACAAAGCACTGGAATAACCAAGACACTCTTGAAGAAGAGTAAAGCATGACGAATTGAGCTACAAGATATTACAATTATTTTATAACACTTAAGTACTTAAGACATTGTGATATTGGTATGAGAAAAGACAAGTATTAACAGTGGTTTAGAATAGAGAACCCAGAGACAGATTCACAAATGTATGAACATTTGAGTTATAACAAAGATAGCATTGCAGAGCAGTGAGAGAAAGACAATTTTCTTGGTAAATGGTGCTGAGATAATTGAATAGCCATATGAAACTTGACACCTACCTCTTACCACATAATGTTCAATTCCAGGTGGACTACAGAACTAAATATGAAAGCAAAACAATAAAACAGCTCCTAGAAGATAATAGGTGAATACATTCATGACCTTGATGTAGGAAAAGACTACTTAAATAGGACACAAAAAGCACTAACCATAAAGGAAAAGATTAATAAATTGGACATCATTAAAATTAAGAACTTTAGTTCCATCAAAAGATGCCATTGCATAGAAAGGCAAGCCTTGGAGTCAAAGATGTCTGCCACTCCTATAACCACAAAAAGACTCAATCTAGAAAATATAAAGAACTCATATAAATCATTAAAAAACAATTCAGGGCGCTGGGTGGCTCAGTCAGTTGGGTATCTGACTCTTGATTTTGGCTCAGGTCATGATCCCAGGGTTGTGGGATTGAGCCCCACAGTTGAGCCTCAGCTCTGTGCTGAGTGTGAGCCTGCTAAAGATTCTCTCTCCTTCTGCCCCTCTTCCCTGCTTATTCTGTCTCTCCCTTTCTCAAATAAAAAAATTTTTTGAATAAAAAATGGTTAATTTTAAATAAGCACTTCACAGAAAGGATATACAAATAGCCAGTAACCATATGAAAAAGTGATCAGCCAGACTACTAACCAGGGAAGTACAAATTAAAGCTCCATTAGCATATTACCGCACACCCACCAGAGCAGCTTAAACTGATTAACAGTGATGATGAGGATATTTGAGCAACAGGAACTCTCATACACTGCTAATAAGAGTATAAGTTAATACAGCTCTTTTGGAAAGTAGTTTTCTAGTTAAAGGTAAGCAATTCTCCTTTTTAAGCATCTACCAAACAGACGTGTGTATCAGGAGATATGTACAAGAATATTCATTCAGCAGCATTAGCATTAGCAGCATTATCTGTAATCGCCCAAAGCTGAAAACAAAAAATAAAAACATTAAATGTCCATTAGTAGTAGAAAAAGGATAAGGAAGTTGAGACATTCATATGATAGAATATTCTACAGCAATGAAAATGAATGAATTTAGAGTTGTACCCAACATAAATGAATTTCATAAACCTAATGTGGAAAAGAAGCCAGACACAAAAGAAATATAAAATATATGATTCTTTTTATAAATAAAAACTTTAAAAACAGGGAAAATGAAATTTACTGTTTTTATGCATAGCCTATGAAACTATAAAGAAAAAGCAAGGAAGTGATTACCATAAAATTAGAAAAACTGAACTTTTGAAGGAAGAAAGAAATTGTGATTGGGAGGAAGCAGAGGGAGGCTTTTGGAGTGCTAGCTGTATTCTGTCTTTGACTAGTGATTATACAGCTATTTGCTTTGTGATAATTCTTTAAAATGTACTTGTCTACCCTTTTGAATTAATAACTCATGACTTAAAGTGAGCACCTGACAACGTAGATGACATTCTACGGGCCACGTTCTAGACAGGATTGTATGGGATTATATGAGTGGATAGAGAATTAAGGCATCCATTTGTACTTGGTATTGGCTTTAAGTACAGCTCCAACTACTCCCATCAGCATTTCCCTATGTCTCTCTCTCTCTTTTTTTTAACCAAGTATTATCAGATCCTAAATTAAGAATTCTCATGTACTTTTTAAAAAGTCTTGGAAAACCACTCTCTTGAATTTTCATGAATATGTTTTATAGAGCACTTGGTAAGTGCTAAAGCATTATATACAGTTTTTTGTAATTATTAGACCATAAAGCCACATTGTCAACCCTTAATTTTCACCTTTTAACCAGTTATCGATTTCCAGTTTCTTTCATGATCTAGACAGGTGCTTTAGGAATACCTAAAATTGATTTTACCATCTGTCTGTCTCAGGTCAAGTCCCTTTTCCTATTATTTCTGTGAAAGGCAACACCATTCTTCCATGCTAAAAGCTAAAGGCTGAGAATATCCTTAGATTTTTTTCTCCCCTTTTCTTCTAAAACCCTATATTCAGTATATCACTATGCCCTTTAATTTCTTCTTCTTTTTTTTTTAAACAATGTATTTTTTGAGAGAAAGAGAGAGCACGAGTGGTGGAGTGGCAGAGAGAGAGGAGAAGAGAGGATCCTAAGTGGGCTCTGTGCTGACAGCAGAGCCTGATGTGGGGGCTTGAACTCACAAACCATGAGATCATGACCTGAGCTGAAGTCATACAGTCAACAAACTGAGCCATCCAGGCAACCCTTAATTTCTTTTCTTTTTTTTTTAAGTTTATTTATTCTTTCATTTTTGAGAGAAAGAGCACAAGTTGGGGAGGGGCAGAGTGGAAGGGAGACACAGAATCCGAAGCAGGCTCCAGGCTCTGAGCTGTCAGTACAGAGCCCAACGCGGGGCTTGAACTCAACGAACTGTGAGATCATGACCTGAGCCGAAATCGGATGCTTAACCAACTGAGCCACCCAGGGGCCCCATCCCCTTAATATCTTATTTTAAAATACTACTTGAATTTACCATTTCTTCATTTTTATTGCCACCTTCTTTCAGACCTTTCTGATCTCATGATTGAATTACTTTGAAAGTAGTTTATTTTTTGTCTCCTCCTTTCTACAAGGTAAAAGATGAATAAGAATGAGACAAGGCAACCTAGGCAAGAATATTCAGAAAATAGAGAAATGGGAAAACGGTATTGATGCGACAAATAAAGGAAAAGTCAATTTAAAGGAAAAAAGAAAGAAAGAAGTGGTTTACATGGACCAGAGAAATCAAAAGAGTGAAAATTGAAGTTTCGCAGTATAACTGAATAAAGAAATGGAGCAAAACTCCTTTGAACAGTTGGGCCAAATGAGTTTTTCCAGCTGGGAGGAAAAGTTGTTAGGAGAGAGCAAAAGGAGGATTCCTGGTATAGGAAAGCTGGGAGTGTTATTCCCATGAGGAACTGAGTAGTATCTCCCAGTGGTACTGGGAGAAGTTACCTTCAAGAGGATGAAAATTTTTTGTGGGTTTAGAAAAGAGCTACACTGAGGAATGAAGAGGTCATTGCTTAGATGATCTCATTTATTTAGTAAAATAAGTCATCTGCTGAGAGAGTGGAAGAACAGTAGAAGTTTAAGGAGAGAAGAATTAACCTATATTTTTAGATTTTTGTTTTATTGGTTTGTTTGTTTTTTTAGAGAGAGAGTGTGCACACAGGGGTGGGGGGCAGAAGGAGAGGGAGAGAGAGAATCTTAAACAGGCTCCACATCCAGCACAGAGCCTGATGCAGGGCTTGATCTCATGACCACAAGGTCACGACCTGAGCTGAAATCAAGAGTAAGATGCTCAACTGATTGAGCTACCCATGTGCCCCTGTTTTTAGGTTTTTGAAAAATAGTTATTCTGAATTCTGTCCATGTATCAACTGTGAGTCTTATAAGAACATCAGCACATGAAATACAGTCTTAGAATCATGTATTTAGCTAAGCTTAAATGAATAATGCAAGGAGTGCCTGGCTAGCTCAGTTGGTAGAGCATACAACACTTGATCTCATGGTTGTAAGTTTGAGCCCCATGTTGGGTGTAGAGATTACCTAAAAATAAGATCTTTAAAAAAAAGGGGTTTAATTTAAAAAATGAATAATGGCAAGATAAAATGCTTGAGAATCTGAAATAGAAGTCTTTAAGAAACTAGCTAACCGTTGGTGAGTTTGTAAGTTGTTGATTTAGCTTCTCTAACTACTACACAAAGACCACACTTAAAGAATTAAATGTCCAAGTGCTCAGCAGTTTTTTGAGTAATCCTGAATTGCAGTCAACCTTTTATTATACTAAACTTTTGTTTTATTAAGCAGCCATTTCCAAGCTACTTCTGTGCAGTATCTCTATAATTAAGGAATCTCCTTAACATACTAAAAGCAAATATTTTTAAAGTTTACTTTACTTATATTCTATCACGTAATTAAAAAACAAAAAAGACTAAAGTCAGCTCAGCTACTTTTAGGAAGGTGCATAAGTTGTTATAACATTAAATGGCTGGGTTTCATATCTTCCCAACAGTTTAGGAATTGCTGCTCTAACAACAGCTGTCAACACCTTATTAGAAAATTGTGTTTTGAGGCAGTTTGGTTTACTGGCATCCTTTCTAGAGAAAGGATTTTAAGTGCTTTTAAAAACCTTGAGTTAGGAAACTATTACTAGTTTTTACATGTGGTTCTGTGTGTGTGAGAAATATTTATCAGAGAAAACTAGTTTGAAAATACTAAATGCTGAAAAGTTTGATAGCAGTTCTAAAACTGGCAATACTTCAATCTTCAACCTTCCACTCTAAATAACCATATTCTCTATATTAATTAAACGTGGTTTTATAAATAAAGAGAAGTGTGGTAGGGACTACTTTGAAAATGATACTGTTGCCTGTTATTGGCTGTCTTAGAATGAAAGGGAGGAATCAAAGGCCTGTCTTCTCAGCCCTTTCTTCTCTTGTTTGTACATACAGATGAGGACAGAACTGTATTTCCTTTCATCTCAGAAGAATCGCCCCAGCCTCTTTGGAATGCCACTGATTGTTCCTTGTACTGTGCATACCCGGAAGAAGGACCTGTATGATGCGGTCTGGATTCAGGTGTCTCGATTAGCCAGCCCACTCCCACCTCAGGAAGCCAGTAACCATGCTCAGGATTGGTGAGTTGAGAGGGGGATAAGCCTGGACAGGTGGTTTCCAAACTCAAGAAGAAGAATTTATATGAATTCTATGTAATATATAGGACACATTCCATGTTAAGTTAATCACTCTTTGAAGAGCCATCCAGAAAGCATATAATTCAACCATGTGGTTTGATCTATTGAGTAGGAGAGACTGTACAACTTCCTTTCATGACCTAGACATTCTAGTGTCTAATAATCCTTTCATTCTGTACTCTCTTACCTGAAGTCCCTCCTGCTAATGCTTTAAATGCTTCAGGTATTATCCTTGACTTCTGTTATTGCAAAACTAGGGAGTATAAATTCACCAGGGAGTTTGTATCCTCTCAACTTGCTGGAATGCAGAATGGAAACAGTCACGTTCATTTCTATACATGAACTCTGAAAAATCCCCATACCATAACAAATGATTCAGTTGGATTGTTTCCATGCCTTGTTAGTTTAACATGGAGGGCCACCTGCATGGCTCAGTCTGTTAAGTGTCTGACTCTTGATTTTGGCTCAAGTCATAATCCCAGGATTGTGGATCAAGCCCCACGTCAGGCTCTTTGCTGAGTGTGGAGCTTGCTTAAGGTTCTCTCTCTCTCCTTCTGCCCCTCTCCCCTGTGCGCTCTCTATCTCTCTCTCTCTCTCTCTCCCTCAAATTAAAAAAAAAAAGTAATTTAAGAAAAAAGAATAAATCTTAAAGGAAAACTGCAAATAATAAGCAATTTAGTTGAGGAATGTCATGTTAAGTAAAAATGACAATAGGGCAAGATTAAATTTGAAGTGAAAGTGTGATTAAATTGAAGAACTTCCAGATGAGGACTTTTCCCTGGGCTTGCTAATGAATTGGATATGGAGTATGAGGGAAAGAGGAACCCAAGTTTGGTTATCAGCCTGAGCAATTGTTTGTGAATGGTGGTAACATTTAATGTGAGGAAAACTGAGGAAGGAGTAGGTTTGAGCAAGAGATGACAGGAATCAAGTTAAATTCAACATGTATGTTATATTTTTAAGTGGGATATAGACTTCAGTGTCCTTTGTTGGAGATATAAAAATATAGGTGTCATCACAAATAGTTGGTATTTAAATCCCTGAGACCAGATGATAACGTTTAGAGAGTAAGAGATAGAGAAGACACCCCCCCCAATGTAATTCCTGATGCATTCCAACATTTAGAGGTTGAAAAATGACAAAAAAGGAGATTGAGAAGAAGCAGCCAGTGACGAAAGAAGAAAATTAGGAGTGAGTGGTGTCCCAGAAGTGAAGAAGTGTTTAAAGGAAGAATGATCAGTTTCAAATGCTACAGAGAGATTTAGTAAGAAGAGGCCTGGGAACTGACCACTGGACTTGATAAAATGGCAGTCTTTGGTGACCTTTGCAAAAGCTATTTTAGTATAGATGGAATGGTATAGATGAAGGCATGGAGGTTAGAATAGATTAAAGAGAAAATAGTCCTACAGGCAATAAAAAAGATAATAAGAGTCTTTTAGGGATAACACAATGAAATATTTATGAATGAAAATGATAAAATGCCTCTGATTTCCTTCAAAATAATCTGGTGGGTCACAATAGCCAAGAGGTGGAAACAACCCGAATGTCCATCAGCAGACAAATGGATAAACTGTGGTATGTACATACAGTGGAGTATTTGTCAGCCATAAAAAGGAATGAAGTTCTGATACACACTACAACATGGTTGAACCTTGAAAACATTATACTAAGTGAAATAAGCCAGATACAAAAGGATAAATACTGTATGATTTCACTTTTATGAGACATTTTGAGTAGGCAAATTCATAGACAGAAATTAGATTAGAGTTTACTAGGGTTTGGGAGGAAAGGAGTATTATTATTGCTTAATGGTACAGAGTTTCTGTTTGGGAAGATGAAAAAATTCTGGAGATGGATGGTGGTGATGGTTGCACAGACAGCATTGTGAATGCCTTTAATGCCACTGAATTGTATACTTAAAAATGGTTAAATGGTACAGGTGCCTGGGTGGCTCATTTGCTTAAGCGTCTGACTCTTGATCTCAGCTCAGGTCTTGATCTCATGGTTGTGAATTCAATCCCATGTTTGGCTCCACACTGTTCTTGAAGCCTACTTTTAAAAAAAAGTTGAATGGTAAATTTTATGTATATTTTCCCATTTTTTTTAATGGAATGAAAGAATCTATAGAGCTAGGTTAAGGGTATAGGTGAATTAAAAGTGGCTGAGGGTTGATGATGATTATAGTTGGGTGACCAATACATGGGGGTTCATTGTACAGTTCTCTATTTTTGTGAGTGTTAATGTCAATAAATTTGAATGTTTAGATTAGATGGACAAATTCCTGGAATCGAGGATCTATATAAAAGATGATTATTTTGAGCTACAGTGGGTAAGGAGGAAAGTGAGGATTTGAGAGCAGTAATTAGAAATTTCTCTTTGGTCAAAGAATTGTTAGAGTAGTGATACTTGAATAAGCGATTTAAAAAGTTAGGAGGTAGCTATTGCAAAGTAGGATATTTGGAACTGAACGTTTTGGAGGTGGCAAAGTCCTTCTCATGGTTTCATTACCTTTAGCAACCATGTAACAGCTACTACCAGTTGCCAAATGTGGTGTCTTGCATTGCTTCTTATTGGGGCAAGGATGAAGAAAAATACTTGTTTAAGTGGGAGAATCAAGGCTGTCTTGCAGTTAAAAGACATTACTCTAAAAATGTTAGGTAGCTTATAGCTTTGAGTAGTTAAGGCAGGGAAAAGGGTGCCTCACAGTGTACCACATCAGGATTCTGATTAAAGAACGCTTCTGGGGTGCCTGACTGGCTCGGTTGGAAAAACATGTGACTCTTGATCTCATGGTGGTGAGTTTGAGCCCCACATTGGGTGTAGAGATTAAACAAAACTTAAAAAAAAAAAAGGAAATATGTCAATATAAATATATATTTTATATATATATATTATATATATATTATATATATAATATATATAATATATATATTATATATTATATATTATATATTATATATTATATATTATATATTATATATAGTCCGCTCTTCTAAAAACCATTATGATCTTTCGGCTTTCTGTGCTGTGGCAATGTTCTTGTCATGGAAAGGTCTAATTATTTTAGTTTAATGTGAATTAAATCTTGTGATAGAATTAGGGCTGAAGGATAATTGGTAGTTGATTTCATGATTAGCTTATTAGCTTATAAGGTTATTAGCTTATCTTAAAATTTTGTGTGGACCACATGGCCTCTCTTAGAGACATCTGACAGTCTAGTCTGTCTACCTTCTGTAACAGGGATACAACATGGGAGCCCTGAGTGGGGTTGGTACAGGGCTGCTGCTAATGGGTTAAAATAACTAGCATTGAACTGTTAACCATGAGCATACTGCTGTGACAGATGCCCCTTCCTAGGGTTACTTCAAGAAAAAATGAAAAGGAGTTGAGACCTCAAATAGAAATGTTTTTTATGGGAATGCAAGTTGGTGCAGCCACTCTGGAAAACAGTATGGAGGTTCCTCAAAAAACTAAAAATAGAACTACCCTACAACCCAGCAATTGCGCTGCTAGGTGTTTCGCAGGGATACAGGCGTGCTGTTTCGAAGGGACACATGCCCCCCACCATGTTTATAGCAGCACTATCAATAATAGCCAAAGTATGGAAAGAGCCCAAATGTCTATTATTGATGGATGAATGGATAAAGAAGATGTGGTTTATATGTATACACAACTGAGTATTACTCGGCAATCAAAAAGAATGAAATCTTGCCATTTGCAACTACATGAATGGAACTGGTCAATCAGAGAAAGACAAAAATCATATGACTTCACTCATATGAGGACTTTTTTTTTTTTTTAAATTTTTTTTTTCAACTTTTATTTATTTTTGGGACAGAGAGAGACAGAGCATGAACGGGGGGGGGGGGGGGGGGGCAGAGAGAGAGGGAGACACAGAATCGGAAACAGGCTCCAGGCTCTGAGCCATCAGCCCAGAGCCTGACGCGGGGCTCGAACTCACGGACCGCGAGATCGTGACCTGGCTGAAGTCGGACGCTTAACCGACTGCGCCACCCAGGCGCCCCATCATATGAGGACTTTAAGAGACGAAACAGATGAACATAAAGGAAGGGAAACAAAAATAATATAAAAACAGGGAGGGGGACAAAACAGAAGAGACTCATAAATATGGAGAACAAACTGAGGATTGTCGGGGGTGCGCTAAATGGGTAAAGGGGCACTAAGGAATCTACTTCTGAAATTGTTGCACTATATGCTAACTAATTTGGATGTAAATTTAAAAAAATAAAAAATAAAACAAATTTTTAAAAAGTGTTTTTTATACTCTTTGGTTTATGTTCTGTTTCAGTGATGACAGTATGGGCTATCAGTATCCCTTCACTCTACGAGTTGTGCAGAAAGATGGGAACTCCTGTGCTTGGTGCCCATGGTATAGGTAAAGTAATCTTATGCAAAAGAAAAATTTTAGTAGCATTGCAGCTTCAGATATTATACCTTTTGCATAAGGTTTCCAGTTTTTAGAAGTAATACTAAATAATAAGAAGCTTGAAATAAACATCGCAATTGTTGATTCATCTTTTTCTTATGTGGTCCGTAGCTAAGTTTTGCTCTTGAGCCTTAGCTGGTTTTGAAAACTCTGTGATCCTCATTAAATTCATAGTTTATGATTAACATTTATTATTTTATACCTTCTGCTCCTTATATATAAATCAGTTTAGCATTCTGAGCCCAGTAGAACATAGTCTACTTACTAGACTTCGTGGAAGTCTGTTTTTGACTTTTAGAAGAATTATGGAGACTGATTGGTCAGTATTGTTGCAGCTTGCGAAATATCTGAGTGCTAAAGTCAACAACCTTCAGAGAACTATAATAGACTTAGCAAATGGAATCTAAATAGGCATTGAAATCATGGCTTTGTCATGGTCCTTCCCTTCCCATAAATTTTTACAAACATTTATTTAGTGTGCCACTTTACAAACAAGGAAATGGGCATTGTTATATCAGATGAATTGTCCTTCCTCAGAGTATTAAATGACTAAATTTAGAATTTTCTTAGAGGTACATTATCTCAAATATCCAATCCCCGCGTCATTTATCTT
This sequence comes from Leopardus geoffroyi, assembly GCF_018350155.1. Lineage (NCBI taxonomy): Eukaryota > Metazoa > Chordata > Mammalia > Carnivora > Felidae > Leopardus > Leopardus geoffroyi. Next base: position 24,969,503 of record NC_059330.1, on the reverse strand, counting down.
CCATAAAGTCCACACATTCATGTGGATTAACAAATGGTTATCAAGTGCTTTGAAAAACCAAAGACTTGAGAAGTAATGAGCATGCTTCCCTGAAATAAAAATAATTACTAATACATATTCATACATTTATCACTCTTAAGCCCATGACAGATTCTGAACCCAAGAAAGTGGAGAAGTAGAAAGAGAAAATATTTCTGATAAAGAAAATGTTGATTCTTTCATAATTATTCATTCCTTAGTAGGTCATTTTCGTCCCTTTAGATTTTGCAGAGGCTGTAAAATTGATTGTGGAGAAGACAGAGCTTTCATTGGAAATGCCTATATTGCTGTAGATTGGGACCCCACAGCTCTTCACCTCCGCTATCAAACATCACAGGAAAGGGTAAGTACTCAAGGCCACCATAAGATGGTAGTTTTCATAAGTAGAAGTTTTCCCAGTTTAACTGTATTGTGACATTTCTGTTTTAGGTGATCTAAATACAATCAGAAAAACATTCATTGGTATTCTCTAAGCCACTTAATATATTGACATGATTACATGGACGTTTCTGTTTTCCCACTTACAGAGTTACTTTTATTGGGACATTACATTTCAAAAAACACCACTAATAAGTAAATCTCGAAATTCTGGGTATGACTAAGACATTATATTGTTTGGCCTCCAAGCAATAAATACCTCTTTGCCTATTTATTAATTATTATTATAGCTGCAGCATTTAGTAACACTGTAACTTAGCTGGAAGGCATCTCAGGGCTACAGTTGCTTACTGGGCATAGTGATCAGAAAAATTAAAGGAAAGATTGAATGTTTCAAGACTGGGCACCTAAGAATGTATCTCAATGGCTATTCCTTCACACTTAGCATTCCTCTACTGGGAAAACAGTTTTTACATTTTGAAAATATTATTTCAAAAAGACTAATAACTCCATACTAACTATAAAAATATTTATATTTTTATAAATATTAAATATTTATATTTATATTATAAAAATATTAAATTTTTATAATATTTATATTATATATTTATTATATATAATGTAAATAAATATAAATATATATTTATAAATATATATAAAAAATATATAAATAAATATATTATATATAATATAAATATATATTTATATATTTATATAAATATAATATAAATATATATAAAAATAAATATATATTATATATTATATAAATATATTTATATTAATATTATAAAATATTAAATTTTTATAATATAATTGTTGAAGGATAGATTGGCTAGATAGTTGGTGGATAGAGATATGATGAATCTGATGGAGAAATAAAAGCAACAGCATCAACGGATTTTTTTTTTTTTTTTTTAGTTACATGAAGAATTGTAGTTGCTTTTGCATTTATGTGGCTCTTGATGGAAATTTCCAGTGTATGATCTGAAAAGCTCTGGAGGACATCCTGCTTATAGAAAGAAGGGCCTACGTGACCTGTTAAATCTCACCCCATTTCCACTTTCAGTGATGCTCTTAGGATACCATGGAAACCAACTTGCTATTGAGATATCCTGCTTTGGTGGGGACTGCAGCCACATGACTAATTTCTTCCTACTAAATTTCTCTTCCTACCTGTGGTTTCTGCATGTGCTTAGAGAGTCACGTAGACAAAGTGATTACCTTGGTTCAAAATTGACATTATTACCCATATATTTTATGTTGTTTATTCCAGTAATTTCCCTTCCAGGAATTTATTCTAGGGAAATACTTTAATGCTGACAAATAATCATCATAGCATTTTTTAGAACACTAAAAAATTAGACACAACTTGTATTTGTCCCACATTAGAAGATTGGTTAAATAAAGCATAGTATATAAATTTGATAAAATATTATGCAGTCATTGAAAATGATGATTACCAGGAGTTTTTACCGTGATTACCATGATACTTAACAATGTAATGGCTTTGTTTGGTTTTTTATTTATTTTTTAATTTACATCCAAGTTAGTTAGCATATATAGCACAATGATTTCAGGAGTAGACTCCTTAATGCCCCTTACCCATTTAGCCCATCTGCCCCCCCCCCCCCCCCCCCCCACACACACACAACCCTGCCAGTAACCCTCTGTTTGTTCCCTGGATTTATGAGTCTCTTCTGTTTTGTCCCCCTCCCTGCTCTTATATTATTTTTGCTTCCCTTCCCTTATCTTCATCTGTTTTGCATCTTAAATTCCTTATGAGTGAAGTCATGATATTTGTCTTTCTCTAATTTCGCTTGGCATAATACCCTCTAGTTCCATCCACATAGTTGCAAATGTGTATAAATATATACCACATCTTCCATCTGAAGATGGAAGAATATATACCATTCATCCATCAATGGACATTTGGTCTCTTTCCATACTTTGGCTATGGTCAGTAGTGCTGTTTGTTATAAACATTGGGGTGCATATGCCCCTTTGAAACAGCATACCTGTATCCCTTGGATAAATACCTACTATTGCAATTGCTGGGTCGTAGGTAGTTCTATTTTTAATTTTTTGAAGAACCTCCACAAACTGTTTTCCAGAATGGCTGCACCAGGTTGCATTCCCACCAGCAGTGCAAAAGAGATCCTCTTTCTCCGCATCCTCTCCAACATCTGTTGTTGCCTGAGTTGTTAATGTTAGCCACTGTGACAAGTGTAAGGTGATATTTCATTGTGATTTTGACTTGTATTTCCCTGATGATGAGTGATGTTGAGCATTTTTTATTTATTTTTTTTAATGTTTATTTATTTTTGACAGAGAGAGACAGACAGAGCAGGGCGGGGGGGGGGGCGCAGAGAGAGAGGGAGACACAGAATCCGAAGCAGACTTCAGGCTCTGAGCCGTGAGCACAAAGCCTGACATGGGGCTCGAACTCACAGACTGTGAGATCATGGCATGAGCCGAAGTCGGATGCTCAACCGACTGAGCCACCCAGGTGCCCCTTCTTGTTTTTTAATATTTTTTAAAAAATTTTTGTGGGTTTTTTTTGTTTTTTTGGGTTTGTTTTTTTTGTTTGTTTATTTGTTTGGTTTTTTTTTTTTTTTGATGTTGAGCATTTTTGCATGTGTCTGTGAGCCATGTGGATGTCTTCTTTGGAAAAGGGTCTATTCATGTCTTTTGCCCATTTCTTCACTGGATTATTTGTTTTTTGGGTGTTGAGTTTGATAAGTTCTTTACAGGCTTTGGATACTAATCCTTTATCTGATATGTCATTTGCAAATATCCTCTCCCATTCTGTCAGTTGCCTTTTAGTTTTGCTGAATGTTTCCTTCGCCGTGCAGAAGTTTTTTGTTTTTTGTTTTTTGTTTTGACGAGTCCCAATAGTTCATTTTTGCTTTTGTTTCCCTTGCCTCTGGAGACCAGTTGAGTAAGAAGTTGCTGCGGCTGAGGTCTACGAGGTTTTTGCCTGCTTTCTCCTCGAGGATTTTGATGGCTTCCTGTCTTATGTTTATGTCTTTCATCCATTTTGAGTTTATTTTTTTTGTATGGTGTAAGAAAGTGGTCCAGGTTCATTTTTCTGTATGTCGCTGTGCAGTTTTCCAGCACCACTTACTGAAGAGACTGTCTTTATTCCATTGGATATTCTTTCCTGCTTTTTCAAAGATTAGTTGCCCATACGTTTGTGGGTCTATTTCTGGGTTCTCTATTCTGTTCCATTGATCTGAGTGTCTGTTTTTGTGCCAGTACTATACTGTCTAGATGATTACAGCTTTGTAATACAACTTGAAGTCTGGTATTGTGATGCCTCCAGCTTTGGCTTTCTTTTTCTTTTTCTTTCTCTTTTTCTTTTTCTTTTTCTTTTTTTCCTGATTATCTCAAATTTTTTATTTTTTTATTTTTTTTTCTTATTTTTTTTTATTATATGAAATTTATTGTCAAATTGGTTTCCATACAACACCCAGTGCTCATCTCAAAAGATGCCCTCTTCGGTACCCATCACCTACCCTCCCCTCCCTCCCACCCCCCATCAACCCTCAGTTTGTTCTCAGTTTTTAAGAGTCTCTTATGCTTTAGCTCTCTCTCCCACTCTAACCTCTTTTTTTTTTCTTTTTTTTTCCTTCCCCTCCCCCATGGGTTTCTGTTGTTTCTCAGGATCCACATAAGAGTGAACACATATGGTATCTGTCTTTCTCTGTATGGCTTATTTCACTTAGCATAACACTCTCCAGTTCCATCCATGTTGCTACAAAGGGCCATATTTCATTCTTTCTCATTGCCACGTAGTACTCCATTGTCTATATAAACCACAATTTCTTTATCCATTCATCAGTTGATGGACATTTAGGCTTTTTCCACAATTTGGCTATTGTTGAGAGTGCTGCTATAAACACTGGGGTACAAGTGCCCCTATGCATCAGCACTCCTGTATCCCTTGGGTAAATTCCTAGCAGTGCTACTGCTGGGTCATAGGGTAGGTCTATTTTTAATTTTTTGAGGAACCTCCACACTGTTTTCCACAGTGGCTGCACCAATTTGCATTCCCACCAACAGTGCTAGAGGGTTCCTATTTCTCCACATCCTCGCCAGCATCTATAGTCTTCTGATTTGTTCATTTTGGCCACTCTGACTGGCGTGAGGTGATATCTGAGTGTGGTTTTGATTTGTATTTCCCTGATGAGGAGAGATGTTGAGCATCTTTTCATGTGCCTGTTGGCCATCTGGATGTCTTAAAAATATGGAATGCTTCGTGAATTTGCATGTCATCCTTGCGCAGGGGCCATGCTAATCTTCTCTGTATCGTTCCAATTTTAGTATATGTGCTGCCGAAGCGAGCACTGGTTTTCTTTTTCAAGATTGCTCTATTTGTGATCTTTTCTGGCTCCATAAAAATTTTAGGATTGTTTGTTCTAGCTCTGTGAAGAATGCTGGTGTTTTTTTGATAGGGATTGCATTAAATATGTAGGTTGCTTTGGGTAGTATCGACATTTTAATAATATTTGTTCTTCCAATCCAGGAGCATGGAATATTTTTCCTTTTTTTGTGTGTGTGTCTTCTTTAATTTCTTTCATAAGCTTTCTGTAGTTTTCAGTGTATCGATTTTTGACAAAATATAGCATTCATTCTTGATAAAAACCCACAAGAAAGTAGGGATAGAAGTATCATACCTCGAGATCATAAAAGCCATATATGAAAGATTCACTGCTAATATCATCCTCAATGGGGAAAGACTGAGAGCTTTCCCTCAAAGGTCAGGAACACGACAGGGATGTCCACTCTTGCCACTGTTATTCAACATAGTACTGGAAGTCTTAGCCTCAGCAATCAGACAACACAAAGGAATAAAAGACATCCGGATCGGCCATGAGAAAGTCAAACTTTCACTCTTTGCAGATGACATGATACTCTATTTGGAAAACCCCAAAGATTCCACCAAAAACAGCCAGAACTGATCCATGAATTGAGCAAAGTCTCAGGATGTAAAATCAATGCACAGAAATCGGTTGCATTCCTATGTTCCTATACACCAATAATGAAGCAACAGAAAGAAATCAAGGAATCGATCCCATTTACAATTGCACCAAAAACCATAAAATACCTAGGAATAAACCTAGCCAAAGAGGTATCATGGTTTTTTGTTTTTTGGGTTTTTTTTTTTTTTTACATTTATTTATTTTTGAGAGACAGAGAGAGCGTGAACAGGGGAGGGGCAGAGAGAGAGGGAGACACAGAATCAGAAGCAGGCTGCAGGCTCCAAGTTGTCGGCACAGAACCCAACGCGGGTCTCGAACCCACAAACCGCGAGATCATGACCTGAGCTGAAGTCAGATGCTTAACTGACTGAGCCACCCAGGCACCCCTCATGGTTTTTTGTTTTTTGTTTTTTTAAGCAAAGTATAAAACTGCATATACTAAAAAATCTTTTCAATATTAAAAAATATATACTATTTAGGAAAAGGACAGAAGAAAAGCTGCCAATATTTTGACAATATTTGTCTTTGTATTAAGAATAAAAGTTTCGGGGCGCCTGGGTGGCGCAGTCCGTTAAGCGTCCGACTTCAGCCAGGTCACGATCTCACGGTCCGTGAGTTCGAGCCCTGCGTCAGGCTCTGGGCTGATGGCTCAGAGCCTGGAGCCTGTTTCCGATTCTGTGTCTCCGTCTCTCTCTGCCCCTTCCCCATTCATGCTCTGTCTCTCTCTGTCCCAAAAATAAATAAAAAACGTTGAAAAAAAATTAAAAAAAAAAAAGAATAAAAGTTTCCCTGCCTTTTTATATTTTTCCATGCTTTCCAAAATTTCTATGTAAATGCTTTATTTGGTAAACAGAGAAAAAGACCATTGCTCTTAGTCTTTTTATTTTTCACCTGTTTAGATTTCACATTCCTCAATAGATAATTGAACTAGATAGCTTCTTATATCTCCCTCTTTTTCTAATATTCTTTATCATGTGAGAAAGCTATGACTTTATTCCTTATGTTTTGTTTTTTTTAATTTTTAATTTTTTTTTAAAATTTTTTAATGTTTTTATTTATTTTTGAGACAGACACAGAGCATGAGCAGAGGAAGGGTAGAGAGAGAGAGGGAGACCCAGAATCCAAAGCAGGCTCCAGGCTCTGAGCTGTCGGCACAGAGCCTGACGCAGGGCTCGAACTCACGAGCTGTGAGATCATGACCTGAGCCGAAGTCAGACACTCAACCAACTGAGCCACCCAGGCACCCCAATTCCTTATGTTTTGTGTTAAGGAGAAGCTTTCAAGCAGAAGAAGGAGGAGGGTGCCAATGAGTGATTTAAACTATTTGAATAGTGGTAGAGGATCTGGGAATGGATCCCAAGAGGTAAAAAGGGAATCTTTGTCATTTAGGGAAATTTTATTGGTAAATAAAAATTATTGTCAGATGCATTTTTTTTGGTCAACCTTCCTCCCTTTCTCCATCTAGCCTGTGTGTTCCATAAGAAATATAGTCAATAAAGATCAACAGTATCTTTACCAGCTTACTGTAATTTGTGGTAGGCCATAAAGCATCCCTGATGGAAATAATAGGGATAATGTTTAACTGGCTATGAGAAAAGAATATTACTCTTTTTCTACTCTGATTCCAGCAACCATGATGCAACATATTTCCACTGACATTGAAGCATGTCAGTTTTTCCCTCAGATGACCAGCTCTAAAGATGATGAAAGTTAGTATCAGGAAAGAAGGCAGTGACCTAAAGTCAAGGTACATTTATCATTCTGAAAGAGAGGACTTTCCTCTAAGTTCCTCTTTTTATATGAGGTCTTTAGAAGTGGACAGTGATGCAGTGCTAAAACTGTTAATTGCATGATCAGCCCTAGCATTTGACAGCCTGTGACTTAGCTATCCTCTCATGTCAGGAAAAAGCCACACATGAAAACCTGTTGTAAACTGAATGTGCTGAGCCATGCCAGTTTGTCAGCCAGGCAGCTCAATGTTCTATCATGAGTTCAGAAAGGGAACAGAGTAAGAAGTTTGGTGATGGACCTCTGTGTGCCCTTTGCCCAGAAAGAGAGGCACTTATTGTTGGACTTAGTGTCGAGGCCCTGTGCTGGGGTGAAAAGATCTGTGTGTGAAGTCTTATGGTAGCTTTCAAAGTCCTGGTGCTAGGCCTCACCCACTATGGTTCTCCATTGCTGTTAAGTGGCAACCAAGAACAGGAGAGGGAGAATTTTTCCTTTTCTGTTGCATTCTAGGTACGTCTTCCTCTCCTTCCTGACCCCACACTACTTCCAACACACATGCACACTACCTCCTCTGCTCTCTCTCCTTTATTAGACTTATGTCCTTTTTACTCCAAAGTCTAGCATGCTGGTCAATAGAACTAGAGAGATTTGGGCAGGTATTAGGGGCCTTCTCAACATAGGCTTTTTTTGAGCCTGCTCTTGCTTTTATTGCCATCTCTTTGTTGCCACCTCAGATGAAAAGGCCCCATGAGGCACGAAACAGATGATACACATGGTATTCTGGTAACTCTGTTACATGACTTTACTATGCAAATGAGTTTTATCCCATGAGGTTTCATGCTCTGGTATGTTGCCTTCTCCTGGTGAGCTTTTCTGATACCCTTTCTTATTTAATATATAACTGGCATCTGTGTTCCAGTGATGATGTTATTTCTCCTAGCCTCTACAAAGCCTGCAACATATTGATAATGTTCTGTCTTTGTGGTTGAAAATAAATGGCCTAATCTCATCACCCCTGACTTGAGGGTGAGCTCACATATAAGCTGTTTTAGGATGTCAGAATTGTAAAAAAGAAGTGCAGTAGCCACTAGTCACATGTGGCTATTGAACACTTACATGTGCCTGATTCAAATTAAGAAGTATTATAGTTCCAAAGACTTAGTAAAAAGGAATCTAAAATATGTCATCAATAATTCTTTTATTGATCACATGTTGAAATGATACTGTTTTGGATTTATATAAATATACATATATATGTGTGTGTGTGTGTGTATATATATATATATATATGTCAAATACAAATATATATTTTTATATATATAAATAAAACATACCATTATAATTAAAAAGTTGTAAAATAGGCAGCTCCTTGTTTTTGTCATTTTGAAGAATTCAGAAAATTTTCAAGAAAAGCTATTATGGTCATATAAATAGAAATTTGATCCAGGATGTTACTGATGTAATTCTGGAAGTAAATGTGGAAGTATGGTATTTGCTCAAAGACTCTAGTTTGGGTTATGTTTTCTTTTTCCTCATGTAAAGTAAAACGAGAGTGAGTCACCTAACATGATACATAGCCATGGGATCATTTTAAACTCCTTTCCTCCCTTACACCCCTTTTCCAATTCCTCTTATTCCTTCCACTTCCAGGTTGTAGATGAGCATGAGAGTGTAGAACAGAGTCGGCGAGCACAAGCTGAGCCCATCAACCTGGACAGCTGCCTCCGTGCTTTCACCAGTGAGGAGGAACTAGGGGAAAATGAGATGTACTATTGTTCCAAGTGTAAGACCCACTGCTTGGCAACCAAGAAGCTGGATCTCTGGAGGCTTCCCCCTATCCTGGTATGTTTCAGCCCTGCCTCTGAGAGAGCAGGAGCCTAGCATAAAAGAAAGAAGCCATGAACTAATAGGAATTTTGTTACTTTTGAGAATAAAACCTTCCCTGTGGCAGTGCTTAAAACACTTGTGTTGTGCAAGGATTTTGTGTTGCACACAGGGATTAATTGTTCTACACGTGTTATTACCAGTTCTGCTCTGAAGGAGCATACAGGCTAGAAGGAGAGAGAAGTCATTAATTGGAGAGAGACACCATTAATTGTAGTTCAGTGCAGTATGTGAGAAGTGCCACAAGTTCTGCATCTTGGTGAATTTGAACTTCAGGAGAAGGTGAAAGAGAGAGAATCTCTATGCTCTAGAGAGAGAATCTTTATGCTCACCCTTTAGGCTCTTATGTAGAAGTACAGCTGAGCCTCAGTCTCCAGTCCCACTGTGCTTGGTCACATGGCCACAGCACAAGCACACAGGTGCACTTGGGCTTATGTGTTCTTTTACACGTGATTTACTACTCCTGCCTTTTTCCTTCATGGAATAGAAGATGCTTCTGTTGCTCATCAGGAGAGTTTGAAGTGACAGATCTCCCTGTTCATTTAAGAAAATTTTTTCTGTACAGGTAGAAGTATCATAGCAAATGTAACTGTAAGGCATTGATATGTTTAAAAGAATATTTTTTAATGTTTAGTTTTGAGAGCGCGCGAGCAAGTGCAAGTGGGGAGGGCAGAGAGAGAGGGAGACACAGAATCCGAAGCAGGCTCCAGGTTCTGAGCTGTCAGCACAGAGCCTGATGTGGGGGTCGAACTCATGGACTACAAGATCATGACCTGAGCCGAAGTCAGTCGCTTAACCGACTGAGCCACTCAGGTGCCCCAGGCATTGATATATTTTAACTAGACCTTGTGTGTACTTTTTTATTCATTTTTTTTTTTTTATTACTATGTGAGACTGTAAATGTAGGTTTTTCTTTACTTAGACCAGAAAGACTTCCCAGGAATGGATGCCTAGGAAATTAATAACATTGATTAGCTAGCTCCAGGGATGAGAACTCTGGGAAGAGACGAAAAGGTCAGGGCAGGCTTGGGATAGGTAGGTGGGAAGGGGGCAAGTTTATTTTTAATTGAGGTATAATTAGCATGAAATTAAATGCATAGATGTTAAATGTCAGTTTGGTGAGTTTTGATAATTATATATACTTGTACAATAGTCACATAGAACATAAGCAGTAAAGGCATTTATATAAAAACTATGTTTTTGATATCTTTAAAGAATAATGAAAAATAAATATTATGTTGAGAGCTTGGTGGACTGCTGTAGATCCATATACCAGTATGTCCCTTAGGAAGAGTTTCTCTTTATATAAATAGTAAATTGTTAGTATTTAGGATAGAGATAGCCACCCAAAGATCTGTGCCCACACTAGACTGTATTATAACACTGTATAAAGATTAGAGGAATTTGTTGCTCTTGGAAAAGAAAAAAGAAGGCAAAAAGGAGAAGGGAGATTCTTATTATGCTCTTTAGGACATTGAAACTCCCTGGTAGGAACCAAAGGATATGGTAAGAAATGAGAAGCCTCCTATCAGAGATTGGGTAAGTTTCATCTGTGAAAATTCCTCCATTTTTCTTCAAAATATTCAGTATAGTCTTCTGTCTTCATGAGTATATTTGTGGATGGATATTTTGTGATGTTAGAGAAAGGTAAAGGTCAGTCTGGGTGACAGGCCCAGGAAACAGAGACACCCAGGATGCAAAATACAGACACCCAGGATGTTGCAGAAATTTGGGAGAGAATTTTGGATATGCATAGACTATGAAATTAGGGAGATCATCATGTTAGCTATATATCTAAAGGCCAGTGGCCCCACTGATAACTCCATTAAATAATAAGATGCATTCTTTTTGAAAAAAATGTATATATTCTTGAACATGTATTAGACTTGAGGTTTTTTAAATGTAATTTTGTATCTTCAGAGCCCTTTAATGTAATTGTTTTCTACCTTTCCTTCTCCAGATTATTCACCTTAAACGATTTCAATTTGTAAATGGTCGATGGATAAAATCACAGAAAATTGTTAAATTTCCTCGTGAAAGTTTTGACCCTAGTGCTTTTTTGGTACCAAGAGACCCGGCTCTTTGTCAGTGTAAGCCACTCACACCCCAGGGGGATGACCTCTCTGAGCCCAGGGTTCTGCCAGGAGAGGTGAAGAAAGTGGATGCTCAGAATTCAACTGGGGAAGAGGATGTGTTCCTGAGCAAGAGCCCGTCTTCACTCAGTGCAAACATCATCAGTAGCCCTAAAGGTGAGGAAGCCTGAAGGGCCTCATGGAGTCCAGATGTCACCCTGAGAGGGGCTTTCCTGGGACCCCTGTAGGTTGCATGTTTCCCTGTCTTCCACTCTGGAGCACCAGTTTGGTGTGAGGTAGAAGGAACCTATCTTGAATCAGACCTGTCTAGATTTGAGTCACCTGTGTGACTTTTAGCAAGAGATACAGCCTCTCATTTGTAAAAGTTTATAGTGTCTGAGGATTTGCTGCATCAAGAGTGAAGCACTTTACGTAATGCCTGACATATATGGTGATCATGAATAATAGTCGTCATCCTTGTTCCCTTACGGCGGAGGTTCTCAAAGTATAGTCTGGGAACCTCTAGAGGGTCTCTGAAAGACCCTTTCAGGGGACCTGAAGGATTAGAAGTTCTTTCATAAAAATACTAAGACAGTATTTACCTTTTCACTTTCATTCTCTAACAGATATGTAGTGGAGTCAGAGCCAACATGATATGTGATGATACTGTCAGTGAAATATGTGCTTATGTATTGTATTTTTTAAATTCCTCAGTTTTAATTTCTAATATGATTAATATTGATATATAACTTATATAAACAAAAGTTCTAAGGTCTTCAGCAATTTTTGAGTATATAGAGTATATATGGAAGTGAGTGAGGCTGTGACCAAAAACTTTGAGACCCACTGCCTTACAGGATCTACAGAGGTAGAAATAGTAGGGAGTTCCCAATACTGTGCCTACCAATAGTAAGTACTTAATCATATTCTGTAATCTAATTTAACAAAGGAGAGTATGTATTTGTATTATGCTCTAGTCCAGTTGTTTGTTTTGAACTGAATCTGACCTAAATTATCTTTCTGCTATTTTATTTTTATTTTTATTTTTATTTTTATTTTTATTTTTATTTTGTTTTATTTTATTTTATTTATTTTATTTTATTTTATTTTATTCTATTTATTTTAAATCCAGTATAGTTATTACACAGTGTTATATTTGTCTCAGGTGTACAACTTTCTGTTGTTTTTATTTTATTTTTTTTTATTTTTCATCTTTCTGTTGTTTTTTTAAATTTATTAAACAAAATTTTTTGTCAACGTTTATTTTTGAGAGACAGAGAGAAAGGGGAAGGGCAGAGAGAGAGGGAGACACAGAATCCAAAGCAGGTTCTAGACTCTGAACAGTCAGCACAGACCCTGACGCAAGACTCAAACTCACAAACTATGAGATCATGACCTGAGCCGAAGTCAGACGCTTAACCAGCTGAGCCACCCAGGCACCCCGTTGTGTGTGTTTGTTTGTTTTTAATGTTTTCGTTTATTTTTGAGAGTAAGAGAATGAGGGAGGGGAAGAGGGGGGGTACAGAGGATTTGAAGTAGGCTCTGTGCTGACAACAGAGAGCTCAGTGCAGGGTTTGAACCCACGAACAGTGAGATCATGATCTGAGCCAAAGTTGGATGCTCAACCAGTTGCTTGAGCCACCCAGGCACCCCTCATCTTTCTGTTGTTTTTAAGTCCCTACATGGTACTTCACTTTTTTAGGACATTGCTGCCTGTAGGAGCTTGGCCTGAGGAAGACAAGAATATAACTTGTCACTGCATGATAGGAATAAAAAGTAGCTGGTCAGAACACCCCTGTATTTACCTTTATGTGTACACTTGTGAAGTTTACTTCAAAGTTAGCATTTGGTGGCTGGTTAAACTTGTGGCATTTGGATTTAAGAATCTTTTCCTTTTCTCCCTTTCATAGGTTCTCCGTCTTCGTCAAGAAAGAGTGGAACTAGCTGTCCCTCCAGCAAAAATAGCAGCCCTAACAGTAGCCCTAGGACTTTAGGGAGGAGCAAAGGGAGGCTCCGGCTACCCCAGATTGGCAGCAAAAATAAACTGTCAAGTAGTAAGGAGAACTTGGATGCCAGCAAAGAGAATGGAGGTGGGCAAGTTTGTGAGCTGGCTGATTCCTTGAGCCGGGGGCACATGATGGGGGGTAGCCAAACTGAACTGGTCACCCCCCAGGACCACGAAGTAGCTCTGGCCAATGGATTTCTTTATGAGCATGAGGCATGTGGCAATGGCTACAGCAATGGTCAGCTTGAAAACCACAGTGAAGAAGACAGCACTGATGACCAAAGAGAAGATGTTCGTGTTAAGCCTATTTATAATCTATATGCAATTTCGGTAAGTGGTTTGTTGTATGGTTTTCAGAATGATCTGCACTTTTCAATGATTTGTTCACTCATCTCATTCATTCATTAATTCATTCATTCATCAGTCATTTTTTTCAGGACCTGCTTATTTGCTGGGCATTGAGCTTGGTGATAGACGAAGTTAGCAGTAGATATCTTGGCCTTTTGGGTAGAATTCAAGATGCTCCCAGTGTATGCAGGGCATAGTAATGTAATCATTATAATTGGAGTCATGGGTTCAAGTCATGAAAAATTATGTACTCCTAAGAACTTTTTCTTTCTAAAATATAATTACAAGTGTAAAATGGTAAGATTTGGAGCTTTTAAATTTTGATTTTTCTTTTTGTTTTGTTTTTAGAAAAAGGTAAATGGTTCCAAAACATCTTTCTTAATCACCTAAGTGATTGGTATTTTCCCCATTGTGTCCTAGGACTGTGCCCTGACCAGACTACTGTTAACTACTAACATACCTCTACTTTCTTCTCTCTTACAGTGCCATTCAGGAATTCTGGGTGGGGGCCATTACGTCACTTATGCCAAAAACCCAAACAGCAAGTGGTACTGTTATAATGACAGCAGCTGTAAGGTAAATATCCCCCGTCTTTGAATAAAAGAAACAAATGTCAACAGATCTGAGGGGCATTTGCTGAAATAATAGACTTTGTACTCAATAGGAAATATTTCTGTTAGTATATAGGTGTCTTCAGTATTAAAGGAACAAAAACGATGTGCAGGGGCACCTGGGTGGCTCAGTGAGTTAAGCATCCAACTTTAGCTCAGGTCATGATCTCATAGTTTGTGAGTTCAAGCCCTACATCGGGCTCTCTGCTATCAGTGTGGAGCCTGCTTTGGATCCTCTGTCCCCCTCTCTCTCACAAAAATAAACAATTAAAAAGTATTTTTTTAAATGATGTACAGAGCACAGAATGAAAACATGAATGGTGAAGAAAAAGAAGGTATTTGTTAATGAGAAAAAGTTCTTATCTTTTGAGCTGTTAGAATTTGATGGTTTTTTCTTTGCTTTTAGTCATTCTTTTGACTGTCTGTGGTCAGAATATTTTCCCCAAAACAAACATTGAAAATAATGGGGCTTAGTTTAGGACAGGTATCAGACAGCCAAAATGTTAAGCTGATTGGAATCAGTCTGGTTTAGTAATTAAAGAGGGTTGGTCCTCCCTTCCCTAGCAAGGATTTAGGGCCAGCATAGTAATGACTTTTTTATTAAAGGCTTTTCTTGCCTCTTCAGGAACTTCACCCTGATGAAATTGACACCGACTCTGCCTACATTCTTTTCTATGAGCAGCAGGGGATAGACTATGCACAATTTCTGCCAAAGATCGATGGCAAAAAGATGGCAGACACAAGCAGCATGGATGAAGACTTTGAGTCCGATTACAAAAAGTATTGTGTGTTACAGTAAATAAAGCTACCACTCTGGCTGCTAGACAGGCTGGTGGTGAGGGAGATGACTCCCTGTAGCTGACATTTGGCAGAAGTTTCTCTGTGAAAGGCAAGCTAAATGTAGTTATTTTATCCTGTGACCCTGAAGCACAAAATAAAAATCCTAATTAAAATAGCAGTTAGCATAACAGTAGTAATACTTTGGTTTGGAAGTGTCTCACACAAGCTCTCTGGTAGAGAACTTTCAGGCGGAGCCCACCATTAGCCTGTAAACAAAAGGGTTTGGCACCAGCCACCTGGGACCAAATAAGAACTAAATTGTGCTTGTCCAGATATAAACAAATGTAGTGAGTGTAGAGTTTACCAATAATCATAACAAAATGCTAAGAATTTCCTTGGAGTCAAAGTAAAACAAAAAATTGTAGTGTTGTCTGGGGACGACATGATATGCTACCTCCTTTTTCCTAAAGTTTTATTCCATTTTATTGACAAGATGTGAGAAAACAAGTTCAGAAGGCGTGCAAAGGATTCTTACGGCATGGACACACATTTTTCTATTTATTTTTTAAACCATTTTCCCACTATTTCTATGCCTTTCTTGCTTTTTGTTTCTGTTGTCGTGTTTGTGTTTGAGACACAACCAGCCATTCATGGCAGAGGCATGTATATAAGTGGTCAGTCTGAAAGGGAGAATCTCTTAAGAGCTGTGTGCCTTCTACCCAGGGCCTTGGTTGGAGACCCTGTAGGGAAAAAAAAAAATGTGTCCTGGGAAATCCAGCTAAAAGAGCCCTCCAGATAGAGGCATCTTACCTTGAGGTTACTTCAAGTGTCCTCAAAAATGTATCCCCCACCACTGCTGAGTGCAGTAGGATAGTTGCCAACATTTGCACCATCGTCACATGCCCATGTTGCACAAAGAGCTTCTCAGAGGGAAAGCGGCATCTAAACTGGATGGTGTTTTACAACTAGTGGTTGTTTGTTCTTTGTTTCTTTGTTTTGCACTTTAGAAAAAGAGAGAATACATGCATTTAAAAAAATGAATTTTTTAAAACTTGTTCATACTTGATGGCTGTAAGGGCTATAAATTAACTTGAATATGGGGTATTTTGCCCCCATATTAAATTTAAAAACAAAACACATCCCAAACACTGATAGTGTGTATTTTTAATTTAATTGGTGGGTTTAGGAAGTAAACTTTTGGTTTTTTTGCATGTCTGGTTTTTTTTAATTCTGGAGTTTGTCTTTTTTTTTCTTTCTTTTTTTAATAATTTCACAGTAATGGTCATCAAAAGTTACGTTTCTTGCTTACTTCATTTTTTCCTCTGATAATTCAAAACTGGAACAAAAGTATAAATGTTATTTATTTCAGGCAGCATTTTTTCCCTTGTGTTGTTTTTAAATATATGTGAGGTGAACATTTCACTTTTATTTCAGTCTTTTTTTATTAATCTGGAACCTGGAAGTGATTCTCATTAATTGTCAGATTTCATTAACCTTCCCTCCTCATAGATAGTAGGTACCAATGTAATTAAGCATTTGTGTTCTGATATCTGAGGCCGGTTATTATTCAGTTCTTCTCAGAGCATTTGGAAAGGTTGCCTTAAATGGCTACGTAAGTTTAAACGCTATTCAGAAGAAGACTGTAATTACAAGTAGGAAGGAGTGGCCTAAATGATAAAATATTATAAAGTCAGACAAAATGCAGGCTTTGTAAGTTTCATGATTTCAGTTATATAAAAATCTGTCCATTTCTACCTGGACAAGTCCCATGAAAAAGTGGAAGATTTTAAATAATTTACTTACAGATGTTTTATTTAAGCAGGTAGCACAATCTACTAATGTTGTTTGATCTGTGTTTGTTATATTGGTTGTAATTAATTTTTTAATTCATGACTAGCAGAAAATTTATTAAATTAACTATTAACTACATTCACCTTGTAAATTACTGTATAAAACTTGTTGACAATGCACTGACTTTAGAAAGATGTTAATGTACATAAATAGAGTGTAAATAAAATAGTGTTGATGTACTGAAATATGAACTGTATAAAAAAGTATTGGTAATTGTATATGGAGTGTACCTGTTTATCTGTAACTATTATCCAAACAAATTAAATACTGTGGATGCATCTATGTGCTGGCTTTCCTCTATACAAGTAAAGAAAAAAGTCAAATTCTTCAGCCTTTTCTCTCTGTGACCCTATTTAATTCTCCTACTCGAATAATACGTACCTGACTTATAGAGTGGATGCTCCATCTCTGAGAGAATGGAAACTATTGAAGGTAGAACAAGATACCTGCAGTGGCCAGCTGAATTGATTTAAACTTTGCTCACATCCCTGTTAGGAAACTGTTTGGAAGGCATTGGGCAGTGTGGACAGGCGGGGGCTGCAGAGTTGGTGGTGAATGGAGAATTGATGTAGGAGGCCTTAATGATAGTTTTCTTGCAGATTAGGAGATGAGGTGAAGAGGAAGACTTCTCATTGAATAATTCCTTGAAATGATCCTGGGTTTCTAGGGGATGCTGAGAAACCAAGGATGTCCCTGGTTGTCTCTCTGGGAGCCCTCCAAGGAAGCAATTGGCAGTATTGAGAAGAGTTGAAGATTTAGAGCTGTGGGTTCTTCACCCTCAGTCCCTGTTTGTTTATCTTTAAAAATAGACTGCCTACCTCTCAGCCTTATCTTAAGTAAATGAAGTATATAAAAGCCTGGCAGTTTCTTGGTAAGTGCTCATTGAATGTGAAATCCTACCCCCATGAGATTCAATCATGTTTTGTAAAAAGATTTGTTTTGTTTGTACTCTTGCTATACTAATGCTAAAAGAATTTAATAGCTCTTTGCTCACATTCTCAATAACAGGAATACACATTAAAAATGTATAGATGAAACATGTTAGCAGCAGTGGTAGCTTGTTTAAGGAGACAAACAGAAAAAGGATCCAGAAAGTCATCAACACTAAAACACAGTTCCTAAAGCGCCAGTCTGTGTCTCTGTTTCTAGTTTCTGAGTGGCCCTTTAAATTGAGAGAGGTCTTTGGGGCGCCTGGGTGGCTCAGTCGGTTAAGCGTCCAACTTCAGCTCAGGTCATGATCTCATGGTTCGTGAGTTCAAGCCTCGCGTCGGGCTCTGTGCTGACAGCTCGGAGCCTGGAGCCTGCTTCGGATTCTGTGTCTCCCTCTCTCTCTGCCCCTCCCCTGTTCATACTCTGTCTCTCTATGTCTCAAAAATAAATAAAACATTAAAATAAATAAATAAATAAATAAATAAATAAATAAATAAATAAATGAATGAATTGAGAGAGGTCTTCAGCCTTCCAGTCTCTGACTGAAGGTAGCATTTCTACATAAAAATCTCTCCACCACATGGTGGCATTGCTCGCTGTGGGCTCCTTTCTCAAATGTAGACATTACTGAATTGAAGCAAACTGATGAATTGCCACATTTCCCCAACTATTTTAAAGGTTGTATATAAGATTTTACTAGGCCAGAGCCAGAATATTAGCTTAGGGCAAAGAGATTCCAGTTCCCTTGATGATGTATCTGCAGGTTCCTTAGTATTGACATCACAAAATCCAGAATACACCCCTATGATCAGAGACTCATACAAGACAGAGCAAATAAAAATAGGATGTCTTTAGGTTTGCCAAACTTCCTGAACAATGGGGAAGCAAGATAGTAAATAAGAGTCCAAGAATTGCAAACTCAGAAGCCTGTAGGGACCAGGTTTGGGAACAGAGTGTGAGAGAAGCGGGTTCAGCCATGGATGAGAATGGGGACTGGTAGGGACTAAGGTGGGTTCTAGGATGCACATCCATCTAAAGGCTCCCTTTGATTGTTGCCATGCAGGAATGTGGGCTCCAATGTTACCATATCTTTTTTCCCCCAAAGAGAAACCAGAAATCCAGATATTAATGCAAAATACCTAATTTAGAAATGTTGGCAATTTTTTAAAAATTTTAGACATTGTACTGTTCAAATAAAGCCTATCTGCAAGCCAGATACAAGCCATAGGTACATGCCCTCTGTAAATCAGACGGTTATGGATTTAAATCAGAAGTCAGATTGTAGGGGTGCCTGGGTAACCCAGATGAAAGTCCCACTCTTGATTTTGGTGCAGGTCATGATCTCATGGCTTGTGGGATCTAATCCCACATCAGGCTCCACATTATCAGCAAGAAGCCTGCTTGGGATTCTCGTTCTTCCTCTTTCTCTGCCCCTCCCCCATGTGTGCTCTTTCTCTCTCAAAATAAATAAACAAAAAAATTAGAAGTCAGATTGCAGCTCTGCTATTATAACAGCTGTGCACTAAAAAGTTCCTTAGGTGCTCAAATTTTTCATGCCCGATGAGAACACCACTTCAAAAGGTTATTATAAGGAGTAGATAATCTATGTTAATAAGCACAGAATCTGACACATATTAGGTACTCAATATTCTTTCCTCATTTAGGGAAACAGAACACAGGTAAATACTGTAAAAGTAATGTTATGATCAAGTTCATTAGCAGTCCAGAGGCATGAAGCTAACAACATGTAAGCACGTTCTAGGTACAGAGCTCTGTGCTAAGTTTTCTAGGGCAGCAGTTCCCAATCTGGCAATTCATCAGTATCATCAAAATCAACTAGAAGCTTGTTTAAAGTGATAATCCCATCATTGTCTTATTAAACCTGTGTTCCATATCACTCTACAGTAAGATTTATGAGATCTTCTCCCATACAGTCCAAGAATCTGCATTTTAAGAAGTTCCTCAAGAGAGAATGTTTTACAACCAGCCAGTTTGCACTGGTCTTCAGATTGGTCATTTATGGAAACCACTGTTCCAGGGAATGAATCAGTATTCAGTCTAATTAGGGAATGATGATCTGTACATGCGCACATGCACACATGCAAGGAGGAGTAATAGTAATTAACCAAAGCTCCCTGGATATAATTGTCTTTGATGAAGTGCTGACTTGAGGACACTAGACAGTAGGCTATTGACAAAGTACTTTGGAAAAACCAAATGGGAAAGGGAAGTGAGCTGTGCCATGAAGCAAGAGCAAGATTTTATCAGAAGTGTGCAAAACAGTCTGGCAGTCTAGACAGACAAAGAAGCAGATATATGTAGACCTGTAGGCTGAGCTAAAGGTGCTTGGGGAGCATGGTAGAAGATAACAGGAACCATGTTGTGAAAGCCTTTGAAGATCAGACCAGTTATAATAAAAGTTTCATGATGCCACGTTTTTGGTATGGTTGCAAAACATTTTCATATTACATAAGTACACACTACATTTAGACCATTTTATTGATTTTTTTAATGTTTATTTTGAGAGAAGGGAGGGGCAGTGGGGGGGGGGGAGAGAGGAGAAAGAGAATCCAAAGCGGGCTCTGTGCCAGCACAGGGCTCTATCTCCCATCCAAGAGATCACGATCTGAGCCAATATCAAGAGTCCAACGCTTAACTGGCTGAGCCACCCAGGCCCCCCTAGACCATTTTATGGCAAACAGTTTTTGTTTGCCGTAATTTAACTCTCTTTTTCACACACACAATCCCCTTTTGCTGACATTTCTGTTCATAATGAACGTTGAACCTTACCGCAAGCCCAAGAGGAACACAGAAGGGTGCTGGGCTTATGGTACTCCAACCAGTTAAGTGGAAGAAAAAATGGAATCAGTCAAGAGGTGGGAGAAAAACTAGAAGACCTTTGGAAAGGAAGAAGGCAAGCTGAGAGAGGAGCTGAGTGTGGCCTCGAGAATGGGAGGAGAGGAAGCCCAAAAAAGGAGAGTGAGCTGGTGAGGGCATCTAAGGCTTTTGGGGGCCACAGAAGCAGGCTTCTTTAATTCTCTTCAGCAGGATCCTCTGCTACTGATGGCTAAACCCCAGTGCTCAGTGGGTTTATAGGTCAAGTAGAAGGAAGGGGACTTCAGGTTGGTGATCAGCAGAGAGCCTCCCAGAATGCATCAGGAGATACCTATGGTTACCAAAGGCTGCTATAGCCTCAAGTTCAGGGCAGTCATCTTAGCTGCCACCACAGAAAGCAATGAACTAGAAATCTAGTCTGTTTGCTCCTTGAAGGATTGTATGGGGGTGCCTGGGTGGCTTAGTTAAGCATCCGACTCTTGATTTCAGCTCAGGTTATAATCCCAGGATGTGAGTTTAAGCCTGGCATTGGGCTCCACACTGGGCATGGAGCCTGCTAAAAAAAATAAAAAAAAAAAATAAAAAAAAAAGAATTGTATGCCCTTGAACAGGTCACCTGTTCCTTTGCACCTCAGTTCCTATTCACCTTTGTGAATAATGAAAGGGTTGTGTTAAGTCAGTGGTCTTCAACTTTTAATTTGGAACATTGGGACTGGACCCTTACAACTGCATTTTATCTGAAGGACTGGTGGCTAGAGCAGGTGAGGTTGGAGTTGCTCAGGTTAAAGTGAGGGGGAGGTAGGGTGCTGTTTGAGCAACTTGTGAGGGCTCTAATGTGTGGGGTCAGATGCCCATTAAAACACCTTTGGCCTCTCAACATACAGAAAATTGTCATGCAGTGCTGGAGGAGCTCCCAGAGAATTGTCCCAAGCAACAAGATTTCCATTTGGTCTGGAAATCACTGTGGCCTCAGGGTGGATCTCTCCAAAGCCATTTTGTTACTCTCAGGACATCTGGGCAGGAAAAGACAGCCAGGAATTAGAGTGAAGGCTTGCCTCCCTCCCTGCAGAAACCACAGGTAGCACCTGGTGCCCGTGGCTGGGTATCCACAAGGAGCCAGCCCCAGGGCCTGTGACTTTCCATTGTGTCAGCTGAAGAAACACTGTTGCCACTCCTTGTTGCTTGCAGCTGTAAATAAACATCCTCTCACTTCGGAGAGTTGGGGAAGGGAGAGTTTATCATTCATACATCAAATGTTTATTGAGTATCTACTACATGGCATAAAGGATAGTCTGGCACTTGGAACCAGAACAGTTGGAAGGGGTGCTTAGACATTGAGTGGACATCTCCTACTTACCAAATCCCATGCTATGCATGCCTCATTCATTATTAAATGCTCACCACAGCTCTGCGAGGGATGCTTTATCATCCCTTTCTATGGATGAGGAAACGGAGACTCAATAAATTAAGTCTCTTGTCCAAAGTGTCCCACACATGGAACATTTCCGAGCTGCTTTCAAACTCAGGTTACTCTGGCTGCTTCTATTCCATACCTCACTTGTGCTTAGGCTGGAGTCTGTCATCCACCACTTAAGCTCTGGCAAGATGGTCAAGCACTCTGAACCCGCGTGGCTGCCTTTTTTTCTCTCCAACTGGATTACTTATTACAAAAATATACAGCTCAGGAACAGCTTAGATACACAGGACAAGGTATGTGGGAAAAGGTGTGGTGCTTTCATGCCCTCTCCAGACACCCACTCCCCTCACATCTCTGAGGCTCACCAACCCAGTTCTCCAAACTCCACCAGTGGGCTTCTTTGATGAAGGATTAGGGTTGCCATGACCCTGACTACTCTATAGTGTTGTGGTAAGCACTGAATGAAAAAGAGAATGTGATGGGGTGCCTGGCTGGCTCAATCAGAAAGAAGAGCACATGACTCAATCTCAGGGTCGTGGGTTCGAGCCCCATGTTAGGTGTAGAGATTACTTAAATAAGTGAATAAACTTTAAAAAAAAAAAAAAAGGTAATGTGAAACCATTTTACAACAGATAACACTTATGCAAATATGAAGTATTATTGTCACATAAGGAGAGGAAGTGAATGTCCTGAGAACAGCCTCCTCCTCCTGTTCCTGGAAGATAAAAACTCTTGGGAGCAAACAGCCATGAAGTGACTCTTAACTGACTCTTAACATCCTAGGTTTGTTATCTCCACTTCTGGTGGCCCAGGGGCCTTGGGAGCTGGACAGAAGGAGGAAGGAGGGCGTAGGAGGGGAGGTGGGACTGGGGAGGGAGAAAGAAAGGACTCTGGGTCAACTCAAGGCCTGTAGCTCCAAACTGAACTTTGAACTGTCTGAAAATATCTTATCAGGCATTTAACAGGGATGTGATGGTACCAGAGGCAGGATAGGGAAGATGAGAATTGAATGAGCTATTCTTGGGAAGCCAGCCACCAGCTATAGCAGCCATGAGATTCCTGTGCTCCCTACTGGCCCCCTGCCAAACCGGGCTACCTGATGATGCTTAACCACTGAGGACAATGCCTCCTCCCTTAAACCGGGGCCTTTTCCTTCCTGGCCTTTCCCGGGAAGGGAGGGAGAACAATTGAGCCTAACCATTCTACCCAGGTATTTATCCCTGTAAGCCTGGGCCTAAACCAAATACCACATGTCTATCCAACCACTATGGCAGGCTCATCACACAGCAGGCCAACTCCTCAGCTGCCTTCCATTCGACTGGGGCTATGCTGAGCCCCAAAGAGGCAGCCCATTGTCTTTTCCCCCAGGGTTTATGAGCCCAACTTTAATTTTCTGTCCTCCTCCATGATGATGGAAATGCTAGGCCCCAATCCAAAATGGATACAGGTATCCCCCCACTTTCTGAAAGCTCACATTATCGCACTTCACTTTTACAGACAACCTACATTAGTACCTGTTTTCACTAACTGAAAGAAATCCAAAGAGGATTTTCACTTTTATGAAAAAAGCCACTACCATACTAATATAGATCTTTCATGAAAGCTAAGTGGCACAACATGAACTTTCAGAAAGTGGGGGATACTCTTCACTTTACAACACTTCAGTTTATGGGAGGTTTCATAGAAATGCTCTACTTTTGGATAGTGAGGGAAACCTATGTCAAAAAAGAAAGAGCAAGGAAAAGAGAAGTGGAGAGAGAACAGGAAGGAAGAGAAAGCAAAGAAGGAAGGGAGAGAGAGAGAAGCATGCCTAGTGTGGACTCTAAGGAAATAATCACTATAAATTTGGAGTAAAGTCTAAACTCCATTACTTACTTGAAAAGAACAGTGAGGGGCACCTGGGTGGCCCAGTCAGTTAAGCATTTTAGTTCAGGTCATGATCACACAGTTTTGTGGGTTTGAGCCCTTGCATCAGGCTCTGTGCTGTGTGGAGCCTGCTTGGGATTCTCTCTCTCCCTCTCTCTCTCTGCCCTTCCCTTGCTCACACTGTCTCTGTCTCTTTCAAAAATAAATTAACTTAAAAAAAATTTTTTTTAAAGAAAGAAAAAGAAATTTGAGGTCAGGGAACCGCTACACTGCCTAGGTAATACCTTTCTGGAGGTAGCAGCTTGGGCACTGTGCCTGGCAAAGGCTTGGATGAAACATTTCATCTGTTACTCTGTTTGCATTGATAGTCCGCTGTGGAAAACCTTTTCCTCATCTAGAGCACAGGCCCCCTCCCTGAACTGGAACTACCACCAGATTCCACACTGCAGCGCCTCATGAATCCGCTTATATGCCGGCTGTGCTGGCCTGGCCACAGCAGCCTCAGGCTCAGTGAATGGTTACTCCCTGTGATTACACAGGTTTCCCTGGACCTTACTCTTATCCCCATAAAGTCCCACTCCCCATGTACATGTTGAAGGCAGCCTCTAGAGGGTATCTCAAGTATATCATCTATATGTATATCTATATCTATATATCTATATCTATATCATCTATCTATATCATCTATATCTATATAGGTATACACACACAAATTTGTTAGTATTTATTTTTGAGACAGGAAGAGAGAGAGAAACAGAGTATGAGCAGGGGAGGGGCAAAGAGAAGGAGACACAGAATCTGAAGCAGGCTCCAAGCTCTCAGCTGTCAGCACAGAGCCTGACGTGGGGCTCGAACCTAAGAACCGTGAGATCATGACCTGAGCCGACGTCAGACGCCTAACTGAGCCTCCCAGGTGCCCCTCAAGTATGTCTTAAACTAATCCTTTCAGCTTGTCATGTGGTGTCCCTTGAGCAGGAACATCCAATCTCTGGTCCCCTCATGCAAAACTACCACTTCCTCCCCCAAATGTCCCCTCACAGAGTGGATACCAGGGGCAGAGTTGCTCACTAGGCCCTTAATCAGAGCTGCCAAATCAGCTGCCTGATCCCAAATCAGAGCTGCCTGGCCCCCACAAGCAGTGTTAGTGTTTAGATGAGATTGCTCTTTCCATTTTGTTTACATGAGATTGCTCTTTCCATTTTCATATGCCATGTCCATAACTTTTATGACCTGTTGAAGAACAAGAATTCAACCAAGTAAGCTTTAAAGATCTAACTAGCTTTATTAATTGATTCATGAATCAGGCAACATCTCATCTAGCAAGTAGAAGGGAGCTCCGTGGAGCTGCAGGAAAGAAAAGGGTTTTAAAGGCAGACAGGGCACAGAAAAAAGGAAATTATTAGCAAAAAAAAAAAAAAAAAAGCATTGTTTTAGGCGAGGTCACCCTCCTAAGGGCAATGGAAGGGGTCTATCAGTAAATTTCCTAGTGCTGACCAGGAAATTTCAGGTTGACTGGCTAAAGGTTACATTCC
Organism: Leopardus geoffroyi; assembly: GCF_018350155.1. Taxonomy (NCBI): domain Eukaryota; kingdom Metazoa; phylum Chordata; class Mammalia; order Carnivora; family Felidae; genus Leopardus; species Leopardus geoffroyi. The sequence continues at coordinate 24,944,245 of NC_059330.1, read as the reverse complement.
TAGGGGGACCTGAAACTGCAGTTAGGTTAGATATTAAGTCTTGGTTTGCTGACATTGGGCTCTTAACATAAGTGACTCCATTTTGGGTCTGAGGTTTTGTTTCTAACAGACTCCAGTGTGAATCCCAGAGGTTGACTCATAAATGCCACACTGAACTCCAAGTCTTCCTCCCCTATGACCCTTTACTTGGACCCATCATATCACAGCCAACCCCTTTCCCTTAAGAGGTGTCTCCCAGGTGACCACTCAGGCAGTAGACGCAAGCAAATCTGTCCTACATACTCCAAGCAGCTCCTGATAAAGCTGTTAACCCTGTGGCTGTGCATGAACCCACAACTTAAACTAGAGTAAAGGCCCAATTCACTCACTTATGGAGACTGTGGCCAGTCCAGGCTCACAGATTGGAGGGGCAGTGTCACCTCGGGCCAAGGATTGGGAAGCAAATACCATGAGGAGGACACACGATGTTGGGGAACAGTGGAAGCCCAGGATCAAGTATCTCCTACGCCCAGGCCCTACATGTGGAAACAGCTGTTCAAACTGTAACAAAACCAGGTTGATTGTGTCAGTCACAGAAGGAAAGTCAGCATAAATAGAGCTTGGAAAACCTGGCTTATCTCTCAGGATTGCCCCGTGGGCAAGGTAAATATTTAGTTCCAGCCCTGGAATGGTGCCTGCTAATTCTGTGTTTTGCTATCATTTTTTTAAATTCATTCATCCTGCAAACATCTGCTGCCTGCCCCGCTTTGTGTGGCCAGCCAAGGCGTGGCACTTCCATACTCTGATGGCTAAGAGGCTGCGACCCTTCAAATCTTCTTCCTTCGGGGGATCTTGGTGGGGAAGAAGGTGGAGAGCAGACATTGAGGAGGGCTTCACAAAGGAGTCCCTTTTGAGCTGGGTTTTGGTTGGCGTGTTAACCTCACGAGAAAAACACAGGTAGGGAGGGGCAGGGGATAGCGTTCAGATCTAGGGAACAACATGTCTCGGGCTGGCTAGTGACTTCTAAATGCAAGCTTCCCTGGAAGCACTTCCAGGCCAGCAGCTCTCAGTTCAAGGAAGCAGCGCAGACCGTAGAGTTTGTAGATCTGGCAGCCACCCATTGGCTGGCAGGGGCAAGTCCCTTTACCTCTCTAAACCTCAGTTTCCTTCAGAAAAATGGCAGAGCATGGTGATGATCCAAGGGTGGGCATGAGTACCAAATTGTATGGGTCCAAGTCCCAGCACCACTGTACCACTTGCCACTCATGGGTCCCTTGCATTTCGTTCCCTCCTCTGAAAATGGAGAAAATAGAAATGCACATCTCAGAAGCTTGTTTGAAGGATTGAGACATAAAGCATGTCAAATAGTTTTACCTGAATAAATATTAGCTGCTATTAGTATACTGTTATTTGCATAGAGTCAGGACTAGCAACGCCTGTGCCTGGGTTCTTCCAATCCAGTATTGATCGAAAGTCTACTATGTGCTCTATGCCATTGGGGCACCGATGAGCCCAAACTGCCCCACAGGTTGGCTTCCCCAGGAAGCTGACAGAGTTCAGTGTACAAGATGTTTATTAAGAAGTGCCTCTAGGGGCACCTGGGTGGCGCAGTCGGTTAAGCGTCCGACTTCAGCCAGGTCACGATCTCGCGGTCCGTGAGTTCGAGCCCCGCGTCGGGCTCTGGGCTGATGGCTCAGAGCCTGGAGCCTGTTTCCGATTCTGTGTCTCCCTCTCTCTCTGCCCCTCCCCCGTTCATGCTCTGTCTCTCTCTGTCCCAAAAATAAATAAACGTTGAAAAAAAAAAAAAAATTAAAAAAAAAAAAAAAAAAAAAAAAGAAGTGCCTCTAGGACCTTCCAACACCTGTGGAAGAGAGCAAAGGAAGCAGGGTAGGATAAGGGAGGGATGGAGCTGCCACACAGGCCCGGTGGTAACCTTGGCTGGCCCCACCAAGAGCTCTGGAGCTGGAATGGTCCCTTGGAGTCACCTCGAATTGGGCTAACTCTTTATCCCCCCATGCTGATCGGTTTTTGGCTGGAGGCTGCTGCAGAAAGGAGTGTGACCTGGAGTGAAGGGGCTTCCTTTCCCTAGAGAGGCCGACAACTGAAGGCATCCACACTCTGACAGTGCTCACTGCTGGGACAAGCCGTTCCTAGGGCTCTGAGCTGGGCAGCACATCATCCACCACAAACAGATGGAAATGCCTGCTGTCCTGAAGAGGCTGTGCCAGTGGGAGCTCTTGCTCTAAAGATTACTGTCAGGATTCAATGGGATAGTGGATGTAAAGTACCTTACAAAGGGCCTGGCATGCAGATAATGATAGCTGAAGGTAGGAAAACAGATCAGGGTGATTACAAGGCGAAAGGAATGGGAGGAAGGGTGTCTGATGGACAGAGGGAACTCAGCTGCTGACTGGTGTCTGGGTCCTCTTCCTGTACTCCAGGCTGTGACGCCAATAAGCACTCCAACGCCCACAGTGTTCTGCACCTCTTGAGTCTCTCCTCAGTTTGTAAATAAAACCCTGGCACCCAGCCCCTTCTGACCCCACCTGGACACGGAGGCCAGACGCTGCCTGAGGGCTCCCTTCCTCAAGAGGTGGCTGGTGTGATGGTGGCGGGGCTGCAGGAAGGGACCTTGGCCCTCCAGCTCAGGGAGGCGGGAGTCAAGCAGAGGCCAAAGAAGAAGGAATGAGACCTTGGCACTGGCCTCTCCCAAGACTTTGGAAAACTGTGGGGAGGAAGTCCATTGTTGCAAAGTGTACCCAGCTGCCCTTCCAACAGGGAGCCCAATACCAGGCAGGGAAGGGGAAAACCCCTCAACCAGTGTGCTGTCAGTTCCTGGAGGGTGTGGCCAGTGGGAGAGAGAGGAGATGGCCAAGGAGGAAGTGGTGGCTGCCTTGGTGTCTGACCCCTCCTTTTGTCTGCCCTTCCTCTTGGCCTCAGTTTCCCTGACATAGGTGGAATGAGGGTAGGGTCACTACATCTGGTAAATACAAAATCAAGATGCTTATGCAGCTAAACAACATAATGTTTTAGTATAAGTATGCCCCATGCAATTTTGGAGATACACTAAAAAAAAAAAAAAAAAGTGTTTATCTGAAATTCAAATTTATCAGGCAATACTGGGTGGGTACAGACCATAAGCTGGGGGAAGCCTGCAGCAAATCCAGACAGTATAATAGGTGTACTGGCAGATGGCCAGGGACAGAACCAGCAGTGGAGAAAAGGACCCATCAGAGGGCAAATGTGGTAATCCTGCTGCTCCTGAGGAAGGACCAGAGGAAAATGAAATGGATCCCACAGCAGGAAAGCGGCAGGGGCCCTGGATAGTCTCAGCCGAACTCTAACCTGGACCGCCACCCAATAAGGCAGGAACATGAGAGCTGCAGAGCAGGCTGGGCCTCAGTTGGCCTCCCCCTCTTGTCTCTCTCTGTTGTTCTGAGTGACCTTGGTGAACTCTGGGCAAAGGTCAGGCTGGGGGGCCTGCCTCAGTGGACTGTTCTGTGTATGGGTGGGGTAGAGTGCTACGGGAGGACATCAGAGTGTCTGAGTGGAGAAGTGGACCCCTGGAGGGGTCTTACAGTTTCTCCCTTCCATAGGAGTAGGACTGCCAGCCCATCTCACACCTACTCCTTACCACAGGGGCAAATCTATGCATCACTCCTCAGAATCCTGACCTCCACATATTCTTCCCTACCCCCATCTCTGGAAGTGGTCAGTTTCTCTCTGTCTGTAGGTCCTACCCATCCTTCAGTGGTCTAATAAAAACAATCATAATGATAACTACAAATTATTGAATACAAACTCTTGGCCAGGCATCTTGTTTCATCTTTACACTGACCGTATGAAGTAAATCATCATCATGCCCATTTTGCAGATGAGGAAATGGAGGCTCAGAAAGATGAATTAATGGGTCGCCTGGGTGGCTCAGTTGGTTAAGCATCTGACTCTTGATTTCAACTCAGTTCATGATCTCGCTGTTCGTGAGTTTGAGCCCTGTATCAAGCTCTGCGCTGGCAGTGAGGAGCCTGCTTGGAATTCTCTCTCTCTCCCTCTCTCTTTGCCCCTGCCCCACTCACCTTCTCTCACTCCCTCTCAAAATAAATTAATAAACCTAAAAGAGAAGAAAGAAAAAAAGAAAAAAGAAAGAAAGAAAGAAGAAAGAAAGGTAGGTGAATGAAGTTACCAAAGGCTTCTCACTTGCCTTTCACAGCTGTGGAAGAGGACTACAATCTAAGTCTGTGTGGCTCTGGGGCCCATGCTCCCATGTGTCTATGCCTGTATTTTGTAGACCTGGTACTGCTGTGCCCTATGTGTCTGCCCTTGGGTCAGAAGTCCTGGGGAAAGAGCACAGGCTGGTTTTTTTTTTACCTGAATCCTCAGTCCCTGGCACAGAGGAAATAATAGTGTTTGTTGAAAGATCAAAATGTACCTTTGTCCCTTCCCTGTCCCCTGGCCCTCTCCCTCTCCTCCCAGGCCTTGCAGCAGCCAACACTTGGAATGTGAAGAGCCTTCCACGTGTCCATTCTCAGCTGGTGCTAAGGCTCAGAGGAAGGAACTGGCTTGTGACTTGTCTGTCCTGTAGCTGTCCTCCAAAGGAAGCCCCTCCCCAGGGCTGCCTGGGCCCAGGGGCATGTCCTTAGTCCCTAGAGGAGATAATGCCTTTGTCCCTACTCAGATAAACAAACAGAGCCCGCTAGATGTGTAATTCGAGGTGCAGGAGCAGCGCCCCACCCACAGAGATGGGCCTGGCTTTCCTCCCAAGGTCACCAGCAGGAGCCTGAAGATAGCTAGGCCCAGTTAGATGGAAGGGTCAAGCTTAGCCCATTTTGTAGATGGATAAACAGGCCCAGAAACATGGGAGCCCTGTTCCCAGGCCTGCAAGGCCACCAGCTTCCCTGCCTTTTCCCACACATAAGCACAGAGCCTCAGGGTGGTCCCACCACATGGGGATGCTATTCACAATGTGGTCTCCATATAGGCACCCCTAGAGTTTTGTGACATGGTGGCCTTTTTACATACAGGTATGCATGTGCATGCTCACTTCACCACCACCCATGATGCTGGGCCCCTATAGACCCTTCTACTTTCCCCACCCTCCCACCGCCCCCCCCCCCTCCCATATACTCCAGGCACTGTCAGATCAGAGCACAGGAAGCAGGACCAGCAAGTGTGCAAACTGAGAGCCAAGATGGGGAAGTTTATTTTCCAAGAATCATCTAAACACATGGGGAGTATTTTTAGCCCCTGGCTCCCACCCAGATGCCAAACCTAAACGGGGCCAGAGAGGGAGGCCAAAGAGAAGAGCCATCGGGGATACAGAGCAGCCAGGGGAGACAGGGTGGGACAGGGTGCTAGAGACCCCACCCTACCCCCGATCCAAAGATCTGTCTCTCTGGGAACTGCCACAGGCCAAAAGTAGCAGTGGGAGTCAAGGAGGTGCAGAGTAGCGACCCCAAGTTCTGACAGGTCTCCTAACCCCTCTCTGTGCCTCAGCATCCTTATCTGTGCAACAAAGAAATAACGCCACCCTTTACAAGGATTGTAGAGAGGTCCATGTCTGGCCCTCAGCAGGCATTGGATGAATGTGAATCATGGTCTGTGCTCGGAGCCAGTAACCTCAAAGAAGTCAGGTGCCGACCAAAACTGTCAGGCACTGAGCCTTCCTCAGGCCTGGCCAGCTGCAGTGAAGAGTGTGTGTGTGTGTGTACACACTGTATGCCCGATGCAATGACCGAGGAGCATCAGAAGTAAATGAAAGCAGGGCTGTGGGGAAGGCAGGCAGGACTCTTTCTGAATAAGGTTGCCCCTGGTGACCCCTATCATCTCTGGCCACGTTGTCTCAGAAGCCAGTCTGGGTTGGGCACAAGGAACTTAGAGTGTCCTCTCTAGAAAGGGATCTGCCCAGGGTGGTGGTGGGGCAGCATGGAGGGATTGAATTTACTCAGAAGAGGAGGCTCTCAAGAACACACACCCCACAAGAGGGATTGCCTGTCAATCTCAACCTCCAGGATATGGGGGCTAATTCCAGGAATGGCTCCTGCAGTAACTGGGAATGACCTTGCTATGAATCATGTGCTGACGGCACCTACTCAGCTTTAAGCACGCAGGGGAAGTCAGGGGAGAGGCTTGAGCCCTGGGACCTGAACAAGCTGTGCCAATTCTGTCCTCCACTGGCCAGGTTTATTATTGTGGGGTCAGGGGGACAGGAGAGGGTCACGTGCCTTCCACAGGGGTTCCTTTAAGTCCCTTGGAGAGAGTTGGGACTTCCGGGTTCTGCTGCCCTGTTTTTTACTGAATGCTGCCTTGAGGGCAGGGACAGGGGTGGGGTTTTATTGGGGAGGGGGGGGGGGAGTTTGGATTTCTGACAGCCCTGAGCCTTGGGTGCGGGGGGGGGGGGGGTAAAAAAATCTCAGATCCCCCACAGGCTGCACCAGGAACCAAAAAGAACAGGTTTGGTGCCCACACACCCCCTGCTGACACACGCCACCTGCTGTTGCCATGGTGACCATAACACCACCCCCACGGCTGTGTGGTCACTGGTGAAGGGAGAGGGGTGCTTATTCTTGGTCACGAAAGGAAAGGGGAGGGGAGGCTTCTCCCTCTCCGCAGGCTCTGCTGGGAGTGGTCAGTCAGGGGCTCTGAGGGTGTCAGGACGGCAGAGGGCTTAGAGGTCACCTCTGCCAACCAGCTCCCCTTCAGAGAGCGACAGTATGCCTGCCAGGGCTTCTAGCATCGAATAATGGAATCCCTTGAGTGCCTGACTCGCATGTCTTCCTGCGGGGAAGTTCACCATGTACAGACGGTAGAGCCTGTTAGAGAGGTTGTCCCCACAGACATGGCCCTGGCTTCCTCTTTACCTAGCAAGGCCCCTTCTCCTCCCTTTCACCCACCCTCATGCTCCTCCAAAATCCAGCCCTGCCCTAGATGATGAGATCCCAGAGCCTGGGGCCCCTTAACTCTGGGTTGCCGACTTGGGACCTGTCCATGGGGCCCTTATTTCCTTCTCCTCCAGTTTTCTGGGCCCTTCCGCCCATACCTGCCTCTTCCTGGTCTCACTTGCAAAGTGTTCAAAGACCTGTGATCCATCAGCTCCTGGATCCCTGCAGCAGCCTCCCTTCACTCATCACCCCTTAGCTGTTTCCCAATGAAGCACATCAGGCTCTAGCTAGCTGTCTCTAGGGGCTCCCAGCTCTTTCACATTCAAAACCAACATTCTTATAATGTCTTAGTGCAAGCCCCTCCTGCCCCCAACACAACTGACCTCTCCCTTTTCCCCTTTCCTCCTCCCCCCTTCCTCCCCCTCCCCCCTCTCCCTCCAGCTCTCTTAACACAATTTCTCCCTCCCTCACTCCACTCCTGCTGGCTGGTCTCCATCCTGTTCCTCTGACAGGCACCCTCCCCTCCACACATGAACACCTGCTGGCTTCCTGATGGAAAGTCTGCCCCTGTCTGCGGAGACCTTCCCTAACGACCTTCCCTTCCTGGTGTATCTTTCTCCATAGCTCTTGCTGCCTTCTGATACATGTACAGTGTGTATATTTTATCTATAGTGACTCTAACTAGACTGTGGACTCCAGGAGGGCAGGCAGGCATTTATTGTCTGTCTTCCCTGCCATATCCCCAGTGCCTAAAACATAGATGCTCAAGAAATATTTGGACAAATAAATGAACCCCCTCTCACCTACTTTGCCTAGGCTGTACCACACACAACCTGCACTCTCCACCCCTAGTACAGAGAAGAAAGTGCTAGGCTGGATCCTGAGCCACTTCTGCCAGAGCCCCCTCTGTGGCCTCCACATATTATCCTCTCCTTTCTGAGCCTCAGCTTCCCCCATTATACAATGAAGAGGCTGGATTGGAACTTCTCTGGTTTTCTTTTCTTTCTTTTCTTTTCTTTTTAAAAGTTTATTTATTTATTTTAAGAGAGAGCAGGAGATGGAGGAGGGAGAGAGGCAGAAAGAGGGACAGAGAGAATTCCAAGCAGCCTCCACGCTGTCAGCGTAGAGCCTGACACAGGGCTTGATCTCACAAACTGTGAGATCATGACCTGAGCCGAAATCAAGAGTCAAAAGTGTAACCAACTGAGCCACCCAGGTTCCAGAACTTTTCTGGCTTTCACTGTGTTGGAACTCAGAGCTATCTTTGCATCTCTCCAAATGGGATGCAGACAGAGAGTTCAAAAAAGGTGGGAGGGGGACAAAAGGTAGGAGGGGATGCCCCATGGTCCTTGCGTAGCAGAAATATCCAGGCCTTAAGGCTCCTACCCTGGAATGGCGGTGGGTTGAAGGGAACAGAACAGAGACAGTCATGGAAACTAAAAATAGACCTGAGAAAGGCTTCTCCAAAAATATATCTGTTTAATCATCATCAAAATCCAAGCTAGGAAGCCTGAGGAATGGAGGCCCCAGGCCTCTATGGGATGAGAGCAGAGGTCAAGTGTCCAGAAGTGAGCTATCATGCGAGGAAGCCAGCCAACAGACAGGTGAGCATGGGGACCAGCAGGGTTGGCAAGGGTAAGGGCAGCAGCTGTCCTGGGGCCTGAGACTTGAACACCAGGCGCTGTCCCTGGCGCTGCAGTGGCCTGACATTATCTGTCATTTTCAGTTTCTGCTCCGAGTCGTAGTAGAGCTTCGTGGAGAACGCAGCGATCTGTGGAAGGGGCAGGGCTCAGCAGGAAGCAGGGAGCAAGCATAGCTACATTTCCTGCTGTGTGACCCCAGGCCAGTAACCTTGCTTCTCTGAGCCCTCACTAATAAGGAGGCTCCGAATCTCTAACTCTCAGGGTTTTGTGCAGATGAAAAGAAAAAGGGGATATAGACTACTTGGCACTGGTGGGGGCTTAGTTCCTATTAGCTTCACTTAGCTGGGAAGCTAAGGACATACAGCTCACAGTTTTGCAGCCCCACAGTCACTGATCACTGCTGTATTATCACTGCTACTATAGAACAGTGGTTCTCAGATTTCAGTGTGCAGTATCACAGCTGGGGGCGAGGAAGGGGGGATGCTTGCTGGGCCCCACTTTGCCAGGCCCCGCCCACACAGTTTCTGATTCGGTAGGACTGGGGTGAGGCCCAAGAATTCGAATGTCGAGCAAGTTCCCAGATGATGTTGATGCCACTGGTCCAGGGACCACTCCTTGAGAACCACTGTTCTGCAATGCAAGTATCACTAGAGCAGGGATTTGGGCCCTTTGGTTCACTGCTCTATCCCTAGAGCCTAGTGTGTTATAAGGATTCGAGCACCGTTTGTTGAATGAATGGACTTGTTCCTACTGTGGCTATCCTGACCTTCTCTCAGCTGCTCCTGGCCAGCCTTGGACCCTCCCCCATGCTGACCCCTCTCCTCAGGACATTGGTTCCCTGCCCTCAGCTGGACAATTCCCACCTACTTACAGCGGGCAGCATGGGAGCCTTTTCTGACCTCCTCTGCCATAGCCTCCCCTCCAGCCCTCAAACTAGGGATGGGATAGGCCAGACCTGTCTTGTCCGCCCCAAGGAATGTCTATGGATTCCCTGGTGACCCATCCCCACCCCAGTCCAGGGTGCCTCTGTGGGGATCCAGAGGAATGGTGTGGGGAACTGGGCAGTGGGGGGCCACACCCTTGGCTGGGTCCTAGGTACCTGGTCCTTGTGGAGCTGAATGCGCTCCTGGAACACAGTCCAGACAACCTTCTCCTCGCAGCCTGGAGTGGTAAGTGAGCCCAGGTAGCGGAAGTAGTGCCTCAGTGTCTCTTTCTTGGGGAGCAGGTCTAACAGGCTGATGCTGTAATTCATTGTGGTGTTCATCTCTGGGGCAGAGGCAGAAACAGAGGATACTGTTAGTTGGTGGGAGAAGCAGGGGATCCCTGAGAGCCCAGGCCACTGCATCACCCTAGCTCTTCCTTTGTAGGAAGAAGTCTCCTCTCTTCCCTTCACCCCCAGCCACTCACTGGGTCTGGGGACATAAGACAGCGCCTCCACCAAAGGCTGGAAGCCATCATTTTTCTCAGATCCGGCCTGGAACAGAACAGAAGGGGGCTTGACAGGGACATGTGGAGAGCCAGGGGTGACCACCAGCCCATTCTTCTGGACTGTAGTGGGGAGGGCAGACAGCTTCTGGGACTGAGGCCCTGAGAGGCTCCGGGCTCCCCACCTGGGGGCAGAGAAGTCACTGAGAAACAGAGGGGAAGTCTGGATCCCCCCAGTCCCCTCCTGCCTTGCAGATCTCTGAATCCAAGAAGGAGCCTCTCAGACCCTGGCAGATGAGGGCCCCACCTCCACCAAGAAGGCCAGCACTGCAATCTCATCTTTGGGATCCTGGGCCTCTTTCTCGCTCCTCGATGTCCCCTTCTCTTTCTCATGTACTATGTGCATCTGGTGGGGAGTGAGAGGAATGGAGAGAGGGCTTGTGAGGCAGCTGGACCACCTTTCTTGCCACAGGAAGGTCCACCCAGAGCCCAACAAAAGTGTCAACCCAGGAAAGGGCACTCACCTCCATGGCATAGCGAACCCCATTGAGGGTATGTTCTGAGCCCTTATCCAACTCCTCTGACCAGTGCAGATGCATCTGCTTGGCCCGGTAGCGGGCAGCCAATCCTCCTCCAGTGACCGAGGCCTCATCCTCCAGCAATACCATCACTGGAGGGCACAAGAGGGGACAGAGTCCTTGCACCCACCTCCTCTAGCCCGTCCCAATTCCACCTAGGCAGAACCTTCTCTCCTACCTCCGACCCTTCATAGGCTACATGCCTGGGCCTGTGGAAATAGGATGGAATGGGACAGGTGATACGGCCCAGATTTTTTTCTGGCCTCTTATTGACCTCTTTGCCTGCCTCTCCCTCTGCACATCCCAAACATGCAATTCAGCCCTCTCCCTGGTGCCCTGGTGTCCTCAAGACAATGTCTACAGTCCTCAGCCCTGGGTCACCTGCCCCTGGGCTCAGTTTGGCCAACCCTGGATGGACTTTGATCCCTCCTACCTTTGCTCTCTGTCCACCAGGCACACGGAGCCACACATAGTTCCCTGAGCACCCCAAGCTGCTCCATACTTCTGTGCCTCTGCACATGTTGTTCCTTCTTCCTAGAATGCTGCCCTTCTCCCATAGCAGACCGGTCTGATTAAAGTACTAAAAATACTATGAAGTGTTCCCTCCTTTCTAAGGCCTTTCTTGTTTCCCCCTACCCTCCCACTGCTAGGCTTTGCAGTCCCTCCTCAGCAAAGGTGGACCTGCACCTAGTCGTCCCTGGAGGAGCCCACCCATCCAAGTCTTCTGGAACTCAAGGGTCCCCGCACCAGGTGCCCATGCCTGCCCAGGTCCCCTATCCCATCTGCCTGAGACCCACCTGAATGCCCATTGTTTTGGACTTTCCACTTTTGCTTCTTGTCATAGCCAGAGAAGGAGAAGAGTCCCAGGGTTGGGTCTACCTGTGCCTCGGTAGTGACAATGTTGATGGGGGACTGGCGGTTCTTCTTGCAGTCTCCACCCCATTGGCTAGGCCCTGAGCAGGGAGGGAGGGTGGGTTGAGAGTCAGGGGCACATAGCACCTCCTCAAGTTCAAGGAGGGGAATGGGAAGGTGCTTGGAAGCTGTGGAGAGGAGTGCCCTGGAAGGGGGCTTAGGAAAGCCTGACTAATGTTAAGCATTATCTGAGGACTAAGAGGCAGGGAAGCAGACCTGGAGGAGACTGATTCCCTGTAGCCAGTTGATAGAGGCTTGGGAATGGGGCAGCACCAGTCACTGAAACACAGTACAGACCAGAGGAAAGCAGACTGTGGGGACATGGATCAAATTTGGGGGAAAAAATGCAAAGGACAACTTCCGAGGTCCACCCAAAGAGGTGTCACTGGAACAGACCCAACTCTTCCTTTTGTTATATGAGCAAAATGTGGGGCACCTGGCTGGCTCAGTCGGTGGAACATGTGACTCTAGATCTCAGGGTTATGAGTTCAAGCCCTACACTGGACATGGAGCCTACTTAAAAAAAAAAAAAAAAGAGCAAAATGTATCTCTACATCTGATGCTACTGCTGATTTATTTGATAGAAGACATCCTCTTGGTGATAGTGACAGGAGATGCCAGGGACGATTCAGGTCACTCTACATTCCCTGTCTCCTCAGGACCAGGACTGTGTGTGTGTGTGTGTGTGTGTATGTGTGTATGAAGAACCGATATCTGACTAAGGAGCCATCATTACCCTTATCCTTCCCACCCTCCCTGGGTCTTCATTTTGACTTGGGCAGTCCCCACCACACAGAAAGGCCTGTCAGTAAGACGTGCTATACTTACCCAAGCAAGCATAGTTGGAGGCCTTGGCTTGAATGTCGTAGCACCAGTGTGAATCTGGAATAGGCAGAGGAAGGATATGAAGTCTGTGTCAATGTATTTGTGCACACATATGTCTCTAGGAATGCACTTGAGCTGTGTATGCACAAGCAACACTGTCTCTGTGTGTGTTTGTGTGTGCGCACGCACATGTGCACGTACATGGTGGGTCAGAGGCTAGGAATATCCATGGAGTCAGAGACCCCCTTGGGTTGGGATGGAGCATTCCTGGAGTCTCAGACAGAGGGCCCAAAGGAAGGAGGCTAAAGAAAATATAGGGATGGGGCGGAGGCAGTAGAATCAGCCAGGCCCCAGGTGTCCTGACCCACAGCACATCATGCCCAGGGCACTACTCCTCAGGCAAAAAAGTCACCCTTGAGGGACCTTAGGGGGGCCTTCTGAGGCTACCAGCTCTACCCCGGGCTTGGTCTCCACACTCTCTTCCAATTGCTTTCAGCCCCCTCCTCCCTTGCATCTCCCACCCTAAACCTGGAAGGGCGGTTCTGGCAAGAGCACAGGAGAAGAATTAGCCCAGTCTCCCTTCCTGGGACAATAGAGCCAGGTTCAGCCTGGCCGCCTTCCCAGAGTTGATCCGGATGATGGAGGAGATTAGACTAGCCCCTCCCTGGAACACACACCCTCTTGTGTTATTAAGACCCATTCTGGGCTAAACTCTCACAACCCATCGGGAAAGGCAGTCAGGCTTTTTCCCCTGTCCCATTACCTCACAATCCTGGTTCATGGGGCCAGATTCAGGTTCTAATCCCAGCTCTGGTTCAGGGCAGTAGAACCAGCATCTCTGAAAAGAGGCAGCGCTACAAACCTACCACACTAAATGCAAGATGTTACCATCAGGGGAAACTGCAAGGGCAGAGGGGACACCCTTTGGGCTTTCTGCTCAGTTTTTCTGTAAACCTAAAACTGCTCTATAAGTATAGTCTATTGATTACAAAAAAAAAAAAAAAAAAAAAAAAAAAAGGCTGAAGCAGCAGGATGGACAAAACATTTGATCCAGAGCTGGAATCCTGGCTGGGCCACATGGGCACTGCAGGTTTAGCGGCAAGTCACCTAATCTCTCTGAGCCTCAGTTTTATCATCTGTCAAGTGGAGCTAATACCATCCACCTCACTGGGCTGTGGGAGGATTAAATGAGAGATAGTAGAGTATTCCAGGCAACCTAGAACATAGTAAACTCCCTAATGGATCCTTCCCTTCCCTGGCCTCCCTCCCTCTGGCCTCAGATCAGTGCACAGATGGCCAAAGGCTGGGCAGAGAGGAGACAAATGAAGTGAGCTGGAAAGAACTCAGGGATGAGAAAATTCCTAAGAAAAGCACAGCTTCCCACTCAGCTGAGCTAAGGTCTCTGAGCACATCTCCCCCTTCCTGCCAGGCTGCCTCCCTCCACCCCACCTCCTCTGGAGTCCCTGGAATGGGGATGTGGTGAGGAGGGAGCCAGTAGGAGGTCAAGTCCTTGGTAGGGGAAGGAAGGAGGGGCTCCAGGCCAGGAGAGTGAGCATCCACAGAAAACAGGGCACTTTCTCACTTCAGGCCCTTCAGAGTCACCTAGGGTTTTTGAGTTTCCCAACTCCGGGTCAAAGCTGGCTCAGCCTCATTCAGAGTCTGACAGTCCCTGCAGTGTCTTCCCCACAACAATCTGTCCCCTGCCCTGGACTGGGCTCTGCGGTTCCCAGAAATAGCTGCATCTGAGGAACCCCCATGCGGGTCAACTCTGCAAGGGGCTGTGGCCACTTCCCACCCAGGCCAATCTCTGCAGGTGGATAGAGCTCTGAAGTTGGAGCCTGTTCACCTGGCCTCAGTCCTGGCTCTGCCTCTTGCTCAATCTCTGCAGAATTACGTGAACTTTTCTGAGCCCTCCATTCTCCCTCAGAACGAACTGCTACCAAACATCCAGGACTTTGGTCAGTGTCCGAGCAGACACTGAATGACATGGAAGGTCATTCACACCCATGGAAGGCTCTTTGTTATAATTATCCTATGTCTTGGGGCACCTGGGTGGCTCAGTTGCTTAAGCATCCAACTTCGGCTCAGGTCATGATTTCATTGCTCATGAGTTTGAGCCCTGCATCGGGATCTGTGCTGACAGCTCAGAAGCTGGAGCCTGTATAGGATTCTGTGTCTCCCTCTCTCTCTACCCTTCCCCCACTTGCACTCTCTCTTTCTCTCTCTCTCTCAAAAATAAATAAACATTAAAAAATTAAAAAAAAATTCTCCTATGTCTTCCCCTCTCAAAGGTCCTGAAGGCAGAAGGGGCTTCCAAGGTTGACTGGGAGGCCCAAGGGGAAGCCATTCCAGGGGAAGCCTTGCTTACGTCAGAGTCCTGAAGGGCAGAACCCCCTCTCAGCCTCCCCAGGGCCCATCTGATTCACACTGAGCCTTTCTTAGGAATTTGCTGTTCCCCTGACTCTGGCTACAGCTCCTCGTTTTGGAATGGTGACCTCTGATCCACTGTCTTAATCATGGAGACTTTTGCCCTGCTTGGCTGAATGCTCTTGTAACTACTCTCTTCTGGAGTCAAGAACCAGGAAAACATAATGTTGATGAGGCCAGGGGTCAGGTCTACGTCCGTGGGCTGAGGGGAGGGACTTTCAAGCAAGAGGTGGCAGGGTCGCAAACCAGCTCAGGTTCCTATATTCATTCATGAGAGGGCTGCCCTTGCAAATAATTAGGAGCCTGCTGCCTCAGTCCATCTCCATAGGGCAAGAGAGGCTCCCCACAGACAGATCTTGACTCCAAGCTCCAAGTTCTACTTAGGTGACCTGCTCTGACCAGGGATGCAGTAATAGATATAACCACATCACCAATCACTTGTCCACCACCCTTCTGTTCTTTAGAGGTGACCGAAGTTCTCTGATGGACCTTGCTCAAGCTACCCTCCCACTCTGTGGGGAAGGAGGAATCCTGGAAACCAGCTCAGCAAAAAACCCAAGTATGTCCTGGCAAAGTCTCAGCAACTCCTGGCCAGGGTTCTGGGGCTCAGAAGAAGTCTATGTTCCTCTCCCCTCCTTCACCTTCCACAGCAGCAGATACTCAGGAGTGTGATGTGCAGCCTCATCACTCTTCAGCCTCAAATGTCCAAGGGGATGAAATGGGTGGAGGAAGACAGGTCCCAAGATAGTTCCCAGTGAAAAAGCCTCAGCACTTAAGGAGAGCACAGCTTGCATGAAGGGGCAGCTGAGAAAGATTCCTGGCTGGCTGGTCCCAGGCAGTGGTAGAGCCATCACCATCATCACATCTGGGGGAGTCTGCCACGCGCCACGCAGGCACTGCACTAAGTACTTACACCCATTATCTTATTTGAATCCTTAAAACACCTAAGGTCAGAATGACTATCCCTATATTGTAAACGAGAAATTTGAGATTAAGTGATTTACCCACCACCACACAGGTACAAAACAACCGAATTAATTGCAAAGTGTTTCTTTTTTCTTTTTCTACTAAGCCCACTGAAGCGGGTTTCAAACTCTTAACTTTACCTAGAAATTTTTTCACACCCTGTCTTTTCTCTTTTCTCCTCTCCTAGAAAGAAGCCAACAGTTTCTGCAAGATTCCCCTCATTCCCCCCTCCCCCCGGAACACCACACACACACAACCGGCCAGCTAAATCTTTCTTGCAAAGGGCACACACTCTCCTCTGCTCCTGAGGACACCCTCACCACTCAATTCCAGAACTCCAAAGAGAGGAGCATCTAGCTTTGGAGAGTAAGTCTAGCCGGGTGAACCCCTAGGGGGATCATCGCAGGGGTAGCTAAGCTGGAGACTGGCAGATGGGGGCTTCCTGAAAAGGAGACCGTCCCCGTGGGGTCGCAGAAAAGATGCCTCCCCGGATCTTTGCGCCCGGTGCGGCTGGAGGTGCTTTCGGCTCTTTATCAAATATTAACACACCACTCCCGCCACCTCCCACCTAGACGAATAATTAAGAGCTCGGACACACATTAATCTTTACATGAAAATCACCCTGGCCGGAAAGACCGGCTCGGCCAGGGCCTCGGGTCTCCTAGTGTCCCTGGCCTGCAGGCTCCCAGTACAGTGCTGGGGGCTGGGGAAGTGAAGAGGACAGGCAGCCTCAGGCGACAAGGAACCCGGGGGGGGGGGGGGGGGAAGGGGGGATACCAGGGACCCACCGCACACAATCTGCACCCGTGCTCTGGGAGGGGGACAGCCACTCAGCACCGAGCCCCGGCGGGACGGACTGCGACCGTCTGAGGAGCAAAGGCGCACGCAACTCCAGAAAGGGAAAGAACCGCTCCGTGCGTCGAGGCGGGTGGGAGAAGCATCCTCATCACTGACTGTCACGTTCGCGGGGCCGAGGTCCCGCAGGGCCCCGCGCGCCCCCCGCAGCCCTCCACCCTCGTGCACACACCAGCTCCACAGCCGCACGTGGCCGTTCGTGTGCGCCCACTGGCTCGCGCCCGTCCCATCCGCTCGCCCCCGTCGCCGCGGCGGTGCCCAGGCAGCCCGAGCCCGACGCGCGCCCGGTGCCTCGCGCGCACTACGGCTGGGGGCGCAGAGGGGCCGGGCGGGAGCCCACGCTTTCACCTGCGCAGGCCAAGGGCCGGGCAGCAGCGAGGGCCAGGAGCGCAGGCAGCAGCCGCATCCCTCACAGGAGCAAACACGCCGCAGAGCCGGTGGGCGCGCGCCGAGGAGGCCTCCGGGGGTGCCGCGATCATGCGGGACCGGGTTTTATAGCGGAGCCGCTACGGGGAGGGAGCCCCGACAGCGGGACGCGGAGAGTAGCTCCTCCCCCTGGCGGAGCCTCTCCTCCCCGCGTTCTGTCCCAGCGCTGAAATCCTCCGCTCCCCTCCTGGCCTTCCCACCCCCTGCCGAGCCACCTTGTGCCTTGTGCCCGGAACAATCCTCTTCCCTTCCTCCGCCAGCTCCTCTCCTCTCTGCCCAGAGGTCGTGCCCTCCCCGCCATAGCCCCCTGCCCCCATTCCACACGGGGTCTCCGGTTTGGGAACAGGGTGGCGACTTCGCGAGGTACTTGCTCGACACAACGGTGGGTGCCCATATTCCTGCCTTTGATCGTTTTGGCCTGGACCCCTGCGCAGCCCTCTCGCCTCGGAAGCAGTCCGCCGGGGCCTTGGAATGGGCTTGAGTTGGGGGTGGGCGGGTGTACATAGCCTCCAAAGGATGCTGGAGTTGAGGAATGTGTACGGGTGTTCGTTGAAACAGATGTCCTCAGAAAGAAGGCTTGCTTTTCTCACTCAGTGGTCGCTGATACTCTGGATATCATCTCTTTTCTGTTTCCTCCTAGGCTGCTCCAAACTTAGTTTCTAAGCAGACCAAAGACCCTTCTTCCAACAGCGAAGACGCCCCTAAATTGCTGTGTGTTTTTGTGATGGCCAGAGCAGGGGTGCGGTGAGGCGGCAGAACTAAGAAGTAGAGTCCAAGGGCTCAGTGAGAGAGAAACTTATGGGGTCAGAGGGACGGGGCTGGTTCCTCTTGAGGCCCCCCCAGCCCCTAAGATGAGATGGGAAGAGAAAAGACAGGGGTCTGAATGGACCCTTAGTTCACTTGTCTGTCAGGATCTTCAGAGGGGGCCAGGGAAAGGAAAGTTTTCTTGAAGGAACTGGGCTGAGGGCCGCCATAGAGAGGAAGCTGCCTCTTGTCTCAGGAGGGGTACTCCCTCTCCTGGCTTTGTCCCCCGTGCTGCAATGCCTCTGGACTCCTTCATGGCTCTAGGTACTGTGAGTCCCACATCTGGTGAAGGCTTCCGTGGGAGTTTGAAAGGCTCAGACTTGGGTAAGGAAGAGGGACAGGGAATCAAGCAGTGGGCCTGGGCCCCCTTCATCAACAGGAAGCCCCTGTTTTCTGGTCTAGTCGCTTCCCCATCCGCTGCCAACCTCTCAGCCCCCACCAGCCTTTGAACCTAAGCTAGGGACCTCTGAAGAGGGATTGTCTCCCCTAGAACTATCCAGGCAAAGGGGCTTCCTCCTTAGAGTCCTGGCTCTAATCAGCACTCCCCCCCTCCTGGCCCAGGATCACACAGCCTCAAGGAGCAACTTTGATCCTACAGAGAGGAGAGGGGGCGTCCACACCAGGCTTAGGGCTCTATTGTCCACACTGCTTTAGAATTTAATCAGCAACCAGGACCATGGGAGTCAGGGGAGGGATTCCACACCCTAGGGCCTTTTCTGTGGAGTGGATTTACGTCCACGAGGCTATAAAAATATATCTTTCAGGACTGAGGAATGGAGTGAGAAGGAACCCTATTTCTGGGAATGAAATCTACTTCAGGGATTCCCTGTGACCCCAGGCCAGCCCCTTGACTGCAGGGGAGACTTTGGAAACCTTTGGTGGGGTTAAGGGGCTACTGATCCCCTTCAAAGTCCATTCCATTGGAGCCTCCCAGGGGAGAAGAATGTGGGTGGGAGAGCTACACCCAGGTAATCCTACTCCACACTTTTGAGTGCGCCCCCTAGGATGCTGGGGCTAACAAGATAGGGGGGAGAACCAGGCCCTGGTATGGTGTACCGTTTGAGGCATGGGGCATGAATGGGGGGAGGTTAAGTCTGGGCACATCCTCACGAATGTTCCTTAATCACGGACACCTCAAAGGCTGTACATTTGCAATGTGGGAGGTCAGAGGGTGGCTCCTTCTCTATATGTCATCTCTCCAAGGTTACACAGGTCAGGAGGCCCCCCACTTTTAGTCTTAACATTCCCAGCCTTATCTCCCAGCCTAGACCCCTGTCCTGGCCTGTTATAAACTAGTCACCTGTCACTGTCTAGGCCCAGGGCCCTGTTCCCCTGGAGAGGACAAAGCCCTCATTCAAGCAGGGATCATTAGAGCTGGGATGGGCCCTGACTCGTCTCAGTGACTTACAGGACCCATAAAGCTGCCAGCCCAGGCCCACCAGCCCCAGCCCTGGCACAGGCTCTTTCCTCTTATTCCGCCCAGGGTCCCCAAGTGTCCTGCATTCAGGTCTCTGTTCTTCCTCTAACTGAGGAATGGCCTTGGGCAACTTTCCTACTCCTCTGTGATTGCAACTTCCTCATCTATAAAGTGGGGATGATAATCTCTACCCTGCTGACCTCTGCCAATAAACAGTTATTGAGAACCAGTTGTGAGCCAGCACCTGCCCAGCCCAGACTTTCACAACCTGCCTCATGGTTCCTGGGTGTAGCCATTGACCTGTGGCAGGTGCAGACATGAATCACGATTGTCATCTTCTGGGGATGTTCACTCACATGGCCCTGGAGCAGGACAGAGGCAGTGGGAAAACTAAAGGGCTTTGAGGGCAGACAACCCTGGGATCACTTCTGGCTCGACACACTTGCTGTGTTAGGTCATCTGAGTCTCAGTTTCCCTCATTTGTAAAATGAAAATCATATCGTATCTTCTTCATAGGTTGTGAGAATTCTGTGACCTAAGTCTGAGATAGGCTTGCCCAGGCTAGCACATTAACACATGTCACCATAACCTCTAAATGAAGGTCCCTTTACCTGAATTAAACATGACCCTAGGCAGGTGTGGATGTGGCATCAGGTGGGACATTGGGCTATGCCCAGGAAAGGTTCTTCCTGGACTCCCAGGACCTAGGGAGGGGTGAGGGAGGCTGAGGAGCAAGGAGCCTGCAGCCCCAACGGCATGGACTCAAGAATGTGAGATTCAGATTCAGCCCTTGCTGGGACTCTGATTGGCATGGGGTGGAAGCACAGGGAACAAGAATACTGCATTCCTGGTGTTAATAGGTCAGAGGAAGGCTTAATATATACCCCTAAAGAGAAAACTACCACATCTATGTTCAGGCGGTAAGGTGGGCAGACAGAGTATAAGGCAGAAGCTTAGAACAGGCTTTGGGCAATATTGCTCTGGGTTCACATCCCAACCCCAGCCCTCAGGCTCAATGTCCTAATCAGGAAAATGGGGAAAGGAGACCTGGGTGGCTCAGTAGATTAAGGAAAATGGAGATGAAGACAGCACTCCCTCACATGGTATGGTTAGGATCCAAGTATGTGATGCTGGGTAGATAGCCTGGTAGAGGTCTAGGCGCTTAGTAAAGTTCAATAAGCCTCAGCTGTAATTACTAACCATTAGGGGCAAAAATAGAATATGCCCTTGATATTATAGGAGCCCAGGGGAGTGGTACTTAACCCAGCCAGTAAGTGGGGAATTGGAGAAGGCCTCCTGGAGGAGATGAGACCCAAGCTGAGTTTTAGAAGACAAGTAGGTGTTAACCCAAAATGAGAAGGGAAATCGAGTCGGAGAGAACAGGATGAGAAGAGGCATAGAGTGGGATGGATAATCACCAAGTGACAGGTGAGGGTGCCAAGAGATGGGATTGGAGGGGCATTTGGCATCAGATGTTGGAGTTAGAAGGTTGTACTGATACTTCCTTTGATGAGGGGTATATATCAAGATCCTGATTTTCTGGGTCAGGAAACCTCTTCAGAGAGGGTTGCTTGGCCGTAGAAAGGGACAGGGACCTTTAATAACTTCTTTGAGTTACAAAAGAGGAAGCTGAGACTCAGAGAGGGTAGTGACTCACTCAAGTTGCCCAGCAAAGAGAAAACAGAGCTGAGGTCTGAACCCTGGTCTCCTGTTCCCCTCCCCATACTCTTTCCATGCCATTTCACCCCTTCCCCCACAACACACATACCTCCCTCCCATTGAGATCCCTAGCCTCCATCTCCTCTTACTTTCTGCACCCTCAGGGGCTCTATGATTAGCAGATGATTCAAAGAAATGTTTGCAGAGACTCCAGGTTTGTGTCCCTGGATGTTGAGATGAAACCCACATGCAGGACAAGGTTTAATCAATATCCTGCTCTCCAGCACTCCCCAACAGGGATCTCTGCCATATTCTAGCAGAGACAAGAAATCTCCTTTCCTGCTAGCACCTGTGAAACCTGTAGTTACTCTTCCCTTGTCTTCATGCCTACCCTGTTTCTCTGGTCTGTAGGGAGAATCCTGGGGAAGCAGGAAGAAGGGGAAAGAGTTGGAGGCTCTCATGGAGCAGGATAGGGACCTCCTTAGTAGAGGGGCTGGTGGAAATTTCTGCCCTGGACATTTTGGAATAATAATAGCAGTACAAAGCATGGAATGATCCAGCAATGGGAATGACATATGTTCTGTTCCTGCCCTGCAGAGAAGTCAGGAAAACTCCCCATGGCTGTCCCCTCTCCTATCACTGTCTCAGCTACAGGAGTCCAGGTTCACACAAGCAGGAGGCTGAGATCAGAGCTGCTTTGGATTTTCCAAGTGTATTCATTTACATTCTGGTTTTGGAGCAGAAAAAACTCTAAAGAGGGTGATGAAGGTTGAACCAGGTAGGGAGAAAAAGGCAACCTTGGAGGAAAGGGGAATGCTCGCTCCTCAATTCATGCTGAGGCAACATGAAGAGAATAGACTCTGTGTGTGTGTGTGTGTGTGTGTGTGTGTGTACTTCTTTTTCTCTGATTATCCAGATAATACCTACTCATTGTAGAATATTTGGAAAGATGCATGGGGAAAAAATCACCAATAACCTCATCTCCCAGAGGCAGCTATTTTACAATTTGACACATTTTTAAGAAAGAAAGCTTTAAACAGAATAACCACCACCACCTTAATCTATGTTGAATTTTTCCTTCTTCTTTCAGTCTTGATCATTATGCAAAACACTATTGACATAATGAACAGCTTTGTATCCTACTTTTTAAATTTCACATTTCAGTGTAAACATGAGTCCTATTACCTCACAGCCTTTGCAATTGTCATTTTGTAGTTCCACAATAGCCTGTGTCCTCAGCTGACTTCCCATTGTAAATAACACCGCAGGGAACATCTCACTGGAGAAACAGAGCCATAGGCTTGGGAGGGAAACCAGGCATCCCAGTTCCTTCCCCCAGCTCCTCATTAAGCAGAACTACCATCAGTTCAGGAGAATAGTTTGGAGGTGCGGTAAAGGACAAGGCGAAAGATTTGTGAGGTCCCCCTCTCCCCCGCCCCCAAGGGACCCTCAGAGGCCAATTGGAGGATCTGAGTCTGGAGTTCTAACTCTCTGACCTCTGGTGTGCCTGTAAGATAGGGAACATGTGTGTGGGGTTGTGAGGTGATGGTGGGGGTGTTCTTTTATAGATCTGCAGGGTAGAGAGGCTGTGAGGAAAAAGTGCGTGCTTGTGGATGCCTCCTCCCCGCTGTGGTTTGCACAGAGATGGCGCCCTCTGCTGTCCCTGCGTTTCCAGCCTATCAGGACCTTTTACAGTTTGGAAGTTCTTGACGCTAACTGTATCAGTCTGTCCTGCCCTGGTGCTTCTTTTTCTGTTGTGTGAAGGGCATCATTTAATGACACTAAAATAGATTCGGAGAGTTGGAAAAGAACTCTTTAGGTCCACCCCTGATTCCCAGAACTTTACCTCCCAAGAGACTTCCTGAATGCTACTACTTTGTGCAACCTCATTTATCATCTGAACTACTCTCAGATATCAGAAGTGAAACTGAGAAAAATAATTGAGAATGTGTCAGCAAGTACCCCACCTTAGACACTTCATTCAGGTGTGGCCCTGGCTCTGCATACCCTGGGGTGGGATGGAGGTGTCAGAACGGCAGATAGAAGCTGAGATTTAGCAAGGCTGCATAGATAGCTGACCTCCTGCCTCTGGTAAGAGCTATGTGTGGGTACATATGGGATGGTTAGATTAATCTTCCCTGCCTCCCTTTTCTGGCAACCAAGGAAGGTGGGAAGCAAGTGGCTGCCATAGTAGGTAACCCCTAGCTAACTCTGAAATGTAGTTAAAGTTTAATGAGACCTATGTGGGGTGGAAAAGGGCAGGGCTGGCTTCCTGAGTGTGGGACTTGTGTAGTCACAGAGTGGCTGGACTTCTGCTGTCACCCTCTTGACATTCTTGACAATTTTTGAATGGGGTGCTCTGCATTTTCATTTTGTAGCAGATATGGGGATGAGGGTGGGGTGAGGAGTGGGGTGCAGTCTTTTGGTTGGATCTCCACCCTCCTAGGGCTGGCCAGGAGGCAGAAAATGGTAACTCTGAGAACCCATGGACCAGCAGCCCCTTGTGGAGCCCTCAGCTGGGTCACGTTCTGCTTTCTTGAAGCTTGGATCTCCTGCGTGCTTCCAGTTCAAATCAGGGATGGTTTGAACTGTTGAAGCAGAGGATGATCCATGCGGGTTATTGGACCAGTGTGAACATGTCCTAGAGTTTGGGTTGGATTTTGAGTGGAGGTTACAGTGGGGGATGCAGCTCCTGATAGGCGCTGAAGTAGTCATGAAGTTCAGTACCACGAGATGGACAGCACCCTTGAGGTGCTGGCTGGAGCTCTATAAGGTCAATGACAGCCCTACTCCCCCACTGTGAATTCTATTTGGGAAGCAAGGCGAAAGGGTGGGCCAGTGGGGCCAAGCTCCTGGGCCAGGCCACAAGCTCCAGGGCTGGATGGGGCTTGGAGCCTGTGTTCAGGGGATTTGGCCAGAGTTAGAGGTCAGAGGTAAGGGGGAAGAAGGGAGGGAGGGAGGGAGCTTGAAATGATCTAACAGGGAGAGGCTGGTGTTCCAGGACCATGGAGCCAGGAGCTGAAGGCAGAGACCTGGTTATGGCCCTGGAGCCTCTTTCTTGTTCACTTGGAATTCCAGTATAGACTCTAGCACCAGTGCTTGTTGTGACAAACCCTCCTTCCTGCACCCGCAGGCCCAAGTATGCAGCCTCTACCTCCTGCCCCATGTTAAAAGAAAAGATAAGGGCACCTCTGAGCAGAAATGGAGGTATGGGAGGGCTGTTTCAGGGGAGGGAGGTAGAACAATCCAACTACACTGACTTGGTGATAGTGAGGGAAGTTATGGAGTGTTTCTAGGAAACATGAAAATAACCCTTTGTGTGGTTCAGATTACACATCTCTGAGCAAGGTGGCATCCCAGCCAGGGCCTTCTAGCAGCCACAATGTCCCCAGAGCCTCCAGGTTGGTCATGGGGCCCCTCTGTCAGAATGCAATGGTAGGTGAGAAATGAGTGGACAAAAGCAGAGGGGAGACACTTTAGGGAAGCAATTTATGGTTGTGAGAGGGCAAACACAGGTGGTACACCCTGGACAGGACCCCCATCCTTTCCCTGGGAACAGGATGAAGCCCAGTGCTTCTGTTAAACACAACTCCATCAGGGCTCCTGGGTGGCTCAGTTGGTTAAATGTCCGAGTTCAGCTCAGGTCATGATCTCACAGTTTATGAGTTCGAGCCCCATGTTGGGCTCTGTGCTGACAATGTGGACTTGGCTTGGGATTTCTCTCTCTTTCTGCCCCTCCCCAGCTTGTGCTCTCTCTCTCCTCTCTCTCTCTCTCTCTCTCTCTCTCTCTCTCTCTCAAAAATTAAATAAAAATAAATTACCCCCCCCAAAAAAACTCCATCTATACATAAAGCCTCATCTCCTGAGCTCATATTAACCCAAACTGTCCTGCTCATCTCTGCCCATGGCCACTCCACTGGCAGTCCCCCAGCACCAGTCTGGTTCCTAGCTGTTTCAGTCTCCTGGTATTTCTGATTCCATCTACCCAGAACACCTTTCCTGATCAAGCTTGTACATCCCTTCAGGCCTGAAATGTTCCAACACCTCCAATTGGGTGATGTCTCCCTAGCCTGGGGCCTTTTGGCCCAGGCTCCCTACTCCGACAGCAGATGTCACTGGGTGTGGTCCTCTTGTCTCTTCCTTCATCAATCTCTCCCAACCCTGAGGGCCTGAGCTCAGTCAGGTCAGGAATGAGGTTGGCTTCTCCCAGAGCAGTGCTACTCTAGGAGCTACACAAATATTTGTCAGTGAATGATCCTTGTCTTGCTTTACTCAGCGTGGTCAGCGTGGGTGGTCTGACTGAAGAAAGGTGGGTTCCTGTATGCCAGTGGCTCAGAACTGCCCTGAGAGCATCTTTGTGAAATAACTGTCTCAGGACCCAGCTGCTGGTGCCAATCCAGGTTTATCCAGTTGCAAGATGTATTGACATTATTATGAAAATAATGTGATGGGGAGAACCTCAGGATTGAGGGGCAGTCTGAATTTATTTTACAGATAGGTCTGTAGATGGGGCTATAGTTTGTCCCAAGTTACATAGTGAGGTAGAGCAGGGCAATGTCTGTTGAGAAGACCATTGGTTAACCCTCACGCTAGACACAGGCAATCAGAGGGAGGTTCTTCACCTCCTCCCCTGTCCTTGGAATGTGCATTCAGCCGCTTGCCTTCCTCACACTAGAAGCTACCCAAGGACAGAACCTTGAGAGAGTGTGTTGTTGAGACCATCTTGGTTGTATATGTAACTGAACCCAGTTAAGGCCTTTATATAAACTCTTAAGATTTTGTCAGGTGGGTGCAGAGATATACTCATCTTGCAGCTGGCCAAAATAAGCCTCATATGTAAGGTCCCTTGCTTCCTCCCCCCGACCCTGGATATGGGGACTGATTTCAGATTACACCTGGGAAACTCCTGAAATTTCAAATGAACAATGTCAGAGTTTTTCTAAGACATCAATGGATTCAGGAAATCACTTTATATCCCCAGAAAATCTGATCCTTTAGTGACCAGGAGACAGCCAGAAAACACAGTTCCCAAATTTAGCCCTAGTCTCTTATGGTTATGCTTTACTTCCAAGGACTTGAGGAATAACAGGGTCACGCTATTGGTTATGCTGGCCAGGGGATAGGAGGGGCTGAGCTAGACTGGTTCTGCTCCCCCTACAATGCATGAAAGGGCCCTGGAGAGTACCAGGCATGGGTAGAGACCATCAGCATGATCTGTGGGGAAGCACGAATGCTGCTGGCAGCTCCTCAAAAGGTTAATCATGGAGTTACCACATGACCCAGAAATTCCACTCTTAAGTATTTACCCAAGAGAAGTAAAAACATATTCAGGTGAAAACTTGCACATGGCTATACATAACAGAATTATTCATAATAGCCACAAGGTGGAAATAATCCAGTGTCCATCAACTGATGAGTGGATAAAATGTGGTATTTTATTCATTCAATAGAATATTATTTAGTCATAAAAAGAAAATTCTAATATATGCTACAACATAAAACTTGAAAATGTATAGCTAAAGAGAGTTCATGAAAGACCACATATTACATAATTCAACTTAGAGGAAATGTCCAAAATTGCAAATCCATAGAGACAGAAATATTAGTGACTGCCTGTGGCTGGCAGTATCAGGGGGGAATGTGAGTGACTGTTAAGGGGTATGGGTTTTTGGGGGGCATGGTCTGTGTAGGAGGGCTCACCCACCCCAGTCAGACACAGAGCCTGTGAATGGTTTAAGAGAGAAGGCCTTTCTGTTACTTGGAAGAGGTGTCTCATCCTGGGGGAGGCTGGGTTGAAGCCCACAGTATTTTATTGGCTAAGCCCTTGTCTAGTGCAGAGACTGTACCACATACCTGGTACCCCTTCCAGAGCAGGTGAGAACAGCCCTTCAGAGTGTCAGACCTAGCTTGAGAGACCTCCTCTGCTCACCTCATTCAGAGCTGATGGTCCTACTCCTTATCAGCCCAGGTCATGGCCAGGCTAGTCTTTGTGCAGAGAGGCCAGGCCCTACGTTAATGCCCTCTTCCTGGTGTATGGTCTGTGTTTGTCCTGGCTGTTGAATTTGATGCAGAGAATGTAAGGGAGTGTGGTGCTGTGCAGGACCTGCAAGAGATGGTCTAAGGAAGCCTTCAGAGGAGAGAGAAAGCAGCTGAGGAGAGGATGAGGACAAACCAGGGGCTATTGACTAGATCAGACACCTACAGGGACCCTCTGAGCCCTGAGATTGGGGTCCCCAGACTAGGATCCTCATGTATCTGGGGATTCCCCATTTGATGACTACAGGGGGTTTCACTGAGAAGCCCTAGGCACACTCCTCTCTCAACCTCCCAACACTCCCCAGCTTCTCCTTCACATGGTCTTCTTGACCTATGACTTCCATTTGACTCAGCCTTCTGTCTCTGATTTGTGTTCTTCCCCATCCCCCCTCCATAACAGAGCAATCTTTCCAGGAGAGAACAGTGTCAAGATGCCCTTCTCATTCCTTCAAGTACAAGCTATTATTATTAAATCCCTCCTGTGTGCCAGCAGCTGTATCAGGGCTACAACATGAGCCACCTCTGCCCTCTCAATGCTCAGAGTCTAATGGGCCACAGTGGGGGTACCTGGGACTGATGCCAGAGCATGCACAGGGTGCTAACCAAACCTACGTGTCCTGAGAGGTCCTTCAGTGGCAGCTGATGTTAAAGCTGAGGTTATAATAAGGAGAATGAATAAACTATGAAGTGATGTGGAAGATGGGGCTGAGGATAGAATTGAGGGGGCAGTGGTTGACAAGCATTCCAAAAGAAAAAAAAAAAACAAAGAAAAAAAGAAATGCATTCCAGAAGGTGAAAAGTGTAGCATGTGCCTAGAAAGGCTTAGGGAAAAGGAGAGTGTGGGTAATTGGAGGAAGCCACAAGCCAATTCTGGCTCAAGGTGGAGTCTTGGGGAGGTTCCTGGGAGGTAGGAACCAGTTAGATCACAGAGGTTCTTGTAATTAGTACCTCCCAGTGACTTCAACAGCAGTGGGTGAGGGGCCCTCACTGTGTATAATCCACAGCCCCTTGAGATCAGTTATACCCAAGAGACACATATTTCATGTGTCTGTCTTTGGATAGGCCTTGGTGGCTTGGTGCCTGGGCTGCCCCATCCCTCATTGAGCCTTTATGCTTGTTTTGGACTCACATATTGGGCAGAGGAGTATGTGACCACCTTGGATGTGTGTACAGAGATGAGGTTATTGCTCTGTATACCTCCCGGCATCGTGTTCCCCAGCCTTGTCCTCAGGCACCCCAGTAGTGGGATTCTTCTGGTTCATGATGGTCATATGTAGATGCTTAGGCTGTCAATCATTCAATTTGGTGGAAGAGCTCTTCCATGGCTTTCAGGAAAACCTATCCTGGTGACCCCTGAATTTACTTCATTCTACCAAACATGCTGGATGTGTTTGGATTCACCTTCATCCCAATGATGGCTTGGTACAGCTGTGGCTCAACTACTGCAATGAGAAGCTGAATAGCACTGTAGGCTCATCTCCTGAGGGCCCAGCAGGTGTGGGAGGCACCTGTACTTCATGACCCCCACACTTCTCCCGGGGTCTGACTGGCAGTCTCCTTTCCTCATTGGGTATTGTACATGGGCTTGCAATGGCTGTCAGACCAGCCACAGGGTGGCATGTTTGTTCTCAGGGCACAAAAACCCTTCTCCTGTCCCCCAAGGAGGATTGTGTTGTTGAGAACCTGGAGTAAGTTGTTATTTACCATGATAACCAGAGCTGTTTGGATCTGACAGAGGGGACAGAATCTGCTCGTTGATAAATGAGATGGACAGTGAGTTACATAGAAGAGGGTGTTTCAGTGAGCTGAACACCATAAGTTGGTCTAGGTTTCTCTAGGCCTTTGGTGACGGTCATAGGCCGTCTCTTGCCCCTCTGTCTTCTCATCTGTCTAATGGGTTTGCTAATACTCACTTTGCCTCTTGGAGTCCCTATGTTGCCCAATGTGACACATTGTTGTTTCCTCTGGAAACTTAGGTTCTGGTGTGTGAGGAGACTCACCAAAGGCCCCCATAAATGTCAGAGGCAGGACTTGAACCGAAGACTTTTATGCCCCAGTCTACACTACCACTTTATAAACCCTCAAACTCTTGTTTCTCACCTATAGTGGACATGCTGCTGCCTGGTTTATCAGAGACGGGGTAAGGAGAAGCTTACAGGGCAGGGACCTATAGCTAATGGTTTCATCAAGGGTATCACATTCCAGATTTCTCCCTCTGGACTCCCACCCAGTCTCACCAATGTTGGCCCTTTTCCAGGCAGGGCCTGCCTGGGTGTGTGACCCAAGCCCTCACCCTATCCCCACACTTGGCATCATCCATCAGCTGGCAGGGCTGGGCTTCATCCTCAGAGTCAGCAAACCAGATGTTTCCAAGGTGCAGCAGTCCAGTCAGGAGCTGAATGGGCAGGAGAGGAGATGACATGACATGTATGAACACCTTCTCAAGAGCTGGAGCCTAGCCTGGATTGGGGGTGGGGGCTCTCCTGATGAATATAATCATGATAACAGAATAATAATAGAAGTTTCCAATTGATGCACATTCACTACATGACTCTGCCCACCATAATGCAAGCAACTTGTATGCATCATTTAATAGACTCCTTTCACAATCTGTGAGGTGTGTACTGTGACAATGCCCACCACACAGGTGGGGCCAGTAGAAATTAAATTAGTGCAGATCACACAGTTGCAGAAAGAAAGGCTAGGGTTTGAATCTAGGGCAGTCTGACTTTAGTTGCCTCTCAGATGCTCTCCTGGCCTTACAGGCATTCTTCTTGATGAGGCTTTGATTCTCAGTAAAGTATGGCCTGCCTGGTCACCTACAGACAAACTTCAGAAGAATCCCAACAGGCTGGCAAGCCTGGGGAGGCAGGTCAGGTAGCGAAGGTGGTCAGGTGCATTCTGGATGACTCAGACTGCTGAGTAGGGCTCCCCCTAAACTACCCTCTCAGCGTTGGAAAGCCAGGAGAAGGTAGTTCCTGTGGGGAGGTGATACTGGAGCCTCTGGTCTCACTGGTTCCTTTGTAGATCTGTGGATGGGAGAGGGTCAGTGGCAGTCCAAGGGGATCCCAGACCCAGGAAGGCCTAAAATTGGATAGATAATGTGTGAGGAGAGGCCTGGAACTGTCTGTAGAGCAACGAAGGTGGACACTGCAGAGAAAGAAGCATATAGAGCTTTGGGGTCTCCAGCCTCCTTCCTGATGAGAGTAGCTTGGATTAAGAGCACAACTCCCACCCTGGGGAACTCACAGTCTGATTGGGAGAGGCATGGCTCTTAACTGTTAGTGCAAAGCCAGTGTCTTCCTGGGCCTCCAGCACCATGCCAGGTCCAGACATGAAACTGGAGCACAGTATTTGCTGGCAAGCAACCCCCTTCTCTCCCCATGCCTCTGTTTCCCCAGAGATGGTGTCCTGAACTGGGGAAAGACTGGCTGCATGTGTTACTGCTCTAAAAGCTTCATTCAGAAGGCCATGGCTAAGGTAAAACCACTGACATCAGCCTGAAAGACACGTCTGCTGATAATGTAATTGCTTTTAGGCTGCCTGACTTCTACCCCTGGGAAGTAGGCGGGGCTGATGGGGTATTTTCTCATGTGGTAGAGTCATATCATGGATAAAGTTGATGGGGATTGGCGAACAAAAAAGAAAAGAGAAAAAGAAATAATTTTAAAGGTGCAGGCATTTCATCCTCTTCCATTCCAGAAGTGAGCCTGAGGCCCTAGGAGAGGCACCTCTGCCCTCAGCCAGGCTCAGCTCCTGTTTTCTCTTAAGCATGTAGGTATTTCTCCAGGCTTAAGGGTAGTTGGAGGTCTTTTTTTTTTTTTTTAAATACTTTTTGCTATTTGTGCTGAAACCTTTATGAGGAAGCATAATACAACCTTCCTAGAAAAGAATATTATATTACTTCAATGGCTGGTTCATCTGGTAGGTGTACGTTTAACATTTTAAGAAATTCAAACTCTTTCCAGTGTGGTTGTACCATTTTACATTCCCACCAACGGTGTATGAGGGTTCCAGTTCCTTGTGTGAGGATTTATAACTTGTACTTTTATATTTCCTGCATTTTGTTTTTAAGTCAAAATGAGGTATTACATAAAACTCAGGATGTTGGCATTTGTAGATGAAATTAAAAACTACCTGTAACCTCACCCCCCCTTGATGCATCTGTATTTTCCTGCAGAATTTTTTCTGAACACCCCCACATCTAATGAAGGGTGGACCATGATTGAGCCATTCTTCTGCTATTAGATATTTGGATTGTTTCTAATTTTTTAATGCTTATTTATTTTTGAGAGAGAGAGAATGAACAGGGGAGGGGCAGAGAGAGACAGGGAGACTGTCAGCACAGAGCCCGATGTGAGGCTTGAACTTGTGAACTGCCGAGATCATGACCTGAGCTGAAGTCAGATGCTTAATTGACTGAGCCACCCAGGCGCCGCTCTAAGTTTTTTAGTTTTAAAAATAATGCTGCTATGAGCATGATGCTAAATAAATTATTTCAATTTGGTTATTTCATTAGTAGTAGCATTAGTTCATTCTTAGAAGTAGAATTACTGGGGTCAAATGCATGAAGGTTAAGCTTCTTGGTGCACACTGCCACAGAACCAGTAGCGTATATCTGTACACATACATAAACATGTGTGTGTGTGTGTGTATATCCCAGACAAGTTGACATATGAAATTATCCATCACTGGAGTTAATTACTGATGCATTGCTACAGCATGCATAAAACTTGAAAACATGATGTTAAGTGAAAGAAGTCACAAAGGACTACATATTGTATGATTCCATTTATATAAAATGTCCAGAATAGGCAAATCAATATACAGATTAGTGGTTGCCTAGGAAATGAGAGATTTGGAGGTGATGACTAAGGGGTGCAGTGTTTCTTTTTGGGGTAATGGAAACGTTCTAAATTTGCCACAGTGGTGGTTGCACAATCCTGTGAATATAATTAAGGCCACTAAAGTGTACACTTTATCAAAAAAAAATTTTTTTTAATATAAATTCTATGCCCAATGTGGGGCTTGAACTCATGACCACAAGTTTGAGAGTTGCATGGTCTACTGAATGGGCCAGTCAGATGCCCTGAATTGTACACTTATTTATTTGTTTATTTATTTATAAGTTTATTTATTTTTGAAAGAAAGAGTGCGAGCTGGGGGAGGGCAAGAGAGAGGGAGACAGAGGATCTGAAGCCTGAAGTGGGCTCTGTGCTGACAGAAGTGAGCCTGATGCGGGGCTTGAACTCATGAACTGCAAGATCATGACCTGGCTGAAGTTGGACGTTCAACTGACTGAGCCACCCAGGGGGCCTCTGTACACTTTAAATGGCTGAATTATATGATATATGAATTATATCTCAATAAAGCTGCTAAAAATATATCAGTCACTTATTGTAGCCAAAAGAGCGGTAAGTTTGGTATTTTATGGGTGTTGGTACAGTGACCTTGTTTTTGTGCTTAGAAAGTTTGAAGTGGCCTTATTTTGTCTCACTTTATCATGGTCTCAGAGTAACCGTGTCTGAGGTTGGTTTTGTTGATTGCTTATGTCCAACAGGAGAAGAAAATGACTTGGCTGTGAGTGTTAGAACAGTTTGTAGCAACACTGAGGTCTAATTATGAATGTCAGATCAGTTCTGAATGTCAGGAGCCATGATTTTTCTTCCTCAGCAGACACTAGGAACCTTAGGGCCCTCAGGGGCCCACAGGAATATCAATAAATACACTTGGAAAGTCCACAAAAGCTCTGGTCCCAGTCTCTTGCTGGAGTGAGCTTGGGCTTCTATGCGTGGGATCTTGCAAGGTGGGACCCCCAGGCTGCAAGAGAACATGTGCTATCTGTGTTGTAGGGACTATTTTTTATTTCTTATGTCTGTTGCTATTTCAAAGTATTTAAAGGCAAGATGTTCCTTCACTTTCTCTGCCAAGGAGGCCCCATCATACTCCAGTGACCACCTTCAGCCCTCCCCCTGCTTTGTTCACTCCCCCAGGATTACGTCAGTAGCCCAGGGAGGACACGTAGGTTTGGGGTGAAGGGGAAAGGAGGGGAGCAACAGCTTGTCCAGGCCTGGCAAGAAGGGAGCTTTTCTTGTCTTTGCTCTCCATTGCAGAGAGCTGGATTGGGAGTCCAGGCTGTTGATTAAGCCTTATTTTGTTTTGGGTTTGATCTCAACAGACACCTAGGGACACCAGAGTCCCTGTAGACTCTTCCTGGTATCACTGCCTTTCAGAGGATGCAGATGACAGGGTCTGGGAGAGGTTGGAGATCCCAGTGAGGCAAAGGCAGGACGGGGGGCATAGAAGGAGCCCTAGGAGGGACTTCAAATTTCAGCTTTGCCACTGTCCTGTCTGGACCTCAGCTTTCTCTCCTTATAATTCAAATATAATTGAGCTCCATCATCCAGTGTCAAGTGGCTCCCACCCTGTTTCTTCCCCTATAAAATCAGTAATTCCAACAAACAAGTTCACTTTTCTGGCCTCATGTACCTCTTCTCTAGTCTTACCTCAGTACTCCTGCCTCTCACCAGATGCTCTTGTACACACCAGCTCTGTGCCCTCTCTCATTCTGTTCCTTAGGCTCGGATTTCCCTTCCCCCCTTTTTTGGTTAAAGTTTACTCATCTTGTAAGATGAGTAAGTTTACTCATCTTCCCTCCAGGAAGCACTCCCCAATCTCCTGCCTGATGACTGGGTTAGATGCCTGATATTCTTCTGCCCAATAACCCTGACCTGAAGATCCTGTTCCAGGGTGTGTACTGGGCCTTTTCCTGACCCATCAGAACCAGGAGTGTGGGTGCTCACTCTCCCTTATCTAGTATGGGTCTAGGCAGAACAGAATCCAAATCTCATATTATCTGGTTTATTTATATTCTCCCCTGGAAACCTTCCTCTCATTGCTCTCCACTCCCACTCTTGGGCCTTGGGGGGTCCCAGAATACCCTACCATGTACCTAGGGCCTTGGATTTAACAGGGAGAGCTCACGTACTAGGGACCACAAAGACCTGATCATCCACTTCTGGGTCAGGCCAGGGATCCTTTTTGGAAATGCCGGGTCACTTGTCTGTGAGGGACAGGTTTCTTACTTGAAGTTGTGGGTTAATATCTGGATTTGGACCAAAGCATAATTCAGGAGAGAGAGCCTGGTATGCCCACCCCAAGCTCCCAACCTTTGGTGCCCTGTCTGTAAAATGGACTCTGAGCTGGTTAAAAAGCCAGTGCACATAAAGCACTTGATGCCATGCCTAGCATGTGCTCATGAAACCCCAGAAATTTACTGGGTTACTTGTTGGAAATGATTTATTGCATAGCCCTCTTACCCTTCATTTGCCTCCCACTTGTGTCTGTTCCCACAGGGGCAGGTGCAGTGCTGACGACTGGCAGGGAGAGGACAGAGGCTCCTGGGACAGTCACAAGTCCTCTGGATGGCAGTGCCACAGCTGGTACAAGAACATCTTGTACAAGGTGGGTGGGAAGTGGCAAACTGGGCAGAGGGAACCACCTGCCAGGGTCTTGCTCATGACCTAGCACTTTTACTTTCATAATACCTTCTTTGTCCATGAACACAGGCTGCCAACATCCGTGCAGGAGAAGGTTGAGTCCCACAGTGTGCCAGCCCTGGGCCAGGCACTGGAATTGGGGTGGGGTGGGGGAAGACGATGAATAGTGAATCTTCCAGGCTTTCTGGGGGCTCTCAGTTTCCTTTAAGAGACACTCAAGGAAACAGGTGAGGACAGGAGGTGAGAAGTGCTGTGACGAGGGCTATGACTAGGAGGTAGTGGGAACAGAGTGAGGTGGTGTGCCAAGCATGAGTAAGAGGAGAGGGTTCTCTGAGACCTACTTGAATTAGACAATGAAGTAGGCCACACCTTAGCTCCTGGACAAAGCTTGACTTCCAGAATGCAGAATAGGGCAATGCCCATTGCTGGCATCTCTCAGGTTTGCTCACCAGACTGGACTTGGCCGAGGCCCACACACCTAGATCCCAGTGGCCCTCTGGTGTCATTTTAAATTATTTATTTCTAAGTAATGGGGGGGGGGCGGTGGTTGGAAAGAAAGAGTACTGTAAGGCTTATGGCAAAAATAGCATGGTGTCCCACATGCCCTACACAAGTTCCCTTCTTCAGAGGCAGCTGCTTTCAAATTGTTCTGCAGTTTTGGAAGTATTCATATCTGTATCTTTAAATCACATGCTTCTATTGTTACTTACAGGGTTTTTAATTTTAGACATCTGTTCAAACTTCCTGTTCTGATGTGGATTTAGCCTGTACTTCTTTCTGCACTCCAATATCATTTTTTACATTTTGTAATTAAGTCAATATGCAATGTCTCCATTGTTATTATCATGTAAATATTGAGAGCCATATAATGCAATCAGATTGAATTTCCTATTTTAAGAATGTTTTGTTTTTCTGTAGTTAATAGTTAACTTATTTTTCACTTGCTTGTCTTTTGTTTTTGTTTTTGGTAATAGTTCATACATTTTATGTCCTATCTAAGAAATCTTTTCCAAACCCTTGGTCACTGCTATGCTTTATTCTAGAATTTTATAGTTTTACCTCATCACAGTAAGTCCATGATTCATTTTGAGTTAATTTTTCTATACAGTTGTAAGGATATGGTGGAAGCCCTTTTTGTTTCTGTTTGTCGTTTGTTTGTTTGCTTTGTTTTAGTTTTTGCATATGGCAATTTGTTGAAAAGATTGTTCTTTTCCTGTTGCATTGCCTTGGCACATTTGTTGAAAATCAGTTGACCATATAAGGTAGATCTATTTCTGGACTCTATTCTGTTTCTGCTACCTATTACTAATTCTCTCACAACCTGACCATCAGAGCTGGAAAACACCCACTTGATCATGCTGAATCCCATCATGTCCTTTCAGCCCCTTTTCTCTATGGACTTCCTGGAGCTCTCAGACCTCCTGCTCCTATTTGTACTGGCAGCTGCCTAGTGCTACTACCATATAACTGCCACCCAAGAGCATCTCTGCCCCTCCATCTGAGGATCCTGAGGGTACCCCCATCTGTACTAGATCCCTTT
Organism: Leopardus geoffroyi; assembly: GCF_018350155.1. Taxonomy (NCBI): domain Eukaryota; kingdom Metazoa; phylum Chordata; class Mammalia; order Carnivora; family Felidae; genus Leopardus; species Leopardus geoffroyi. The sequence goes on along the minus strand of NC_059330.1, from coordinate 24,908,376 downwards.
TTACTGGATTCTACAGCTTCTTCATTCTTAGTTCATTTCCTTGTGTTTGTTGTGGAGTACATTCTCTAGCAGTTTTCTGGTAGAGGAACATGGAAGGTAAATTCTTGAGACTTTAAACATTTTTTTTGTTTGCATTTTTTTAAAGAAGTCTTCATACCCAATGTGGGCTTGAACCCATGAACCTGGTGCCAGACAGGCAATCCCAAGACCTTGAGCATTTAATGATTTCTCCTACATAACCTCACATTTGGTGGATGTTTTGAATGGATATATGATTCTATGTTGGAGATAAATTTCTCTCCAAAGTTTGAATTTTTCTTCTGTATTATTTCAGTACGCTGTGGCAATTTCTAGTCCCTAGTGTGTAATGACTTTTTTTTTTTTTTGCAGAAAGTTTTAGGATCTTCTCTTTATCCAGAGGCATTATTAAAATTGCCAGTGCAGTGCCTTGTGTGGTACTTTTCATCCATTTCTGTGGCTATGTAGTATGAGTCCCTTCAGCCTCTCAACTCATGCTTTTCCATTATGGAGATTAAAAAAATTCTAATAATTTCCTCTCCACCATTTTCTGTTTCCAGAACTTCTACAAATATGAAGTTAATCATCTAAGTGTCTTATCTTAAAAAAAAAAAAGGTTATTCTATAACTCTCCTTTCTTTAACATTCAGGAGATTTTCCTCAACCTTAGTCTCCAATTTTGCATGTTCTGAGCTCATAGAGAGGGAAGAAGAGGGGATAGGAACTACCCTGGGCAAGTGTGAGTGGGGGTGTTATTGCTCTGCATACTGCTTCACCCCAGGTCATCCAGGTTGTGAAATTCTTCTAGTTCATGTGGATGCCCATTCAATTTGGCAGGAACCTTCTCCTGGTAATCTCTTGCAGTGGCCCTTCAGTTTCCTTCATTCTGCCAGGCCTGCTGGACATGTGTGGATTCACATTCTTTCCCAACAACAGAATGACACAGCTGGGGTTTAATTACTGCAATGAGAAGATGAGGCAGCGCTTCTGGTTCACTGCCTAAGGGCCCAGCATGTGTAGGAGGCAATCAAATCCCGAAGACATATGCACTTCCTCCAGGCCCTTCCCCAGGGTCATCCCAGAAGCATCATTTCTTCTTTGGACACTGTTTGGGTCCTTATCTTGGCTGTGGGGCCAGCCAAGGGGTGGCACATTGGTCCTCAGGCACAAGGGCCCTCCTTCTGTCCCCCTAGGATTATGTTGTTGAGAGCCTAGAGTCGCTGTTTGTAAATTTACCATGGTAGCCAAAGCTGTTAGCTTCTGACTGAGAGGGACCTCCATAAGCATCAGCTCCTTGATGGATGAAGTGGAGAGCAGATGATAGGAAGGATGGTGTGGTGAGATGACCACCAGAAGTTGGCCTTTAGGCTTTTTCTGGAGCCTTTGGTGACTGTCCCATGCCTTCTCTTGCTCCTTTGTCATCCCATTTGCCTAACGGGTTTGCTAATATCCTTTTTGTCTGCCGATTTGGGTAATTATGATGCCCAGGGTGACATTAAGTATTATCTATTGCTGTGGGGACCATAGTATGGAGCCCATGTGTTGGGGATTAGACCTTCTCATGTTCTGGTAGACTGTCCACTCTATACCACAGAGGTGTGTGCCTTCAGTGGACTGAGTGGCCCTGCCCATCTTTAGACACTCATCCAGGGTATACCAGCAGGCACCCTGGATAAGGAGAGGGGCAGGTTCCAAGAGTCAAGCAACATGATTCACTATGCAGCACAATAATTGATTTTATGAAACCTCATTCTTGGATGGTTTAACAATCCTGAGGCCACTATCTGCCCTTCCCCGTGATGTGAATTAATCTCTGCATGGGTACATGGTCCTCTGGGGCCCAGCAAGCTATGTTCAGCCAGAATGCTCTCTACAGCTTGGAGAATTTCAAACTGGGGCTGCTGGTGGTCATAGACACTGGACCTACATCCTTTCACACATTTCTGGAGAGCAGGACATGACATTTGCTTCTGTTAAATGACCTTATGCTCAGCTCCTCTTGAGTGCTCTCTCAAAACCCATTTGCCTCAGCCAGTACTCCTTCTCTCTTCCAGCCTGAACTGAAGTTCAGCTGATGTTAAGGAGGTATGACTGGGCCTTGGACTGCCATGATGGTTGCCAATGGGATTCAGGACAAGTCAGGGCATATGTGGGGTTGGTCGTGGGCACCAGTGCAGCCATATGTCTGCTTCTCTTGGTGTCCTACCAGTCTTCTTTTCTGGACTAGTTTTTCCCTAAGGAGTGTACCCTGATTCTTCATGCTGCCCAATATTACTGCCATCATGATTATGCTGGGCAACTGTGTCATTTACTTTTCTGAGGACAAGAGTCTAGACTTTAAGTTGCACAGCCCTTCACTTGGGACACCCGATGTCCCCTGTCTGCATGGACATTGGGTGGGGTGGGAGGGGCTGTTGGCATCCACAAAAGTTGGGGGTCATCCAGAGTGGAAAGAGAAACATATTCACTGCAGGGAGTGTGTATAGGAGGAATTCCAGGGATTTTCTCACCTCATCTTCTTCAGGTGTCAGGCCTACCGGGTTTGGATGCAAGTTGGGAAGAACTGAGTTCCTGGAAAGTGAGTGGACCCTCCCCTGGGCCCAATCTCCCCACACAACTTATAGAACAAGTTACAAGAGGGTAGTGGAGATGCCCACAGTGTGTGAATGCCTACTCATTCTAGAATGGAGCACAGGAATTGAGTACTGTCCATTTTCCCATGCTGAGAGGCCCCTGGAAAACATTGACCCTCCCTTGGATCCCTCTGGGAAACTCAGACCTCCAAGGCAATTCCATTTTAAACCTGATGAGGCAGACAAGCATCCCTGCCGATTAAAAGGTCAGTGTGAACAAGGCGTGGAGTCTATTGGGTTGGGGATGGTGACTGCAGGCAGGGACTATTCTCTGTTCTCTGGCGGGAAGGCCCAGGATGCTCCAGCACCACGGGCTGGACAGCGCCTTTGGAGCAAGCGCTTGGCGCCTGGCTGAGTTGACTCCTCAGCTCTTAACTAGACCTTCTCAGGAGAGTTGCTGGGGTGGGCCCTTAGCGGGAGCGGGGGGGGAGGGGGTAAAAGGATGGGGGTAGTGAGGTGAGAGGCTGGTTGTCTTTGTCCCAGCGCAGCGAGGTGGGTGTCACATGACCCAGCCAGCGCCACCAATCCACATTAGCCAGTGTCAGGACTTATGGCATTATGCAGATGTGGAGAAAGGCTCCACAGGGATGCTGGATCCCTGCCTCGGGATTCACCCTTTCTAGCAAACTCTACCACCAGCAACTGACCCAGAGAAGGCCTGGGAATCACCCCAAGTCAATTAGCGAGGCAGGAGAAAGCCAGTGCTAGGTCAGACCTGAAATATCTGGAAAACCTCATTCCAACTTAAACCTGTGAGAAACCACCAAACAGCAGCCCCGAATTTAGCTTCCTGTTATAGGCATGTGGACCCTCAGTCTACATAGTCACTCCACGAACCGAACCGGCATCATGCAGCTGCACTAGAACCTCCCAACATGCTCTCAAGTTTTTGGACACAGTTTTGTATACATTTTTGGACACAGTTTTGGGGTTTGCTGTTGCTGTGAAGCCAGCCATGCTGGCTGAGGCAGCAAGACTGGTTCTCAGGCCACAGCTGTCTCTTCCAGTCCCCCAAAATTGAGAATGTGACTGAAAGAGTGATCACTTGTCAACTACCAGGAGAAAGAGTTGTTTGGATCTGATTGGGAGGAAAAAATGCTGTCTGCAAGTGTTCCCTTAAATAGGATCAGGAATATCAGGTAGAAGTGGATAGTACTGTGCTATCAGAAAAGGCCTATGGGCAATGGGGCTCTAGCATGTTTGTATGATAGTAAAGATCCAGAGGAGGCCTTGGTGCAGAAGAGGGCACTTAAAAATATTTTTTTTGTAAATGTTTATTTATTTTGAGATGGAGAGAGAGAGAGAGATAGCAGTGGGGAGGGGCAAAGAGAGAGGGAGACAAAGAATCCCAAGCAAGCTCCGCACTGTCAGGGCAGAGCCTGAGCACAAGGCTCCATCCCATGAAACATGAGATCATGACCTGAGCCGAAATCAAGAGTCTGGTGCTTAACCAACTGAGCCAGCCAGGCTCCCCAGGAAAGGGCACTTTTTAAAAGCTATGCTAATTTTTAAACTTATTATTTTGAAATACTTTGAAATTTACTGGAGAAGGTGGAGCAAAGAACTTCAGTAAACCCGTTGCTCATATTCAGCTATTGGTAGTATTTTGCCAACATTCTACTATACTCTGCTTTCATTCTCTCCCTCCTCTGTTTCTCAGTCTCTTGAGTAAACACACACACACACACACACACACACAATTGTTATTATCACTCTTGTTTTGAACTATTTGCAAATAAGTTGTACACGTCTTACACACAAGTAGTCTGTGAAAAAGTCAGGTCAATGGGCATTGTTGGGAGCCATAGCCCAGTGACTAATCAGCCTGTGCAAGATGGGGTAGGTGGGGATTTAACTGGAGTGATGTTTAGTGAGGACACTGAGGGAGCCTGGATCTCATGATTTTCATCTCCTCAATGAGCCTGTGGGACAGGTTGTTTGCATCCATCAGAAGGCAGGTAACCCACCCCACAACTCTGTCAGAGGAGGTGCCCAACCAGGGGAGGAGACAACTCTAGCCCCTAAATCAGTATATAGCTCTAATTCAGGGACTGGAGTTAGGGAGGGAGCTGAATTATCCCCCTACCACTTCCTGACCACCACTGACCATTTTCAGCCATGTGGTCTCCCTTCAGGGGGACCAGATTCTTGGCAGGGGGCTTGGAAAGAGGAAGTGGGTCCTTTCTACACATAGTGAGACACCCACACAGCCTTACCCCTAAGGCCCTGTGGAGACAATTCTGCTTTGCTTTTCTCCTACCTTGGGCACAGTTTTATCACTTTTACTCTCTCTTCCCCCCCGCCTCTTTTCTTCTGTGTTCTTCATGGTTTGCTTTCCTGTTCTGTGTCTGTTGCCTAAGAGCCCAGAACCTCAGTTCTTGTTGTAATGGATTTTGTTGCTTTTATTATCTGCAGTCTCCCCTTTTGCAACCTCTGTCTGCCCACAGGCACTGGGAAGCTAAATACGGTCAGAGTGCTTAGGTAAATTCCAAGTCCAAGAGAGTGGGCCCCATGAATATAGGAGGGCAGGCAGTGGGGTCCACTGTGCCTTCACAGAGCTGGCAGTTCTCATCATCCTCTTACTTCTACATAGGGACAGTGAGTGGTGGGCCCACCAGCCCTCATAAGCATTCACTAGAAAGCTTAGGACCCCAGGTTAAAAGGAATCATCCTGCTGGCCACCAAGCAGTCTTTGCCACCCTGCTCAGGGGGACCCACAGCAATGGAGGTTACAGGCAAGTCCAGGGCACAGTCACAAGTGGGATTACAAGACTCCTCAGAATGGCCAGATCCTGAGCTCCTTAGAAAATGACCAAAGAGTAAGAATGCAAACTGGTGCAGCCACTCTGGAAAACAGTATGGAGTTTCCTCAAAAAATTAAAAATAGAACTACCCTATGACCCAGCAATTGCACTACTAGGTATTTATCCAAGAAATATAGGTATGCTGTTTTGAAGGGACACATGCATCCCAATGTTTATAGCAGCACTATTGACAATGGCCAAAGTATGGAAAGAGCCCAAATGTCCATCGATGGATGAATGGGTAAAGGAGATGTGGTATAGATATACAATGGAGTATTACTCGGCAATCAAAAAGAATGAGATCTTGTCATTTGCAACTGCATGGATGGAACTAGAGGATATTATGCTAAGCTGAATTAGAGAAAGACAAGTATCATATGACTTCACTCATATGAGGACCTTAAGAGACAAAACAGATGAACATAAGGGGAGGGAAACAAAAATAATATAAAAACAAGGAGGGGGACAAAACATAAGAGACTCTTAAATATGGAGAACAAACAGAGGGTTACTGAAAGGGTTGTGGGGGGGGGATGGCTCAATAGGTAAGGGGCATTAAGGAATCTACTCCTGAAATCATTGTTGCACTATATGCTAACTAACTTGGATGTAAATTTAAAAAATAAATTAAATAAAAGTAAACATATAAAATAAAATGTAAAAAAAGAAATAAAAACTAAAGACAGAAGAAAATAAATACAAGGAATAAAACTATTGTAATTAGGACATTAAGAAAAAGAAAGAAAATGTCCAAAGGGAAGAATGGAAATGGGTAGAGGCAGGAATAGTGGGAGAGGCCTTTGGAGTGTTGAGGGGGCCAGAGCCAGTTCCTCGAGGTTGCGCAAGGGGATGAAGGAGGCAAATGCAGGCAGCTGTGCACTGAGGGGCTCTCATCTCTTGCCCCTGGATGGCCCCCAAATCCCAAGGAGGCCATACTACAACCTCTCTTCTCCTAACTAGAGGAGCAGCCACATTTGTTGACCAGATGAAACCACTCCTGCTCCAGTGCCACGTGACATGACCCAGTTCACAAGCATTTGGGAAATGTCTGAATGTCACCTGAAGAATCAGGGTGGGGGATGTAGCACTCCCAGGGCAAGGGTCTCAGGGCTCAGGGAAATGTGGGGCCTCGACCCTCAGTGGTGTCCCACTGCTTTCAACTGGAGCTTTGAGAAGTTACAGACAGATTCAGCTGAGGGCCCTGGAACCAAAGTAAAATACAGAAGAAATGGCAGTGAGGGAAGGAGAGACAAAGAATTACAACAGGCTCAGGCCAATCCAGTTCCCTTCTGTTCCCTGAGTGAGTGTCCTGGGCCGAGCCTGGGATGAAGATGAGACTCTGCTGGGCACTTAGACATTCTCAGCCCCCCAGCCTCTTACTCATGCAGGCATTTCTCCAAGCTATGGGTTGAGGGTTGGTTTTCAAGGTAATTTCTGACTTTTTTTGTGCTGACTTTAAAATTTAACCTTTATGAAGAAGGATAATACATTCAAACCTTTACAGTAATAAAGTAATAAAGTTTAGGGACAGATACAAAACACCTCTCATGACATTTCTATTTTTCTCCTTTTTCTGTTAGCAGCTACTTCTTGGTTAATTCAGAAACACAGCTGGAGGCTGCACATGGCTGCTGCTTTCCCCAACTATGCATAGCAGAGTGAGTATCCAACTGTTTGGCTCAAGGAGGTGATGGGGGAGACTCAGTACCAGACAGACCTGAGTCAGAAGGCTGGTTCTGCCACTGGAAGCTGGGTGACTTCAGGCAAGTCACTGAACTTCTCTGGGCCTCACATTCCTCATGTATATGGGATTCCATCCACACCACAGCCTGTCCTCTGGGAGTTGTCTTAGGGCCCCACTACTCCCAGGACCTATACTAAGGCTGCATCTCTTCCTGGCCTCTTTCCACTTCCATTAAAGGCTGTGATTACTGAGCTTCACCCACACCATTCCTGAACTCAAAGCCTAAAGTGTGACTGGATTTATCAAGTCAAATCCTGTTTAGAAAACACAGATCCATTCAATGAAGACCTATTTAGCCAGAAACTTTTGATGGGGGTCATTTTAAATAGATTTTTTTTTTAACATTAGGGTGCCTGGGTGGCTCAGTCTGTTAAGCATCTGACTCTTGATCTTGACCCAGGTCATGATCTCATGGTTCATGGGATCGAGACTGGCGTCGGGCTCTGTGCTGGTGATGCAGGGCCTGCTTGTGACTCTCTCTCCCCTCTCTTGGCCCCACTCCTGCTTGCTCTTTCAAAATAAATAACTAGACATTTTTTTAAAGAAAGAATTTCTTTGAATGTTTAGATAAATTAGGGGATAATTGGTATTTTTAGTACACAGGATTAACATTACATTATTTAGATACTCAATTTTTTTTAAATTTAGGTACTTTTTAAAGTTTTTCTAATTGTTGTGTAATTTCTCCCCATGACATTTTATGATACCTCTTTTACAGACTCCCCATGAGCACTTAGGAAGAGAACGGTGTGATCACCTAAGCAAAACCAGAATGAAATGTGATTTGAAATTCTGGCTGGGGACAAAGTAGGGATTTGGCACATAGTTACTTTTGAAAGGGGACCAAACCTTAGTTTTTAATAAAGAAAACTTTACCAAGTGATATACTCTTCTATGTGCTCTACCTTCATTATACCAAAATCTCAAAATGTTTGCAAACAACCATTTGGCAGTAAGCTAATGTCAATTTGTCTTTCCACAAGGAATTTGCCACATTGTGTGTGTCTGAAACATCTGTGGAGATAAAGGTGAAGGCTTGGATTACTAAAACATTTCAAGGAGTGGGGGTCTCTAATAAACTTCAACAGCTTCTTGTCACTGAACCTATTTCCTTTTTTCTAGATCCTTTGAGAGATACACATCCTTTTCTCCTTACTCTGCCCCTATTCATTTATTGGGCTGATATTTCTTGAAAAGTATCATGCCAGAATTTCTCCCTGAAGGGGGAATTAATTTTAGAATTTGATGGTAGTAGTTAAAAATTTTTTAAATCTTTATTTATTTTTGAGAGAAAGATAGAACATGAGCAGGGGAGAGGCAGAGAGAAAAGGAAACAGAGGATATGAAGTGGGCTCCCTGCTGACAACAGAGAGTCAGATGCAGGGCTTGAACAACTCATGAACTGCGAGATCATGACCTCAGCTGAAGTAGGACACTTAACTGACTGGGCCACCCAAGCACCCCCCAACCAGAGGAATTAAATGGCTTTTCAACGTCTTTTATTTGCTCCATCTCTGATAGCATTGTAGCTGAGTCTGGGGACACTGATCATTTATTCCTATTGTATCAGCTACCATCCTCTTTATGGGCAAAAACCCCAACTGATTTTGGCAGAATCCACAGTGCACCTCCAATCAAGATTCAAATAGATTCACCCAGGGGAACCTGGGTGGCTCAGTCAGTTAAGTGTCCAACTCTTGATTTTGGCTCAGGTTATGATCTTGCTGTCATGGGATTGAGCCCTGCATCTGGCTCTGTGCTGAGCATGGAGCCTGCTTGGGATTCTCTCTCTCCCTCTCTCTGCCTCTCTTTCTCTCTTTCTCTTTCTTAAAGTAAATAAACTTGCAAATGAAAAGATTCAAATGTATTCCTCAAAGACTTTCTCCAGCATTAATCAATACCCTAAAAATAATGAAGCCTTTTAAGGCATCAAGCTCGTAATAGAAGATTACAAGTCTTAAGGCCTTAGACTTAAGGCCTACGGTAGTCCCTCTGATACCCTTACTGAGAAAACCCAGTGGCTGAGGATGGAGGACCTTTGAGTAATAAATAACATTGCTATCTCTGGGCACACTGTTGTTCCGAAATCCCACATGCTACTGACATCTGTTCCCACTGAAAGCAAATGTTTCACTGTGATTGATGTATGCAGTGAATTTTTAGTATTCCAGTTGATAAGGATAGCCAATATCTTTCTGCTTACACTTGGAAAGATATATATATATATATATATATATATATATATATATATTATACATACATATATATATATTATACATACATATATATATATTATACATATATATATATATATATATATATATATATATATATGGACAGCATGCCCCAGGGTTTCACAGAGTCCTTACTTTTCACAAATCTTAAAAGCTGATTTGGATGATAGATTTCTGCAAGCTCCACTTGGTTGCAGAGAGTAGATGATTTGCTTCTCTGTTCCCCTTCTCAATCCTCTTCACAGGAAGACAGCATCCACCTGTTAAAACTCTTGGCCTTAAAGGGACATAAAGTCTCCAAAGAAAAATATGTAGTTTGCTCAAATTCAGGTTCAATACTTAGGGAATACTTGATCTGGGAACAAGAACTACATTTGGACCCAGATGAAACCCCTCATAACTTCTTAACACTGACCGAATACTTTTTGATTCCCCTTGGAAATTTACAGAAAACTCTAACAAATGCAGATTATTCATAGTTTCCTGATGGTTCTTATTTAAAGGATGAATGTTGTGCTGAGTATGCTATTGTAACTCCTTTGGAAGTAATTGAGACAATATCTTTACCTTTTGGTACTTTAGCCCAACAGGCTGAATTAAAAATTTTTTAAAGGTTTATTTACTTTTGAGAGAGACAGAGAGACAGAGCATGAGCAGGGGAGGGGGAGAGACACACACACAGAATCTGAAGCAGGCTCTAGCCTCTGAACTGGCAGCATAGATCCTGATGCAGGGCTTGAACTCACAAACTGTGAGATTATGACCTGAGCCAAATTCAGTCGCTTAACTGACTGAGCCACCCAGGCACCCTTTAACAGGCTGAATTAAATGTCCTTACTCAAGCTTGGACTGTAGCCAAGGGTAAAATTACAAATATTTATACTGATTGTTGGTATGCCTTTGGGGTAGCTCATGGCTTTGGACCATTATGGAAACAATAAGATATCCTTACTTCCAATAGGAATAGAATTTTATTTTTTATTTTTATTTTTTAAAATTTATTTAGGGGTGCCTGGATGACTCAGTTGGTTGGGTCTGACTTTGGCTCAGGTCATGATCTCATGGTTCATGAATTCAAGCCCCATGTCAGTCTCTGTGCTGACAGTGCAGAGTGTGGAGCCTGCTTTGGATTCTGTGCCTCCCTCTCTCTCTGCCCCTCCCCTGCTAACACTCTGTCTAGCTCTCTCTCTCAAAAATAAATAAACATTAAATTTAAAGTTTATTTATTTATTTTGAGAGAGACAGAGAGTGTGTGAGGGAGGGGCAGAGAGAGAGAGAAAGAATCCTAAGCAGGCTCTGAGCCCAACACTGAACTCAAACTCAAGAAACCATGAGATTAGGACCTGAGCCAAAATCAAGAGTTGGATGCTTAAACAGCTTAGCCACCAAGGAACCCAGGGAAAAGAATTTTAAAATGGCTCCTATGTCCAAAAATTTATTGGATGCCACATATTTTTAAATGCTTATTTATTTATTTTTTAAAGGCAGGGGAGGGGAAAGGCAGTGAGAGAGGGAGACAGGGAATTTGAAACAGGCTCCATGCTGTCAGCACAGAGGCTGACAGGGGGCTCTAACCCATGAACTGTGAGATCATGACCTGAGCTTAAATCAAGAGTTGGACACTTAATCAACTGAACCACCCAGTTGCCCCTTGGATGCTGTACTTTTTCCAGTTGCTCTGGTGATTATTAAGATTCCTGGGCATTCCAGACTCAACTCCTTGGAGGCCAAAGTAACCTACCTTGCTGATATTTCCATCAAAAATGCTGCTTTCAAGGAAGCCAACAGCCAAACCTCTGTCATGGTTCAAGGGCGTGTTATCCCAAATGATAATTTGAAAAAGTTGACAAGAGACACCCCAGAATTGTCCCAGAAAGGGAAAATTTTAATTAGAAATTTAATAATTGTTGCCTTAATAAAAGAGCACTCTGATTTCAACCAAATAACAATCTGGCACTACCAGAAATTCTAAAATCCCCAGTACTTACCATTGTACATGCACTGACCCATTGATCACCTGACAAACCGATAGCATTCATAAACTAGTATTTGTGGGGGAAAGTTAATAAGGCTGCAAAAAGTGGCTACCTTACTTTCTCCACCTTTCCAAAGTACAGTCCAGGGAAATCTTTTCACACAAATGGATTTCATACAACTTCCTCTGTCAATATTTCATAATATGTTGAATAAATATGTTTTAGTCATGGTTTGTATGTGTTCTCACTGTACAAAAGATTTCTCTTGTAGACAGGCCAATGCTTTTTCTGTTGGAAAAGATTATCCCTTCCTGGGGAACCCCTCTCAAACTGTATAGTGATTAGGGAACCTATTTCCCAGTCAGATGCTTTGACAATTCTGTGCTATTTGGTCAGTTTTACAACTTTTTCATTGTGTTTTCATTGTGTATACCATCCTCCATCCTTAGGGTTAGTTGAACACACTAAAGACACTATTAGGACTCAATTGGCAAAACTTGTTAAAGCCCCTCCAAACACTTTGGCTGAAAGCATTGCCATTGGTTCTTATATATCTCAGATCTACCCCTTGGAACAAGATGTCCAATACACTTGGCCCTTGCCTCCTTTGATCCACTGTTGATAAAGGAGATATACTTCAATATTGTAAAGACCTAATTGCTCATATTAAAAATGACCATTCTTTGGGGCACTTGACTGACTCAGTTGGTAGAGCATGCAACTCTTGGTGTTAGGGTTGTAAGTTCAAGCCCTGTGTTGTTAAAGGCTACTTAAAAAAAAAAAAAAACAACAACTGTGTTTTGATAGAACAGTCTTTTCACCATGCACTCCCTGGAGAAGATGACCTAAAGTATCACACCTTGCAACCTGGGGATTTAGTCTACTAGAAAAGATACCCCCAGGGTACCTGGCTGGTTCAGTTGGTAGAGCATGCAACTCTTGATCTTGGGGTTGTGAGTTTGAGCCCCACATTGGGTGTAGAATTTACTTAAAAAAGAAAATAAAGAGTTTCTGTTAAAAACATTTTTAAAAAAATAGGAAAGAAGGAAGGAAGAAGGAAGGAAGGAAGAAAGGAAGGAAGGAAAGAAAGACACTTCCAGAAAGACTCTTAAACTTCACTGGAAAGACCCTTTTTTGGAGCTGCTTGCCATCCCTTGTGCCACCAAACTCCAGGGAATAGACTCATGGATGCATATGACACATGTAAAGAAAACACAAAACCTTGACTGGACCTGCCATCTGGTGACAATGAGAGTAAATATTTCCAGGAATTGAAGCAGATACAGTTTTGCCAACATGTCCAGACTTGGCCTGTATACCCTTTTTTCACTGTTGCTTCTTCTATCTCTTTTGTGGCAAAAAAAAATGTCCTTGTCCAAGTTTCCCAAAACTCTTACCAAAGGGACAAACCTCTTCTATGATTATGGCCTTTTGGAAACAGTCTCATGATCCTGTGACAAATTATTTTTTACTTGCCTTTTCTGAAGGGTTACAAGGTTCTGAATTCACAAAGGTCTTCTTTCATGGGAACTATTATCTGACTCTGGATTCTTATTGAAATTCATGGCTTCTGAATTTACATCTTTAGGGACTGTATTATTGATAACACATTTGGTTCTAAAGAGTTTTTTTGAGACAACAATAGTACTTTAAAACGTCTTTGGGGGCACCTGGGTGGCTCAGTCAGTCAAGTGTCCAACTTCGGCTATGGTCATGATCTCGTGGTTTGTAAGTTCGGGCCCTGTGTCAGGCTCTGTGCTGACAGCTCCGAGCCTGTAGCCTGCTTCGAATTCTGTGTCTCCCTCTCTCTCTGCCCCTCCCCTGCTTATACTCTGTCTCTCAAAAATAAATAAATGTTAAAAAATTAAAAAAAAAATCTTTGGAGGGGGAGGGGCCAACATGGCAGAGAAGTAGGGGGATCCAAACTTCTCTCTTCTCTCAAAAAGAAGTGTTGAAGCCAAAGGACTTTGAATCTCAAGAGTCTGGGAGGAAAAGAGACAGTTGGACTTCCAGGGATCCACTGGGACAACCTGATGGGTCATAGATTCATGATTGCGAACTGGGAGAGATAAGATGAATGGAAGGAAGGGATCTGCTTCTCTGGAGAGACAAAGGGAAGAGAAGAGTGGCTGGAGAAGCATAGGACTGTATCTGGACAAGAGAAAAACCTTGGACGGGGGTGGGGAAAGATCCAATCTCTAACTATGGGGCTTGCTCTGGATTGAGGCCTGCTGCCCAGATTGTGCACTGGGAAGGAGGAGAGGCATCCCAGGGCTTGATGGCTAGATCAGGGGTGCAGTCCACAGTAGGAGCAAGCGATCCCCTCCCTGGAGTGCTGTGGGATAAGACAAAGCCTGCCTGCACCCACCAGCCAGGGACTACATATCGGGTGGCACAGAGAGACACTTCCCAATTGCTGGGATGTGCAGAGTGAGAGTTTGAATCCCAACCAAGTGCCAGGCATGGAAATCAGGGGAGCGAGACAAACTGCCTCATTTACGCCCACGGCACAGTGAGGACAGCTTGAATAGAGTGGTTTGGGACACCGGGTCTGTGGAGGAGAGACTGGAGGATTGCCATTTTTCTCCCCACAACCACCAAGGTGGGGCCTCAGGGATTGGACAGTGAGACCCATAGCAGAGGCTGGGCTCGCCTGCACCAAACCTTGCACCTCCATGCCGGGAACTGTGTATCTACTGGAATGGGATAGACACTGAGGAACCAAATGGCCCGTCCTCCAGAGAAGCACTGTTGCATTGCCTGGTTTAACACTAGGACAATTCTTATTATATAGATACATTACTCCTTCCTTTTCTCCTTCTTATTTCTTCCCTCCTCCAGTCTGGTTACTCTGGTTGTTTGTTTAAGCAGACGTATTTAGTCCATTCTCTTGATACATGTTCCACACCCCCTTCTTTATTCTCCATTCTCTCTCTGGATTAAACTGTATAGTTTCTCTGAATAACTTTATTTTCTTTTTCTTTTTCTCTTTCTCCTCCTCCTTTATTTTCCTTTCTCTCTCTCTGGATTAAGCAGTATAGTTTCTCTGGCGAATTTTTATTCTTTCTTTCCCCCCACCCCTGTCATTTCTCTCTTTGTATTGGATAAGACCTCTTCCATCAGCACTGCCTCCACCCTGTTGTAGTTGGTGTTTTTGGTTATTGTTTGTTTGTTTGTGTGTTTTTGTTTTCGGTTTATTTTTTGTTTGTCTGTTTGTTTTCCTTTCCAGGGTTACTTCAACAAAAAAATCAAAGCACACTGGTTTGTGGAGGGTCCAAAACATCACTACTAGTAGGGAGATAAAGTAAGCAAAGCCACAACAAATAGAGAGCAAATAACACTCTCCAAAAAACATCTCCTGAAGGGCCAGGACCTGGACAGTGTATGACCCCTCTTTAATATAGTAGTGCTTTCAGGTGCAGGGCACATAAAAAGCTTTTAAAACACAGAAGGGACAGAAAACTAGCCAAAATGATAAAACTGAAAAATTCTCCTCAAAAGAATTTCCAGGAAGATATTACAGCTAAAGAATTGCTCAAAACAGGGGCGCCTGGGTGGCGCAGTCAGTTAAGCGTCCGACTTCAGCCAGGTCACAATCTCGCGGTCCGTGAGTTCGAGCCCCGCGTTAGGCTCTGGGCTGATGGCTCAGAGCCTGGAGCCTGTTTCCGATTCTGTGTCTCCCTCTCTCTCTGCCCCTCCCCCGTTCATGCTCTGTCTCTCTCTGTCCCAAAAAATAAATAAACGTTGAAAAAAAAAAAGAATTGCTCAAAACAGATATAAACAATATAACTGAACAAGAATTTAGAATAATAGTCATAATATTAATTTCTGGGTTTGAAAAAAGCATAGAAGACGGCAGAGAATCTATTGCTACAGAGATCAAGGAACTAAAAAATAGTCATGATGAATTTAACAATGCTATAAATGAGGTGCAAAATAAAATAGAAGCAGTCGCAGCAAGGACTGAAGAGGCAGAAAGGAGAATAGGTGAATTAGAAGATAAAATGGAAAAAGAGGAAGCTGAGAAAAAGAGATAAAAAATTCTGGATCACGAGGGGACAATTAGAGAACTAAGTGATTCAATGAAACGGAACAATATCTGTATCATAGGAGTTCCAGAAGAAGAAGAAGAGAGAGAAAGGGGCTGAAGGTGTAGTTGAACAAATCATAGATGAGAACTTCCCCTATCTGGGGAAGGCAACAAACACTGAAATCAGGAGGCACAGAGAGCTCCCTTCAGACATAATTTGAATTCATCTTCTGCATGACATATCATAGTGAAACTGGCAAAATGCAAAGATAAAGAGAGAATTCTGAAAGCAGCTAGGGACAAACAGGCCTTAACCTACAAGGGTAGACACATAAGGGTAGTAGTAGACCTATCTACTGACTCTTGGCAGGCCAGAAAGGAGTGGCAGGAAAGTTTCAATGCGCTGAATAGGAAAAACTTGCAGCCAAGAATCCTTTATCCAGCAAGCCTGTCATTCAGAATAGAAGGAGAGATAAAGGTTTTCCCATACAAACAAAAACTGAAGGAATTCATCAATAAACCAGCCCTATAAAAGATCCTAAGGGGGATTCTGAGTGAAATGTTGCAAGGACCACAAAGGACAAGAGACTGATATCTACAAGCATGAAACCTACATATAACACAATAACTCTAAACTCATATCTTTCAGTAATAACACTGAATGAAATGGAATAAATGCTCCAATAAAAACAAATAGGGTATCATATGGATAAAAAACAAGACCCATCTATTTGCTGTCTACAAGAGACCCATTTTAGACCTGAGGACACCTTCCGATTGAAAGTGAGGGGATGGAGAACCATCTACCATGATACTGGAAGTGAAAAGAAAGCTGGAGTAGCCATACTTATATCAGAGAAACTAGATTTTAAACTAAAGGCTGTAACAAAAGATGAAGAATGGCATTATATAATAATTACAGGATCTATCCATCAGGAAGAGCTAACAATTACAAATGTTTATGCACCGAATTCTAAGCACCCAAATATATAAAATAATAATCATAAACATAAGCAATCTTATTGGTAAGAATGTGGTAATTGCTGAAATAGACACTTACAGCAATGGATAGATCATCTAGACTGAAAATCAAGAAAGAAACAATGGCCCTGAATGATACACTGGACCAGATGCACTTAACAGATATATTTAGAACTTTCCATTCTAAAGCAACAAAATATACATTCTTCTCAAGTGCACATGGAATCTATCTAATTCTCCAAGATAGATTACATAGTAGGTCACAAAATAGCCCTTAATAAATATAAAAGAATTGATATCATACCATGCACACTTTCAGATCACAATGCTATGAAACTTGAAATCAACCACAAGAAAAAGTTTGGAAAACCTCCAAATTCATGGAGGTTAAAGAACATCCTACTAAAGAACAAATAGGTCAGCCAGGCAATTAAAGAAGAAATTAAAGAAATTAAAAAATATATGGAAACAAATGAAAATGAAAACACAACAGTCCAAACCCTTTGGGATGCAGCAAAGGTAGTCCTAAGAGGAAAATACATTGCAGTCCAGGCCTGTCTCAAGAAACAAGAAAAATCCCAATCTATCAGCACATGTAAAGGAACTACAAGCAGGACAATAAAGAACCCACAAACCCAGCAGAAGAAGAGAAATAATAAAGGTCAGAGCAGAAATAAACAGCATAGAATAAAAAAACCAGTAGAACAGATCAATGAAACTAAGAGTTGGTTTTTTGAAAAAATAAACAAAATTGATAAACCTCTAGCCAAAAGGAAAAGAGAGAGTACCCAAGTTGATAAAATCATGAATGACAATGGATTTATTACAAAAATCCCTCAAAAATACAAGAAATTATCAGAGAATACTATGAAAAATTGTATGCCAACAAACTGGGCAACCTGGAAGAAATGGACAAATTCCTAAACGCCCACACACTACCAAAACTCAAATGGGAAGAAATAGAAAATTTGAACAGACCCATAACTAGTAAAGAAATTTAATCAGTTATCAAAAATCTCCCCAGTCTCTTTAACAAATGGTGCGGGGAGAACTGTACAGCAACGTGCAGAAGGATGAAACTAGACCATTTTCTCACACCATTCACAAAAATAAACTCAAAATGGATAAAGGACCTGAATGTGAGACAGGAAACCATCAAAACCCTAGAGGAGAAAGCAGGTAAAAACCTCTCTGACCTCAGCCATAGCAATTTCTTACTTGACATATCCCCAAAGGCAAGGGAATTAAAAGCAAAAATGAACTATTGGGACCTCATGAAGATAAAAAGCTTCTGCAAGGCAAAGGAAACAACCAACAAAACTAAAAGGCAACCAACGGAATGGGAAAAGATATTTGCAAATGACATATCGGACAAAGGGCTAGTATCCAAAATCTATAAAGAGCTCACCAAACTCCACACCCAAAAAACAAAAAATCCAGTGAAAAAGCGGGCAGAAGACATGAATAGACACTTTTCTAAAGAAGATACCTAGATGGCCAACAGCACATGAAAAGATAATGTCACTCCTCATCAGGGAAATACAAATCAAAACCACACGGAGATACCATCTCACGCCAGTCAGAGTGGCTAAAACGAACAAATCAGGAGACTATAAATGCTGGAGAGGATGTGGAGAAACGGGAACCCTCTTGCACTGTTGGTGGGAATGCAAACTGGTGCAGCCACTCTGGAAAAGTGTGGAGGTTCCTCAGAAAATTAGAAATATATCTACCCTATGACCCAGCAATAGCACTGCTAGGAATTTACCCAAGGGATACAGGAGTGTTGATGCATAGGGGCACTTGTACCCCAATGTTTATAGCAGCACTTTCAACAATAGCCAAATCATGGAAAGAGCCTAAATGTCCATCAACTGATAAATGGATAAAGATATGGTTTATATATACAATGGAATACTACTTGGCAATGAGAAAGAATGAAATCTTGCCATCTGCAGCAACGTGGATAGAACCGAGGGTATTATGCTAAGTGAAATAAGTCAGTCAGAGAAAGACAGATATCATGTTTTCACTTATATGTAAATTTAGAGAAACTTAACAGAAGATCATGGGGGAAGGGAAGGGGAAAAAATAGTTACAGAGAGGGAGGGAGGCAAACCATAAGAGACTCTTTTTTTTTTTAATTTTTTTTTCAACGTTTATTTATTTTTGGGACAGAGAGAGACAGAGCATGAACGGGGGAGGGGCAGAGAGAGAGGGAGACACAGAATCGGAAACAGGCTCCAGGCTCTGAGCCATCAGCCCAGAGCCCGACGCGGGGCTCGAACTCACGGACCGCGAGATTGTGACCTGGCTGAAGTCGTGACCTGGCTGAAGTCGGACGCTTAACCGACTGCGCCACCCAGGCGCCCCCATAAGAGACTCTTAAATACAGAGAACAAATTGAGGGTTGATGGGGGTGAGGGAGAGGGGAAAGTGGGTGATGGGCTCTGAGGAGGGCACTTGTTAGGATGAGCACTGGGTGTTGTATGTAAGCCAATATGACAATATATTAAAAATAAAATAAAATAAAATAAATAATAAATAAAACATCTTTGAAGTTTTGCTGTTTTGCAAAAAGTTCATTAGCTACTGTTCCATGTTTATACCTGTCCTGTATCTTCCCAAATGCACTTGGTTAGTTCTTTCAGTGTGCTCCTGCACTATTCACTATTCACCTTTTGTGGCTGATTTAAGCAGAGACTTTAGGAAGTATACACGACTCCAGCTTTGCTTTCATGGGATGAACCTTCCTTCCTAAGTCTGAATAAGTGCCAATAAATATTTCAGTTGGCTCCTTTGAGACCTAGAGCCCTGATTTAGAACCATGATACAATTTGGAATTGTTAAGTTACTCTTTCTGTTTTGTATAATTGTTTTAAATTTTATATTTTGTTGCCTACAGAACTTAAAAAAAAAAAACCAATAATATACCCAATAAGGTGATGCTGGCTCAATGCTTCAAGATAATTTCTTTTTTTTTTTAATTTTTTTTTTTATTTTCCAACGTTTATTTATTTTTGGGAGAGAGACAGAGCATGAACGGGGGAGGGGCAGAGAGAGAGGGAGACACAGAATCGGAAACAGGCTCCAGGCTCTGAGCCATCAGCCCAGAGCCCGACGCGGGGCTCGAACTCACGGACCGCGAGATCGTGACCTGGCTGAAGTCGGACGCTTAACCGACTGTGCCACCCAGGCGCCCCTCAAGATAATTTCTGACACAAGCTTGGGAAGATATGGAGTTTAGATGAGAAGGACCTGAGAGTTGTCCTTTCTAACCTTGTTACTCAAATGTGGCCTTAAGTAGTTTCCAATTGCTATGCATTTTGCCTCTGATGTAGGCCATGACAACCAGGAAAGATTCTTCCTGGTCCTGAGGGACAAACCACTAAGTATGGAGAAACTTACTCTTTTTTTGTTTGTTTGTTTCAATTTTCTTGTATTTTATTTTTTAATTTTTATTTTAGACAGGGAGAGAGAGAGAGACAGAGAGAGAGAGAGAGAGAGAGCAAGCATGTGTGAGTGGGGGAGGGGCACAGAGGGAGAGATTGAGAATCCCAAGCAGGCTCCATCCTCAGCACAGAGCCCAACTCAGGGCTCAATCTCATGACCCTGGGATCATGACTTGAGCCAGAATCAACAGTTGGACACTCAACTGACTGAGCCACCCAGGCACCCCTAAATATTTTATTTTATTTTTATTTTTTTCTTGACATTTTTATTGTTTTACATTTACATCTAAGTTAGTTAGCATATGGTGCAATAATGATTTCAGAAGTAGAATCCAGTGATTCATCCCCTACATATAATACCCAGTGCTCATACCAACAGGGTCCTCTTAATGTCCCTTGTCCATTTAGCCCATCCCCCCACCCAAAACCCCTCTAGAAACCCTCAGTTTGTTTTCTGTATTTGTCCCCATCCATTTTTATATTAGTTTTGCTTCCCTTCCTTATGCTCATCTGTTTTGTATCTTAAATTACAAAAATGAGTGAAGTCATATGATATTTGTCTTTCTCTGACTAATTTTGCTTAGCATAATACACTCTAGTTCCATCCATGTTGTTGCAAATGGCAAGATTTCATTCTTTTTGATTGCCTGGTAATACTCCATTGTATATATATACCACATCTTCTTTATTCATTCATCTGTCAATGGACATTTGGGCTCTTTCCATACTTTGGCTATTGTCTACAACACTGCCATAAACATTGGGGTGCAGGTGCCCCTTCGAATCAGTACACCTGTATCCTTTGGATAAATACGTAGTAGTGAAATTGCTGGGTCATAGAGTAGTTCTATTTTTAATTTTTTGAGGAACCTCCATACTGTTTTCCTGAGTGGCTATACCAGTTTGCATTCCCGCCAGGAGTGCCAAAGGGTTCCTCTTTCTCTGCATCATTGCCAACATCTGTTGTTGCCTGAGTTGTTAATGTTAGCCATTCTGACAGGTGTGAGGTGGTATCTCATTGTGGTTTTGATTTGTATTTCCCTGCTAATGAGTGATGTTGAGCATTTTCTCACATGTTGGTGAGCAATATGGATGTCTTCTTTGGAAGAAGGTCTATTCATGTGTTTTGCCCATCTCTTCACTGGATTATTTGTTTTTTGGGTGTTGAGTTTGATAAGTTCTTTACAAATTTTGGATACTAACCCTTTATCTGATATATCATTTGCAAATATCTTTTCCCATTCTGTTAGTTGCCTTTTAGTTTTGCTGATTGTTTCCTTCACTGTGCAAAAGCTTTTTATATTTTTATTTTATTTTATTTTTGTTTTATTTTATTTTAATTTTTTAAATGTTTATTTATTTTGAGAGAGAGAGAGAGAGGAGCGGCAGGGAGAGAGGTAGACACATAATCTGAAGCAGACTTCAGGCTCTGAGCTGTCATGACAGCACAGAGCCCAACACAGGCCTTGAACTCATGGACTGAGAGATCATGACCTGAGCCAAAGTTGGATGCCTAACCGACTGAGCCACTCAGGCAGCCCCAGAAGCTTTTTATCTTGATGAGTTCCCAATAGTTCATTTTTGCTTTTGTTTCCCTTGCCTCCAGAGACATGCTGAGTAAGAAGTTGCTATGGCTGAGGTCAAATAGACTTTTGCCTGCTTTTCTCCTCTAGGATTTTGATGGCCCCTGTCTTATGTTTAGGTCTTTCATCCATTCTGAGTCTATTTTTATGTATGGTGTAAGAAAGTGGTCCAGGTTTGTTCTTCTGCATGTCGCTGTCCAGTTTTCTCAACACCATTTGTTGAAGAGTCTGTCTATTCCATTGGATATTCTTCCCTGCTTTGTCAAAGATTAGTTGGCCATACCTTTCTGGGTTCTCTATTCTGTTCCATTGATCTAAATGTCTGTTTTTGTGCCAGCACCATACTGTCTTGATGTTTAAAGCTTTGTAATATATCTTAAAGTCTGGAATTTTAATGCCTCCAGCTTTTGTTTTCTTTTTTATGATTGCATTGGTTATTTGGGGTCTTTTCTGGTTCCATACAAATTTTAGGATTGTTTGTTATAGCTCTGTGAAGAATGCTGGTGTTATTTTGATACGACCTAAATATTTTATTTTTAAGTGATATCTACTTAAGTTAATCTCTACTTAAGCCCCAGTGTGGGGCTTGAACCCACATCCCCAAGATCAAGAGTCACATGCTCCACCAAATGAGCCAGCTAGGTGCCCTGAGAAACTTAACTCTTGATCAGTGATGCTTTCAAAGAAATATCTTGATCGAAAGGGGGAAATGTGGGAATTAATAAAAGAAAACCTTGTTTATAATCGAGTGGGGAGGCTAGCAGGAAGAGCTCTCAGACCCTATCACTTGCTGTCAATTGCAGACCCAACAGGAAGAAAGGGACCTTTTATATGGATGCTACTTTAGCTTAGTTTTTGCAGTAACAACTGAATTTTATTTCTCAACAGGAGAAGGAGTGTAAGGGTTGCACTACA
Source organism: Leopardus geoffroyi (assembly GCF_018350155.1). Taxonomy (NCBI): domain Eukaryota; kingdom Metazoa; phylum Chordata; class Mammalia; order Carnivora; family Felidae; genus Leopardus; species Leopardus geoffroyi. The sequence continues at coordinate 24,886,006 of NC_059330.1, read as the reverse complement.
CTGAAAGAGACACAGATCTCAGGTGACATGTCCTCTCCATTTTAGTGACAGGGTTGCACTTCTCTACCAAGCCAGCATCTGAGTGAGAAGCACATGTATAGGGTAATGGATATATGTAGCAGGGAGATGGATGTGGAAGAATATCAAATATTAAAATCAGGGCCACTATAAGGGAAACCATAAGATCAAACAGACTGGCAGAGACCAAAGAAGGCAGAGTAATGTACTTCCAAAAGGGAGAAATAGGAAAGAAGGAGTAACAGGTCCTAAGGAAGTCCAAAATCGAATAGGGCAAATGACATTAAACTATAAAGACTGAGAATAATCCCTTTTGGCTGATGTTCTGCCTGAAACTCTCAGAGGGGGTTAGGGGTTTCTCTGAGGAGATTGGGAGCATCCTGGCCACTCTGAACCAGTGATACAGTCCCACCCTTTGAAAACTCTTCTGTCTAGGGGCTGTGTACTCTGGGCCTGTCGTGGGCACAGCAGCCTGCTGATTTCTGAATAGTGTTCAGGGACATTCTTCCATCATCCCAGTGTTTTTTCAAAAATAGCGCCTGGCTTCTATTGAGATGACTGATCCACACTAACCTCCTGGTCAAATGGTGACTTACTCTCATCACTAGTGTCTCATTTTTTGCAATATGTGTAGGCTGAGAATCTTTAAGTTCTGCTCTTGTCTGCTCAACAATTATACCTTTAAGTCATTTCTTTTCACATTTCACCATAAACTGTTAGGTGGAGCCGAGTCACACCTTCCACACATTGCTTAGAAATCTCTTCAGCTAAGGACTCCTGGGTGGCTCAGTCAGTTGAGCCTCTGACTTTGGCTCAAGTCACAATAATACAGTTTGTGGGTTCAAGTTGTGCTGACAGCTCAGAGCCTGAAGCCTGCTTCCGATTCTGTGTCTCCCTCTCTTTCTGCCCCTCCCCTGCTCATGCTCTCTCTCTCTTTCAAACAATGAATAAACATTTAAAAAATAAAAATAAAAAAGCAATCTCTTCAGCTAAACATCCAGTTCCATCACCTGCAAGGTGGACACCTTTCATGAAATATCAGCACACAAACACAAATCAGCCAAGTTCTTTGTCACTTTACAGCAGGGATCACCTTTCTTTCAGTGCCCAATAACATGCTCCTCATTTCTGTGTGCCATCACCAGAATGGCCTTCACTGTCCACATGTCTACCAATGTTCAGTTCATGGCCTCTTAGGGGTTCTCTAAGGAGATGGAGGCTTTCTCCCACAGCTCTCCTGTTTTCTTTCTGAGCCCTCACCAGAATTACCTTTTAAAGGTTCATTCATGGCAATGTAGGCATCTCATTTTCTAGCATACATTTCAAAACTCTTCTGGCCTCAACCCATTGCCCACTTCCAAAGCCGCTTGCACATTTTTAGGTATTTGTTACAGCAGCGCCCCATTTCTTGGTACCAATTCCGACTTAGTACATTTGGGCTGCTATAACAAAAATACCATAGACTGGGTGGCTTAAACAACAAACATGTATTTCTCACAGTTCTGGAGAATGGGAAGTCCAAGAGCAAGGCACAAGCAGATTTGCTTCCTGTTTCACAGACCACCATCTTCTCACAAGGTGGAAGGAGGGCAAGAGAGCTCTCTGGGGTCCCTCATACAAAGGCACACTCTTGTTCATGAGCACAGCATCCTATGACCTTATCACCTCCCAAAGCTCTACCACCCAACACCATCACATTGGGGGTTGGGAATTCAACATATGAATTTGGGGGAATGCAAATTCAGACCATAGCAGCCTCCTTGCCAGCACTTGGTATTGCCAGTCTTTTAAATTTTAGTCATTCTGTACAGAGTATGGTGGTATCATATTATGATTTTAATTTCTATTTACATTATTTTCCTTTGGCCCGAATAACTTTCTTGTGCAGATCTGCTAATGAAAATTTCTCATGGTTTTTGTCTTTTTTTTTTTTTTTGTCTTTTGTCTTGTCTTTATTTTGTCTTTAGTTTTAAGAGAGGGGAAGGGAAATTTGGGCCTCACTTCCTCTTACCTACTTCTCACTGAGGAGAGCTCCTAAGCATCTTTGCCACATGGTTAAGAAGTTTGTGCAAAGCCCCAGATCCATTCCCTGTCCTGAGAGGCTTCTTGGAGAATCTGGCTGGGAAGTCCTGATTCCTTTGATCTCTGTTTGTGTTAGGGAATTTAAGGTGGGATCTTTGTGGGTCTGCAAGTGGGAGAGGGTATGAAAAATAGAAAAGTGTGGGGTTTGGGTGGTAGGATGAGTGTGTTCATAAAACAATGGTAACTTCTTTTGTCTGTGCTCTCCCAATGGTTCTGGGACTGGGAATAATGCAATTATTCTTTATCCCTTTTGTTCTTTTGAAGTTTTCCTTGAAGTCTAATTATAGGTCAGACTGTTACTGTCTAGAATTGGGGAATGAATAGCATTTCACTGCTATAAAATAACATGCAGAGAGCTGGAAACTGATTACTCCACTCCACCTGAACCTCAGGCCTCCTTTATTTGACTCCCACCAACAACCCTACTCACTTTAACATCTGAACTACTTCAATACCAGAGGAGAAACAGAGGTGAGCAGATGAGAACAAGGCAGTAGGTCCCCTAAAGATGCCAATCTCAGACACTTCTCCTGGTGCTGGCCCTGGGATCCCCATGCCCTGGGAGGGAAAGAGGTGTTAGAGTTGCAGCAAGAACTAAGATCTGGCAAGGCATCAGGGAGCCCAACTTTATGGATCCTCCGCCTCTGACAACTGCAACACGTAGCTCATGTTGGGCGATTAGATCTCTCTGAATGCCCCATCATGGCACTGGGGAAGGTGCAGGGCAGTGGCTCAGGCCCCAGTTAGTAACCCCATGCTCCCAAAGTACGTTAAACTTTCATCAGCTAACGTGCGTGGCCAGTTTGCAGCTCCACCCAATAGGAATGCCAGGAAGCGTGGGGCAATAGGCATCTGGAAGTTGTCCCTGGACAAAGGCTAGTTGCCTTTGGGGACCTCTGCTGATATGCACCTTGTTTTTGTGGAGGAGACACTCCTGCCCATCCGGTCGCCGGCTTCAGCATCTCGGTCTCCACGCTCTTTCCTGCCACCTGGCGGTGTTCCAGGTGCGCGCCAGTGCCTGAGTTTACTCTTCCCGGTGCTGCGAGACAGCCTAGTCTCCAGCCAGGAATGCGGTGGAGTTTACTCCAATTCCGCAGGAGCGCAGCTACTCCAGGGCTAGTGTGGGCCTGGAGCGCCCTCTGGCAGTGCTGGGTGCCGGGCCTGGACCTCCACGCACAGCGCCAGACTTTGGGTTTGGTTCCCGGAATGCGCTGGACAGAGCCTGCCAGGCGGTGGAGCTCTGAAAACCATTCTGCCTTGATTATTACCTCACCTCTCTCCAGGTCGGGCACGGGGAGGCGCGACACAGCCTTCCTTAGACAGCTGCTAGGATGGGCGTGGTGGGGGTCCAGGGAAAACCAGGGTGCTGCTAAGCTTAGTTTTATCAGTGTGGACATGTAGTTGCTGGGCTTGGAGTCATACGTGTCGTTTTTCACTGAACTAGCCATTGCCAAGAGGCTTGCATACTGGGTTTGCTTGACCTCTTGGTGTTCCCCCAACCTCATCACCTGAGTCACTTCCTTTCCTGGACATTGGAGCAGGAGGGGTGCGGCTGCTGGGAGAGCTGGGGATCTTCCAGAGTAGAAGACTGTCTTTACTGGGCAGAATGTGCATGGGAGGAATTTCAGAAACTCTCTTTTTGCTGATGTCATCACTTTGGACCTGAAGGTAGAGGAATCAGCGTGGCTTGGATATGGGTGAGGAGGGGTTGAGTGCTGAAAATTGTGGAGACTCTTTATGGCCTCAGCCTCCAAACACAACTCACAGGAAAAATATGGAGTGGGCAGTGGTGATGTCTACACACAGCAAGTTCCTACCGGGTGCCAGACAGGGCACAGGATCTAAGTGTGACCGGGACAAATCACTAATCTCTGGCCTTCTCGGGTACTTGTGGACCTTCTGGAATGGTTCTGGGATGGTCACAACTGTGGGAGAATACAGGGAATGCTTCTGATTATTGGGTCAGTGTAGACATGTCTTGGATTTCAGGCTGGTCCTGGTCTACACAGGGGCAGCTGCATGCCAAGGCAGGTAGAGAGCCATGCCACTTCAGCACTATGGACTGGACAGCGTCCCAGGGAAAGTTTAGCAAAGCCAAGAGAGGGATGGATAGTTGTTCTGCTCACCCAAGTGTGGCCCTTTGAGGCTGATGGCAGAACCCTTTTGGAGGGGCCTGAGCTTTGTTCAGGACCCTAACCTTGAGGGATTGGGGCCTGACACCTGCATTTATAGGGTTCAGACCCAAGATCCAGAAATTACAGACTCTGGGTATCACATAAATAGCCCTTTGTAGTGCTTCAAATTACAAACATTTTTATACATGGTCTTCTCTCTGCTTCTCAACAGCTCAGGAAAGTAGGCCTGAAAATCCACACTAATAGGTGAGAATCCTCAGAGAGGGTAAAAGTCACATATCCAGGGAGGGGTTTGAACCAAGACTCAAACAGCTGCTTTGGTCATAACAGATTTATCCACAAAGACAATGACAGTCATGTGGGGCCCTATAGTAGTGGGATTCTGTGGACTTATGGGCCAACACAGGGAGGAGGCACTTAGGAGTGAGAATGACTTATGGCCCTAGGTGGGCACTGCACAATGTGGGGTGGGAGCCCTGGTTAGGCTGGGCAGTACTGAGGGCTTCAAGGAGACATAGGCTGTCAATAAAACACGATCGTCTATTCCCAAAGCCTGAGGTGCCACTCAAGGCCCATCACAGTTTACCTATCCAGACTTATTAGGCCAGGTCCCCATCTTTGGGCCAGACCTTACTCATCTGTTCCCTGACCAAGATATCCCACGCAGGGCTGTGACTTGGGTGAGTCAAGTGAAGAGTGTATGTTGTGAAATTTGAAGAGGCACTCTCTCAGGGCTGTGCAAGTGCAGGCTAGCACCGGCAGGACCCTAAGACAGAGTCTCTTCTCTTTCACCTCTCTCTCCTGCCTTAGGTCTAAGCTTTGAACTCCCAGAGGGAAGAGGCTGTGGCTGCTACTGCCTGGGTGTCCCCAACCCAGCCTCTGGGCAGTGCAGTGCTGTCACTTGGAGCTCAATAAACATTTGGCAGTTGTCAAGTCTCATCTTTCTTCCCTGAGAGAAAAAGGGCCTATGCTGGGAAAAACACATGTACGTCACTCGATCTAACCGATGGATCTAATTGGCCAGGGTCTGGACTTCTCATTTGCTAGACATAAGCAATGAGATGTGGGGGGCCGGGGTGGGGGTGAGAACCCAGTGCCCTTGCAAGATTCAGAAAGTCCAAGCCAGAAGGTAAAGGACATTTAGTCCCACGTATTCTTTTTACATGTGGGGCAACAGAATTGGAGAGTAACAGTGACTTGCCCTTAGGGACAGGACAGGGATACATAACAAGTTCTCCAACGACAACTGTGACTTAATCCTGGAAGCCAAAGCTGCTACTGGATGCGCATCGAGTATATCGACTGTCTACTTATCAGGACTGGAGCAATGAGCAGGATTGATCCATTGCTTTTGACTGCCAGCAAGTGCTGCTCGCCGATTGGTCCGGGTTAAGGAAACAGAAAAAAAAAAAAGGGCGTGCACGTGGTACCCTCCGTCAGAGACGCGCTTGCGGGTGAGAGTGAGGCCGGGGAGCGACCATGGCGTCGCTGAATAGTAGCGCTGTCGTCTGCGTGATTTGCTTGGAGAAACCCAAATACCGCTGCCCCGCCTGCCGCGTGCCCTAGTGAGGGTGGGGGTCGTGGGGGAGGAGGCCGGGTGGGGCCTGCGGGGCGGCTCGGGGACCGGGCGGGGGCTGCGGGAGGGGCCGCGCGGCTTTCCGGGCTGACGCGGTCGTGGTCTCTTGTTGCAGCTGCTCCGTGGGATGTTTCCGGAAGCACAAAGGTAAGACCCCGGCGCCCCGCCTGAGCCCCCGGCACTCCCCTAGTGCGGGCAACCCCCGTCAATCCCTGCCTCGTCCCACGGGGGACCTCTACCTGTGAATGCTTCCTCGGGTTTCGAACAGTGAAAACTTCTGCCCTGCCTTTTCTTTTATAGACTTTCTCTTTTCTTTTCTCTTTTCTTTTCTTTCTTTCTCTTTCTTTTCTATTATTTTAAATAATGGGCTACTTTGGTCTGACAGAGTCGACCCTAGTAGTTTCTTCATCTTAGAATTCTGACGCAGAAGCTGCTCTTGCTGAGGTTAACGAGAACGTTTTCTTTCCTTCAAAAATGTTTTGTTAGAAACAACGAGGTAGATCTGTTTACAATAAGGAGCGATTAGTCTACATTTTAACTCCAATTCGGGGTCTCTTCTCAGTCCTCAGGGACCCTTTGCCGCGACCGCATGCTGGGTTGACTCTTTTGTTAAAGTTCCTCATTGTTTTTTTGCCTCTCGTGTCCCCCCTTCCAGACTCTGACTCAGAGGTCCATTTCAAGATGCTTCCCTCCCCCTGCTGTTTTTTTTTTTTTTTTTTTTTTTTTTTTTTGTTGTTGTTGTTGTTGTTGTTTTTTACCCTAATGACCGTGGAGCATTTTCAAAGGAAACTTTTTGGTTCAAGATAGGAAAGAAGGAGAACCGCTTTGCTGGAAATAGGGTTGTGGAGCCGTGTTGGGTAGGCTTTGCTCTGGCTGTGCAGCCCTGGGTGGCCCAAGAATCCCTAAGGCAATCTGCGGCAATCTGGAGCAATCTGGAGCTCTCAACTGTGTGGCCGGGCTGCCGCCAAGGTCTTTCCTGACATGCACATTTGAGTAATTAACTCCCTTGTTGAACACTCCAGCCTCTCTAGGAAAGGAAGCCAGTGATTCTTAACTTGGGAATTGCTCTCCCTAGGGAGATGCACTGTTACACTGTTTCTGTTTTACAGTAGCTGAGGAGGGTTGGGGGGCAATTCTGGCAATTGGTATTGACTCAGATAAACAGCCTGTGGTGTGTGAGACTCACACCATTAAAGACCTTTCGGTCTTGAACGCCACAGTGCCCTTGATGAGAGACACTGGTCTTGGGAAGAAAGGCCAACCTCCCTTTGTGGTATTCTTTTGCTCTTCCTCCACTTGTGTGGGCCCCAGCCTCCTGCCAGGCCTGCCCTGTCAATCAACTGGTAGTTGCTCATCACCATGTGGTTGCTCCTGACCCTGTTCTTTCAGGGGTCTGGTCCAGCCATAGACCTTTCCCTCTGCCAGGAATGCTCTTTCCACCTGAAAGTGCCTCCTCTTTGTCTCCTGGCCCTCTCAGGTGATGTAAATCAGACTTTTCTCCATCTCTCCAACTGCCATCTCTAAGACTCAGCCCCTTGATGGGAGCCTGATGACTTTATCTGTGTAATTGTCACGTGGCACATGCAAATTTAGTGTCTGAAACTGCTGAGAAAATAGTTTGGTAATTGAAGTCAGTGTGCCACTTGATCTTGGTGAAAGCCCTGTGAGGTTCTGCAGCGTAAGTTGGATGGGGACAGACCCTCAGGATACACAAGGCCTGTTTCCTCCACCCTCTGCCAAGCCCAGGGTTGCTTGTTTTCTGGATACTGCCCTGTGATTTGATCCCTCATTTCCTTTGCATGCATCATCCCTACCCACATCCCTTACCCTGAACATAGTTTCCCACCTAGATGCTGGCTTGGTGGAGAGGTGCAGCCTTGTTGCTAAAGTAGAAGTGATGTGCGCCTGATTTGTGTCTCTTTCAGAGGAGTGCAACCCTGAAACTCGTCCTATTGAGAGAAAAAGATCAGCTGTTACTGCAAAAACTATAAAGCCTGCAGAAGACAAAGGTGGGTTGGTTGATTTCAAACCAGCCAACCTAGGAAAAGGTTTCAAATAAAAGAAGCTGAAAGGAAAGAGATGTGGGTTGGGGCAGGGAGTCAGGAACGATGGCTTCATTCAGGAGCAGCACCTTCCTTAGCCTGGAGCACCAGGAGTGGGGCACCTGTTGTGTATTATAGAGCAGCCTGAAGGTATCGTTAAGGGCAAGAAACAAGGAGGACAGAGGCAGAGGGGATAAAGCCTGTAGCTGTGATTTGGGGGTGAGGGGGGGGACCCTGCTGGTAGGATCCTTTTCCAGTCATGGCTTCAGGTTTCCCTCCATGGGCCTGGCTGGAGCTATCAGTTCACCTGAGCTAGGCTTGGGTGGGCGACTGCCTTTGGCCTAGGTCACCTTCCTGCTGCTGGGGCTCTATGGATTTATTGTGGGAGTGGGCTGTCTCATCCATTTATCCACACTTCAGTATCTCCTGGGTTTCATGTACCATGCCAGTCTCTGAAAGCAGCCCCTCCTGCTGCCTGAACATTCACAGCATGGGGATAGCCTATTTCTGCCTTTTGAGAAACTTCCTTGTTGGGTTCAGGCAGTGCCAGAAATTTCTGGCCATGCTAAAAGCACAGGGCATTCATGTTAGCAGGTTTTTAAAAATGTTTTTTTTAACGTTTTTTATTTATTTTTGAGACAGGGAGAGACAGAGCATGAACAGGGGAGGGGCAGAGAGAGGGAGACACAGAATCTGAAACAGGCTCCAGGCTCTGAGCTGTCAGCACAGAGCCCGACGCGGGGCTCAAACTCAGACTGAGAGATCATGACCTGAGCTGAAGTCGGCCGCTTAACCGACTGAGCCACCCAGGCGCCCCTGTGTTAGCAGGTTTTTATAGAACACCTAGTTTTTTGGGTCCTGACAGGGCTGGAGCCATAGTGAGGGGAGCTGGGGTAATAGGAATTGGAAAATCAGGCTCCTGTCTAGAAGACCACAGAGACACATATAATAAACAAGTATGTGAATACTAGGGTGTGCTTGTTAAAGTCCAATTCTTTGCTTTTGCTTTCATTCCCTTTCCAAAAAGAGGAATGTTGGTACAGCTATAAGTTCCAGAAAAGTCATTTTTGTTTTGTCTATACCTACTTTGTCCTGCTATTGTCACTTGTGTGCACATTTTTAATCTATTGCAGTTGTTAAAATCTGGCATCTAGGTTTTGTTTCTAGTCCTAATTAGTTGATTGTGTTCTGTATTCCTCAGATGATGATGACTCTATAGCTGATTTTCTCAATAGTGATGAGGAAGAGGACAGAGTTTCTTTGCAGAATTTAAAGAATTTAGGTAAGTCTTTGCTGTGTTTACTTCTTTGTCAATTACTGATAACATTTAATCCAAAGAATAATGTGATTTTTTGGTTATTAATAAATACAGTTGACCCTTGAACTGTGCTGGGGTTCGGCTTCACTCCCCAACTACCATGCAATGAAAATTTGTGTATAACTTTGTCAATTACTGATAACATTTAATCCAAAGAATAACGTGATTTTTTGGTTATTAATAAATACAGTTGACCCTTGAACTGTGCTGGGGTTTGGCTTCACTCCCCAACTACCATGCAATGAAAATTTGTGTATAACTTTTGACTCCCCCAGAACTTAACTAATATTCTAGTGTTGACCAGAAGCCTTACCAATATAACATAGTCGATTAACACATTTTGTATGTTATATGTATTATATGCTGTCTTACAATAAATGAGAGAAAAGGAAATGTTAAGAAAAACATAAGGAAGAGAAACACAGCACTGTATTTATGGGGGAAAAAATCCTTGTATAAGTGGGCCTGTGCAGTTCAAGCCTGTTGTTCAGGGTCAGGTGCACTTGAGTATGGCATGCAGAGCCCTTATGTTGCATGATTCTGTGAACACTCAGGGCTTCATTCAACACCTCCCAGCCTGCCTACAACTCTCTTGCCCTGGAATCCTACTGTTTTTGTGGGTTGACAAAATTCTCCCTCAAGGCTTTGTTCAGGTTACCTTTCCTCAGCTAAACTTCTCTTGACTTTTTGTTGTTCTCAGAAGTAAGCCCTTTTTTGCCTTCCCATCAGGCCTTGTAATACACCACTCATTTTATAGTAATTTCTCTCTCCCACACCAATTTGTAGGGCAGGGGCCTACATTTATTCCCATGTACCCAGGGCACAGTGTATGGTCTAGCCATTAATGCAGACTGGGCAATCCCAGGATCTGATTTTTCAGAGGGATGCAGGTGTTAACAATGCCCAGCATTTGTGTAGGACTGTGCAGTCAGTCCTTATAGCAGTTCTGTTCTGTGTGTGATTAGTAGGCCAGTGTAGTGTCTAAAGATGGGAATTTTCATTGTTTCCATCTCAATGTAGGCTGACTGCTTGGTACCCATTCCCATGGTAGTGATTAGTTACACTGAGGGTGAAGCTGAGATATGAGGGTAGGTGTGAAAAGTTTTTTAAACTGCAAAGTACCATGCAGATGTGTGTGTCCGTTCATTGCTACAGATCCTGCTTTGCAAGGATCAAATGTTTGCTTAAACAGCATTCAGAGTATGTAGTGTAACTGTCCTCACCCAGTGAGAACCTTCAGGCCTATGAAGAACAAAAACATGCCAACAGCTTAGTGCTATTATTTTTTGTATTTGTCCTGGTAAAATATTTTTTCCTAATTGAAATGGCATAAAGTTAAATTATTTACGGAGATACCAAAAACAAGAATCTGTGATAGCATTTAACTTGGAAATCCTTTGATATGCTGATCTCACCTTATTTATGTGAAGCATTGGTTCAGTTCTTGGTTTTAAAGGTTAAGGGGGATGCAGCACTCATAATATTTGTTGCATTAGAAACATTTAGCTTTTAGCTATCTCCATCTGTTCCCACTTGAACTCACATTGGCTTTCTTGTTCATTTTTAAGGGGAGTCTGCAGCATTAAGAAGCCTACTGCTCAATCCGCACCTTAGACAGTTGATGGTCAGCCTCGATCAGGGGGATAACAAGGCAAAACTCATGAGGGCCTGCATGCAGGAACCCTTGTTTGTAGAGTTTGCTGACTGCTGTTTACGGATTGTGGAACCATCCCAGGATGAGGATTCTTAAGATGGATTATTGTGCTGCTTGTTCAATCATGTGCGTGGCTCTCAGAACTTGCCTGCTCCCCCTCCCAGGAGAACAGCTAGTGTGAGGTCCTGAGCAAGGGTGGTGACTTCCAGGGCATAGGCCACCTGATGTAGGGTAGGCCACATAAGTCTTTATGTCAAAAACTGTGGCATGGATTTCGGGCAAGATGGGGGACACTCAAGGTGGCAAGCCCTTTATGGAGAGAGAACTTGACATTCAGATAGTTGTCTTTAAATGTTTGATTTTGGTACAGGTTAGACATTACAAATGATATCTTTTGTCAAGTTTTATACCCATTTGAATTAAAACTTCCTCAGTGTTGCTAAATAAAATCAAGATGTGATTCTCTGATAAATTGCATTGTTCATCCTTAGTTCATAATTGCTTGAAATTACGTTAAATAAATCAACATATTAAATAGTAAGGTTTTCTTTTTTTTTAATTTTTTTTTTTTATGTTTATTCATTTTTGAAAGAGACAGAGCACAAGCAGGGATGGGGCGGTGAGAAAGGGGGACACAGAATCTGAAGTAGGCTCCAGGCTCTGAGCTGTCAGCACCAGGGCCCAATGTGGGGCTCAAATTCATGAACCATGAGATCATGACCTGAGCCGAAGTCAGATGTTCAACTGACTGAGCTACCCAGGCACCTGAGGGTTTTGTTCTTTTTAAAGGAACTAAATGCAGATATCCCAGTTGAAATTTGAGGGTTAATTTCAAGCTGACTTGACCTGTTTGTGGGGAATTGAAGATGCCCAAAGGTAGTAAATGTGGGAAGTTCTCTGTGGCCCTGAGGTTTCTTAGTCACGGTTTGGTAACCAACCCGTGACATCTGTCAGGGCTTGAGATGTAGATGGGAGCCCCACCCCACTGGTGGCTGCAGCAGCCCTGGATTGCGGGCAGGAGCTGTTGCTTGCTCATGTGTACTTACTTAGAGCTGCTGTGGGAATAGTTTGGCAGCTTGGTGTCATTCAAATGTCTTTGGCAAGGCATCTGGCAGGAAAAGGCCTTTTGGACACAAAGCACCAAAGGACTGCCCAGCCAGGTGAGACTAGACAGTGAGAAGAACTCACACGTGGCCTAAGCTCTGTCTTTCCAGCATAACCTGATTAAAGCCAGTAACACTATAGGGTGAAGGTTCAGGGCAGATGTCAGTATAAGACAATGGACACTTTCTGCAGTGTAACTTGATGGAGCCCTAGAGAGAGAGATATAGCTTATCTCTGGCTTCTAGGAATGCCACCTGTATGGGTGCCTAGAGCAAATGCTAGAAATGCAGGTCGTGGACAAGTACTGGTATGGTTCAGTTAACATTCTTTTCTCATTCTGAACTAGTGGCAAAGTCCAGAGTCCAAATATTTAATTTATATTAAAATATAAAATTTCACATCCATTCTTTGTGATGCACAAGGGAGCTCTCCCCTACTAGGAGTATTTATTACCTGTCATAAAACTACTTACAACTGGAAGAACAGTTATACTTCTGTTTACATTCTGGCTAGCCTGCGTGCTGTCATGGGAGATTTTATCCAGATTACACCCTAGAGAGTAATTCCTCTGGTATGGAAATTCACTGTTTTCCTTCCTTTTGCCTTGTCAGTGTCGCTTAATCTTTGCTGTGACCCCATGTAGTAGGTTATTAGCCCACGTTCCATGCTGGTTCTTTTACTCTGACTGCCCATACTATAAAAACAGAACTCTTGGACGACTGACTTACCTGCTTGTTATTTGCTCCACTGGAACAGGAGATAAACGAAGTGATAATTTGAGGAAAATATGCTAAATCCAGTGCTATTTGAGGGAATAAGCTGTCATCAAAACCCAAATTTTTAAAAAGTGGGACAAATTCAATGAAGATTCAGAGGAGATGCCAGAAGACTTGGGCAGTTTTTAAAAAGTGAAGGGGTTCTGGAAAATTCCTAATTGTAATGATGGTAACAGCCCAGACCTGCAGCTAGCTGGGAATCTCAGGTTTCTGATTTCCTGAGCAGGGTCAGGATGGCTCTGGTCCCAGCATTAGTCCTGTTCCCACTGTGGACTCCTGGGCTTTGCTTCCTGCCTTCTATAAGATATGAGGGACCCAGAGCCATGGTGGGCAGGACTGCCATCCTGTCACACAGCTTACCTGAGGCAGTGCTTGGATGGATGCAACACCAGCTTGTTCTTATGCTGTCTGGACTGTGAAGCTACTTGGGCTGGCCATGGGGAGCTGGAGGCAGGCCCAGACCACCAGCTTCCTCTGAAAGCTGCATACACCCACAGCTACATTGGCCAAGTCCAAGCCTAGGGGCCAGAGATGGATTACTGCCACCAGGAGGCTGGTCTGTGCCTGGAGCAGCAGGAGGGAGCCCATGGGAAGAGGAACTTGACACGTGTTTTTCTTCTACACCATCTAGTTCTTTAGAAGCAAGGAAGGCCATTCTGATCTTAAAAGAAGAATGCCGCTTTGTAGTGTTCAGTTTATTAGCTCTCTTAAGGGAAATCAAAACTATGTTTAATAAAACAGCTTAATGAGGTAAACTGAAGGGCACCTGGCTGGTCAACAGCTGGATACCTTCAACTAGATTGGTGCCATGTGGCAGAACTTTATACCCAAAGCAACTGTACTTAGGTCTTACATGTGCTACCTTAAAACTAATAACCTTGATATCTAATTGATAGACCATAAAATTCACCTCTTTGAATAAAGTGTATAATTCTGTGGTTTTTAGTATATTCCCAGAATTGCTTATGCCACCCTTTCTGTGTCCGAACCACCCTGCAGTGTTGCTGGTATTTCGTACATGAGGAGCTTGAGGCCATCTAGTGTGTGGTGGCAGGGTCAACCTTCCACCCTAGGGCCACCTGATACCAGACTACTCACTGCCCATCCTGACTGCTAGAGTCAGATACTGACTCTCCATTTCTGCCATGTGCACTTGATGGCTGTGGCACCTGCGTGCAGCTTCTGGATGTGTTTCTGAGTTAACCAGGAACAAATGGCTAAAGGTTTTGCCCAGAAACAAGGAAGAAATAAATGAAATGTTGGTTAGAACTGTTAGTAGCCTGGCTCTGCAGCAACACCCAATCTGCTGAAGAAGTTTGGAATAGGTACTTTTTCAGTGAATGGCTACCTCGTGCCACTACATAGAGTAAGGAGGTAAAGTGAATACCTGAAGCAAACCTGGCTCTAAAGAACACCCATCACACTTAGTGAAATATGAACTTAGTTGAAAGATGGGTTTCTCCGCAGTGTTACTTCACAGAGTTGAATACATGGCAGTTTGGGTCGTGATGACAGCTTATTCCCTCAAATAGCACTGGATTTAGCATTTTTCCTCAAATTATCACTTGGTTTATCTCCTATTCCAGTGGAGCAAATAACAAGCAGGTAAGTCAATGGTCCAAGAGCTCATTACACTTCTAGGCCTAGGTTTTCAAACACTTGTAACCTACTGAAACAAGATGTTAATTGAAAGATGGTCTCTACACAGTGTTGTTTCATAGAGGTTAGTATATGGCATTTTTGTTATCATTCTACGCCTAGGTTTTCAAACTTTCTAACTTAGTGAAATATGAAGTTAGTTGAAAGATGGTTTCTCTACAGTGCTGTTACACAGAGTTGACTGGCACTTTCATTATACTTCTAGGCCTGTATTTTCAAACATTTGAACTTAGTGAAACGATGTTAGTTGAAAGACAGTTTCCACACTGTTGTTTCACAGAGATGACTCTATGTCACTTTCCCTATAGTTCCCCACATAGGTTTTCAGACACTTCTTAGTGAAACAAGATGTTGCTTGAAGATGGTGTTTCCACGTGTCGTTTCACAGAATTGAGTATGTGGCACTTTCTTATAGTTCTTCACATGGGTTTTCAAACACTTCTGACTCAGTGAAACAAGATGTTAGTTGAAATATGGTGTTCTTCACAGTGTTGTTTCACAGGGTTCAGTATGTGTCACTTCCAGTGTACTTCTAGGCCTAGGATATCAAACACTTCTAACGTAGTGAAACAAGATGTTATCTGAAAGATGGCTTCTCCAAAGATTTGTTTTACAGATTTGACTATATGGCACTTATACTTCCCCCACCATAGGTTTGCAAACACTTCTAACTTAGTGAAACAAGATGTGAGTTGAAAGATGGTTTCTCCACAGTGTTGTTTCACAGACTTGAGTATATGGCACTTATAATTCCCCACATAGGTTTTCAAACACTTCTTTTTATTTTCTTAATTTTTTAAAACTATACATCCAAGTTAGCACTAATGATTTAAATGAGGAGTAGAATCCAGTGATTCATCCATCCCCTACATACAACACCCAGTGTTCATCCCAACAGGTGTCCTCCTTAATGCCCCTTTCCCATTTAGCCCATCCTCCCAGTGACAACACCTCTAGAAACCCTCAGTTTGTTGTCTGTATTTAAGAATCTTTTATGTTTTGTCTCTGTCCATGTTTTTACATTATTTTTGCTTCCCTTCCTTGTGTTCATCTGTGTTGTATCTTAAATTCCAAAAATGAGTGAAGTCATATGATACTTGTCTTTCTCTGGCTAATTTCGCTTAGCATAATACACTCTAGTTCCATTCATGTTGTTATAAATGGCAAGATTTCATTTTTTTTTTGATTGCCTAGTAATACTCCATTGTATATATATGCCACATCATCTTTATCCATTCATCTGTTGACGGACATTTGGGCTCTTTCCATACTTAGGCTATTGCTGGTAGTGCTGCTATAAACATGGGGGGGGGGGCATGTGTCCCTTCGAAACAGCACACCTATATCCCTTGCATAAATACCTAGTAGTGCAATTGCTGGGTTGTAGGGTAGTTCTATTTTTAGTTTTTTGAGGAACCTCCAGACTGTTTTCCAGAGTGGCTGCACCAGCTTGCATTCCCACCAACAATGCAAAAGAGATCCTCTTTCTCTGCATCCTTGCCAACATCTGTTGTTGCCTGAGTTGTTAATGTTAGCCATTCTGACAGGTGTGAGGTGGTACCTCATTGTGGTTTTGATTTGTATTTCCCTGATGATGAGTGATCTTGAATATTTTTTCACATGTCTGTGAGCCATAACTTCTTACTCAACACGTGTCCAGATGTCTTCTTTGGAAAAGTGTCTATTCATGTCTTCTCATTTCTTCAGTGGATTATTTGTTGAGTTTGGTAAGTTCCTTACAGATTTTGGATGCTAACCCTTTATCTGATATGTCATTCACAAATATCTTCTCCCATTCTGTCAATTGCCTTTTAGTTTTGCTGGTTGTTTCCTTTACCATGCAGAAGCTTTTTATCTTGACGAGGTCCCAATAGTTCATTTTTGCTGTTGTTTCCTTTGCCTCTGGAGACGCGTTGAATAAGAAGTTGCTGTGGCTGATGACATGATACTCTATATAGAAAACCCAAAAGATTCCACCAGAAAACTGCTAGAATTGATTCATGACTTCAGCAAAATTGCAGGATATAAAATCAACACACAAAAATCGGTTGCATTCCTATACACCAACAATGAAGTGACAGAAAGAGAAATCAAGGAATCGATCCCACTTACAGTTGCACAAAAAACCATAAAATACCTAGGAATAAATCTAACCAAAGAGGTGAAAAG
This sequence comes from Leopardus geoffroyi, assembly GCF_018350155.1. Taxonomy (NCBI): domain Eukaryota; kingdom Metazoa; phylum Chordata; class Mammalia; order Carnivora; family Felidae; genus Leopardus; species Leopardus geoffroyi. The sequence continues at coordinate 24,869,473 of NC_059330.1, read as the reverse complement.
TATACACTGAAAACTATAGAAAACTTATGAAAGAAATTGAAGAAGACACACACACACACACACACACACACACACACACACACACAAAGGAAAAAGATTCTATGCTCCTGGATAGGAGGAGCAAATATTGTTAAAATGTTGATACTACCCAAAGCAATCTACATATTCAATGCAATCCCTATCAAAGTAACACCAGCATTCTTTGCAGAGCTAGAACAAATAATCCTAAAATTTGTATGGAACCAGAAAAGACAGAATAGCCAAAGCGATCTTGAAAAAGAAAACCAAAGCAGGAGGCATCACAATCCCAGGCTTCAAGCTATACTACAAAGCTGTAATCATCAAGACAGTATGGTACTGGCAGAAGAACAGACACTCAGATCAATGGAACAGAATAGAGAACCCAGAAATGGACCCAGAAACGCATGGCCAACTAATCTTTGACATAGCAGGAAAGAAAATCCAATGGAATAAAGTCAGCAAGTGGTGCTGGGAAAACTGGACAGCGACATGCAGAAGAATGAACCTGGGCCACTTTCTTACACCATACACAAAAATAAACTCAAAATGGATGAAAGACCTCACTGTAAGACAGGAAGCCATCAAAATCCTCGAGGAGAAAGCAGGCAAAAACCTCTTTGATCTTGGCCACCGCAACTTCTTAACACGTCTCTGGAGGCAAGGGAAACAACAGCAAAAATGAACTACTGGGACCTCATCAAGATAAAAAGCTTCTGCACAGTGAAGGAAACAATCAGCAAACTAAAAGGCAACTGACAGAATGGGAGAAGATATTTGCAAATGTCATATCAGATAAAGGGTTAGTATCCAAAATTTATAAAGAACTTATCAAACTCAACACCCAAAAAAGAAGTAATCCAGTAATTACAGAAATGGGCAAAAGACATGAATAGACACTTCTCCAAAGAAGACATCCAGATGGCCAACCGACACATGAAAAAATGCTCCATATCACTCATCATCAGGGAAATACAAATCAAAACCACAATGAGATACCACCTCACACCTGTCAGAATGGCTAACATTAACAACTCAGGCAACAACAGATGTTGGCAAGGATGCAGAGAAAGAGGATCTCTTTTGCATTGTTGGTGGGAATGCAAGCTGGTGCAGCCACTCTGGAAAACAGTCTGGAGGTTCCTCAAAAAACTAAAAATAGAACTACCCTACAACCCAGCAATTGCACTACTAGGTATTTATGCAAGGGATACAGGTGTGCTGTTTCGAAGGGACACATGCCCCCCCCCCCATGTTTATAGCAGCACTACCAGCAATAGCCTAAGTATGGAAAGAGCCCAAATGTCCATCGATAGATGAATGGATAAAGAAGGTCACACACACACACAATGGAGTAATACTCGGCAATCAAAAAGAATGAAATCTTGCCATTTGAAACTACATGGATGGAACTGGAGGGTATTATGCTAAGTGAAATTAGTCAGAGAAAGACAAAAATCATATGACTTCACTCATATGAGGACTTTAAGAGACAAAACGGATGAACACAAGGGAAGGGAAACAATAATACAAAAATAGGAAGGGGGACAAAACAGAAGAGCCTCATAAATATGGAGAACAAACTGAGGGTTACTGGAGGGGTTGTGGGAGGGGGGATGGGCTAAATCGGTAAGGGGCACTAAAGAATCTACTCCTGAAATCATTGTTGCACTATATGCTAATTTGGATGTAAATTTAAAAAAAATAAAGATAAATAAAAAGGAAAAAAAAAAAAAAGTTGCTGCAGCTGAGGCCAAAGAGGTTTTGCCTGCTTTCCTCTCTAGGAGTTTGGCTTCCTGTCTTACATTTAGGTTTTTCATCCATCTTGAGTTTAGTTTTGTGTATGGTGTACAAAAGTGGTTTGGGTTCATGCTGCTTTTACATGTCACTGTCCTGTTTTCCCAACACCATTTGCTGAAGAGACTGTCTTTATTCCAGTGGATATTCTTTTCTACTTTGTCAAGGATTAGTTGGCCATACCCTTGTGGGTCCATTTTTGGGTTTTCTATTCTGTTCCATTGATCCGAGTGTCTCCTTTTGTGCCAGTACCATGCTGTCTTGATGATTACAGCTTTGTAATACATCTTGAAGTCTGGAATTGTGATGCCTCCAGCTTTGGTTTTCTTTTTTAGGATTGCTTTGGTTATCCTGGGTCTTTTCTGATTCCATACAAATTTTAGGACTGTTTGTTCTAGCTCTGTGAAGAATGCTGGTTTTATTTTGATAGGGGTTGCATTGAATATGTAGATTGCTTTTGAAAGTATCGACCTTTTAACAATATTTGTTCTTCCAATCTGTGAGCGTGGAATATTTTTCCATTATTTTGTGTCTTCTTCGGTTTCTTTCATAAGCTTTCTATAGTTTTCAGTATATAGGTTTTTCACTTCTTTGGTTGGGTTTAGTCCTAGATATTTTATGGGTTTTGGTGCAGTTGTAAATGGGATTGATTCCTTGATTTCTTTTTCTGCTACTTCATTATTGGTGTATAGAAATGCAACCGATTTCTGTGCATTGATTTTACATCCTGAGACTTTGCTGAATTCCTGGATCAGTTCTAGCAGTTTTTGGTGCAATCTTATGAGTTATCACATAGAGTATTATGTCATCTGCGAAGAGTGAAGAAAGTTTGACTTGCTCCTTGCCAATTTGGATGCCTTTTATTTCTTTGTGTTTTCTGATTGCTGAGGCTAGGACTTCCAATACTGTGTTGAATAACAATGGTGAGAGTGGACATCCCTGTCTTGTCCCTGACCTTATGGGGAAAGCTCTCAGTTTCTCCCATTGAGGATGATATTAGTGGTGGGTCTCTTGTATATGGCTTTTATGATCTTGAAGTATGATCCTTCTTTTTTTTTTTTTAATTTTTTTTCAACGTTTATTTATTTTTGGGACAGAGAGAGACAGAGCATGAACGGGGGAGGGGCAGAGAGAGAGGGAGACACAGAATCGGAAACAGGCTCCAGGCTCTGAGCCGTCAGCCCAGAGCCTGACGCGGGGCTCGAACTCGCGGACCGCGAGATCGTGACCTGGCTGAAGTCAGACGCTTAACCGACTGCGCCACCCAGGCGCCCCGAAGTATGATCCTTCTATCTCTACTTTTGAGGGATTTTTTTTCAAAGGATGCTGTATTTTCAAATGCTTTCTCTGTATCCATTGAGTGAATCATATGGTTCTTATTCTTTCTTGTATTCATGTGATATATGACGTTGATTGATTTGTGGATATCCCAGGTATAAATCCCACTTGATCATGGTGAGTAATTTTTAATATATTGTTGGATCCAGTTGGCTAGTATCTTGTTGAGAATTGTTGCATCTGTGTTCATTAGGGAAATTGGTCTGTAGTTCTCTTTTTTAGTGGGGTCTTTGGTTTTGGAATCAAGGTAATGCTGGCCTCATAAAATGAGTTTGGAGATCTTCCTTCCATTTCTGTTTTTTGGAACAGCTTCAAAAGAATAGGTGTTAACTCTTTAAATGTTTGGTAGAATTCCCCTAGAAAGCCGTATTTGCCCCGGACTCTTGCTTTTTGGGAGATATTTGATTACTAATTCAATTTTTTACTGGTTAGGGGTCTATTCAAATTTTCTATTTCTTTCTGTTTCAGTTTTGGTAATTGATATATTTCTAGGAATTTGTCCATTTCTTCCAGATTGCCCAATTTATTGGCATATAATTGCTCATAATACTCTCTTATTGTTTTTATTTCTGCAGTGTTGGTTGTGATCTCTTTCACTCTTGATTTTATTTATTTGGGTCCTTTCCTTTTTCTTTTTGTTCAGTCTGGCTAGGGGTTTATCATTTTTGTTAATTCTTTAAAGAACCAGCTCCTGGTTTCATTGATCTGTTTTTGTTTTGTTTTTTTTAATTTCAATATCACTGACTTCTGCTCTAATCTTTGTTATTTCCCATCTTCTGCTGGTTTTAGGTTTTATTTGCTGTTCTTTTTCCAGCTCTTTAAGGTGTAAGGTTAGGTTGTATAGGAAGGTTAGGTTGTATGTTTAGGAAGGCCTGAATTACTATATACTTCCCTCTTATGACCACCTTTGCTGCATCCCAGAGGTTTGGGGCTGTCGTGTTATTATTTTCCTTGGCTTCCATGTACTTTTTAATTTCCTCTTTAGCTTCTTGGTTAACCCATTCATTCTTTTTTTTTTTTTAAATATAATTTATTGTCACGTTATCCAACATACATTGTATACATAGATTCCTGTGATTCATTGCTTACGTACAACACCCCGTGCTCATCCCAACAAGTGCCCTCCTCAATACACATTACCCATTTCCCACTCTTCCTCGCACCTCTTCCCCACAACCCTCAACCCTCAGTTTGTTCTCTGTATTTAAGAGTCTCTTATGAGTTTGCCTCGCTCTTTGTTTGAAAATATTTTTTCCCCTCACCTTCCTCAATGGTCTTCTGATAAGTATATTATGTTCCACATATGAGTGAAAACATATGGTATATGTCTTTCTCTGACTGACTTATTTCACTTAGCATAAGTGAAAGCATTTTACTCTTTCTCATTGCCAAACAATATGCCATTGTATATATAAACCACATCTTCTTTATCCATTTTCAGTTGATGGGACATTTGGGCTCTTTCCATGATTTGGCTATTGTTGAAAGTGCTGCTGTAAACATTGGGGTACAAGTGCCCATATGAATCAGCACTCCTGTTTCCTTTGGATAAATTTCTGGTAATGCTATTGCTGGGTGGTAGGGTAGTTCTATTTTTAATTTTTTGAAGAACATCCACACTGTTTTCCGTAGCAGATGCACCAGTTTACATTCCCACCAACGGTGCAAGAGGGTTTCCGTTTCTTCAAATCCTCACCAACATCTGTTGTTTCCTGAGTTGTTCATTTTAGCCACTCTGACCAGTGTGAGATGGTATCTCATTGTGGTTTTGATTTGTATTTCCTTGATGAGTGATGTTGAGCATCTTTTCATATGTCTGTTGGCTATGTAGATGTCTTCTTTGGAAAAGTGTCTATTCATGTCTTCTGCCCACTTCATTGGATTGTTTGATTTTTGTGTGTTGCGTTTGGTAAGTTCCTTATAGATTTTGGATACTAACCTTTTATCTGATACACCATTTACAAATATCTCCTCCCATTCTATTGGTTGCCTTTTACTTTTGTTGATTATTTCCGTTACAGTGCAGAAGTTTTTCTCTTGATGAGGTCCCAATAGTTCATTTTTTGCTTTTATTTCCCTTACTTTTGGAGATGACCATTTCTTTGTGTCTTCTTCAATTTCTTTCATGAATTTTCTATATTTTTCAGCATATAAATCTTTTACATCTTTTGTTAGGTTTATTCCTAGGTATTTTATTGTTCTTGGGGCAAGTGTAAATGGGATCAATTTCTTGATTTCTCTTTCTGTTGCTTCATTATTGGTATATAGAAATGCAACCAGTTTCTGTACATTGATTTTGTATCCTGCAACTTTGATTAATTCAGTTATCAGTTCTAGCAGCTTTTTGGTGGGTCTTTCGGGTTTTCCATGTAGAGTATCATATCATCTTGTATCATCTGCAAAAAGTGAAAGTTTGACTAGTTCTTTGCTGATTTGGATGTCTTTTATTTCATTTTGTTGTCTCATTGCTAAGGCTAGGACTTCCAACACTGTGTTAAACAACAGTGGTGAGAGTGGACATCCCTGTCATGTTCCTGATGTCACGGGGAAAGCTCTTGGTTTTTCCCCATTGAGGATGATAATAACTGTGGGTTTTCATATATGGCTTTCGTGTTGTTAAGGTATGATCCTTCTAACCCGACTTTCTTGAGGGTTTTTATTAAGAAGGATGCTGTGTTTTGTCAAATGCTTTTTCTGTATCTATTGACAGCATCATATGGTTCTTGCCCTTTCTTCTGTTAGTGTGATGTATCACATTATTTGTGAGTATTGAACCAGCCCTGCAGTCGAAGAATGAATCCCACTTGATCATGGTGAATAATTCTTTTAATATACTATTGAATTTGATTTACTAGTATTTTGTTAAGAAGTTTTGTATCCATGTTCATCAGGGATATTGGCTTGTAATTCTCCTTTTAGTGGGGTCTCTGGTTTTGGAATCAAGACATGCTGGCTTCATAGAATGAGTCTGGAAGCTTTCCTTCCGTTTCTATTGTTTAGAACAGCTTGAGAAGGATAGATGTTAACTCTGCTTTAAATGTATGGCCTGGGAAGCCATCTGGCCCAGGACTTTTGTTGGGAGATTTTTAATAACTGACTCAATTTCTTCACTAGTTATGGGTCTGTTCAAATATTCTGTTTCTTCCCATTTGAGTTTTGGTAGTGTGTGGGTGTCTAGGAATTTGTCTATTTTGTCCAATTTGTTGACATATAATTTTTATAGTATTCTCTAATAATTGTTTGTATTTCTGTTGTATTGGTTGTGATCTATGCTCTTTCTTTTTTTTTAAATTTTTTAAAATGTTTATTTTTGAGACAGAGTTCAAGCAGGGGAGGGGCAGACAGAGAGGGAGACACAGAATCTGAAGCAGGCTCCAGGCTCTGAGCTGTCAGCACAGAGCCTGCTGTGGGGCTTGAAGTCACAAACCGCAAGATCATGACCGGAGCTGAAGTTGGACGCTTAACCAACTGAGCCACCCAAGGGCTACAGATCTGTCCTCTTTCATTTATGATTTTATCTTTTTGGGTTCTCTCTCTTTATTCTTTGAGAAGTCTGGCTAGGGGTTTGTCAATTTTGTTTATATTTTCAAAAAAGCAGCTCTTAGATTCGTTGATCTGTTCTATTGATTTTTTATTTTTGTTTTTGTTTTTGTTTTTGGATTTTATATTGTTTATTTCTGTTCTAATCTTTATTATTTCTCTTCTATGCTGGCTTTGGGGTTTCTTTGCTCTCATGCTTTTACTTTCTTTGGGTGTGAGGTTAGGTTTTGTATTTTGGATTTTTCTTGTTTCTTGAGATGGGCCTGGATTGCAGTGTATTTTCCCCTTAGGACTGCCTTGGCTGCATTCCAAAGGGTTTGACTATTTGCTTCCATATATTTTTTAATTACTTCTTTAATTGCCTGGTTGACCCATTTATTCTTTAGTAGGATGTTCTTTAATCTCCCAAGTATTTGTTGTCTTTCCAAATTTTTCTTGTGGTTGATTTAGTTTCATAGCATTGTCTGAAAATATGCACGGTATGACATCGATCTTTTTGTACTTGTTGACGGCTGATTTGTGTCCCAGTATGTGGTCTATTCTGGAGAAAGTTCCACGTACACTGGAGAAGAATGTATATTCTGCTGCTTTAGGATGAAATGTTCTGAATATATCTGTTAAGTCCATCTGGTCCAGTGTGTTGTTCAAAGCCATTGTTTACTTGTTGAGTTTCTTTTTTTTTTTTTTTTTTAATATGTTGTCAAGTTAGCTAACATACAGTGTATACAGTGTGCTTTTGGCTTTGGGATTGATTCCCATGCATCATCACTTACGTACAACACCCATTGCTCATCTCAAAAAGTGCCCTTTTCAATACCCATCACCCATTTTCCCCACTTCCCCGCCACACTCAACAACCCTCAGTTTGTTCTCTGTATTTAAGAGTCTCTTATGAGTTTGCCTCCCTCTCTGTTTGAAACTTTCCTTTACTCCATCTTCTTCTGTTAAGTTTCTCAACCTCCACATGAGTGAAAATACATGACATCTGTCTCTGACTTATTGCACTTAGCATAATACCCTCCAGTTGCCACCAACATTGTTGCAAATGGCAAGATTATATTCTTTCTCATTGCCAAGTAGTATTCCATTGTATATATAAACCACATCTTTATCCATTCATCAGTTGATGGACATTTGGGATCTTTCCATAATTTGGTTATTCAAAGTGCTGTTATAAACATTGGGGTATAAGTGCCCCTTTGAATCAGCACTCCTGTTTCCTTTGGATAAATTCGTAGTATTATTGCTGGGTCATAGGGTAACTCTATTTTTAATTTTTTGAAGAATATCCACACTGTTTTCCAGAGCGGCTGCACCAATTTGCATTCCCACCAACAGTGCAAGCGGGTTCCCATTTCTCCAAATCCTCACCAACATCTCTTGTTTCCTGAGTTGTTAATTTTAGCCACTCTGACTAGTGTGAGGTGGTATCTCATTGTGGTTTTGATTTGCATTTCCCTGATGATGAGCGACGTTGAGCATCTTTTCATGTCTGTGAGCCATGTGGATGTCTTCTTTGGAAAAGTGTCTATTCATGTCTTTTCATCTCTTCACTGGATTATTTGTTTTTTGGGGTGTTGAGTTTGGTAAGTTACTTATAGATTTTGGATACTAACCCTTTATCTGATATGTCATTTGCAGATGTCTTTTCCCATTCTGTCAGTTGCCTTTTAGTTTTGTTGATTGTTTCCTTTGCAGTGCAGAACTTTTTTATTTTGATGAGGTCGCAATAGTTCATATTTGCTTTTATTTAGTTCATTTTTGCCTTTATTTCCCTTGTCTTCGGAGACGTGTCAAGTAAGAAGTTGCTGCGGCTGAGATCAAAGAGGTCAAAGAAACCTGTTTTCTCCTTTAGGGTTTTGATGATTTCCTGTCTCACATTAGGTCTTTCATCCATTTTGAATTTATTATTGTATGGTGTAAGAAAGTGGTCCAGTTTCATTCTTCTTCATGTTGCTGTCCAGTTCTCCCAGCACCATTTGCTAAAGAGAGTGTCTTTTTTTTCCCTTGGATACTCTTTCCTGCTTTGTTAGATGAGTTGGTCATACATTTGTGGGTCCAATTTTGGGTTTCCTATTCTGTTCTATTCCATTGGTCTATGTGTGTTTTTGTGCCAATACCATAGTGTCTTTATGAGTACAGCTTTGTACTGGAGGGTGAAGTCCAGGATTGTGATGCCTCACACTTTGGTTTTCTTTTTCAACATTATTTTGGCTATTTGGGGTCTTTTGTGGTTCCATACAAATTTTAGGATTGTTTGTTCTAGCTCTGAGTAGAATGCTGGTGCAATTTTGATTGGGATTGCATTGAATGTGTAGATTGCTTTGGGTAATATTGACATTTTAACAATATTTGTTCTTCTAGTCCATGAGCATGGAATGTTTTTCCATTTCTTTGGGTCCAGTTTGTTTCATAAGTTTCCTATAGTTTTTAGCATACAGATCTTTTACCTCTTTGGTTAGGTTTATTCCTAGGTATTTATCGTTCTTGATGCAATTGTAAATAGGATCAGTATCTTGATTTCTCTTTCTGTTGCTTCATTATTGGTGTATAGAAATGCAACTGATTTTTTACATTGATTTTATATCTGGCGACTTTGCTGAATTCATGTATCAGTTCTAGCAGCTGATTATCTGTCCATTGCTGTATGTGGGTTGTTGAGGTCCCCTACTATAATATTATTATCAATGAGTTTTTTTTATGTTTGTGATTGATATATATATTTGGGGGTGCCACATTGGGGCATAAATGTTTAAAATTGTTAGCTCTTCTTGGTGGATAGACCCCTTAATTATGATATAATGCCCTTCTTCATCTCTTGTTACAGTCTTTATTTTAAAATCTAGTTCCTCTGTTATAAGTATGCCTACTCCAGCTTTCTTTTGGTGACTAGTAGCATGACATATGATTCTCCATCCCCTTACTTTCAATCTGAAGGTGTTTTGGGGTCTAAAATGGTCTTTTGTAAACAGCATATAGATGGATCTTGTTTTCTTGTTCATTCTGATACCTTATGTCTTTTGATTGGAGCGTTTAGTCCATTGACATTTAGAGTGAGTACTGAAAGATAGAATTTATTGCCATTGTGTTGCCTGTAGAGTTGGAGTTTCTGGTCGTGGTCTCTGTCCTTTGTAGTCTTTGTTGCTTTTGGCCTTTTTGTTTTGTTTCATCTTTTCTCCCCTCAGAGAATCCCCCTTAAAATTTCATGCAGGCAGTTTAGTGGTCACAAACTCCTTTAGTTTTTGTTTGTCTGGTCAACTCTTTATCTCTCCTTCTATTTTGTTTTGTTGTTGTTGTTTTTTAATTTTTTAAAATGTTTTTTGTTATTTATTTTTGAAAGAGACAGAGACAGAATGAGAGTGGGTTAGGGGCAGAGAGAGAGGGAGACACAGAATCAGAAGCAGGCTCCAGGCTCTGAGCTGTCAGCACAGAGCCCGACGTGGGGCTCGAACTCACAAACCGTGAGATCATGACCTCAGTGAGCCAAAGTCAGACACTCAACCGACTGAGCCACCCAGGCGCCCCTCTCCTTCTATTTTGAAAGATAGCCTTGCTGGATACAGAATTCTTGGCTGCATATTTTTCTGATTCAGCAGGTTGCATATATCCTGCCACTTCTTTCTGACCTGCCAAGTTTCTGTGGATAGGTCTGCTGTGAACCTGATCTGTCTTCCCTTATCGGTTAAGTACTTTTTCCCCCTTGCTGCTTTCATAATTCTTTCCTTGTCTGTGTATTTTTTGGATTTGTGACATGCCTCGTTGATTGTTGGGTTTTGTTGAATGTAATGGGAGTTTTCTGTGCTTCTTGGATTTTGATGTCTGTGTCTTTCCCCAAATTAGGAAAGTTTCCTGGTATAATTTGCAGACATAAACCTTCTACCCCTCTTTTCTCTCCTTCTTCTGGGACTCCTATGATTCAGATGTGTTTCCTTTTTAATAAGTCACTGAATTCTCTAATTCTTGTATTGTGCTATCTTGCCTTAGTTTCCCTCTTTTTTCTGCTTCATTGTTCTCCATAATTTTGTCTTCTGTATTGCCAAGTTGCTGCTCTGCCTCATCCATCCTTGCTGCTGTGGCATCCATTTGAGATTGCATCTCAGTTACAGCATTTTTAATTTTGGACTGACTAGATTTTTCTTCTTTTATCTTTGCAGAAAGGGATTTGGGTTTTTTTTAACCCCAGCTAGTATTCTTATTATCATGAATCTAAATTCTAGTTCAGACATCTTGCTTATACCTGTGTTGAGTAAGTCCCTGGCTGTTATTTCTTCCTGTTCTTTCTTTTGGGGTGAATTTGTGCATTTAGTCATTTTGGAGGAAGAAAAAGAATTAGAAAAATTAAAAAATTAAAATTAAAAAATTAAAAAACACGAAAATCCAAAAGAAGGTAGATCTTAGGTGTATTTTGGCCTGGTTGTTGAAAGAAGCTTGATAGAATGGAGAAAAAAAGGAAAGAGAAGGAAAGAGAAAAGAAAAATTAAGAAAATGTTTACAAATTTAAAAAATGTATACAGTAAAACAATGAAATGAATAAAGTAGAATAAAAATTTATAAAAAGTAAAAAAGTAGTTAAAAAATAAAAAAAATTTAAGAAAATGGGAAATAAAAAGAAAATGTTCTTTTTATACCCCTAAAAAAGAAAAGAAAAGCAAACAAAAAAAGAAAGAAAATGAATAGATGGACCAGTGAACAGAATGAAATCTGAATGAAATTATATCTAGTTTCCCCTAGAAGGCAAAGTATGAAGCACTTTATAGTCCATACCCTAAGTTGGTGGAGAGACTTGTGGCAGTCCTCTAGGGTTTGGTTGGCGCAGTCGAATGGGGCTTGGTGTAATGATTCTGTGCTCCACTAGGTGGCGCTGCTTAGCTTACTGGGGTGGATAGGTGTCGGAGGCGTGTGCATGTATATGTACCTGCGGGGGAGGAGAAAATGTCCTCACCCAGCTTCCCTGTCTCTGGCCCATGAACAACACTCTCACTGGCAATCAAGCACCTCTCCTTTGTCTCCAGCTTCCATCCACTCCCCACTTCTACACTGCATCCAAGCCATCAGCCTGCCAGGTGGTACCTCCCTCCCAAATTTTATCTTAGCTATGTTTCCAAACTTCTCATTTCTGAGGGCCCTGTGGCTTGGACCCGCTCCAACCCTCTGGGAGAGGGTCTTGCCAAGCAATGGCTAGGTCCCGGCTTGCCCCTGGGAATAGTCGTGTGATTGCACTGCTGCAGAGACTCCAAGATTCTGGCTGGGTACTGGGTTTCCCCAGGAAGAGTTTGTGAGATCTCATAGTGGCAGCAGTTCAGGGATTATGGCAAATCACAACACACAAATGGTTTCACAACACCCTGGCATTTTTGTTCCAATATCAGCAAACGTGGCTGTTCTCTGTGGTCTGCTGGGACCTTTGCCAGTGGGAAGGCCTTACGGCTTCTACCAAATGTCTTCATAGCTAGGGAACTGTGCTCGCTGTGTGGCCTACAGACCCCTCAGACCTCACTGCCTGCTCCTGGGGATTCGCCTATACCATATGAGCACCGCCAGGTATTGAGCTACAGAATTTCCAACTCTTCTCTCCCCTGTTTTTAGAGTCCTGATGGTATTGAAGCCCTCTCCTTTCTCCTTTCTTGTTCAGTCTCTTGTGAGTGTTCCTGCTCTTTCTCTTTGTCTCCAGCTATTTTAGGGGACAGTGCTTTTCCTGAACTCTCCACCCCCTTTCTCTCCAGAAAAACAGTTCTGTATCCTCTGTGGCATCTCTCTCCCTCATTCACCTCTGTACCACATACCTGCTGAGTTCTGAGGCTCAAGTTATGCAGATTGTGTTTTAATCCTCAGATCAATTTTCTAGGTGTGCAAAACGGTTTGTTGCTGATCTAGCTGCATTTCAGGGATGAGAGAAGCTGAGAACTTTCATGCTGCTCCTCCATCTTGGCCTTACTCCCAAAGACTTCTAACTTAGTCAAATAAGATGTTAATTGAAAGAATGTTTCTTCACAGCGTTGTTTCATACAGCTGAGTGTATGACACTTTCCTTATAGTTCCCCACATAGATTTTCAAACACTTCTAACTCAGAGAAATAAGATGTTAGTTGAAAGAATCTTTCTCCAGTGTTGTTTCACAGAGGTGAGTATATGGCACTTTCGTTAAACATCCAGGACTAGTGAAACAAGGTGTTAGTTGAAAGATGGTTTCTCCACAGTGTTGTTTTGTAGAGTTGAGTATATGGCATTTTTCATTATACATCAAGGCCTACCTTTTCAAACACTTCTAACTTTTGAAACAAGATTTTAGTTGAAAGATGGTCTTTCCACAGTGTTGGTTCAGAGTTGAGTATGAGGCACTTACGTTATATACTTACTCTGCCCTAGGTTTCAAACACTTGTTACCTGGTGAAACCAGATGTTAGTTGAATGACGGTTTCTACACAGTGTTGTTTCAGAGTTTAGTATATAGCACTTTTGTTATCCTTCTAGGCCTGGGTTCTCAAGCACTCCTAACTGAGTGAATAATCAACAACTTGTTTCACTAAGTTAGAAGTGTTTGAAAACCTATGTTGGGAAGTATAAGGAAAGTTCCATATACTCACCTCTGTAAAACCTCACTGTGGAGAAACCATCTTTCAATTAACCTTTTCTTTCACAAAGTAAGAAGTGTTTGAAACCTTAGGCCTAGAAGTATAATGAAAGTGCTATATATTCAGCTCTGTGAAACATCACTGTGGAGAAAACACTTTCTTTTTTTTTTTAATTTTTTTTTTTAACGTTTATTTATTTTTGAGACAGAGACAGAGCATGAACGGGGGAGGGTCAGAGAGAGGGAGACACAGAATCCGAAACAGGCTCCAGGCTCTGAGCTATCAGCACAGAGCCCGCCGCGGGGCTCGAACTCACGGACCACGAGATCATGACCTGAGCCAAAGTCGGCCGCTTAACTGACTGAGCCACCCAGGCGCCCGAAAACACTTTCAACCAACACCTTGTTTCACAAAGTTAGAAAAGTTTGAAATGGTAGACCTAGAAGTAATACAAAGATGCTATATACTCAACTCTTTGAAACAACACTGTACAGAAAACAACTCTTAACTAACATCTTGTCTCACTAAATTAGAAATTTATGAAAACTTAGGCCTAGAATTCTAATGGAAGTGCCATATACTGGCCTCTGGAAATGACACCATCTTTCAACTCACATCTTGTTTCAAAGTTAGAGCTTTTAAAATCTCTGCGGGGAAGTATAAGGAAAGGGCCATATACTGACCTCTGTGAAAGAAACTGGAAAAACCATAATGCAACTAACATTTTCACTAAGTTAGAAGTGTTTGAAAAATTAAGTCTAAAAGTATAATGAAGGTGCCATATACTCAACTTAGTGAAACAACATGGTGAAGAAACCATCTTTCAGTTTACATTTTGTTTTAGTAAGATAGAAGTGTTTGAAAACATAGGCGGGGTACCATAAGAAAAGTGCCATGTCCTGACCTGTGTTAAACAACACTGTGGAGAAACAATCTTTCAATTAACATCTTGTTAAAAGTGTTTAGGAATCTATCGAGGAACTATAAAGAATGTGCTGTATGCTTAACTCTTTGAAACAACACTGTATAGAAACCATCTTTCAAGTAACGCCTTGTTTCCCTAAGTTAGAAGTGTTTGAAAACCTAGGCCTATAAGTATAATGAAGATGCCATAGACTCACCTCTGTGAGACAACACTGGAGGAACCACCTTTCAACTAACATCTTGTTTAACTAAGTTAACATTGTTTGAAAACCTATGCTGGGAATTGTAATAAAAGTGCCATATGCTCAACTCTGTGAGCCAACTCTGTGGAGAAAACATTTTTAAATAATATCTTGGTTCACCATGTTAGAAGTGTTTGCAAAACCATGCTGGGAGCTAGTGGGAAAGTGCCATAGATTCAAGTCTATGAAACAGCACTGTGGAGAAACCATCTTTCAACTATCGTCTTGCTTCACGAAGTTAGAAGTGTTAAAAACATAGGCCTAGAAATATAACGAAAATGCTGAACTCTGTGAAAGAACACTGTGTAGATACCCTTTTGCAACTAACATCTTGTTATACTAAGTTTGATGTGTTTGAATCCGAAGCAGGCTCCAAGCTCTGAGCTGTCAGCACAGAGCCTGATGTGGGGCTTGAACTCACGAACTGTGAGATCATGACTTGAGCCAAAGCTGGACACAACCAAATGAGCCAGCCAAAAATATTTCTATTTTTATACCATTAGCAAACTGTCTTGATTACCATACCTGTAGATTATCTGGAGAATATGTGATTTAATTCTTCCAGCTTTATTCTTCTTTCTCAAAAGTTGTTTTGATTATTCCAAGTTCCTTAAATTTCCAGATAAATTTTAGAATCAACTTCTCACTTTCTATAAAACAAAGCTGGAATTTTTCATTGAAACTGCATTGAATCTGGGGAGAATTGACATCTTAATAATATTGAACTTCTGGGGGCGCCTGGGTGGCGCAGTCGGTTAAGCGTCCGACTTCAGCCAGGTCACGATCTCGCGGTCCGTGAGTTCGAGCCCCGCGTCGGGCTCTGGGCTGATGGCTCGGAGCCTGGAGCCTGTTTCCGATTCTGTGTCTCCCTCTCTCTCTGCCCCTCCCCCGTTCATGCTCTGTCTCTCTCTGTCCCAAAAATAAATAAACGTTGAAAAAAAAAAAAAAACAATATTGAACTTCTGATTCATGAACAAGGAAAGTACTATGTATTCAACTCTGAAACAATACTGTGGATAAACCATTTTTTTTACATGCTTACCTATTTTATTAATGTGATCATAAAATATTTGATAGTAAACAAAGTAACATGATCATAAAAAAATTAGCTCTTTCCTGACTGAGATACTGTTGTTTCTTTAAAGTGAACACAAAAAAATAGGCAATTACTATAGTAAAACACAGAATCTAGGCAGATTACACACACAAAAAAGATTATTCACTCATATTGAAAAGGCAATAAGCAACAAATCATGGAAACAAATCCACTAAGATTTTAATGCATTCCATGACTTTTTAGACTGGAATATTATAAATAAGTAAATAAAATTCATTTTCAAAAGCAAATAAAAAACAAAATTCATATTTTTTGCTTTGTTCTTTATAATGGTCATTCATACTTAAAACTTTATTTTTTTAATTTTTTTTAATATGAAATTTATTGTCAAATTGGTTTCCATACAACACCCAGTGCTCATCCCAACAGGTGCCCTCCTCAATGCCCATCACCCACTTTCCCCTCCCTCACACCCCCATCAACCCTCAGTTTATTCTCAGTCCTTAAGAGTCTCTTATGGTTTGGCTCCCTCCCTCTCTAACTTTTGTTTTTCCTTCCCCTCCCCCATGGTCTTCTGTTAAGTTTCTCAGGATCCACATAAGAGTGAACACATGTGATATCTTTCTCTGACTTATTTCATTTAGTATAATACCCTCCAGTTTCATCCACATTGCTACAAAAGGCCATATTTCATTCTTTCTCATTGCTGAGTAGTATTCCATTCTATATACAAACCACAATTTCTTTATCCATTCATCAGTTGATGGACATTTAGGCTCTTTCCATAATTTGGCTATTGTTGAAAGTGCTGCTATAAATATTGGGGTACAAGTGCCCCTATGCATCAGCACTCCTGTATCCCTTGGGTAAATTCCTAGCAGTGTTATTGCTGGGTCATAGGGTAGGTCTATTTTTAATTTTTTGAGGAACCTCCACACTGTTTTCCAGAGAGGCTGCACCAGTTTGCATTCCCACCAACAGTGCAAGAGGGTTCCTATTGGAGAAACCATTTTTTAACTAACATCTTGTTTCACTAATTTAGAAGTGTTTGTAAACCTATGTGGGGAACTATAAGGAAAGTGCCATATACTCAACTCTCTGAAACCACACTGAGGAGAAACAATTCTTCAACTGTCATCTTGTTTCAGTAAGTTAGAAGTAGTTGAGAACCTAGGCCTAGAAGTATAATGAAAGTGCCATATACTCACCTATGTGAAACAACACTGGAGAAACAACCATTCAACTAAAATCTTGTTTCACTATTTTAGAAGTGTTTAAAAACCTATGTGATGAATTATAATGGAAGTGTTTGAAACCATGTTGAAACAAGTGTTTCAAACACCATATACACAACATACACAACTTTGAAACAAACTGGTAAAACCATCTTACAGCTACCATCTTCAACCAATAAGGTAGAAATGTTTGAAAACCTAAGCCTAGAAGTATAATGAAATTTCCATACACTAAACTCTGAAAAAGACCTGTGGAGAAACCAACGCTCAACTCACATCTTATTTTACTATGTTAGAAGCATTTGAAAGTATTTGTGGGTAACCATAAAGAAAGTTTCATATATGGAACTCTGAAAGAACACTGTGGAGAAACCATCTTTCAACTAACACCTTGTTTTACTAAGTTAGAAGGGTTTCAAAACCTAGGCCTAGAAATTAATGAAAGTGTTATATACTCAACCCTGTGAAACAACACTGTATAAAAACCATCTGTCAACTATTATCTCATTATACTACCTTTGAAGTATTTGAAAACCTATGCAGAAAGTATAAGGAAAGTGCCATATACTAACCCTGTGAAACAACACTGTGGAGGAACCATATGTCAATTAACGTCTTGTTTCACCATGTAGAAGTGTTTGAAAACCTATTCTGGGCACTATAAGGAAAGTGCTACACACCAACTCTGTGCTCAACACTGTTGGTGAAAACATCTTTCAATTGATGTCTTATTTCACTAAGTTAGAGGTGGTTGAAAACCTAGGCTTAGAACTATAGCAAAACTGTTATATACTGAACTCTGAGAAACAAAACTCTGGAGAAACCTTAATAACATCTTGTTTACCTAAGTTTGAAGTGTTTGAAAATCTGTTGTGGGGAAATATACAAAGTGCTATATTCTAAATTCTGTGAAACAACATTGTGGAGAGACAGTCTTTCAAATAACATCTTGTTTCACTGTGATATGTTTTGGAAACCCTAGGCCAAGAAGTATAATGAAAATGCCATACACTCAACGCTGTGATACAACAGTGTGGAGAAACCATCTTTCAACTAACTACTTGTTTCACTAAGTTAGAAGTGTTTGAAAACCTACACGAGGAACTGTATAGAGCGTGCCATATGCAGAACTCTGTGAAACAACACTGTAGAGAAACCATGTTTCAACTAACATCTTGTATCATTAAGTTAGAAGTGTTTGAAAACCTATGTGGGGAACTGTAAGGAACCTAAGTATCACACGTTCACCTCTGTGAAACAACACTGTAGAGAAACCATGTTTCAACTAACATCTTGTTTCACTAAGTTAGAAGTGTTTGAAAACCTATGTGAGGAAACTATGGAAAATGCCCAATATTCAACTCTGTGAAACAGCGCTGTAGAGAAACCATATTTCAGCTAACAACTTGTTGATGCAAGTTAGAAGTGTTTGAAAATCTAGGCCTAGAAGTATAATGAAAATGTTGTACACTTATTTCTGTGAAGTAACACTGTGGAGCAACCATCTTACAACTAACATCTTGTTTCACTAAGTTAGAAGTGTCTGAAAACCTATGCAGGGAATTATAAGGAAAGTGCTATATGCTCAATTATGTTGAAACAACACTGAGTAGAAACCATCCTTAAAGTTTTGTTTCACTAAGTTAGAAATGTTTGAAAACCAAGGCCTAGAAGTATAATGAAAGTGCCATATACTCAACTGTGTGAAACAACACTTTGTAGAAACAATCTTTCAAGTAACATCTTGTTTCACTAAGTTAGAAGTGTTTGAAAACCTGTGCATGGAACTATAAGGCACTGCCATACACTGAACCCTGTGAAAGAACACTGGAGAAACCATCTTTAAACTAACATACCAAATTAACGTTAATCTTGTTTCACATACAGCATACAATAACCAACATATAGCCAACACTCACCAAAAACACACCACACATATCCCACTTGTACACCACACATAAACCTCACCCAATGCCTATGTAATACATAAACACTAAACATATAGCACACATGAAACAAACCACAACATACCTAAAGTACCATACACATTCACACCTCATGTAGAACACCCATGTGCTCTTTCTCATACTGCTTATAAATCACATAGACATATACCACATTTGCACTACACCAATTTACTTGTAACATACATAACACACATACATCACATACACCAAATATAAATCACAGACCAAACACCACACATATACTACACTACAAACACAGTACACATATTCCACACAGATGCTTCACCTATACCACACACAGAAATACACTACTCATACACCAGGAATTTAGTGCTTATGAACCACATAAATACACACATTTGACCCATACACCACACACCTAACCAACACAACCCCCACACTCCACATATACAATTCTGAACTACATATGTATACGCAGCACAGACACCACAAATACAGAATCCACATATACACCACACATGTAACATGTGTCACGTGTCACACCCACAACACATACACAATTATATGGCATGCCAGCAAACACACCACACCTTCACCACTGGAACTACACAGAAACCACACAAATATCACACAAATATTAGACATATCACATATATGCCACATGTACACCCCACATATACTACATATACACCTACAACACACATGCCACCAAACTGATACTTCACATACTCACTGGATACACACTACACACACACCACATACACCATCACACACACACCAAAATTACATAAACCAACAACCATACATATAGCAATTGCACACACACAACACATTTGCTACACACAAACACCACTCAAACACTATTCACACACCACACATATCATGCACACACATTACACACAGACATCAAACATACCCACCACACATATATCAAACAAAAACGTAACACAGACATTATGCACATACATATTGCACATACTACACCTATAGCACACACACATGTCACACACAAAACACATATAAAACAGACTAACACCATAATACACTATAGATATATGTCATACACACACCAAATATACCCCTGAAATGCATGATATATAATCACAATTTTATTGCACATACCACACACACACCCTACATGCATCGCACATAGAAAGCTTAATTCACAAACACAGCATAAGCACACAACAGACAACATATATACCATACAGATAACAGTGTCACCAAACATCACACATATTCTTCAAACACATACATCACATGCGCCACACATATAACACATACACCACACATACCTCACATACCATTCACGTATACCACACCAACAAACACACCACATATTCACTGCATATGCTCTCCACACACCTCACATTTATTACAGACACACAACACATTCAGTAAGCATATAATACATGTACACATATAGCACATAATGCCACAATCCTCATACCACACACACCAGAAACATGCACACACACAAAATGAAGAACACATACTGCATATATACTGCACCTCACACACACAAAACATGTAATTCTAACACCAAACACAAACCACATATATGCAGAACACATACATAATACAAGCCACACACAGACCACATATACTATATACACTCACAGATATCCCAGAAACACCACTCACACACTATACAAATATCACATACACATCACACATATAACAACCACCAACCACACTTATTCCAAACACATGTATAGCACACACACACCACACTAATACATCACCCACACCATAGCTATACCACCACACTACACATTTGCCACACACATGCTACACAAAACACACACACATAAACTTCATTACACCACCATACAGCATAGATACATCACACACACTCCACACATATACCTTCCAATACATGCCAAATAAATACCACAAATATACATCATATTTTCACTGCACACACACCACATACATGTCACATTCACCATACATTAAGCACAAATTTACAAATGCACACTGCACACACAACAGACACAAAACCTACACATCATACACACCCTAACTTAAACCATTCACATACACACATATACCACACTCACATACTCCATACAACAGACACAAAACCTACACATCATACACATCCTAACTTAAACCATTCACATACACACATATACCACACTCACATACTCCATACATTCACAGCTCATACACTATGCACACAGCATAGGAACAACACATATACATTACACACACACACACACACCACACAAAACACCCATACCACACCTACAACAAGCACATACCACACATGACATACAAACCAGGCATACACAACCACACGTACATTGCACAGGTACCACACACAAAAACTCCACATGTACACCACCCACACTCCACACATATACCAACACACAACATGCAATACCCCTCACACATTACACATATGCCCCCAGCACCATACATATATGACACACCACATATGCCACAAATACACCACACATATACCACACAAACAAGGTGTATATTAAGCAAACATATATGACATACCCAAAACAGACAACACACACCATAGACAGCACACACTCGCCACACACTGTCAGTACCACACACATACATACACCAATCATAATCATGCATATACTACACATGTACACAGTACCCACAACATGTACTACCCACGTGACACACACATACCACACATATACATACCACACACATGATGCATATACCACAAAATAACCACACATGTCCCACACACATGTAAAGACTCCACATACAACCTCTACAGCGAAAACACACCAACACAACATATTCTTCCACACCCACATAAACCACAAAAACGCCACTCACATAACACATATACCACATGCACAGAAACAAAACACTTAAACGAAACATACAACAT
Organism: Leopardus geoffroyi; assembly: GCF_018350155.1. Classification (NCBI taxonomy): domain Eukaryota; kingdom Metazoa; phylum Chordata; class Mammalia; order Carnivora; family Felidae; genus Leopardus; species Leopardus geoffroyi. The sequence goes on along the minus strand of NC_059330.1, from coordinate 24,847,953 downwards.
GCAAAACACACCACACATAATACATGACACACTTGCATCACACACCAGACAACACACATATGACACAGACATGCCACACATACACCATAGATATGCCTCCCACACACCTCATATATACCACACCCATGCCAAATATACACCACACACAACATATCCACCACAGTTCCATGCTACACACACCACACATCGCACATGTACCATATATAGAAAACATTTCACTAAAACACCTTGTGTACACAATTCCACAGCACATACATTACACAGACACTGTAATGTCACCGCACCTTAAACATGTACCACAAACACACATACCACACATATGCCACTCACTGTCACACATATAACACACACACATACTCACACTGCACAGGCCACACACCACATATACTCCACATATATACCACACTCACAATTTGTATATACCACACAGTTAACATATACTGCACAATAACCAACATATAGTAAACACTAAGATCTACACATACACTGCACTCACACCACAGATGTACCACATACACATACACATGCACAATACACACAAAGCAAGCCCTACACATACACTGCAGACATTGAACATATTCAACACACACACTCAAATACACCACACAAATACCACTCACAGGAGCACATACATCACACACACACCTTCACCACAAATACACAACACATATACCTCACACACGCTCAGCAAATGCACACCACACACAACACACATTCCATACCCACATAACAGATTCCACTTATTTTCCATCCATACAACACACACAGAAAATCCATGCACCATACACAACACACCACTCACACCCCACACATACACCATACTTACACATCAGTACACACACACCATATATACCCCACACAACCGTCAAATAGACACCACATACACAACATGTACATCACAATTTCACCACACACACTACACATACCTCACATGCACCACACATTTGGCATTCATATTTCACAGATCCCACACACAAGACACCTAACATATACACCACAACACATATTCACCACAATGTCACAGCACATACATTAAACACATACCACACACACACCACACATACACCATTCATTATGATGCATATAACAATGTATAATATACACACAGCATGCATATGCCACACACACTACACCTACAGCATTACCACACATATGCTTGTACAAGCATGCTACACACAGAACATATATGCCACACACAACATATATACCACACACACAAACAGTATACACATCACGCAATAACCACCCATATGGCACACACAAACTACGAATACACCACATTCACACCACAGATACACCATGCACACAAATATCACACATACAATACACACACACCAAAAAACCATACAGACATAATATACATATGCCACATATATGCCACACACATACCACACACACTACTTACACAGAAACACACTTTATGCACAGGCCAAACACACACTACACATATGCAACACATACATTACACATACACCACAAATATACCACACACACAGCACATGCACCCCAACACACCACCTACACACATTATACATACACACACACCACACATGGAAACACGCACACATACGTCACAACCACCATACATTCACCACACATGTGACACATAAACCAAAGATACCACAGTTCACATACACCACACAACATACATACCATGTACAAAATACACCATATACAAAATACACTTACGTTACACAAACACTACACATATTGCACAGACACCTGACATACACCATATATATGACATGCATATATTACACAAACCACTCCCTCAACACACAAAAGCACATAACTACACACCACACACACACCACACACACGACATGTGTACCACCACATTCACATCAGACACTTCAAACAAGCATTGTACATACCACACACAAAACGCATACAACAAAACCCAACCAGATACCACACACCACATGCACCGCACACACACCACATATAAATCAAAAGCACCCAACTTAAAACACACACAATATACATACACCACACACACTAAACATGCACCACAAACACACCACACAAAGCAAACACATACCACACAAACAGCACAGGTGTAATGTAGATTTACACCATACATACACAATGGGTAAACCATACACAGCACACATATTCCCTATACACGTGACAAATATGCACAACTCACATATTCACTATAATTTCACTGCACGCACAAATGCACACAACACACTGCACATAAATCATACCTAATCCACACACACACAAGACATATATCTCACACACAAACACCAGATACACACCACACAACTACCACATATATGCCATACACACCAATGCCCACACATCAAAAAATCAAAAAATCTACAGATACAATACAAATTCCACAGATAAACCAAAAACACACCACACATAGAAACTCGACACACACATCACAAACACTATGCATGCACAACACATACAACACATGTTAACCACACATACGACACACCACAAATACACTACACATCAAACACCACATATAAGCCACAAGTGCATACATATACCAAAACCACACCATAAACCACACATATATCACATGTGACACACAAACTAAACACACTACAAACAGCAAACATAGACCACACACAACACATACACCACTTACAGGATTCATATAACCCATATGTCATATTTGTACCATACACAAACTGCACCAACAACACACATATAACATATACAGATATATACCACACATGCACCATAGTTACACCACAAACACACCACATTTATACCAAACCACATGCTAAATATACACCACACAACATATACAATATAATTTCACCACTCACACACAAAATACACACACATTGCACACATACACCATACCTCATCCACACATATACAACACATATACCTGATAGATGCACACCACACACACACACCAGACATATGCCACACACAAACTGTGCACACCAAAACAACAGATACAGCACACACATTACATACATACACCACACATCAAAAACACACCACAAATAACACAACATTACATAAATACAATACATACACCACACTTGATGCACATACACAATACTCATACACACATCATGCACACCACATATACCACCTACACACACCACACATAAGAAACATAATATGCCCACATATACTGTAAGCACAATCAGATACATGACACATACACCACATACACCATGCAGATGCCACACACACAAACTCCACATATACTTCATACACACTTCATATATACCACAGCTCATACCACACATACATCCACACATCACAGTCATAACATGCATATACTACACACACAAGGACAACCAAAATTCACTGCACACATACCACACTTATACCACACACACATCAAATACACACCATGCACACCACAAGACACTTCACAACCCACACGTACACCACTTCCACTCTATCCCATCACCCATAGGAAGCATACCACCACAAATATATATTACCTACATCACACATAAAATGCCAAAACACCACACAAAGACCACACACTGCACATAAACTACACATACACTACATATACACAACACCCATACCACTCATGTACTGCATATGAAAGACATACACAGCATGTCATGTCACTTACACTAAACACACAAAATACGTGCACAACATACAAAACATATAAATTACACACACAATACATACACCACCCCCACACACACACCACAAATATACCACATGCACACCACGCACACCACAGACACTCCATATATACCAAATACACACCACACATGCACTGCCCAAACCATACATATGCCACATGGAAACACACATACACCACACCCACACCAGACATATACCTCACATACATCACACCTATACCGCACATATGCGCCACATACGTGTCACACACACCTCACATATCAAACATACATCACATATACACCACACATACATTACACACTCTCACTCATACACAGCACATGCATGGCATACACATAGGCATACCATACATATACCAGCAACACACCAATGTATACCACGCACACCCTCCACAATATACCACACATACACCACAAACAGACCAACACTATTCCACACACACACTCCACAGATATACCACCCTCTAAACACATACAACACACGCACACACCATACATATACCACACACACACACCGTACATACCACAGACACCCCAAACAGCACATATACAGCCCACATATACCACACATAAGCACTCATTCCAAACACAAACACACCATATACTTACAATCACACCAAACATACACCACGCCCCTCAAACATATCCTCTGAACACACACCCATGCCACACAGAAAGCACACACATGATACATACACCACACACAACTGCATGTACCACACTTCCACGAGAAAAATATACCACACACATTTACCACATGCAAATCAATACACAACACATGAAGCACTCACACACCACCCATATAACACAGGCATCACCCATATAGCATTCACAGACCACAGCTATAACACACACAACAAATACATGACACACGCACTGCACAACCCCCACACATAAAATAACAATACACTAGGGGCACTGGTGTGGCTCAGTTAAGCATCTGGCTTTGGCTCAGGTCATGATCTCATGGTTTGTTAGTTCGAGCCCCGCATTGGGCTCTGTGTTGACAGCTCAGAGCCTGGAGTCTGTTTTGGATTCTGTGTCTCCCTCTCTCTCTGCTCCTCCCCTGCTTGTGCTCTCTCTCTCTCTCAAAAATAAACATTGAAAAAAATAATACATGCAACACAACCCACACTGGACAAATACACCACACACACCACTTACACACACATGAGAAACACAACACATGCAATATACACAGCACAGAGACTGTATGTACTCACCACACACATGCAACACAAACCAGAAACAACACCACAAAACACAAATCAAATCCATACCATGGGGACAACCACAATTATGCAAATGCCACACTCAGTGTACACACACATACTACACCCAACACACATGTGCAAATGTATACCACACATATACACACAACAGATATACTACACATTTTATACACAGACCACATGTTTACCACACACACAAACTACACATACACCACACACAGGCAACATATATACCTCACAAACACAAAGACTTCCACAAAACACAGGCCCACACAGACACCACAGACACACTACACATATTCCACACACATGTACACCATACAAATACCACTTACATACCACACACATATAACACTCACACAGATGATACATGTCCCAGCACAGCATAGCTACACTATTCATACGCAGTGCATGCATCACACACATGCACTCCACACACACATAGAACTATAATAATGTATACACTACATATATGTCACACACACAACCTGAACCTACACACCAGGTAACACTGAACATGTAGGACACACATACTCCACACACACTGCACACAAACCACACATAGACAACATACTTACATGCAACACATGGAGCACACACACTGCACATATACCACACACACAATACACAAACAACATACATGTACCATGCACACACAAGCCAAACACACACCACACATACATTGTACATATAAGACACATTTCAGAAACACACACCACACACACAAAAGACATGAAACACACCACACATACCAAATGAGCCACAATTTCAGTACATGCATATTACACTAATACATCACACACACATACCTCACATGCACCAATCCTTACCATAAGATACCACACACACGACATGCACACACCACACATAAACCACACAGATGACATGCAAACCATACTTACCACATGCAGCACACATATTCTACACAAACTTCCACACGTATTTGCCACACACAAAACAAAACCACACAAACACTATACATACACCACATGGACACCACACACACACCACGCATATATTACCCACATGCATGACACACAACACACAAAATGTACATACACTACAGACTCACCGTACACACCACCCTCACAACATATGCAACACGTAGAAGACACACCAAAAACATCACGCATATACTGCACCCATGTGTATACCACACACAAAACATAGATCAGCTATTAACCAAAAATATACTACATCCAAACATGCACACACCTCATATATATCACAAAGATTGCACATGTCAAACACCCCACACACAACACACATATACCACACACTGAACACACATATACCTAATACATGCCACATATTTGCCAAACACTACACATACATGAGAGACAAACCACACATGTATCTCACAAATACCACACACACACATCACACACACATAACACATGACCCACGCCTATATTACTCACACACTACACACACACACACCACACAACCCATACAGCACATGGAAATAATGTACTCTCCACACACACCACCCCCTCACAATGCATACCGCACATACACAAGCACTAACCACACATATAACACATACGTCATGCACACTTCACACCCACACACCACACAAACACCACACCCATCACAAAAATACCAAGCAACACACACACCAGATATACACCACACACACATACACCACACACAACCACACATACATCTCTCACACTCACACAACACATATAGCACACACACCAAAGACACAAACCACACATACAACACACACACACACACACACACACACCATGCCACAAATATACCAACACAAACAACACTTACACAAATACCACATGTAAATCAAAAGGAAAACAACACACACACCACACATATACCAAATACATACCGTACATACCACACACACTTACACAAAGAATATTCAACCCACAAACTCCACACATACACCATACTCACAACACACATTCACCCCAACACGACATACCATATACATACATACCAAAGGTATATCACACAAACACACACCATAGATATACCAATACACACCAAACATATACCACACACAGACATCAAACACCATATATACACCATTATACACAGCACAGATATAACACACACATGTAATACATGCAACACACAGCATACAAATTACACACAAACACCACACATTTACCACACGTACCACGTTACACAAACACAACACACAAACACAAAACATTTATCAAAAATATACCACACGACCACACATACAACATACTCAAGACACTTCAAACTCATATACACACACCCTGCACTACCACACACACATTAGCCACACGAATACTACATACACACCTACATCACACATATATGATGCACACCATGCATACATTACACACACCACATATGCATATACACCACATATGCAATACACCACACACTCATTATGTATATACCACAAATATATCCAACACAGATCATATGTGCCCAATATACCCAGTTATATCCCCTCAAACAGTATTACCACACTCAACATATATATAACACACAATTACCAAACAAACCACCACACATATACCATATACACACACACTCCATATATACACCACACACACCAAACATACACCACATATACAGACGATACATGCCACCTCCTTCACATATAAACTACATGTATGCCACACACACTGCACATATAGACAGAAGCATAACACATATACCACACAACTACACCACATCTGCACTGAACACACAGCACACATATAGTACAAACACCTCATATGATACATGATTACCACACAAACACATCACACATATGTCACATACACACCAGACAGATATCTTCCACAATTTACTACACACTATACACATACAACACAAACACAAATACACCCCACACATATACCACACAAATGCACTCTATACGTACACTACATACACACCAAACATATACCACACAAAACACACTTATAGTACACAGATACCACATATACAACAGACACACCATGATAATCCTTACATACATGACATACAGACATCACAAACACCACACACATCACACTTATATTACACAAACTCCACCCCTATGCCACACCACAAAAGCACACATACACCACATATACAACACACATGCCATACAAAGACCACACACGAGCATATATTTTATGTAGAGCATACACACATGACACATATACCACAATCACAAGATGCATACCACACTTATAGCACACACAAAGACACATATACCACCTAAAAACCACTGACACACCATACACACACCACACAAATGCCACACACAGACACAAACCACATATACACCATGCATACCATACATACAGAACAGACAAATGCACTCAACCACAATCACCCCAAATGTATACCACACCACACATGTACCTCCTGACACACATTGTAGACACCATACACACCTTGTGGTTAACCGCCCAAGACTACACTGTTCAAGTGCCTTTCATGTAGCCTTTCACATCTATCTTATAGAAATTTTGTTGAAACATTCTTTATTAGTGTGTGTTGGGAGAGCTAATATGGAAGCAGTGTAGTCTTGTCCCTTGAACATAGCTAATAACTAGGAAATCATTCTAAATATTCCAGAAACCAATGTGAAGACTGAAAGAACAAAGTACACAAGTACACAACACGGGGAAAAAAGAAGCTACATCAAAGAAGGTAGAAAGTACAGAAAGGTAGTTTGGGGGAGGAACAGATCAAGGGTGCTGCAGAGGAGAGGGAGCCCTCACTGGGGAAAAGGGTGAGAGGAAAAGGAGCACGCAGGGGAACACACAAGGTGAGCATTTCCCCAAATACACATGAAAAGATGCTCAACATCACTCATCATCAGGGAAATACAAATCAACTACAATGAGACATCAACTCACACCTGTCAGAAGGGCTACAACACAAGAAACAACAGGTGTTGGCAAGGATGGGAAGAAAGGAAAACACTCTTACACTGTTGGTGGGAATGCGAACTGGTACAGTCACTCTGAAAAACAGTATGAAGTTTCCTCAAATGTTAAAAACATGGACTTCTCAGAGTCATGTGTTTGAGCCATTGTTGGGCTCTGCACTAGCAGTGTGGAGCTTACTTGGGATTCTCTCTCCCTCCCTCTCTCTGACCCCCCCCATCTCAAATAAATTAATTTACAACAATTGCCATTTAAAAAGTAGAACTCCCCTATGATCCAGCAATTGCACTACCTGGTATTTACCCAAAGGATTCAAAAATACCAATTCAAATGGATATATGCACCCTGATGTTTTTTTGCAGCATTATGAACAATAGCCAATTATGGAAAGGGCTCAAATGTCCATTTAATGATGAATGGATATATGGCACAAAAACAGACACATAGACCAATGGAATAGAATAGAAACCCCAGAACTAGACCCACAAACGTATGGCCAACTCATCTTTGACAAAGCAGGAAAGAACATCCAATGGAAAAAAGACAGCCTCTTTAACAAATGGTGCTGGGAGAACTGGACAGCAACATGCAGAAGGTTGAAACTAGACCACTTTCTCACACCATTCACAAAAATAAACTCAAAATGGATTAAGGACCTGAATGTGAGACAGGAAACCATCAAAACCTTAGAGGAGAAAGCAGGAAAAGACCTCTCTGACCTCAGCCGCAGCAATCTCTTACTCGACACATCACCAAAGGCAAGGGAATTAAAAGCAAAAGTGAATTACTGGGACCTTATGAAGATAAAAAGCTTCTGCACAGCAAAGGAAACAACCAACAAAACTAAAAGGCAACCAATGGAATGGGAAAAGATATTTGCAAATGACATATCAGACAAAGGGCTAGTATCCAAAATCTATAAAGAGCTCACCAAACTCCACACCCGAAAAACAACCCAGTGAAGAAATGGGCAGAAAACATGAATAGACACTTCTCTAAAGAAGACATCCGGATGGCCAACAGGCACATGAAAAGATGTTCAGCGTCGCTCCTTATCAGGGAAATACAAATCAAAACCACACTCAGGTATCACCTCACGCCAGTCAGAGTGGCCAAAATGAACAAATCAGGAGACTCTAGATGCTGGAGAGGATGTGGAGAAATGGGAACCCTCTTGCACTGTTGGTGGGAATGCAAATTGGTGCAGCCACTCTGGAAAGCAGTGTGGAGGTTCCTCAGAAAATTAAAAATAGACCTACCCTATGATCCAGCAATAGCACTGCTAGGAATTTATCCAAGGGATACAGGAGTACTGATGCATAGGGGCACTTGTACCCCAATGTTCATAGCAGCACTCTCAACAATAGCCAAATTATGGAAAGAGCCTAAATGTCCATCAACTGATGAATGGATAAAGAAATTGTGGTTTATATACACAATGGAATATTACGTGGCAATGAGAAAAAATGAAATATGGCCTTTTGTAGCAACGTGGATGGAACTGGAGAGTGTGATGCTAAGTGAAATAAGCCATACAGAGAAAGACAGATACCATATGGTTTCACTCTTATGTGGATCCTGAGAAACTTGACAGGAAACCATGGGGGAGGGGGAGGAAAAAAGAAAAAAAAAAAAAAAGAGGTTAGAGTGGGAGAGAGCCAAAGCATAAGAGACTTAAAAACTGAGAACAAACTGAGGGTTGATGGGGGTGGGAGGGAGGGGAGGGTGGGTGGTGGGTATTGAGGAGGGCACCTTTTGGGATGAGCACTGGGTGTTGTATGGAAACCAATTTGACAATAAATTTCATATATTAAAAAAAATGATGAATGGATATAGATGTGATACACACACACACACATACACTCACAGTGGAATATTACTCAGCCATGAAAGAGAATGAAATCTTGTCCTTTGCAATGATGTGGATGGAGCTAGAGTATTATGCTAAGCAGTATAAGTCAGTCAGGGAAGACTTATACCATATGATTTCACTCATGTGTGGAATGTAAGAATCAAAACAAATAAATGATCATGGGCGAAAAAAGAGATCAGCAAACCAAGAAATATACTCTTAACTCTAGAGAACAAACGTGGTTATCAGAGGAGACATGGGTGGGGATTGGGTTATACAGGGGATGGGGATTATAGAGTGCGCTTTGTGATGTGCACTGGGTGTGGTATGGAAGGGTGGATGGAATTACTGAATTCTACACCCGAAACTAATATTACACTATATGTTAACTAACTGGAATTTAAAACTTTAAAAAATATTCTACATAAGCCATAGGGAAAGGCCCCGTGCTTAAGATCAAAGCATCACTGTGCTTCAAGTGACAATCCTGTCCCTCATAGACATACATAGTAACACTTTCCCCACAACCTCTCTGTATAAACACTTGGGTTTTACTGTTGAAAAGTACCCTATACCCCAAGAGGGTTTTCAAAAGCCTTTGGGAAGTGTAGTTAGAAGTATTCTTAAACCCTTGTGTAGAAGCACTAGGAAATGGCTTACCATTAGGTGCCTAAAAGCACAGTGTAATTAAGCATTCTTAATGTAGCTTTAAGTGTATATCTAGGAGTAACTTTTGTTTAAACCCTCTATATTCATATGAGGGAATGTCCATGTTCTTAATTCCCAGAAAAAAGCTTTTCTTAACACATTTGCGAATTAGCTTCTCATAAACATCCAGTAAGAAGTGTGCTTACATCCATTTGTATGAACATGGGAATACCCATGTGCTGAACTGCTTGAAATATCTGTGTTGTAAATGAGAATTTCAAATTCCTTTTAAATACCTGTAATCACAAGTGTTCTTAAACTTATTTGTATAAACGCTATGGAAGGGACTAACTATACAGTGCTTGATATGTCTTTCATTTGGCTTTTAAAGTCAAATGGGTATTTGTTTAAAATCTCTTTATTATCAAAAGGGAATGGCCATGCACTTAATTGCCACAAACACCATTGTGGCTAAGGCATCTTTGAGTTAGCTCCTTAGATTTATCCAATAAGAAGTGTGCTTATATCCTTCTGTATAATCACTAGGAAATGTACAGGTGCTTAACTGCCTGAAACAGCCATGTGCTCCGTAAAATATCCAAATATTTTTTAAAATACATGAAGTAACCAGTGTTCTCAAATTTCTTTGTATAAACACTTATCCTTAACAGCTTAAAACTACCCTATTTCAAGACTGGTTAATGACTTTCAAATAAACTCATTGAAACACTCTGAGGAATAGGAAAAGGCCAAGTGTTTAACTGATTAAAAGTACAGCCCTTTCCAGGATAGGGAACGAAGTCCTTGTTCCACACTCCTGAGCTAGTGCCAGCAGAACCCAATAGCTACAGCTGAACTGTTGCTGCCTCCCTCAACTGATGCAAAATGTGGGAGGGACACAGAACATCAGGAATTTCTGGCTCCTGAAGAAAGAATGCAAGCTTATTGCTGATGGGGCTCTCTGGTATAGTCCTTCAGAGGACTACCCTTGCCTAAGCCCACAGGTATTTCTTATTCTGGAACAAAAATGTTGATAGGAATCTGTGCTGAATACTCCATTGTCAACAATCTCTAAATCTCAGGTCTGATGAGGAATTCTGGCAGTCTGTGTCTCCATTTCCATCACTTAGCCTTTAAAAAAATTTTTTTAACATTTATTTATTATTGAGAGGCAGAGACAGAACATGAGCAGGAGAGGGGCAGAGAGAGGAGGAGACACAGAATCCGAAGCAGGTTCCAGGCTCTGAGCTGTCAGCACAGAGCCCGACGCGGGGCTCGAACTCACGAACTGTGAGATCATGACCTGAGCCGAAGTCAGACGCTTAACTGACTGAGCCACCCAGGCACCCCAAGCTTATTTTTTTTTTAAGTAATTCTGCCTGGAATCTATTCAAATTCAGTGTCTTAGAGTAATATCTTCATCTTTCAGTTTGTCAGTCAGGTCATGTCCTTGTGATGGTGATACAGTTACTGCATTTGGCCCTTTTCAATTTGGTTTCTGTATTATGTGGTAATATATAAATGTAGGGACTGTGAAGGTGCCCAGGGAGTACACTTGTAGGTAGGCTAAGCCAGAGGTTGGGGGAGGATCCCACCTCCTGTGTGGGAAGAGGAAGGGAAGACAGATACCTCCTTACTATATTTGACCCGTGTCCCATTAAATGTAGAACTTTGACTCACTTTGTAGTCATTTCTATCCCATTGCTGATTTTCTAACTTGGTCTCAGTTCACACTCCAAGACCATGGGGCTGTTTCATACACAACCAAGGTTCAAGGATTGGAAGCGAGTTTTCAGGAAGTTCCTGAGTCAATAGAGGCCTCTCAGAGTCTGATATCCCAGAGGACAGCTAGCCCTCCTGTCCCTGAGCCCTTGGTGCTTAGCAGGCTACAGTAATCCTGGGAGTGGGTAGCCTCATGGCTCCTGCTCCTTTTCTCTCTTTCTGAAGAAGAGACAGTTTATGCATGTGCAGTATGCTCCATGACCTGATCTGCGCACAAAAAGCCCTTTGAATAAATAGTGTAGCAAGGCCTCATTCCCACCTCTTGATCATCACATGGAAGCACATTCTTCATATCTCACAGCACTGCCGTCCTTATCTACTGATATCATGGGCAGAAGCACACTGAAATCCAGACTTTCCCTTTATTTCTTAGGATAGAATGTGGGTCTCTTGCTCACAGGGCTCTAAGGGGCATCCTTTGGAGTACTCCTGTAGCCTAATTCCACAAATGGTTCTTTTTTTTTTTTTTTTCAACGTTTATTTATTTTTGGGACAGAGAGAGACAGAACACGAACGGGGGAGGGGCAGAGAGAGAGGGAGACACAGAATCGGAAACAGGCTCCAGGCTCTGAGCCATCAGCCCAGAGCCCGACGCGGGGCTCGAACCCACGGACCGCGAGATCGTGACCTGGCTGAAGTCAGACGCCCAACCGACTGCGCCACCCAGGCGCCCCCACAAATGGTTCTTCTGATTCCTGAGCAGACCAGCTTGCTAATATATCGTGGTAGTCAATTTATTCTAGACATCCAACTCTCATCCTTCATGAAGAACCCAGGCCCTCTGTATATCAATTTTGACCACATTGCTTTATTATCCATCAAATTCCTGTTGGGTTCCATACAAATTCTGTCCTTCAGAGTAATATCTCCTGTTTGCAAATGTCCACTCTGGACCAACCCCTGTGACTGTAGGACAGGTTGACCTAAAGGTGCCCTGGCATTTTGTTTCATGACTATATGGACATCCAGAGCCCTAAGGCATTGGAAGGGATCTAGCTGAGAACTGTTTGTATGGAGGCTGGGCCAGAGGTATTAAGGGGGAGCTGGTCTTCTTGATAGGCCTAGGGGGAAATACGTTAAATATCTCATTTTTACATTGATCGCATTCCCATTGGATGGAAATATGAATGAAGTTTTGTTCTCTCTGTAACCATTCCCTTTCCCTTACCGTATTTCTGACTATGTGGTTATTCCCTCATAGGAGCCATGGAGCTGGCAGTCACTTAACAAGCAGCAAGGGATGGGCATTGGGTTCCTACTATGTCCTACACTCAGGTACAGCCATCAGCATCTGATATCATGAAGGAGAAAATAGCCCTCCTAGCCCAGACCTTGGTGCTTGGCTATTTGTAGCAACGGGTGGCAAAGGGAGGCATTTGCCTCATTGCCCTGCCTGATTGAGGTGCCTTCCTTCTGAAAAGCAGACACTTCACAGAGGAGCAGTAGGCTTCAGAAGCTGGTCAGCACAGAAAGAGCCCTTTACAGGAAGATGGCATCAATGCCCGTTTCCACACTTTTGAGGAACAGCGGGGGGCACCTCACAGCTATAGCACAGTCACTGCTCACTCCAGTCCTAGGTACTTCCTTCTTCACGTAATTCCCCTTCTAATTTCTGAAGATCTCTGGCTCTCCTTATACACCTTTATACATCTTTACTCTTTCGTAGAAACAAGGTTCTTACCAGAATCCATTCAGAGTTAGTGTCTCAGAGTCATAGTCTCTGTGTTCCACCTGGGAGTCTAGTCCAGTCTTTGTGACTGTGGGAGATATTTTGCTACAGGGGTCCCTCTTAGTTAATTGGGTTTCAGAAGTCTGTAGCCATCTAGAGGCCCAGGGAATTTTTAGGTGCCCAGCAGATGTTTGTATGTAGGCTGGGACAGAGATTTGGGGAAGGGAGCTGGCTTCCTTCTGGGCAATGGAGGAAATGAATTAAGGTATCTTTTTTTCATTTTGATCCCAATTCCCATTGGAAATGTTGAGCTTTGGCCCTTCTTTCATCAATTCCTTTCATCTTGCTGTATTTTTCACTCTGTTTTTTTCTCCCTTAGGATTATGAAGCCATCACTCACTCAGCTGGCACCCCAGGGTATGCTGCAAACTCCCACTCTGGTTCTGTGCTCAGTGAGACCTATCAGTGTCTGCTATACCAAAGGAATGATGGCCTTTAGTCCCTGAGTGCTTGGTGCTTGGCCTGTTGTGGTATGGAAGGTGAAGGGTGCCAGCTTCCCTCACTCACCTGGATGATTGAGTGACCTTCATTGTGAGATGCAGTTTGTACATGGGCAGTATGGACCAGGAGGTCATCAGCACAGGCTGAGCTTTTTCCAGGAATAGGAAACAAATTTCTTGTTCCAGACTCCCTAAGTAAGAGCCATCAGAACCCAATAGTTACAGTTCAACAATTGCTGCCTCCATCAACTGGTGGAAATAGTGGGAGGGACAGACAAAGCCAGACATCTCTGGCTCCTAATAAAAGAATGCAGGTTCTTGCTGACAGGGCTCCTAGGTGTAGTCTTTCAGAGGGCTTCCTTTGCCTAAGCCCACAAGCATTTTTTATTCCAGGTGCAACCATGTTTATAGGAGACTGCGCTGGGTACTTCATTCTCAACACTATCCAAATCCCATGTGTGATGACGAACTCTGGCAATGTGTGTCTCCATTTCCATTACTTATCCCTTTTGTCAAAAAAAAAAAAATGGTTCTGCTTGGAATCTATTCAAAGTCAGTGTCTTAGAGTAATATCTTCATCTTTCAGCTGGGAGTCTGGTTGTGCCCTTGCAGTGGTGATATGGGTATTGCAGTGGGCCCTTCTCAATTTGGTTTCAGAATTATGTGGTCATCCTCAAACCTAGAGTCTGTGGTGAAGGTGCCCATGGAGAATGCTTGTGGATAGCCTAAGTCAGAGGTTAGGCGAGACCCTACATTCTGTGTGGAACAAGAGGAGGGCAAGATAGATATGTCCTTCCTCAATTTGACTTTGACCATTTGATGCAGGACTTCTACTCACCTTGTACTCAGTCATTCACATCCCTTTGCTGCTTTTCTACCTTTGTCACGGTTCACACTCCAAGACCACGGGGCTGTCTGAACACAACCCATGTTCAAGTTTTGAAGGCAAGTTTTTAGGCAGTTCCTGAGGAAATAAAGGGATCTCAGAGTCTGATATCCCAGAGGACTGCTGGTCCTACTGTCCTTGAGCTCTTGTAGTTTAGCAGGCTACTATAGCATTTGTAAATAATTGCCCTTGCTTGTAAACAAGGTTCTCCCTGGAATCCTGTCAGAGCCAGTGACTCAGAGTCATAGCTTCTATTTTTTAAAATGTTTATTTGTTTTTGATAGAGAGGGAGAGATAGAGCATGAATGGGGGGAGGAGCAGAGAGAGAGAGAGAGAGAAGCTGAAGTAGGCTCCAGGCTCTGAGCTGTCAGCACAGAGCCCAGTGTGGGGCTCAAACCCATGAACACTGAGATCATGATTGGAGGTGAAGTCAGATGCTTAACCAACTGAGCCACACAGGCTCCCCTCATATCCTTCCTATTAAGTGGGGAATCTGGTACAATCGTGGTGAGTGGGTGGGAGGTTTGGCCACAGGACCCCTGCAATTTGGTTTCAGAATTTGTGGACATCACCAGGCCTAGGGCATCTGCAGGTGCCCAGTGGAGAATGCTTGTGTGTAGGCTAAACCAGAGGTTTTAGGAAGGGAGATGGCCTCCTGTCTGGGTGAGAGGAAATTAAGAGAGATATATCCTTCCCAGGTGGATCCCAGTCCCATTAGAGATGCAGAACTTTGGCACTGCTTGTACTCTTCCCCATCCCATTGCTGCTTTTCTAGCTAGGTCTCAGTTCATATTCCAGAAGCATGGAGTCACTTACACAGCCATGTCTGTATGAATGGTGGTGGTTTCCGAGTCCATTCCTAAGAAAATTGAAGGTTCTCTGAGTCTGATAGTTCATAGAGAGGTGGCCCTTCAGTTCCATAGTACATGTTCTTGCTTAGCTGGCCAGGGTATGCATGAACATGGGTAGCCTGTTGGCCTCCCTACCCTCAATAATGGAGATCCCTTCATTCTGAAGAGCAGCAGGTTTTCATGTGGGCAGGATGTTCCAGGATCTGCTCATCACAGAAAGAACCTTTAGATGGAATACTGCACCAAGTCCCACTTCCAAATACTTGCCCATCAGCCACAAGCACACTGTGCTACTACTGTATCACTGCTGCCCCTATGTACTGAGGGAAAGGTCAGGACACATACCCAAAGCCAGGGATTTCCCTCTGATTCTGAAGGAAAATCTGAGAAGACTTCTTGCTGTCTGGGCTCCCAGGTGGAACTTATAGTGGGCACCCTTGGTCAAGTCCACAGCTGTTTCTCATTCCTGAGTCAGCGATCTGGGGAAGACTGTGCTAATTATAGTCACTCTCCACATTATCTCATTCTTATCCCTGATGCAGAACTCTAGCCCTCCCTGTATCCATTTGCACCCCTTTGCTCTCTGAGCCCTCCCTGGGGTTCATTCCATGTGATTGTCTCAGAGTCATACCATTGGCCCTCAACTGGGGATTCTGGTCCATTCCTTATGACTGTGGCATGTTTGCCCAAAGGGCTCCTGGTTCTTCAGCAGGATATTTTCCCCTATATGATTGCTCATCTCTGCATGAGTCTTGCATAGCTCAGATTTATGGCCAAGTAGGCCTTTGTTTTGTTTTTGTTTTTGTTTTTCCAGGGACATATCCACAGATCCTCCCAGGTTTTCAAGCATCTTGAAAAGACAAGAATAACTGTAAAATGGGAAGTTGTTATAATATCTGAAAGATGCTCAAGGAAAGATCTATTTATTTTAAACCAATGCAACCTTAATGATATAGGGATAGACAAGGCAGCCCTGTTGTAGAGCCTCCTCTCTGAATTTCTTCCAGGCATATTGGACACTAGCCAGCATCTTTACTCGGCACATCCTCATTATACGTTATTTTTGGCTTTGTTCAACACATCACATTATTCCCATTTCATGTGAGGGTAAACATGTGAAGGCACCATAATCCTACAAATGTGGGCTGGGAGAAGTGAATGGGTAAGGAGGCAAACACCAGGTGCTACTCTATATGCCAGTCCCTGCCTTCTGCCATTGTCCTTAGGGCTGTTGTGGAACTGGTCCTGCAAGCCAGAACTGTCACTGTTGCTACTGTTGAGTATGCTGAAGGAAGACAGTACTACACAGGCCAATGCCATGGTTGCCACACCATGGCCACAGAGTGGCTTTGCTGGGCCACTGAGGCTGCTATGGAACTGCCTGATGCACAGGGCTTTTCATGCCTTGGCACCTGACACAGAAAACTCCTTGTAGCTATGACCTGTACCCACCACAGATGCCTGTGGTCCCCCTGTCCCCTCTGTGCCCCAGCTGGAAGGCTAATCCAAGTCTGAGTAAGTGCAAGTGCTGCCATTAGTAGTGGCTGTCCTGCCTTGGTTGCTTCCCACCTCCAACATGCACAGGCTTGTGTGAAAAACTATCCCTGGGCCCTGGCTGAGTGAGTGACACCCCCATTGTCCTAAGTCTGAACAGGGACATCATTAGACATTGAGCCATGGGAAGGGAATGGTCATAGGGAGGGCCAAAGTTCAATATTTCCAATAGGAATGGGACCATTCTGGAAAGGGCTATGTAACTTATGTCCCTTCAGCCAGGAAAGGAGGACAGCTCCCTTCCCAGCCCTCTCACCCAGCCTAAGGGCAAATGCTGCCTTCTGGGTCGATCAAGTGCCCTAGACCTCTAGATACCTGCATAGTTTTTAACACCAACCTGACAGGGGCCCTGTGGCCAAACCTATCACACAGTTGCAAAGACTGGACTAGGATCCCCAGCTACTGAGAGACTACATGGAATGGACCCCAGAGAAGACCTAGTTTGAAAATAGAGCAAAGGGGTGAAAAAGATCCAGAGGGGGCCAGAGTTCTTCATTAGTTATAAAAATGGGATGATGTGGAGAATGAAGTGACTAGTGCCATCTCCCAGCAAGCCGGCTGTCTCAGGAAGAAGCAACACCTGTGGGCTTTGGTGAAGGAAGCCCCATAGAGGCTACATCTGGGAGCCCTGTCAGCAAGGGGCCTGCATTCTTCCTCCAGAAAGGGAGGAAAAGCCCTAGCTTTGGGTATGTATCTCGCCCTTCCCATTAGTAGACAGGGGTGGCAGTGATTCAGTTGTGGCTGTTTGGGGCTCCTGGCTGATGGTCAAGTGGTTAGAACCCAGTCTAGGTGCAGTATTTCATTCAAAGTCCCTTTGTGCACTGATCATGGCCTGGAGCAGAGTGCACATGCATGAACCATCTACTCTGCAGGATAAAGGCACCTCTGTTAGCCAGGGGAGGGAGGCCAGCTGGTTACCCATCTCCAAAATTACCTTAGCTGGCTAATAGCCACTCCCCCAGGGACAGAGGGGTCTGCTTTCCTCTGGGATGCCAGACACTGACTGTGAACTGACTGGGATTTCCACATTGGTTTTTGGACATGGGTTGTGTAGCTGACACAGCCCCATGGATGCTGGAATGTTCTAATTTAAACACAGTATATAGCTCTGAATGGCTCCCAGGTAGAACTTTGTTTTTGTTATTTTGGTTTAGTTAGTTAGTTTGTTTATTTATTTATTAAATATGAAATTCATTGTCAAATTGGTTTCCATACAACACCCAGTGCTCATCCCAACAGGTGCCCTCCTCAATACTCATCACCCACCCTCCCCTCCCTCCCACCCATCAACCCTCAGTTTGTTCTCAGTTTTTAAGACTCTCTTATGTTTTGGCTCCCTCCCTTTCTAACTTTTTTTCCCCTTACTCTCCCCATGGTCTTCTGTTAAGTTTCTCAGGATCCACATAAGAGTGAAAACATATGGTATCTATCTTTCTCTGTATGACTTATTTCACTTAGCATAACACTCTCCAGTTCCATCCATGTTGCTACAAAAGGCCATGTTTCATTCTTTCTCATTGCCACATAGTATTCCATTGTATATATAAACCACATCTTCTTTATCCATTCGTCAGTTGATGGATATTTAGGCTTTTTCCATAATTTGGCTATTGTTGAAAGTGCTGCTATAAACATTGGGGTACAAGTGCCCTTATGCATCAGCACTCCTGTATCCCTTGGGTAAATTCCTAGCAGTGCTATTGCTGGGTCATAGGATAGATCTATTTTTAATTTTTTGAGGAACCTCCACACTGTTTTCCAGAGAGGCTGTACCAGTTTGCATTCCCACCAACAGGACAAGAGTGTTCCCGTTTCTACACATCCTCGCGAGCATCTATGGTCTCCTGATTTGTTCATTTTAGCAACTCTAACTGGCG
Organism: Leopardus geoffroyi; assembly: GCF_018350155.1. Classification (NCBI taxonomy): domain Eukaryota; kingdom Metazoa; phylum Chordata; class Mammalia; order Carnivora; family Felidae; genus Leopardus; species Leopardus geoffroyi. Next base: position 24,827,646 of record NC_059330.1, on the reverse strand, counting down.
TGAGGTGGTATGTGAGTGTGGTTTTGATCTGTATTTCCCTGGTGAGGAGTGACGTTGAGCATCTTTTCATGTGTCTGTTGGCCATCTGGATGTCTTCTTTAGAGAAGTGTCTATTCACGTCTTCTGCCCATTTCTTCACTGGATTATTTGTTTTTTGGGTGTGGAGTTTGGTGAGCTCTTTATAGATTTTGGATACTAGCCCTTTGTCCGATATGTCATTTGCAAATATCTTTTCCCATTCTGTCAGTTGCCTTTTAGTTTTGTTGATTGTTTCTTTGTCAGTGCAGAAGCTTTTTATCTTCATGAGGTCCCAACAGTTCATTTTTGCTTTTAATTCCCTTGCTTTTAGGGATGTGTCAAGTAAGAAATTGCTGTGGCTAAGGTCAGAGAGGTTTTTTCCTGCTTTCTCCTCTAGGGTTTTGATGATTTCCTGTCTCACGTTTAGGTCCTTCATCCATTTTGAGTTTTTTTTTTGTTTGTTTGTTTTTGTTTTTTGTTTTTTTGTTTTTTTTTTTTTTTTTGTGAATGGTGTAAGAAAGTGGTGTAGTTTCATCCTTCTGCATGTTGCTGTCCAGTTCTCCCAGCACCATTTGTTAAAGAGACTGTCTTTTTTTCCATTGGATATTCTTTCCTGTTCTGTCAAAGATTAGTTGGCCATACTTTTATGGGTCCAATTCTGGAGACTCTATTCTATTCCATTGGTCTATGTGTCTGTTTTTGTGCCAATACCATGCCGTCTTGATTATAGCTTTGTAGTAGAGGCTAAAGTCTGGGATTGTGATGCCTCCCACTTTGGTCTTCTTCAAAATTACTTTGGCTATTTGGGGTCTTTTGTGGTTCCATACAAATTTTAGGATTACTTGTTCTAGCTTCAAGAAGAATGCTGGTGCAATTTTGATTGGGATTGCATTGAATGTGTAGATAGCTTTGGGTAGTATTGACATTTTAATATTTATTCTTCCAATCCATGAGCATGGAATGTTTTTCCATTTCTTTGTATATTCTTCAATTTCCTTCATAATATTTCTACAGTTTTCAGCATACAGATCTTTTACATCTTTGGTTAGGTTTATTCCTAGGTATTTTATGCTTCTTGGTGCAATTGTGAATGGGATCAGTTTCTTTATTTGTCTTTCTGTTGCTTCATTGTTAGTGTATAAGAATGCAACTGATTTCTGTACATTGGTTTTGTATCCTGCGACTTTGCTTAATTCATTTATCAGTTCTAGCAGACTTTTGGTGGAGTCTATCGGATTTTCCATGTATAATATCATGTCATCTGCAAAACGTGAAAGCTTGACTTCATCTTTGCCAATTTGGATGCCTTTGATTTCCTTTTGTTGTCTGCTGATGCTAGCACTTCCAACACTATGTGAAACAACAGCAGTGAGAGTGGACATCCCTGTCGTGTTCCTGATCTCAGGGGGAAAGCTCTCAGTTTTTCCCCATTGAGGATGATATTAGCTGTGGGCTTTTCATAAATGGCTTTTATGATGTTTAAGTATGTTCCTTCTATCCCGACTTTCTTGAGGGTTTTTAGTAAGAAATGATGCTGAATTTTGTCAAATGCTTTTTCTGCATCGATTGACAGGATCATATAGTTCTTTTCTTTTCTTTATTAATGTGATGTATCACATTGATTGATTTGTGAATGTTGAACCAGGCCTGCAGCCCAGGAATGAATCCCACTTGATCATGGTGAATAATTCTTTTTATATGCTCTTGAATTCGATTTTCTAGTATCAAAGTAAAATAGAATTTGAAAACATTTACATAAAAGCAAAAAATATAGTAATAAAAATTAAATAAAAATATTTTTAATAGAAATTGAAAGTAAAAATGAAGTTTTTCTCTTTCTGCATTCAAGAAAAAGAAAAGAAATGAAAAAGAAAAAAAGAAAAAGAAAACAGGAAATTGAAAATCTGAAAAGGTGAATACACTGAAGTAGACTAAAATAAAATGATGAAAGTAATGTAGAATTTGAAAAAATTTACACAAAACTAAAAAATATAGTAATAAAAATTAAAGGAAGATATTTTTAATAAAAACTGAAAATAAAAATGAATTTTTTCTCTTTCTGTATCCAAGAAAAAGAAAAGAATTGTAAAAGAGAAAAATAAAAAAGAAAGAAAATTGAATAGATGAAACTGCTAACAGATTGAAGTAGGACTGAAATTGCTTCGTTTCCCCCTAGAAGTCGGTCTATGTAGCTTTTTATAGTCCATAAATTAAGCCAGGAGTGAGACTTGTGTTCTTGACGAGCGAAGTTGGCCCAGTTGGGCGGGGCTCAGTGTAACAGCTCTGCTCTCCACTAGGTGGTGCTGCTAGTCTACTGGGGTGGATTGTTGAGGCTCTGGTAGGTGCGTATGCACATGCGCGGGAGCAGTGAAAATGGCGCCACCCAGCTACCCAGTCTGTTCTCTGGATCAGCAATTGCACACCCATCCTCTGTCTTCAGCTCTTGTCCACTTCCCACTTTTTCACTCTCCATGACCAGGTCTCAGGCAGTACCTCTCTCCCAAGTTTTGTTTTTTTTTCCCCTGGCCCCTTAATTCTGAAGGACTGTGGCTTTGACCTGTTCTGCCCCTCTGCAGGAGGGTCTCACCAAGTAATGGCCAAATGAGCAATGGCTGAATATTGGCTGCACCAAGGAATGCCCTCTGGACCCTGTTGTTGCCAGTGCCCCGAGACTGTGGCCAGGTGCCAGCCTGTCCCAGAAAATGTTTGAGAGACAGTGTAGCAGCAGTGTTTCAGGGACTATGGAAAATCACAGCACACATCTGGCACCAGGCTTCACCCTTAACGACTTGACCCAGCACCAGCGAATGTGGCTGCCTTCTGGGGTATGCTGGGACCAGGTGGCTTCAACAGTCTCTACCAAATGTCCTTCCAGCAGTGGAACCGCTTTTTCCTGTGTGGCCCAAGAACCTCGTGGACCCCACTCTGTTCCTGGGGATTCACCCTTCCCACCAGATCACCACCAGGTATCAAGCTGTGGATTTGCAGCCTTTGTGCTCCTCTTGTTTACAGTCTTAATGGAATTTAAACCCTCTCCTTTCTCCCTTTTTAGTTTAGTCCCTGCGGCTGTTTCCAATTCTCCATTTTCTCTCCAGCTGCTTTTGGGGAGGGGTGCTTTTCCCATACTCTCCCCGCCCCCCCAGTCTCTGCCCTCTCTCTGCCGCAAAAGTTCCCTACCTTTCACGGCTTCTCGATCCCCAAGTTCAGCTCTCTGCATCATGTGCCTGCTGAATTTTGTGGTTCAGATTGTGTAGATTGTTGTGTTAATACTCCAGTAAGTTTTCTAGGTGTGTAGGATGGTTTAGTGTTGGTCTGGCTAGATTTCATGGACATGAGACACACAAAAACTTCCATGCTGTTCCGCCATCTTGGCTCCTCCCCGAATCTCCAGAAAAATACTTCTGAAATGATGAAGATAATTATTGCATACCACAAGCCCTTTTGAACAATAGGTGTATGGGGGCCTTGAAATGTGCTTTCTTGGACAATATCCTGTCACCACTGATATATGTTAGCAGGTTGGTTATCAGTCCTAGAGTTAATAATGATGTTGAGTTGAAGTGAAATCATATTGCCAGTCCTGAAGTTATTAGTAGGTCTGAGAGAGCTCCCATGAGTTGTCATGGGCTTGGGTTAACTATGTGATATGTGTGGGTTTGGTGGATCATTAGGTGTTGTCATGTAGGTATAGGCTTACTAACAGGGTAAAGACATAGGCTTGAATAAGGGCCATAGCAAATTCAAGAATTGTTAGTAAGACAAGAATAATAAAGGTAATGAGAGTGATAGTGGTGCTGATATTTATTAGGGCTAGAGTAGCCCGTCCAACTCAGTGAATTAACAGGTGATCTGTTGTGATATTAGCTGTGAGTTGTACGGCCAAAGCTATTGGCTGGATAAGGAGACTAATGGTGTTGATGACTACAAGTATAGGGATTAGGGGAAAGGTGTTCCCTGAAGTAGATAGTGAGCTAAGGGTGCTTTCGTTTTATATCGGAACCTGGTGACTACGGTGCCAGCTCACAGAAAAATGGCTATTCCTAGGTTTATTGATAGTTGGGTGGTAGGTGTGAATGAGTGTGGTGATAGGCCTAGTAAATTTGTTGAGCCAATGAATAGGATTAGGGATGTTAATATTAGAGCTCAGTTTTGTCCTTTGTAGCTATGGATAGCTAGTATTTGTTTTGATGTCAGTTGAACTAATCATTGTTGTAATGAAATCAGATGGTAATTGACTAGTCAATTAGGTGAGGAAATAGAATGCCTGGGAATAGAATAATTAGGATAACAATAGGTAGTCCTATTATTATTGGGGTAATGAAAGAGGTGAATAGATTTTTATTCATTTTTTTTTTCTCAAGGGTTAGGTTGTTTTAGTGTTACTGAAGATTCGGGTCCTAAATTTCTTGGGTGTGAATGTTTTGAGATTTTTAGTTGAAATATAATAAATAGCATTATGAATATTGATATGATAGTGATGAATCAAGCTGATGTATCTAGTTGTGGCATATCATTAAGAGATTTAAACTCCCAATCTTTAACTTAAATGGTTAATACTTATTTAACTTCTTAATAATTTTATAGTATAGATGCTGATCATTTTTTGAAGTATGTTAATGGAGCCAATTCAAGAACAATAGGTATAAAGCTGTGGTTTGAGTCACAGATTTCAGAGCATTGGCCATAATATAGTCCAGGTTGTTGCCCATTAGTGTTGTTTGATTTAGTCAGCCTGGGATGGCATCAGGTTTTAGATCTAGGGATGGGAGGGCCATGAGTGCAGGACATTTTCTGATGAGATTAGTATATGAACGGTTATTTTTGTTGGAAGTACTACTTGATTGTCAACTTCTAGCAGTCGCAGTTCTCCAGGTTTTAATCCTTGAGTGGGGATTATGTAGGAATCAAAATTTAGGTCTTCGTAATCTGTATACTCATAACTTTAGTATCATTGATGCCCTACAGTTTTTAAGGTTAGAGAAGGGTTGTTGATTTTGTCTATTATGTAAAGGATTTTTAGAGAGGGTAGGGCAATAAGAATTAAAATAATAGCCAGCAGGATTGTTCAGACAGTTTCTACTTTTTGGGCATCTATTGTGCTTGTATGTGTAAGTTTGGTTGTTAGTATTAGTGAAATGATGTAGAGAACTAGGGAGCTAATTAGAAATACAATTATTAATGTGTGATCATGAAAGTGCAGAAGTTCTTCTATACTAGGGGATGTAGCATCTTGAAAACTTAGTTGAAAGGGATATGGCATGGAGACACAAAGGATTTAAACCTATAATTTAACTTTTACAAAGTTATGTAATCTTTTTACTAATGTCTCTTTATTGAGAAAGACATAGTGGTTATGACATTGGCTTGAAACCAGTTCTAGAGGGTTCAATTCCTTCCTTTCTTATTTTAAGGACATGTAGGTTGGGTCTTCAAATATATGGTATGGAGGGGGACATCCATGTAATCATTTGAGATTAGTTTAGTTAATTCTACTATTGCTACTTCTCGTTTGAATGCAAAGGCTTCTCAAACTATAAATATTATTAATATTACTGCTGTTAGTGAAACCAAAGAGCCTATTGAGGAGATTGTGTTTCAAGTTGTGTATGCGTCTGGATAATCAGAATAACGAGGTATTTCAGATAATCCAAGGAAATGTTGAGCGGAAAACATTTGTTTCCGTTATATTAACGCCTACAAATATAATTGTGAAATGAATTTTTGCTCAGGTATTATCAACAGTATATCCTGAGAATAGGGGGAATTAGTGAACAAAACCTCCTATAATAGTGAATACTGCTTCTATTGATAATACATAATGGAAATGGGCTACTACATGGTACATATCATGAAGAAAAATGTCTAATGAAGAGTTTGCAAGACTGTTAGGCCCCCTACGGTAAATAGGAAGATAAAGCCCAGGACTCATAATATAGCAGGGGATCATTCAATGTTTCCTCCATGAAGAGTAGCAAGTCAGATAAATACTTTTACTCCAGTAAGAATGGCAATAATTATGGTGGCTGATGTAAAGTATGCTCATATGTCAATGTCTATTCCTACAGTAAATGTATGATGGGCTGATACAATAAAACCTAGGAAACCAATAGATATTTCTGCTCATACTATTCCCATATAACCAAAGGGTTCCTTCTTGCCTGAATAGTAAGTAACAATATGTGAAATTATTCCGAAGCCTAGTAAAATTGGAATATAAACCTCTGGGTGTCTGAAGAATCACAATAAGTGTCGATATAAGATGCAACATCCTCCTCCAGCAGGATCAAAGGAAGTGGTATTTAGGTTTTGATCTGTTAGTAATATGGTAATTCCAGCCGCTAATACTGGCAATGATAGGAGTAACAGGACAGCAGTAATTAAGATGGATCAGACAAAAAGGGGTGTCTGATATTGAGATATGGCAGGGGTTTTTATATTAATGATTGTAGTAATGAAGTTAATAGCACCTAAGCCTGAAAAGACACTTACAAGATGTAAGGAAAAAATTGTTAGATCCACGGATGCTCCTTCATGGGCTAGGTTGACAGCTAGAGGGGGATATACAATTCACCAGGTTCCTGAGCTGGCCTCTACTATCAATGATGTGAGCAGGAGTAGGAAGGATGGAGGGAGAAGTCAGAAGCTTGTGTTATTTTTGGGGGGGAGTGCCATATCAGGTGCTCCAATTATTAATGGTACTCATCAATTCCCAAAGCCTCCAATCATGCTTGGTATTACCATAAAGAAGATTATTACGAATGCATGGGCAGTGACAATTACATTATAGATTTGATCATCTCCCAATAGAGTGCCCGGTGCCAAGTCCAGCTTGAATTAGAAGCCTAAGGGTGGTTCCTACTTATGCCAGCTTAGGCACCAAATAGGAGATAGAGAGTGCCAATATCTTTGTGGTTAGTGGAAAATAGCGGTTTATAAACTTAGGTAAAATGGCCTAGTAAAGCATTAGACTATAAATCTAAGAACAGAGTTTTAAGTCCTCTTTTTGCCAAGCTCTTTGGTAAAGTATCATATTGAATTGAAAATTCAAAGCAGCAGCTTCAATGCTGCCGGGACTTCTCCTGCCTTTTTTCCCTAGGTGGTGGGAGAAGTAGATTGAAGCCAGTTGATTAGGGTATTTAGCTGTTAACTAAAATTCCAAGGGATGGAAGCCCACCAATCTAGTAAGGGCTTAGCTTAATTAAAGTGTTTGATTTGAAATCAATTGATGTAATATAGATTCTTGCAGTCCTTAGAATAAGGTGTGCAGGAGTTAAATCGATATGACTTACTTAGGGCTTTGGAGGCTCTTGGTCTGTTTGGACCTAAACTCCTAATCCAGGATGGATAATATTGGTGTGAATGGGAGTAGTATGGTTGAGGTTATGATGACAGGGGATAAAAAAGTTATTTTTTTGTACTTTCAAATTGTCATTTTATTTGTGTATTGTTCGTTGAGGGGAATATGGTTAGTGCTGTGGTGTATGTTAGTTGTATATAGAAGTATAGGTTGAGTAATGCTGTGATAGCTAGTAGTGTGGGTATAATAATTATCCCATTTTTTGTTAATTCTTGGATAATTATTCATTTGGGGATCAATCCTGAGAGTGGCGGGAGACCTCCTAAAGATAATATTAGTATCAGAATGAGTGAGGTGATCAGGGGTGTTTTACTTCCTGTTTGTCATAGGGATAGTGTTGTTGTGGTGGAGCTGTGTATGAATAGTATGAAGCTGGTGGGTGTTATAATGATGTAAATAGCTAGGTTTAGAATTGTTATTGTAGGGATGTATAGTATGATAGCTGTTATTCAATCTATATGGGCGATTGAGGAGTATGCTAGGATTTTTTGTAGTCGTGTTTGGTTGAGTCCCCCTCATCCTCCGATTAGGACTGGTATGATAGCTCTTGTTAATGGTAAATTGGGGTTAATGGCAGGTGAGATTTGGTAGAGGACGGATAGTGGTGTGATTTTTTTGTCATGTCAATAGAATTAGGCCTGAAGATAGGGAGATTCCTTGTGTAACTTCAGGAACTCAGAAGTAAAATGGAGCCAAGCCCAGTTTTACTGCCAAAGCAGTGGTTTTTATAATTGATGCTATGGGGTTGAGTTTTTTTTTATATTATTCATTGTCCTAAATATAGAACATTGATAATTATTCCTGTCATTAGGAGTATAGATGCAGTTGTTTGTGTTAGGAAACATTTTGTAGATGCTTCTATGGCTCATGGGTTAAATATTTTTTTTATGAGAATAGGGATAGTGGCTAGTATATTTATTTCAAAGCCAATTCAGATTATTAGTCAGTGAGAACTTGTTATTGTGATTATGGTTCCTGAGATGACAGTTGAATCATAATAATGAGAATGGGGGTTTAATTAGTATGGGAAGGATATAAACCAACATTTTCAGGGTATGGGCCTGATAGATTATTTAGCTGACCTTACTGTAGAATATGGTGTAATATGGTGGCACGAAGATTTTTGAATTCTTAGGATTAGGTTCAAGTCCTGTAATTCTAGAAATAAGATTTAAACCTCTAGTATTTACTCTATCAAAGTAACTCTTTTATCAGACATATGTCTTATGTTTGAGGTGAAATGCTTGCTGTGATGATGGGCAAGGATATATGTCACATGCATAGGGCTAGGGTGAGGGGTAGGAAGTTTTTTCATAAAAGGTGTATCAGTTGGTTATATCAGAATCGTGGGTAGGATGCTCAAATTCATAGGAATGCCATTGTTAGGAGTAGAGTTTTAATGGTGAAATTGATGGTATATAGTTCTGGTATATATGGGTTGTGGGATACTCCAAAGAATAGAATTGTGAGAATATTCATTATGATGATGTTAGCATATTCCGCTAGGAAAAATAGGGCAAGGGGACCTGTTGCATATTCTATGTTGAATCTGGAAACAAGCTCTGATTCTCCTGTTAGATCGAATGGGGCTCAGTTGGTTTCTGCTAATGTTGAGATGAATCATATTATGGCTAGGGGCCATGTGGGAAGAATTAGTCATATGTGTTCTTGGGTAGTAATTAGTGTGGCTAGTGTGAAAGACCCATTTATTAGTAATACTAATAGGAGAATAATGGCTAGTGTAACTTTGTATGAAATTGTTTGGGCTATGGCTTGTAGGGCCCCAATTAAAGCATACTTAGAATTTGAGGTTCATCCTGACCATAGTATTGAGTAGACAACGAGGCTTGACATAGCTAATATGAATAGTACTCCTAAATTTATGTTGAGTGCGTATGGCATGGGGAGAGGAATTCACATGGTTAGGGCTAATGAGAGAGCCAGGATAGGTGCTATGATTAATATAGATATAGAGGATGTAAGCGTTCTTTGGTGAAGAGTTTTATGGCATCTGCAATGGGTTGGAGCAGACCATGTGACCCCACAATGTTTGGTCCTTTGCGAAGTTGTATATACATTAGTACCTTACGTTCGACTAATGTTAGGAAAGCTATGGTGAGGAGAACAGGGATAATTAATGAAAGAATATTGATTATAAACATGTTATTAGGGAGAGGAGTTGAACATCTGATTATAAAGGTTTAAGTTTTAGGCAATTACCGGGCTCTGCCTCCCTAACAAACCCAAACTCTCCGGAGATGTAAATAGATAAACTTTGGAGGTTAAGATTATATCATCTATTGGGTTGAAGGTGCTTTGGTAAAGTAGGCCTCATTTCTCTTGTCCTTTTGTACTGGGAGAAATTGTTTAATAGATAGAAACCACCTGGATTTCTCCAGTCTGAACTCAGATCACATTGAACTTTAATCATTGAACAAACGAATCTTTGATAGCTGCTGCACCATCGGGATGTCCTGATCCAACATTGAGGTCATAAACCCTGTTGTCAATATAGACTCTAAAATAGGATTGCGCTGTTATCCCTAGGGTAACTTGTTCCATTTATCAAATAGTTTGGATCAATAAGTGATGTTATACTTTTGACTGGTTAGTCTAGATCTGAATCACTTGGAGGTTGTTTTATTCTACGAGGTCACCCCAACCTAAATTGTTGGCTCATGTGGAGGTTTGTTGTTTCTGTCAGCTGTGTTGGTGTAGTCTCCTTAGCCAATTAATTAAAGCCCCATAGGGTCTTCTCATCTTATTGTTGTATTTCCGCCTCTTCACAGGAAGTCAATTTCACGGATTGGAAGTAAGAGAGTAAAACCCTTGTGTGGCTGTTCATACAAGTCCCTATTTAGGGCACAAGTGATTATGATACCTTTGTACAGTCAGGATACTGCAGCCATTTAATGAATGTCACTGGGCAGGCAGTGCCTCTAATACTAGAAGTGCTAGAGGTGATGTTTTTAGTAAGCAGGCAGGGTTTATGTTTGCCAGGTTCCTTTTACTTCTTCTAATCTTTCCTTGGTTGCATGCCTGTGTTGGATCAACAATTGGTTTGATATTTAGTTTATAGGCTAGATTATTTTTATCTTGTTGTTAGCTACCAGTGGTTATCTGCTCTGGCATAAGGAGCAGGGGAAATATTTCTTTTTATTCATATTAGCATTATTGCTTCTATTGCTAGATAGATTAACCCAGTATTGAGTTAGGAGTTGATTGCATATTTTTGATATTAAGATGTTTTAATTATTGAGTTTGAATGCTTTCTTAATTGATGGCTGCTTTTAAGCCAACTATGGTTATGTTTATGCTTACTCTCTAAAAATGGTTGTATCCTAGTTCTAAAAAGCTGTACCTTTTAAGATTATATTTTAAACTTACATTAGAATTTTTGGGGTTTTGGGGCACCTGGGTGGCTCAGCCGGTTAGGTGTCTGACTTCAGCTCGGGTCATGATCTCATGGTCTGTGAGTTCGAGCCCCACATCGGGCTCTGTGCTGACAGTTTAGAGCCTGAAGCCTGCTTCAGAGTGTCTCCCTCTTGCTCTCTGCCCCTCCCCCACTCACACTCTGTCTCTCTCTGTCTCTAAGATTGAATAAATGTTAAAAAATTTAAGAAAAAAAGAATTTTTGGTGTTTTTAGGTAAGTTTAAAGTTGAACCAGGGGCGCCTGGGTGGCTCAGTCAGTTAAGTGTCCGACTTCGGCCCAGGTCATGATCTCACAGTTTGTGGGTTCAAGCCCCGCATCGGACTCTGTGCTGATGGCTCAGAGCCTGCAGCCTGTTTCGGATTCTGTGTCTCCCTCTCTCTCTGCCCCTCCCCCACTCTCTCCCCTTCAAAAATAAACGTTAAAAAAAATTAAAGTTGAACTAAAATTCTGTTCTGGGTAACCAGCTATCACCAGGCCTGTTAGGCTTTTCACTTCTACCTACAAATCTTCTCACTATTTTGCAACATAGCTGAGTTCATCTTGTAAGGATTGTTCATAGGCAGCTTATCTGGTTTTGGGGAGCCTAGCTTAAGTTCTCTTTGTTAGGTTATTCTAGATAATTCATTATGCAAAAGGTACAAGGGGTAATCTTTGCTGTATAGTGCTCTCAATTTTTCTTTCATCTTTCCCTTATGGTATTTTCTATTTAGCCTCAACTTAACTTTCTATCTCCTATACTTTTAAGAATTAACTAAATGTTTTGATTTAGTGTTTTATGTTAGTTGAATTTATGGTTGTTTGGGCTAGTTTTGGCTCAAGATGGTCAGTTTGATATGAAATATTCTGGGTGTAAACAAGATGCTTTATTTAAGCTACATCTTGTTTATCCAAGCACACTTTCCAGTATGCTTGCCCTGTTATGACTTGTCTCCTCTTGTGTTTTTTATAATTTGAATAGATTGCCTTTGAGTTTTTTCACTTGAGGAGGGTGATGAGAGGGGTGTGCGTGCTTCATGACCCAGTTCAATTGAGCTCTCTATTCTAAATTTACTACTGAATCCTCCCTTCGTTCTTAATTTCATAAGAACTTTCGCTGAAAAGTGTTCTAATATAGAAAATGTAGCCCTTTACTTCCCACCTCATAAGTTATACCTTGACCTAACTTTTTTAGGTTAAGATACTTGTGCTTACTTTTCTTTTTTTTTAGGGTTTGCTGAAGATGGTGGTATATAGACTGGATTAGCAAGGGGTGATGAGGCGCATCAGGGTTTATCAATTATAGAACAGATTTCTGTAGAGGGATACAAAGTTCTTTGAGTTTTAAGCTGTTGCTAGTAGTTCTCTGGTGGATAGATTTATTTAGTTAGCTAAGTTTAGGGATAAGCATGGTGGGGTATCTAATCCCAGTTTGGGTCTTAGCTATCGTGTGGTCGAAGGTGTTACAGTTACTTTCGTGCTATATTTTTATGTTAACTGTAGCTTTTTACTGCCTAGTTAACATTTAACTTTAGCGTGGAATGCCTCTATAACACACTTTACGCCGTAGGTCTGTTAGATCGGGTTAATCATATGACCTTGGAGGCTGGTACGAAATTTACCAACGCTTGTTTAATATGACTTAGTCGACCTTTCATTCATGGTTTAATTTTTATCACTGCTGTATCCTGTGGGAGGGGTGGCTAAGCAAGTATCATGAGCTACATTGTTGTGTACTTGATACCCGGTCTTTTAGATCATTAACGATTTAGAGGGCATTTCACCAGGGTGAGGAGGCTTGCATGTGTAATCCTATTAATACCTAATAGAAAGGCTAGGGCAAAACTTTTGTGTTTATGGAGTCTGACAACTCATCTAGGCATTTTCAGTGCTTTGCTTTGTGTGTTTAAGTTACATTAACAAGGGATATATTGGGTTAGTTAATTGGTTTAATGGAATTAGTTGTGAGAGAATATTGCTCAATAAGGACGAATTAGAGCTTAAGGTTTTGTATATATAGATAGCTGTGAATTGATGTGTAACACTGGTATTTTTAGCTAATGTTTAGTTGGGATTTTTTTTGGTGTATTTATAAAGACTTATACTTAGGCCTTATGTTTGGATGCGAATTTAGTCTTGTTTTTGGGGTTTGGCAGGACAATAATAAATATGTATTCTCACCATAGGGTTACTGGGCATAAGTGGGGTTGGTTAAACTAATTGCTTATCTGTTGGATAAATACGTGTATATGTGTGTATGTGTACATGTACAAATGTGTGTGTATGTGTACGTGTGTGTATGTGTATACATGTGTATGTGCATGTGTATGTTTACATCCATGTGTGTACATATGTGTGTGCGTGTGTGTGCATCCCACTGAAACGTTGAAGTTAAAGTGTATGTTCAGTAACCATTGCCTGAATTGCACCTTATTTGTGTGAGCATGGAGACACAGCATAGTGAATAAACCCAGCTACAAGTTATTTGACTGCATCAAGACCTTTACGGTCATAGCTGAGTCATAGCAATATCCCCTCCTAAAAATTAAAAGATACCAAATGCATGACACCACAGTTATGTGTGAAATTGGCTAATTAGTCATTAGTCAATTGAGATGTCCTATTTGAGATGGCTGTAGGATTAAAGAATTAGAATGGCCCTGAGGTAAGAACCAGATGCCAGTATAGGTCCAGAATAGAAACCCCCACGTTGAAATGGACCCTGACTGAGAAGAGGTACATGTTCAAGCAAGGATTGCTAGTTTCTCAAGCTAGGTGATTAAGCTTTTTTGGACAGTTGAGATCCATAGAGAGACTGCTCATAAAGCTGGCTAATGCACGATTATACATAGTATGTCTTATGTAATATTAATAGATGCATTGTACATGCTTCGGTTTGCATCATAATGGGAAAATGACATACTGGACAAGCACAGAATGAAAGTATGCAATATATGAATTATGAAAGTTGTGGGGTCGATTTATGGTATTGCAAGGAATAGTTTAAAAAGAATTTAAGAGTTTAAGAGTTTAATAAAAGAGTTTAAGAAGACCATGGAGGAGAGGAAGGGGGGAAAAAAGTTACAGAGAGAGAGGGAAGCAAACCATAAGATACTCTTAAAAACTGAGAATAAACTGAGGGTTGATGGGGGGTGGGAGGGACGAGAGGGTGGGTGATTAGTATTGATGAGGGCACCTGTTGGGATGAGCACTGGGTGTTGTATGAAACCAATTGGACAATAAATTTCATATTAAAAATTTTTTTCTCAAGATCCACATATGAGTGAAAACATGGTATACATCTTTCTCTGACTGACTTATTTCACTTAGCATAATACTCTCCAGTTCCATCCTCATTGCTAAAAATGGCCAGATTTCATTCTCATTGCCAGGTAGTATTCTATTGTATATATAAACCACATCTTCTTTATCCATTCAGCAGTTGATGGACATTTAGGCTCTTTCCATAATTTGGCTATTGTTGAAAGCACTGCTATAAACATTGGGGGTAGAGGAGACCTTGTTTCTACAAAAGAGAAAAGATGTGTTAAGATGTATAAGTAAGGCCAGAGTTCTTCAGTGAATGGAAGGGGAATTATTTGGAGAAGTATCTTCCCAGCTCCAGGTCCTGGAACCTAGCTGTGTGAAGAAAAAGAAGAAACACCTGAGGGCTTAGCACAAGAGCCCTCTACAGTCTCCACCTGGGAGCCCTGTCAGCAACAGGCCTGCCTTCTTCCTTCAGAAGGACCTAGAGAGCCCTGGAGCTTTGCCTGATTTTCTTGCTTTTCCCATCAGGGAAACAAGTGAGCAGTGACTGTGTTGAATCTTTAAGGTGCACCAACCTGTTACTCAAAAGTGTGGAAATGGGTGTTGGTGTCATCTTCTTGTAAAGGAGAAAATTGGAGACTACTGCTCCTGTGTGCACTGCTTTTCAGAAGGAACGCACCTCGCTTCGCCTGGGTGGCTCAGTTAAGTGGTCAACTTTAGCTCAGTTCATGATCCAGAGGCTTGTGAGTTTGAGCCCCTCATCAGGTTCTGTGTTGACAGCTCAGAGTCTGAAACCTGCTTCAGATTCTGTGTCTCCCTCTCTCTGTGCCACTCCCCCACTCATGGTTTGTCTCAAAAAATGAAAACAAATTTTAAAACACAAAAAAAATTTTTAAAGAAGGAATGTAACTCAGGCAGGGAAATGAGGCAAGCTGTCTCCCCCCTCCTCCCCTTACTACAAACAGCCAGCATCAAGCTCAGGGATAGGATGGCTGTTCTCCTTTGGGATATATGATGCTGATGGTTGTCACTGAACACAGGACAGAGTGGGAACATCACGCCCATCCCTTGGTGCCTGCTGAATGAGTACCAGCTCCATGACTTCTAAGGGTGAAGAGATACATAGTCAGAAATACAGGAATGTAAAGTGAATGGCTGCATGGAGGACCAAAGTTCATTCAATATTTCCATCCAATAGGAATGTGATCAATGTGGACAGGAGATGTTTAACTTCATTTCCACTAGGCCCAGCAAGGAGGCCAGCTCCCATCTAATACCCATCAGAACCCTGCCTCCACACAAGTAGTTTTCGATTGGATACCTTCCAATGCCTTAGGGCTCTGGATGTCCATGTAGCCATGAAACCAAAATCCCCTTTGGCCCAACCTGTCCCACAGTCACAAGAGTTGGTCCAGATGGGACATTTGGAAGCTGGAGATATTACTCTGAAAGACTGAATTTGGATGGAACCAAAGAGGATTCTTGATGGATAAATAGCAATGTGGTGAAAATTGATGCACGTAAGGCCAGAGTTCTTCACTAAGGATGAAAATTCGATAACGTTTAGAATGAATGGACTAGCATAATATACTAGCAATCTGGCTTGCTCAGGAATCAGAAGAACTTTTTGTGGGCTTTGGCTACAGGAGAACTCCAAAGGATGCTGCTTGGAGCCCTGTAGGCAAGAGACTCACATTCTACCTTAAGGAATAGAGGGAAACTTTAGCCTTTGCAGTGCTTCTACCCATCTTATCAGTAGATAGGGGCATCAGTGACACTGAGATACGAAAAATGAATGACGTCTTTGTGCACTATTTATTCAAAGGGTTTTTTGTGCACTGATCATGTCATGGAGCATACTACACATGCACAGACTACCTGTTCTTCAAAATGAGGGTATATCCTACAATTAGGGATGGGATTCCATGTGTCTACCTATTCCCACAATTACTGGAGCCTGCTAAGTACTTAGGGCTCAGGGACAGGAGGGCTAGCTGTTTTCTGGAAAATCAGTCTCTGAGAGCCCTCCATTGGCTAGGGAACAGCCTGAAAATTCACCTCCAATCCTTGGACATTGGTCATGTAAGAGATAGCCCTATGGTTTTGGAGTGTAAACTGAAACCTTGTTATAAATGTAGCAATGGGAAAGGAATTACAAGGTGAGTGAAAGTTCTGCATTCAAATGGGCACGGGTCCAGTCAAGGAAGGAGATATCTATCTTCCCTTCCTCTTTTCCCACATAGGAGGTGGGATCCTTACAAAATTTTGGTTTAACCCACCCACAAGCATTTCCCCTTGGCACCTTCACACACTCTAGGTTTGGGGGATGGCCACAGAATTCTGAAACCAAATAGAGAAAGACCCGATGCAATACCTATAGCACCATCACAAGGACACCAGCAGACTCCTAATCAGAAAGAAGAGGATAGTACTCTAATACACTGGTTCTGAAAAGATTCAGGCAGATACAATTTTCCAAAAAAGGGCTAAGTGATGGAAATGGAGATACACACTGCCAGAGTTCCTCATCACACATGAAATTTGGAGAACATTGACAATGAAATACCCAGCACAGTCTCCTATCAACCTGGTTGTATCCGAAATAAGAAATCCCTGTGGGCTTAGGCAAAGGGAGCCCTCTGAAGGACCACACCTGAGAGCCCTGTCAGTGAGAAGCCTCCATTCTTTCTTTAGGAGCCAGATACATCTGGCTTTGTCTATCTCTCCCACTTTTTCCATCAGTTGGAGGCAGCAATGGTTGAGCTGAAGTTATTGGTTTCTGCTGGCTCTTTCTCAGGAGTCTGGAAAAAACTTAATTCCCTATTCCTGCAAAGGGCTCATGCTTTGCTGACAATCTCCTGGTCCATACTGCCCATGTGCAAACTGTCTCCTACTCTAAATGAAGGCAACTCACTCATATTGGTGAGTCAAGCTGCCTCCCCTTCACCTTCCATACTACACCAGGCCAAGAACGAAGCATTCAGGGACTAAGGGCCATATTTCCTTCGTTAGAGCAGACACTGATAGTTCTTACTGAGCAAAGGGCCAGAGTGGGAGTTGCGGCCTATGCAGGAGGGACTGCCAACTGTGTGAGTGATGGCTCCATGTTTCCTAAGGCAGAAAAAAATCCATAGACAAAACTTCAGCAAGGGGAATGGAATGAATACAAAGAGGACCAAAGATCAACATTTCAAGTGGGAATTAGGATAAACTTGATGAGGGCATGTCTTCATTTCCCCTCAGACCAGAAGGAGGCCAGTTCCCTCCCCAAATCTCTCCCCAACCTACACACAAAAATTTTCTGCAGGACACCTTCAAATGCCCTGGGCCTCTGGATGTTCACATACTTCTGAAACGCAGTTAAATAATTATGAGGGGGCTCTGTGGCAAAATATCTCCCACAGTTACAAGGACTAGACCAGACTCCCAGGTGGAAGGCAGTGGGTGTGACTCTGAGACATGACTCCTAATGAATTCTGGGAAGACCTTGTTTCTAAAAAAAGAAAAAATATGTGTAAAAATGTATAAGGAAGGCCAGAGCTCTTCAGTGAAATTATGTGGAGAAGGAACTGCCCAGCCACAGCTCCTGGCAACCTGGCTGTGTGAAGGATAAACACCTGTGTGCTTAGCAAAAGAGGCCTCTACAGTCTCCATCTGGGAGCCCTGTCATCAAAGCCTTCCTTTTTCCTTCAGAAGGACCTGGAGAATCCTGAGGCTTTGTCCATTTTTCTTGTTTTTCCCATCTGGGAATGGAGTGAGCAGTGAGTGTGTGGTGACTGTGAGGTGCCACCATCTGCTGCTCAAAGGGTGGATATGAGGGACTCCTGGGTGGTTCAGTCAGTTAAGTGGCTGACAGGCTCAGGTCATGATCTCACAGCTTGTGAGTTCAAGCCACGTGTCTGTCCTGAGAGGTCAGAGCTTGGAGCCTGCTTTGAATTCTGTGTCTCCCTCTCTCTATGCCTCTCCTTCACTCGTGCTTGGTTTCTCTGTCTCTTTTTAAAAAGTGTGGAAATGAGCATTTGTGCAATCTTCAGTAATCTTTCTGTGCTGACTAGCTTCTGAAGCGTACTGCTGTGTGAAATGTCTGCTTTTCAGAATGAAGGCACCTCAATCAAGTAGGGCAATGAGGCAAGCTGGCTCCCTTTCCCCCAACTCTTGCTGCAAATAACCAAGAACCAATCTCAAGGATAGGAGGGCTGTTCTCCTTTGAGATATTGGATGCTGATAGCTGTCATGGAGTGTGGGGAGAGTGGGAACCCAATGGCCATTCCTTGGTGCCCACTGAGTGAGTGCCAGCTCCATGGCTCCCAAGCATATAGACACACATAATCATAAATACAATAAGAGAAAGTTAATGGCTGAAGGGAGAAGCAACGTTTGCTCAATATTTCCATCCCATGGGAATGTGATCTGTGTGGAAAGGAGATGTTTAACATCATTTCTCCTAGGCCCAGCAAAGAAGCCATATCTCCCCTTAATACCTCTGGCCCAGCCTCCACATAAACAGTTCTCAGATGGACACCTTCCAATACCCTAAGGTTCTAGATTTTCATGTAGTCATGAAACCAAGATGCCACGTCCCCTTTGGCACAACCTTTCTCACAGTCTCAAGGGCTGGTCCAGATTGGATATTATTTGAAATACTGAATTGGTATGTATACCAAGAGGATTTTTGATAGATGAAAATGAAATTGGTGAAAATTGATATGCAGAGGGCCAGAGTTCTTCATTAAGGATGAGAATTGGATAATGTTTACAATAAACTGACCACCACAATATATTAGCAAGCTGGCTTTCTCAGGAACAGAAGAATTTTTTGTGGGCTTTGTCTACAGGAGTACTCCAAAGGATGCTGTTTAGAGCCTTGTAGGCAAGAGACCCACATTCTACCTTAAGGAATAGAGTGAAACTTTGGCTTTCACAGTGCTTATGCCCATTGTATCAGTATATCTACTGTGACATCAATGATAGAGATATGAAGAGTGTGCTTCCATGTGATGATCAAAAGACAGGAATGAGGCCTTTGTGCACTATTTATTCAAAGGGATTTTTGTGCGCTGATCAGGTCATGGAGAATACTATACTTGCACAAATGGTATGTTCTTCAAAATGAGGGTATCTTCATTTATTAAGGGTCAGGAATCCATGTGGCTACCCATTCCCACAAGTACTGTAGCCTGCTAAGCACTGAAGGCTCTTCTGGGATATCAGACTCTGAGATGACTCCATTGGTTCAGGAACTGCCTGAAAACTTGACTCCAATCCGTGGACCTTGGTTGTGTAAGGGATAGCCCCATGGTCTTGGAGTGTGAAGTGACACCAAGTCAGAAAAGCAGCAATTGGATAGGAATGACTACAAGGTGAGTCAAGTTCTGCATTTCAATGAGCATAGGTCAAATTGAGATAGGAGATATCTATCTTCTTTTCCTCTTGCCCCACCCAGGATGCAGGATCCCCCCCTCACCTCTGGTTTAGCTCACCCATGAGGATTCTACCTGGGCACCTTCATACACCCTAGGTTTGGGAATGGCCATATAATTCTGAATTCAAATTATGAAGGGCCCAATGCAATGCCTATAGCACCATCACAAGGACACCACCAGACTCCCAAGTTAAAAGAAGACTATAGTACTCTAAAACACAGTCTCTGAATACATTTCATGCAGAACCATTTTTCAAAAAAGGGATAAGGGGTGGAAACAAAGACACACAGTGTGAGTTCTTCATCACACATGAGATTTGGATAATGTGGAGAATGAAGTATTCAGGACATTCTCCTATCAACTTAGTTATATCTGGGATGAGAAATGCATGTAGCCTTCAGCAAAGGGAGTCCTTTACAGGGCCACACCTGGGAGCCCTATAAGCAAGGAGCCTTCATTCTGTTAGAAGCCAGGAATTATGGCTGTCTCTGCCCCACTTTTTCTATCAGTTGATGGAAACAGTAGTGGTTGAGATGTAGCTATTGGGTTCTGCTTCTTAGAAGTCTGATACAAGAACTTCCTTCCCTATTCCTGGAAAGGGCTCTTTCATGTGCCGACCCCCTCCTGGTCCATACTGCCTATGGGCAAACTGTCTGCTTTGCAGAATGAAGGCAACTCCATCAACCAGGTGAGTAAAATAAGCTGACTCCCTTTCACCTTCCATACCATAGAATGGCAAGCAGCAATCACTTGTGGACTAAAGGCCATCTTTCCTTTGTATAGCAGATGCTACTAGCTCTCAGTGATCACAGAACCGGAATGAGAGCACTCCACCTACCCCAAGGTGTCAGCTGAGTGACTGACAGTTCCATGGCTTTTGAGGGAGGAAAAACATATTAAGAAATAAAACAAGGCCAAAGCTTGAAATTTCCAATGGAAATTGGGATCAACTTGGAAAGGAGCTGTCTAACTACATTTCCCCTCAGCCCAGAGGGGAGGCCAACTATCTCCCCCAAGATCTGGCCCAGCCTACACACAACTTGCTTGGCAAGTTGAAAATGCCTTGAGCATCTGGATATCCACATAGTTTTGAAATCAAATTAATTAGTTAAGAGTGGGCCCTGTGGCAAAACCTCTCCCACAGTCACAAGGACTGGACCCAACTCCTAGGTTGAAGGCAGAGGATATGACTCTGAGACACTCCCTCTCAATGGATTCAGGGAAGGACTTTATGCTTCAAAAAGTGCAAAGAAATGTAAAGGTGTATATGGAAGGAAAGAGCTCTTCAGAGATTGGAAAGGAGTTGTGTGGAGCCAGTGCCCAACACAAGCTCCCAACAACCTGGCTGTGTGAAGACGAAGAAGAAACACCAGTGGGCTTAGGGGAAAAAGTCCTCTACAGTCTCCATGTGGGTGTCCTGTCAGCAACTGACCTGTATTCACTCAGAAAGGCCTGGAGAGCACTGGAGCTTTGTCTGTTTTCTTGCTTTTCCCATCAGGGAGTGGAGTGAGCAGTGACTGTGCTGCACCTGTGAGTTGAGTCCAGCTGCTGATCCAAAGTGTGAAAATGGGCATTGGTGCCATCTCCTTCTAAAGAGCTTTCTTTGCTGACCAGGTCCTGAGCTTACAACTCCTGTGTGAACTGTCTGCTATCAGGATGAAGTCACTGCAATCAGACAAAGTAATGAGGCAAGCTGGCTCCCCTTCCCTACCCCCAGCCCCATTCCAGAGAGAGCCTACCACCAAGCTCAGGGATAGGAGGGTCATTTTCATTTGGGATTAAGACAGTGATGGCTGTCACCAAGTGCAGAACAGAGTGGGAAAAATCCGCCCATCCCTTGGTGCTGGGTAATTGAGTGTCAGCTTCTTGGCTCCAAAGGGCAAAGAAAGATATAGCCACAAGTGTAGTAAGGGGAAGAGAATGGCTGCACAGGGGACAAAAGTTTGTTTGCCATTTCCTTCCAATGGGAATGTGAACAATGTAGAAAGGAGAAGTTTAACTTCATTCCCCCTCATCCTAGAAAATGGGCCACCTCCCACCTAATACCCTTGGCTCAGTCTCCACACAAAAAGATCTCAGCTAGATCTCTTCTAATGCCTAGGGCTCTGAATGTCCATGTAGTCATGAAAGTAAAATGCCAGGGGCACTTCAACTCAACCTATCTCACAGTCACAAGGGCTGGGCCAGGATTGACATTTGCAAGCAGAAGATATTACTCTAAAAGCCTGAATTTATGCACCCCAAGAAAAACCTAGATTGATAATAAAGCAATGTGGTAAAAATGGATATATGCAGGTCCAGAGTTCTTCATTATGGGTGAGAATTAGCTAATGAGAATAAAGTGACTAGCAGAATGTATTAGCAAGGTGGCTGGCTCAGGAATCAGAAGAACCTTTGGTGGGCTTTGGCTAAAGAGTCTTCTACGGACTGTCTCTTGGCTCCCTGTGAGCAAGAGGCCTACATTCTACCTTAAGAAAGAGGGAAACCTTTGGGTGTTGGCATGCTTCTGTTCATCAGATCAGCAGTGATTATGGGGTATTAAAGTATGTGCTTCCATCTGATGACCAAGTGGTGGGGATTAGGCCTTGGTGCACTATTTCTTCAAAAGGCAATTTGTGTGCTGATCAGGTCCTGGAGAATACTGCATATGCACAGAGTGTCTGTTCTTCTGAATGAGGGTATCTCCATCAGTTATGGGCAGGAGTTAATGTGACTAACCATTCCCACGATGACTGTAGCCTGCTAAGCACTGAGAGGTCAGGGCTGGGAGGGTCAACTGTCCTCTGGGATATTAGACTCCAAGAGCCCTCTAGCTCAGGAACTGACTGAAATGTCGCCACCAATACTTGGACCCTGGATGTGTATGTGACAGCCTCCATGGTCTTGGAGTGTGAACTGACACCAAGTTAGAACAGCAGAAATGGGATAGGAATGACTATGAGGTGAGTCATAGTTCTGCATTTCAAACTGGCATGGGTAAATCTAGGAAGGAGATAGCTATAGTTCCTTTCTCTTGTCCCACAAGGGAGGCGGGATCCTCCTCTAACCTCTGGCTTAGGCTGCCCACAAACATTCTCCCTGGGACCTTCAAATACCCTAGGTGTTTGGATGGCCACAAGCCTCTAGAACCAAGTTGAGAAGGGCCCAATGCAAAACCTATATCACCATCACGTGGACATCACCAGACTCCCAAATTGAAAAAAGGTGATATTACTCTCAGACACTGGATCTGAACAGATTCCAGGCAGAGCCTTTTCTCCAAAAAAAGAGCAAATTTGTGTAAATGGAGACCCAGAGTGCTAGTGTTCTTCTTTAGAGTTGACACATGGGGAATGTTGAGATTGAAGTACCCAGCACAATGTCCTACCAACCTGGTTGTCTCAGGAGTAAGAAATGCCTAGGCTTAGGCAAAGGATCCCTCTACAGAGCTACACCAGGGAGCATTGTCAGCAAGAAACCACTATTCTTTCTTCTGGAGCCACAATTTTCTAATTTTGTCTGTCCTTCCCACTATTTCCTTCAATTTTCAGAGGCAGCAGTGCTTGAGCTGTAGTTATCGGGTTTTCCTGGCTCTTGCTCAGAAGACTGGAACAAGGACTTCATTCCCTGTTCCTAAAATGGGCCTTTCCTGTGCCAATCCTCTCCTGGTTCATACAGCCCATGTACAAACAGTCTGCTTCTCAGGATGAAAGCAACTCAGTCAACCAGGTGAGTGAATAAAGCTGGCTTCCCTTCACCTTCTATACCAGAGCAGGCCAAGCGCCATACACTCAGGGACTAAAGGCCATCATTCCTTTGGTTGAGCAGACACTGATGGCTCTCACTGGGCACAAGATCAAAGTGGGAGCTCATGGCCTACCCCAGGGTGCCAGCTCAGTGAGTGACAGTTCTATGGCTTCTATGTGTGAACGAAATTTTTTTAGACACACAGCCATGGTAAGGAAATGGCTAGGAGGAGGACTAAAGCTCGACACTTCAAGTTGGAATAGGATCAGTCTGGAAAGGAGATGACTCACTTCATTTCCTCTCAGTCCATAAAGGAGGCCAGTTCTCCCCAGAAACCTCTGGTCCAGCATACATAGAAACATTCTCTACTGGGCATCTTCCAATGACTCAGGCCTCTGGATGTCCATATACTTCTGAAACCAAATTAAGGGGCTGTCCTGTTACAATACCTATTCCACAGTCACAAGGACTTCACCACTTGAGAAGCAGAGGATATTATTCTGAGAAACTCACTAGGAAGGAACTCCAAGGAGATGCTACTTTGAAAATAGAGTACAGGGGTTCAAAATTATTGCCAGCAGCTAGAGTTCTTCATTAGAGACTAGAATGGAGACTGTTGTTAATGAAGCGACTAGTACAACCTTTTAGCAAGTTGACTCTCTCAAGAAATAGAAACTCCTATGGCCTTTGGTAAAGTGCCATATACAGAACTTTTCGAAACAAGACAGTACAATATCTTTTCACTAATATCTTGCTTTTTACTAAGATAGATGATTTCGAAAATCTTTGGCTGGAAGTATAACAAAAGTTCCATGGACTCAAGGTTGTAAAAGAACACTGTAAAGAAAACATCTTTCAACTAATGTAAGCCAGGCTACGTTTTAGGAAAGTAGTTGTCCCAATGTTCTTGACAGAGAGAAAAAGGACCTTTATGGCATCTAGGAATGAGGCTCTGCTCTAGGAATTCTGGGTTTTACCTGGGGCCCTCCCATCGGTGCCCTGGATTTCATGATTTTTGGTCTGAGATCCCATGATTTTACAACAAGGTCACTCAGTGTTTGAAAAATTGGAGGCCAGGCTGCACTTCATGAGAGCAGGGGGATTGCAACCATGTCCAATCTGCTGAAAAGGGCTTGTGGGCATTTTTACATTCAGGAAGGAGGCTCTGCTAGGGAGTTCCAGCTCGTGCAGGATGCAAACCAGGTGGTGGTCAAGGTATCATGAGATGTGGCCTGAGGTCTCATGCAATTTGCCCTTGGGGCATGCAAGGTGTGTCAACCTGGAAGCCAGGCTGCATTTCAGGAAATCAGCCATGTTCCCAATGGTATCGGCCCTGCAGAAAAGGAATTCTGGGCCTTTTCTACTCCTGGAAAGAGCATCAGCTAGGGAATTCCAGTTCTGTTGCATGCCCGCCTGATGGGTGCCATAGATCTCATGATCTTGGCCTGTGATCTCCCCAGATTTCGCCCTGGGTCATGCAATTGTTGTCAAAATGGAATCCAGGTGACATTTCAAGTGAGCAGGAGTTGGGCACTACCAACTGTGTGGGACCTGCTGAATAGGTCTTCTGGGCCTTCTTTCCCTCCAGGAGTCAGGCTTGGCTAGCATGTCCCCACACTTGAGGGGTAAGTGCCAGAGGGTGCCCAAGATCTCATGAGATTTGCCCAAGGGTCATGCAAGGTGTGTCAAAAGGGAAGCCAGGCTGCATTTCCGGGATCAGAGGTGCCCTTAATGGTCCCAAATCAGCAGAAAAGAGATTGCAGGACTTTTTCCCTCCAGCAACGAGGCTTGGCTCTGGAGTTCCTACACTTGCTGGGGGCCCACCAGTTGGCCACTGGGGTCTCGCATGATTTGGCCTGTGATGTCATGAGGACTGCCCCTGGTGCATGCCAAGTGTGTCACAATGGAAACCAGGCTGCATTTCAGGAAGTCAGTGCTCCCAAAGTTTCTGAAAGAGCAGGAAAGTAATTTAGGACCTCTTTGACAACCAGGAAAAAGGCTTGGCTAAGGAATTCTGGAGTTACCCTGGCATCCGCCCATTGGCTCCCTAGGTCACAAGATTTGACGTGAGATCCACGAGATTAACTCTGTTCATGCCAGGCATGTCCAAATGGAAGCTTGGTATCTTGTCACGTGATCAGGGGGTTTGGAATCCTGTGTAATCTGCCCAAAAGCCCTGGTGGGCATTTTCCCCCATGAAGGAGGCTCTGCTAGGGTGTTCCAGCTCGTGCAGGGTGCACACCAGTTGGCGGCCAAGGTATGGGGAGATGTGAGCTGAGGTCTCACGCGATTTGCCCCTGGGGCAGGTGATGTGTGTCAAACTGTGAACCAGACAGCGTTTTAGGAAAGCAGCCATGTTCCCAATGGTCCAGACCCTACGGAAAAGTAATTCTGGGCCCTTTTCTCCTCTTGGAAAGAGGCTTGGCTAGGAAATTCAGGTTTTTGTCGGGTGACTGCCCAATGGCACCTGAGTTCTCATGATATTTGGCCTGAGATCTTGTAATATTTAGCCCTGGGTCAGGTAAGGTTTGTCAAAATGGACAAACTGGCCAGGGGGCATTTTGGGGGAGCAGGATTCGAGTGTTCCCAACTGTGTGGAATCTTCTGAACAAGACTTCTGAGCCTTCTTTCCCTCCAGAAGCCAGGCTCTGGGGGTGTCCCAGTGCTTAATGGTTAAGTGCCAGAGTACACCTGAGATCTTGGGAGATTTGCCCATGGGTCATGCAAGGTGTGTCAAAAGGGAATCGAGGCTGCATTTCAAGGGATCAGAGGTGCTCCCAATGGTCCCAAATCAACAGAAAAGCAATTGCAGGACTTTTTCACCTCCAGGAAAGAGGCTAGGCTATGGAGTTCTAGCACTTACTGGGGGCCTGCCGTTGGCCACTGAGTCTCGGGATATTTAGCCTGTGATGTCATGAGGTTTGCCCCAGGGGCACACTATGTGTGTTAACATGGAAGCCAGGCTGCCTTTCAGGAGAGCTGTGGTCTCAATGTTCCTGAAAGAGAAGAAAATGAATTCTGGGCCTTTTCCACACCCAGGAATGAGGCTTAGTTTGGGATTTCCAGCGTTTCTCTTGTTTCTACCTATTTGTGCCCTAGATCTCATGATATTTGGCCTGAGGTCCCATGAGGTTTTCCCTCGGTCTTGCAAGTCACTTCCAAACTGAAGCCTGTCTGCCTTCCAGGAGAGCAGGGAGATTGCAACCTTGTCAAAATTCTGAAAAGGCCTTGTGGGCATTTTTCCCTGCAGGAAGGAGGCTCTGTTAGGGAGTTCTGGCTCTTGCAGGTTTCACACCAGACGGTGGCCATGTTTCCCCGAGGTCTGGCTGGAGGTCTCATGTGATTTCCCCCTAGAGTACATGACATGTGTCAAACTGGAAGAGAGGCTGCCTTCCAGGACAGCAACTGTGTTCCCAATGGTCCCAACTGTGTGGAAAAGGAATTCTGGACCTTTGTCACTTCCAGGAAATAGGCTTGGCTGGTAAATTCTTGTTCTTCTCTGGTGCCCACCAATTTGGCACTGAGATCTAATATTTGGCCTGAGAACTCACAGGATTTAGCCCTGGGTCACCCAACGTTTTTCAAAATGGAAGCCAGTCTGCCTTTCCTGGGAGCAGGAGTTGATTGTACTCAATTGTGTTGTAAGTGCTGAATAGGCCTTTTTCGCCTTCTTTCTCTCCAAAAACCATAGTTGGCATGGCTATCCCAGCTCTTGCAGTGTGACCACCAGGAGGTGCCCCAGGTTTGGCGAGTTTTGCCCTGGATCTCGTGAGATTTATCCCTGGGTCAGGCGACCTGTGTCCAAATGGAAAACAGGCTGTGTTTCAGGGGATCAGGAGTGTTCCCAACAATTCCCAAGTCAGGGCCTCCTTTTGTCTCCATGAATGAGCCTCGGCTAAGTTGGTTCCATATCTTGCCAGGTGTCTCTTGAGATTTCAGGAGATTTGCCCTGAGATATCATGAGATTTTCTCCTGGCTAAAGCAAACTGCTTCCAAGTGGAATCCAGACTGACTTTCAGGGGATTATGGGTGTTCTCCATGATCCTGCATCTGCCAAAAATTCCTTGCAGGACACTTTTACTTTGAGGAACAAGGCTTGGCTAGGGAATTACTGCGTTCCAGGTACCTGCCAGAGGGCCCCTGAGATCTTGTGCAATTTGATCCTGGATCACTCTAGGTGTGTTCAAATGGAAGCCTGGCTGCGTTTCAGGGAAGTAGGTGAATCCCCAATGGTCCCGATTCTGAGAAAATGTTCTTGAGGTTATTTGTTGCCTGTAGGAACCCGGTTCAGCTGTGGAGTTCTGGCCTTGCTGTCTGCTGCCTGATGGTGCCCTAGATCTCTCGAGATTTGCCCCCGGGTCGCATGAGTTGTGTCCAAACGGAAGCCAGGCTGTGTTTCAGGGGAGCAGGGGTGTTCCCCATGGTCCTGATTCTGCAGAACAGCAATTGCAGGGCTTTTTCATCTCTAGAAATGTGGCTCACCATGGAATTCTGTCACTTGCCTGGTGCCTGCCAAATGGCCACAGCGATTACACGAGATTTGTCCTGACATCTTGCAACATTTGCCCCTGGGTCATGTGAAATGTGACTAAGTGGAAGCCAAGCTGTGGTTCAGGGGATCATGGATGCTCCCAACAATCCCAAATCCACAGAAAAGCAATTACTGGCCTTTTTCTCCTCCAGGAACAAAGCTTGGCTATGCAGTTCTGGCACTTTCTGGGTGTCTGCCAGTGGGGATTGAGGTCTCACAAGATTTGGCCTGTGATATGATGAGATTTGACCCTGGGGCATGCCAAGTGTGTCAAAATGGAAGCTAGTCTGCCTTTCAAGAAAGCAGTGGTGTTCCCAATGTTCCTGAATTAGCAGAAATGGAAATCTGGACTTTTTCCATGACTCAGAATGAGGTTTGGCTAGGGAATTCCAGTTTTTGCCTGTTGTCTGCCTAGTGGTGCCCAAGATCTATGAGATTTGTCCTGAGATCCCATGAGATTTACCACAGGGTCACCTTAGTTTTGTTAAAATGGAAGCCAGGTTACATTTCAAGGGAGCAGGGTGATCCCAACCATCTAGAATCTGCAAAAAGGTCTTCCAGGCATTTTTCCCTCCAGAAAAAGAGCCTTTGCTAGCGTGTTTTGGCTCTTGCAGGGTTACCGCCAGAAGGCGCCCAAGGTCTTTGGAGATTTGCCCTTTATCTCATGAGATTTGCCCCTGGAAATTGAGATGTGTGTCAAAATGTAAGCCAGGCTGTCCTTCAGGGGATAAGGGGTGCTCCCAACATTCTCAAATCCTCGGAAAAGCAATTTCAGGGCTTTTTCACCTCAGGAATGAGGCTCGCCAGGGAATTCCAGCACTTGCAGGGTGCCTGCTAGATGACGACAGTGATCTCATGAGATTTCTCCTGAGATCTTGTGAGATTTGCCCTTGGGTCTTGTGAAGTGTGACCAAATGGAGCCAGTCTGCGTTTCAGTGGAGCATGGGTGTTCTCAACAATCTCGCATCTATGGAAAAGGAATTCACAGCCTCCTTTGCCTCCAGGAATGAGCCTCCTCTAGGCAGTTCTAGGTTTTGCAAGGTGTCAACCAGATGGTTCCTGATGTCTTGGGAGATTTGGCCTGAGATCTCACGATATTTGCCCATGTTAAGGGAGCTGTTTCTAAATGGAATTCAGGCTGCCTTTCAGGAGAGCAGGTGTTTTCTGCACAGTACTGTATCCTTAGAAAAGGACCTCTGGGCCTCTTTTCCCACCAGGAATGTGGCTTGGCCATAGAGTTCTGGCTTTTGCAGGGTGCCCACCAATTGGTGACCAAGATCACATGACATTCAGCCTGTGTAGGTTTGTTCCCAACTTTGAGAAACCATCTTGCAACTAATATTTCAGTTTTTGAAAACATACTCGTGGAAATATAAGGAAAGTACTCTATATGCAACTCTAAGCAAAAACACTGTGGAGGTGCCATCTTTAAATTAACAACTTGCTTACATAAGTGAGAAATGTTTGACAACCTCTACATTGAATTCCCAGAAAGTTCAGTATACTCCACTTTGGGAAAAGACATGGAGGAGGAATTATCTTTTGAATAACATTTTCAGCAAGTTAGAAGAGTGTGAAAACCTAGGCCTATGGAGATATCACAAAACTGCCATATACTGAACTCTGAGAAACAACACTGTGGAGAAACTATCTTTCAACTAACATCTTGTATCACTAAGTTAGAGGGGTTTTCAAACTTATTCATGGAATTAAAAGGAGAGTGCTGTATACTCCATTCTGGTAAACAATCTGTGTTGAGATACAATCTTTCAACTAACATCATGTTTCATGAAGATAAAAGTGTTTGAAAATCTAAGTGGGGAACTGAAACAAAAATACTATATAGTCAACTCTGCTAACAAAACAAAACAAAACCCTATGAGGAACCCATCTTTTGACTAACATCTTGTTTTACGAAGTTAGAAGGGTTTGAAAATATTGGCCTGGAAGTATTATAAAAGTGCCACATATTGAACTATGTGAAAGAGAAACAACACTGTGGAGAATGATCTTTCAACTAACATCTTGTTTCACTAAGGTAGATGTGTTTGCAAACCTCAGTGGGGAGCTGGAAAGAATATGCTATATATTTAACTCTTAAAAAACGTGGGGAGAAACCATCTTTCAACTAACATCTTGTTTCACCAAGGTATAAGTGTTTGAAAACCAAGCCATAAAATTATTAAAGTACCATAATTCAAGCTCTGTAAACACTGTGGAGAATCCATTTTTCAACGAACGTCTTCTGTCACTAAGTTTGAAGTCTTTGAAATCCTAGGCCTAGAAGTTTAACTAAATTGCCATGTACTCAATTCTATGAAACGACATTGTGGATAAACCATCTCTCAACTAACATCTTGTTTATTAATTTAGAAGTGTTTAAAACCCTACGAAGGAAATTTAAGGAAAGTATTCAGCTCTGTGAAACAACACCGTGGAGAAACAATCTATCAACTAACATCTTGTTTCACTAAGTAAGAGTTGTTTGAAATCCTGGGAAAGGAACTATAAGGAAAGTGCCATATACTCAATTCTGTGAAACAACACTGTGGAGAAACCATCTTTCAACTAACATATTCTTTCACAAAATTAGAAGTGTTTGAAAACCTAGGCCTAGACTATAATTAAAGTGCAATATACTCAACTCTGTGAAGGAACACTGTGGAGAGACAATCTTTCAACTAACATCTTGTTTCACTAAGTTGGAAATGTTTGAAAACTTAGGCCTCGAAGTATAACTAAAGTGTCATAACTCTATTCTGTGACTTAACACTGTGGAGAAACAATCTTTCAACTAAAGGAAAAGCTTTTGAGAACATATGTGGAGAACTATAAGGAAAGTGTCATATATTCAACTCTGTGAAACATCTCTATGGAGAAAGCAACTTTCTACTAACATCTTATGTCACCAAGTTAGGAGTGTTTGAAGATTTTTACAGGGAATTATAAGGAAAGTGCCATATAGTCCACTCTGTAAAACACTGAAGAAACTATCTTTCAACAAACATCTTTTTCTCTAAGTTGGAAGTGGTTGAAAACCTAGGTGTAGAATTATAACTCAACTCTATAAACATATAACAACATATAAACAACACTATGGAGAAACAATCTTTCACCTAACATCTTGTTTCACTAAGTTAGAAGTGTTAAAAATGTAATGAAAAACTATCTTTAAACTAACATCTTGTTTTACTAAGAAGTGTTTGA
Source organism: Leopardus geoffroyi (assembly GCF_018350155.1). Taxonomy (NCBI): domain Eukaryota; kingdom Metazoa; phylum Chordata; class Mammalia; order Carnivora; family Felidae; genus Leopardus; species Leopardus geoffroyi. The sequence continues at coordinate 24,796,707 of NC_059330.1, read as the reverse complement.
AAACCTATAGGGGGAATGTAAGGGAAGTGCCATATACTCTAGGAAATAATAAAGTTGAAAAACCACACCACACAAACAAGGCATATATTAAACAAACATACATGACATAAACAGAACAGACACACAATACATGTACTACAGACACGACACACACTGCCAATACCAGACACAAATACACATGCACCAGTCATTAACATGCACACACTACACACACGTACCCAGACATTACCCACAATCCACATACTGGAAACATTACACCCACATACTATACATATATATACCACACATGACACATAAATCACATAGTAACCACACGCATCCCACATAAAGACCACACATACAAACTCTAAAGCAAAAACACACTACATTCCCACATTCACATAAACTACAGAAACAGCACTCACATAATACATACACATCACACACAGAAACAAAACACCTAAGCCAAATAGCAAACATAAAACACACATGCCAAACACACATCATACATATACCAAATATATATCCTACACATGCACTGCACACACACCAAGCATCACCCATACAACACAAATAGACATATGCCACACAGACACCAGAAATATACCTCCCACACATCCTACATATACAACAACCATGCCAAATATACACCACAGGCAATATATCCATCACAATTTCACGTTACAGGGGAGGAGCCAAGATGGCAAAACAGCATGTTTTTTTTTTGTGTGTGTGTTTTGCATTCATTAAATATAGCCAGACCAACACAAACCATCCTGCACACCTAGAAAACTGATTTGAGATTAACACAACAGTCTGCACAACCTGAACCACAGAACTTAGCAGGTGCATGGCACAGAGAGGTGAACTGGGGAAGACAGAAGCCACAGAAGGCAGGGAGCTATTTTTGCATGTGGAGAGAGGATGGAGATGGGGGAAGAATACAGGAAAAGCACACCTCCAAAAGCAGCTGCAGAGAAATGGAAAAGTGGAAATAGCCACAGGGACTGAACTAAAAAGGGAGAAAGGAGAAAGGAGAGGGTTTATATTCCATTGAGACTCTATAAACAGGGGGAGCACAGAGTCTGAAACTCTGCATCTCGATACCTGGCGGTGCTCTAGTGAGAAGGGCGAATCCCCAGGTGCAGAGTGAAGTCCATGGGTCTTCGGGCCATATGGGGAGAAGTGGTTCCTCTGCTGGGTGGACATCTGGTAGAGGTTGTGTGGCTCCCTCAAAGGCAAAGGCCCCAGTGGATCTGGGTGAACAACCACATTTGCTGGTGCTGGAACAAGGTCATTGGGGGTGAAGCCTAGTGCCATTTGTGTTGTGATTTGTCATAATCCCTGAAAAGCTGCATGATCACATGCTACATGATCACATGAACTTTTCCTGGGGCAGGCTGGCACCCAGCCACAGTCTGTGGGCATCTTCTGCAGCATGGTCCTCTGAATGTTCCTGGGTGCAGCCAGCACCTGGCCATTGCTTGGTGAGACCCTCCCTCAGAGGGACAGAATGGGTCAAAGCCACAGTCCCTCAGAAATAAGGGATCAGGAAACACAGCCACATCTGAGATAAAACTCAGGATGGAGGTGCTGCCTGAGGCTTGGTCACGGACAGTGTAAAGTGGGGAATGGATGGAAGCTGAAGACAAAGGACAGGTGTGTGATTGCTGATCGGGGAGAGCAGAGTTCTGATACTAGAGACTGCATAGCTGGGTCTCATTTCACGCTAACATTTTCACCATTTTCACCATTTTCACGCTACCATGCATGCACATACACACCTACAAGCACCACAACAATCCACCCAGTAAGCTAAGCGGCACCATCTGGTGGAGAATGGAGCCATTGCACTAAGCCCTGCCCAACTGGACCAACTTCGCTCTTCAGGAACACAAGTCTCCCTGCCTTCTTAGTTTACAGACTATAAAGCACTTCATAGTTTCACCCCTAGGGGAAAAAGAAGTAATTTCAGTCTGTTCACTCGTCCATCTATTCAATTTTCTTTTTTCCCCCCTCTTTTTTGTTTGTTTTCTTTGTCTTGAATACAGTAAAAAGAATTTATTTTTATTTTCAATTTTTATTAAAAATATTCTTTAATTTTTTCTACTATATATTTTTTACTTTTCTATAAAGTTTTTCAAATTCTATTTACTTCCATCATTTCATTTTATTCTATTTCAGTGTATTCATTTTTTAAAATTTGCAAATGATTTCCTTTTCTTTTTTTCCCCTTTTTTTCTCTAATTTATCAAGCCCCTTTCAACATCCAGACCAAATCACACCTAGTATCTAGCATCACTTATTTGATTTGTGTGTGTATGTTTTTAATTTTTAATTTTAATTTTTAAATTTTAATTAAAAAATTTAACCTCATTCTTTTTCTCCTTTCAAAACGATGAAATGAAGTAATTCACCCCAAAAGAAAGAGCAGAATACAGGTCGGATTGGGGCCAACATGGTGGAGAAGTAGGGGATCCATACCTCTTCCGTCTCTCAAACAAAGAAGTGCTGAAGCCAAAGGACTTTGAACCCCAGAGTCTGGGAGGAAAAGAGACAGAATCTACCAGGAATAAAATGGGTCAACTGGAGAAAAGATAGGAGTACTCCAAGGAACAAATCAAAGCACACCTGCTGGAGGGTCCAAAATATCACTACAGGTAGGATAATAAAATAACCAAAGTCACAACAGAGAGCAAGTAACAATCTCCAAAAAAACACCTCCTGGGGCCAGGCCCTGGACAGTTTTTGACCCCCTTTTAATATAGCAGTGTTCGCAGGTGGAGAAAATGCTACAAGCTTTTAAAATGCATAAGGGACAGAAAACTAGACAAAATAATGAAACGGAAGAATTCTCAAAAGAAATTCGAGGAAGTAGCGACAGCTAACAAATTGATCAAAACCTACTTAAGCAATATAACTGAACAAGAATTTAGAATAATAGTTATAAAATTAATTTCTGGCTTGAAAGAAGCATAGAGGACAGTAGAATCTATTGCTACAGAGATCAAGGGACTAAAAAATAGTCATGATGAATTTAAAAATGCTATAAATGTGGTACAAAGTAAAATGGAGGTGGCCATAGCACGGATTGAAGAGGCAGAGGGGAGAATATGTGAATTAGAAGATAAAATTATGGACAAAGAGGGGCGCCTGGGTGGCGCAGTCGGTTAAGCGTCCGACTTCAGCCAGGTCACGATCTCGCGGTCCGTGAGTTCAAGCCCCGCGTCAGGCTCTGGGCTGATGGCTCAGAGCCTGGAGCCTGTTTCCGATTCTGTGTCTCCCTCTCTCTCTGCCCCTCCCCCGTTCATGCTCTGTCTCTTTCTGTCCCAAAAATAAATAAATGTTGAAAAAAAATTAAAAAAAAATTATGGAAAAAGAGGAAGCTGAGAAAAAGAGAGGTAAAAAAATCCAGGAGTATGAGGGGAGAATTAGAAAACTAAGTGATGCAATCAAACGGAACAATATCCATAACATAAGAATTCCAGAAGAAAAAGAGAGAGAAAGGGGCTGAAGGTGTATTTGAACAAATCATAGCTGAGAACTTCCCTGATCTGTGGAAGGAAGAAGACATTGAAATCCAAGAGGCACACAGAGCTCCCTTCAGACGTAACTTGAATTGATCTTCTGCACCACATATCATAGTGAAACTGAAAAATACAAGGATAAAGAGAGAATTCTGAAAGCAGGTAGGGATAAACGGGCCTTAACATACAAAGGTAGACACATAAGGGTAGTGGCAGACCTATCTACTGAAACTTGGCAGGCCAGAAAGAAATGGCAGGAAATCTTCAATGTGATGAACAGAAAAAATATGCAGCCGAGAATCCTTTATCCAGCAAGTCTGTCATTCAGAATAGAAGGAGAGATAAAGGTTTTCCAAAACAAACAAAAACTGAAGGAATTCATCGCCACTAAACCAGCCCTACAAGAGATCCTAAGGGAGACTCTGTGAGTGAAATGTTGCAAGGACCACAAAGTACCAGAGACATCACTGCAAGCATGAAACCTACAGATAACACAATGACTCTGAATTCATATCTTTCAGTAACAACACAGAATATAAGTGGACTAAATGCCACTTATATAGTGCCAATCAAAGGAAATATGGTATCAGGTTGGATAAAAAGCAAGACCCATCTATTTGCTGTCTACAAGAGACACATTTTAGACCTGAGGACACCTTCAGATTGAAAGTGAGGGGATGGAGAATTTATCATACTACTGGAAGTCAAAAGAAAGCTGGGATAGCCATACTTATATCAGACAAACTAGACTTTAAATTAAAGGCTGTAACAAGAGATGAAGGGCATTATATAATAATTACAGGGTCTATCCATCAGGAGGAGCTAACAATTATAAATGCCTATGCGCCGAATATGGGAGCCCCCAAATATATAAAACAATCACAAACATAAGCAACCTTATTGATGAGAATGTGGTAATTGCAGGGGACTTTAATACTCCACTTAAACAATGGATAGATCATCTAGACACAGGATCAATAAAGAAACAAGGACCCTGAATGATACATTGGAACAGATGGACTTGACAGATATATTTAGGACTCTGCATCCCAAAGCAACAGAATATACTTTCTTCTCAAGTGCACACAGACCATTCTACAAGGTATATCACATACTGGGTCACAAAACAGCCCTCAATAAATATAAAAGATTTGAGATCATACCATGCACACTTTCAGGTCACAATACTCTGTAGCTTGAAGTCAACCACAGGAAAAAGTATGGAAAACCTCCAAAAGCATGGAGGTTAAGAATGAATGGACCAACCAAGCAATTAAAGAAGAAATTTAAAAATATATGGAAAAAAATGAAACTGAAAATACAACAATCCAAATGCTTTGGGATGCAGCAAAGGCAGTCCTGAGAAGGGGTTGCAATACAGTGCAATCCAGGCCTATCTCAAGAAACAAGAAAAACCCCAAATACAAAATCTAACAGCACACCTAAAGGAAATGGAAGCAGAGCAGCAAAGACACCCCAAGCCCAGCAGAAGAAGAGAAATAAAAAAGATCAGAGCAGAAATAAACAATATAGAATCCAAAAAAAAAAGTAGAGCAGGTCAATGAAACCAAGAGTTGGTTTTTTGAAACAATAAACAAAATTGATAAACCTCTAGCCAGGCTTCTCAAAAAGAAAAAAGAGAAGACACAAATAAATAAAATCACGAATGAAAATGGAATTATTACATCCAATTCCTTAGAAATACAAGTAATTATCAGGCAATACTATGAAAAATTATATGCCAGCAAACTGGAAAACCTAGAAGAAATGGACAAATTCCTAAACCCCCACACACTACCAAAACCCAAATGGGAAAAAATAGAAAATTTGAACAGATCCATAACTAGTGAAGAAATTCAATCAGTTATCAAAAATCTCTTAACATATAAGAGTCCTGGACCAGATGCCTTCCCTGGGGAATTCTACCAGACATTTAAAGTAGAGGTAATACTTATTCTTCTCAAGCTGTTCCAAAAAATAGAAAGGGAAAGAAAACTTCCAGACTCATTCTATGAAGCCAACATTACTTTGATTCCCAAACAAGAGACCCAGCAAAAAAAGAGAACTACAGGCCAATAGCCCTGATGAATGCAGGGATGCAAAATTTCTCAAGATACTAGCAAATCAAATTCAACAACACATAAAAAGAATTATTCACCATGATCAAGAGGGATTCATTCCTGGGATGCAGGGCTGGTTCAATATTCACAAATAAATCAATGTGATGCATCACATTAACAAAAGAAAAGAACCGTATGATCCTGTCAACAGATGCAGAAAAACATTTGACAAAATTCAGCATCATTTCGTAATAAAAACCCTAGAGAAAGTCGGGATAGAAGGAATATACTTAAACATCATAAAAGCCATTTGTGAAAAGCCCACAGCTAATATCCTCAATGGGGAAAAACTGAGAGCTTTCCCCCTGAGATCAGGAACACGACAGGCATGTCCACTGTCACCACTGTTGTTTCACATAGTGTTGGAAGTTCTAGCATCAGCAATCAGACAACAAAATGAAATCAAAGGCATCAAAATTGGCAAAGATGAAGTCAAACTTTCACTATTTGCAGAAGACATGATACTCTACATGGAAAACCTGATAGATTTCACCAAGAGTCTTCTAGAACTGATACATGAATTCATCAAAGTTGCAGGGTACAAAATCAATGTATAGAAATCAGTTGCATTTTTATACACCAATAATGACGCAAGAGAAAGAGAAATAAAGAATCTGATCCCATTCACAATTGCACCAACAATCATATAATCACCTAGGAATAAACCTAACCAAAGATGTAAAAGATCTGTATGCTGAAAACTACAGAAAGTTTATGAAGGAAATTGAAGAAGATACAAAGAAATGGAAAAATATTCCATGCTCATGGATTGGAAGAATGAATATTGTTAAAATGTCAATACTCCCAAAAGCAATCTACACATTCAATGCAACCCCAATCAAAATTGCACCAGTATCTTCTCAAAGCTAGAAAAAGCAATCCTAAGACTTTTATGGAACCACAAAAGACCCCAAATAGCCAAAGTAATTTTGAAGAAGACCAAAGTGGGAGGCATCACAATCCCAGACCTTAGCCTCTACTACAAAGCTGTAATCATCAAGACAGCATGGTATTGGCACAAAAACAGACAATAGACCAATAGAATAAAATAGAGACCCCCAGAACTGAGCCTACAAATGTATGGCCAACTGATCTTTGACAAAGCAGGAAGGAGTTTCCAATAGAAAAAAACAGTCTCTTTAACACATGGTGCTGGGAGAACTGGACAGCAACATGCAGAAGAATAAAAGTAGATCACTTTCTTACACAATTCACAAAAATAAACTCGAAATGGATGTGAGACATGAAACCATCAAAACCTTAGAGGAGAAAGCAGGAAAAAAACCTCTTTGACCTCAGCTTCAGCAATTTCTTACTCAACACACCCCCAAAGGCAAGGGAATTAAAAGAAAAAATGAACTATAGGGACCTCACGAAGAAAAAAAGCTTCTGCACTGCAAAGGAAACAATCAACAAAACTAAAAGGCAACCAATGGAATAGGAAAAGATATTTGCAAATGACATATCGGATAAAGGGTTAGTATCTAAAATCTATGAAGAACTCACCAAACTCCACACCCAAAAAAAAACAAATAATCCAGTGAAGAAATGGGCAAAAGACATGAATAGACACTTCTCTAAAGAAGACATCCAGATGGCCAACAGACACATGAAAGATGCTCAGTGTCGCTCTTCATCAGGGAAATACAAATCAAAACCACACTCACATGCCACCTCACGCTGGTCAGAGGGTCTAAAATGAACAAATTATGAGACTGTAGATGCTGGAGAGGAGATGGAGAAATGGGAACCCTCTTGCACTGTTGGTGGGAATGCAAACTGTTACAGCCACTCTGAAAAACAGTGTGGGGGTTCCTCAAAAAATTACAGATCTACCCTATGACCCAGCAACAGCACTGCTAGGAATTTACCCAAGGGATACAGGAGTGCTGATGCATAAGGGCACTTGTACCCCAATGTTTATAGCAGCACTTTCAACAATAGCCAAATTATGGAAAAAGCCTAAATGTCCATCAACTGACGAATGGATAAATAAGATGTGGTTTATATATACAATGGAATACTATTTGACAATGAGAAAGAATGAAATCTGGCCATTTTTAGCAATGAGGATGGAAATGGGGAGTATTATACTAAGTGAAATAAGTCAGGCAGAGAAAGATAGATACCATATGTTTTCACTCATATGTGGATCCTGAGAAACTTAACAGAAGACCTGGGGGGAGGGGACGGGGGGAGAAAGTTACAGAGATGTAGGGATGCAAAGCATAAGAGACTCTTAAATACTGAGAACAAACTGAGGGTTGATGGAGGGTGGGGGAGAGGGGAAAGTGGGTGACGGACATTGAGGAGGTCACCTGTTGGAATGAGCACTGGGTGTTGTATGAAAACCAATCTGACAATAAATTCTATTTAATAAAAAAAAGAAGCCTCAAAAAAAAAAAAAAAAAAGAAAAAGAAAAGAAAAGAGCAGGAAGAAACAAGAGCCAGGGACTTTAACAAGGATACAAGCAAGATGTCTGAACCGGAATTTAGAATCACGATCATAAGAATACTAGCTGGAGTCTAAAATAGATTAGAATCCCTTTCTGCAGAGATAAAAGAAGTAAAAGCTAGTCAGGATGAAATAAAAAAATAAAAAAAAGAAGTAAAAGCTAGTCGGGATGAAAAAAAAAATAAAAAATGCTAAAACTGAGCTACAATCTCAAAAGGATGCTATGGCAGCAAGAATGGATGAGGAATCATCGATATAGAGGACAAACATGCAGAATAATGAAGCAGAAAAAGAAAGGGAGACTAAGGCAGAAGAGCATGATTTAAGAATTAGAGAAATCTGTGATTCTTTAAAAAGGAACAACATCAGAATCGTAGAGGTCCCAGAATATGAAGAGAGAGAAAAAGGGATAGAAGGGTTATGTGAGCAAATCATAGCAGAAAAATTTCCCAAACTGGGGAAACACGCAGACATCAAAATCCAGGGAGCACAGAGGACTCCTATTAGACTCAACAAAAACTGACCATAAACAAGGCATATGATAGTCAAAATCACAAAATACTCAGGCAAGGAAAGAATCATTAATGCAGCCATGGGAAAAAAGTCCTTAACCTACAGGGGAGACAGATCAGGTTTGCAGCAGACCTATCCACAGAAATTTCACAGGCCAGAAAGGTGTGGCAGGATATGTTCAATGTGCTGAATCAGAAAAATATGCAGCCAAGAATTTTTTATCCAGCATGGCTGCTATTCAAAACAGTAGGACAGATTAAAAGTTTCACAAACAAAAATTAAAGGAGTTCATAACTACTAAATCATCCCTGCAAGTAATTTTAAGGGGGACTTTCTACATAAATAAATAAATAAATAAATACCAAAAGCAATAAAGACTAGTAAGGACCAGAGAACACTGCCAGAAACTCCAACTCTACAAGTAAGATAATGGCAAAAAATTCATATCTTTCAGTACTCACTCTAAACGTCAATGGACTAAATGCTCCAATCAAAAGACATAAGATAACAGAATGGATAAGAAAACAAAATCCATCTATATGACATTTACAAGAGACCCACTTTAGAAGTAAAGACACCTTCAGATTAAAAGTGAGGGGATGCTATGATCATGCTAATGGCCAACAAAAGAAAGCTGGAGTAGCCATATTTATATCAGACCATCTAGACTTTAAAATAAAGACTGTAACAAGAGATGAAGAAGGGCATTATATCATAATTAAGGGGTCTATCCACCAAGAGGACCTAACAATTGTAAAAATTTATGCTCCAAATGTGAAAGCACCCAAATATATAAATCAATTAATCACAAACATAAAGAAACTCATTGATAATAATACCATAATAGTAGGGGACTTCAACACCCCACTTCTAGCAATGGACAGATCATCTAATCAGAAACTCAACAAGGAAACAATGGCTTTGAATGACACACTGGACCAGATGGACTTAATAGATATATTCAGAACATTTCTTCCTAAAGCAGCAGAATATACATTCTTCTCCAGTGCACATGGAACATTCTTCAGAATAGACCATATGGTGGGACACAAATCACCCCTAAGTACAAAAAGATTGAGATCATACCGTGCGTATTTTCAGACCACAACGCTATGAAACTCAAAATCAACCACAAGAAAAAAATTGGAAACGTAACAAATACTTGGAGACTAAAGAACATCTGACTAAAGAAAGAAGGGGCTAACCAAGCAGTTAAAGAGGAAATTAAAAAGTATATGGAAGTCAGTGAAAATGATAACACCACAACCCCAAACCTCTGGGACACAGCAAAGGCAGTCATAAGAGGAAAGTATATAGCAATCCAGGGCTTCCTAAAGAAGGAAGAAAGATCTCAGATACACAACCTAACCTTACGCCTTAAGGAGCTGGAAAAAATACAGCAAATAAAACCCCAAACCAGAAGAAGACAGGAAATAATAAAGATTAGAACAAAAATTAATGCTATCAAAACCAAAAAAAAAAAAAAAAAAAAAAAACCCAAAACAAAACAAAACCAGTAGAACAGATCAAAGAAACCAGAAGCTGGTTCTTTGGAAAAATTAACAAAATTGATAAACCACTAGGCAGTTTGATCAAAAAGAAAAAGGAAAGGACCCAAATAAACAAAATCAAGAATGAAAGAGGAGAGATCACAACCAACACAACAGAAATAAAAACAATAAGACAATATTACGAGCAATTATATGCCAATAAAATGGGTAATCTGGAAGAAATGGACAAATTCCTAGAAATGTATACACTACCAAAACTGAAACAGGAAAAAATAGAAAATTTGAACAGACCCATAACCAGTAAGGAAATCAAACTAGTAATCAAAAGTCTTCCAAAAAACAAGAATACAGGGCCATATGGCTTTCCAGGGGAATTCTACCAAACATTTAAGGAAGAGTTAACACCTATTCTCTTGAAACTGTTCCAAAAAAATAGAAATGGAAGGAAAACTTCCAAACTCTTTCTATCAAGACAGCATTACCTTGATTCCAAAACCAGACAGAGACCACACTAAAATAGGAGAACTATAGACCAATTTCCCTGATGAACATGGATGCAGAAATCCTCAACAAGATATTAGCCAACCGGATCCAACAATACATTACAAAATTATTCACCACGACCAAGCAGGATTTATACCTAGGATGCAGGGCTGGTTCAATATCCACAAAACAATTAACGAGATTCATCACATCAATATAAGAAAGGACAAGAACCATATGATCCTCTAAATAGATTCAGAGAAAGCATTTGACAAAATACAGCATCCTTTCTTGATAAAAACACTCAAGAAAGTAGGGATAGAAGGAGCATACCTTGAGATCATAAAAGTCATATATGAATGACCCAACGCTAATATCATCCTCAATGGGGAAAAACTGAGAGCTTTCCCCCTAAAGTCAGGAACAAGACAGGGATGTCCACTGTCACCACTGTTATTCAACACAGTATTGGAAGGCTTAGCCTCTGCAATCAGACAACACAAAGAAATAAAAGGCATCCAAATTGGCCAGGAGGAGGTCAAACTTTCATTCTTCGCAGATGACATGATACTCTATATGGAAAACCCAAAAGATACCACCAAAAAACTGCTAGAATTGGTTCATGAATTCAGCAAAGTTGCAGGATACAAAATCAATGCACAGAAATCGGTTGCATTCCTATAAACCAACAATGAAGCAACAGAAAGAGAAATCAAGGAATCGATCCCATTTACAGTTGCACAAAAAACCATAAATTACCTAGTAATAAATCTAAAAAGAGGTGAAAAATCTATACACTGAAAACTATAGAAAGCTTATGAAAGAAATTAAAGAAACAAAAAAAGGGAAAAAGATTCTATGCTCCTGGATAGGAAGAACAAATATTGTTACAATGTCGATACTACCCAAAGCAATCTACATATTCAATGCAACCCCTGTCAAAATGACACCATCATTCTTCACAGAGCTAGAAGAAACAATCCCAAAATTTGTATGGAACCAGAAAAGACCCCGAATACACAAAGCAATCTTGAAAAGGAAGACCAAAGCAGGAGGCATCACTTCAAGCTATACCCAGACTTCAAGCTATAGTACAAAGCTGTAATCATGAAGGCAATATGGCACTGGCACAAGAACAGACACTCAGATCAATGGAACAGAATAGAGAACCCAGAAATGGACTCACAAACATATGGCCAACTAATCTTTGACAAAGCAGGAAAGAATATCCAATGGAATAAAGACAGTCTCTTCAGCAAGTGGTAGTGGGAAAACTGGACAGCGACATGCAGAAGAATGAACCTGGACCACTTTCTTACACCATACACAAAAATAAACTCGAAATGGATGAAAGACCTAAATGTAAGACAGGAAGTCATCAAATCCTCAAGGAGAAAGCAGTAAAAAACCTCTTTGATCTTGGCCACAGCAACTTCTTACTCAACACGTCTCCAGAGGCAAGGGAAACAAAAGCAAAAAGTGAATTACTGTGACCTCATCAAAATAAAAAGCTTCTGCACAGCGAAGGAAACAATCAGCAAAACTAAAAGGCAACCAACAGAAAGGGAGAAGATATTTGCAAATGATATATCAGATAAAGAGTATCCAAAATCTATAAAGAACTTATGAAACTTAACACCCAAAAAACAAATAGTCCAGAGAAGAAATGGACAAAAGACATGAATAGACACTTCTCCAAAGAAGACATCCAGATGGCCAACCAACACATGAAAAAATGCTCCACATCACTCATCATCAGGGAAATGCAAATCAAAACCACAATGAGATACCATCTGACACCTGTCAGAATGGATAACATTAACAACTCAGGCAACAACAGATGTTGATGAGGATGCGGATAAAGAGGATCTCTTTTGCATTGCTGGTGGGAATGCAAGCTGGTGCAGCCACTCTGGAAAACAGTCTGGAGTTTCCTCAAAAAACTAAAGATAGAACTACCCGACAATCCAGCAATTGCACTACTAGGCACTTATCCACGGGATACAGGTGTGCTGTTTTGAAGGGACACATGAACCCCCATGTTTAGAGAAGCACTATCAACAATAGCCAAAGTATGGAAAGAGCCCAAATGTCCATCGATGGATTAACGGATAAAGAAGGTGTGGTATATATACAATGGAGTATTAGTCGGGAAGCAAAAAGAATGAAATCTTGCCATTTGCAACTACGTGGATGGAACCAGAGTATTATGCTAAGCAAAATTAGTCAGAGAAAGACAAAAATCATATGACTTCACTCATATGAGGATTTTAAGAGACAAAACAGATGAACATAAGGGAAGGGAAACAAAAATAATACAAAAATAGGGAGGGGCACAAAACAGAAGAGACTCATAAATATGGAGAAAAAACTGAGGGTTACTGGAGGGGCTTTGGGAGGGGGAAGGGCACAATGGGTAAGGGGCATTAAGGAATCTATTCCTGAAATCACTGTTTCACTATATGCTAAATAATTTGGATGTAAATTTTAAAAACTAAAAAATAAAATTAAAACAATAAAAAAACAAAATAAAAGTATGTGGCTTTAACTGTAAAAAAAAAAATTAGAACCTTGTGCAGAGATTGTGTTATGCACGTCATTGTCAGCTTCATTCTGCTCTCCTTTGTAATGAAGCATTTTGGCCCTCTATTTCCCTCCTTTTGCTCTTTTTTTTTTTTTTTTCAAACGAGTATCTTTCTGGAGTCCATTCAGAATCAGTGCCTCAGAGCAATATCCTCCACTTTAAACTGGGGACTCTGTGTGAGTCCTGGTGACTGGCATAGATTGGCAACAGGACCTCTTGTAACTTCCCACTCTGTTCACAATGAGAGTAGCCCTCACGTATGGGCATATGAAGGTGCCAATTTGGCTATGGGTGGATGTGTGTAGGAGGTCCCAGAAGTTTGGGGAGGCACTGGTCTTACACATGCAGCAATGAGAAATTAAGGTAAATATACATGCCCAGCATTACCCCCTTCCCATCTGTCACGTAGATCCTGGCCTTCTTGGTAGCCATTCCCATCCATCTGCTATTTTCTATTTAAATTTTTTTTAAACGTTTTTATTTATTTTTGAGACAGAGAGAGACAGAGCCTGAACGGGGGAGGGTCACAGAGAGAGGGAGACACAGAATCTGAAACAGGCTCCAGGCTCTGAGCCGTCAGCACAGAGCCCGACGCGGGGCTCGAACTCACGAACTGTGAGATCATGACCTGAGCCGAAGTCGGACACTCAACCGACCAAGCCACCTAGGCGCCCCGCATCTGCTATTTTCTAAGTGCTTGGTCACATTCATGGACCACTGGGCTTCCACTGACTTCACTCAAGCAGAACCCAAGGATTGGTGCTGCACTCCCACTCTGGTCCTTTTCTATGTGAGAGCAAACAGTAACTTCCAGTCAAAGGAAGGATGGCCTTCTTGTCCCTTAGTGCTTGGTGCTTGGCCAGCCCTGGTAAGTGCAGTGAAGGATAGACATGCCTTCATTCTGAGTCAAACATGATTCCCATATACACCATATGTTTTAGGACCTGGTCAGAACCAAAAGGGACCTTTCAAGAATTATGGCATCAGGTCCAGGCTGCAAACACTCGATCACCAGCTAGGTGTAGGAACCCCTTACCTCCAAATCAATGGTGCTTCTCTTTCCTGAGAGGAAGGATAGGAAAAACCACCGAATCCAGCATTTCCTGTTTCTGAATGAACAATGCAGGCCTCCTGCAGAATTTCACTCTTGGGTATTGCCAATGGAGTTTTCCTTTTACACTAGCCCTCAGGTCTTTATTACTCCCCAGAGAGCCATCCTGCCAGGAGACAGGAGTAGGCCCTGAATTCTAACTTTAGCCCATTCTCTTCTGTAATGAAATCCTTTGGAGCCCAGGTTACCTATTTGCATTTTAATGCTCATTTTTTCAAAGTAGGTCCTACCTGGGAGCAGTTCAGAGCACAAGCCTCAGAAAAATGTACTCTGTTTGAACTAGAATATTGCAGGATCCATGGGTCTGTGTTAGATACACAGCACAGGCCCAAACATTGGTGTGGAGTTCCCAGCCAGTTCCTGAGCCTATTGACAGCTCTCATTGTCTAGTATCTCAGGGGTAAGCAGGTCCCTCTTTCTCTGGGGACTTGGTGCTTAGTCAGCTAGAGTCATGATAGGTATGGGTAGCCAGCTGGCCTCCCTCCCCTGGCTGATGAGGTGCCTTCATCCTGCAGTTTAGGTGGTTCACGCATATGCCCTCTGATTCAGGCTGTGGTTAGTGCCCAAAAGGCTTTGAAGTGAGTGTTGGACCCAGACCGGGTGCTGACCATTTGACCATCAGTCAGAAGCCCCAAACAGCTACAAGTGAACCACTGCCACCCCTGTCCTCTATTGGGAAAGGGTGAGAAACAGACCCAAGCCAGTGCTTTCCCTCTTTTTCTGAAGGAAAAATGCAAACCCATTGCTGACAGGGCTGACAGCCTTTAGGGGCTCCCTTCACCAAAGTCCACATGTCATGCTGATTCCTGTGAGAGCCAGCATGCAAGGAGATGGCCCTAGTCACTTCATTCTCCACATGATCCCATTGTCATTCCTATTGAAGAATTCTGGCTATCTGTGGATCCATTTTCACCCCCTTGCTCTGTTTCCACAATACGTCCCCTCTGAGGTCCATTCCATGTAGTCACTTAGAGGAATATCCATGGAGTTCAGCTGGACACTCCTGTATCATCCTTGTGACTGTGTTATAGGTTTGGCCACAGGACCCTGGCAAGTTGGAGGCAAAGCCAGGCAGGCATTCAGAGGCCAAAGGCATTGGGAGTGCCCAGGTTAAGTCATTTGCAAGTAGGCTGGGCCAGATGACTGGGAAGGGAGCTAGACACCTTTGTTGGCTGAGGGGACAGGAATCACACAGCCCCTTTCCAAATTGTTCCCATTGCCATTGGATATGTGGAACTGGGGCAATCCTTATGGCCCTCCCATGGTTCTTTATCTCTTTCCCTGTTTGGGCATAGGAGCCATAGGGCTGTCACTCACTCAACCCGTGCCCAGGGATAGATTATCACACCAGCCTGTGCATGTTGCAGGTGGGGCCCAAGCAAGGCAGCCCACCCACTAGTAATGACACACTTGCACTTACCCCATCTTGGATTGATCTTCCATCTGGGGCACAGATGGGCTGCAGGACCACAGGTATCATTAGTGGGTGCAGGTCACCACCAATAGAGATTCCTCAGTCAGGTGCGAGGGCACGAACAACCCTGTGCATCAGGCAGTGGCAAAACAGCTTCACTGGTCCAGAAAAACCACCTATGTTCATGGTGTGGCAAGCATGGCATTGGCCTATAAAGTGCTGTCCTCCTTCAGCATACTCCATAGTAGCAATACTGAGAGTCCTGGCTCGCAGGACTAGGCTCTCAACAGCCCAAAGGATTGTGGCAGAAGGCAGGGCCTGGCACATAGGGTGGAACCCATTAGAGCAGATCCTGGTGTTTGTCTCCTTACCAGTTCACCTCTCCCAGCCCTCGTTTTCAAGATAAACGTGCTCTCACACATGTACCCTCAGATGAAATGGGTAAGCATGATATGATGTGGTGAAGAAAGCCAGGGATAACTGATAATGAGGATGTACTGAGGATTCAAGATGCTGGCCAGTGTGCAATATGCCTGCAATAAATTCAGAGGTTGGTACTAGAGCAGGGTTGCCTTGTTTATTCAAATATCATTAGGGTTACATGGGTTTCAAATAAATACTTCTTGCCCTGAGCATCGAGATACTGTAACAAATTCTATAGTTATTCTTGTCTTCTCAATGCTTGAAAGCCAAGAGGCTCTGAGCATCTTCCGTGGCAAAACAAAAGCCAAAACACAGGCCTACTTGGACAAAATCTGAGTTCTGTGAGACCCATGCAGAGATGAAACATCATACAGGGAAAACTACCCTGCTGAAGAGTCAGGGGCCCTTATGCCAAACATCTGCCACAGTCACCATGACTAGACGAGAATCCCCAGGTCAAGGCCCAGGGTATGACTGTAAGAGTTAAAATAGAGCAAAGAGATGAGAATGGAGAGAGGGAGGGCCAGAATTCTGTGTCAGGGATAATGAAGTGAGGTGACTGGCACAGTCTTCTACAGCTCACTGACTCAGGAAGGAGAAGCACCTATGGGCTTTGGCAAATGGTGGCGTCCATAAGTTCACCCTGTAGGCCTCGTCAGCAAGAAGCCTACCCTGATTCTTCCTTCTGAATCAGAGGGAAAGACCTGGCTCTGGGTATGTGTCCTGCCCTTGCTATCAATACATAGTGGTAGCAGTGATACAGCTGTAGGAGGGCTGTGCTCCCCGATGATGGCTGTGTTTGGAAGCAGGCCTTGGAAGCAGGAAACTTTAAAAGCCTAGTAAACAACAAGAGCTCAGAGACATGATAACCAATTGTCCTCTGGGACATCAGACCCTCAGAACCCTCCACTGGCTCAGGAACTGACTGGAAACTCACTTCCAATCCTTCTAACTCAGTTGTGTATGGGAGAGTCACATGGTCTCAGGGTGTGAAGTGAGATTAACTTAGAAAATCAGCAATGGGAGAGGAATGACTACAAGGTGAGTCAAAGCTATGCATTCAAATGGGCGTGGGGAAAATCAAAGAACTCTACTTTCTCTTCCTTTTGTCCCACAAAGGAGGCGGGATGCACCACTAACCTCTGGCTTAGCCTACCCACAAGCATTCTCCCTGGGCACCTTCACACACCTTAGGTTTGGGGAAGGCCACATCATTCTGAACCCAAACTGAGAAGGACCCAATGCAATATCTCTGTTACCATAATAAGGACACCACAAAACCCGCAAACTGAAAAAAAGAGGACACTACTCGAAGACTCTGTTTGGAATTGACTCTATGCAAACCCTCTTTAATCAAAAGGGCTAATGGGAGGCAGTGGAGACACATACTGCCAGAGTTGTTCATCATGCATCAGATTTGGAAAATGTTGAGAGTGAAGTACCCAGGGCAGTCTCCTATCACCTGGGTTGTACTTAGAATAAGAAAGTCCTGTGGGTTTAGCCATGGGAGTCCCCTGATCAACTACATGTGAGAACCCTGTCAGCAAGAAGCCTGCATTCTTTCTTTGGGAGCCAGGGATTTCTGGACTGTTCTATTGCTGCCACATTTCCCATCAGTTGAGGGAGATAGCAGTGTTTGAGCTGTAGCTATGGGGCTCTGAGGGCTCCTACTTTGGAATATGCAACAAGGATTTCATTTAAATAGTGACAAGGGCTCTTCCAATGCTGACCCCTGCCGGTTCATACTGCCCATGTACAAACTGCTTCTCAGAATGAAGGCAAATCAATCATCAGGTCAGTGGGGCAAGCTGTCTCCACTTCACCTTTCATAGTACACCAGGCCAAGGACCAAGCTCTTAGGTACTAAGGACCTTCTTTTCTTTGGTAGAGCAGAGTCTGAGAGCTCTCACTGAGCACAGGAGCAGAGTGAGAGTTTGAAGCCAATCCATGGTGCCAGCTGACTGAGTGATGGGTCCATGGCCACTACAGTTGAAAAAATAAATTGTCAGAAATATAGCAAGAGGAAGGAACTGGGCACCAGAGAGGCCAAATCTCAACATTTCAGAAGATGTTTTGCTTCATTTGCCCTCATCCCAGAAGGAAGCCAGCTCCCTGCCCAAATCTCTGGCCCAGTCTACACACCAAACATTCCCTGCTGGTCTGCTTCAAATGCCCTGGGCTTCTGAATGACCACATACTTTTGAAACCCAGTGCATTAGCAAAGATACAGCACTGTGACAAAACCTCACCCCCAGTCACAAGGGCTGAACCACACTTCCAAATGAAAGTCAGAAGATAGGACTCTTGAGACCCTGACTCTGAACCTATCCTGAGAAGAACCTTATTTCTACAAGACAAAGATGTGTCCAGGTGGAAAAGGTGGACCAGAGTTCTACAGACGTTGGATGGGGAAATCTATGGAGAAGGGAGGGCCCAGCACCAGCTGCTGGCAACCTGGCCCTGAGAAGAAGCACAAGAGAGCTAAGGCAATGTCGCCCTCTAGTGTCTGCATCTGGGAGCCCTGTTAGCTACAGGCCTGATTTCTTCTTTCAAAAGGACATAGAATGCCCTGGGACTTGGTCTGCTTTTCTTGCTTTTCTCATCGTAGAATGGAGTGAGAAGTGACACTCCTGCAGCTGGGCACTTCCCCCATCTGTGGCCCCAAAGTGTGGAGAGGGGCATTCGTGCCCTATTCCTGTACAGGGCTTTTCTGACCTGGCCCAGCTTCTGGAGCCTACTGCTCCTGTGTGACTTGTCTGCTTGTCAGAAGGAAAACACCTCAAGCAGGCAAAGGAAGGAGGCGATCTGGCTCCACTCCCCACCGACCACCGCTTGCTACAAACACCAAGGACCAAGGTCAGGAATAGGAGGGCTATTCTCTTTTGGGATATCCGATGTTCATGGCTGTTACTGACCAGAGGACCCTGTTGGAACGGGACAACCCTCCCTGGATGCCTGCTGAGTGTCAGCTCCATGGCTGCGAAGGAGGAATGAAGAGGCAGTCAAAAACAGGGGAATGGCTGCAGCCAGGACCAAAGGGTATTCAATAGTTCCATCCCATGGGTATGCAATGAGTGTGGAATGGAGACGTTTATCTTCATGTCCCTGAGGCCCAGCAAGGGAGCCAGCTCCCAGCTAATCCACCTGGCTCAGCCTCCCCCAAAACAGCTCTCAGCTGGACCCCTTTTGATGCCTAGGGCTCTGGATGTCCACGCAGTTCTGAAACCAAAAGGACTGGGCTCCTTTGTCTCCACCTTTCACACACTCATAAGGGCTTTCCCCATCGGGCACCTGCAGGCCAGAGATAGTACTCTCAAAGCCTCAATTAGTATGGAGAAGACAAACTTTAATAGATGATAAAGCTATGTCATAAGGATAATGTGGGCCAGAGTTCTTCATGTTTAGAAGAACCTGACTAGCACAATGTATTCACAAGCTGGCTTGCTCAGGAATCACAGGGACCTTTTGTGTCCTTTCACTACAGGAGTGCTACAAAGGATGCTCATTGGAACCCTGTGAGGAAGAGGCCCACATTCTTCTTTAAGACATACACAGGAACTTTGTCTTCTGGGGTGCTTATGCCCATAGTATCAATTGAGAGGGGCAGCAGAGCTTCTGAGATATGAAGAAGGTGCTTCCATATAATGATCAAGAGGTGGGAATGAGGGCTTCATGCAGTGTATATTCAAAAGGCTTCTCATGTGCTGATCAGGTCATGGAGCATGCTGCACATGCACAGACTGTTCTTCTGAATGAGGGTAGCTCCATCCATTAGGGGCAGGGTCCACGTGACTACCTATTCTCACTATACCGTTGCCTGCCCAGCACTAAGGACTAAGGGATAGGGGGCCTTGGTGTCCTCTGGGATATCACTCTGTGAGCCCTGCATTGGCTCAGGAAAGGCTTGGAAATGCACTTCCACTGCAGAGACCTTGGTTGTTGTAGGGGACAGACACAGGGTCTCCGTGTGTGCACTGAGACCAGGTTAGGAAATCAGCAATGGGAGAGGAATGACGGTAAGGTGAATCAAAGCTGTGCCTTAAAATTGGCATGGAGGAAATCGAGGAAAGAGACCATGACCTTTCCTACCCCTTGTCCCATACAGGAGTCAGGATCCACCTAAAACCTTTGACATAGCCTACCCGCAAGGCATTCTCCCTGGGCACCTGCACACACCCTGGGTTCGGGGAGGACCTCATCGTTCTGAAACCATATTGAGAATTGCCCAATGCAACACCTCTACACCATCACCACCTCTATCAACACCTCTATCACATCACCACCAAACCCCCAAGCCAAAAGAAGAGGATAGTACTCTGAGATACTGTCTCAGAATAGTTTCCCTGCAAACAGTCTTTCATCCAAAGGGCTCATGGTTGGCAATGGAGACACACAGAGTTCTTCATCACACATGATTTGGAGAAACTAGAGAACAAAGGACACAGCACAGTCTCCTTTCAATAAGAAAGGCCTGTGGGATTAGACCAAAAGAGTACTCTGAAGGACCAGGGAGCCCTGTCAGCAAGAAGCCTGCCTTCTTTCTTAAGGAGCCAGGGATTTCCGGCTTGGTCTATCCCCGCCATGTTTCCTATCAGTTGAGGGAACTAGCAGTGCTTGAGCTGTAGCTATAGGGTTCTGAGGGTTCTTGCTCAGGGATATGCAACAAGGACCTGGTTCCTTCATTCCTAGCAAGGGCTCTTCCAATGCTGTCCCCCTCTTGGTTCATAGTGCCCATGTGCATTCTGTCTGCTTCTCCGAATGAAGGCACCTCAGTCTTCCAGGACAGTGAGGAGAGCCAGCTCCCCTTCACCCTCCATACCACTGCAGGCCAAGCACCAAGCACCCAGGCACTCAAAGCCTGCTTTCCTTTGGTAGAGCAGAGCCTGATAGTTCTCACTGAACACAGGAGCAGAGTGGGAGATTGCAGCCTAGCCAGGTTTCCCAGCTGAGTTAGTGATGGCTCTTTGGTGCCTAAGGGAGAAAAAAATACATTTTCAGACACACGGCAGGGAAAGGAAATGGGCGCAAGGTGAGCCAGGGTCCACATTTATGGTCCGAATGTGGATCCACTTGGAAAGATGGCTTCCTTCATTTGCCTCTGGCCAGAAGGAGGTCTGCTCTTGGACCATCTCTGGCCTAGTCTAAACATGAGACATCCTCTGCTGGTGTCTTCAAACCCCTGAGCTCTGAATGGCTGCATACATCTGAAATCCAGTGAATTAATGAAGAAGTAGCCCTGTGGCAATGTCTCTTTTGTAGTCCAAAGGACTGGATCCAACTCCCAGGTGGAAGACGGAGGATAGGCTCTTGAAACACTGATTCTGAAGGGATTGCAGGAAGAGCCTTGTTTCCACAAGAGAGCAAGATGTGTCAAGATGGATAAGCAGGGCCAGAGATCTTCAGAGCTTGGAAGGGGAATTCTATGGAGAAGTCAGTGCCCAACACCAACTCCTGGTAACCTAGCTGGTTATAAGAAGAAGAAACACACAACAGAGTGCCTAGGCAAAAACGCCCTCTAGAGTCTCCACTGGGAGCTCTGTCAGCACCAGACATGTATTGTTCCTTCAGAAAGACCTAGAGAGCCCTGGGATTTAGTGGACTTTTGTTGCTTTTTGCATCATTCAATGGAGTGAGCAGTGACAGTGCTGTAGATGGGAGCTGCTGCCAGTGGTGGCTCCAAAGAGTGGAGAGGGACACTGGTGCCCTCTTCCTGTAAAAGGCTGTTTCTCTGCTGACCAACTTCTGGAGCCTACTTCTGGAGTCCTGTGTGAACTGTCTCCTTTTCAGGAGGAAGGCACCTCAATCAGGCAGAACAGGGAGGCGACCTGGCTCCAATCCCTCCACCCCTTGCTACAAACAGCCAAACACCAAGCTCCCGGATACGAGGAGTGTTCTCCTTTGAGATATACGATGCTGGTGGCTATAACTGAGCACGGAATGGAGTGGGAACCCAATGTCCGCCCCTGGGTGCCTGCTGAGTGTCAGCTCCGTGATTCCTAAGAGTGAATCAAGAGGCCATCAGAAACACAAGGAGGCAGAGGAGATGGCTGTAGCCAGGACCAAATGACATTCAGTATTTCCATCCAATGGGAATGCGATCAACGTGGAAAGGTGTTTATCCTCATTTCCCTGAGGCCCAACATGGGAGCCACCTCCATGCCTACATGTCTGCTGGAGCCTTCCCATGCGCAGCTCTTGGCTGGACCCCTTCTGATGCCCTAGGCCTCTGGATGTTCAGGTACACCTGAAACCACAAGGCTAGGGACATTGTCTCCACATGTTACACAGTCACAAGGGCTGTTCCCCATGGGAAAACTGCAGCAGTTTATATAGTACTCTATAGAAGGATATAGTACTCTGAAAGACTGACTTTTTATGGACCTCTAGATGGAGCTTGATGGATGATCAAGCATTTTGTGAAACTCGATACCCCGAGAGCCAGTGTACTTCATGTGTAGAAGAACCTGACAAGTGCAATGTATTCATAATCTGGCTAGCCCAGGAATCAAAAGAACTTTTTGGATCTCTGGCTACAGGAGTGTTCCACAAGATGCCATTTGGAGTCCTGTGAGCAAGAAGCCCACATTCTCCCCTACGACATTGAGCAGAACTTTGAATTCTGGTGTGTTTCAGCCTGTCGTGTTGGTAGAAAGCATCAGCAGTCGCTCTGTGATATGAACAATGTGCTTCCATGTGATGATCAAGATGTTGGAATGAACTTGATGTGCTATTTATGCAAAATCCTCTTTGCATGCTGATCATGTCATGGGGCATGGTGTATTTTCACACACTGTTCTTCTGGATGAGGGTAGCTCCATCCATTTCTGCAGGGGTCCATGTGGCTCCCGTCCTACAATACTGTTGCCTGCCGAGTACCAGGGGAGCAGGGACATGGGGGGTAGCTTTCCTCTGGGACATCAGACCCTGAGAGACCTGCACTGGGTCAGGAATGGCTTGGAAACTTACCTACACCAGGGATCTCAGAGGTGTAGGGGACAGATACAGTGTGCCACACTGTGCTTTTAGGCACCTAGCTCTAGGCCATTTCCTCGTGCTTCTACACAAGGGTTTAAGATTACTTCTGACTACATATCCCCAAGACTTTTTCAAAAACCCTCTGGCAGCAAAGGATACTTTTCAGCAGTAAAGCACAAGGGTCCACACAGAGAGGTGTTGAGGAAAGTGTTCCTCTATATGTCTATGAGGGACAAAGGATGTCACTTGGATCAAAGTAATGCTCTGGGCACTTCAGCAAGGGGCCTCTCCCTACGCTAATACAGAATGTTTTTTAAAGTCTTTATGTAAATTCCAGATAGCTAACATACAGTGTAATAATTTCAGGTGTAGATTTCAGTTGTTCCATCCTTCCACACAACACCTGGTGCACTACACAGTGTACTCTTCCATTCTCATCTCCTATATAACCCAATCCTCACACCCATCTCTCCTCTGGTAACTATCAGTTTGTTCTCTATAGTTAAGAGTCTGTTTCCTGTTTTGCCACTGTCTTTTTTCACCATGATTACTTCTTTTATTTCTTCCATTCCACATAGGAGTGAAATCGTACGGTATCAGCCTTTCTCTGACAGACTTACTTCACTTAGCATAATATTCTCGAGTGTCAGCCAAATCATTGCAAAGAAAAATTTCATTCTCTTTCTTGGCTGCGTAATATTCTATTGTGTATATATATATATATATATATATATATATATACCACAACTTCATCCATTCCTCAGCCAGTGGACATTTGAGCCCTTTCCATCTTTGGCTAGTTTTCATTGTGCTGCTAAAAACACTGGCATGCCTATATCCCTTTGAATCGGTATTTTTGTAACCTTTGGGTAAATACCTCGCAGTGCAAATGCTGGATCATAGCGCAACTCCAGGTTTTAAAGGGTGTTTTCATTAGTTAATTGATTTGAGTGGGAGAGAGGGAGAGACGGAGATATGGGGAGGGGCAGAGACAGAGAATCCGATGCAAACTCCATGCTGCCAGTGAGGAGCCCAACGAAGGCTGAGTCCCATGACTGTGAGATCCAGACTTGAGTGGATATCGAGTCAGTCACCTAACTGTGCCATCCAGGTGCCCCAGGACCATCTTATTGGTGA
Source organism: Leopardus geoffroyi (assembly GCF_018350155.1). Lineage (NCBI taxonomy): Eukaryota > Metazoa > Chordata > Mammalia > Carnivora > Felidae > Leopardus > Leopardus geoffroyi. Next base: position 24,772,475 of record NC_059330.1, on the reverse strand, counting down.
AAGTTTTGACGAAACTTTGTACTGTTTGCCAGAGTGGCCGCACCAGATTCCATTCCTACCCACAGCGGCAGAAGGTTTCCCATTTTCCACATCCTTGCCAACACCAGCTGTTCCTTGTGTTGTGAAATTTAGCCCTTCCGACAACGTGTGGTGGCATCTCACTGTAGCATTGATTTGTATTTGCCTGATGATGAGTGATGTAGAGACTCTTTTCATGTGTCTTTGAGGAAAGGTTCACCTTGTGTGTTCCCGTGTGCTCCTCTCCCTCCCAGACTTTCCTCATTGAGGGTTCCCTCTCCTCTACAGCACCCTCGATATATTTCTCCCCCAAACGCCCTGTCGGCACTTCCTCCTTTTCTTTGATGTGCCTTCTTCTCTCCCTGGAGCTGTGGACTTGGTTCTGTCCATCTTCAGGTTGCTTTCTGGGGTATTCGGAATGATTTGCTGGTCATCTAGCTTATGTTCAAGGGATGAGACTACATGCCTACCGTGCTACCTCTCCCATCACACACTAATAACGAAGTTTCAACAAACTGCCTCTGAGATGTATGTGAAAGGTAACATGAAAGACACTTGAGCAGTGTCATTTCAGGCAGTAAAGCACACAGTGTGGGTGGCGTCTGGTGGGTGTGTGAGGGTTACACATGTGGTGTGTGTGGTGTATGTTTGGAGTGGTTGTGGTTGAGTGCATGTTCCTGTTCTGTATGGATGGCATGCATGTTGTATATGTGGCACTTATAGGCACAAATTATGTTTTCAAACAGTTTGTACTTATTAAACAAGATATCAGTTGAAAGACTTTGACCACTTTTTTTCACAGAATTGAGTATATGCTACTTTCTGCATAGGACCCACTTAGGTTTTCAACCACTTCTAACTTAAAGAAGCCAGACGTGAGTTGAAAGATGGTTTCTCCACAGTATGTTTTCACTGTCGAGTATATGTCACTTTCCTCATCGTTCCTAGCAGAGTGTTTGAGACACTTCTAACATGGTGAAACAAGATGTTAGTTGAAAGGTGGTTTTTCCCAAAATCTTGACAGACTTGAGTATAAGGCACTTTCCGCATAAGCCCCTATAGGTTTTCAAATGCTTCTAACAAATGAACCCAGATGTCCTTTGAATGATGGCTTCACCACAGTTTTTTACCGAGTTGAGACTATAGAACTTTCTGCATAGTACTGGCATAGGTTTTCAAAAACTTCTAATGGAACAAGAGGTTACTTGAAGCATGGATTCCCCACAGTATTGTTTCACAGAGTTGACTACACGGCACTTTTGATGCAGCTGTTTCATGGGTGTTCAAACTTTGAGAACAGAGATGGTTTTTGAAAAATAGTTTCCCCACAGTGACTCACAGAGTTGACTATATGGCACTTTTGGTGTAGTCTCCCCCTGGTTTTCAAACACTTCTAACTTCGAGAAACAACACACTAGTTGGAAGATGGTTCCCCAAAGTCTTGTGTCACATAGTTGAGTATATGGCACTTTCCTCATAGACCTTGATAGTTTTCAAACCATTTTCAATTAGTGAAGCCAGATGTTAGTTGAAAGATCTTTTCCCACACTGTTGTTTCCCACAGTTAAGTATGTGGCACCTAGCTGTTAGGCTTTCTCATAGGTTTTCAAACACTTCTACCTCAGAGATCCCAGATGGTAGTTGAAAAGCGGTTTCCCCACAGTACTGTTTCTCACAATTGAGTGTATGGCACTGTCCACACAAGCCCGGCATGTGTTTTAAGCACTAGTAACTGAGTGAAACCACATGTTAGGAGGAAGATTGTTTTCCGACAGTGCACTTTCACAGAGAGTATGTTGCACTTCAGTTTAAGCCACGCATGTTTTTGAAACACCTCTTAGTGAAGCAAGAGATGAGTAGGAAGATGGATTCCCCACAGTGGTCTATCTCAGAGTTGCCTATATGGCCCTTTCCACATAGGTCCCACATAGTTTGCAAACAATTTTCACTCAGTGAAACCAGATGTTAGTTTCACCACATTCTTTTTTCACAGTGTTCAGTATTGGCACTTTATGTTACTAACATTTCTAACTTTGTGAAATGAGCTGTTAGTTGAAAGTTTCCCTAAAGTGCTGCCTGCTAGAGTTGAATATATTGAACTTTCCACATAGGCTCCGCATACCTTTTCAGACTCTTCTATCTTAGTGAAACAAGATGTTAGTTGAAAGATACTATCGACACATGGTTATTTCAGAGTTGAGTATAAGCATTTCCTCATAAGCCCCGCATAGCTTTTCAAACACTTCTAACTTACTGAAACAAGATGTTAGTTGAAAGATGGTTTCCCTGCAGTGCTTCATACACTTCAGTGTATGGCACTTTCGGTTTTGTCCCCACATGGGATTTCAAACACTTCTAACACAGTGAAACCAGATATTAGTTGAGAGAAGGCATCACCACTCTGGCGTTTCACAAGGTTGAGTAGATGGCACTTTTGGTGTTTGTCCTGCAAGTGTTTTCAAAAATTTCCAACTTAGCTGAACCAAATATTTGAAAAGTGGTTTGTCTATAATGATGTTTGAGAAGGTAAGTAAAGGGCACTTTTGTTATACTTCTGTGTCTAAGATTTCAACACTTCTAACTGAAACAAGTTGTTAGTTGAAAGATTTTTCTCCATAGTAATTTTACAGCACATTGAGTATGAGGCATTTTCTGTAAGCATACCATTTTCAACTACCGTCCTGTTTCACTGAGAAGTGTTTGAAAACCTATGAGGGAAACTATGAGGAAGACGATTTGTACTCAACGCTGAAAAATTATTGTGGACAAACCTTCTTTCAACTAACATCAGGTTTTGCTAGGTTACAGGTATCTGAAAACCTTATGGGGGGCTATGTATAAAGTGCTATATACCCAACTCTTGCAAATAACACTGTGCAAAAATCATCTTTCAACCAACATCTTATTTCACTAGGAAATGGGAAGTCTTGAAAACCCATTCAGGGCCAACAACAAAAGTGTCATGTACTCAACATTGTGAAAAAACTGTGTGGTGAAACTTTCATCTAGTTTCACTAAGTTAGAAATGTTTGAAGACCCATGTGGGGCCAACACCGAAAGTGCCATGTACACAACTGTATGAAACACTGTGGGGAAACATCTTCCATGAAAATCTTGTTTCACTCAGATAAAAGTGTTTGGAAACCTATGCAGAGCTTATACTGAAAGTGCCATACACGCAATTGTGTCTAACTGAAACCATCATTCAACTAACCTCTCGTTTCACAAAGTTTGAAGAGGTTGAAAACCTATGCAGGATGTACAAAGTGTCATATATCAACTCTATGAAACAACACTGTGGGGAAACAACCTTTCACCTAACACGTGGTTTCACGAAGTTAGACTTGTGTGAAAACCAGGTTGGGGCCTATGCAGAAAGTGCCTTATACTCAAATCTGTGAAACCACACTGTGGGGAACCACCTTTCAACAAACATTCGGTTTCACTAATTTAAGTGATGGAAACCTTATGCAGGGAACTATGAGAGAAGTGCCATATACTCAACTCTGTGAAACAACAATTTCGGGAAACAATCTTTCAACAACACCTGGTTTCACTCAGTTGCAAGTGTTTGAAAACACATACAGGCCTTATGTGGACAGATGGTGCCATACATTCAATGCTGGGAAACAACACTGGGGAAACCACCTTTCACCTACCATATCGTTCAAGTTAGAAGTATTTGAAAACCTATAAGAAGCCTAACCACTAAGGGCCACATACTCAACTGTGTGAAACAACAGTGTGGTGAACCGATCTTTCAACTAACATCTGGTTTCACTAATTGAAAATTGAGGACTATTCAGGGTCTATGCAGAAAGGGCCATATACTCAACTGTGACACATGTGGGGAAATCATCTTTCAATTAACATCTTGGATAACTAATTTAGAAGTGTTTGAAAACCTATGGGGAGCCAAAAGCCCCATATACTCACCTCTGTCAGCCTGCACTTTGCAGAAACCATCTTTAAAGTAACACCTTGTATCACTAAGTTAGAAGTGCTTGAAAACCTATGAGGGTATGATGTGAAAAGTGACATTTTCTTGACACCTGAGAGAATTGTGTTGGGGAATCATCTGTCAACCAACATCTTTCTCACAAATAGAAGTGTTTGAAAACCTATGCGACACCTATGCGGAAAGTGCCAGATACTGACAACTGTGGAAAAACACTGTGAGAAACCATCTTTCAACTAGAATCTTGTTTCATTCAAGTTAGAATTGTTTGAAAACGTATGGGCTTATGGGGAAAGTGCCATATACTCGACTCTGTGAAAAAACCCTGTGGACAAAGTTTCTTTCAAATAACATCTGGTTTCATAAATTTAAAATAGTTTGAAAACCTATGCATGACCTACATGCAGAGTGCCATGTACCCAAGCCTGAAACAACACTGTGGTAAAATATTGATTCAACTAACATCTGATTTCACCTAGGGTGAACGCTTTTGAAAACGTATGCGCGACATACATGGTGCCATATACTGAACTCTGTGAAAAAACACTGTGAGGAAATGTTCTTTCAACTAAACTTTCATTTCCCTAAGTTAGAAGTGTTTGAAAAGCTATGCGGGACCTATGCCAGAAGTGCCATATATCAACTCTGTCAAACTGCACTTTTAGGAAGCCATCTTTAAAGTAACATCTTGTGTCACTACATTAGAAGAGTTGGAAAACCTTTGTAGGGAACAATGTGGAAAGTGACTTATACCAGACACTGTAAGAAAATAGAGTGGACAAACCATCTTTCAACTATCTTGTGTCACTAAGTTTGAGGTTGTTGAATACCTATGTTCAGCTTCTGGGGAAAGTGCTGTATACTCGACTCTGTGAACAAATCTTGTGTGAGCAAAGCATCTTTCAACTAATAGCTTGTATCACTAAGATTGAAGAGTTTGAAACTACAAGCAGGGCCTGTGTGAATAAGGCCATATCACCACCTGGCCAACACCACTGTTGGGGAAACCCTCCAACTAACATCTTATTCACTAAGATAGAATTGTTTGAAAAACCACACAGAGCCTATGCTGAAAATGCCATACACTGAACTCTGTGGAAAAACAACATTGTGGTGAAACGATCTTTCAACTAACATCTCATTTAACTAAGCTAGAAGTGTTTCAAAAACTGTGCCGTCCATCTGCCAACAGTGCCATATACTAAACTCTGTAAAACTGCACTTTGTGGAAACCATCTTTAAACCAACATCTGGTATCAAGTTAGAAGTGTTTGAAACCCTATGTGGGGAACGATGAGGAAAGTGACACATACTGGATACTGTGAGAAAATACAGTGGACAAACCATCATTCGACTACCTTATGTCACTAAGAAGTGTTTGAAAAGCTATGCGCAGCTTATGTGGAAAGTGCCATATACTCTATGCTTTGAAAAAAGCACTGTGAAGAAATCATCTTTCACTTAATATCTGGTTTCACAAAATTAAAGCAGTTTAAAAACTAATTCATGACCTACAAGGAAAGTGCCATATATTCAACTCTGTGAAATAACATTCTGGGGAAACGATCCTTCACCTAAAATCTGGTTTCATTATGTTCTGTGTTTGAATGCACATGCGGGACCTAGGAAGATAGTACCGTGTGCTCTGTGAAACAACACTGTGGGGAAACCATATTCCAACTAACATCTCATTTCACTAAATTAGAAGTTTGAAAAACTCTGTGTAGTCTATGTTAAAAATGCCAACTCTGTGAAACAACACTGTGGTGAAACTATTTTCAACTAACATCTGGTTTCACTGAGAAGTCTTTGAAAATGTATGCAGGGCCTACAGAGTAAGTGTCATATACTCAACTCTGTGAATTGACACAGTGGGCAAACCACTCGTTTCACTAACAAGTGTCTCAAAAGTTATGCACAGGCTATGACGACAGTGCCATATTCTCAACTCTGTAAAATTGGTCTTTGTGGAAACCATCTTTCAACTAACATCTTGTATCACTGTTAGAAATGTTTGAAAACCTATGCGGGACCTGTGCGGAAAGTGCCACATACAGACATCTGTGGAACAACACTGTGGGGAAACCATCTTTCAACTACCATCTTGTTTACCTGAGTTAAAAGTGTTACAAAATCTCTGCGGGGAACGATGAGGAAAGTGATATTTTCTTGACTCTGTGAGAAAATATTGCGGACAAATCATCTTTCAATTAACATCTTGTTTCACTAATTTAAAAGTGTTTGAAAACCTATGTGGGACCAGTGCAGAAAGTGCCAGTGACATCTATGAAACAACACAGTGGGTAACCATCTTTCAACTAAAATCTGTATAAGTTACAATTGTTTGAAAACTTATGCGTGGCTAATGGGGAACGTGCCATATACTCAACTCTTTGAAAAACCACTGGAGAGAAAGCACTTTTTAACCTAACTTCGGGTTTCACAAAGTTAAAATAGTTTGAAAATCTATGCATGAACTACAAGGACAATGCCATATACGCATCTCTGTGAAACTACACTCTGGGGGAACCATCATTCACCTAAAATCTAGTTTCACTAAGTCAGGTGTTTGAATACACATGCCGAACCTAGGAAGATAGTGCAATACATGCAACTTGGTGAAACAACGTGGTGAAACAATCTTTCAAACACTATCTGGCTTTATTCTTGTTAGAGGTACTTGAAAGCCCTTAAAGAACCAACACATAAAGTGCCATAGACTCCACTCTGCCAAGAAACACTGTGGTGAAACAACCTTTCAACGATCATCTCGTTTCACGAGAAGTGTTTGAAAAACTCTGCAGGTTCTATGCTGAAACTGCCATGTACACAACTCTGTCATACTGCACTTTGTGGAAATCATCAACTAACATCTTGTGTCAACTTAGAAGTGTTTGAAAATATATGTGGTGAACGATGTGGAAAGTGATTTATACTCGACACTGAGAGAGAATACTCTGGACAAAAAGTCTCTTGACGAACATCTTGTATCACTAAGAAGTGTTTGAAAAGCTATGAGGGGCTTATGCCGAAAGTGCCATATACTCAACTCTGTGAAACACTCTGGTGAAACTATCCTTCAATTAACATCTGGTTTCAATAAGTGGCAACTCTGAAAAACTATTGAGGGCCAACATGGTAAATGCCATATACTCACTTATATGCACTGTGTAAAAACACTGTGTAAAAACCTAAGTGGGGCCTATGCAGAAAGTGGCATATACTCAATTGTGTGAAAGAAAAAACACTGGTGAGACAGTCTTTCAACTAATATCTTGTTTAATTAAGAGTGAACTGTTTTACAACCTAGGAAGTGCCTACAAGGTAAGTGCCATATAGTCAGCTGTGTGAAAGAGCACTCTGCGTAAAGCATCCTTTAACTACTTGTTTCACTACGTTTGAAAAACTATGCAGGGACAATGCAGAAAGTACCATATACTCAACTCAGTAAAACTGCAGTTTGTCAAAACCATCTTTCAACTGACAAATTGTATCACTATGATAGAACTCTTTGAAAACATATTCAGGGAATGATGTTGAAAGGGACAAATACTCCACTCTGTCAAACTGCACTTTGGGGAAACCACCTTTCAAGTAACATCTGATTCAATTAACTTGGAAGTGTTCGAAAGCCCATGAGGGGGCTCAGATTCACTCTGTGAAAGAACACTATGGGAAAACCATTTTTCAAGAAACATCTCGTTTCACTAAGTCAAAAATGTTTGAAACCCTATGCAGTGAACGATGGGTAAAGTGACATGTACTCAACATTGTGAGAGAGCACTGGGGATAAACCATCTTTCTACTGACATTTTGTTTCATTGAGAACTGTCTGAAAACCTATACAGGGCTTACAAAGTGCCCTATACTCAAATTTGTGAAGAAATTTGTAAAAGATGGGGAAACCATCTTTTATCTAACATCTTGTTTCACTCATTTGGAAGTGTTTGAAGAACTATGTGGGGAACAATACAGAAGGTGACATATACCAGCCACTGTGAAAAAGCACTGTGGAGAAACAATCTTTCAATTAAAATCATGTTTCACTAGGTGAGAAGTGTTTGAAGAACTCCGTGGGGCTTAGGCAGAAAGGGTGATATACTCAACTCTCTCAAACTGCAAGTTGGGAAACCAACTTTCAAATAACATCTTGTTTAACTAAGATAGAAGTGTTTGAAAACTTATGAGGGGAGCGATGTAGAAAGTAACATGTAATCAATACTCGGAAAGAATACTGCAGAGAAAAAATCTTGCAACAAAAATCTCATTTGACTAAGTTAAGGGTTTGAATATATATGCGAACATATACAGTAAGTGCTATATACTCAAGTGTTTGAAACAACACTGGGGAAACCATCTTTCAAATAACTCCTTTCGCTAAGTTAGAAGAGGTTGAAAAATTATGAGAGGCCTATACAGAAAGTGCCATACATTCACCTCTGTCAATCTGCATTTGAGGAAACCATCTTTCATATCACATTTTGCATTACTAAGCTGGAATTGCTTGAAATCCTATGTAGGCAACGATGTGGAATGTGACATTTACTCGAATCTGTGAAGAAATACTGTGGAGAAACCATCTTTCCACTAACATCTTGTTTCACAAAGTGAGAACGTTTGGAAACCCAAAGTATAGGGGCCTATGCAGAAAGTGCCAGTTACTCAATTCTGTGAAACAACACTGTGAGGAAACCATCTTGCAGCTACACTCTCGTTTCACTAAGATAGTAGTGTTTGAAGCCTATGCGGACTTATGCAGAAAGCGCCATGTGCTCAATTGTGTGAAAGAACACTGTGGTGAACCACAGTCTTTCAAATGACGTAATGTTTCACTAAGTGAAAACTGTTGGAAAACCAATGCGGGGCCTACAAGGTAAAAGCCATATAGTCAACTATGTGAAAGAACCATGGTTAAAGGATATTTTAACTAACATCGAGTTTCACTAATTTAGAAGGGTTTGAAAAATCATGGGGAGACTATGTGGAAAATGCCATATTCTCAACTCTGACAAGCTGCACTTTGTGGAAACCACCTTTCAAGTAAAATCTAATTCAACTAACTTGGAAGTGTTTGAAAACCCATGTGGGGCCTAGATGGAAAGTGTCTTTCCCTAAACTCCTTCAAACATTTAGATGTTCAAGTATTTCACTGTTAGAAGTCTTTCAAAACCTATGCAGGGCCGAGGAGGAAAGTGCCATATACTCTGAAACACTGTGGGCAAACCATCTTTCAACTAGCATCTCGTTTCATTGTCAGAATTGTTTCAAACACTTTACTAGGAACGATGAGGAAAGTGACATACACTCAAGTCTGTGAAAACATACTGTGGAGACACCATGTGTCAACTTACATCTGTTTTCTCTGTTTGAAAACTTACGCAGGGCGTACGTGGAAAGTGACATATACTCGTGTGAAACAACACAGTGATGAAACAGTCTTTCATCTAAGCTGTTTCAAGGGAGAACTGTTTGAAAACCTATGCGGGGCAGAAAAAGCATCATTTAATCAACTGTGAGAAAGATCATCTGGGTAAATCATCTTTTCACTAACATCTGGCTTAAGTCAGAATGCTTTGAAAACTGTGGGGACTATGGGCAAAGTGCCATATACTCAACTTTGTGGAACTGAACTTGGGGACACCATCTTTCAAATAACATCTGGTTCAACTAAATTGGAAGTGTGTGAAAACCCATGTGGGGCCTGGTAGAAAAGTGCCATACACTCAACTTTGTGAAACACTGCAGGGAAGGCATCTTTTAACTGATATCGTTTCACCATGTTAGAAATGTTTGGAAGACGTTGCTGGGAATGATGGGTAAAGTGACATATACTCAACTCTGTGGAAACATACTATGGAGAAACCATCTTTCAACTCACATCTGCTTTCCCTAAGTTAGAAGGGTTTGAAAACCTATGCAGGGCCTAGACGGAAATGCCCTATACTCCATGCTGTGAAACAACACTGTAGGGAAACAGCCTTTCAACTAATATCTGGTTTCACTAAGTGGGAACTGTTCGCAAACCAATGCGGGGCCTACAGGGTAAGTACCATAGACTCAACTCTGTCAAAGTGCACTTTCAGGAAACCATCTTTTAACTGACATCTCGTTTCACTGAGTTACAAGTCTTTGAAAACCACCCGCTGTGTAAGAATCTTGTGCAGAAACCATCTTTATCATTTTGTTTCAGCAAGTTAGAAGTGTTTGAAAACCATGTTGGGTCTATGTATGAGGAAAGCACCATATACTCAAGCCTGTCAAAGTGCACTTTGGGGAAACCACCTTTCAAATCACATCGTGTATCACTAAGTTAGAATTGTTTGAATCCTATGAGGGGAACGATAAGGAAAGTGACATTCACTTGACATTGTGAGAGAGTACTGTCGAGAAACCATCTTCCATCTGACATCATGTTTCAATAAGCAAGAACTGTTTGAAAACCTATGCAGGGCATACAAGGTAAATGCCATACACCCAACTCTGTGAAAGAACACTGGGGAAACCATCTTTTAACTAACATCTTGTTTCCCTCAGTTACAAGTGTTGGAAAACCTATGTGGTGACTAGGAGGAAAGTGCCATACACTCAACTTTGTCCAAATGCACTTTGGGGAAACCATCTTGCAACTAATATGCAACCACACAACCCACCAATTACAGACAAACACCACACATATATCACACATACCACAATACACATACACACAACACACAAACACAAAACATGAAAAATTCACCACAAATGACCACCCATACATTACACTCAAGGCACGCATAACACACATACAAGCACACCCTGAACATACCACACACCTTGCACACTGCATTAGCCACGTTAATACTACATGCACACCTACATCACACATGCACCATGTACACATCCATACATTACACACACCACATACACACCACGCATAGGCCACAACATATCCAACACAGATCCCACATGCCCAAAACACCCACAGTTACAACCCTCCCACAGTATTACCACATTTAACACATACGAACGATTTCCAAACCACCTCTCCCAAATCACACAAACATACTCCACATACACACCACAGACACCAAACCTACACCACATATGAGGAAGACAGATGTTACCTCCTCTGCACATAAACTATACATACACCACATACGCACTGCACGTATACATACAAATGTGAAACATATACCATACAGCTACACAACTCTTACACCGAACAACAGAAAAGATACTACAAACCCATCCCTCCATGACACACGAATACCACAAAAACACCTCACCTATTCACCACATACACACTATACACATCACACAGATATCTTCCACACACCGCTTACTGCATACAATACACATTACACACACCCCACACACACATGCACACAAGCCCTACACATATAAAACACACACACTCCATATATACACCACATACACGCCAAACGTATACCACACCCAAAACGCACTCTATACAGACAGCACCTCTACAATAAACACACCATGATATCCATACATATATGACACACACACCACAAACACCACACTTATATATTACACATTCTCCACTTGTATGTCACACGCTAACACCACACATGCACCACATACAAAATACACACGCCATACATAGACGGCACACAAACATACATTATAGGAGGGGCATATATGCATGATATATTTAGTATATTCCCAACACATATCCCACATCTAGAGCACACAGAAAGACACATCCACCACCTATAAACCACCCACAGCATGCACACACCACGCTCACCACACAAATGCAATACACAGGCACAAGCCATGCATAGAACATACATACCATCCATACAGAACAAGATCATGCACTCAACCACAACCACTCCAAACGTACACCACACACACCACACATGTACCCCTCGTGTACCCACCAGACGCCGCCCACACCTTGTGCTTTACTGCCTGAAATGACATTGCACAAGTGTCTTTCATGTAGCCTTTCACATACATCTCAGACGCAGTTTGTTGAAATATTCGTCATTAGTGTGTGTTGGGAGAGGTAGCATGGCAGGTGTGTAGTCTCATCCCTTGAACATAGCTAGATGACTAGCTATGCTGAATACTCCAGAAAACACCCTGAAGATAGACAAAACCAAGTCCAGAGCTACACAGAGAGAAGCCACATCAAAGAAAGGGAGGAAGTGCAGACAGGGAGTTGGGGGAGAAGTATATCAAGGGTGCTGCAGAGGAGAGGGAACCTTCATTGAGGAAAGTGTGGGAGGGAGAGGAGCACACAGGGACCATACAAGGTGAACCTATCCTCAAAGCCACATGAAAAGAGTCGGCACATCACTCATCATCAGGGAAATACAAATCAATACTACAGTGAGATGCCACCACATGTCTGTGAGAAGGGCTAATTTTCACAAGGAACAACTGGTGTTGGCAAGGATGTGGAGAATGGGAAACCCTCTGCCACAGTGGGTGGGAATGGAATCTGGTGTGGCCACTCTGGAAAACAGTACAATGTTTCATCAAATCTTACCAATAAGATGGCCCTGGGGAATTTGGGTGGCACAGTCAGGTGACTCTTGATATCCACTCAAGTCAGGATCGCTGTCATGGGACTGAGCCTTTATTGGGCTCAGCATGGAGTTCATGTGGGATTCTGTGTCTCTCTCTGCCCTTCCCCATCTCTCCCTCTCTCCTTCTCTCCCTCTCTCCCTTTAAATCAATTAATTAATTAAACAATTATCCTTTAAAACTTGAAGTTGCCCTATGATCCAATATTTACACAGCGAGGTATTGACCCAAAGGATACAAAAATACAAATTCAAAGGGTTATAGGCACACAAGTGTTTTTAGCAGCACAATGAAAACTAGCCCAATGATTGAAAGGGCTCAAATGTCCACTGGCTGAAGAATGGATGGAGATGTGGTACATATATAGGAATATTACACAACCAGGAAAGAGAATGAAATTTTCCATTGCAATGATTTGGCTGGAGCTCGAGAGTTTCATTTTAAGTGAAATATCTGTCAGAAAAGGCTTATACTGTATGATTTCACTCCTATATGGAATGGAAGAAACAAAAGAAATATATAATCATGGTGGAAAAAGAGAGTGGCAAAACAAGAAACTATTAACTATAGACAACAAACTGTTACCAGAGGAAAGATGGGTGCAGGGATTGGGTTATATAGGAGATGGAAATGAAAGAGGACACTTTGTGATGTGCATCGGGTGTTGTGGGGAAGGGTGGAATAACTGAAATCCACACCTGAAACTATTTTTACACTGTATGATAATGATCTGGAGTTTACATAAACACTTAAAAAAATTCTGTATTAGCATGGGGAAAGGCCCTGTACCTTAGTGTCCAGAGTATTACTGTGCTTCCATGACATTCTTTGTCCCTGATAGACATATAAAGTAACACATTCCTCACCACATCTCTGTATAGACTCGTGCTTTACCAATGAAAAAGTACCCTTTGCTGCCAATGGGTTTTAGAAAGCTTCTTGGGGATAAGTAGTCAGAAGTATTATTAAACCCTTGTGTAGAAGCACGAGGAAATGGCTTAGCACTAGGTGCCTAAAGGGTGTACAGTGTGACACCCAGTATCTGTCCCCTACACCACCCGAGATTCCTGGTTTGTAGGTGAGTTTCCAAGCCATTCCTGACCCAATGCAGGGCTCTCACGGTCTGATGTCCCAGAGGACAGCTAGCCCCGATGTCCTTGCTCCCCTGGTGCTGGACAGGCAACCGTATTGTAGGAATGGGAGCCATGTGAACCCCTGCCTTATGGATGGGGCGACCCTCATTCAGAAGAACAGACAGTCTGCAAAAATGTGCCATGCTGCATGACGTGATCAGGGAACTAAAAGGCTTTTGCATAAATAGCGCACCAAGCTTCACTCCAACATCTTGATCATCCTACGGAAGCACATTCTTCCTATGGCAGAGCCACTGCTGACCCTCTCTACCAATACGACGGGCTGAAACACACGAGAATTCAAAGTTCTGCTCAATGTCTCAGGGGAGAACGTGGGCCTCTTGCTCACAGGGCTCCAAAGGGCATCCTGTGGAACCCTCCTGTAGCCAGAGACCCCAAAAGTTCTTTTGATACCTCGACTAGCCAGATCGTGAATATATTGTGCTGGTCAGGCTCTTCTACACATGAAGAACACTGGCCCTGGGTGTATCCCCTTTCAGCAAATTGCTTGATCATCTGTCAAGGTCCGTCTTGGAGTCCATAAAAAGTGAGTCCTAAAAGACTCTGAAAAGTTCTCTCTCCTGCTGCAGATATCCCACGGGGACCAGCCGTTGTGACTGCGTGACAGGTGGAGCTAGAGTCCCTGGCCTTGTGGTTTCAGGGACTACCTGAACATCCAGAGCCCTAGGGCATCAGAACGGGTCCAGCCGAGAACTGTGCACGGGGAGGACCCAGCAGCCATGTAGGCCGGGAGCTGGCACCCTTGCTGGGCCTTGGGGAAACGAAGATAAACATCTCCATTCCACATTGATCGCCTTCCCATTGGATGGAAATATTGAGTGGCCTTTGGTCCTAGCTGCAGCCATCTCCTCTGCCTCCCTGTGTTTCCGACTGCCTCTTGATTCACCCTTAGGAGCCATGGAGCTGACATTCACTCAGCCGGCCCCCAAGGACGGACATCGGGTTCCCACTCCATCCTGAGCTCTGTTAGAGGCACCAGCATCGCATATCCCAAAGGAGAACACTCCTCCTAGCCGTGAGCTTGCTGTTTGGCTGTTTGCAGCAAGGGGTGGGGGGATTGGAGCCAGCTCGCCTCCTTGCTCTGTCTGATTGAGGCGCCTTCCTCCTGAAAGGCAGACAGTTCACACAGGACTCCCGAGGTGGGCTCCCGAAGTTGGTCAGCAGAGAAAGAGCCCTTTACAGGAAGAGGGCACCAATGCCCCTCTCTACCCATCGGAGCCACCGCTGGCGGCACCTCCCAGCTACAGCACTGTCACTGCTCAGTCCATTCAGTGATGCAAAAAGCAACAAACGCCGACCGAGTCCCAGGGCTCCCTAGGTCCTTCTGAAGGAAGAAGGCAGATCTGGTGCTGCCAGGGCTCCCAGATGGAGACTCTCCAGAGTGCTTTCGTTTAAGCCCACTGTAGTGTCTTCTCACAGCCAGCCAGGTTGCCAGGAGTTGGTGCTGGGCACTGCCTTCTCCATAGAATTCCCCTTCCAAGCTCTGAAGACCTGGGGCCCACCCTATCGAACTTAACATATCTTTGCTCTCTTGTGGAGACAAGGCTCTTCCCGCAATCCCTTCAGAATCAGTGTCCCAAGAGCCCATCCTCCGTCTGCCACCTGGGAGTCGGATCCAGTCCTTTGGACTACAGGAGAGACATTGCCACAGGGCTACTTCTTCATTAATTCACTGGGTTTCAGAAGTATGCAGCCATTCAGAGCTCAGGGATGTGAAGGGGACCAGCGGAGGATGTCTCGTGTTTAGGCTAAGCTGGAGATTTGGTCAGAGAGCAGGACTCCTTCTGGCCAGAGACAAATGAAGGAAGCCATTTCTCCAAGTGGATCCACGTTCCCACCACAAATGTGGAGCTTTGGCCCACGTGGCACCCATTTCCTTTCCCTTGCTGTGTGTCTGACAATGTATTATTTTTTCTCCCTTAGGCGCCAAGGAGCCATCACTAACACAGCTGGCAAACCTGGCTAGGCTGCAATCTCCCACTCTGCTCTTGTGTTCAGTCAGAAGTATCAGGTTCTGCTCTGCCAGAGGAAAGCAGGCCTTGGAGTGCCTGGTTGCTTGGTGCTTGGTCGGCTGTGCTATGGAGGGTGAGGAGGGCCAGCTTACCTCACTGACCCGGATGACTGAGTTGCCTTTATTCTGAGAAGCAGTTTGCACATGGGCAGTAGCAATGAGGAGGGGGTCAGCATTGGAAGAGGCTTTGCCAGGAACGAGGGAACCAAGTCCTTGTTGCAGATTCCTGAGCAAGAGCCCTCAGAGCCTCATAGCTACAGCTCAAACGCTGCTGCCTCCCTCAAGGGATGGGAAATGTGGCAGCGATCGACCAAGTCAGAAATCCCTGGCTCCTGAAGAAAGAAGGCAGGCTTCTTGCTGAAAGGGCTCCCAGGTGCAGTCCTTCAGAGGGCCCTTTGGCCTAACCCCACAGGCTTTTCTTACTCCGGATACAACCTGGTTGATAGGAGAGTGCGTTGGCTTCTTCACTGTCAACGTTCTCCAAATCTGTGTGGTGAAGAACCCTGGCAGTGTGTGTCTCCATTGCCACTCCTGAACTTTGCAGATGGAAGAGGGCTTCGGTGAACACTGTTCCGGGACAGCGTTCCAGGGTAACATCCTTGTTTGGTGGTGTGCTTGTGATGGTGATAACGGTATTCAATTGGGCCCTTCTCAGTTTGGTTTCAGAATGATACGGGCATGCCTATACCAAGTGTGTGTGAGGATGCCCAGGGAGAATGCTCGTGGGTAGGCTAAGCCTGAAGTTAGGGGTGGATCCCACCTGCTTGCTGTGTGGGTCAAGGGGAAGGGAAAGTCATGGTCTCTTTCCTCGGTTCTCCCCGTGCCCACTTGAATGCACAGCTTTGACTCCCCCTGGAATCAGTCTTCTCTAATTGCTGTTTTCTTAACTTGTTGTCAGTTATCACATGGAGACCCTGTGTCTGTCCCCTACAGCAACCCAGGTTCCCCGATTTGTGGGTGAGTTTCCAAGGCTTCCCTGACCTGACGTGTGGCTCTCAGAGTCTGATGTCCCAGAGGACATCTATCCCCCCTGTCCCTGAACGTTAGGTGGCGGGCAGGTTATAGGATCATGGGAATGGGTACCAGCCGGGACCCCTTCCCTAATGGGCAGAATTACCCTCAATCAAAAGAACAGAGCGCCTGGCAAGTGCAGTATGCTCCACAACCTGATCAGGGCCCTTTGAATAAAAAAGCCCTTTGAATAAACAGTGGACCAAGACCTCGTTCCCACATCCGGATCGTTGCATGGAAGCACATTCTTCATTTCTCAGATCCGGTGCTGACCCTCTCGATGGATATGATGGGCAGAAACGCACTAGCAGCCAAAGTTCCCCTCTGTTTCGTAAGGGAGAATGTGGGCCTCCTGCTCACAGGGCTCCAACGGGTATCCTTGGCAGAACTCCTGGAGCCAAGCACACCAAAGTTGCTCGTGATTCCTGAGCAAGCCGGCTTGCAAATACACGGTGCTAGTCAGGTTCTTCTAAACAGGAAGAACTCTAGCCCTCGTTGTGTCCAGTTTCATGACGTTGCTTTATCATCCATCCAGGTTTGTCTGGGAGTCCATACAAATTCAGTCTTTCAGAGTACTCTCTCTCCGGCTTGCAAAGGTCCCACAGGAACAGTCCTTGTGACTGTGGGATAAGTGGAGCTAAAGTGGCTTTGGCCTTTTGGTTTCAGGTCTATACGGACGTCGGAAGGGCATCGGAAGGTGTCCGGCCGAGAGGTATGTGTGGGAATGGCTCTGCCAGATGTATTAGCAGGGAACTGTCCCCCTTGCTGGGCCGAGTGGAAATGAAGAGAAACATCTCCATTCCACATTGATTGCATCCCCACTGGATGGAAATATTGAATGCCCTTTGGTCCTGGCTGTAGCCATATCCTCTCCCTTCCCTCCCAGTGTTTCTGACTGCCTCTTCTTTCACCCTTAGGAGTCTCAGAGCTGGTACTCCCTCAGCAGGCACCGTTGGATGGGCATCGGCTTCCCACTCGGTTCCAGGCTCACTTATAGCCATCAGCACCTGATAGATGTCCTAAAGTAGAATGTGCCTCCATACCCTGACCTTGGTGCTTGGCTGTTTGTAGCAAGGGATGGGTGGGTGGGTGGGTGGGTGGAGCCAGCTCAATTCTCTACTCTGCCTGATTGATGTGCTTTCCTTCTGAAAATCAAAGAGTTCACACAGGAGCCGAAGGTTCCAGAAGTTGGTCTGCACAGGAAGAGCCTCTTACAGTTAGAGGGCACCAATGCCCTCTCCACACTTTGGAGCCACAGCTGGGGGAACGTCGCAGCTAGAGCACAGTCACTGCTCACTCCATTCAATGTTGCAAGAACCACCAAAAGCTGACCAAGACCCAGGGTGCCCTAGGTCCTTCTGAAGGAAGAAGGCGGGCCTGGTGCTGAGTCGGCTCCCAATGGAGACACTAGATGGCGCTTTTGCACAAGCTGTCTGGGGTTTCTTCTTCTAGCCAGGTTGCCAGGAGCTGGTGCAGGGCACTGCCTTCTCCATAGAATTCCCCTTCCAAGCTCTGAAGAGCTCTGGCCCTCCTCGTCCCACTTGATGCATTGTTGCTGTCTTGTAGAGACCAGGGTCTTCTCACAATCTTTTCAGAATCAGTGTCTCCAGAGTCCTATCTTCTGTCTTCGACCTGAGAGTGTGGTCCAGGGACTGTGACTGTGGGAGGGTTTTTGCCACGGGACTCCTTCCTCATTAAGTCACTGGGTTTCAGAAGTGTGCATGCATTCAGAGGTCCCTGGCGTTTGGAGGGACCCAGCAGACGATGTTTGGTGTGTATGCTGGCCAGAGATTTGGGCAGGGAGCGGGTCTCCTTCTGGCCTGAAGGCAAATGAAGCAAAACATCTCTGCAAGGGGATGCCCATTCCCTTTTGAAAAGTGGAGCTTTGGCCCACCTGGTGCCCATTCCTATCGCCCTGCTGTGTTTTAGAGAATGTATTTTTTTCTCCATTAGGCGCCATGGAGGCATCCCTCAGTCACTTGGCACCCCTGGGCAGGCCACAAATTCTCACTCTGCTCCTGTGTTCAGTGAGAGCAATCAGGCTCTGCTCTACCAAAGGAAAACGGGCCTTGAGTGGCTGGGTGCTTGGTGCTTGGCCTGCGGTGCTATGGAGGGTGAAGGGGAGCCAGCTTGCCTCACTGCCCTGGATGACTGAGGTGTCTTCATTCTGAGAAGCCGACATTTGCACGTGGGCACTAAGAACCGAGAGGGGAACAGCATTGGAAGAGCCCTTGCCAGGAATGAGGGAACCAAGTCCTTGCTGCAGATTCCTGAGCTAGAGCCCTCAGAACCCTATAGAACACTCTGCTCAAGCACTACTACCTCCCCCAACTAAAGGGATAGGTGGCGGGGATGGACCAAGCCAGAAATCCCTGGCTCCTGAAGAAAGAAGGCAGGCTTCTTGCTGACAGGGCTCCCAAGTGTAGTCCTGCAGAGGACGCTTTTTGTCAAAGCCCACAGGCCTTTCTTATTCTGTGTACAACCTGATTGAAAAGAGACTGTGCTGGGTCCTTTGTTCTCTAGTTTCTCCAAATCATGTGTGATGAAGAACTCTAGCAGTGTGTGTCTTCTTTGCCACCCACCCCTGAGCCCTTTGGATGAAAGCCTGTTTGTGGGGAAAGTATTCTGACACAGTATCTGAGAGTACTATCGTCTTCTTTCGGCTTGGAGGTTTGGTTGGTGTTTTAGTGGTGGTGATAGAGATGGTGTTTAGTTGATGGTTTCATTGGGCAATTTTCAATATGGTTTCAGATGATGAGGCCCTTCCCAAAAACACGGTGTGTGCAGGTGTCCAGAGACACTGCCTTGTGGGTAGGCTATGGCAGAGGTTGGGGGTGGATCCCGCCTCCTTTATGGGACAAGGGGAAGGTCATGGTCTGTTTTCTCGTTGTCCTCCATGCCAATTTCAAGGCACAGCTTTGACTCACCGATCGTCATTGCTGTCCCATTGCTGCTTTCCTAACTTGGTCTCAGTTCACACACGGAGACCCTGTGTCTGTCCCCTACAACAACCAAGGTCCCTGCAGGGAGATGCGTTTCCAAGCCTTTCCTGAACCAATGCAGGGCTCGCAGACTCTGATATCCCAGAGGACACCAAGGCCCCCTGTCCCTGAGCCCTTGGTATCGTGAGAATGGGTAGCTATGTGGACCTGCCCCAAATGGATGGAGCTACCGTCGTTCGGAAGAATAGTCTGTGCGTGTGCAGCATGCTCCATCACCTGATCAACACACGAAAAGCCTTTTGAATATACACTGCACCAGGCCCTCATTCCCACCTCTTGGTCATCATATGGAAGCACCTTCTTCATATCTCAGAAGCTCTGCTGCCGCTCTCGATGGATACAAAGCACCCCCGAAGACATACTTCCTGTGTATGCCTTAAGGAAGAATGTGGGCCTCTTCCTCTCTGGGCTCCAACGAGCATCCTCGGCAGCACTCCTGTAGCGAAAGCACACAAAAGGTCCCTGTGATTCCTCAGCACGCCAGCTTGTGAATACATTGTGCTAGTCAGGTTCTTGTAAACATGATGAACTCTGGCCCACGTTGTATCCAGTCTCAGGACATCTGTTACAGTTCATCTTCCCCGTACAAAGTGAGGCTTTGAAGACTACTATCTCTGGCCTGCAGGTGCCTGATGGGGAAACCCCTTATGAGTGCGGGAAAGGTGGAGACAAAGGAGCCCAGTGCTTTTGGTTTCAGAACTGCAAGGACATCCAGAGCCCTAGGGCATCAGAAGGGGTCCAGCGGAGAGCTGTTTTGGGGGAGGCTGGGCCAGATGGATTAGCTGGGAGCTGGCTCCCTTGCTGGGCCTCAGGGACACGAACATAAACATCTCCATTCCACACTGATGGCATTCCCATGGGATGGATTACTGAATACCCTTTGGTCCTGGCTGCAGCCTTTCCCTGTTGCTGACTGCCTCTTCATTCCTCCTGAGCAGCCATGGAGCTGACACTCACTTGGCAGGCATCCAGGGAGGGTTGTCGCGTTCCAACTGGGTCCCCTGGTCAGTAACAGCCATGAGCATCGGATATCCCAAAGGAGAATAGTCCTCCTATTCCTGACCTTGTTCCTTGGTGTTTGTAGCAAGCCGTGGGGGGCGGGGCGGGGGGGGGCGGTTCTTCTCAGGATCAGTTCAAATTCTGGGTCTCAAGAGTCCTATGCTCTGCCTTCCACCGGGAAGGCGGGTTCAATCCTGTGACTGGGCGTTCGGTATTGTCACAGTGCTGCATCTTCGCTAATTCACTGAGGTTCAAATGTTTGTGGTCATTCAGAAGCCCAGGGCATTTGAAGCAGAGCAGCAGGGAGTGTCTGGTGTGTAGTTGGGCCTGAGATTTGGGCAGGGAGCTGGCTTCCTTCTGGGCTGAGGGCAAATGAAGCAAAGCATCTTCCGAATGTCGAGTTTTGGCCTATCTGGAGCCCAGTTCCTTCCTCTTGCTGTATTTGTGACAATTTATTTTGTCTCTCCTGTAGTGGCCATGGAGCCATCACTGGGTCAGCTGGCACCCCTGGGTTGCCTGCAAACTCTCACTCTGCTCCTGTGCTCAGTGAGAGCTCTCAGGCTCTGCTCTACCAAAGAATAGAAGGTCCTTAGTCCCTAGAGCTTGGTGCTTGGCCTGGTGGGCTATGGAGGGTGAAGTGGAGCCAGCTTGCCCCACTGACCTGATGAGAGAGTTGCCTTCATTCTGAGAAGCAGACAGTTTGCACATGGGCAGTATGAACCGGCATGGGTCAGCCCTGGAAGTGCCCTTGCCAGGAATTAGGGAACAAAGGCCTCGTTGCAGATTCTTGAGCAAGAGCCCTCAGAACCCTATAGCTACAGCTCCAACACTGCTACCTCCCTCAACTGATGGGAAATGTGACAGCGATAGAACAATCCAGAAATCCCTGGCTCCCAAAGAAAGAATGCAGGCTTTCTTGCTGCCAGGGCTCTCAGGTGTAGTTGATCAGGGGACTCCCGTGCCTAAACTCACAGGACTTTCTTATTCCAGATACAACCTAGTTGATAGGAGGTGGCCCTGGGTACTTCACTCTCAACATTCTCCAAATCTGATGTGTGATGAACAACTCTGGCAGTGTATGTCTCCACTGCCTCCCATTAGCCCTTTTGGTGAAAGTGGGTTTGCATGGAGACAATTCCAAACAGAGTCTTCGAGTAGTGTCCTCTTTTTTCAGTGTGAGGGTTTCATGGTGTCCTTGTGATGGTAACAGAGATATTGCATTGGGTCCTTCTCAGTTTGGGTTCAGAATGATGTGGCCTTCCCCAAACCTAAGGTGTGTGAAGGTGCCCAGGGAGAATGCTTGTGGGTAGGCTAAGCCAGAGGTTAGTGGTGCATCCCGCCTCCTTTGTGGGACAAAAGGAAGAGAAAGTAGAGGTCTCCTTCCTCAATTTCCCCCATGCCCCTTTGAATGCATAGCTTTGACTCACCTTGTAATCATTCCTCTCCCTTTGCTGATTTTCTAAGTGGGTCTCACTTCACACCCTGAGACCATGTGACTCTCCCATACACAACTGAGTTAGAAGGATTGGAAGTGGGTTTCCAGTCAGTTCCTGAGCCAGTGGAGGGTTCTGAGGGTCTGATGTCCCAGAGACACTTGGTTGTCATGTCCCTGAGCTCTTGTTGCTTACGAGTCTCTTATGCTTTCCTGCTTCCAAGACCTGCTTCCAAACACTGCCATCATCGGGGAACACAGCCCTCCTACAGCTGTATCACTGCTACCCCCATGTACCGATGGCAAGGGCAGGGCGCATACCCAGAGCCAGGTCTTTCCCTCTGGTTCTGAAGGAAGAATCTGGGCAGGCTTCTTGTTGATGAGGCCTACAGGGGGAACTTATGGATGCCACCATTTGCCAAAGCCCACAGGTACTTCTCCTACCTGAGTCAGTCAGCGAGCTGCGGAAGATGGTGCCAGTCACCTCACTTCATCATCTCTGATACAGAACTCTGGCCCTCCCTCTCTCCATTCTCACCCCTTTGCTCTATTTTAACTCTTACTGTCATACCCTGAGCCCTGACCTGCGATTCCGGTCTAGTCATGGTGGCTGTGGCAGATGTTTGGCCTAAGGGACCCTGGCTCTTTAGAAGGATAGTTTTCCCTGTATGATGGTTCATCTCTGCATGGGTCTCACAGAACTCTGATTGCTGGCCAAGTAGGCCTGCGTTGTTGTTGTTGTTGTTGTTGTTGTTGTTGTTTTGCCACGGAAGATCCTCAGAGCTTCTTGGCTCTCAAGCATCTTTGGAAGACAAGAATCACTATAAAATGGGAATTTGTTACAGTATCTGAATGATGCTCAGGGCAAGAAGTATATATGTTAAACCCGTGCAACCCTAATGATAGTTGAATAGACAAGGCCACTCAGCTCTAGTACCAACCTCTGCATTTCTTCCAGGCCTAGTGTACACTGGCCAGGATCTTGACTCAGAACATCCTCATTTTAGGTTATCCTTGGCTTTCTTCCCTCCATCATATCATGCTTATCCATTTCATCTGAGGGTACACGTGTGAGAGCACGTTCATCTTGCAAACGAGGGCTGGGAGAAGTCAGCTGGTAAGGAGACAAACACCAGGATCTGCTCTAATGGGTTCCACCCTATGTGCCAGGCCCTGCCTTCTGCCACGATCCTTTGAGCTGTTGAGAGCCTAGTCCTGCGAGCCAGGACGCTCAGTGTTGCTACTATGGAGAATGCTGAAGGAGGACAGCACTGCACAGGCCAGTGCCATGCTTGCCACACCATGAACACAGGTGGTTTTTCTGGGCCAGTGAAGCTGTTTTGCCACTGCCTGATGCACAGGGCTGTTCGTGCCCTCACACCTGACCGAGGAATCTCTATTGGTGGTGACAGGCGCCCACTAATGATACCTGTGGTCCTGCGGCCCATCTGTGCCCCAGACGGAAGATCAATCCAAGACTGCGTAAGTGCAAGTGTGTCATTACTAGTGGGTGGGCTGCCTTGCTTGGGCCCCACCTACAACATGCACAGGCTGGTGTGATAATCTGTCCCTGGGCACGGGTTGAGTGAGGGACAGCTCTATGGCTCCTATGCCCAAACAGGGAAAGAGTTAGATAAAGAAGCATGAGAGGGCCATAAGCAGGGCCCCAGTTCCACATATCCAATGACAATGGGAACAATTTGGAAAGGGGCTGTGTGATTCCTGTCCCGTCAGCCAAAAAAGGTGTCTGGCTCCCTTCCCAGTCGTCTGGCCCAGCCTACGTGCTAATGGTTTAACCTGGGTGCTCCCAATGCCTTTGGCCTCTGAATGCCTGCCTGGTTTTGCCACCAACTTGCCAGGGTCCTGTGGCCAAACCAATCACGCAGTCACAAGGATGACACGGGAGTGTCCAGCTGAACTCCATGGATATTCCTCTGAGCGACTACAAAGAATGGGCCTGAGAGAGGACCTATTGTGAAAATAGAGCAAGGGGGTGAAACTGGATCCACGGAGGGCCAGAGTTCTTCAATAGGAATGGCAATGGGATCATGTGGAGAATGAAGTGACTAGGGCCATCTCCTTGCATGCTGGCTCTCACAGGAATCAGCAGGACACGTGGACTTTGGTGAAGGGAGCCCCTAAAGGCTAACCCACCCACCCACCCACCCCCCCGCCGGGAGCCCTGTCAGCAATGGGTTTGCATTCTTCCTTCAGAAAAAGAGGGAAAGCACTGGCTTGGGTCTGTTTCTCACCCTTTCCCAATAGAGGACAGGGGCGGCAGTGATTCACTTGTGGCTGTTTGGGGCTCCTGACTGATGGTCAAATGGTCAGCACCTGGTCTGCGTCCAATCCAATACTCACTTCAAAACCCTTTGGGCATTAACCACAGCCCGAGTCGGAGGGCACATGCATGAACCATCTACACTGCAGGATGAAGGCACCTCGTCAGCTAGGGGAGGGAGGCCAGCTGGCTACCCATCCCTGCCATGACTCTAGCTGACTAAGCACCAAGTCCTCAGAGAAAGAGGGACCTGCTTACCTCTGGGATACCAGACACTGAGTGCTGTCAATAGGCTCCGGAACTGACTGGGAACTCCACACCAATATTTGCACCTGGGCTGTGTAGCTGACACAGACCTGTGGATCCTGCAATTTTCTAGTTCAAACAGAGTACATTCTTCGGAGGCTCGTGCTCTCAATGGCTCCCAGGGTCGAAAGTACCTTGAAAACAAGAGCAATACAAAGCCAATAGGCAACCTGAGCGCCGAAGGTCTTCATTACAGAAGAGAACGGGCTAAAGTTAGAATGAAGTGCCTACTCCTATCTCCTGGCAGGAATGCTGTCTGGGGAGTGAAAAAGACCCGAGGGCTAGTGTACAAGGAAGTCTCCATTGGCGACACCCACGAGTGAAATTCTGCAGGAGGTCTGCATTGTTCATTCAGAAACAGGAAATGCTGGATTCGGTGGTTTTTCCTATCCTTCCTCTCAGGAAAGAGAAGCACCATTGATTTGGAGGGAAGGGGTTCCTACACCTAGCTGGTGATCAAGTGTTTGGAGCCTCGACCTGATGACCTAGTTTCTGGCAAGGTCCCTTTTGATTCCGACCAGATCCTAAAGCATATTGTGCACATGGGAATCATGTTTGACTCAGGATGAAGGCATGTCTATCCTTCACTGCACTTACCAGCGCTGGCCAAGCACCAAGCACTCAGGGACAAGAAGGCCATCCTTCCTTTGACTTGAAGTTACTGTTTACTCTCACAAAGCAAAGGACCAGGGTAGGAATTTAGCACCAATCCTTGGGCTCTGCTTGTGTGAAGTGAGTGGAAGCCCATCTGTCCATGAATGTGACCAAGGACTTAGAAAAGAGCAGGTGGGTGGGAATGGCTACAAGGGAGGCCGGGATCTACATGACAGATGGGAAGGGGGTAATGCTGGGCATGTATATGTACCTTAATTTCTCATTGCTTCATGTGTAAGGCCTGTCCCTCCCCAAACTTCAGGGATGTGCTACACACATCCACCCATAGCCAACTAGGCACCTCCATATGCCCCAGCCCTCTCATTGTGAACACAGTTCTAATAGGAAGTTTCAAGAGGTCATGTTGCCAATCTATGCCAGAGTCACCAGGACTCAGAGTCCCCAGTTGGAAGTGGAGAATATTGCTCGGAGGCAGTGATTCTCAACGGGCTCCAGCAAGATCCCCATTTGAATTTTTTTTTTTTACGTTTATTTATTTTTGAGAGACAGAGTGAGACAAAGTGAGCGCGGGGGAGGGGCAGAGAGAGAGGGAGACACAGGATCGGAAGCAGGCTCCAGGCTCTACGCTGTCAGCACAGAGCCCGACGCGGGGCTCGACCCACACACCGTGAGATCATGACCTGGGACGAAGTCGGACGCTCAACCGACTGAGCCACCCAGGCGGCCCGCAAGATCCTCATTTGAACAAAAGAGCAAAACGAGGGAAATAAATAGACAGAGGGCCCAAATGCTTCATTACAAAGCAGAGCAGAATGAAGCTGACAAGGACGAGCCTAACACAATCTCTGGAGAAGGTGTAGTCTCTACAAGAAACACCTGTGGGCAGGGGAAAAAGGAAACATCCGTTGCCTACACCGGGGTGCCCATGTGGCAAAAGCTTGCACTTTTCTTTCAGAAAGGGAAGGAAGGTTCCTGACCTTGGCTCCTTTCTAGGCCCTAAACTTCACGGAAGCAATGCACTGTTAACAGTCAGTGCTCCCGAGGGTGCTGTAGGTTTTTTAACCGAGTCCTGGTGCAGTATTCCTTGTAAGGCTTTCTTGGGTCGAATTGTATTGCAGTCTACTACGCATGCCACATCCTTCTGCCTTAGACGATGAAGACAATTCAATCAGCCGAACAAGTGAGGCAAGTGGCTGCCATCCAAGAGATTACCGGGACCAGTAAATAACAAGAGGTCATGGACAGAAGGGTCATTCTTAGGTTAGACAGTAGCTACAGAAGAAACGGCTTCAGCGTTCTCCTGTAGAGTGCTGGGTTTCTGCAGAGTTCCATCTGATCATAATGGGTCAACTGGCCTGGGCTCTCCCTCAACGACTTGTACCTCCATCACCCCTCCAGAGCCTCTCGGGTTTTCAAGCATCTGGAAGAGACAAGAACCAGTGTAAAATGGGAAGTTGTTACACTCTCTGAATGATGCTCAGGGCAAGATCTATTCATTTTCAACCAGGGCACCCTTAATGATATGTGAACAGACGAGACAACGCTGCTCTGCGTTTCTTGCAGGCATAATGCACACTGGCCAACAACGCGACTCAGTACATCCTTCTTACAGGTTAATCGTGGCTTTGTTCAACACATCGCACCAAGCCTATCCATTGCCTGTTAAGAGACACATGTGAGAGCACTTTCATGCTCCAAATGGGGGCTGGGAGAAGTGACCTGGAGAGGAGGCAAACATCAGGTGCTGCACCAACGGGTTCCAACCTAGGTGCCAGTCCTGCCTTCTACCACAGTCCTTGCAAGGGCGGCTGTGGACCTAGGCCTGCTAGCCAGAACTCTCAAGGAGGCTATTGTGGAGTATGCTGAAGGAGGACAGCAGTGCACAGGCCAATGCCATGGTCGCCATACCACGAGCATCGAATGTCTTTGCTGGGCCACTGAGGTTTCTAGGGCACTGCCTTGATGCACAGGGCTGTTCGTGCCTTGGCACCTGAGCCGGGAACTTCCTTGTGCTGGTGACCTGCACCCACCACCGATGCCTGGGGTCCCACTGGCCCGTCTGTGCCCCAGATGGAAGGTCAACCCATGTCTGAGTCAGTGCAAGTGCTGCCAATAGCAGAGGCTGGGCTGCCTTGCTTGGGGCCCATGTCCGACATGCACAGGCTGGTGTGAAAATCAATCCCTCTTCGTGGGTTCAGTGAGTCACAGCTCCATGGCTTCTAAGTCTGCACGCGGACATAGTTAGACATAGAGTCATCGGAAGGGAGTGGCCATAAGGAGGGCCAAAGTTCAATATTTCGATGAAAATGAGACCAACCTGGAAAGGGGCTGTGTAAGTTCATGTGCCCTCCGACAAGAAAGGAGGCCAGCCCCCTTCCCAGTCCTCTGGCCCTGGCTAAGTGCAAAGGTTCTAACCTGGGCTTTTACAAGGCCTGCTTGGTTTTGACACCAACTTGCCAGGTGCTGGAAGCTGAGCTATCCCAGCCTGAGTGGCAAGGCCCGGGCTGTGGACTGCAAGGAGGCCCACCGGCAGTGAAGCTTCTCGTACTCCCACTTTTAGGTAATTTGGCCTTAAAACTACCTGGGGCATTGTCTGTTGGGGAATTGCCCTCGACAGGCCCCCTGGGAAAAGAACCATTAGGAAAGAAAATAAGGTTCTGCAAGAAATTGTGCAGCCTTACATTTAGCCCTTGCCATCCCCTATGGAGACTCCTCTACTTACAGGAAGGAGAGCCTCATACATTTGCCAGCAAAGAGGGCCTGTAGAGGCGAGACACATGGATTTGAAAGTCTCACTCTGGCAACTAAGGAGTGTATCTCTGGGCACAGGTGACTTCAACCTCTAGGCCCACCTGGCCCCCCGGAGGCATTCCAGATGATGACTGAACCTAGTCGGTTAAGGTACAGAATGGTCCATTCGTTCCTAGGTGCGTTGTCTCTCTGAGAATGTATGAGGCATGGGTTTCTAAGATCCTTTCGGCCCCTTCCCGGCACCTTGGACCAAGGCAAACACATTGTTCTTCTGGCCTCAGGTGGTTAGGCGGTCATGTCCCTGTAAGTGTTCCACTTGAGGTGTTGAGAAATGGAGGGCCTTTCATGCGAACAGCAAGGCGAATGCTTCATAGACTGTAGACAATTACAGAAAAACGCAGATGCATAATGGAATAACATAAGGAATGAATCAAATAATCCAAGGGTATGCGGGAACATTACGAGAAAATCGCCATGTTATTTCTTAAAGGTTGATTACACACAGGAACATTTTTAAAATTAGGTAATGTTAGAAAAACACAGATGACGTATGCTACAAGGAAATCACTAGCAAATATAATGCCACGTTGGCTACAATCAATCGGCCAGATCAACTCACAGCTGTTGCCTGTGTCCATTTTTATTTTTGCTTTTTATTGTACTTTTGTTTTATTTTCACTTTTTCACCGATGCCGTTCATCCTTCGACAACCCCTGGACCTGCTGGAGCTGGGCTCTGGCAGCCAGGGGCCCTGTGACCAAACCTATGGCACAGTCACAAGGATGGGACTAGGATCCCCAGCTGAACACTGAGGATCGGCCTCTGAAAACATGGAAGATGGAATGCACCGTGCTGGAAGCCGAGCTATCCAACCAGCTTGATGGCAGGGCCCGGGCGCTGGGCAGATCAGGACTGCAGGGCGGCCGACCGACAGGGAAGCTTCTTGTACTCCCGCTTTTATGTAATTTGGCCTTAATAAAAGTACCTGGGGAATTGTCTTTGGGGGAATTGCCCTCGACAGGCGCCCTGGGGAAAAAAAAAAAAAAAAACCATCGGGGAAAGAAAATGAGGTTCCGCAACGAAATTGTGCGGCCCTACATTTAGGCCTTGCCACCCCTTATAAAGACTCCTCTACCTAAAGGGGGGATAGCCTCATACGTTTGCCAGCAAAGGAGGAATAAATGGATTTAAAAGCCCCACTCCGGCAACAAAGGAGTGTATCTATGGGCACAAATTACTTCTACCCCTAGGCCCACTTGGCCCCCGGGAGGCATTCCAGATGATGACTGAACCTAGGTGGTTAAAGTACAGAATGGTTCATTAGTTCCTAGGTGCATTGTCTCTCCGAGAAGATATATGGTGTGGGTTCCTAAGGCCCTCTTGGCCCCCTCCTGGCACCTCGCACCCAGGCGAATACTTTTGTTCCCCAAGCCACAAGTGGTTCAGGGAAACAACGAAGAGGTCATGTCCCTGTAACTGCTCCACTTGAGGTGTTGACAGATAGATGACCTTTCATGAAAACAGCAAAGCAAATGCTTTCTAGATTATAGATAAACGTGGATACATAGTGAACATAATATAAGAAATTAATCAATAAGCAAAGGGCAGGAGGAAACGTTATGAGAACATAACCATGTTATTCCTACAAGGGTGATTACACATAAGAACATTTATAGAAGTAGGTAATGCCAGAACACATAGATGATGCACGATATAAGGCAATTGCTCACAAATATAATGCCACGTTTGCCACAGTAAAGCGGCCAGTTCAACACACTGCTGTTGTCTGTGTCCCTTTCATTTCTAATTTTTATGTTTTTCACGTTTTCGCCGGTGCCATTCATCCTACGGGAACCCCTGGACCCGCTGGAGCTGAACCCCGGCAGGGGTGGAAATAGATTCACAGAGGGCCAGAGGTCTTCACTAGGAATGGGAATGGGCTGATGTGGATAATGCAGTGACTAGGGCCAAATGCTAGCAAGCTGGCTGTCTCAGGAATAAGCGACACCTGTGGGCTTCGGTGAAGGGAGCCCTTTACAGGCTACACCTGGAAGCACTGTGAGCAAGGGGCCTGAATTCTTCCTTCAGAAACAGTGGGAACGCCCTGGAGCTGGGTCTGTGTCTTGCCCTTTCCCATCAGAGGACAGGGGTGGCAGTGATGCAGCTGTGGCTGTTGGGGGCTCCTGGCTGATGGTCAAGTGGCTAACACCTGGCCTGGTTCCAAGATTCACTTCAAGGTCCCTTTGGGCGCTATCCAAAGACTGGGGCAGAATGCACATGCATGAACCATCCAATCTGCAGGAGGAAGGCACCTCTGGCAGCCAGGGGAGGGAGGCCAGCTGGCTACCCATCCCTGCCATGACTCTAGCTGACTAAGCACCACGCCTCCAGGGACAGACAGGCCTGCTCTTCTCTGGGACAACAGACACCGCGTGCTGTCAATTGGTTCAGAAAATCACTGGCAACTCCACACCAATGTTTGGACCCGGACTGTGTACCTGACACAGACTCATGGATCCTGCAATATTCTACTTCAAACAGAGTACACTCTCCTGAGGCGCTGGCTCTCCCAGTTAGAACCTAGTATAAAAACAAGAGCAATAACAGGCAAGTAGGCACCCTGAGGACCAAAGTTCTACATTACAGAAGATAATGGGCTAGAGTTAAAATTCAGGGCCTCCTGCTATCTCCTGGCAGGCTGACTGTGTGGGGAGGAAGAAACTCGTGAGCGCTGTGGTAAAAGGAAGCCTCCATTGGCTACACCTGAGCGTGTAATTCTGCAGGAGGTAGTGTTTTGTTTTTGTTTTTGTTTTTTTTTCCTTCAGAAACAGAGGCAATACGGGATTTGGAGGTTTCTCCTGTCGTTCCCATCAGGAATTAGATGCACCGTTGATGCAGAGGCAAGGGGTGCTGCTCCCAGCTGTTTGTCACGTGTTTGGAACCTGGACTTGAGGCGGTAGTCCTTGAAAGAGCCCTTTCTGTGCTGCCCAGGTCCAGAAGCATAGTGTGCCGATGGGAAGCATCTGTGTGACAGAATGAAGGGAGGTCTACCCTTCACTCCACTTACCCAGAGCTGGCCAAGCACCAAGCACTCAGGGAGGGACAAGTAGCCCAGCCTTGCTTAGACAGGAAGTTACTGTTTGCTCTCATATAGCACAGGACCAGAGCGAGAGTTTAGCGCCAATCTCTGGGCTCGGCTTGTGTGAAGGCAGTGAAAGCCCAGTCATCCCTCAATGTGTCCCAAGACGTAGAAAACAGCAAATTGGTGGGAATGGCTCCAAGGGAGACCAAGGCTCTACATTACAGATGGGCATGGGATACTGCTGGGCATGGTCATCTACCTCATTTATCCTTGCTGCATGTGTAAGGCCAGTCTGTCCCCCAAACTCTGGCACGGCGTGAAGACATGCATACGTCTCCTGCTTGGCAACGTCATATGAGCTAGGCCTCTCGTTTGGAGAAGAGTTCTAATGGGGAGTTACAAGCGGTCCTGCTGCCAAGCTATGCCTGAGTCACCCAGACTCACCCAAGGGTCCCAGGTTAAAGTGGAGGATATTGCTCTGAGACACTCAATGTGAATGGGTGCCAGCGATTTCCTGGTTTCAAAAAAAGAGGCCAAAAGAATGGAAAGAGATCGACACAGGGCCAAATGCTTCGTGACAAAGGAGAGCAGAATGAGACTGAGAAGCACACACCTAGCACAATCTCCCGAGGAGCTAACTGTTGTCTATCGTAAGAAACACCTATGGGCGGAGGCAAAGGGAAACATCCATGGCCTACACCTGGGTACTCAGTTAGCATGAGGCCTCTACCTTTCTCTTAGAAGCAGAAGGAAGGCTCCTTACCTTGGCTCCTTTGTATGCCCTATCCCTCAGGACACAGAAAGAGCAGTGATTCGGTGGCCGCACGGTATGGGTCCCGCTGGTGCTTTAGGTGTGGTAACCAAGTCATGGTGCAGGATTCCTTGTAAGGGCTGTTTTGGTTGAATTGCCCTGCAGTCTACTGTGCATGCATGATCCATCTGCCTTAGAGGGTGAAGACACTTCAATCAGCCAGGGGAGAAAGGCAAGCTGGCTTCCCTTCACAGAGATAACTGGGCCAGGACAGGAGGGTCCTCCTTCTTGGGATTAAGAAACTGGTATTTCTGACCTAGCACAGAGCCATCACTAATCCTGGACGTTGGTTATGTGGCTGACAGGCCAAGTCCACCTGGTTGTGAGCCATGACCTAGTTATGAAAAGAGAAAATGGATGGGAAGGGCTATAAGGAAGGCCAAGTTTCGACATGACACAGGACATGAGGGTAAAGGGGAAATGAAAAGCCTAACATAGCTTCTCCTCCAACCAGAAGGAAGGCCAGCTCCCCCTCAAACCCTGGCATTGCCTACCAATGGGCACTCTGCTGGGCACCTTCCAGGGCCATATGCCTCCCGTTGTCCACACGCGTCTGAAAGGCACATGATGAGGGACCCTGTGTCCCAACTAGGCCAGAGACATCAGACTTGGCCAGATTCCCCCCGTTAAGGAAAGGATATTTCTCTGGGACACTGGCTCTGAGTGGCACCCAGGGAGAAACCACTTTGCAAACAGACCAAAAGAGATTCATTGAAAGGGAAATGCCGGAGACCAAAGTGGTTCATTATTATTGACCCTGGTAGGTCAGAATGAAGGTAGAATGAAGTGTTCAGAATGACAATTTCCCCCCAGTGTCCTGCCTAAGGAGGAAGCAACACCTGAGGCCAAAGAAAACCTAAACCTCTAAGGGAAAACCTCCTGAAAGCCTAGTCTGCAAGGGGTCTGCCCATATTGTTCTGCAAGCGAGGGACAGCTTCCGGCCTTGGGTGTTTTCCCTGCCATTCTCATCAGGAGATAGAGGCAGCAGGGATTCAGCGGTAGTGGGTCCATGCTCCAGGCTGTCGCTCAAGTGTTTGCAACCGTTCCTGTGGCACGTTAGGTTGTAAAGGGCCACTGTCTCCACTGCCTAGGTCTTGGAACGTAGCTCGTATGCGTGGACTGTGTTCTCCTCGGAATCTGAGGCCGAGAAGTACGTGCTCTCTGAGAGCAGGGCTATCTTTCCTGTGGGTTGTCAGAAAATAATTACTCTTGGAGGGCACAGAAGCAGCATGAGAACTCACCATCCATGCCTGGGAGCTCACTGAGTGATTGACAGCCTCACTGGCCTACACAGCCTACAAGCCAAGTGCTAGTTAGCAACTAGCATGGGCATGGAATGGCTCTGAGGACAGCCAAAATTTTCATTCAGATGAGAATGGGAGAAAGGTGAGAGGGAAATGTGTTGTGCCATTGCCCTTGTGCCAGAAGTGAGGTCAGCTGCCTCCCCGCACCTTTTGACCCTAACTATACACAAATATTCTCTGCTGGGTACTTTCCCCTGACCTACATCTAATGTTGTCAATACAGATCTGGAAGGCATGTTGCAAGGCTCCTAGGGCCCAACCTATTCTGCTATCACAAGAACTCAGTCAGAATCCCCAATTACATACAGTCAGAGGGAATTGCTCTGAACCATGGGCCCTGATGTGTCCGTGACAGATTCTGGTTTTCAAAAGAGTAAAATGGGGCACCTGGGTAACTCACTCGCCTAAACCTCAACTCTTAGTTTCTGCTTAGGTCATGGTCTCACAGTCCTTGAGTTTGGGTCCCATGTTGGGCTTTGTGCTGAGAGCTCGAAGCCTGGAGCCTGCTTCACTTCTGTGTCTCCATCTCTCTCAACCCTTCCTCTGTTGTCTCTCTCTCTCTCACACTCTCTCTCTCTCTCTCTCTCTCCCTCTCACACATGCACGCACAGACACACACACACACAGACCCACACACAGACCCACACACAAATAAATATTGTAAACATTTAAAAGAGAAAAAGGATGGGGCTAATGGGGCTCTTGGTGGCTCAATTGGTTAAGTATCGTTGCATCGCTAAGGTCATCGTCTAATGCTTTGCAAGTTCAACCCCCACATCGGGTTCTCTCCTGTGAGCAAGGAGCCTACTTGGGATCATCTGTCCCTCTCTACTACTCACCACAGGCTCTCTCTCTCTCTCTCTCTCTCTCTCTCTCTCTTTCGTTCTCTTCTCTCTCTCTGTCTCTTGTCTCTCTCTACCTCCTTCTTAATCTGAAATAAAAATAAACACAAAAAGAGGAACACAGTGGAAATAGATACGCAGAGTCTGAGAGATGTCCTATCAGACATGTGAGTGGGATAAGTCTGAGGATGTTATGACTACTGCAATCCCCTGGCAAGCTGACTGTCTCAGGAATAAGAAACACATATGGGCTAGGGCAAAGGGAAACCTCCAGTGCTTATACTGGGATCCCTCATGGCAAGATGCCTGTATTCTTACTTGAGAAAGAGAAGGAAAGTTTCGGGCGTTCACTGTTTTCCCTTCCCATCCAGTGAGTGGATAGTGGCAGCAGCGTTTCCAGGGCAGTGAGTTTGTGCTCAAGTGTTTTGAACTGGACTGTGGTTCAGTAGTTCTTGAATGGTCTCTTTCAATTCCAACTTTCAGTCTCACCAAGGTCTTGTCACTCTGGGATACCCTGCGTCCTCAGATTTGCCTTCAAGTACTCTGTTGGCAAAGATAAGGCCAGGGCAATTCACGCTGCCCCGAGGAGTGCTTGTGTGTAGTCAGGGTCAAAGGTATCAGGAGGGAGCTATATTGACTTCTGGGACAAAAGGAACTTGGAGCTGGGCAATTCCTTCTCAGCTTTATCCCATTCTCAGCTGAAATGAAAACTTTTGGCCCTGTGTGTAGCCATTCCAATTGGCTGCAATGATAACTATATTTGGGTCCCAGGCAAGGCTAATGAGGTTGTTTCCCACATAGTGAGTTCCCAGCCATTCCTAAGGAGTTCTCACTCTGGTCTGTGCTAACCAAGAACAACTGGTTTTTAAATTCTGAACGGACAGATTGCCTTGCTGAGAGTACTTGCCATCTGGCTGGCTGATAAAACAAACGATGGTGAGCCAAGTTGTCTCCCCCCGTGGCCGAGAGAAATGTCATCATCCTGTACGGCGGGTGGATCAGGCATACACAAGACACTGCAGGCAACTTCAGCCCAAAAAAGCGATTAGAAGGAATACGGCAGCATGACTTGGTTACAACACCTAAAGCCTCCACTGAACCCCTAAACTTCTGCCACGGAATCACTGCTCTCTGTGATCTGAGGGGTATGGCATAAAAGGAACCGAGGTCGGGAGCCTTGCTTCTCCTTTAGAAGAAAGGTGGAGGCCTCATGCTGAGTACCCAGGTGTAGGCCATGGATATCTCCCTTCGTCTCTGCCCATGGGAGTTTCTGAGACAACAGTTAACTTCTCCGGAGATTGTGGTAGGTGTGTCCTTCTCAGTCTCATTCTCCTCTCCTTTGTCATGAAGCTCTTTGTCCCTGTGTCGATTTCTCTCCATTCTTTGGCCTCCCTTTTTTGAAACCAGGATCTCGCTGGCCCCCGTTCACATTGAGTGTCTCAGAGCAATATCCTCCACATTGACCTGGGGGATCTGGGTGCGTCCTGGTGACTCAGGCACAGATTGCCAACAGGACCTCTTGTTACTCCCCATTAGAACTCTTGTCCCAAAGACAGGCCTAGCGCATATGGAGTTGCCAAGCAGGATATGTATGCATGTTTGAGGCGGTGCCAGAGGTTGGGGGACAGACAGGCCTTACACATGCAGCAAGGATAAATGAGGTAGAGGTCCATGCCCAGCAGCATCCCATGCCCATCTGTAATGTAGAGCCTTGGTCTCCCTTGGAGCCATTCCCACCGATTTGTTATTTTCCAAGTCTTGGGACACATTGAGGGAGGCCTGGGCTTTCACTCCCTTCACCCAAGCCGAGCCCAAACATTGGCGCTAAGCTCTCGCTCTGGCCCTGTGCTGTGTGAGAGCAAGCAGTACCTTCCAGTGTAAGGAAGGATGTCCTTCTTGTCTGTCCCTGAGTGCTTGGTGCTTGGCCAGCTCTGCTGGGGAAGGGCAGTGAAGGGTGGACCTCCCTTCATTTCGACTCACAGATGGTTCCCATAGGCACACTATGCTTCTGGACCTGGGCAGCACAGAAGGGGCTCCTTCAAGGACCACTGCATCAGGTCCAGCTTCCAAACACGTGCCAAACATCTAGCAGCAGAACCCCTTGCCTCTGCATCAATGGTGCATCTCTTTCCTGATGGGAAGGACGGGACAAACCACCAAATCCCTTTTTGCCTCTCTTTCTGAAGGAAGAAAACACATCTCCTGCAGAATTGCACGCTCAGGTGTAGCCAGTGGAGGTTTCCTGTTACCACACTCTCACGGGTTTCTTCCTGCCCACACAGTCAGCCTGCCAGGAGATAGCAGGAGGCCCTGAATTCTAACTCTACCCATTAACTTCTCTAATGAAAAGCTTTGGTCCTCGGGGTGTCAACTTGCATGTTATTGCTCTTGTGTTCAAACTAGGATCTGTCTGGGGGCCATTCTGAGCCAGAGCCTCAGAAATGTACTCTGAACTACATTTTTTGCAGCATCCATGGCTCTGTGTCAGCTTCACAGCCCAGGTCCAAGCATTGGTGTGGAGTTGCCAGTGAGTTTGTGAGCCAATTAACAGCACTCAGTGTGTGGTATCCCAGAGGAGAGCAGGCCCGTCTGTCCCTGGGCTCTTAGTGTTAGTCAGCTAGAGTCATGGCAGGGATGGGTAGCCAGCTGGCCTCCCTCCCCTGGCTACCAGAGGTGCCTTCCTCCTGCAGAGTAGATGGTTCTTGCATGGGCATTTTGCCCCAGGCCCTGGATAGTGCCCAAAGGGACATTGAAGTGAATCTTGGAGCCAGGCCAGGTTCTAACCACTTGACCGTCAGCCATGAGCCCCAAAGAGCCATAGCTGAATCACTGCCACCCATCTTTTCTGATGGGAAAGGGGAAGGAACACACCCAGGTCCAGGGCTTTTCCTCTCTTTCTGAAGGAAGAACACAGGCCCCTTACACACAGGGCTCCCGGGTGTAGCTTGTAAAGGGCTCCCTTCACCCAAGCCCACAGGTGTCGCCTATTCCTGAGACAGCCAGCTTGCTAGCATTTGGCCCTAGTCACTGCATTATCCACATCAACCAATTCTTATTCCTAGTGAAGACCTCTGGCCCTCTGTGAATCTATTTTCACCCCTTTGCTCTATTTTCAAAGTAGTTCTTCTCTGGGTGCATTACATCTTCCATGTTTTCCATGGCTGATCCTAGGTGTTCAGCTGGAGATCCTAGTCCCATCTTTGTGACTGTGCCATAGGTTTGGTCACAGGGCCCCTGGCACTTTGGTGTCAAAACCGTGCAGGCATTCAGAGACCTAGGGCATTGGGATGGAGATATCAATGGCCCACGTTCTTCAGTGCAGATGAAGACAGCATTGCCGGAGTCCAACTCCAGCAGGTCCATGGGTTCCCGAAGGATGGAACAGCGTCGGTGAAAATAAAACAAAACTAAATAAAACACTAAAGAAGAAAAACTAAAAGTAAACTAAAAATGAACACAGACAACAGCAGTGTGTTCAACTGGCCGATTTATTGCAGACAACGTGGCATTATATTGGCTAGTGATTTCCTTGCAACATACGTCGTCTACGTTTTTCTAACATTCCCTAATTTTAAAAATGTTCTTATGTGTATTCAACCTTTCAGAAATAACATGGCGATTTTTTCCTAATATTCCCGCATACCCTTTGATCATTGATTAATTTCTTACAATATTCCATTATGCATCTGCGTTTATCTATAATCTACAAAGCATTTGCTTTGCTGTTCTCATGAAAGGCCCTCCTTTTCTCAACACCTCAAGTGGAACACTTACAGGGACATGACTTCTGAACCACATGAGGCCAGAACAATGTGTTTGCCTCAGTCTGAGGTGCCAGGAGGGGGCCGAAAAAAACTTAGAAACCCATGCCTCATACATTCTCAGAGAGACAATGCACCTAGGAACGAATGAACCATTCTGTGCCTTAACTGACTAGGTTCAGTCATCATCTGGAATGCCTCCGGGGGGCCAGGTGGGCCTAGGAGTTGAAGTCACCTGTGCCCAGAGATACACTCCTTAGTTGCCAGAGTGAGACTTTCAAATCCATATGTCTCTCCTTAGTCGGCTGTCTTTGCTGGAAAATACATGAGGCTATCCTTCCTGTAAGTAGAGGAGTCTCCATAGGGGATGGCAAGGGCTAGATGTAAGGCCGCTCAATTTCTTGTGGAAACTTATTTTCTTCCCTAATGGTTCTTTTCCCAGGGGGCCTGTCGAGGGCAATTCCCCAAGAGACAATACCCCAGGTACTTTATTAAGGCCAAATTACCTAAAAGCAGGAGTACAAGAAGCTTCACTGTCAGTGGGTCGCCTTGCAGTCAGCAATCCGGCCACAGCCTGGGCCTTGCCACTCAGCTGGGATAGCTTGGCTTCCAGCACAGCATAATGCTGAGAGTGAAATGAGTAGCTAAGCTCCTTCTGGCCCCACAAGTGAGGCCCTCCCTCCCAGCTCCTCTGGACTTGGTCCGTGGGCAGACATACTGTCCTGGGCACCTTGCAGTGCCTTAGGCCTCCCTTTGTCAGTAGACTTACGATAGGCACATCTCAAGGGGCCCCGTTGCTCAACCTATCCCTAAGGAAGTTGAGCTCAATGCCACTGTCCACTTAAAAGTGGAGGAGATCTTTCTTGGACACTGGCCCTGAACGTCTCACAGGGAAGACCCAGTGTGAAAAAGGGCCAAAGGATAGAAACGGATGCATGGAGTGCCAACGTTCTCCTTATCAAATGAGAATGGAAGAAATGTGAGAATGAAGTGACCAGCAGACTGTTGTGGCAAGCTGGCTATCTTAGTCATGAGAAACACCTCTTGGCTGTGGCAAAGGAATCCTCCATTGGCTCCCCTGGCCACCAGTTTTGCGAGAATTCTTCCCTTGGAACTTCTGAAAGGGAGGAGAAGCTTCTGGCACTGAGTGGGTTTCTCACCCTAAGCTACAGTGGATAGTCACCAGTGGTTTGCGTGTAAATGGGTATTGACACTTATGTGTTTGGAATCAGGCCCTGTGCAAGTATCCCTTGAACAGGCAATGTCCTGGCCAGTTCTGGAAGCTAAATGCCCACCTGGAAACCATTTACTTTTCCCTATGAAGGCATCTCAAGCAGCCAGGGGAGGGAGGCAAGCCAGGTAAGCATCAAGGCCTAGCTCCGCATGGTCAGTCACAGGTAGTGAACCGTTATTTGGGAATATCAGAAACTGATTGCTCTAGGCTAGCATAGGGATGGAGTGGGAGCTCGCCCCCAATTCCCCGGGCATTCGCTGTGGGAGTGAAAGCCCTACCACATTTCAGTGTGACTCAAGACCTCCTTAGAAAAACAACTAGGGGATCCAAATGGATCCATGATGGGTCAAAGGTCTTCATTTCAGCAGAGACTAGGATACATCTGAGAAGAAACTGACGAGCTCTGTTGCTCTTCTCCCCACAATTGACGGTGCTTTCTCCCAATTCTCTGGCTTGGCCTAGGCACCAACACTTTGTGTGGCACCTTCAAGGGCCCTATGTCTCTTTCTTGTCAAAACATCTCTAAAAGGCAAGTCCCAAGGGGCTTTTCGCCCAGCCTATGCCAGAGTCAGGATGACATGGCCAAGCTCCCCACTTACAATGAGGGGACATTGCTCTTAGGTCTGGCCTTGAATTCCCCACAGTGCAGACTTACAACAAGGGCAAGGGGATGGGAATGGATACCCAGAAAGCCAAAGATCTTCATTTCACATGAGAATGGGATAATTCTGGGAAGAAAGAGGACAGCACAATCTCCGGTCAAGCTCGCTGTTTTCTGAAGGAACAAACACACGTGCGCTGGGTAAATGGGAATCATCCATCTGCTTCATGAGGGAGCAGAAGGAATGGTGAGGGCCAAACACAAGCTAGCATTACCTGACCACCCCCAGGTGGGATAGGTGTGGCATTCCCCTGGCACTCCTGGCTGCCCAAGGCCAAAGGAAATGACAGAAAAACAAGTGGTTAAAGTGACAGAGCCTCCACCACTTGACAAGTATCTTAGGAAGTTGCAAGAAGGCAGGGGCTTCTTCTCCAGAACCCTACAGATTCATTTTCCCAGAGTCCCAACATCACCCTGTCCTCCCTAGTAATGTGAGGAACAAAGGCAAGAAGAAAATGGCATCTAAAACTGAATTTCCTGGGGTGCCTGGGAGGCTGAGTCCCTTAAGCCTCAGACTTTAACTCAGATCGAGTTCTCACAGTTTCTGTCTTCCAGGCTCATAGGGGCTCTGGGCTGACAGCTCATTGTCTGGAGACTCCTTCAGATTCAGATTCTGCATCTCCCTCTCTCTCTTCCCCCCTCTCCAGGTGCAAATTCTCTCTCTCTCTCTCTCTCTCTCTCTGGCTGGCTCGCACGCGCTCGCTCGCTCGCTCGCTCACGCGCTGGCTCTCGCTGTCGCTCTCCCTCTTGCTCCATCTTTCCCTCCATCTCCTCCCTCTCAAAAAATAAAGAAACTTTAAGAAAAAATTGAAACTTCATTTCCTTGTCCCCTGAAGCCCATTGCAAATACTTGAGACTGGCAGAGTCACACCTTTCTCCAGGAAGTCTCCTCTGTCTTCATGTAAATGTTCTGCTAAAGGGAAACACGACTTTAGCTTGACAATAGCTAGGCCTCCAGTCCTTAGCATATGAAATGCTCCTTGTAAACTTGACATTTGCCTTTTACCTTGCCCAAGCCCAAAGTTTATAAGCAGGCTTTGTTCCCTTGAAGAAGAAGAGGAAGAAGAATAACACCAAGAGTAAATCAGAAGAAACACACTGAGGGCCCAAATTGCTCACCTCAGGCGAAAATGGAATGAAGGTGTGACTGCTGACCTGAGCACCATTTCCTAGGCAAGCTTGCAGTCCTGGGAATAAGAAGGAAACACCTGGGGGGTTGGGATGAAAGGAAGGAAGCAGCAGTCACAAGAAAACTGCATCCTGACCTAGATAGGGCAGGAAGGCTTCTGGCTCTTGCCTTCCTCATCCATTCAGTGGATACAGGCACTCGTGATCTATCTGAATGTTGCTTCTTTGTGCTGGCGGGCAGCCATATCTGTGGAATCGGGTTCTGGTCCCAGAGTCCTTGAAAGGACTCTCGGCCCTGACCATCTGGGGAACAACAGTGCTCATGCTCCAACTTTGACCTCAGGATGCAGGACTGTCACAGAGGCAAGTAGGATCAGGGTAACCAACCCCCCTCAGGCCAACAGAAGGCTGCCAAGCACACAAGGTCTCAGTAAAGGAGGGCAACGTGTCCTTAGTAATCGCCATGTGTTAGCTGGCTGTGAATGCTGGCCACTCTCTGAGTCAAAGAGTCATGGTTCCTGACTCTGACCTCTGATCCCCATCTCCCCTTGCCCACGCAAGTGAGGAAGGCTCCCTCCCAATAACACTTGCCCCTTTCCAAGGCTGTGTGCCTTGGGTTGCCAACATAGGTCTCACAGGTGAGCCCATGGACAACCGACCCATTGCTCCAGTTATCCTGGATTTAAGGGAAACTTCACAGGGCTCCACGATTACTATCGGAGAGAAATACATCCAATTTCGGACTCTCATTCCCTCACAGGAAAGCCTGGTTAGAAAAAGATCAAGGGAATTAGAAAGGATGAACTTTGGTCCAAATTCTTTGTCTCAGGTGATCATGGAAGAAAGCTGTGAATGAAGTCACTGGCACAATTCCCAGGGAAGCTTGATGTCCTAGGACTATGGAAAACCTGTGCACTATAGAGAAGTGGAACATATTTTACCTCCCCCTGGGAGTTCTAAAGTAGCATAAAACCTCACATTTGAACTCAAACAGTGTAGGAGGGCTAGGGCACTTGTCAGCTTTGCAGCTTTTCCTGCCAGCGGGTAAAAGCACTCTCATTGTGGGGGTGGGGTGGGGGTGGGAGTGGGGGTGGGCAGACTCTCAATATGGGCTGATGCCCAAGTCTGGGACTGGGCTCTGAGTTTTAGGGTTTTGAGTAGTTTCTTTCATGGTCCCCTGCTGTGGAAACGGAGTGGCATGTGGGAAACCTTACAGGCTCACAAAGCAGGATGTCGAGGCAGTCTATGGCAGGGGCACAGAGCCCAGGAATAGTCACGGCACGAACATAAGATTTCCACGCCCCAAGTTTTACGAGGGAAACGTTGTCCCCTTGATAGCAGAAATTAGTTCTTCTTGGGGTAGAAAACAGTCTTCATGGATGCTCACTGGGAATTAATCAGCTCAATCTCTGTGACTTTTTTTCCCCCTTTTCTTCTGACTGTGGGCCTGAAAGGCCACATCTCTATCAGCTTTTACCACAAGGGTGGGGGCAACCGTCTCCGAATATCACCTGCCTCTACCCACAAGCAATCCTCCTGTGCTTAACACATTCCAGTCCCCAATACCTCCTGCTCCCAAGGCAGATTGGGCAGACCCCCCAGGGACACCTGTTCCTAAAGCTATTCCAAAGTGATGGGAACTTGGCACGACTCCACAGTGAAAATGGGAGAGAACTGTTGCCAGACTCTGGCACTGAATGTCTCCCAGTGAACACACGCTTAGGAGACGTGTAAGGGAATTGAAAAGGACAGAGCGAGGGCCTAAGTTCTTCCTCTCGGATGAGAAGAGAATGAAGTTCTAGATAATGTTCCGAGCACAACTGCCTGGGCAAGTTTGGTGTGTGAGGAGTAAGAAAGTCCTGTGGCCTGAAGAGAAAGGGAACATCCACTAGCCAGGACGTTGCATAGGCAAAAGTCATGCACTCCAACTTCAGTAAGGTCTGGCATGTGTCAAACTGTCACCAGTGCCCAAGTTGCGCTGCCTCTCTGGGGAAAGACTCAGTTGGGACTCAAAAGGGAGGATCCTGTTCCTGGCAAGTCTGCAGATTCGGGCTCTGGTACTGAGTCTCTGAGTACTTTTGTGCCCCAACCCGCTCGGTGAATGGACTTGTGCGTGAACCCTGAGTGACTCAGGAGGTTGGCAGCTCGGGCTTTCCTGAAAGGGATGGACAGAGAGCAGGGCAATGGCTGCGGGCCAAGAGAATCCTGCGAAACACAGAGTTCTTCCTGGCAGGAGGCCAACCTTTACTTTTTGACATCAGAAACTAACTGCTATGTGATGACACCCGGTGTGAGTGCAGGCACCCCGGGAGGAAGGACTGGGAGCTGTCTGTACAGGACAGCCCTGTAGCTCCTGAATTTGACCCTAGGCCCTTGCTCCAGAAATGAGATCGGATGCTTGCCAACGTCATCCGCCCCTGTGTACCTGCAAACCTCTTCTGCTGAACACTGTCAAAGGCCCTGTGCTTCCTTTGGCCAAGGTTCGTCCTGCAGCAGTGTTCCATGGACTCCTGTTGCCCAGCCTATTCCAGGTGACTGGGAACTAGTCACAACTCCACGATTACAATCAGAAAATGCTGTCAGATGGTGTCTGTGAATGTCCCCTAATGAAATCCTCATTAGTGAAAGAGCAAGGCAATCTGAAGGGATGCAACGAGCGCCAAATGTCTGCATCTCAGATGAAAATGGCATAAAGCTTCACATGAGGGCATGAGTACTTTTCCCGAGGCAAGGTTGGTGTCATCACCAATGTAAGTGGCCCAGATCTGAGGGGGAACATCCTTCATCTACACTTAGGAGCCCTGTGTGCAAAAGCCCTGTGTCCTTCAGTGATGGAACAGTGGTGGTTTGGGGGCTCCTGTCTGGCTCCTGGCTCACACCCAAGTCTGAGGACATGGGCTCTGTTCTTCTAGTTATTGAGTTTACTTGTTTCTCTCCTTACCGCTCCAAGGTATGGACTTTGCACGGGCAAACCGTTAGTATCTCAGAAGGAAGGAAGTTCTGGCATTCCAGGAGGTGGGTAGAAAGCAGGCAGTGACCATCTGGGCCAGCACACTCCTGCCAAGCACTGAGTTCTCAGTAACAGAAGAACACCCTTTCTTTGCCGACATCAAAACCTAATTGCTGTGTGGCAGCAC
The DNA here is from genome assembly GCF_018350155.1 of Leopardus geoffroyi. Classification (NCBI taxonomy): domain Eukaryota; kingdom Metazoa; phylum Chordata; class Mammalia; order Carnivora; family Felidae; genus Leopardus; species Leopardus geoffroyi. The sequence continues at coordinate 24,728,439 of NC_059330.1, read as the reverse complement.
ACCACCAGAGTGGGAGCTTGCCTAGAGTTTGTTGTCACTGTCTGAGGGCAGACCAGTCGCTCCTGGCTCTGACCCCTGCTCTCAGTCTCTTCTTGCCCCTGAAGTGAGGTGGGCTCTTTCCAGCACCACCTGCACTCAAGTGCAGCTGGGTTTTCTATTCTCTCCTCCATTTCGCATCTAACCTGATCTCTTTGCAGCGGGATACCTCTCTTTGGATTGCATTAAACACACAGGGACACATCACCCTTTGGTTTATGTCTGTGGCTGTATAGACATTAATATAACATTTTGGACTAAAGGGGGAAGCCTTCCAGAGGTGGAGCTTTGAGTAATTCTGTGTGATCTCCAAACGGCTAACTGATATCTGACCCAAGTATAGAAATATCTACATTCACATCAAAGGCAGTCTGTCATTTGTGGATGCTGGATTTTGTCAAATTCTACTAACGAGCACCTGGGAATGGTGACTTTGAATATTTTGAAACCCTTCTGATGGGAAAATGTCATAAAGAAACATTGGAGATATTCAGGATTGCACATTCTGCTCTCATTTTTGTCTTAATTTATTCTCAAGATTTGAATGGCAAACAGTTGATTGTATGAAATCACTGATGAGCTAGAAGCAAAAAGACAAAATAAAAACAAGCCTTCTTGGAATCATGAGTTGGTCACACTAAATCATTAAGGTTGTGGGGCTTTTTGTTTTTGTTTTTGCTTTTTTGCCTTTTTGCTTTTGAGTGCTGTTGGGAATAGGTTCCACAATGAAACCTCCAGCTTTGCTTTTCTTTCTCAGGATGACTGTGGCTCCGATGTCGGGTCTTTTGTGATTCCAGACATATTTGAGGGCTCTTTGTTGTACCTGTGTGAATGCTGCAGGTGGTATTCTGATAGGGATTGCATTAAGTGTGTAGATTGCTTTGGGTACTCTAGACATTCTAACCATGTTGTACTTCCAAACCATGAGCATGGGATGTTTTCTCATTTCTTTGTATCACCTTCCGTTGCCTTCCTACGTTTTCAGAGTACATATCGTATGACCGCTTTGGCCAGGTGGATTTCTAAGTATCTTTCAAAGTAGCTTCGGTGCAATTGTCAACGGGAGCGATCCATTGATTTATTTTTCTGGGTGGGGGATGGGATAGATGGGCGATGGTATTGAGGTGGGCACCTGTCATGATGAGCACTGGGTGTTGTCTGTAAGCGACTCATCAATGAATTCTACTCCTGAAACCAATGCTGCACGGTATGTTAACTAACGAGAATTACATAACAAGTTGGCAGAAACTGGGGGGGAAATGAGCAGATGATTTGGCCTTGCTATGTTTACACCTCCATTTTGACCCTGCTGTCCTGACTCAGACATTCTATCTTGGAGAATTTAGCTCCCGCACACTAACAATTTGGTTTCGGTGCTGTGCTTGCCCAACGTTGCAATCAGACATCTATGACCACGGCATGTCTTGGGATAAGGTGTTTCCAGGGAAGAACCATAAAGCACTTCAATTCCTTGATGAATTTCAAAAAGTATAACTCAACATACCAGTTCTAGTGTATCTGAACTTATTTTAGAATGCAGGGATGGTTTTCAGGACCAATGAATTGTTACGTCCACGAATGGGTGTTGCAGCCACACCATAATGCATTTGGTGTACAGATTCTGCTGTGTTAAATTTTGACACAGGAAATCCTGGCTGGCATGTTAGAGCAGGGAGATGAGTGATATGTGATCTCCCATGGTGGGCAAGCCATAATCAGTTATAGACTAGCCACATCCACGGTTCATTCATATGAAGAAGAAACACATGTGCATTGTGTTTGTGCCACAGTTACTTTGACATCCACTGCAGGCGCCCCAATCTCACCCTACGCCAAAGCAAGAACTTGACCGCTGGAGCACTGTGTGGCTTTGGAAAGGATCTATGTCCTTCTGAAGGACACATGTCTTATAGGCCTAGCAGCAGAGGCAGGTGTGGAAGTAGATTCTCTGATTCAGAGACATAGTGCTTCTGCCTGGTTGATATCTATGCCTTGTCTTCTGGGAATCATAGGTGGTGGTGGGGTGGGGTGGGGTGGGGTGGTTGCTCAAGACCCACTGTTTGAGCAGAGCCTTGGCTGCATTACATGCCTCTTAAGGCAGGGAGCACACTCATGCGCTGTGGGATTAGTGATGTCCTGCGTACCTGGTGGTGGACACTGACCTGAGTTTTCCTCGCTGGCTCCAAACATTTGCCCGTTTTATGTGGGATTTTAGGTCTGTCTACAGCAAACAGGTACACTTAGTATATATACAGGGGTGGCTGAACACCCCCCACCTGACGCCCTATCCAGTGGAGCCCTCCAGTGGAGCCTGACATCACAACCTCTGGAGAACTGGCTTTGGTAGCTGTGTATCCAAGCTCTCATTGGACTGTGGGGTGACTGATCTGATCAAGAGCCTAGGACTGGCCCAGATCACACGAGCTGGGAAGAGTCCAGAGGATAAGGCTGGGCTCTGCCTTTTCAGGCCATGGCTCAAATTCTTTCCATCGTGTTTGCTATTAGAAAGGAGAAAGTCTAATATTCTGGGAGGAATCATGCCTGCATGCTCTCCATGTGCTGTCATTGCAGTTTCCAGTCCCCACTTGTGCACTGGCACACACATACTGATGATGTGTTGAAGAAAATGCAGACCAGGGGGAAGTGACAAGGGAGAAAGAAGAAAGGGGGTAAAGAGACCTCTGCCATGGGACAGCACCATCCATTTGCTTGGCTGCATGCTCAATGTCTCAAACATGGGCAAGGAATGCCTGAAATTAGTAGGTGTCTGCTGGACCCAGGGCCATCCGTGGCCCAAACTCCAGGAGAATGGAGTAGGGTGCTCTGGGGGCACCTGGAATTATGATGAGCAAACTCCCCTTAGGTTAGACAACAGCCACAGAAGAAAAGGCTTCAGCATTCTCCTGTAGCGTGTTGGGCTTCTCCAGAGTTCCATCTGATCATAATGGGTCAACTGGCCTGGGCTCTCCCTCAACAACTTACACTTCAATCACCCCACCGGAGCCTCTCGCGTTTTCAAGCATCTGCAGAAGACAAGAACCACTGTAAAGTGGGAACCTGTTACACTCTATGAATGATGCTCAGGGCAAGATCTATTCATTTTACACCAGTGCACCCTTCGTGATATGTGAACAGATGAGGCAAGGCTGCTCTAGTACCAACCTCTGCATTTCTTGCAGGCATATTGCACACTGGCCAACACCACGACTCAGTACATCCTTCTTACAGGTTAATCCTGGCTTTGCTCAACAACATCTCACCATGCCTATCCGTTTCCTGTGAGGGGACACATTCGACAGCACTTTAATGCTCCAAACGGGGACGGGGAGACGTGAACTGGTAAGGAGGCAAACACCAGGTGCTTCCCGCATGGGTTCTACCCTTGGTGCCAGTCCCTGCCTTCTACCAGAGTCCTTGTGAGGGCTGTTGTGGAACTAGTCGTGCCAGCCAGAACTCTCAATGTGGCAATTGTGGAGTATGCTGAAGGAGGATAGCACTGCACAGGCCAATGCCATTGTTGCCACACCACGAGTAGCGAATGGCTTTGCTGGGCCACTGAGGTTGCTAGGGCACCGCCTTGATGCACAGGGCTGTTCATGCCTTGGCACCTGACCCAGGAACTTCCTTGTACTGGAGACCTCACCCACCACCGATGCCCACTGGGGTCCCACTGGCCCCTCTGTGCCCCAGAAGGAAGGTAAACCCAAGTCTGAGTCAGTGCAAGTACAGCCATTAGCAGGGGCTGGCTTGCCTTGCGTGGGGACCATGTCCAACACGCATAGGGTGGTGGGAAAATCAATCCCTGGGTGTGGGTTTAGTGAGTCACAGCTCCAATGGCTCCTAAATCTACACGGGAACATAGTTGGACATAGAGCCTTGGGAAGGGAGTCACCATAACGAGGGCCTCATTTTTCAATATTTCAAAAGGAATGGGGTCAATCTGGCAAGGGGCTTTGTAGCTTCGTGTTCCCTCCACACAGTAGGTGGCCAGCCCCCTTTCCATCCTCTGGACCAGAAAAATTGCCAATGTTCTCATCTGGGCCTTTCCAATGGCCTCAGCCCCTGATTGACCGCATGGTTTTGACACCAACTTGCCAGGGACCCTGTGACCTAACCTAGACACAGTCACAAAACTGGGACTAGGATACCCAGCTGAACACCAGGGACCAGCCTCTGACAACATGGAAGATGGAATGCACCCAGCGAGGAACTACTTTGAAACTAGAGCAAAGCGGTGAAAAGAGATTCACAGAGGGCCAGAGGTCTTAAGTAGGAATCAGAAAGGGCTGCGGTGGTAATGCAGTGACTACAGCAAAAGGCTAGCAAGCTGGCTGTCTCAGGAATAGGCAACACCTGTGGGCTTTGGTGAAGGGGCCCTTTACTGGCTATACCCAGGAGCTCTGGGAACAAGGGGCCTGCCTTCCTCCTTTAGACAGAGAGGGAATTCCCTGGACCTGGGTCTGTTTCTTGCCCTTTCCTTCAGAAGACAGTGGCAGCAGTGATTCAGCTGTGGCTGTTTGGGGCCCCAGGCTGATGATCAACTGGTTAGAACCTGGCCTGGCTCCAAGATTTACTACAACGTCCCTTTGGGCACCCTCCAGTGGCGTAGGCCGAGTGCACATGCATGAACCATCTACTCAGCAGGAGGAAGGCACCTCTGGTAGCCAGGGGAGGGAGGCCAGCTGGCTACCCATCCCTGCCATGACTCTAGCTAAGTAAGCACCAAGCCCCCAGGGAAAGATGGGCTACCATCTGGGATACCAGGCACTGATCGTGGTCAATTGGCTGAGGAACTCACTGGCAACCCCACACCAATGCTTGGACCTGGGCTGTGAAGCTGACACAGAGCCATGGATGCTGCAATATTCTAGTTCAGAGTACATTTCTGAGGCTCTGGCTCAGAATGGCCCCAGACAGATCCTAGTTTGAACACAAGAGCAATAACATGCAAGTTGACACCCCGAGGACCAAAGCTTTTCATTAGAGAAGTTAATGGGTAGAGTTAGAATTCAGGGCCTCCTGCTATCTCCTGGCAGGCTGACTGTGTGGGCAGGAAGAAACCCGTGAGAGTGTGGTAACAGGAAACCTCCACTGGCTACACCTGAGCGTGCAATTCTGCAGGAGATGTGTTTTCTTCCTTCAGAAAGAGAGGCAAAAAGGGATTTGGTGGTTTGTCCCGTCCTTCCCATCAGGAAAGAGATGCACCATTGATGCAGAGGCAAGGGGTTCTGCTGCTAGATGTTTGGCACGTGTTTGGAAGCTGGACCTGATGCAGTGGTCCTTGAAGGAGCCCCTTCTGTGCTGCCCAGGTCCAGAAGCATAGTGTGCCTATGGGAACCATCTGTGAGTCGAAATGAAGGGAGGTCCACCCTTCACTGCCCTTCCCCAGCAGAGCTGGCCAAGCACCAAGCACTCAGGGACAGACAAGAAGGACATCCTTCCTTACACTGGAAGGTACTGCTTGCTCTCACACAGCACAGGGCCAGAGCGAGAGCTTAGCGCCAATGTTTGGGCTCGGCTTGGGTGAAGGGAGTGAAAGCCCAGGCCTCCCTCAATGTGTCCCAAGACTTGGAAAATAACAAATCGGTGGGAATGGCTCCAAGGGAGACCAAGGCTCTACATTACAGATGGGCATGGGATGCTGCTGGGCATGGACCTCTACCTCATTTATCCTTGCTGCATGTGTAAGGCCTGTCTGTCCCCCAACCTCTGGCACCGCCTCAAACATGCATACATATCCTGCTTGGCAACTCCATATGCGCTAGGCCTGTCTTTGGGACAAGAGTTCTAATGGGGAGTAACAAGAGGTCCTGTTGGCAATCTGTGCCTGAGTCACCAGGACGCACCCAGATCCCCCAGGTCAATGTGGAGGATATTGCTCTGAGACACTCAATGTGAACGGGGGCCAGCGAGATCCTGGTTTCAAAAAAGGGAGGCCAAAGAATGGAGAGAAATCGACACAGGGACAAAGAGCTTCATGACAAAGGAGAGGAGAATGAGACTGAGAAGGACACACCTACCACAATCTCCGGAGAAGTTAACTGTTGTCTCAGAAACTCCCATGGGCAGAGACGAAGGGAGATATCCATGGCCTACACCTGGGTACTCAGCATGAGGCCTCCACCTTTCTTCTAAAGGAGAAGCAAGGCTCCCGACCTCGGTTCCTTTTATGCCATACCCCTCAGATCACAGAGAGCAGTGATTCCGTGGCAGAAGTTTAGGGGTTCAGTGGAGGCTTTAGGTGTTGTAACCAAGTCATGCTGCCGTATTCCTTCTAATCGCTTTTTTGGGCTGAAGTCGCCTGCAGTGTCTTGTGTATGCCTGATCCACCCGCCGTACAGGATGATGACATTTCTCTCGGCCACGGGGGGAGACAACTTGGCTCACCATCGTTTGTTTTATCAGCCAGCCAGATGGCAAGTACTCTCAGCAAGGCAATCTGTCCGTTCAGAATTTAAAAACCAGTTGTTCTTGGTTAGCACAGACCAGAGTGAGAACTCCTTAGGAATGGCTGGGAACTCACTATGTGGGAAACAACCTCATTAGCCTTGCCTGGGACCCAAATATAGTTATCATTGCAGCCAATTGGAATGGCTACACACAGGGCCAAAAGTTTTCATTTCAGCTGAGAATGGGATAAAGCTGAGAAGGAATTGCCCAGCTCCAAGTTCCTTTTGTCCCAGAAGTCAATATAGCTCCCTCCTGATACCTTTGACCCTGACTACACACAAGCACTCCTCGGGGCAGCGTGAATTGCCCTGGCCTTATCTTTGCCAACAGAGTACTTGAAGGCAAATCTGAGGACGCAGGGTATCCCAGAGTGACAAGACCTTGGTGAGACTGAAAGTTGGAATTGAAAGAGACCATTCAAGAACTACTGAACCACAGTCCAGTTCAAAACACTTGAGCACAAACTCACTGCCCTGGAAACGCTGCTGCCACTATCCACTCACTGGATGGGAAGGGAAAACAGTGAACGCCCGAAACTTTCCTTCTCTTTCTCAAGTAAGAATACAGGCATCTTGCCATGAGGGATCCCAGTATAAGCACTGGAGGTTTCCCTTTGCCCTAGCCCATATGTGTTTCTTATTCCTGAGACAGTCAGCTTGCCAGGGGATTGCAGTAGTCATAACATCCTCAGACTTATCCCACTCACATGTCTGATAGGACATCTCTCAGACTCTGCGTATCTATTTCCACTGTGTTCCTCTTTTTGTGTTTATTTTTATTTCAGATTAAGAAGGAGGTAGAGAGAGACAAGAGACAGAGAGAGAGAAGAGAACGAAAGAGAGAGAGAGAGAGAGAGAGAGAGAGAGAGAGCCTGTGGTGAGTAGTAGAGAGGGACAGATGATCCCAAGTAGGCTCCTTGCTCACAGGAGAGAACCCGATGTGGGGGTTGAACTTGCAAAGCATTAGACGATGACCTTAGCGATGCAACGATACTTAACCAATTGAGCCACCAAGAGCCCCATTAGCCCCATCCTTTTTCTCTTTTAAATGTTTACAATATTTATTTGTGTGTGGGTCTGTGTGTGGGTCTGTGTGTGTGTGTGTCTGTGCGTGCATGTGTGAGAGGGAGAGAGAGAGAGAGAGAGAGAGTGTGAGAGAGAGAGAGACAACAGAGGAAGGGTTGAGAGAGATGGAGACACAGAAGTGAAGCAGGCTCCAGGCTTCGAGCTCTCAGCACAAAGCCCAACATGGGACCCAAACTCAAGGACTGTGAGACCATGACCTAAGCAGAAACTAAGAGTTGAGGTTTAGGCGAGTGAGTTACCCAGGTGCCCCATTTTACTCTTTTGAAAACCAGAATCTGTCACGGACACATCAGGGCCCATGGTTCAGAGCAATTCCCTCTGACTGTATGTAATTGGGGATTCTGACTGAGTTCTTGTGATAGCAGAATAGGTTGGGCCCTAGGAGCCTTGCAACATGCCTTCCAGATCTGTATTGACAACATTAGATGTAGGTCAGGGGAAAGTACCCAGCAGAGAATATTTGTGTATAGTTAGGGTCAAAAGGTGCGGGGAGGCAGCTGACCTCACTTCTGGCACAAGGGCAATGGCACAACACATTTCCCTCTCACCTTTCTCCCATTCTCATCTGAATGAAAATTTTGGCTGTCCTCAGAGCCATTCCATGCCCATGCTAGTTGCTAACTAGCACTTGGCTTGTAGGCTGTGTAGGCCAGTGAGGCTGTCAATCACTCAGTGAGCTCCCAGGCATGGATGGTGAGTTCTCATGCTGCTTCTGTGCCCTCCAAGAGTAATTATTTTCTGACAACCCACAGGAAAGATAGCCCTGCTCTCAGAGAGCACGTACTTCTCGGCCTCAGATTCCGAGGAGAACACAGTCCACGCATACGAGCTACGTTCCAAGACCTAGGCAGTGGAGACAGTGGCCCTTTACAACCTAACGTGCCACAGGAACGGTTGCAAACACTTGAGCGACAGCCTGGAGCATGGACCCACTACCGCTGAATCCCTGCTGCCTCTATCTCCTGATGAGAATGGCAGGGAAAACACCCAAGGCCGGAAGCTGTCCCTCGCTTGCAGAACAATATGGGCAGACCCCTTGCAGACTAGGCTTTCAGGAGGTTTTCCCTTAGAGGTTTAGGTTTTCTTTGGCCTCAGGTGTTGCTTCCTCCTTAGGCAGGACACTGGGGGGAAATTGTCATTCTGAACACTTCATTCTACCTTCATTCTGACCTACCAGGGTCAATAATAATGAACCACTTTGGTCTCCGGCATTTCCCTTTCAATGAATCTCTTTTGGTCTGTTTGCAAAGTGGTTTCTCCCTGGGTGCCACTCAGAGCCAGTGTCCCAGAGAAATATCCTTTCCTTAACGGGGGGAATCTGGCCAAGTCTGATGTCTCTGGCCTAGTTGGGACACAGGGTCCCTCATCATGTGCCTTTCAGACGCGTGTGGACAACGGGAGGCATATGGCCCTGGAAGGTGCCCAGCAGAGTGCCCATTGGTAGGCAATGCCAGGGTTTGAGGGGGAGCTGGCCTTCCTTCTGGTTGGAGGAGAAGCTATGTTAGGCTTTTCATTTCCCCTTTACCCTCATGTCCTGTGTCATGTCGAAACTTGGCCTTCCTTATAGCCCTTCCCATCCATTTTCTCTTTTCATAACTAGGTCATGGCTCACAACCAGGTGGACTTGGCCTGTCAGCCACATAACCAACGTCCAGGATTAGTGATGGCCCTGTGCTAGGTCAGAAATACCAGTTTCTTAATCCCAAGAAGGAGGACCCTCCTGTCCTGGCCCAGTTATCTCTGTGAAGGGAAGCCAGCTTGCCTTTCTCCCCTGGCTGATTGAAGTGTCTTCACCCTCTAAGGCAGATGGATCATGCATGCACAGTAGACTGCAGGGCAATTCAACCAAAACAGCCCTTACAAGGAATCCTGCACCATGACTTGGTTACCACACCTAAAGCACCAGCGGGACCCATACCGTGCGGCCACCGAATCACTGCTCTTTCTGTGTCCTGAGGGATAGGGCATACAAAGGAGCCAAGGTAAGGAGCCTTCCTTCTGCTTCTAAGAGAAAGGTAGAGGCCTCATGCTAACTGAGTACCCAGGTGTAGGCCATGGATGTTTCCCTTTGCCTCCGCCCATAGGTGTTTCTTACGATAGACAACAGTTAGCTCCTCGGGAGATTGTGCTAGGTGTGTGCTTCTCAGTCTCATTCTGCTCTCCTTTGTCACGAAGCATTTGGCCCTGTGTCGATCTCTTTCCATTCTTTTGGCCTCTTTTTTTGAAACCAGGAAATCGCTGGCACCCATTCACATTGAGTGTCTCAGAGCAATATCCTCCACTTTAACCTGGGACCCTTGGGTGAGTCTGGGTGACTCAGGCATAGCTTGGCAGCAGGACCGCTTGTAACTCCCCATTAGAACTCTTCTCCAAACGAGAGGCCTAGCTCATATGACGTTGCCAAGCAGGAGACGTATGCATGTCTTCACGCCGTGCCAGAGTTTGGGGGACAGACTGGCCTTACACATGCAGCAAGGATAAATGAGGTAGATGACCATGCCCAGCAGTATCCCATGCCCATCTGTAATGTAGAGCCTTGGTCTCCCTTGGAGCCATTCCCACCAATTTGCTGTTTTCTACGTCTTGGGACACATTGAGGGATGACTGGGCTTTCACTGCCTTCACACAAGCCGAGCCCAGAGATTGGCGCTAAACTCTCGCTCTGGTCCTGTGCTATATGAGAGCAAACAGTAACTTCCTGTCTAAGCAAGGCTGGGCTACTTGTCCCTCCCTGAGTGCTTGGTGCTTGGCCAGCTCTGGGTAAGTGGAGTGAAGGGTAGACCTCCCTTCATTCTGTCACACAGATGCTTCCCATCGGCACACTATGCTTCTGGACCTGGGCAGCACAGAAAGGGCTCTTTCAAGGACTACCGCCTCAAGTCCAGGTTCCAAACACGTGACAAACAGCTGGGAGCAGCACCCCTTGCCTCTGCATCAACGGTGCATCTAATTCCTGATGGGAACGACAGGAGAAACCTCCAAATCCCGTATTGCCTCTGTTTCTGAAGGAAAAAAAAACAAAAACAAAAACAAAACACTACCTCCTGCAGAATTACACGCTCAGGTGTAGCCAATGGAGGCTTCCTTTTACCACAGCGCTCACGAGTTTCTTCCTCCCCACACAGTCAGCCTGCCAGGAGATAGCAGGAGGCCCTGAATTTTAACTCTAGCCCATTATCTTCTGTAATGTAGAACTTTGGTCCTCAGGGTGCCTACTTGCCTGTTATTGCTCTTGTTTTTATACTAGGTTCTAACTGGGAGAGCCAGCGCCTCAGGAGAGTGTACTCTGTTTGAAGTAGAATATTGCAGGATCCATGAGTCTGTGTCAGGTACACAGTCCGGGTCCAAACATTGGTGTGGAGTTGCCAGTGATTTTCTGAACCAATTGACAGCACGCGGTGTCTGTTGTCCCAGAGAAGAGCAGGCCTGTCTGTCCCTGGAGGCGTGGTGCTTAGTCAGCTAGAGTCGTGGCAGGGATGGGTAGCCAGCTGGCCTCCCTCCCCTGGCTGCCAGAGGTGCCTTCCTCCTGCAGATTGGATGGTTCATGCATGTGCATTCTGCCCCAGTCTTTGGATAGCGCCCAAAGGGACCTTGAAGTGAATCTTGGAACCAGGCCAGGTGTTAGCCACTTGACCATCAGCCAGGAGCCCCCAACAGCCACAGCTGCATCACTGCCACCCCTGTCCTCTGATGGGAAAGGGCAAGACACAGACCCAGCTCCAGGGCGTTCCCACTGTTTCTGAAGGAAGAATTCAGGCCCCTTGCTCACAGTGCTTCCAGGTGTAGCCTGTAAAGGGCTCCCTTCACCGAAGCCCACAGGTGTCGCTTATTCCTGAGACAGCCAGCTTGCTAGCATTTGGCCCTAGTCACTGCATTATCCACATCAGCCCATTCCCATTCCTAGTGAAGACCTCTGGCCCTCTGTGAATCTATTTCCACCCCTGCCGGGGTTCAGCTCCAGCGGGTCCAGGGGTTCCCGTAGGATGAATGGCACCGGCGAAAACGTGAAAAACATAAAAATTAGAAATGAAAGGGACACAGACAACAGCAGTGTGTTGAACTGGCCACTTTACTGTGGCAAACGTGGCATTATATTTGTGAGCAATTGCCTTATATCGTGCATCATCTATGTGTTCTGGCATTACCTACTTCTATAAATGTTCTTATGTGTAATCACCCTTGTAGGAATAACATGGTTATGTTCTCATAACGTTTCCTCCTGCCCTTTGCTTATTGATTAATTTCTTATATTATGTTCACTATGTATCCACGTTTATCTATAATCTAGAAAGCATTTGCTTTGCTGTTTTCATGAAAGGTCATCTATCTGTCAACACCTCAAGTGGAGCAGTTACAGGGACATGACCTCTTCGTTGTTTCCCTGAACCACTTGTGGCTTGGGGAACAAAAGTATTCGCCTGGGTGCGAGGTGCCAGGAGGGGGCCAAGAGGGCCTTAGGAACCCACACCATATATCTTCTCGGAGAGACAATGCACCTAGGAACTAATGAACCATTCTGTACTTTAACCACCTAGGTTCAGTCATCATCTGGAATGCCTCCCGGGGGCCAAGTGGGCCTAGGGGTAGGAGTAATTTGTGCCCATAGATACACTCCTTTGTTGCCGGAGTGGGGCTTTTAAATCCATTTATTCCTCCTTTGCTGGCAAACGTATGAGGCTATCCCCCCTTTAGGTAGAGGAGTCTTTATAAGGGGTGGCAAGGCCTAAATGTAGGGCCGCACAATTTCGTTGCGGAACCTCATTTTCTTTCCCCGATGGTTTTTTTTTTTTTTTTTCCCCAGGGCGCCTGTCGAGGGCAATTCCCCCAAAGACAATTCCCCAGGTACTTTTATTAAGGCCAAATTACATAAAAGCGGGAGTACAAGAAGCTTCCCTGTCGGTCGGCCGCCCTGCAGTCCTGATCTGCCCAGCGCCCGGGCCCTGCCATCAAGCTGGTTGGATAGCTCGGCTTCCAGCACGGTGCATTCCATCTTCCATGTTTTCAGAGGCCGATCCTCAGTGTTCAGCTGGGGATCCTAGTCCCATCCTTGTGACTGTGCCATAGGTTTGGTCACAGGGCCCCTGGCTGCCAGAGCCCAGCTCCAGCAGGTCCAGGGGTTGTCGAAGGATGAACGGCATCGGTGAAAAAGTGAAAATAAAACAAAAGTACAATAAAAAGCAAAAATAAAAATGGACACAGGCAACAGCTGTGAGTTGATCTGGCCGATTGATTGTAGCCAACGTGGCATTATATTTGCTAGTGATTTCCTTGTAGCATACGTCATCTGTGTTTTTCTAACATTACCTAATTTTAAAAATGTTCCTGTGTGTAATCAACCTTTAAGAAATAACATGGCGATTTTCTCGTAATGTTCCCGCATACCCTTGGATTATTTGATTCATTCCTTACGTTATTCCATTATGCATCTGCGTTTTTCTGTAATTGTCTACAGTCTATGAAGCATTCGCCTTGCTGTTCGCATGAAAGGCCCTCCATTTCTCAACACCTCAAGTGGAACACTTACAGGGACATGACCGCCTAACCACCTGAGGCCAGAAGAACAATGTGTTTGCCTTGGTCCAAGGTGCCGGGAAGGGGCCGAAAGGATCTTAGAAACCCATGCCTCATACATTCTCAGAGAGACAACGCACCTAGGAACGAATGGACCATTCTGTACCTTAACCGACTAGGTTCAGTCATCATCTGGAATGCCTCCGGGGGGCCAGGTGGGCCTAGAGGTTGAAGTCACCTGTGCCCAGAGATACACTCCTTAGTTGCCAGAGTGAGACTTTCAAATCCATGTGTCTCGCCTCTACAGGCCCTCTTTGCTGGCAAATGTATGAGGCTCTCCTTCCTGTAAGTAGAGGAGTCTCCATAGGGGATGGCAAGGGCTAAATGTAAGGCTGCACAATTTCTTGCAGAACCTTATTTTCTTTCCTAATGGTTCTTTTCCCAGGGGGCCTGTCGAGGGCAATTCCCCAACAGACAATGCCCCAGGTAGTTTTAAGGCCAAATTACCTAAAAGTGGGAGTACGAGAAGCTTCACTGCCGGTGGGCCTCCTTGCAGTCCACAGCCCGGGCCTTGCCACTCAGGCTGGGATAGCTCAGCTTCCAGCACCTGGCAAGTTGGTGTCAAAACCAAGCAGGCCTTGTAAAAGCCCAGGTTAGAACCTTTGCACTTAGCCAGGGCCAGAGGACTGGGAAGGGGGCTGGCCTCCTTTCTTGTCGGAGGGCACATGAACTTACACAGCCCCTTTCCAGGTTGGTCTCATTTTCATCGAAATATTGAACTTTGGCCCTCCTTATGGCCACTCCCTTCCGATGACTCTATGTCTAACTATGTCCGCGTGCAGACTTAGAAGCCATGGAGCTGTGACTCACTGAACCCACGAAGAGGGATTGATTTTCACACCAGCCTGTGCATGTCGGACATGGGCCCCAAGCAAGGCAGCCCAGCCTCTGCTATTGGCAGCACTTGCACTGACTCAGACATGGGTTGACCTTCCATCTGGGGCACAGACGGGCCAGTGGGACCCCAGGCATCGGTGGTGGGTGCAGGTCACCAGCACAAGGAAGTTCCCGGCTCAGGTGCCAAGGCACGAACAGCCCTGTGCATCAAGGCAGTGCCCTAGAAACCTCAGTGGCCCAGCAAAGACATTCGATGCTCGTGGTATGGCGACCATGGCATTGGCCTGTGCACTGCTGTCCTCCTTCAGCATACTCCACAATAGCCTCCTTGAGAGTTCTGGCTAGCAGGCCTAGGTCCACAGCCGCCCTTGCAAGGACTGTGGTAGAAGGCAGGACTGGCACCTAGGTTGGAACCCGTTGGTGCAGCACCTGATGTTTGCCTCCTCTCCAGGTCACTTCTCCCAGCCCCCATTTGGAGCATGAAAGTGCTCTCACATGTGTCTCTTAACAGGCAATGGATAGGCTTGGTGCGATGTGTTGAACAAAGCCACGATTAACCTGTAAGAAGGATGTACTGAGTCGCGTTGTTGGCCAGTGTGCATTATGCCTGCAAGAAACGCAGAGCAGCGTTGTCTCGTCTGTTCACATATCATTAAGGGTGCCCTGGTTGAAAATGAATAGATCTTGCCCTGAGCATCATTCAGAGAGTGTAACAACTTCCCATTTTACACTGGTTCTTGTCTCTTCCAGATGCTTGAAAACCCGAGAGGCTCTGGAGGGGTGATGGAGGTACAAGTCGTTGAGGGAGAGCCCAGGCCAGTTGACCCATTATGATCAGATGGAACTCTGCAGAAACCCAGCACTCTACAGGAGAACGCTGAAGCCGTTTCTTCTGTAGCTACTGTCTAACCTAAGAATGACCCTTCTGTCCATGACCTCTTGTTATTTACTGGTCCCGGTAATCTCTTGGATGGCAGCCACTTGCCTCACTTGTTCGGCTGATTGAATTGTCTTCATCGTCTAAGGCAGAAGGATGTGGCATGCGTAGTAGACTGCAATACAATTCGACCCAAGAAAGCCTTACAAGGAATACTGCACCAGGACTCGGTTAAAAAACCTACAGCACCCTCGGGAGCACTGACTGTTAACAGTGCATTGCTTCCGTGAAGTTTAGGGCCTAGAAAGGAGCCAAGGTCAGGAACCTTCCTTCCCTTTCTGAAAGAAAAGTGCAAGCTTTTGCCACATGGGCACCCCGGTGTAGGCAACGGATGTTTCCTTTTTCCCCTGCCCACAGGTGTTTCTTGTAGAGACTACACCTTCTCCAGAGATTGTGTTAGGCTCGTCCTTGTCAGCTTCATTCTGCTCTGCTTTGTAATGAAGCATTTGGGCCCTCTGTCTATTTATTTCCCTCGTTTTGCTCTTTTGTTCAAATGAGGATCTTGCGGGCCGCCTGGGTGGCTCAGTCGGTTGAGCGTCCGACTTCGTCCCAGGTCATGATCTCACGGTGTGTGGGTCGAGCCCCGCGTCGGGCTCTGTGCTGACAGCGTAGAGCCTGGAGCCTGCTTCCGATCCTGTGTCTCCCTCTCTCTCTGCCCCTCCCCCGCGCTCACTTTGTCTCACTCTGTCTCTCAAAAATAAATAAACGTAAAAAAAAAAAATTCAAATGGGGATCTTGCTGGAGCCCGTTGAGAATCACTGCCTCCGAGCAATATTCTCCACTTCCAACTGGGGACTCTGAGTCCTGGTGACTCTGGCATAGATTGGCAACATGACCTCTTGAAACTTCCTATTAGAACTGTGTTCACAATGAGAGGGCTGGGGCATATGGAGGTGCCTAGTTGGCTATGGGTGGATGTGTGTAGCACATCCCTGAAGTTTGGGGAGGGACAGGCCTTACACATGAAGCAATGAGAAATTAAGGTACATATACATGCCCAGCATTACCCCCTTCCCATCTGTCATGTAGATCCCGGCCTCCCTTGTAGCCATTCCCACCCACCTGCTCTTTTCTAAGTCCTTGGTCACATTCATGGACAGATGGGCTTCCACTCACTTCACACAAGCAGAGCCCAAGGATTGGTGCTAAATTCCTACCCTGGTCCTTTGCTTTGTGAGAGTAAACAGTAACTTCAAGTCAAAGGAAGGATGGCCTTCTTGTCCCTGAGTGCTTGGTGCTTGGCCAGCGCTGGTAAGTGCAGTGAAGGATAGACATGCCTTCATCCTGAGTCAAACATGATTCCCATGTGCACAATATGCTTTAGGATCTGGTCGGAATCAAAAGGGACCTTGCCAGAAACTAGGTCATCAGGTCGAGGCTCCAAACACTTGATCACCAGCTAGGTGTAGGAACCCCTTCCCTCCAAATCAATGGTGCTTCTCTTTCCTGAGAGGAAGGATAGGAAAAACCACCGAATCCAGCATTTCCTGTTTCTGAATGAACAATGCAGACCTCCTGCAGAATTTCACTCGTGGGTGTCGCCAATGGAGACTTCCTTGTACACTAGCCCTCGGGTCTTTTTCACTCCCCAGACAGCATTCCTGCCAGGAGATAGGAGTAGGCACTTCATTCTAACTTTAGCCCGTTCTCTTCTGTAATGAAGACCTTCGGCGCTCAGGTTGCCTATTGGCTTTGTATTGCTCTTGTTTTCAAGGTACTTTCGACCCTGGGAGCCATTGAGAGCACGAGCCTCCGAAGAATGTACTCTGTTTGAACTAGAAAATTGCAGGATCCACAGGTCTGTGTCAGCTACACAGCCCAGGTGCAAATATTGGTGTGGAGTTCCCAGTCAGTTCCGGAGCCTATTGACAGCACTCAGTGTCTGGTATCCCAGAGGTAAGCAGGTCCCTCTTTCTCTGAGGACTTGGTGCTTAGTCAGCTAGAGTCATGGCAGGGATGGGTAGCCAGCTGGCCTCCCTCCCCTAGCTGACGAGGTGCCTTCATCCTGCAGTGTAGATGGTTCATGCATGTGCCCTCCGACTCGGGCTGTGGTTAATGCCCAAAGGGTTTTGAAGTGAGTATTGGATTGGACGCAGACCAGGTGCTGACCATTTGACCATCAGTCAGGAGCCCCAAACAGCCACAAGTGAATCACTGCCGCCCCTGTCCTCTATTGGGAAAGGGTGAGAAACAGACCCAAGCCAGTGCTTTCCCTCTTTTTCTGAAGGAAGAATGCAAACCCATTGCTGACAGGGCTCCCGGCGGGGGGGTGGGTGGGTGGGTGGGTTAGCCTTTAGGGGCTCCCTTCACCAAAGTCCACGTGTCCTGCTGATTCCTGTGAGAGCCAGCATGCAAGGAGATGGCCCTAGTCACTTCATTCTCCACATGATCCCATTGCCATTCCTATTGAAGAACTCTGGCCCTCCGTGGATCCAGTTTCACCCCCTTGCTCTATTTTCACAATAGGTCCTCTCTCAGGCCCATTCTTTGTAGTCGCTCAGAGGAATATCCATGGAGTTCAGCTGGACACTCCCGTGTCATCCTTGTGACTGCGTGATTGGTTTGGCCACAGGACCCTGGCAAGTTGGTGGCAAAACCAGGCAGGCATTCAGAGGCCAAAGGCATTGGGAGCACCCAGGTTAAACCATTAGCACGTAGGCTGGGCCAGACGACTGGGAAGGGAGCCAGACACCTTTTTTGGCTGACGGGACAGGAATCACACAGCCCCTTTCCAAATTGTTCCCATTGTCATTGGATATGTGGAACTGGGGCCCTGCTTATGGCCCTCTCATGCTTCTTTATCTAACTCTTTCCCTGTTTGGGCATAGGAGCCATAGAGCTGTCCCTCACTCAACCCGTGCCCAGGGACAGATTATCACACCAGCCTGTGCATGTTGTAGGTGGGGCCCAAGCAAGGCAGCCCACCCACTAGTAATGACACACTTGCACTTACGCAGTCTTGGATTGATCTTCCGTCTGGGGCACAGATGGGCCGCAGGACCACAGGTATCATTAGTGGGCGCCTGTCACCACCAATAGAGATTCCTCGGTCAGGTGTGAGGGCACGAACAGCCCTGTGCATCAGGCAGTGGCAAAACAGCTTCACTGGCCCAGAAAAACCACCTGTGTTCATGGTGTGGCAAGCATGGCACTGGCCTGTGCAGTGCTGTCCTCCTTCAGCATTCTCCATAGTAGCAACACTGAGCGTCCTGGCTCGCAGGACTAGGCTCTCAACAGCTCAAAGGATCGTGGCAGAAGGCAGGGCCTGGCACATAGGGTGGAACCCATTAGAGCAGATCCTGGTGTTTGTCTCCTTACCAGCTGACTTCTCCCAGCCCTCGTTTGCAAGATGAACGTGCTCTCACACGTGTACCCTCAGATGAAATGGATAAGCATGATATGATGGAGGGAAGAAAGCCAAGGATAACCTAAAATGAGGATGTTCTGAGTCAAGATCCTGGCCAGTGTACACTAGGCCTGGAAGAAATGCAGAGGTTGGTACTAGAGCTGAGTGGCCTTGTCTATTCAACTATCATTAGGGTTGCACGGGTTTAACATATATACTTCTTGCCCTGAGCATCATTCAGATACTGTAACAAATTCCCATTTTATAGTGATTCTTGTCTTCCAAAGATGCTTGAGAGCCAAGAAGCTCTGAGGATCTTCCGTGGCAAAACAACAACAACAACAACAACAACAACAACAACAACGCAGGCCTACTTGGCCAGCAATCAGAGTTCTGTGAGACCCATGCAGAGATGAACCATCATACAGGGAAAACTATCCTTCTAAAGAGCCAGGGTCCCTTAGGCCAAACATCTGCCACAGCCACCATGACTAGACCGGAATCGCAGGTCAGGGCTCAGGGTATGACAGTAAGAGTTAAAATAGAGCAAAGGGGTGAGAATGGAGAGAGGGAGGGCCAGAGTTCTGTATCAGAGATGATGAAGTGAGGTGACTGGCACCATCTTCCGCAGCTCGCTGACTGACTCAGGTAGGAGAAGTACCTGTGGGCTTTGGCAAATGGTGGCATCCATAAGTTCCCCCTGTAGGCCTCATCAACAAGAAGCCTGCCCAGATTCTTCCTTCAGAACCAGAGGGAAAGACCTGGCTCTGGGTATGCGCCCTGCCCTTGCCATCGGTACATGGGGGTAGCAGTGATACAGCTGTAGGAGGGCTGTGTTCCCCGATGATGGCAGTGTTTGGAAGCAGGTCTTGGAAGCAGGAAAGCATAAGAGACTCGTAAGCAACAAGAGCTCAGGGACATGACAACCAAGTGTCTCTGGGACATCAGACCCTCAGAACCCTCCACTGGCTCAGGAACTGACTGGAAACCCACTTCCAATCCTTCTAACTCAGTTGTGTATGGGAGAGTCACATGGTCTCAGGGTGTGAAGTGAGACCCACTTAGAAAATCAGCAAAGGGAGAGGAATGATTACAAGGTGAGTCAAAGCTATGCATTCAAAGGGGCATGGGGGAAATTGAGGAAGGAGACCTCTACTTTCTCTTCCTTTTGTCCCACAAAGGAGGCGGGATGCACCACTAACCTCTGGCTTAGCCTACCCACAAGCATTCTCCCTGGGCACCTTCACACACCTTAGGTTTGGGGAAGGCCACATCATTCTGAACCCAAACTGAGAAGGACCCAATGCAATATCTCTGTTACCATCACAAGGACACCATGAAACCCTCACACTGAAAAAAGAGGACACTACTCGAAGACTCTGTTTGGAATTGTCTCCATGCAAACCCACTTTCACCAAAAGGGCTAATGGGAGGCAGTGGAGACATACACTGCCAGAGTTGTTCATCACACATCAGATTTGGAGAATGTTGAGAGTGAAGTACCCAGGGCCACCTCCTATCAACTAGGTTGTATCTGGAATAAGAAAGTCCTGTGAGTTTAGGCACGGGAGTCCCCTGATCAACTACACCTGAGAGCCCTGGCAGCAAGAAAGCCTGCATTCTTTCTTTGGGAGCCAGGGATTTCTGGATTGTTCTATCGCTGTCACATTTCCCATCAGTTGAGGGAGGTAGCAGTGTTGGAGCTGTAGCTATAGGGTTCTGAGGGCTCTTGCTCAAGAATCTGCAACGAGGCCTTTGTTCCCTAATTCCTGGCAAGGGCACTTCCAGGGCTGACCCATGCCGGTTCATACTGCCCATGTGCAAACTGTCTGCTTCTCAGAATGAAGGCAACTCTCTCATCAGGTCAGTGGGGCAAGCTGGCTCCACTTCACCCTCCATAGCCCACCAGGCCAAGCACCAAGCTCTAGGGACTAAGGACCTTCTATTCTTTGGTAGAGCAGAGCCTGAGAGCTCTCACTGAGCACAGGAGCAGAGTGAGAGTTTGCAGGCAACCCAGGGGTGCCAGCTGACCCAGTGATGGCTCCATGGCCACTACAGGAGAGACAAAATAAATTGTCACAAATACAGCAAGAGGAAGGAACTGGGCTCCAGATAGGCCAAAACTCGACATTCGGAAGATGCTTTGCTTCATTTGCCCTCAGCCCAGAAGGAAGCCAGCTCCCTGCCCAAATCTCAGGCCCAACTACACACCAGACACTCCCTGCTGCTCTGCTTCAAATGCCCTGGGCTTCTGAATGACCACAAACATTTGAACCTCAGTGAATTAGCGAAGATGCAGCACTGTGACAATACCGAACGCCCAGTCACAGGATTGAACCCGCCTTCCCGGTGGAAGGCAGAGCATAGGACTCTTGAGACCCAGAATTTGAACTGATCCTGAGAAGAACTGCCCCCCCCCGCCCCGCCCCCCACGGCTTGCTACAAACACCAAGGAACAAGGTCAGGAATAGGAGGACTATTCTCCTTTGGGATATCCGATGCTCATGGCTGTTACTGACCAGGGGACCCAGTTGGAACGCGACAACCCTCCCTGGATGCCTGCCAAGTGAGTGTCAGCTCCATGGCTGCTCAGGAGGAATGAAGAGGCAGTCAGCAACAGGGAAAGGCTGCAGCCAGGACCAAAGGGTATTCAGTAATCCATCCCATGGGAATGCCATCAGTGTGGAATGGAGATGTTTATGTTCGTGTCCCTGAGGCCCAGCAAGGGAGCCAGCTCCCAGCTAATCCATCTGGCCCAGCCTCCCCCAAAACAGCTCTCCGCTGGACCCCTTCTGATGCCCTAGGGCTCTGGATGTCCTTGCAGTTCTGAAACCAAAAGCACTGGGCTCCTTTGTCTCCACCTTTCCCGCACTCATAAGGGGTTTCCCCATCAGGCACCTGCAGGCCAGAGATAGTAGTCTTCAAAGCCTCACTTTGTACGGGGAAGATGAACTGTAACAGATGTCCTGAGACTGGATACAACGTGGGCCAGAGTTCATCATGTTTACAAGAACCTGACTAGCACAATGTATTCACAAGCTGGCGTGCTGAGGAATCACAGGGACCTTTTGTGTGCTTTCGCTACAGGAGTGCTGCCGAGGATGCTCGTTGGAGCCCAGAGAGGAAGAGGCCCACATTCTTCCTTAAGGCATACACAGGAAGTATGTCTTCGGGGGTGCTTTGTATCCATCGAGAGCGGCAGCAGAGCTTCTGAGATATGAAGAAGGTGCTTCCATATGATGACCAAGAGGTGGGAATGAGGGCCTGGTGCAGTGTATATTCAAAAGGCTTTTCGTGTGTTGATCAGGTGATGGAGCATGCTGCACACGCACAGACTATTCTTCCGAACGACGGTAGCTCCATCCATTTGGGGCAGGTCCACATAGCTACCCATTCTCACGATACCAAGGGCTCAGGGACAGGGGGCCTTGGTGTCCTCTGGGATATCAGAGTCTGCGAGCCCTGCATTGGTTCAGGAAAGGCTTGGAAACGCATCTCCCTGCAGGGACCTTGGTTGTTGTAGGGGACAGACACAGGGTCTCCGTGTGTGAACTGAGACCAAGTTAGGAAAGCAGCAATGGGACAGCAATGACGATCGGTGAGTCAAAGCTGTGCCTTGAAATTGGCATGGAGGACAACGAGAAAACAGACCATGACCTTCCCCTTGTCCCATAAAGGAGGCGGGATCCACCCCCAACCTCTGCCATAGCCTACCCACAAGGCAGTGTCTCTGGACACCTGCACACACCGTGTTTTTGGGAAGGGCCTCATCATCTGAAACCATATTGAAAATTGCCCAATGAAACCATCAACTAAACACCATCTCTATCACCACCACTAAAACACCAACCAAACCTCCAAGCCGAAAGAAGACGATAGTACTCTCAGATACTGTGTCAGAATACTTTCCCCACAAACAGGCTTTCATCCAAAGGGCTCAGGGGTGGGTGGCAAAGAAGACACACACTGCTAGAGTTCTTCATCACACATGATTTGGAGAAACTAGAGAACAAAGGACCCAGCACAGTCTCTTTTCAATCAGGTTGTACACAGAATAAGAAAGGCCTGTGGGCTTTGACAAAAAGCGTCCTCTGCAGGACTACACTTGGGAGCCCTGTCAGCAAGAAGCCTGCCTTCTTTCTTCAGGAGCCAGGGATTTCTGGCTTGGTCCATCCCCGCCACCTATCCCTTTAGTTGGGGGAGGTAGTAGTGCTTGAGCAGAGTGTTCTATAGGGTTCTGAGGGCTCTAGCTCAGGAATCTGCAGCAAGGACTTGGTTCCCTCATTCCTGGCAAGGGCTCTTCCAATGCTGTTCCCCTCTCGGTTCTTAGTGCCCACGTGCAAATGTCGGCTTCTCAGAATGAAGACACCTCAGTCATCCAGGGCAGTGAGGCAAGCTGGCTCCCCTTCACCCTCCATAGCACCGCAGGCCAAGCACCAAGCACCCAGCCACTCAAGGCCCGTTTTCCTTTGGTAGAGCAGAGCCTGATTGCTCTCACTGAACACAGGAGCAGAGTGAGAATTTGTGGCCTGCCCAGGGGTGCCAAGTGACTGAGGGATGCCTCCATGGCGCCTAACGGAGAAAAAAATACATTCTCTAAAACACAGCAGGGCGATAGGAATGGGCACCAGGTGGGCCAAAGCTCCACTTTTCAAAAGGGAATGGGCATCCCCTTGCAGAGATGTTTTGCTTCATTTGCCTTCAGGCCAGAAGGAGACCCGCTCCCTGCCCAAATCTCTGGCCAGCATACACACCAAACATCGTCTGCTGGGTCCCTCCAAACGCCAGGGACCTCTGAATGCATGCACACTTCTGAAACCCAGTGACTTAATGAGGAAGGAGTCCCGTGGCAAAAACCCTCCCACAGTCACAGTCCCTGGACCACACTCTCAGGTCGAAGACAGAAGATAGGACTCTGGAGACACTGATTCTGAAAAGATTGTGAGAAGACCCTGGTCTCTACAAGACAGCAACAATGCATCAAGTGGGACGAGGAGGGCCAGAGCTCTTCAGAGCTTGGAAGGGGAATTCTATGGAGAAGGCAGTGCCCTGCACCAGCTCCTGGCAACCTGGCTAGAAGAAGAAACCCCAGACAGCTTGTGCAAAAGCGCCATCTAGTGTCTCCATTGGGAGCCGACTCAGCACCAGGCCCGCCTTCTTCCTTCAGAAGGACCTAGGGCACCCTGGGTCTTGGTCAGCTTTTGGTGGTTCTTGCAACATTGAATGGAGTGAGCAGTGACTGTGCTCTAGCTGCGACGTTCCCCCAGCTGTGGCTCCAAAGTGTGGAGAGGGCATTGGTGCCCTCTAACTGTAAGAGGCTCTTCCTGTGCAGACCAACTTCTGGAACCTTCGGCTCCTGTGTGAACTCTTTGATTTTCAGAAGGAAAGCACATCAATCAGGCAGAGTAGAGAATTGAGCTGGCTCCACCCACCCACCCACCCACCCATCCCTTGCTACAAACAGCCAAGCACCAAGGTCAGGGTATGGAGGCACATTCTACTTTAGGACATCTATCAGGTGCTGATGGCTATAAGTGAGCCTGGAACCGAGTGGGAAGCCGATGCCCATCCAACGGTGCCTGCTGAGGGAGTACCAGCTCTGAGACTCCTAAGGGTGAAAGAAGAGGCAGTCAGAAACACTGGGAGGGAAGGGAGAGGATATGGCTACAGCCAGGACCAAAGGGCATTCAATATTTCCATCCAGTGGGGATGCAATCAATGTGGAATGGAGATGTTTCTCTTCATTTCCACTCGGCCCAGCAAGGGGGACAGTTCCCTGCTAATACATCTGGCAGAGCCATTCCCACACATACCTCTCGGCCGGACACCTTCCGATGCCCTTCCGACGTCCGTATAGACCTGAAACCAAAAGGCCAAAGCCACTTTAGCTCCACTTATCCCACAGTCACAAGGACTGTTCCTGTGGGACCTTTGCAAGCCGGAGAGAGAGTACTCTGAAAGACTGAATTTGTATGGACTCCCAGACAAACCTGGATGGATGATAAAGCAACGTCATGAAACTGGACACAACGAGGGCTAGAGTTCTTCCTGTTTAGAAGAACCTGACTAGCACCGTGTATTTGCAAGCCGGCTTGCTCAGGAATCACGAGCAACTTTGGTGTGCTTGGCTCCAGGAGTTCTGCCAAGGATACCCGTTGGAGCCCTGTGAGCAGGAGGCCCACATTCTCCCTTACGAAACAGAGGGGAACTTTGGCTGCTAGTGCGTTTCTGCCCATCATATCCATCGAGAGGGTCAGCACCGGATCTGAGAAATGAAGAATGTGCTTCCATGCAACGATCCGGATGTGGGAACGAGGTCTTGGTCCACTGTTTATTCAAAGGGCTTTTTTATTCAAAGGGCCCTGATCAGGTTGTGGAGCATACTGCACTTGCCAGGCGCTCTGTTCTTTTGATTGAGGGTAATTCTGCCCATTAGGGAAGGGGTCCCGGCTGGTACCCATTCCCATGATCCTATAACCTGCCCGCCACCTAACGTTCAGGGACAGGGGGGATAGATGTCCTCTGGGACATCAGACTCTGAGAGCCACACGTCAGGTCAGGGAAGCCTTGGAAACTCACCCACAAATCGGGGAACCTGGGTTGCTGTAGGGGACAGACACAGGGTCTCCATGTGATAACTGACAACAAGTTAAGAAAACAGCAATTAGAGAAGACTGATTCCAGGGGGAGTCAAAGCTGTGCATTCAAGTGGGCACGGGGAGAACCGAGGAAAGAGACCATGACTTTCCCTTCCCCTTGACCCACACAGCAAGCAGGTGGGATCCACCCCTAACTTCAGGCTTAGCCTACCCACGAGCATTCTCCCTGGGCATCCTCACACACACTTGGTATAGGCATGCCCGTATCATTCTGAAACCAAACTGAGAAGGGCCCAATTGAATACCGTTATCACCATCACAAGCACACCACCAAACAAGGATGTTACCCTGGAACGCTGTCCCGGAACAGTGTTCACCGAAGCCCTCTTCCATCTGCAAAGTTCAGGAGTGGCAATGGAGACACACACTGCCAGGGTTCTTCACCACACAGATTTGGAGAACGTTGACAGTGAAGAAGCCAACGCACTCTCCTATCAACCAGGTTGTATCCGGAGTAAGAAAAGCCTGTGGGGTTAGGCCAAAGGGCCCTCTGAAGGACTGCACCTGGGAGCCC
This sequence comes from Leopardus geoffroyi, assembly GCF_018350155.1. Lineage (NCBI taxonomy): Eukaryota > Metazoa > Chordata > Mammalia > Carnivora > Felidae > Leopardus > Leopardus geoffroyi. Next base: position 24,703,004 of record NC_059330.1, on the reverse strand, counting down.
TTTCAGCAAGAAGCCTGCCTTCTTTCTTCAGGAGCCAGGGATTTCTGACTTGGTCGATCGCTGCCACATTTCCCATCCCTTGAGGGAGGCAGCAGCGTTTGAGCTGTAGCTATGAGGCTCTGAGGGCTCTTGCTCAGGAATCTGCAACAAGGACTTGGTTCCCTCGTTCCTGGCAAAGCCTCTTCCAATGCTGACCCCCTCCTCATTGCTACTGCCCATGTGCAAACTGCTTCTCAGAATAAAGGCAACTCAGTCATCCGGGTCAGTGAGGTAAGCTGGCCCTCCTCACCCTCCATAGCACAGCCGACCAAGCACCAAGCAACCAGGCACTCCAAGGCCTGCTTTCCTCTGGCAGAGCAGAACCTGATACTTCTGACTGAACACAAGAGCAGAGTGGGAGATTGCAGCCTAGCCAGGTTTGCCAGCTGTGTTAGTGATGGCTCCTTGGCGCCTAAGGGAGAAAAAATAATACATTGTCAGACACACAGCAAGGGAAAGGAAATGGGTGCCACGTGGGCCAAAGCTCCACATTTGTGGTGGGAACGTGGATCCACTTGGAGAAATGGCTTCCTTCATTTGTCTCTGGCCAGAAGGAGTCCTGCTCTCTGACCAAATCTCCAGCTTAGCCTAAACACGAGACATCCTCCGCTGGTCCCCTTCACATCCCTGAGCTCTGAATGGCTGCATACTTCTGAAACCCAGTGAATTAATGAAGAAGTAGCCCTGTGGCAATGTCTCTCCTGTAGTCCGAAGGACTGGATCCGACTCCCAGGTGGCAGACGGAGGATGGGCTCTTGGGACACTGATTCTGAAGGGATTGCGGGAAGAGCCTTGTCTCCACAAGAGAGCAAAGATATGTTAAGTTCGATAGGGTGGGCCCCAGGTCTTCAGAGCTTGGAAGGGGAATTCTATGGAGAAGGCAGTGCCCAGCACCAACTCCTGGCAACCTGGCTGGCTGTGAGAAGACACTACAGTGGGCTTAAACGAAAGCACTCTGGAGAGTCTCCATCTGGGAGCCCTGGCAGCACCAGATCTGCCTTCTTCCTTCAGAAGGACCTAGGGAGCCCTGGGACTCGGTCGGCGTTTGTTGCTTTTTGCATCACTGAATGGACTGAGCAGTGACAGTGCTGTAGCTGGGAGGTGCCGCCAGCGGTGGCTCCGATGGGTAGAGAGGGGCATTGGTGCCCTCTTCCTGTAAAGGGCTCTTTCTCTGCTGACCAACTTCGGGAGCCCACCTCGGGAGTCCTGTGTGAACTGTCTGCCTTTCAGGAGGAAGGCGCCTCAATCAGACAGAGCAAGGAGGCGAGCTGGCTCCAATCCCCCCACCCCTTGCTGCAAACAGCCAAACAGCAAGCTCACGGCTAGGAGGAGTGTTCTCCTTTGGGATATGCGATGCTGGTGCCTCTAACAGAGCTCAGGATGGAGTGGGAACCCGATGTCCGTCCTTGGGGGCCGGCTGAGTGAATGTCAGCTCCATGGCTCCTAAGGGTGAATCAAGAGGCAGTCGGAAACACAGGGAGGCAGAGGAGATGGCTGCAGCTAGGACCAAAGGCCACTCAATATTTCCATCCAATGGGAAGGCGATCAATGTGGAATGGAGATGTTTATCTTCGTTTCCCCAAGGCCCAGCAAGGGTGCCAGCTCCCGGCCTACATGGCTGCTGGGTCCTCCCCGTGCACAGTTCTCGGCTGGACCCGTTCTGATGCCCTAGGGCTCTGGATGTTCAGGTAGTCCCTGAAACCACAAGGCCAGGGACTCTAGCTCCACCTGTCACGCAGTCACAACGGCTGGTCCCCGTGGGATATCTGCAGCAGGAGAGAGAACTTTTCAGAGTCTTTTAGGACTCACTTTTTATGGACTCCAAGACGGACCTTGACAGATGATCAAGCAATTTGCTGAAAGGGGATACACCCAGGGCCAGTGTTCTTCATGTGTAGAAGAGCCTGACCAGCACAATATATTCACGATCTGGCTAGTCGAGGTATCAAAAGAACTTTTGGGGTCTCTGGCTACAGGAGGGTTCCACAGGATGCCCTTTGGAGCCCTGTGAGCAAGAGGCCCACGTTCTCCCCTGAGACATTGAGCAGAACTTTGAATTCTCGTGTGTTTCAGCCCGTCGTATTGGTAGAGAGGGTCAGCAGCGGCTCTGCCATAGGAAGAATGTGCTTCCGTAGGATGATCAAGATGTTGGAGTGAAGCTTGGTGCGCTATTTATGCAAAAGCCTTTTAGTTCCCTGATCACGTCATGCAGCATGGCACATTTTTGCAGACTGTCTGTTCTTCTGAATGAGGGTCGCCCCATCCATAAGGCAGGGGTTCACATGGCTCCCATTCCTACAATACTGTTGCCTGCCCAGTACCAGGGGAGCAGGGACATGGGGGCTAGCCGTCCTCTGGGACATCAGACCCTGAGAGCCCTGCATCGGGTCAGGAATGGCTTGGAAACTCACCTACACACCAGGGATCTCGGTGGTGTAGGGGAAGATACAGTGTGTCACACTGTACTTTTAGGCACCTGGCGCTAGGCCATTCCTGGTGCTTCTACACCAGGGTTTACGAATACTTCTGACTACATATCCCCAAGAAGCTATCTAAAACCCTCTGGGAGCAAAGGGTACTTCTCAGCAGTAAAGCACAAGGGTCTATACAGAGAGGTGGTGAGGAAAGTCTTACTCTATTTCTCTATGAGTCACAAAGAATGTTGAAGCACGGTAATGCTCTGAGCACTTCAGCACGGGGCCTGTCCCAATGCTAATACAGAATGTTTTTTAAAGTGTTTTGTGGAAGTTCCACGTAGTTAACACACAGTGCAATAGTAGTTTCAAGTGTAGATTTCAGTTGTTGCACCCTTCCCCACAGCACCCGGTGCACATCCAAAGTGTACTCTTCCATGCCCATGTCCTATAGAACCCGATCCCCGCACCCATCTCTTCTCTTAACTATCAGTTTGTTGTCTATAGTTAACAGTCTGCGTCTTGTTTTGCCACTCTCTTTTTCCTCCACGATTATATATTTCTTTTGTTTCTTCCATTCCACATAGGAGTGAAATCATACGGTATCAGCCTTTCTCTGACACTTATTTCACTGGGCGTTATCATCTCGAGCTCCAGCCAAATCGTTGCAAGGAAAATTACATTCTCTTCCCTGGCTGCGCAGTATTCCTTGGTATGTGTGTATGTATGTTTATCCATATGCCACAACTCCATCCATTCCTCAGCCAGTGGACATGTGAGCCCTTTCCATTTTTGGCTAGTTTTCATTGTGCTGCTAAAAACACTGGCGTGCCTATATCCCTTTGAATCGGTAAGTTTGTATCCTTTGGGCAAATACCTCGCAGTGCAAGTGCTGGATCATAGGGCAACTCCATGTTTTAAGGGGTAAGTGTTTTCATTAGTTAATTGATTTGAGTGGGAGAGAGGGAGAGACGGAGATACGGGGAGGGGCAGAGAGAGACAGAGAGAGAACCCGATGCAAACTCCATGCTGCCAGTGAGGATCCCACCGAGGGCTCTGTCCCATGGCTGTGAGATCCAGGCTTGAGTGGATACCGAGTCAGTCACCTAACTGTGCCACCCAGGTGCCCCAGGGCCACCCTATTGGCAAACTTTTGACAAAACTTTGTACTGTGTGCCAGAGTGGCCACACCAGTTTCCATTCCCACCCACAGTGGCAGAGAGTTTCCCCTTCTCCACATCCTTGCCAACACCAGTTCCTTGTGTCGTGAAACTTAGCCCTTCTGACAGACGTGTGGTGGCCTCTCACTGTGGTATTGATTTGTATTTCCCTGATGATGAGTGATGTGGAGACTCTTTTCATGTGTCTTTGAGGAAAAGTTCACCTTGTGTGTTCTTTCCCCTGTGTGTTCCTCTCCCTCCCACACTTTCCTCAATGAGGGCTCGTCTCCTCGGCAGCACCCTCGATATATTTCTCCCCCAAACGCCCTGGCGGCACTTCCTCCCTTCCTTTGATGTGCCTTCTTCTCCTCCTGTGGCTGTGGTCTTGGTTCTGTCCGTCTTCAGGTTGCTTTCTGGGTGGGGTATTCGGAATGATTTGCTGGTCATCTAGCTATGTTCAAGGGATGAGACTACACGCCTACCGTGCTACCTCTCCCAACACACACTAATAAGGAAGGTTTCAACAAACTGCCTCTGCGATGTATGTGAAAGCTTACATGAAAGACCCATGAGCAGTGTCATTGCAGGCAGTGAAGCACAATGCGTGGGCGGCGTCTGCTGGGTTCTCGAGGGGTACGTGTGTGGTGTGTGTGGTGTATGTTTGGAGTGGTTGTGGTTGAGTGCATGATCCTGTTCTGTACGGATGGTATGTGTGTTCTATATGTGTTGCGTGTCTGTGTATCGCATTGGTGTGGTGAGTGTGGTGTGTGCCTGGTGTGGGTGGTTTATACGTGGTGGATGTGTCTTTCTGTGTGCTCTGGGTGTGGGATATGTGTTGGGATGGTACTATATATGTCATGTGTGCATGCTAGACCTATGATGTATGTTTGCGTGCCACCTGTGTATGGCGTGTGTGTTTTGTACATGCTGCCTGGTGTGGTGTTGGCATGTGGCATACAGGTGGAGGATGTGTGATATATAAGTGTGGTGTGTGTGGTCTTTGTGGTGTCTTTATGTCATACATGTATGGATTATCATGCTGTGTTGATTGCAGATGTGGTATCTGCGTAGTGTACGTGTGTTGTGTGTGGTGTAGGTCTGGCATGTGTGTGTGGGTGGTGTACCTAGGGAGTGTGTTTGTGTGTTTTATGGGTGTAGGGCATGTGTGTATGTGTGTGGGGTGGGTGTGGAATGTGTATTGCGTGTAGTAAACGGTGTGTGGAAGATATCTGTGTGATGTGTGTGTGGTGTGTATGTGGTGAAGGGGTGAGGTGTTTGTGTGGCGTTCGTGTGTCATGCGAGGGATGTGTTTGTAGTATGTGTTGCTGTGTGTTCGGTGTAAGAGTGATGTAGCTGTATGGCATATGAGTCACATTTGCAGCGATTTGGGCAGGGTTATGTGTGGCGTATGTGTAGGTTATGCGTGTAGAGGAGGTGGCATCTGTCTTCTGGATATGTGGTGTAGGTTTGGTGTCTGTGGTGTGTATGTGGAGTGTGTTTGTGTGATATAGGAGAGGTGGCTTGTTTGGAAATTGTGTGTGTGTGTTGAATGTGGTAATCCTGTGGGAGGGTTGTAACTGTGGGTGTTTTGGGGCTTGTGGGATCTGTGTTGGATGTGATGTGGCCTATGCATGGTGAGCGTGTGGTGTTTCTGTGGTGTGTGTAATGTATGGATGTGCACACGGTGTATGTGTGAGGTAGGTGTGCATGTAGTGTTAACGTGGCTAGTGCGGCATGCAAGGCGTGTGGTATGTGCAGGGTGTGCGTGTATGTGTGTTATGCATGCCTTGAGTGTAATGTACAGGTGTTCGTGTGCGGTGTATTTTTCATGTCTTGTGTTTGTGTGTTGTGTGTATGTGTATTGTGGTGTGTGTGATATATGTGTGGTGTTTGTCTGTAATTGGTGGGTTGTGTGGTGGCATATTAGTTACAAGATGGTTTCCCCCAAGTGCAGCTGGACAGAGTTGAGTGAGCCTATGGCACTTTTCCTCTGAGTCCCCACATAGGTTTTCAAACACTTGTAACTGAGGGAAACAAGATGGTAGTTAAAAGGTGGTTTCCCCAGTGTTCTTTCACAGACGTGAGTGTATGGCACTGACCTTGTAGGCCCCACATAGGTTTTCAAACAGTTCTCACGTATTGAAACACGATGCCAGATGAAAGATGGTTTCTCCACAGTACTCTCTCACAGTGTCGAGTAAATGTCACTTGCCACACCGTTCCCCTCATAGGATTCAAACAATTCTAACTTAGGGATACACGATGTGATTTGAAAGATGGTTTCCCCAAAGTGCACTTTGACAGACTTGAGTATATGGTGCGATCCTCATAGACCCCACCTAGGTTTTCAAACACTTCTAACTTACTGGAAAAAAGGGATGCTTAAAGATGCTTTCTGCACAAGATTCTTACACAGTGGGTGGTTTTCAAACACTTCTAACTCGGTGAAACGAGATGTCAGTTTTTTAAGTGCACTTTGACGGAGTTGAGTCTATGGCACTTACCCCGTAGGCCCCGCATTGGTTTGCAAACAGTTCCCACTTAGTGAAACCAGATATTAGTTGAAAGACTGTTTCCCTACGGTGTTGTTTCACAGCATGGAGTGTAGGGCGTTTCCGCCTAGGCCCTGCATACGTTTTCAAACGCTTCTAACTTAGAGAAAGCAGATGTGAGTTGAAAGATGGTTTCTCCACAGAGTCGAGTGGTTTCCACAGAGTCGAGTGTATGTCATTTCACCCATCGCTCCCAGCAACGTCTTCCAAACATTTCCAACACGTTGAAACAAGAGATTAGTTGAAAGAAGCTTTCCCCGAAGTGTTGTTTCACAAAGTTGAATGTATGGCACTTTCCGACCAGGCCCCACCTGTGTTTTCACACACTTGCAAGTTAGTTGAACCAGATGTTTCTGGAAAGGTGGTCTCCCCAAAGTGCACTATGACAGAGGTGAGCATACAGCCCTTTCCACATGGGTACCGCCTAAGGTTTCAAACGCGGCTAACTTGTGCAAGATGTTGGGTGAGTGATGATTTCTCCACAGTGTCCTTTCACAGTGGCTGGTGTTTGTCACCTTCCACATCGTTCCCCACATAGGACATGAAACAATGTTGATGGAGGGATACAAGATGTTACTTGAAAGATGGTTCCCTCAAAGGGCCGTTCGACAGGGTTGACTATATGGCACTTTGCACAGAGTCCCCGCAGTTTTCCAAGCACTTCTGACTTAGTGAAACCAGATGTCAGTGAAAACATGCTTGACCCAGAGTCTTTCCCACAGTTGACTAATGGCACTTTGTCGGCCCCGCATGGGTGTTCAAACCGTTCTCCCTTAGTGAAACAAGAGCCAAGGTGAACGTCTGTTTCGCCATCGTGTTGTTTCACATGATTGAGCATATGTCACTTTCCGCCTTGGCCCAGCCTACGTTTTCAAACACTTCTAACTTAAGAGACACCAGGTGTGAGTTGAAACGTGGCGTCTCCACAGTATAGTTTCACAGAATCGAGTATATGTCCCTTTCCTCATCTTTCCTAGCAAAGTGTTTGAAAGCCTTCTGACATGGTGAAACAAGAGGTTAGTTGAAAGATGGTTTGACCTCAGTGTTGTTTCACAGAGTCGAGTATATGGCACTTTCTTCCTAGTCCCCGCATAGGTTTCCAAACACTTCCAGTTAGTTGAATCAGATGTTACTTGAAAGGTGGTTTCCCCAAAGTGCAACTGGTCAGAGTTGAGTATACGGCACTGTCCAAATAGCCGCCGCATGGTTTTTCAAGCCCTTCTAACGTAGTGAAACTAGATGTTAGTTAAAAGATCCTTCAACCAAGGTCCTTTCACACAGCTGACTACATGGTGCTTACGTGGTAGGGCCCGCTTTGGTTTTCAGCCAGCCTTCATGTAGTGAAACAGGATATCATTTGCAAGACTTGTGGTTCACCACAGTGTTGTTTCACACAATTGGGCACAGGGCACTTTCTGCATAAGTCCCCTTAGGTTTCAAACACTACTAACTTAGTGAAACGAGAGTGTGGCTGCAAGATGGTTTCCCCGCAGTATTGTTTCACAGAATTGAGTATATGGCACTTTCTGCGTAGGCCCGTACACTTCGGGTCTCCAAACGGTTCTCACTTGGTGAAACAAGATGTTAGTGGAAAGATCGTACCTCCACAGTACTCCTTCACAGGATCGGGTAACTATCACTTTCCACATCGTTCCCTGCATAGGATGTCAAGCAATTCCAACTTAGGAATACAAGATGTGACTTGAAAGATGATTTCCCCAAAGTGCAGTTTGACAGAGGTGAGTATATGACATTTGCAGTATAGGCCTCTCATGACTGTTCAACGTCTGCTAACTTAGAGAAAGGAGTTGTTACGTGAAAGACGGTTTCCCCCAGGGCTGTTTCACATACTTCAGGATATAGCACTTAGTGTATACGTCCAGACGCTGTTCAGACTCTTCTAAGTTAGTCAAACGAGACGTTAGTTTTGCAAGCTGGTTTCTCCGCTGTAGTCTTTCCGAGTATTGAATACACATCACTGGCCATATAGCTCCCCGCGTGGGTTTCCAAACACTTCTGTCATAGTTAAACAAGATGTTAGGTGAAAGGGTGTCCCAACGTGCAGGGACTTGACAGAGTATATGGCACTTGCTGCATAAGCCCCCACGGAGTTCTTCAAACACTTCTAACCAGGTGAAACAGGCTCTCAGTTAAAAGAAGGTTTCTGCACCGTGTTCTTTTCACAGTGGCTGGTGTATGTAACCTTCCACCGCGATCCCCACATAGGTCTTCAAACACTTCCACCTGAGCGAAACGAGCTGTTAGTCAAAAGGTGATTTTCCCCACTGTGTTCTTTCACGCAGTTGACTCTAGGACACTTTGTGGGCCGTGCATATGTTTTCGAACGGTTCTCCCTTAGTGAAACAAGATGCCAGTTGAAAGATGGTTTCTTCCCAGTACTCTCTCACAACGTCACTTTCCCCATCGATCCCCGCATGGGGTTACAAACACTTCTGACCTTGTGAAAGAGAACGTTGAAAGACGTTTTCCCCACAGTGTTCTTTCATAGAGTGCGGTGGCCCTTTCCGTCTGGACCACACAGAGAGCTTTCAGACACTTCCAACTTAGTTGAATCAGATGTCACTTGAACGGTGGTTTCCCCAAAGTCCGGTTGGACGGAGCTGCGTATATATGACCCTTTCCACATCATTCCCTCCATAGGTGTTCAAACACTTCTACGGTAGCGACCCAAGGTGTCAGTTGAGAGATGGTTTCGCCAAAGTGCAGCTTGACAGAGTTGAGTGTATGGCACTTTCTGCATTCATCCCGGCATAGTTTTGCAAATGCTTCTAACGTACTAAATCAGGTGGTTCAAAGAGCCTTTACCCGGAGTGCTCTTTCACACAGTTGACTGTATGGCACTTCGTAGGTTTTCAGACAGTTCACAGTGAAACCAGATGTGAGTCGCAAGATTGTTTCCCTACAGCGTCGTTTCACAGAACGGAGTACACGGCACTTGCGCATAGACCCTGCAGAAGTTTTCCAACCCAACTTGGAAAACTTGGCGACAGCGGATGTGAGTTGGAAGACGGTTTCTCCACACTACGATTTCGCTGTGTCGAGTATATGTCACTTTTCTCATGGTTCCTAGGAGAGTGTTTGAAACCCTTCTAACATGGTGAAACAAGATGTTAGTTGAAAGGTGGTTTCCCCAAAAGCTGCTTGACACACTTGAGCATAGGGCACTTTCCGCATAAGCACCCATAGGTTTTCACATACTTCCAACAAGCAAACCCAGATGCCCTTTGAAAGATGGCTTCACCACAGTGAGTTTTACAGAGTTGAGCCTATAGCACTTCCCGCGTAGTAGCGGCGTAGGTTTGCAAACACTTCTAAGGGGAACAAGAAGAGGTTACTTGAAACGTGGAAACCCCACAGTGTTGTTTCAGAGTTGACTATATGGCACTTTTGACGCCGGCCCTGCACGGGTGTTCAAATACTTCCAACTTTGTGAAGAGAGATGTTATTGGCAAAATGGCTTCCCCACAGTGACTCACAGAGGTGACCGTATGGCACTGTGGGTGTAGTCTCCGCCTGGTTTTCAAAGACTGCTAACTTAGTGAAATATCTTAGTTGGAAGATGGTTCCCCAAGGTCTTGTGTCACAGAGCTGAGTACATGGCACTTTCCGCCTAGACCCCGAAAAGTTTTCAAACCGTTTTCAATTCGTGAGGCCAGATGTTAGCTGAAAGATCGTTTCAGCACACTGTTGTTTCCCACAGTTGAGTATGTGGCACTTAGCCGTTAGGCTTCTCCTAGGTTTTCAAACACTTCTATCTCACAGAACCCAGAAGGTAGTTGAAAGGTGGTTTCCCCACAGTGTAGTTTCCCAGAGGTGAGTGTATGGCCCCATCTTGCTACGCCCTGCGTGTGTTTTCAAACGCTTGTCACTGAGTGCAACCAGACCTCAGGAGAAAGATGTTTCCCAGATAGACTTGTGTCCCCGAGGTGAGTATGAGGCACTTTCGGTGTAGGCCCCGCGTGGTTTTCAAACACCTCTAACTTAGTGAAGCCAGAGATGAGTTGGACGATGGGTTCCCCGCAGTGGTCTATCTCACAGTTGCCTATATGGCCCTTTCCGCATAGATCCCGCATAGTGGTGAAACCATTTTAACTTAGTGAAACTAGATGATAGTTGAAACAACGTTTCCCCACAAGCTCTTCCCAAAGTGATGGCACTTTCCGTGTAGGCCTCACATAGGTTTCCCAACACGTGTCACTTAGTGAGACCCGGGGTAGGTGAACGACGGTTTCCTCCCAATGTTCTTTCCCAGAAAGGAGTGTACGGCACTCTCCACTTCTGCCCCGCATGTGTTTTTCCAACGCTTGTAATTTAGTGTAACCAGACGTTCAGCGAAAGGTTGTTTCCCCAAGTGTTTGTATCCTCGAGGTGAGTGTGTGGCGCTTTCCCTATACGCCCCGCCTAGGGTTTCAAACTCTTCTAATTTTGTGAAACGAGATCTTTCTTAACGACGGTTTGGCCACACTGTTTTTTTCACAGAGTTACGTATAAGGCACTTTCCGCATAAGCCCTGCATGGGTTTTCCAACATTTATAACGTAGTGAACAAGGTGGGAGCTGAAAGAGTGAAACACTTGTAACTTAGTGACACATGATGACAGTTGAAAAACGCTTTCTGCACAGGATTCTTTCACAGTGGCTGCTATATGACACCTCCCACGTCGTTTCCAGCATACATTTTCTAAGTTTTCTACGTCAAACAAGATGTTAGTTGGAGAATGGTCTCCTCACTTTGTTGTTTGGCAGAGTTGAGTACACGGCCCTGTCATGATCGGCCCCGCCTGCTTTTTCACGCGTTTTTGACTTAGTGATACAAGATGTTAGTTGAGAGATGGTTTGTCCACAGTCTTCTCTCCCAGGGTCGTGTGTATGTCACTTTCCGCATCGTTCCCTGCCTGGCTTGTCCAACCCTTCTAACTTAGTGATACAAGACCTAAGTTGACAGATGGCTTTCGCCAAGTGCACTTCGACAGAGTTGAGTATATGGTTCTGTCGGTACATGCCCCGTATAGTTTGTCCACCACTTCTAATTTAGTGAAGCGATGAGTTACTTGAAAGAGAGTTTCCTCGCTTTGTTGGTTCACAGATTCTTTGTCCCTTGCTGTGTAGGCCCTGCCTAAGTTCTCAAACGGTGGTGACTGACTGAAATCAGGTGCTAGTTGAAAGACGTTTTCAACCACAGTGTGTTTTCCCAGAGTTGGGCATCTGGCACTTCCCGTCTAGTCCGTGCTTAGGTTTTCAGACTCTTCTATCTTGGTGGAACAAGAAGTTACTTGCAAGATGGTTTGTCCAGGGTATTCCCTCACAGTGTCGACTATGGGTCACTTTCCACATCGTTCCCCGCATAGGTTTTGAAATGCTTCTAATGTAGGGATAGAAGCTGTTAGTTGAAAGATGGTGGCCACAAAGTGCAGTTTGACGTTATAAGCCCTGCCTAGGTTTCCAGTGAGTTCTCACTCGGTGAAACCAGAGGGCAGTTGGAAGATTGTTGCACACCGCCACGTTGTTTCACAGAGTGGAGTATATGACACTCTCCGCCTAGGCCCCGCGTGTGTATTCAAACATTGCAGACTTCGTGAACGAAGCTCTAAGGTGAAAGAGTATTTCCCCCGAGTGTTTCAGAGTGGAGTATAGGGAACTTGCCACGTCGATCGTGCATAGGTTTTCAAACATTTTAACTTTGTGAAACCAGACGGTAGGTGAAAGATTCTTTCTCCACCCTGTTGTTGGTTCACAGAGTTGTGTATATGACACTATCCTCCTAAGCCGCGCGTGGGTTTTCAAAGGCGTCTACCTTAGTGACACAAGTTGTCACTTGAAAGATGGTTTGTCCACAGTAGTCTCTCACAGGGTCATTTTCCGCATCATTCCCCGCATAGGTTTTCAAACATTTCTACCTTAGTGAAGGAAGATGTTAGTGGAAATTTGGTTGTTGCAGGCTGTAGGTGGACAGGTTTGAGTAGCTGGCGCTATTGGCCTAGGCTCCGCGTAGCTATTCAAAGACTTCTAACTTTGTGAAACGAGACACTACTTGAAAGACGCTTTCTCCCCCTGTTGTTTCCCAGAGACGAGGATACGACACTTGCCCTGTAGGCCTTGCATAGGTTTTCCAATGAGTTCTCACTTAGTGAAATCAAAGGTTACTTGAAAGAGTGTTCCAGCCACAGTTCGTTTCAGAGAATGCAGCCTATGGCACTATCTGCCTAGGCCCTGCATGTGCATTGCAACGTTTGTAGCTTGGTGAAAGGGAGCTTTCGGTGAAAGATTTCCCCACAGTGCTGTTTTAACAGAGTTGAATATGTGGCACTTTGCCCGTAGACCCGCCATTCCTTTTCCACCAATTCTGAGATCAGATGCTAGAGGGACGACGCTTTCGCCACAGTGCCGTTTCACAAAGTTGAGGACAAGGCACTTTCCCCATAGAGTTCGCATCACGTTTCCAACACTTCCCACCATATGACAACGTGCCAGAACGATAACCTCCCCGGCCTTTCATCGAGTTGCGCCTACTGCACTCTCTGAGTATGTTTTCCAATAGTCCTCACTGGGTGAAATCCGATGTTAGTTGAGGGAATGTTTCACCCAGCATATTTCACAGAAGGTAGTAAATGCCACTGTCCGCCTGGGCCCTGCACGTGTGTTCAAACATCTGTAGCCTTAGTGGAAGCAGGTTTCAGGTGAAACGTGGTTTCACCACAGTGTTGTTTCAAGAGTTGCGCATATGGCACTTTCCATGTAGGTCATGCTTAGGTGTTGAAACTACTGTAAGTTTCTGAAACCAAATGTTGAAAGATAGCTTCAGCACACGGTTGTTTCAGGGAGTTGAGTATATGGCACATTCCGCATAATTCCCTGCCGGGCTGTTCAAACTCCGGTAACTTAGTGAAACCAGATGTTAGTGGGAAGGTGGATTCCCCACAGTGTTGTTGGACAGAATTGCGTATGTGGCACTTCCTGCCTAGGGCCCGCCCTGGTTTTGGACAAGCTCTAACTTAGTGAAAGGAGTCGTTCGTGTCAAGATGCTTTCCCCATAGTTTTGTTTCGCACAGTGAAGTGTATTGGGTTTTCCGGCTAGGAGCTGCATAGGTTGTCAAACCCAGTGAACTTATGCACGGTGCAAACCAATGCACTTACCATGTTGACCCGAGTTTTCCAGAGTTGCCACTCATAGAAACCAGATGTTAATGGAAGGATAATTTCACCAGAGTGTTATTTCACAGAGTAGTGTATATGGCACTTTCATCATAAGCCCCGGATAGCCTTTTAAACACTTCTCAGTGATACAAGACGTTAGTTGAGAGAAGTTTTGTCCACAGTATTCTCTCTCAGTGTCGAGTATAAATCACTCTCTGCATCGTTTGACGCCTACATTTCAAACTCTTCTTACTTGATACAAGATGTTACGGGAAAGATGATTTCGGCAAAGAGTTTGACAGAGTTGTGTACATGGCACTTTCAGCATAGACCTGCGTAGTTTTGCAAACACTTCTCAGTGAAACGAGATGATCATGGGAAGATTGTTTCACCCCAGTGTTGTCTGACAGAATACAGTCTATGGCACTTTATGTGTTGGTCCCGTAGGGGATTTCATACACATCTAACAGAGTGAAGCCAGATGGTGGATGATTGTTTCACCCCATTGTTGTTTCACAGAGATATAGGCTTTGCACTATCGTCCTAGGTTCGTCATGTGTATTCAAACACCTGAGTTAGAGGGAACCTGCATTTTAGGTGAACCATGGTTCCCCCAGAGCCTAGTTTCACAGAGTTGCATAGATGGCATTTTCCTTGTAGGTCATGCCTAGGTTTTCACACTATTTTAACTGTGTGAAAGCAGATATTCGGTGAAAGATGCTTTTTCCCAGTGGTTTTTCAGAGTTCACTATCTGGCACTTTCCTCATAAGCTGCGCATAGGTTTCAGACACTTGTAACTTAGGGATACAAGATGTTAGTTGAGAGTTGGTTTCCCCACATTGTCTCTCCACAGATGTCAGTATGTGGCACTTTCCGCACAGGTCCCACATAGGTTTTCACACCTTTCCAACAGTGATACAAGATGTTAGTTGCAAGGTGGTTTCTCCAAAGTACAGTTTGACAAGGCTGAGTGTTTGGCACTTTTCCCATAGTCCCCGCAGTTTTTCAAACACTTCAGACTTAGTGAAAGATGTTAGGTAAACGACGTTTTAACCGGCGTGTTTTTCTCACTCAGTTGACTAAATGGCCCTTTTTCGGCCCCGTGTAGATATTTAAACAGTTCTCCCCTAGTGAAGCGAGCTTAGTTGAAAGACTGTATCATCACCGTGTTATTTCACATGAGTACATGTCACTTTCCGCCTTGGCCCCAACTAAGTTTTCAAACACCTCTATCTTAGAGTCACCAGATGTGATTTGACACAGGGTGTCTCCACACTATGTTTTCACAGAGCCGAGAGTATATGTCCCTTTCCTCATCATTCCTAGCGACGTGTTTCAAACACTTGTGACATGGTGAGAACAAGATGCTAGTTCAAAGATGGTTTGCCCGCAGTGTTGTTTCACAGAGTTGAGTATATGGCCCTTTATTCCTAGGCCCCACATGCGTTTTCAACGACTTCTACCTCACAGAACCCAGACGATAGGTTGAAAGGTGGTTGTCACACAGTGTGTTTTCACACAGTTGTGTATGACACTCTGCAGAAGCCCCGCATGTGTTTTAAGCATTTGTAGCTGAGTGAAACCACATGATGAGAGAAAGATTGCCCACCGTGCACTTTCCCTGAGTGGAGTATGTGGCACGTCGGTGTAAGCACCTCATGGTTGTGAAACACCTGTAACTCAGTGATGCATGAGATGAGTTGGAAGGTGGATTCCCCACGGTGTTCTATCTCAGAGTTGCTTATATGGCCTTTTCCGCATAGTTCCCACATAGTTTGCAGACATTGTTCACTTAGTGAAACCAGATGTTGGTTTCTCCACACTCTTTTTCACAGCGTTCAGTATTGGCACTTTCCGTTTAAGGCCGCTTGTGTGTCCTAACATTTCCAACGTTGTGAAACGAGCTGTTACTTGAAAGATGTTATCCCCACAGTATTTCCTACTTGGGTATATGGCACTTTCGGTTTAAGCCTGCGCTAGTTTTCTTTTTTTTTTTTTTTTTTTTTAAATTTTTTTTTTTCAACGTTTATTTATTTTCGGGACAGAGAGAGACAGAGCATGAACGGGGGAGGGGCAGAGAGAGAGAGGGAGACACAGAATCAGAAACAGGTTCCAGGCTCTGAGCCATCAGCCCAGAGCCCGACGCGGGGCTCGAACTCATGGACCGCAAGATCGTGACCTGGCTGAAGTCGGACGCTTAACCGACTGCGCCACCCAGGCGCCCCAACCTGCGCTAGTTTTCAAATGCTTGTAACTTAGTGACACGAGACGTTAGTTGAAAGAGCGTTTTCCAAGCGATGTGTATCCGGCACTCTCCGAGTAGGGACCGCTAATGTTTTCAAACCCTTGTAACTATGCGCATTGAGTTAGTTGAGAGATGGTCTCCCCAGTGTTGTTTCATTGAGTGTATAGCACTATCCCCACAGGCCCCACATGTGTTTTCAAACACGTGTAACTTAGAGAAACCAGACAGTTGTTGAAACCTCGTTTCACCACACTGCTAGTCACGGTTGAGTAATACCCTTTGTTGGTTAGGTCTCTCATAGGTTGTAGTAGTTGAAAGACATTTTCCCACAGTGTTGTTCTACAGAGGTGACTCTACGGCACTTTTGGGGTAAGGGCCCCTGATTCTCAAACATTTCTAAATAGTGAAACAAGATATCAGTTGAAAAGTACTTTCTCCACAGTTTTCCCTCCCAGTGTCCAGTACATGTCACTTTCCCCATGGTTCTCCGCCTAGGGTGTCCAAACGCTTCTGAATTAGTGATGCCAGCTCTTAGCTAAAGAAGATTCCCCCAACATGCAGTTTGACCGAGTTGAATACACGGCAGTTAGTGCCTAGGCCCCTCAAGGTTTTTCAAAGACATCTTAGTGCAATGAGATGTTAGTTGAAGTTTCCCTAGTTGGTTTCGGTTTCCCCAATTTACAGTTTGACAGAGTCGAGTATGTGGCGCTTTCTGCATAAGCCATCCCATAGGTTTTCGAAAACTTCTAACGTAGTGTGGGTCCAAAAATGGATTCCCCACGGTTTGTTTGACAGATTCGAGCACATGGCACTTTCTGCCTAGGCCCCGTGTTGGTTTTCCAACTGTAACTTCGTGAAACAAGATTTTCGTTGCAAGTTGGTTTCCCCACACTGTCATTCCCCAGAGTTGACTCTAAGGCATTTTCGGTGCAAGCCCTTCATTTCTCTTCAAATACTTGTATCTTAGTGCAACTTGATGTTAGGTGAAGGATAGTTTCCCTAAGGTGCTGCTTGACAGACTTGAGTATAAGGAACTTTCCATGCAGGCTCCGCATAGGTTTTCAAACACTTCTAAATTCCTAAATGACATTGCATTTGAAAGATTGTTTCTCCAAAAGTTTCACAGAGCTGAGTGTGTGGTCTTTTCTGTGGAGACCTCACATGGTTTTTCTAACAATTCTCACTTATTGAAACCAGATATTTGCTGAAGGATGGTTTCACCACAGGGTTGTTTCCCATAGTAGAGCATATGGCACTTTCCACATGGGTCCTACGTAAGTTTTAACTACTTCTAACTTTGTGAAATGCACAAAGTTGAACTGACCTTTGTCAGTTTCAAGGGTCACTACAGTGTTGGTTCACAAAGCCGAGAATAGGACACTTACTTGATAAGCCCCGCATTAATTTTCAAACACTTCTAACAGTGAAGCAAGGTTGTGCTTGAAAGATGATTTCTCCTAAGTGTTTTATAGAGTTGCGCCGATGGCCCTTTCGGTGTGGACCCCGCAAGGGTTTTCGACCCCTTCTCTCTTAGTTAAACAGGATGTGAGCTGAAAGATGGTTTCACCACACTTCTGTTTTTAGAGCTAAGTGTGTGACGCTTTCCTTGTGGCCCCCGCAAAAGTTCGTAAACAGTCTAACTGAAACCAGATGTTACTCCAAAGATGGTTTGCCCACAGTGATGTTTCACAGAGTGGAGTATACGGCACTAGCTACACAGGACCCAAAACTGTTTTCAAACATTTTCAAACATTTCTAACTTGGTGAAACAAGATGTTAGCCGAAAGATGAGTTCTCCCCCACCGTTTGGTTTCACAGAGTTGAGTGCACGGCACTTTCCCTACTGTAGGGAAAGGCCTCCAAATTTTACTTAATGAAAGAAGGTGTTCACTGAAAGGTTTCCTCACAGTGATGTTTCATAGATGAGTCCCCTCATAGTTCTTCGCGTGCATTCTCAGAATCTTCTAAGTGAAGATTATGTGAGTTGAAAGATGGATTCCCAAAGTGGGGCTTGCCAGAGTTGAGTATATGCCACGGTGTGTCGTTATCTGTTTGTAAACGATGTTAGTTGAGAGATGGCTTCCCCCCAGTTTTTCACAAAGTTGGGCATATGGCACTTTGTGTGTAGGCCCCTCATGGGTTTTCTAACAATTCTCACTTATCACTTCCTGAAGCCAGATATTTGCTGAAAGATGGTTTTATCACAGTGTTTCACATAGTAGAGTATATGGCCCTTTCCTCATAGCACCCGCATAGGCTTTCAACTACTTCTCACTTTGTGGAATGCGATCTTAGTTGCAAGGGTCCCTACCGTGTTGGTTCACAAAGTTGAGTATGCAGCACTTTCCATGTTGGTCCTGCAGAGATTTGTGATCTCTTCTAACTTTGTGAAAGGAGATGTTTGCTGAAAGATGCCATTGCCACCTGGTTGTTTCACAGAGTTGAGTGTAAACATTTCCACCTAAGCCCCGCATACCTTTTCAGACACTTCTAACTTACTGGAACAAGACGTTAATTGAAAGGTGATTTCCCCACAGTGTCTCATAAGCTTCGGTGTACGGTACTTTTGGTTTAGTCCCCGCATGGGATTTCAAACACTTCTAACCTAGTGAAACCAGATGTCAGTTGATAGAAGGCATCACGACTCTGGTGTTTCACAAGGTGGAGTAGATGGCACTTTTGGCGTCAGTCCCACAAGCGTTTTCAAACAATTCCAACTTAGCTGAACCAGATATTATTGGAAAAGTGGTTTGTCTGCAATGGTGTTTGAGAAGGTGAGTAAAGGGCGCTTTTGTTACACTTCTGTGTCTAGGATTTCGACTCTTGTAACTTTGTGAAACAAGTGGCTAGTGGAGAGACGTTTCTGCACACTGAGTACACAGAGCATTGAGGATATGTTGTACGTAAGTAAGCCATTTTCAACTAAGTCCGGTTTCACTGAGTGAGAAGTGTTTGAAAACTTGAGGGAAAGTATGAGCAAGGTGATTTGTACTTGACGCTGAAAATTATTGTGGAGAAACCGTCCTTCAAGCAGCATCACGTTAGAGTTATTATGTTATGTCAGAGTTACGTTATGTTACGGTTACGTCATGTTATGTTTTCATGTTACGTTCTGTTACAGGTATTTGAAAACTTTATGTGGGGTCTATGTATAAACTGCCATACACTCTGGCAAAAAACACTGTGCGGAAACCATCTTTCAACCAACCTCCTATTTCACTACATTAGAAGTGTTGGAAAACCCACGTGGGGTCGACACCAAAAGTGCCATGTACTCAACCTTGGGAAACAACTGTGTGGTGAAACTTTCATCTGCTTCCACTGTTAGAAGTGCTTGAAGACCCATGCGGGGCCAACCCCGAAAGTGCCATATACACAACTCTATGAAGAAAAACTGTGGGGAAACAGCTTGCCACTAAAATCTTGTTCCACTCAGATGAAAATGTTTGAAAACCTATGCGGAGCTTATACTGAAAGCGCCATACACTCATCTCTGTGAAACAACAGCTTATCTGAAAATTTCATTCAACTAACCTCTTCTTTTACAAGGTTTGAAGACACTGAAAACGTATGCAGGACCTACAGGGAAAGAAAGTGTCGTATACTCAACTCTATGGAACAAGACATTGCGGAAACAACCTTTCACCTAATGTGGTTTCACGAAGTTAGACGTGTGAAAACCAGGTTGCGGCCTATGCAGAAAGTGCCTTATACTCAAATCTGTGAAAGCACAGTGTGCGGAACCATCTTTCAACAAACTTTCGGTTTCACTAATTTGGAAGTGATGGAAAACTTATGCGGGGAACTATGAGGCAAGTGCCATATAGTCAACTCTGTGAAACAACACTCTGTTGTAAACCTCTTTCAACGACCGTCTGATTTCACTAATTTCGAAGCGTTTGAAAACCCATGCAGGCAACAATGGGGAACGTACGATTACTCAACTCTGTGCCACAACAGTGTGGCGAAACCATCCTTCATAACATCTTGCTTCCCTGTCAGGTTTTGTCACCATTTGCAGGGAATTTTGACGAGAGTGACTTATACTCTATTGCGTAAAAAGTGTGGAGAAATGGTCTTTCAACTGACATCGTCTTTCACCAACGAAGTGTTTGAAAACCTATGCTGGGCTTTGGAGGAGACTGCCATAGAGCCACTCTGTGGGGAATCCATCTTCCAACTAATCTCTTGCTTCACTAACTTAAAAGTGTTTGAAAACCATAATGGGGCTACAGTGAAACAGCACGGTCGGGAAACAATCTTTCTCTTAACATCTGGTCTCAGTTGCAAGTGTTTGAAAACACATGCGGGGCCTTTGTAGAAGGATCGTGCCATACCTTCAACGCTGTGAAAGAACACTGTGGGGAAACCACCTTTCAACTATCATCTCGTTCCTCTAAGTTAGAACGGTTTGAAAACCTATGAGAAGCCTAACGGCTAAGGGCCATACACTCAACTGTATGAAACAACGACGTGGTGAAAAGATTTTTCAACTAACATCTGATTTCACCCAGGGTGAACTCTTTTGAAAACCTATGCGCAGCCTGCATGGTAAGTGTCACATACTGAACTCTGTGAAACAACCCTGCGGGGAAACGACCTTTCAACTAACATTTCGTTTCCCTAAGTTAGAAGTGTTTGAAAAGCTATGCGGGACCTATGCAGAAGTGCCCTATACTCAACTCTCAAACTGCACTCTTAGGGAAGCATTTTTCAGCTAACATCTATTATGTAACTACGTTAGAAGCACTGTAAAACCTGTGTGGGGAACGATGTGGAAAGTGACGTATACCGTGAGACACTGTGAGAAAATAGAGTGGACAATCCAATCCATCTTTCAACTAGCTCGTGTCACTAAGTTAGAAGTGTTTGAAAACCTATGCGTGGCGTATGGGGAAAGTGCCATTCTTTCAACTAACATCTGATTTCACCCAGGGTGAACTCTTTTGAAAACCTATGCGCAGCCTGCATGGTAAGTGTCACATACTGAACTCTGTGAAACAACCCTGCGGGGAAACGACCTTTCAACTAACATTTCGTTTCCCTAAGTTAGAAGTGTTTGAAAAGCTATGCGGGACCTATGCAGAAGTGCCCTATACTCAACTCTCAAACTGCACTCTTAGGGAAGCATTTTTCAGCTAACATCTATTATGTAACTACGTTAGAAGCACTGTAAAACCTGTGTGGGGAACGATGTGGAAAGTGACGTATACCGTGAGACACTGTGAGAAAATAGAGTGGACAATCCAATCCATCTTTCAACTAGCTCGTGTCACTAAGTTAGAAGTGTTTGAAAACCTATGCACGGCTTATGGGGAAAGTGCCATATACTCGACTCCGTTTACCTATGTGTGTGGGCAAAGCCTATGTCATCTAACCTCGTGTGTCACTAAGATTGAAGAGTGTGCAACCGCAAGCGGGGCCTGCATGAATAAGGCCATATACACCACTTGGGAAACACCACTGTGGGGACACCATCCTTCCACTAACACCTTGTTCACTGAGAAGGGTTTGAAAACTATGCGGAGCCTTTGCCGAAAGTGCCACATACAGAACTCCGTGGAAACAACACTGTGGTGAAACGATCTTTCAACTAACATCTCGCGTCAAGCCAAAACTGTGTGAAAAACTTTGCGGGGCATCTGCCGACAGTGCTATATATTCAACTCGGTGAAACTGCACTTTGCAGGAACGCTCTTTCAAGTAACATCTGGCATCACTAAGTTAGAAGTGTTTGAAAACCTACGTGGGGAATGATGAGGAAAGTGACACATACTGGGAGACACTGTGAGAAAACACCGTGGACAATCCATCTTTCAACTAGCTCGTGTCACGAAGTTAGAAGGGTTTGTAAACCCAGGCGCGGCTTAAGCAGAAAGTGCCGTACACTCGACGCTTTGAAGAAAGCACTCTGGACGAAGCTTCTTCCATGAATATGTGGTTTCAGAAAATGAAAGCAGTTTGACAAGCAACGCATGACCTACACGGAAAGTGCCATATAGGCCACTCTGGGAAACAACACTCTGAGGAAACGATCCTTCACCTAACATCTGGTTTCACTAAGTTGTGTTGGAATGCAAGTGCCGGCCTAGAAGAATAGAACCATGGACTCAATTCCGTGACACAACAGTGTGGTGAAACCATCTTCCGACCACCATCTGCTTTCGCTACGTTAGATGGGTTTGAAACACCTTACAGGGAGGTACACTTAAAGTGCCGTACACTCCGCTCTGTCGAGCACTGCTGCCGTACACACCGCTCTGTCGAACACTGCTGCGGTGAAACATCCTTTCAGCCAACCTCCGTTTCATTAAGTGACAACGGTGTGAAAAGCTATGCGAGACCAACAGGACAAGTGCTATATACTCAACTCTGTGAAACCACACTGTGGAGAAACCATATTTCAACCAACACCTCGTTTCACTAAATTAGAAGTGTTTGAAAACCTATGAGCGACAGAGGCAGAGAGGGCCAGCGAGTCAACTCTGTAAAAGAATACTGCGGTGAAAGAAACTTCAACTAACACTTGGTTTCACTAAGAGAGAACTCTTTGAAGACACATGCAGGCCGACACTGTGTCACACATTCATCTCTGTGAATCGACCCACGGGGAAACCATCCTTCGACTGACATCACGTTTCACCCTAAAGTGTCTGAAAAGTTACGCGCGGGGCTATGACGACGGTGCCACACGCTCTCAATTCTGTGAACTTGGACTTGGCGGACCTTTCAACGAACATCTTGTATCGTTAAGTTGGAAGGTTTGAAAACATGCACAGCTTATGGGGAAATGCCAGAGAGTCAACTCTGAAAAACCACTGGGGAGAAGCCATCTGTCACCGAACCTCTGCTTTCACATACTTAAAATAGTTTGAAAACCTAGGCATGACCTACGAGGAAAATGCCATATACTCCACTCTGTGAGGTAACACTCTGGTGAAATTATCCTTCCATTAACATCCGGTTTCTAGGAGTGGCAACTCTGGAAAACTCTGGGGTCAACATGGTAAGTGCACTGGTTTGCACCGTGCATAAGTTCACTGGGTTTGACAACCTATGCAGCTCCTAGCCGGAAAACCCAATACACTTCACTGTGCGAAACAAAACTATGGGGAAAGCATCTTGACACGAACGACTCCTTTCACTAAGTTAGAGCTTGTCCAAAACCAGGGCGGGCCCTAGGCAGGAAGTGCCACATACGCAATTCTGTCCAACAACACTGTGGGGAATCCACCTTCCCACTAACATCTGGTTTCACTAAGTTACCGGAGTTTGAACAGCCCGGCAGGGAATTATGCGGAATGTGCCATAGACTCAACTCCCTGAAACAACCGTGTGCTGAAGCTATCTTTCAACACTTGGTTTCAGAAACTTACAGTAGTTTCAACACCTAAGCATGACCTACATGGAAAGTGCCATATGCGCAACTCTTGAAACAACACTGTGGTGAAACCACGTTTCACCTGAAACCTGCTTCCACTAAGGCTACAGATGTTTGAACACACGTGCGGGGCCCAGGCGGACAGTGGCATTTACTACCTTCTGTGAAATATGCTGGGTGAAACATTCCCTCAACTAACATCGGATTTCACCCAGTGAGGACTATTGGAAAACCTACTCAGGGAGTGCAGTAGGCGCAACTCGATGAAAGGCCGGGGAGGTTATCGTTCTGGCACCTTGTCATATGGTGGGAAGTGTTGGAAACGTGATGCGAACTCTATGGGGAAAGTGCCTTGTCCTCAACTTTGTGAAACGGCACTGTGGCGAAAGCGTCGTCCCTCTAGCATCTGATCTCAGAATTGGTGGAAAAGGAATGGCGGGTCTACGGGCAACGTGCCACATATTCAACTCTGTTAAAACAGCACTGTGGGGAAATCTTTCACCGAAAGCTCCCTTTCACCAAGCTACAAACGTTGCAATGCACATGCGGGGCCTAGGCAGATAGTGCTCATAGGCTGCATTCTCTGAAACGAACTGTGGCTGGAACACCCTTTCAAGTAACCTTTGATTTCACTAAGTGAGGACTCACTGGAAAACCTATGCAAGGCCTACAGGGCAAGTGTCGTATCCTCGTCTCTGGGAAACAACAGGGGGAGAAAGCGTCCTTCCACTTAAAATCTTTCATTTAAGTTAGAAGTGTTTGAAAACCTATGCGTGGCGTATGGGGAAAGTGCCATTCTTTCAACTAACATCTGATTTCACCCAGGGTGAACTCTTTTGAAAACCTATGCGCAGCCTGCATGGTAAGTGTCACATACTGAACTCTGTGAAACAACCCTGCGGGGAAACGACCTTTCAACTAACATTTCGTTTCCCTAAGTTAGAAGTGTTTGAAAAGCTATGCGGGACCTATGCAGAAGTGCCCTATACTCAACTCTCAAACTGCACTCTTAGGGAAGCATTTTTCAGCTAACATCTATTATGTAACTACGTTAGAAGCACTGTAAAACCTGTGTGGGGAACGATGTGGAAAGTGACGTATACCGTGAGACACTGTGAGAAAATAGAGTGGACAATCCAATCCATCTTTCAACTAGCTCGTGTCACTAAGTTAGAAGTGTTTGAAAACCTATGCACGGCTTATGGGGAAAGTGCCATATACTCGACTCCGTTTACCTATGTGTGTGGGCAAAGCCTATGTCATCTAACCTCGTGTGTCACTAAGATTGAAGAGTGTGCAACCGCAAGCGGGGCCTGCATGAATAAGGCCATATACACCACTTGGGAAACACCACTGTGGGGACACCATCCTTCCACTAACACCTTGTTCACTGAGAAGGGTTTGAAAACTATGCGGAGCCTTTGCCGAAAGTGCCACATACAGAACTCCGTGGAAACAACACTGTGGTGAAACGATCTTTCAACTAACATCTCGCGTCAAGCCAAAACTGTGTGAAAAACTTTGCGGGGCATCTGCCGACAGTGCTATATATTCAACTCGGTGAAACTGCACTTTGCAGGAACGCTCTTTCAAGTAACATCTGGCATCACTAAGTTAGAAGTGTTTGAAAACCTACGTGGGGAATGATGAGGAAAGTGACACATACTGGGAGACACTGTGAGAAAACACCGTGGACAATCCATCTTTCAACTAGCTCGTGTCACGAAGTTAGAAGGGTTTGTAAACCCAGGCGCGGCTTAAGCAGAAAGTGCCGTACACTCGACGCTTTGAAGAAAGCACTCTGGACGAAGCTTCTTCCATGAATATGTGGTTTCAGAAAATGAAAGCAGTTTGACAAGCAACGCATGACCTACACGGAAAGTGCCATATAGGCCACTCTGGGAAACAACACTCTGAGGAAACGATCCTTCACCTAACATCTGGTTTCACTAAGTTGTGTTGGAATGCAAGTGCCGGCCTAGAAGAATAGAACCATGGACTCAATTCCGTGACACAACAGTGTGGTGAAACCATCTTCCGACCACCATCTGCTTTCGCTACGTTAGATGGGTTTGAAACACCTTACAGGGAGGTACACTTAAAGTGCCGTACACTCCGCTCTGTCGAGCACTGCTGCCGTACACACCGCTCTGTCGAACACTGCTGCGGTGAAACACCCTTTCAGCCAACCTCCGTTTCATTAAGTGACAACGGTGTGAAAAGCTATGCGAGACCAACAGGACAAGTGCTATATACTCAACTCTGTGAAACCACACTGTGGAGAAACCATATTTCAACCAACACCTCGTTTCACTAAATTAGAAGTGTTTGAAAACCTATGAGCGACAGAGGCAGAGAGGGCCAGCGAGTCAACTCTGTAAAAGAATACTGCGGTGAAAGAAACTTCAACTAACACTTGGTTTCACTAAGAGAGAACTCTTTGAAGACACATGCAGGCCGACACTGTGTCACACATTCATCTCTGTGAATCGACCCACGGGGAAACCATCCTTCGACTGACATCACGTTTCACCCTAAAGTGTCTGAAAAGTTACGCGCGGGGCTATGACGACGGTGCCACACGCTCTCAATTCTGTGAACTTGGACTTGGCGGACCTTTCAACGAACATCTTGTATCGTTAAGTTGGAAGGTTTGAAAACATGCACAGCTTATGGGGAAATGCCAGAGAGTCAACTCTGAAAAACCACTGGGGAGAAGCCATCTGTCACCGAACCTCTGCTTTCACATACTTAAAATAGTTTGAAAACCTAGGCATGACCTACGAGGAAAATGCCATATACTCCACTCTGTGAGGTAACACTCTGGTGAAATTATCCTTCCATTAACATCCGGTTTCTAGGAGTGGCAACTCTGGAAAACTCTGGGGTCAACATGGTAAGTGCACTGGTTTGCACCGTGCATAAGTTCACTGGGTTTGACAACCTATGCAGCTCCTAGCCGGAAAACCCAATACACTTCACTGTGCGAAACAAAACTATGGGGAAAGCATCTTGACACGAACGACTCCTTTCACTAAGTTAGAGCTTGTCCAAAACCAGGGCGGGCCCTAGGCAGGAAGTGCCACATACGCAATTCTGTCCAACAACACTGTGGGGAATCCACCTTCCCACTAACATCTGGTTTCACTAAGTTACCGGAGTTTGAACAGCCCGGCAGGGAATTATGCGGAATGTGCCATAGACTCAACTCCCTGAAACAACCGTGTGCTGAAGCTATCTTTCAACACTTGGTTTCAGAAACTTACAGTAGTTTCAACACCTAAGCATGACCTACATGGAAAGTGCCATATGCGCAACTCTTGAAACAACACTGTGGTGAAACCACGTTTCACCTGAAACCTGCTTCCACTAAGGCTACAGATGTTTGAACACACGTGCGGGGCCCAGGCGGACAGTGGCATTTACTACCTTCTGTGAAATATGCTGGGTGAAACATTCCCTCAACTAACATCGGATTTCACCCAGTGAGGACTATTGGAAAACCTACTCAGGGAGTGCAGTAGGCGCAACTCGATGAAAGGCCGGGGAGGTTATCGTTCTGGCACCTTGTCATATGGTGGGAAGTGTTGGAAACGTGATGCGAACTCTATGGGGAAAGTGCCTTGTCCTCAACTTTGTGAAACGGCACTGTGGCGAAAGCGTCGTCCCTCTAGCATCTGATCTCAGAATTGGTGGAAAAGGAATGGCGGGTCTACGGGCAACGTGCCACATATTCAACTCTGTTAAAACAGCACTGTGGGGAAATCTTTCACCGAAAGCTCCCTTTCACCAAGCTACAAACGTTGCAATGCACATGCGGGGCCTAGGCAGATAGTGCTCATAGGCTGCATTCTCTGAAACGAACTGTGGCTGGAACACCCTTTCAAGTAACCTTTGATTTCACTAAGTGAGGACTCACTGGAAAACCTATGCAAGGCCTACAGGGCAAGTGTCGTATCCTCGTCTCTGGGAAACAACAGGGGGAGAAAGCGTCCTTCCACTTAAAATCTTTCATTTAAGTTAGAAGTGTTTGAAAACCTATGCGTGGCGTATGGGGAAAGTGCCATTCTTTCAACTAACATCTGATTTCACCCAGGGTGAACTCTTTTGAAAACCTATGCGCAGCCTGCATGGTAAGTGTCACATACTGAACTCTGTGAAACAACCCTGCGGGGAAACGACCTTTCAACTAACATTTCGTTTCCCTAAGTTAGAAGTGTTTGAAAAGCTATGCGGGACCTATGCAGAAGTGCCCTATACTCAACTCTCAAACTGCACTCTTAGGGAAGCATTTTTCAGCTAACATCTATTATGTAACTACGTTAGAAGCACTGTAAAACCTGTGTGGGGAACGATGTGGAAAGTGACGTATACCGTGAGACACTGTGAGAAAATAGAGTGGACAATCCAATCCATCTTTCAACTAGCTCGTGTCACTAAGTTAGAAGTGTTTGAAAACCTATGCACGGCTTATGGGGAAAGTGCCATATACTCGACTCCGTTTACCTATGTGTGTGGGCAAAGCCTATGTCATCTAACCTCGTGTGTCACTAAGATTGAAGAGTGTGCAACCGCAAGCGGGGCCTGCATGAATAAGGCCATATACACCACTTGGGAAACACCACTGTGGGGACACCATCCTTCCACTAACACCTTGTTCACTGAGAAGGGTTTGAAAACTATGCGGAGCCTTTGCCGAAAGTGCCACATACAGAACTCCGTGGAAACAACACTGTGGTGAAACGATCTTTCAACTAACATCTCGCGTCAAGCCAAAACTGTGTGAAAAACTTTGCGGGGCATCTGCCGACAGTGCTATATATTCAACTCGGTGAAACTGCACTTTGCAGGAACGCTCTTTCAAGTAACATCTGGCATCACTAAGTTAGAAGTGTTTGAAAACCTACGTGGGGAATGATGAGGAAAGTGACACATACTGGGAGACACTGTGAGAAAACACCGTGGACAATCCATCTTTCAACTAGCTCGTGTCACGAAGTTAGAAGGGTTTGTAAACCCAGGCGCGGCTTAAGCAGAAAGTGCCGTACACTCGACGCTTTGAAGAAAGCACTCTGGACGAAGCTTCTTCCATGAATATGTGGTTTCAGAAAATGAAAGCAGTTTGACAAGCAACGCATGACCTACACGGAAAGTGCCATATAGGCCACTCTGGGAAACAACACTCTGAGGAAACGATCCTTCACCTAACATCTGGTTTCACTAAGTTGTGTTGGAATGCAAGTGCCGGCCTAGAAGAATAGAACCATGGACTCAATTCCGTGACACAACAGTGTGGTGAAACCATCTTCCGACCACCATCTGCTTTCGCTACGTTAGATGGGTTTGAAACACCTTACAGGGAGGTACACTTAAAGTGCCGTACACTCCGCTCTGTCGAGCACTGCTGCCGTACACACCGCTCTGTCGAACACTGCTGCGGTGAAACATCCTTTCAGCCAACCTCCGTTTCATTAAGTGACAACGGTGTGAAAAGCTATGCGAGACCAACAGGACAAGTGCTATATACTCAACTCTGTGAAACCACACTGTGGAGAAACCATATTTCAACCAACACCTCGTTTCACTAAATTAGAAGTGTTTGAAAACCTATGAGCGACAGAGGCAGAGAGGGCCAGCGAGTCAACTCTGTAAAAGAATACTGCGGTGAAAGAAACTTCAACTAACACTTGGTTTCACTAAGAGAGAACTCTTTGAAGACACATGCAGGCCGACACTGTGTCACACATTCATCTCTGTGAATCGACCCACGGGGAAACCATCCTTCGACTGACATCACGTTTCACCCTAAAGTGTCTGAAAAGTTACGCGCGGGGCTATGACGACGGTGCCACACGCTCTCAATTCTGTGAACTTGGACTTGGCGGACCTTTCAACGAACATCTTGTATCGTTAAGTTGGAAGGTTTGAAAACATGCACAGCTTATGGGGAAATGCCAGAGAGTCAACTCTGAAAAACCACTGGGGAGAAGCCATCTGTCACCGAACCTCTGCTTTCACATACTTAAAATAGTTTGAAAACCTAGGCATGACCTACGAGGAAAATGCCATATACTCCACTCTGTGAGGTAACACTCTGGTGAAATTATCCTTCCATTAACATCCGGTTTCTAGGAGTGGCAACTCTGGAAAACTCTGGGGTCAACATGGTAAGTGCACTGGTTTGCACCGTGCATAAGTTCACTGGGTTTGACAACCTATGCAGCTCCTAGCCGGAAAACCCAATACACTTCACTGTGCGAAACAAAACTATGGGGAAAGCATCTTGACACGAACGACTCCTTTCACTAAGTTAGAGCTTGTCCAAAACCAGGGCGGGCCCTAGGCAGGAAGTGCCACATACGCAATTCTGTCCAACAACACTGTGGGGAATCCACCTTCCCACTAACATCTGGTTTCACTAAGTTACCGGAGTTTGAACAGCCCGGCAGGGAATTATGCGGAATGTGCCATAGACTCAACTCCCTGAAACAACCGTGTGCTGAAGCTATCTTTCAACACTTGGTTTCAGAAACTTACAGTAGTTTCAACACCTAAGCATGACCTACATGGAAAGTGCCATATGCGCAACTCTTGAAACAACACTGTGGTGAAACCACGTTTCACCTGAAACCTGCTTCCACTAAGGCTACAGATGTTTGAACACACGTGCGGGGCCCAGGCGGACAGTGGCATTTACTACCTTCTGTGAAATATGCTGGGTGAAACATTCCCTCAACTAACATCGGATTTCACCCAGTGAGGACTATTGGAAAACCTACTCAGGGAGTGCAGTAGGCGCAACTCGATGAAAGGCCGGGGAGGTTATCGTTCTGGCACCTTGTCATATGGTGGGAAGTGTTGGAAACGTGATGCGAACTCTATGGGGAAAGTGCCTTGTCCTCAACTTTGTGAAACGGCACTGTGGCGAAAGCGTCGTCCCTCTAGCATCTGATCTCAGAATTGGTGGAAAAGGAATGGCGGGTCTACGGGCAACGTGCCACATATTCAACTCTGTTAAAACAGCACTGTGGGGAAATCTTTCACCGAAAGCTCCCTTTCACCAAGCTACAAACGTTGCAATGCACATGCGGGGCCTAGGCAGATAGTGCTCATAGGCTGCATTCTCTGAAACGAACTGTGGCTGGAACACCCTTTCAAGTAACCTTTGATTTCACTAAGTGAGGACTCACTGGAAAACCTATGCAAGGCCTACAGGGCAAGTGTCGTATCCTCGTCTCTGGGAAACAACAGGGGGAGAAAGCGTCCTTCCACTTAAAATCTTTCATTTAAGTTAGAAGTGTTTGAAAACCTATGCGTGGCGTATGGGGAAAGTGCCATTCTTTCAACTAACATCTGATTTCACCCAGGGTGAACTCTTTTGAAAACCTATGCGCAGCCTGCATGGTAAGTGTCACATACTGAACTCTGTGAAACAACCCTGCGGGGAAACGACCTTTCAACTAACATTTCGTTTCCCTAAGTTAGAAGTGTTTGAAAAGCTATGCGGGACCTATGCAGAAGTGCCCTATACTCAACTCTCAAACTGCACTCTTAGGGAAGCATTTTTCAGCTAACATCTATTATGTAACTACGTTAGAAGCACTGTAAAACCTGTGTGGGGAACGATGTGGAAAGTGACGTATACCGTGAGACACTGTGAGAAAATAGAGTGGACAATCCAATCCATCTTTCAACTAGCTCGTGTCACTAAGTTAGAAGTGTTTGAAAACCTATGCACGGCTTATGGGGAAAGTGCCATATACTCGACTCCGTTTACCTATGTGTGTGGGCAAAGCCTATGTCATCTAACCTCGTGTGTCACTAAGATTGAAGAGTGTGCAACCGCAAGCGGGGCCTGCATGAATAAGGCCATATACACCACTTGGGAAACACCACTGTGGGGACACCATCCTTCCACTAACACCTTGTTCACTGAGAAGGGTTTGAAAACTATGCGGAGCCTTTGCCGAAAGTGCCACATACAGAACTCCGTGGAAACAACACTGTGGTGAAACGATCTTTCAACTAACATCTCGCGTCAAGCCAAAACTGTGTGAAAAACTTTGCGGGGCATCTGCCGACAGTGCTATATATTCAACTCGGTGAAACTGCACTTTGCAGGAACGCTCTTTCAAGTAACATCTGGCATCACTAAGTTAGAAGTGTTTGAAAACCTACGTGGGGAATGATGAGGAAAGTGACACATACTGGGAGACACTGTGAGAAAACACCGTGGACAATCCATCTTTCAACTAGCTCGTGTCACGAAGTTAGAAGGGTTTGTAAACCCAGGCGCGGCTTAAGCAGAAAGTGCCGTACACTCGACGCTTTGAAGAAAGCACTCTGGACGAAGCTTCTTCCATGAATATGTGGTTTCAGAAAATGAAAGCAGTTTGACAAGCAACGCATGACCTACACGGAAAGTGCCATATAGGCCACTCTGGGAAACAACACTCTGAGGAAACGATCCTTCACCTAACATCTGGTTTCACTAAGTTGTGTTGGAATGCAAGTGCCGGCCTAGAAGAATAGAACCATGGACTCAATTCCGTGACACAACAGTGTGGTGAAACCATCTTCCGACCACCATCTGCTTTCGCTACGTTAGATGGGTTTGAAACACCTTACAGGGAGGTACACTTAAAGTGCCGTACACTCCGCTCTGTCGAGCACTGCTGCCGTACACACCGCTCTGTCGAACACTGCTGCGGTGAAACATCCTTTCAGCCAACCTCCGTTTCATTAAGTGACAACGGTGTGAAAAGCTATGCGAGACCAACAGGACAAGTGCTATATACTCAACTCTGTGAAACCACACTGTGGAGAAACCATATTTCAACCAACACCTCGTTTCACTAAATTAGAAGTGTTTGAAAACCTATGAGCGACAGAGGCAGAGAGGGCCAGCGAGTCAACTCTGTAAAAGAATACTGCGGTGAAAGAAACTTCAACTAACACTTGGTTTCACTAAGAGAGAACTCTTTGAAGACACATGCAGGCCGACACTGTGTCACACATTCATCTCTGTGAATCGACCCACGGGGAAACCATCCTTCGACTGACATCACGTTTCACCCTAAAGTGTCTGAAAAGTTACGCGCGGGGCTATGACGACGGTGCCACACGCTCTCAATTCTGTGAACTTGGACTTGGCGGACCTTTCAACGAACATCTTGTATCGTTAAGTTGGAAGGTTTGAAAACATGCACAGCTTATGGGGAAATGCCAGAGAGTCAACTCTGAAAAACCACTGGGGAGAAGCCATCTGTCACCGAACCTCTGCTTTCACATACTTAAAATAGTTTGAAAACCTAGGCATGACCTACGAGGAAAATGCCATATACTCCACTCTGTGAGGTAACACTCTGGTGAAATTATCCTTCCATTAACATCCGGTTTCTAGGAGTGGCAACTCTGGAAAACTCTGGGGTCAACATGGTAAGTGCACTGGTTTGCACCGTGCATAAGTTCACTGGGTTTGACAACCTATGCAGCTCCTAGCCGGAAAACCCAATACACTTCACTGTGCGAAACAAAACTATGGGGAAAGCATCTTGACACGAACGACTCCTTTCACTAAGTTAGAGCTTGTCCAAAACCAGGGCGGGCCCTAGGCAGGAAGTGCCACATACGCAATTCTGTCCAACAACACTGTGGGGAATCCACCTTCCCACTAACATCTGGTTTCACTAAGTTACCGGAGTTTGAACAGCCCGGCAGGGAATTATGCGGAATGTGCCATAGACTCAACTCCCTGAAACAACCGTGTGCTGAAGCTATCTTTCAACACTTGGTTTCAGAAACTTACAGTAGTTTCAACACCTAAGCATGACCTACATGGAAAGTGCCATATGCGCAACTCTTGAAACAACACTGTGGTGAAACCACGTTTCACCTGAAACCTGCTTCCACTAAGGCTACAGATGTTTGAACACACGTGCGGGGCCCAGGCGGACAGTGGCATTTACTACCTTCTGTGAAATATGCTGGGTGAAACATTCCCTCAACTAACATCGGATTTCACCCAGTGAGGACTATTGGAAAACCTACTCAGGGAGTGCAGTAGGCGCAACTCGATGAAAGGCCGGGGAGGTTATCGTTCTGGCACCTTGTCATATGGTGGGAAGTGTTGGAAACGTGATGCGAACTCTATGGGGAAAGTGCCTTGTCCTCAACTTTGTGAAACGGCACTGTGGCGAAAGCGTCGTCCCTCTAGCATCTGATCTCA
The DNA here is from genome assembly GCF_018350155.1 of Leopardus geoffroyi. Taxonomy (NCBI): domain Eukaryota; kingdom Metazoa; phylum Chordata; class Mammalia; order Carnivora; family Felidae; genus Leopardus; species Leopardus geoffroyi. The sequence goes on along the minus strand of NC_059330.1, from coordinate 24,669,830 downwards.
GAATTGGTGGAAAAGGAATGGCGGGTCTACGGGCAACGTGCCACATATTCAACTCTGTTAAAACAGCACTGTGGGGAAATCTTTCACCGAAAGCTCCCTTTCACCAAGCTACAAACGTTGCAATGCACATGCGGGGCCTAGGCAGATAGTGCTCATAGGCTGCATTCTCTGAAACGAACTGTGGCTGGAACACCCTTTCAAGTAACCTTTGATTTCACTAAGTGAGGACTCACTGGAAAACCTATGCAAGGCCTACAGGGCAAGTGTCGTATCCTCGTCTCTGGGAAACAACAGGGGGAGAAAGCGTCCTTCCACTTAAAATCTTTCATTTAAGTTAGAAGTGTTTGAAAACCTATGCGTGGCGTATGGGGAAAGTGCCATTCTTTCAACTAACATCTGATTTCACCCAGGGTGAACTCTTTTGAAAACCTATGCGCAGCCTGCATGGTAAGTGTCACATACTGAACTCTGTGAAACAACCCTGCGGGGAAACGACCTTTCAACTAACATTTCGTTTCCCTAAGTTAGAAGTGTTTGAAAAGCTATGCGGGACCTATGCAGAAGTGCCCTATACTCAACTCTCAAACTGCACTCTTAGGGAAGCATTTTTCAGCTAACATCTATTATGTAACTACGTTAGAAGCACTGTAAAACCTGTGTGGGGAACGATGTGGAAAGTGACGTATACCGTGAGACACTGTGAGAAAATAGAGTGGACAATCCAATCCATCTTTCAACTAGCTCGTGTCACTAAGTTAGAAGTGTTTGAAAACCTATGCACGGCTTATGGGGAAAGTGCCATATACTCGACTCCGTTTACCTATGTGTGTGGGCAAAGCCTATGTCATCTAACCTCGTGTGTCACTAAGATTGAAGAGTGTGCAACCGCAAGCGGGGCCTGCATGAATAAGGCCATATACACCACTTGGGAAACACCACTGTGGGGACACCATCCTTCCACTAACACCTTGTTCACTGAGAAGGGTTTGAAAACTATGCGGAGCCTTTGCCGAAAGTGCCACATACAGAACTCCGTGGAAACAACACTGTGGTGAAACGATCTTTCAACTAACATCTCGCGTCAAGCCAAAACTGTGTGAAAAACTTTGCGGGGCATCTGCCGACAGTGCTATATATTCAACTCGGTGAAACTGCACTTTGCAGGAACGCTCTTTCAAGTAACATCTGGCATCACTAAGTTAGAAGTGTTTGAAAACCTACGTGGGGAATGATGAGGAAAGTGACACATACTGGGAGACACTGTGAGAAAACACCGTGGACAATCCATCTTTCAACTAGCTCGTGTCACGAAGTTAGAAGGGTTTGTAAACCCAGGCGCGGCTTAAGCAGAAAGTGCCGTACACTCGACGCTTTGAAGAAAGCACTCTGGACGAAGCTTCTTCCATGAATATGTGGTTTCAGAAAATGAAAGCAGTTTGACAAGCAACGCATGACCTACACGGAAAGTGCCATATAGGCCACTCTGGGAAACAACACTCTGAGGAAACGATCCTTCACCTAACATCTGGTTTCACTAAGTTGTGTTGGAATGCAAGTGCCGGCCTAGAAGAATAGAACCATGGACTCAATTCCGTGACACAACAGTGTGGTGAAACCATCTTCCGACCACCATCTGCTTTCGCTACGTTAGATGGGTTTGAAACACCTTACAGGGAGGTACACTTAAAGTGCCGTACACTCCGCTCTGTCGAGCACTGCTGCCGTACACACCGCTCTGTCGAACACTGCTGCGGTGAAACATCCTTTCAGCCAACCTCCGTTTCATTAAGTGACAACGGTGTGAAAAGCTATGCGAGACCAACAGGACAAGTGCTATATACTCAACTCTGTGAAACCACACTGTGGAGAAACCATATTTCAACCAACACCTCGTTTCACTAAATTAGAAGTGTTTGAAAACCTATGAGCGACAGAGGCAGAGAGGGCCAGCGAGTCAACTCTGTAAAAGAATACTGCGGTGAAAGAAACTTCAACTAACACTTGGTTTCACTAAGAGAGAACTCTTTGAAGACACATGCAGGCCGACACTGTGTCACACATTCATCTCTGTGAATCGACCCACGGGGAAACCATCCTTCGACTGACATCACGTTTCACCCTAAAGTGTCTGAAAAGTTACGCGCGGGGCTATGACGACGGTGCCACACGCTCTCAATTCTGTGAACTTGGACTTGGCGGACCTTTCAACGAACATCTTGTATCGTTAAGTTGGAAGGTTTGAAAACATGCACAGCTTATGGGGAAATGCCAGAGAGTCAACTCTGAAAAACCACTGGGGAGAAGCCATCTGTCACCGAACCTCTGCTTTCACATACTTAAAATAGTTTGAAAACCTAGGCATGACCTACGAGGAAAATGCCATATACTCCACTCTGTGAGGTAACACTCTGGTGAAATTATCCTTCCATTAACATCCGGTTTCTAGGAGTGGCAACTCTGGAAAACTCTGGGGTCAACATGGTAAGTGCACTGGTTTGCACCGTGCATAAGTTCACTGGGTTTGACAACCTATGCAGCTCCTAGCCGGAAAACCCAATACACTTCACTGTGCGAAACAAAACTATGGGGAAAGCATCTTGACACGAACGACTCCTTTCACTAAGTTAGAGCTTGTCCAAAACCAGGGCGGGCCCTAGGCAGGAAGTGCCACATACGCAATTCTGTCCAACAACACTGTGGGGAATCCACCTTCCCACTAACATCTGGTTTCACTAAGTTACCGGAGTTTGAACAGCCCGGCAGGGAATTATGCGGAATGTGCCATAGACTCAACTCCCTGAAACAACCGTGTGCTGAAGCTATCTTTCAACACTTGGTTTCAGAAACTTACAGTAGTTTCAACACCTAAGCATGACCTACATGGAAAGTGCCATATGCGCAACTCTTGAAACAACACTGTGGTGAAACCACGTTTCACCTGAAACCTGCTTCCACTAAGGCTACAGATGTTTGAACACACGTGCGGGGCCCAGGCGGACAGTGGCATTTACTACCTTCTGTGAAATATGCTGGGTGAAACATTCCCTCAACTAACATCGGATTTCACCCAGTGAGGACTATTGGAAAACCTACTCAGGGAGTGCAGTAGGCGCAACTCGATGAAAGGCCGGGGAGGTTATCGTTCTGGCACCTTGTCATATGGTGGGAAGTGTTGGAAACGTGATGCGAACTCTATGGGGAAAGTGCCTTGTCCTCAACTTTGTGAAACGGCACTGTGGCGAAAGCGTCGTCCCTCTAGCATCTGATCTCAGAATTGGTGGAAAAGGAATGGCGGGTCTACGGGCAACGTGCCACATATTCAACTCTGTTAAAACAGCACTGTGGGGAAATCTTTCACCGAAAGCTCCCTTTCACCAAGCTACAAACGTTGCAATGCACATGCGGGGCCTAGGCAGATAGTGCTCATAGGCTGCATTCTCTGAAACGAACTGTGGCTGGAACACCCTTTCAAGTAACCTTTGATTTCACTAAGTGAGGACTCACTGGAAAACCTATGCAAGGCCTACAGGGCAAGTGTCGTATCCTCGTCTCTGGGAAACAACAGGGGGAGAAAGCGTCCTTCCACTTAAAATCTTTCATTTAAGTTAGAAGTGTTTGAAAACCTATGCGTGGCGTATGGGGAAAGTGCCATTCTTTCAACTAACATCTGATTTCACCCAGGGTGAACTCTTTTGAAAACCTATGCGCAGCCTGCATGGTAAGTGTCACATACTGAACTCTGTGAAACAACCCTGCGGGGAAACGACCTTTCAACTAACATTTCGTTTCCCTAAGTTAGAAGTGTTTGAAAAGCTATGCGGGACCTATGCAGAAGTGCCCTATACTCAACTCTCAAACTGCACTCTTAGGGAAGCATTTTTCAGCTAACATCTATTATGTAACTACGTTAGAAGCACTGTAAAACCTGTGTGGGGAACGATGTGGAAAGTGACGTATACCGTGAGACACTGTGAGAAAATAGAGTGGACAATCCAATCCATCTTTCAACTAGCTCGTGTCACTAAGTTAGAAGTGTTTGAAAACCTATGCACGGCTTATGGGGAAAGTGCCATATACTCGACTCCGTTTACCTATGTGTGTGGGCAAAGCCTATGTCATCTAACCTCGTGTGTCACTAAGATTGAAGAGTGTGCAACCGCAAGCGGGGCCTGCATGAATAAGGCCATATACACCACTTGGGAAACACCACTGTGGGGACACCATCCTTCCACTAACACCTTGTTCACTGAGAAGGGTTTGAAAACTATGCGGAGCCTTTGCCGAAAGTGCCACATACAGAACTCCGTGGAAACAACACTGTGGTGAAACGATCTTTCAACTAACATCTCGCGTCAAGCCAAAACTGTGTGAAAAACTTTGCGGGGCATCTGCCGACAGTGCTATATATTCAACTCGGTGAAACTGCACTTTGCAGGAACGCTCTTTCAAGTAACATCTGGCATCACTAAGTTAGAAGTGTTTGAAAACCTACGTGGGGAATGATGAGGAAAGTGACACATACTGGGAGACACTGTGAGAAAACACCGTGGACAATCCATCTTTCAACTAGCTCGTGTCACGAAGTTAGAAGGGTTTGTAAACCCAGGCGCGGCTTAAGCAGAAAGTGCCGTACACTCGACGCTTTGAAGAAAGCACTCTGGACGAAGCTTCTTCCATGAATATGTGGTTTCAGAAAATGAAAGCAGTTTGACAAGCAACGCATGACCTACACGGAAAGTGCCATATAGGCCACTCTGGGAAACAACACTCTGAGGAAACGATCCTTCACCTAACATCTGGTTTCACTAAGTTGTGTTGGAATGCAAGTGCCGGCCTAGAAGAATAGAACCATGGACTCAATTCCGTGACACAACAGTGTGGTGAAACCATCTTCCGACCACCATCTGCTTTCGCTACGTTAGATGGGTTTGAAACACCTTACAGGGAGGTACACTTAAAGTGCCGTACACTCCGCTCTGTCGAGCACTGCTGCCGTACACACCGCTCTGTCGAACACTGCTGCGGTGAAACATCCTTTCAGCCAACCTCCGTTTCATTAAGTGACAACGGTGTGAAAAGCTATGCGAGACCAACAGGACAAGTGCTATATACTCAACTCTGTGAAACCACACTGTGGAGAAACCATATTTCAACCAACACCTCGTTTCACTAAATTAGAAGTGTTTGAAAACCTATGAGCGACAGAGGCAGAGAGGGCCAGCGAGTCAACTCTGTAAAAGAATACTGCGGTGAAAGAAACTTCAACTAACACTTGGTTTCACTAAGAGAGAACTCTTTGAAGACACATGCAGGCCGACACTGTGTCACACATTCATCTCTGTGAATCGACCCACGGGGAAACCATCCTTCGACTGACATCACGTTTCACCCTAAAGTGTCTGAAAAGTTACGCGCGGGGCTATGACGACGGTGCCACACGCTCTCAATTCTGTGAACTTGGACTTGGCGGACCTTTCAACGAACATCTTGTATCGTTAAGTTGGAAGGTTTGAAAACATGCACAGCTTATGGGGAAATGCCAGAGAGTCAACTCTGAAAAACCACTGGGGAGAAGCCATCTGTCACCGAACCTCTGCTTTCACATACTTAAAATAGTTTGAAAACCTAGGCATGACCTACGAGGAAAATGCCATATACTCCACTCTGTGAGGTAACACTCTGGTGAAATTATCCTTCCATTAACATCCGGTTTCTAGGAGTGGCAACTCTGGAAAACTCTGGGGTCAACATGGTAAGTGCACTGGTTTGCACCGTGCATAAGTTCACTGGGTTTGACAACCTATGCAGCTCCTAGCCGGAAAACCCAATACACTTCACTGTGCGAAACAAAACTATGGGGAAAGCATCTTGACACGAACGACTCCTTTCACTAAGTTAGAGCTTGTCCAAAACCAGGGCGGGCCCTAGGCAGGAAGTGCCACATACGCAATTCTGTCCAACAACACTGTGGGGAATCCACCTTCCCACTAACATCTGGTTTCACTAAGTTACCGGAGTTTGAACAGCCCGGCAGGGAATTATGCGGAATGTGCCATAGACTCAACTCCCTGAAACAACCGTGTGCTGAAGCTATCTTTCAACACTTGGTTTCAGAAACTTACAGTAGTTTCAACACCTAAGCATGACCTACATGGAAAGTGCCATATGCGCAACTCTTGAAACAACACTGTGGTGAAACCACGTTTCACCTGAAACCTGCTTCCACTAAGGCTACAGATGTTTGAACACACGTGCGGGGCCCAGGCGGACAGTGGCATTTACTACCTTCTGTGAAATATGCTGGGTGAAACATTCCCTCAACTAACATCGGATTTCACCCAGTGAGGACTATTGGAAAACCTACTCAGGGAGTGCAGTAGGCGCAACTCGATGAAAGGCCGGGGAGGTTATCGTTCTGGCACCTTGTCATATGGTGGGAAGTGTTGGAAACGTGATGCGAACTCTATGGGGAAAGTGCCTTGTCCTCAACTTTGTGAAACGGCACTGTGGCGAAAGCGTCGTCCCTCTAGCATCTGATCTCAGAATTGGTGGAAAAGGAATGGCGGGTCTACGGGCAACGTGCCACATATTCAACTCTGTTAAAACAGCACTGTGGGGAAATCTTTCACCGAAAGCTCCCTTTCACCAAGCTACAAACGTTGCAATGCACATGCGGGGCCTAGGCAGATAGTGCTCATAGGCTGCATTCTCTGAAACGAACTGTGGCTGGAACACCCTTTCAAGTAACCTTTGATTTCACTAAGTGAGGACTCACTGGAAAACCTATGCAAGGCCTACAGGGCAAGTGTCGTATCCTCGTCTCTGGGAAACAACAGGGGGAGAAAGCGTCCTTCCACTTAAAATCTTTCATTTAAGTTAGAAGTGTTTGAAAACCTATGCGTGGCGTATGGGGAAAGTGCCATTCTTTCAACTAACATCTGATTTCACCCAGGGTGAACTCTTTTGAAAACCTATGCGCAGCCTGCATGGTAAGTGTCACATACTGAACTCTGTGAAACAACCCTGCGGGGAAACGACCTTTCAACTAACATTTCGTTTCCCTAAGTTAGAAGTGTTTGAAAAGCTATGCGGGACCTATGCAGAAGTGCCCTATACTCAACTCTCAAACTGCACTCTTAGGGAAGCATTTTTCAGCTAACATCTATTATGTAACTACGTTAGAAGCACTGTAAAACCTGTGTGGGGAACGATGTGGAAAGTGACGTATACCGTGAGACACTGTGAGAAAATAGAGTGGACAATCCAATCCATCTTTCAACTAGCTCGTGTCACTAAGTTAGAAGTGTTTGAAAACCTATGCACGGCTTATGGGGAAAGTGCCATATACTCGACTCCGTTTACCTATGTGTGTGGGCAAAGCCTATGTCATCTAACCTCGTGTGTCACTAAGATTGAAGAGTGTGCAACCGCAAGCGGGGCCTGCATGAATAAGGCCATATACACCACTTGGGAAACACCACTGTGGGGACACCATCCTTCCACTAACACCTTGTTCACTGAGAAGGGTTTGAAAACTATGCGGAGCCTTTGCCGAAAGTGCCACATACAGAACTCCGTGGAAACAACACTGTGGTGAAACGATCTTTCAACTAACATCTCGCGTCAAGCCAAAACTGTGTGAAAAACTTTGCGGGGCATCTGCCGACAGTGCTATATATTCAACTCGGTGAAACTGCACTTTGCAGGAACGCTCTTTCAAGTAACATCTGGCATCACTAAGTTAGAAGTGTTTGAAAACCTACGTGGGGAATGATGAGGAAAGTGACACATACTGGGAGACACTGTGAGAAAACACCGTGGACAATCCATCTTTCAACTAGCTCGTGTCACGAAGTTAGAAGGGTTTGTAAACCCAGGCGCGGCTTAAGCAGAAAGTGCCGTACACTCGACGCTTTGAAGAAAGCACTCTGGACGAAGCTTCTTCCATGAATATGTGGTTTCAGAAAATGAAAGCAGTTTGACAAGCAACGCATGACCTACACGGAAAGTGCCATATAGGCCACTCTGGGAAACAACACTCTGAGGAAACGATCCTTCACCTAACATCTGGTTTCACTAAGTTGTGTTGGAATGCAAGTGCCGGCCTAGAAGAATAGAACCATGGACTCAATTCCGTGACACAACAGTGTGGTGAAACCATCTTCCGACCACCATCTGCTTTCGCTACGTTAGATGGGTTTGAAACACCTTACAGGGAGGTACACTTAAAGTGCCGTACACTCCGCTCTGTCGAGCACTGCTGCCGTACACACCGCTCTGTCGAACACTGCTGCGGTGAAACATCCTTTCAGCCAACCTCCGTTTCATTAAGTGACAACGGTGTGAAAAGCTATGCGAGACCAACAGGACAAGTGCTATATACTCAACTCTGTGAAACCACACTGTGGAGAAACCATATTTCAACCAACACCTCGTTTCACTAAATTAGAAGTGTTTGAAAACCTATGAGCGACAGAGGCAGAGAGGGCCAGCGAGTCAACTCTGTAAAAGAATACTGCGGTGAAAGAAACTTCAACTAACACTTGGTTTCACTAAGAGAGAACTCTTTGAAGACACATGCAGGCCGACACTGTGTCACACATTCATCTCTGTGAATCGACCCACGGGGAAACCATCCTTCGACTGACATCACGTTTCACCCTAAAGTGTCTGAAAAGTTACGCGCGGGGCTATGACGACGGTGCCACACGCTCTCAATTCTGTGAACTTGGACTTGGCGGACCTTTCAACGAACATCTTGTATCGTTAAGTTGGAAGGTTTGAAAACATGCACAGCTTATGGGGAAATGCCAGAGAGTCAACTCTGAAAAACCACTGGGGAGAAGCCATCTGTCACCGAACCTCTGCTTTCACATACTTAAAATAGTTTGAAAACCTAGGCATGACCTACGAGGAAAATGCCATATACTCCACTCTGTGAGGTAACACTCTGGTGAAATTATCCTTCCATTAACATCCGGTTTCTAGGAGTGGCAACTCTGGAAAACTCTGGGGTCAACATGGTAAGTGCACTGGTTTGCACCGTGCATAAGTTCACTGGGTTTGACAACCTATGCAGCTCCTAGCCGGAAAACCCAATACACTTCACTGTGCGAAACAAAACTATGGGGAAAGCATCTTGACACGAACGACTCCTTTCACTAAGTTAGAGCTTGTCCAAAACCAGGGCGGGCCCTAGGCAGGAAGTGCCACATACGCAATTCTGTCCAACAACACTGTGGGGAATCCACCTTCCCACTAACATCTGGTTTCACTAAGTTACCGGAGTTTGAACAGCCCGGCAGGGAATTATGCGGAATGTGCCATAGACTCAACTCCCTGAAACAACCGTGTGCTGAAGCTATCTTTCAACACTTGGTTTCAGAAACTTACAGTAGTTTCAACACCTAAGCATGACCTACATGGAAAGTGCCATATGCGCAACTCTTGAAACAACACTGTGGTGAAACCACGTTTCACCTGAAACCTGCTTCCACTAAGGCTACAGATGTTTGAACACACGTGCGGGGCCCAGGCGGACAGTGGCATTTACTACCTTCTGTGAAATATGCTGGGTGAAACATTCCCTCAACTAACATCGGATTTCACCCAGTGAGGACTATTGGAAAACCTACTCAGGGAGTGCAGTAGGCGCAACTCGATGAAAGGCCGGGGAGGTTATCGTTCTGGCACCTTGTCATATGGTGGGAAGTGTTGGAAACGTGATGCGAACTCTATGGGGAAAGTGCCTTGTCCTCAACTTTGTGAAACGGCACTGTGGCGAAAGCGTCGTCCCTCTAGCATCTGATCTCAGAATTGGTGGAAAAGGAATGGCGGGTCTACGGGCAACGTGCCACATATTCAACTCTGTTAAAACAGCACTGTGGGGAAATCTTTCACCGAAAGCTCCCTTTCACCAAGCTACAAACGTTGCAATGCACATGCGGGGCCTAGGCAGATAGTGCTCATAGGCTGCATTCTCTGAAACGAACTGTGGCTGGAACACCCTTTCAAGTAACCTTTGATTTCACTAAGTGAGGACTCACTGGAAAACCTATGCAAGGCCTACAGGGCAAGTGTCGTATCCTCGTCTCTGGGAAACAACAGGGGGAGAAAGCGTCCTTCCACTTAAAATCTTTCATTTAAGTTAGAAATCTTTGAATAGCTACGTGGAGCCTAGGCCAATAGCGCCAGCTACTCAAACCTGTCCACCTACAGCCTGCAACAACCAAATTTCCACTAACATCTTCCTTCACTAAGGTAGAAGTGTTTGAAAACCTTTGCGGGGAATGATGCGGAAAATGACCCTGTGAGAGACTACTGTGGACAAACCATCTTTCAAGTGACAACTTTTGTCACTAAGGTAGACGCCTTTCAAAACCCACGCACGGCTTAGGAGGATAGTGTCATATACACAACTCTGTGAACCAACAACAGGGTGGAGAAGGAATCTTTCACCTACCGTCTGGTTTCACAAAGTTAAAATGTTTGAAAACCTATGCACGATCGACGTGGCAAGTTCCCTATACTCCACTCTGAAACACTCGGGGGAAATACTCGTTCACCTTAGAGCTTCCTTCACGAAGTCTGCAATGTTTGAATACACACGCGGGGCCTAGGCGGAGAGTGTCATATACTCCACTCTGTGAAACAACGTGGCGGTGTGCAACATCTTCCAACTGCCCTCTGGTTTCACCGAGTGAGAACTCACTGAAAACCTCGGCAGGGCTTAAAATGTCAAACTGCACTTTGTGGCCACCATCTTTCAACTAACAGCTTCTATCCCTACATTAGAAGCATTTCAAAACCTATGCGGGGAACGATGTGGAAAGTGACCCATAGTCGACACTGTGAGGGAATACCCTGGACAAACCATCTTGCAAGTAACTTCTTGTTCCACCAAGATAGAAGAGTCTGAAAACCTAAGCACGGACTAGACGGGAAGTGCCAGATGCCCAACTCTGGGAAAACACACTGTGGTTGAAAACCTCTTTCAACTAGCACCTGATTTCAGTCAGTCACCACCGTTTGAGAACTTAGGCAGGGCCTACACGGCAAGCGACAAAGAACCTGTGAACCAACAAAGCGAGGAAACTCTCTTTCAAGTAACTCATCGCTTCACTAAATTAGAAGTGGTGGACAAACTATGCGGGGCATGTGCCGACAGAACCATATACTCAACTCTGTCGAAGTGCACTTGGCGAAAGCCATCTGTCAACTTAGGTCTTGTATCACTAAGTTAGAAGGGTTGGACAAGCCAGGCAGGGAACGATGCGGAAAGTGACATACACACGACCCTGGGAGAGAAGACTGTGGACAAACCATCTCTCAACTAACATCTTGTATCACTAAGTCAAAAACGCTTGAAAAAGCAGGCGGGGCCGATCATGACAGGGCCGTGTACTCAACTCTGCCAAACAACAAAGTGAGGAGACCATCCTCCAACTAACATCTTGTTTGACGTAGAAAACTTAGAAAATGTATGCTGGAAACGACGTGGGAGGTGTCATATAGCAGCCACTGTGAAAGAATCCTGTGCAGAAAGCGTTTTTCAACGGTCATCATGTGTCACTAAGTTACAAGTCTTTCACTCTTTCAGCTCCCACCTTGTTCACTACGTTATAAATGTTGGAAAACCCATGCAGGGCTTATGCGGAAAGTGCCTTATACGTAACTCTGTGAAAAAAACAGTGTGGCAAAACCGTTGTTAAGAAAGATCTCGTTTCACAAAATTAGAAGAGTTTGAAACCCTAGGCGGGGCGTATAGGGAAAGCGCCACACACTCACCTCGAGGATACAAACACTTGGGGAAACAAACTTTCGCTGAACGTCTGGTTACACTAAATTACAAGCGTTGGAAAAACACATGCGGGGCAGAAGTGGAGAGTGCCGTACACTCCTTTCTGGGAAAGAACATTGGGAGGAAACCGTCGTTCACCTACCCCGGGTCTCACTAAGTGACACGTGTTGGGAAACCTATGTGAGGCCTACACGGAAAGTGCCATCACTTTGGGAAGAGCTTGTGGGGAAACGTTGTTTCAACTATCATCTAGTTTCACTAAGTTAAAATGGTTTCACCACTATGCGGGATCTATGCGGAAAGGGCCATATAGGCAACTGTGAGATAGACCACTGCGGGGAACCCATCGTCCAACTCATCTCTGGCTTCACTAAGTTAGAGGTGTTTGAAAACCACGCGGGGCCTACACCGAAAGTGCCTCATACTCACCTCGGGGACACAAGTCTATCTGGGAAACATCTTTCTCCTGAGGTCTGGTTGCACTCAGTGACAAGCGTTTGAAAACACACGCAGGGCGTAGCAAGATGGGGCCATACACTCACCTCTGGGAAACTACACTGTGGGGAAACCGCCTTTCAACTACCGTCTGGGTTCTGTGAGATAGAAGTGTTTGAAAACCTAGGAGAAGCCTAACGGCTAAGTGCCACATACTCAACTGTGGGAAACAACAGTGTGCTGAAACGATCTTTCAGCTAACATCTGGCCTCACGAATTGAAAACGGTTTGAAAACTTTTCGGGGTCTAGGCGGAAAGTGCCATGTACTCAGCTCTGTGACACAAGACCTTGGGGAACCATCTTCCAACTAAGATATTTCACTAAGTTAGCAGTCTTTGAAAACCAGGCGGAGACTACACCCACAGTGCCATACGGTCACCTCTGTGAGTCACTGTGGGGAAGCCATTTTTCCAATAACATCTCTCTTCACAAAGTTGGAAGTATTTGAACACCCGTGCAGGGCCGGCGTCAAAAGTGCCATATAGTCAACTCTGAAACAACACTGTGGGGTTTCCACGTTTCAAGTAACCTCTTCTTGTTCCCCTTAGAAGTGTTTGCAAACCTACGCCACTACTACACGGGAAGTGCTATAGGCTCAACTCTGTAAAACTCACTGTGGTGAAGCCATCTTTCAAAGGGCATCTGGGTTTGCTTGTTGGAAGTATGTGAAAACCTATGGGTGCTTATGCGGAAAGTGCCCTATGCTCAAGTGTGTCAAGCAGCTTTTGGGGAAACCACCTTTCAACTAACATCTTGTTTCACCATGTTAGAAGGGTTTCAAACACTCTCCTAGGAACCATGAGAAAAGTGACATATACTCGACACAGCGAAATCGTAGTGTGGAGAAACCGTCTTCCAACTCACATCCGCTGTCGCCAAGTTTTCCAAGTTGGGTTGGAAAACTTCTGCAGGGTCTATGCGCAAGTGCCGTGTACTCCGTTCTGTGAAACAACGCTGTAGGGAAACAATCTTGCGACTCACATCTGGTTTCACTGTGAACTGTCTGAAAACCTACGAAGTGCCATACAGTCAACTGTGTGAAAGAGCACTCCGGGTAAAGGCTCTTTGAACCACCTGATTTAGTACGTTAGAAGCATTTGCAAAACTATGCCGGGATGAATGCAGAAAGTGCCATACACTCAACTCTGTCAAGCTGCACTTTGGCGAAACCATCTCTCAACTGACACCTTGGGTCGCTACCGTAGAAGTGTTTGAACACCTATGGAGGGAATGATGTGGAAAGGGTCATATATATGCAGCTCCGTCCAACCGGACTTTGGGGAAACCACCGTTCAAGTGACATCTGATTCAACTAAGTTGGAAGTGTCTGAAAGCTCTCTGTGTGGTCCAGACGGAAAGGGCCACCTCACTCTATGAAAGAACACTGTGGGGAAAACGTCTTTCAACGTTCTCTTTCACAAGGTCAGAAGTGTTTGTAACCCCATGCGGGGATCGATGGGGAAAGTGACGTTGTGAGAGAGTACTGGGAAGAAACCATCTTTCAACTGGCATCTTGTTTCACTAAGGGAGAACCGTTCGAAAACATATGCACGGCCCACAAAGTGTCCTAGAGTCAACTGCGTGAAAGAACACAGTGGGGAAAATCATCTTTTGACTAACAGCTCGTTTCGCTCAGGTGGAAGTGTTTGAAGACCTATGTGGGGATCACGGTGGAAGGTTACATACACCAGCCACTGTGAAAAGAACACGGTGCAGAAACCTTCTTTCAACTGAGAGCCTGTTTCACCTGGTTAGAAGTGTTTGAAGAACTCCGTGGGGGCTTATGCAGCAAGTGCCATATACTCTGTCAAGTCCCTGCACATTGGGACACCCTTTCACCTAACATCTTGTTTAACTATGACAGAAGTGTTTGGAAACCCACGCGGGGAGCTATATGGCCAGTGATGTGTATTCAATACTCGGAAAGACTACAGCGGAGAAACCAGCTTGCAAAACTAACGTCTCGTTTGACTAACTTAGAAGAGTCTGAACAGCGTCTGGACGTATACACTAAGTGCTATATCCTGAAGTATGTGAAACAGCCCTGGGGGAAACCGTCTTTCACGTAACAACTCCTTTCTCTAAGTTAGCAGACGTTGAACAGTCATGAGAGGCCTATACTGCAAATGTCATATACATATACTCACCTCTGTCAAACTGCACTTTGGGGAAACCATCTTTCAAGTCACATCTTGTATTCCTAAGTTGGAATTGCTTGACATCCTATGCAGGGAACGATGTGGAAAGTGATAGTTACCCGATCCTGTGAAGGAGTACTGTGGAGGTACGATCTTTCCACTAACATCTTGTTTCACCAAGTGAGAACCGTTTGGAGACCCGAAGTGTACGGGCCTACGCAGAAAGTGCCATATACTCAATTCTGTGAAACAATACTGCGGGGAAACCATCTTGCAGCCACACTCTCGTTTCACTAAGTTAGTAGTGTTTGAAACCTAAGGGGACTTATGCAGAAAGTGCCCTGTGCCCAATTGTGTGAAACAACACTGTGGTGAACCACAAGTCTTGCAAATGATATCCTGTTTCACTACATGAAGGCTGGCTGAAAACCAAAGCGGGCCCTACCACGTAAGCACCATATAGTCAGCTGTGTGAAAGGACCTTGGTTGAAGGATCTTTTTTTTTTTTTTTTATCTTTTTTTTTTTTTTAAGTTTATTTTGAAAGAGAGAGACAGTGCATGAGCAAGGGAGGGGCAGAGAGAGAGAGAGAATTCCACTCAGGCTCCACAGTGTAAGCACAGAGCCCAAAGCAGGGCTCGAACTCAGAAACCATGAGGTCATGACCTGAGCCAAAACCAAGAGTCAGACGCTTAACCAACTGAGCCTCCCAGGCACCCTGCATACACCTTTTTAAATTAATGCTTCGTATTCTTTGGGTTAGTACCCAGTGGAATTACTGGATCCTATGGCAATTCTATTTTTTTTTTTTTTTTTTATTGGTTTTACTATTTTGTTTTGATTATTCATTTTATTGTTTAGTTTTACAGTTAGAAATAAGGTATAATATAATGAATTTACAATTCACTTTTTAGATTATACTATATTAATGCAATTTTTCTAATCACTAGAATTTTTTTTTTTAATTGAATGATATTTTATTTTTTTTTTTTTACAATGGTTTTATTTATTTTTTTTTTTTATTTTTTTTTTTTATGAAATTTATTGTCCAAATTGGTTTCCATAAAACACCCAGTGCTCATCCCAAAAGGTGCCCTCCTCAATACCCATCACCCACCCTCTCCTCCCTCCCACCCCCCATCAACCCTCAGTTTGTTCTCAGTTTTTAACAGTCTCTTATGCTTTGGCTCTCTCCCACTCTAACCTCTTTTTTTTTTTTTTTTCCTTTTTTCCTCCCCCTCCCCCATGGGTTCCTGTTACGTTTCTCAGGGTCCACATAAGAGTGAAACCATATGGTATCTGTCTTTCTCTGTATGGCTTATTTCACTTAGCATCACACTCTCCAGTTCCATCCACGTTGCTACAAAAGGCCATATTTCATTTTTCCTCATTGCCACGTAGTATTCCATTGTGTATATAAACCACAATTTCTTTATCCATTCATCGGTTGATGGACATTTAGGCTCTTTCCATAATTTGGCTATTGTTGAGAGTGCTGCTATGAACATTGGGGTACAAGTGCCCCTATGCATCAGTACTCCTGTATCCCTTGGATAAATTCCCAGCAGTGCTATTGCTGGGTCATAGGGTAGGTCTATTTTTAATTTTCTGAGGAACCTCCACACTGTTTTCCAGAGCGGCTGCACCAATTTGCATTCCCACCAACAGTGTAAGAGGGTTCCCGTTTCTCCACATCCTCGCCAGCATCTATAGTTTCCTGATTTGTTCATTTTGGCCACTCTGACTGGCGTGAGGTGATACCTGAGTGTGGTTTTAATTTGTATTTCCCTGATAAGGAGCGACGCTGAACATCTTTTCATGTGCCTGTTGGCCATCCGGATGTCTTCTTTAGAGAAGTGTCTATTCATGTTTTCTGCCCATTTCTTCACTGGGTTATTTGTTTTTCGGGTGTGGAGTTTGGTGAGCTCTTTATAGATTCTGGATACTAGCCCTTTGTCCGATATGTCATTTGCAAATATCTTTTCCCATTCCGTTGGTTGCCTTTTAGTTTTGTTGGTTGTTTCCTTTGCTGTGCAGAAGCTTTTTATCTTCATAAGGTCCCAGTAATTCACTTTTGCTTTTAATTCCCTTGCCTTTGGGGATGTGTCGAGTAAGAGATTGCTACGGCTGAGGTCAGAGAGGTCTTTTCCTGCTTTCTCCTCTAAGGTTTTGATGGTTTCCTGTCTCACATTCAGGTCCTTTATCCATTTTGAGTTTATTTTTGTGAATGGTGTGAGAAAGTGGTCTAGTTTCAACCTTCTGCATGTTGCTGTCCAGTTCTCCCAGCACCATTTGTTAAAGAGGCTGTCTTTTTTCCATTGGATGTTCTTTCCTGCTTTGTCAAAGATGAGTTGACCATACGTTTGTGGGTCTAGTTCTGGGGTTTCTATTCTATTCCATTGGTCTATGTGTCTGTTTTTGTGCCAATACCATGCTGTCTTGATGATGACAGCTTTGTAGTAGAGGCTAAAGTCTGGGATTGTGATGCCTCCTGCTTTGGTCTTCTTCTTCAAAATTCCTTTGGCTATTCGGGGCCTTTTGTGGTTCCATATGAATTTTAGGATTGCTTGTTCTAGTTTCGAGAAGAATGCTGGTGCAATTTTGATTGGGATTGCATTGAATGTGTAGATAGCTTTGGGTAGTATTGACATTTTGACAATATTTATTTTTCCAATCCATGAGCAGGGAATGTCTTTCCATTTCTTTAAATCTTCTTCAATTTCCTTCGTAAGCTTTCTATAGTTTTCAGCATACAGATCCTTTACATCTTTGGTTAGATTTATTCCTAGGTATTTTATGCTTCTTGGTGCAATTGTGAATGGGATCAGTTTCTTTATTTGTCTTTCTGTTGCTTCATTGTTAGTGTATAAGAATGCAACTGATTTCTGTACATTGATTTTGTATCCTGCAACTTTGCTGAATTCATGTATCAATTCTAGCAGACTTTTGGTGGAGTCTATCGGATTTTCCATGTATAATATCATGTCATCTGCAAAGAGCGAAAGCTTGACTTCATCTTTGCCAATTTTGATGCCTTTTATTTCCTTTTGTTGTCTGATTGCTGATGCTAGAACTTCCAGCACTATGTTAAACAACAGCGGTGAGAGTGGGCATCCCTGTCGTGTTCCTGATCTCAGGGAAAAAGCTCTCAGTTTTTCCCCGTTGAGGATGATGTTAGCTGTGGGCTTTTCATAAATGGCTTTTATGATCTTTAAGTATGTTCCTTCTATCCCGACTTGGTTGAAGGATCTTTTAACTAACATCTAGTTTCACTATGTTAGAAGGGCTTGAAAAACCATGCGGCGGCTATTTGGACAGTGCCGTATACTCAACTCTGACCAGCTGCACTTTGGGGAAACCACCTTTCAAGTAACATCTGATTCAACTAACTGGAAGTGTTTGGAAACCTATGCGGGGACTAGGAAGAAAGTGCCATATACTCGACTCTGTGAAACAACACTGAGGTCAAACCATCTTTCAACTAACCTCTTGTTTCACCATGTCAGAAGGCTTTCAAACACTTTGCTAGGAGAGATGAGGAAAGGGACATATACTCGATTCTGTGAAACTATACTGTGGAGGCGCCACGTTTCAACTCACATCTGGTGTCTCTTAAGTTAGAAGTGTTTGAAAACGTAGGCTGGGCCAAGGCGGAAAGTGACATATGCTCAATCATGTGAAACAACACGATGGCAAAACAGACGTTCACCTTGGCTCTTGTTTCACTAAGGGAGAACGGTTTGAACACCCATGCGGGGCCGACAAAGTGCCATTAGTCAACTGTGGGAAAGACTCTGGGTCAAGCATGTTTCCACTGACATCTGGTTTCACTAAGTCAGAAGTGCTTGGAAAACTGCGGGGACTCTGTGCAAAGTGCCATATAGTCAACCCTGTCGAACGGCCCTTTGAGGGAACCATCTTTCAAGTAACATCTTGTATCCCTCCATCAACATTGTTTCATGTCCTATGTGGGGAACGATGTGGAAGGTGACAAACACGAGCCACTGTGAAAGGACACTGTGGAGAAATCATCGTTCACCTAACATCTTGCACAAGTCAGCCGCGTTTGAAACCTTAGGCGGTACCCATGTGGAAAGGGCCGTATGCTCACCTGTGTCATAGTGCACTTTGGGGAGACCACCTTTCCAGAAACATCTGGTTCAACTAACTTGCAAGTGTGTGAAAACACAGGTGGGGCCTGGTCGGAAAGTGCCATACACTCAACTTTGCGAAACAACACTGCGGGGAAAGCTTCTTTCAACTAATCTCTTGTTTCAACGTGTTGGAAATGTTTGGAAGACGTTGCTGGGAGCGATGGGTGAAGTGACATACACTCGACTCTGTGGAAACAGACTGTGGAGAAACCATCTTTTAACTCACATCTGCTTTCTCTAAGTTAGAAGCGTTTGAAAACGTATGCAGGGCCTAGGCGGAAACGCCCTACACTCCATGCTGTGAAACAACACTGTAGGGAAACAGTCTTTCAACTAATATCTGGTTTCACTAAGTGGGAACTGTTTGCAAACCAATGCGGGGCCTACGGGGTAAGTGCCATAGACTCAACTCCGTCAAAGTGCACTTAATAAACTGACATCTCGTTTCACTGAGTTAGAAGGGTTTGAAAACCACCCACTGTGTAAGAATCTTGTGCAGAAACCATCTTTAAACATCCCTTTTTTCCAGTAAGTTAGAAGTGTTTGAAAACCTAGGTGGGGTCTATGAGGATCGCGCCATATACTCAAGTCTGTCAAAGTGCACTTTGGGGAAACCATCTTTCAAATCACATCGTGTATCCCTAAGTTAGAATTGTTTGAATCCTATGAGGGGAACGGTGTGGCAAGTGACATTTACTCGACACTGTGAGAGAGTACTGTGGAGAAACCATCTTTCATCTGGCATCGTGTTTCAATACGTGAGAACTGTTTGAAAACCTATGTGGGGCCTACAAGGTCAGTGCCATACACTCACGTCTGTGAAAGAACACTGGGGAAACCACCTTTTAACTACCATCTTGTTTCCCTCAGTTACAAGTGTTTGAAAACCTACGTGGGGACTCAGAGGAAAGGTGCCATAGGCTCACTCAACTCTGTCCAGCTGCACTTGGGGGAAACCATCTTGTAACTAATATGCCACCACACAACCACCAATTACAGACAAACACCACACATATATCACACACACCACAATACACATACACACAACACACAAACACAAGACATGAAAAATACACCGCACACGAACACCTGTACATTACACTCAAGGCATGCATAACACACATACACGCACACCCTGCACATACCACACACCTTGCATGCCGCACTAGCCACGTCAACACTACATGCACACCTACCTCACACATACACCGTGTGCACATCCATACATTACACACACCACAGAAACACCACACGCTCACCATGCATAGGCCACATCACATCCAACACAGATACCACAAGCCCCAAAACACCCACAGTTACAACCCTCCCACAGGATTACCACATTCAACACACACACACAATTTCCAAACAAGCCACCTCTCCTATATCACACAAACACACTCCACATACACACCACAGCCACCAAACCTACACCACATATCCAGAAGACAGATGCCACCTCCTCTACACGCATAACCTACACATACGCCACACATAACCCTGCCCATATCGCTGCAAATGTGACTCATATGCCATACAGCTACATCACTCTTACACCGAATACACAGCAACACATACTACAAACACATCCCTCGCATGACACACGAACGCCACACAAACACCTCACCCCTTCACCACATACACACCACACACACATCACACAGATATCTTCCACACACCGTTTACTACACGCAATACACATTCCACACCCACCCCACACACATACACACATGCCCTACACCCATAAAACACACAAACACACTCCCTAGGTACACCACCCACACACACATGCCAGACCTACACCACACACAACACACGTACACTACGCAGATACCACATCTGCAATCAACACAGCATGATAATCCATACATGTATGACATAAAGACACCACAAAGACCACACACACCACACTTATATATCACACATCCTCCACCTGTATGCCACACGCCAACACCACACCAGGCAGCATGTACAAAACACACACGCCATACACAGGTGGCACGCAAACATACATCATAGGTCTAGCATGCACACATGACATATATAGTACCATCCCAACACATATCCCACACCCAGAACACACAGAAAGACACATCCACCACCTATAAACCACCCACACCAGGCACACACCACACTCACCACACCAATGCGATACACAGACACGCAACACATATAGAACACACATACCATCCGTACAGAACAGGATCATGCACTCAACCACAGCCACTCCAAACATACACCACACACACCACACACGTACCCCTCGAGAACCCAGCAGACGCCGCCCACGCATTGTGCTTCACTGCCTGCAATGACACTGCTCATGGGTCTTTCATGTAAGCTTTCACATACATCGCAGAGGCAGTTTGTTGAAACCTTCCTTATTAGTGTGTGTTGGGAGAGGTAGCATGGTAGGCGTGTAGTCTCATCCCTTGAACATAGCTAGATGACCAGCAAATCATTCCGAATACCCCACCCAGAAAGCAACCTGAAGACGGACAGAACCAAGACCACAGCCACAGGAGGAGAAGAAGGCACATCAAAGGAAGGGAGGAAGTGCCGACAGGGCGTTTGGGGGAGAAATATATCGAGGGTGCTGCCGAGGAGACGAGCCCTCATTGAGGAAAGTGTGGGAGGGAGAGGAACACACAGGGGAACGAACACACAAGGTGAACCTTTCCTCAAAGACACATGAAAAGAGTCTCCACATCACTCATCATCAGGGAAATACAAATCAATATCACAGTGAGAGGCCACCACACATCTGTCAGAAGGGCTAAGTTTCACGACACAAGGAACTGGTGTTGGCAAGGATGTGGAGAAGGGGAAACCCTCTGCCACTGTGGGTGGGAATGGAAACTGGTGTGGCCACTCTGGCACACAGTACAAAGTTTCGTCCAAAGTTTGCCAATAGGATGGCCCTGGGGCACCTGGGTGGCACAGTTAGGTGACTGACTCGGTATCCACTCAAGCCTGGATCTCACAGCCATGGGACAGAGCCCTCGGTGGGATCCTCACTGGCAGCATGGAGTTTGCATCGGGTTCTCTCTCTGTCTCTCTCTGCCCCTCCCCGTATCTCCGTCTCTCCCTCTCTCCCACTCAAATCAATTAACTAATGAAAACACTTACCCCTTAAAACATGGAGTTGCCCTATGATCCAGCACTTGCACTGCAAGGTATTTGCCCAAAGGATACAAACTTACCGATTCAAAGGGATATAGGCACGCCAGTGTTTTTAGCAGCACAATGAAAACTAGCCAAAAATGGAAAGGGCTCACATGTCCACTGGCTGAGGAATGGATGGAGTTGTGGCATATGGATAAACATACATACACACGCACCAAGGAATACTGCACAGCCAGGGAAGAGAATGTAATTTTCCTTGCAACGATTTGGCTGGAGCTCGAGATGATAACGCCCAGTGAAATAAGTGTCAGAGAAAGGCTGATACCGTATGATTTCACTCCTATGTGGAATGGAAGAAACAAAAGAAATATATAATCGTGGAGGAAAAAGAGAGTGGCAAAACAAGACGCAGACTGTTAACTATAGACAACAAACTGATAGTTAAGAGAAGAGATGGGTGCGGGGATCGGGTTCTATAGGACATGGGCATGGAAGAGTACACTTTGGATGTGCACCGGGTGCTGTGGGGAAGGGTGCAACAACTGAAATCTACACTTGAAACTACTATTGCACTGTGTGTTAACTACGTGGAGCTTCCACAAAACACTTTAAAAAACATTCTGTATTAGCATTGGGACAGGCCCCGTGCTGAAGTGCTCAGAGCATTACCGTGCTTCAACATTCTTTGTGACTCATAGAGAAATAGAGTAAGACTTTCCTCACCACCTCTCTGTGTAGACCCTTGTGCTTTACTGCTGAGAAGTACCCTTTGCTCCCAGAGGGTTTTAGAAAGCTTCTTGGGGATATGTAGTCAGAAGTATTCTTAAACCCTGGTGTAGAAGCACCAGGAATGGCCTAGCGCCAGGTGCCTAAAAGTACAGTGTGACACACTGTATCTTCCCCTACACCACCGAGATCCCTGGTGTGTAGGTGAGTTTCCAAGCCATTCCTGACCCGATGCAGGGCTCTCAGGGTCTGACGTCCCAGAGGACGGCTAGCCCCCATGTCCCTGCTCCCCTGGTACTGGGCAGGCAACAGTATTGTAGGAATGGGAGCCATGTGAACCCCTGCCTTATGGATGGGGCGACCCTCATTCGGAAGAACAGACAGTCTGCAAAAATGTGCCATGCTGCATGACGTGATCAGGGAACTAAAAGGCTTTTGCATAAATAGCGCACCAAGCTTCACTCCAACATCTTGATCATCCTACGGAAGCACATTCTTCCTATGGCAGAGCCGCTGCTGACCCTCTCTACCAATACGACGGGCTGAAACACACGAGAATTCAAAGTTCTGCTCAATGTCTCAGGGGAGAACGTGGGCCTCTTGCTCACAGGGCTCCAAAGGGCATCCTGTGGAACCCTCCTGTAGCCAGAGACCCCAAAAGTTCTTTTGATACCTCGACTAGCCAGATCGTGAATATATTGTGCTGGTCAGGCTCTTCTACACATGAAGAACACTGGCCCTGGGTGTATCCCCTTTCAGCAAATTGCTTGATCATCTGTCAAGGTCCGTCTTGGAGTCCATAAAAAGTGAGTCCTAAAAGACTCTGAAAAGTTCTCTCTCCTGCTGCAGATATCCCACGGGGACCAGCCATTGTGACTGCGTGACAGGTGGAGCTAGAGTCCCTGGCCTTGTGGTTTCAGGGACTACCTGAACATCCAGAGCCCTAGGGCATCAGAACGGGTCCAGCCGAGAACTGTGCACGGGGAGGACCCAGCAGCCATGTAGGCCGGGAGCTGGCACCCTTGCTGGGCCTTGGGGAAACGAAGATAAACATCTCCATTCCACATTGATCGCCTTCCCATTGGATGGAAATATTGAGTGGCCTTTGGTCCTAGCTGCAGCCATCTCCTCTGCCTCCCTGTGTTTCCGACTGCCTCTTGATTCACCCTTAGGAGCCATGGAGCTGACATTCACTCAGCCGGCCCCCAAGGACGGACATCGGGTTCCCACTCCATCCTGAGCTCTGTTAGAGGCACCAGCATCGCATATCCCAAAGGAGAACACTCCTCCTAGCCGTGAGCTTGCTGTTTGGCTGTTTGCAGCAAGGGGTGGGGGGATTGGAGCCAGCTCGCCTCCTTGCTCTGTCTGATTGAGGCGCCTTCCTCCTGAAAGGCAGACAGTTCACACAGGACTCCCGAGGTGGGCTCCCGAAGTTGGTCAGCAGAGAAAGAGCCCTTTACAGGAAGAGGGCACCAATGCCCCTCTCTACCCATCGGAGCCACCGCTGGCGGCACCTCCCAGCTACAGCACTGTCACTGCTCAGTCCATTCAGTGATGCAAAAAGCAACAAACGCCGACCGAGTCCCAGGGCTCCCTAGGTCCTTCTGAAGGAAGAAGGCAGATCTGGTGCTGCCAGGGCTCCCAGATGGAGACTCTCCAGAGTGCTTTCGTTTAAGCCCACTGTAGTGTCTTCTCACAGCCAGCCAGGTTGCCAGGAGTTGGTGCTGGGCACTGCCTTCTCCATAGAATTCCCCTTCCAAGCTCTGAAGACCTGGGGCCCACCCTATCGAACTTAACATATCTTTGCTCTCTTGTGGAGACAAGGCTCTTCCCGCAATCCCTTCAGAATCAGTGTCCCAAGAGCCCATCCTCCGTCTGCCACCTGGGAGTCGGATCCAGTCCTTCGGACTACAGGAGAGACATTGCCACAGGGCTACTTCTTCATTAATTCACTGGGTTTCAGAAGTATGCAGCCATTCAGAGCTCAGGGATGTGAAGGGGACCAGCGGAGGATGTCTCGTGTTTAGGCTAAGCTGGAGATTTGGTCAGAGAGCAGGACTCCTTCTGGCCAGAGACAAATGAAGGAAGCCATTTCTCCAAGTGGATCCACGTTCCCACCACAAATGTGGAGCTTTGGCCCACGTGGCACCCATTTCCTTTCCCTTGCTGTGTGTCTGACAATGTATTATTTTTTCTCCCTTAGGCGCCAAGGAGCCATCACTAACACAGCTGGCAAACCTGGCTAGGCTGCAATCTCCCACTCTGCTCTTGTGTTCAGTCAGAAGTATCAGGTTCTGCTCTGCCAGAGGAAAGCAGGCCTTGGAGTGCCTGGTTGCTTGGTGCTTGGTCGGCTGTGCTATGGAGGGTGAGGAGGGCCAGCTTACCTCACTGACCCGGATGACTGAGTTGCCTTTATTCTGAGAAGCAGTTTGCACATGGGCAGTAGCAATGAGGAGGGGGTCAGCATTGGAAGAGGCTTTGCCAGGAACGAGGGAACCAAGTCCTTGTTGCAGATTCCTGAGCAAGAGCCCTCAGAGCCTCATAGCTACAGCTCAAACGCTGCTGCCTCCCTCAAGGGATGGGAAACGTGGCAGCGATCGACCAAGTCAGAAATCCCTGGCTCCTGAAGAAAGAAGGCAGGCTTCTTGCTGAAAGGGCTCCCAGGTGCAGTCCTTCAGAGGGCCCTTTGGCCTAACCCCACAGGCTTTTCTTACTCCGGATACAACCTGGTTGATAGGAGAGTGCGTTGGCTTCTTCACTGTCAACGTTCTCCAAATCTGTGTGGTGAAGAACCCTGGCAGTGTGTGTCTCCATTGCCACTCCTGAACTTTGCAGATGGAAGAGGGCTTCGGTGAACACTGTTCCGGGACAGCGCTCCAGGGTAACATCCTTGTTTGGTGGTGTGCTTGTGATGGTGATAACGGTATTCAATTGGGCCCTTCTCAGTTTGGTTTCAGAATGATATGGGCATGCCTATACCAAGTGTGTGTGAGGATGCCCAGGGAGAATGCTCGTGGGTAGGCTAAGCCTGAAGTTAGGGGTGGATCCCACCTGCTTGCTGTGTGGGTCAAGGGGAAGGGAAAGTCATGGTCTCTTTCCTCGGTTCTCCCCGTGCCCACTTGAATGCACAGCTTTGACTCCCCCTGGAATCAGTCTTCTCTAATTGCTGTTTTCTTAACTTGTTGTCAGTTATCACATGGAGACCCTGTGTCTGTCCCCTACAGCAACCCAGGTTCCCCGATTTGCGGGTGAGTTTCCAAGGCATCCCTGACCTGACGTGTGGCTCTCAGAGTCTGATGTCCCAGAGGACATCTATCGCCCCTGTCCCTGAACGTTAGGTGGTGGGCAGGTTATAGGATCATGGGAATGGGTACCAGCCGGGACCCCTTCCCTAATGGGCAGAATTACCCTCAATCAAAAGAACAGAGCGTCTGGCAAGTGCAGTATGCTCCACAACCTGATCAGGGCACAAAAAGCCCTTTGACTAAACAGTGGACCAAGACCTCGTTCCCACCTCCGGATCGTTGCATGGAAGCACATTCTTCATTTCTCAGATCCGGTGCTGACCCTCTCGATGGATATGACGGGCAGAAACGCACTAGCAGCCAAAGTTCCCCTCTGTTTCGTAAGGGAGAATGTGGGCCTCCTGCTCACAGGGCTCCAACGGGTATCCTTGGCAGAACTCCTGGAGCCAAGCACACCAAAGTTGCTCGTGATTCCTGAGCAAGCCGGCTTGCAAATACACGGTGCTAGTCAGGTTCTTCTAAACAGGAAGAACTCTAGCCCTCGTTGTGTCCAGTTTCATGACGTTGCTTTATCATCCATCCAGGTTCGTCTGGGGGTCCATACAAATTCAGTCTTTCAGAGTACTCTCTCTCCGGCTTGCAAAGGTCCCACGGGAACAGTCCTTGTGACTGTGGGATAAGTGGAGCTAAAGTGGCTTTGGCCTTTTGGTTTCAGGTCTATACGGACGTCGGAAGGGCATCGGAAGGTGTCCGGCCGAGAGGTATGTGTGGGAATGGCTCTGCCAGATGTATTAGCAGGGAACTGTCCCCCTTGCTGGGCCGAGTGGAAATGAAGAGAAACATCTCCATTCCACATTGATTGCATCCCCACTGGATGGAAATATTGAATACCCTTTGGTCTTGGCTGTACCCATATCCTCTCCCTTCCCTCCCAGTGTTTCTGACTGCCTCTTCTTTCACCCTTAGGAGTCTCAGAGCTGGTACTCCCTCAGCAGGCACCGTTGGATGGGCATCGGTTTCCCACTCGGTTCCAGGCTCACTTATAGCCATCAGCACCTGATAGATATCCTAAAGTAGAATGTGCCTCCATACCCTGACCTTGGTGCTTGGCTGTTTGTAGCAAGGGATGGGTGGGTGGGTGGGTGGGTGGAGCCAGCTCAATTCTCTACTCTGCCTGATTGATGTGCTTTCCTTCTGAAAATCAAAGATATCACACTGGAGCTGAAGGTTCCAGAAGTTGGTCTGCACAGGAAGAGCCTCTTACAGTTAGAGGGCACCAATGCCCTCTCCACACTTTGGAGCCACAGCTGGGGGAACGTCGCAGCTAGAGCACAGTCACTGCTCACTCCATTCAATGTTGCAAGAACCACCAAAAGCTGACCAAGACCCAGGGTGCCCTAGGTCCTTCTGAAGGAAGAAGGCGGGCCTGGTGCTGAGTCGGCTCCCAATGGAGACACTAGATGGCGCTTTTGCACAAGCTGTCTGGGGTTTCTTCTTCTAGCCAGGTTGCCAGGAGCTGGGGCAGGGCACTGCCTTCTCCATAGAATTCCCCTTCCAAGCTCTGAAGAGCTCTGGCCCTCCTCGTCCCGCTTGATGCATTGTTGCTGTCTTGTAGAGACCAGGGTCTTCTCACAATCTTTTCAGAATCAGTGTCTCCAGAGTCCTATCTTCCGTCTTCGACCTGAGAGTGTGGTCCAGGGCCTGTGACTGTGGGAGGGTTTTTGCCACGGGACTCCTTCCTCATTAAGTCACTGGGTTTCAGAAGTGTGCATGCATTCAGAGGTCCCGGGCGTTTGGAGGGACCCAGCAGAGGATGTTTGGTGTGTATGCTGGCCAGAGATTTGGGCAGGGAGCGGGTCTCCTTCTGGCCTGAAGGCAAATGAAGCAAAACATCTCTGCAAGGGGATGCCCATTCCCTTTTGAAAGGTGGAGCTTTGGCCCACCTGGTGCCCATTCCTATCGCCCTGCTGTGTTTTAGAGAATGTATTTTTTTCTCCGTTAGGCGCCATGGAGGCATCCCTCAGTCACTTGGCACCCCTGGGCAGGCCACAAATTCTCACTCTGCTCCTGTGTTCAGTGAGAGCGATCAGGCTCTGCTCTACCAAAGGAAAACGGGCCTTGAGTGGCTGGGTGCTTGGTGCTTGGCCTGCGGTGCTATGGAGGGTGAAGGGGAGCTGGCTTGCCTCACTGCCCTGGAAGACTGAGGTGTCTTCATTCTGAGAATCCGACATTTGCACGTGGGCACTAAGAACCGAGAGGGGAACAGCATTGGAAGAGCCCTTGCCAGGAATGAGGGAACCAAGTCCTTGCTGCAGATTCCTGAGCAAGAGCCCTCAGAACCCTATAGAACCCTCTGCTCAAGCACTACTACCTCCCTCAACTAAAGGGATAGGTGGCGGGGATGGACCAAGCCAGAAATCCCTGGCTCCTGAAGAAAGAAGGCAGGATTCTTGCTGACAGGGCTCCCAAGTGTAGTCCTGCAGAGGACGCTTTTTGTCAAAGCCCACAGGCCTTTCTTATTCTGTGTACAACCTCATTGAAGAGAGACTGTGCTGGGTCCTTTGTTCTCTAGTTTCTCCAAATCATGTGTGATGAAGAACTCTAGCAGTGTGTGTCTTCTTTGCCACCCACCCCTGAGCCCTTTGGATGAAAGCCTGTTTGTGGGGAAAGTATTCTGACACAGCGTCTCAGAGTACTATCATCTTCTTTCGGCTTGGAGGTTTGGTTGGTGTTTTAGTGGTGGTGATAGAGATGGTGTTTAGTTGATGGTTTCATTGGGCAATTTTCAATATGGTTTCAGATGACGAGGCCCTTCCCAAAAACACGGTGTGTGCAGGTGTCCAGAGACACTGCCTTGTGGGTAGGCTATGGCAGAGGTTGGGGGTGGATCCCGCCCCTTTATGGGACAAGGGGAAGGTCGTGGTCTCTTTTCTTGTTGTCCTCCATGCCAATTTGAAGGCACGGCTTTGACTCACCGATCGTCATTGCTGTCCCATTGCTGCTTTCCTAACTTGGTCTCAGTTCACACCCGGAGACCCTGTGTCTGTCCCCTACAACAACCAAGGTCCCTGCAGGGAGATGCGTTTCCAAGCCTTTCCTGAACCAATGCAGGGCTCGCAGACTCTGATATCCCAGAGGACACCAAGGCCCCCTGTCCCTGAGCCCTTGGTATCGTGAGAATGGGTAGCCATGTG
This sequence comes from Leopardus geoffroyi, assembly GCF_018350155.1. Lineage (NCBI taxonomy): Eukaryota > Metazoa > Chordata > Mammalia > Carnivora > Felidae > Leopardus > Leopardus geoffroyi. Next base: position 24,640,953 of record NC_059330.1, on the reverse strand, counting down.
GACCTGCCCCAAATGGATGGAGCTACCGTCGTTCGGAAGAATAGTCTGTGCGTGTGCAGCATGCTCCATGACCTGATCAACACACGAAAAGCCTTTTGAATATACACTGCACCAGGCCCTCATTCCCACCTCTTGGTCATCATATGGAAGCGCCTTCTTCATATCTCAGAAGCTCTGCTGCCGCTCTCGATGGATACAAAGCACCCCCGAAGACATACTTCCTGTGTATGCCTTAAGGAAGAATGTGGGCCTCTTCCTCTCTGGGCTCCAACGAGCATCCTCGGCAGCACTCCTGTAGCGAAAGCACACAAAAGGTCCCTGTGATTCCTCAGCACGCCAGCTTGTGAATACATTGTGCTAGTCAGGTTCTTCTAAACATGATGAACTCTGGCCCACGTTGTATCCAGTTTCAGGACATCTGTTACAGTTCATCTTCTCCGTACAAAGTGAGGCTTTGAAGACTACTATCTCTGGCCTGCAGGTGCCTGATGGGGAAAGCCCTTATGAGTGCGGGAAAGGTGGAGACAAAGGAGCCCAGTCCTTTTGGTTTCAGAACTGCAAGGACATCCAGAGCCCTAGGGCATCAGAAGGGGTCCAGCGGAGAGCTGTTTTGGGGGAGGCTGGGTCAGATGGATTAGTTGGGAGCTGGCTCCCTTGCTGGGTCTCAGGGACACGAACATAAACATCTCCATTCCACACTGATGGCATTCCCATGGGATGGATTACTGAATACCCTTTGGTCCTGGCTGCAGCCATTCCCCTGTTGCTGACTGCCTCTTCATTCCTCCTGAGCAGCCATGGAGCTGACACTCACTTGGCAGGCATCCAGGGAGGGTTGTCGCGTTCCAACTGGGTCCCCTGGTCAGTAACAGCCATGAGCATCGGATATCCCAAAGGAGAATAGTCCTCCTATTCCTGACCTTGTTCCTTGGTGTTTGTAGCAAGCCGTGGGGGGCGGGGTGGGGGGGGGCGGATCTTCTCAGGATCAGTTCAAATTCTGGGTCTCAAGAGTCCTATCCTCTGCCTTCCACCGGGAAGGCAGGTTCAATCCTGTGACTGGGCGTTCGGTATTGTCACAGTGCCGAATCTTCGCTAATTCACTGAGGTTCAAAAGTTTGTGGTCATTCAGAAGCCCAGGGCATTTGAAGCAGAGCAGCAGGGAGTGTCTGGTGTGTAGTTGGGCCCGAGATTTGGGCAGGGAGCTGGCTTCCTTCTGGGCTGAGGGCAAATGAAGCAAAGCATCTTCCGAATGTCGAGTTTTGGCCTATCTGGAGCCCAGTTCCTTCCTCTTGTTGTATTTGTGACAATTTATTTTGTCTCTCCTGTAGTGGCCATGGAGCCATCACTGAGTCAGCTGGCACCCCTTGGTTGCCTGCAAACTCTCACTCTGCTCCTGTGCTCAGTGAGAGCTCTCAGGCTCTGCTCTACCAAAGAATAGAAGGTCCTTAGTCCCTAGAGCTTGGTGCTTGGCCTGGTGGGCTATGGAGGGTGAAGTGGAGCCAGCTTGCCCCACTGACCTGATGAGAGAGTTGCCTTCATTCTGAGAAGCAGACAGTTTGCACATGGGCAGTATGAACCGGTATGGGTCAGCACTGGAAGAGCCCTTGCCAGGAATTAGAGAACAAAGGCCTCGTTGCAGATTCTTGAGCAAGAGCCCTCAGAACCCCATAGCTACAGCTCCAACACTGCTACCTCCCTCAACTGATGGGAAATGTTTCAGGAATAGACTAAGTCATAAATCCCTGGCTTCTTAAGAAAGAAGGCAGGCTTCTTGCTGACAGGGCTCCCAGGTGTAGTCCTTCAAAGCCCACAGGCCTTTCTTCTGTGTAGAACCTGGTTGAAAGGAGTGTGTGACTCCAGTGCTAGTGCATCTAGCATCTGTACATCTCTAACAGCATCAGAAAAGTACCACCAAACCCCCAAGCTGAAAGAAGATGATATTGCTTTGAGACACTATATCAGAATAGTTTCCATGAAACTATCTTATATCAAAAGAGGTAAGGGTTGGTAATGGAGACCCACACTGGCAGAGTTTTCATCACACATGGAACTTAGAAAATTTTGGGAATGAAGTGCCCAGGACAGTCTCCTATCATCCAGGTTGCATACAGAATAAGAAAGGCCTGTGGGCTTAGGGCAAAGGAGCCCTCTGAGGGACTACACCATGGAGCCATCAGCAAGTATCTGCATTCTTTCTTCAGGAGCCAAGGATTTCTGTCATGGTCTATCCCTGCCACTTTTCCCAAGGTTGAGAGAGGCAGTGGTGGTTGAGCTGTAGCTATTGTGTTCTGAGGGCTCTTAAGAATCTGCAAGAAGGAAGTGGTCTCTAATTCCTGGCAAGGGCTCTTCCAAAGCTGAACCCCTGCTGGTTCATACTGCCTGTAATGCCCGAAGTTTCTAAACCTCCCACAAAAGACTACCAGAGTCGTGAGTTAAAGCCAAGCGGCAAGGGGCGTTTATTGCAGGTTCGAACCTGGACCTCTGCGCACTGGTTACCAGTGACGCTAAGAGGCCTCGATCAGGGTTGGTATAGCGTTTTTATAGACAGGGATAAACAGCATAGGTGAGGTTTCAAATCAAGGACATTTGTTGTTTTCTGACTGGGCATCCTTTATCTGTCCTTCGGCGGGAAGGCTCTGTGTCCTTCGGCGGGAAGGCTCTGTGTCCTTCGGCGGGAGAGGGAAGGGGGAAGGGGAGGAATGTGTTAAGCAAGCAAGATTACAGAAGCGAAGGACGCCAGTTAGTTTATGTACAATTACTACAATTACCCATTCTACTACACGGCGGGTTACATCCAGGAAAGGTCTCACAATGCTCATAGCAAACAGCAAGCAAAACAGACTTCTCAGCAATTGTATTTCTTGTCAAAGATCCATAATACGGGAAGAGAGAACTTAGCTTTAAACTATTTGGATTGTTCTTTTCATTCCCCCCTTTTTCTTGTGCCTAAAGAGCCAATCTTGGATCTTCAGTTTTCTATTTGTAATGTCTCGAGTGGTTGGTATTGAGTTCGTAAGACCATTAATTGTACAGCATTGAACCTGTCTTGGACAAACTTAATAATTTTGTTTATGATGCAGGGGCCGAATGTGAGAGCTAGAAGTAGGATGGCCAGAGGCCCGAGTAAGGTGGAGAGCAAGGTAGTTAACCATGGGGACGCACTGAACCAGGATTCAAACCATCCAGCCTCTTGTTCTTTTTCCTTTTTTCGTTTATTTAGTCCTTCTCGGACCTTGGCCATAGAATCTCTTACTATTCCTGTGTGGTCAGCATAGAAACAACATTCTTCTCCTAGTGCTGCACAGAGACCACCCTGCTGTAGGAACAGCAGGTTTAATCCTCTCCTGTTTTGTAAAACTACTTCCGAGAGGGAGGTTAGGGACTTTTCAAGCGAAGTGATGGCAGTTTCTATTCTTTCTATATCTTTGTCAACTGCTTCTCTAAGTATACTAAATCCCTTGTTTTGTATAGTTAAGGCCGAGATCCCTGTCCCGGTTCCGATGGCCCCGAGTCCAAATATGGTTGCCAGAGTTAGAGCCCCTGCAGTAATGAGTTCTCTTTTAGTCACTTTTTTAGGTGCTATCCACATCTGGTCTACATACTCAGCTGTGTGGTATATGATTTTTGGGAACACAATTACCATTATACAGAATTCTGACTGATTGAACATGTCCTTATAGAGGCAAGGGGTTAATCCCGCATGAGAACAGAGCCACCATGAGTTATTTGGTGGAATAATCCAGTTTTCTGAAGTATTGAATATATTCCTGTTACTTATGCATAAGTGGCTATATTTTGTTGGCACTGTTCCTATGCATGTCCCATTTCCCGTAAGTACTGGTAGTGTGAGGCCGGGTTTTCTCTGTCCCCAACTGCAAGCGTCTGAGTTGTTTGCAGTGCTATAATTTCCTATTATTGCTACTGACTCGTAAAATGGAGGTTTTATGGAATAACACAGCCAACAAGCTTCTGTTTCATTGGGTTTAGTATGGTTTAAGGCCTTATAAGTGGTATTTATCATTACCCATAAGGGGTCATCTTTGAATGGGATTTGAATTTTTCGAGTTTTTTTCAGGGTCACCTGAGTGGTCGAAGAACCAGTACCCTTGCCCGTAGTGTCAGGAGGCTCACTAGTGGGCCCTGGAGTAGTAGTAGGCTCACTTGTGGCCCCTATTACTGGATTTGGTCCTACTAACACTGGTGGAACCTTGGGTTGTACCTTTAGTTTTATCTGAATAATAGTTGCATAGTTGGGTGGTCTCTGATATAAATAGATTCCCCAAGTAAGCCCCTTGGTCCATCTAGTTTCTTTTTTTCCATCTTCTAGAAATTTGATACGGACAAGGTTACAATTTTCTGAGTAATATCCTCGGCCGGAAAAGCCTAAGTTACCCCACATGTTACAGGGCCTGATAAATGACATGTCGATGTAAAGAGGTGTTACCTTCCATTTTGATTTACCGTCATTGGCGGTGACACAGCTCCAGGACTTACAGTAGTGGCTGAGAATTCCCCCACATATGGAGTGAGCTTTCTGTCCAAACCCAGGGCATGCATAAAATCCTATTTCGCTTAAGTAAATTCTTGCTTCTTTTTCCCTCCCGTGGACTAGTCCGACTGACTTAGCCACCTGTTTTAAATTAAAATAGAGATCCGGCCACCAGGTATTTAAGGGAACATCTGTCTTTGTGGTAGTATTATAGACTTCATGGGTTTCTAAATTAGAAACCTCCCAAGTTAAAGTATAGGGTATATGGGGGTTGCTTGCAATACTTATCAGTCCGTAGGAGGTGAGCAAGTGTACGCTTATGAGTGTTCCTCCGATCATTGTGGGTCCGGCGCTGCAGCAACAGTCCTGGTATGGGACACCCAGGCCTTTGGTCTTAGCTGGTTTTCGGGGTCAGGTTTTCGACGCAGGGTCAATTTTAAAGGATGGGTCTTACTCTGGTCAATCGTCCAGGTGGTGTTGGCTTCTGGCACGAAGTCTTTTCGAACTGCAAAGGGATCAGCTGGTCGGGCGTGGATGTAATGGATCCAGGTAGCAATCCCGTCGACTTTGAGAGCAGTGGGTGTGGTTAGGATCACAATGTAGGGTCCCTTCCACCGTGGTTGGAGGGTCTCTTGCTGGTGTCTCCGCACGTATACCCAATCTCCGGGTCGGTAGTGATGCGGCTCAGGAGGGGACCCGTTTTCATAAATGGCTCTCAATCTGGGCCAAACTTCCTGGTGGGTGTGCTGGAGTTCCCTCAGGGAAATAAGAAGTTCATGATCATCAAATTCAGTTAACACATTAGACTGTAGGTTGGGAATTATAGGGGGGGGCACTTCATACATGATTTTAAAGGGGGTTAATCCAAGTTTATAAGGGGAGTTCCGCACCCTGAACAGAGCGTAGGGGAGTAAGACTACCCAGTTAGCGCCAGTCTCTATGGTCAATTTGGTTAGGGTCTCTTTTAGGGTTCTATTCATTCTTTCTACCTGTCCTGAACTTTGGGGTCTATATGCACAATGTAGTTTCCAATCGGCCCCAATAAACTGCGCTATCCCTTGTATTACCTTTGAAATGAATGCTGGTCCGTTGTCTGATCCTATTAGGGTAGGGAATCCGTACCTGGGCATGATGTCTTCCAACATTTTCTTTGCTACTACCTGCGCAGTCTCATGCTTGGTGGGGAAGGCCTCTGTCCATCCTGAAAAGGTATCTATTAACACTAGCAAATATTTGTATCCATATTTTCCAGGCTTTACCTCGGTGAAGTCTACTTCCCAATAGGCTCCCGGCCTGGTTCCGCGAGTTCTGGAGCCAGGGTTTTTCCCGTGGTTGGTGGCGTTGGTTAGTTGACAAGCTTTACAGCTAGTAACTATCTGTTCAATTTTTGTCCTAGAGTTTTTAATGGTGATCCTAGCATGTCTTATTAAGTCTTGCATTTTTCTTGTGCCCATATGAGTGGCCCGGTGCATTTTGGATAAGACTTTATTTCCCATTTCCTCTGGGAGGATTATGCTGCAGTCCGCTGCTCTCCACCATCCATTAAGGCACTGAGTCATAGGCAACTTTTGGATCCAGTCTAGGTCTTTTTTAGTGTAGGTGGGACTTTCTGGTAAACTAGCTGGACCGGGGTCTGGTAGGGTGGTCATTAAAGCACAGTCTACCTGTAAGGCCACCTCTCGGGCCACCTGGTCAGCCAGATTATTTCCTCTGGCCACCGGTGTGATCGGTTTTTGGTGGCCTGGGCAAAGTATGATGGCTAGTCGTTTAGGCAGCCAGAGTGCCTTTAAAAGAGCCAATATTTCTTCTTTGTTTTTGATGGTTTTCCCCTCTGCAGTTAACAGTCCCCTCTCTCTGTATATAGCTCCATGTATGTGGGCCGTAGCAAAAGCATATCTGCTATCGGTGTATACGTTTAGTCTCTTGTCTTTTCCCAAAGTCAGTGCCTTGGTTAAGGCCACAAGTTCAGCCCGTTGGGCAGAGGTGCCAGCTGGCAAAGGCTCTGCCCAAACAGTCTCAGTTTCAGTTGTGACTGCTGCCCCCGCGTACCTTTGACCCTGATGTATAAAGCTGCTGCCGTCAGTGAACCAGGTAACTTCGGCGTCTGGCAGCGGATGATCTTGTAAATCTTCCCGAGCTCCATGAACCTGTGCCAATATCTCAGCGCAGTCATGGAGAGGGGTATCCAAGTCCGGGTCTGGTAACAGGGAGGCAGGGTTTAGTGTTCGGGTGGGAGCATAAATGATTCTGAGGGGATTTAATAATAGTCCCTGGTAGTGAACCAGTCTGGCGTTACTAATCCATCGGTCAGGAGGTTGTTTGAGGACTCCCTCGATGGCATGAGGGGTTGTGATATGTAACTCTTGTCCCATAGTTAACTTATCAGCATCTTTTACCATTAGAGCTGTAGCAGCGATCATACGGAGGCAAGGGGGCCAGCCAGCCGCTACTGGGTCCAGTCTTTTTGAAAGATAGGCAATGGGCCTGGGCCATGGGCCAAGGAGTTGCGTCAGCACTGCTTTGGCTACCCCTTTATTTTCATCTACGAAGAGAGGAAAGGGTTTGGAGACATTGGGGAGCCCTAAGGCTGGTGCCGACAACAGGGCGAGTTTAATTTGTTGGAAAACCTACTCAGTTTCCTCTGTCCACTCAAAGGGCACCTGCTCTCGGGTGACCAAGTAAAGAGGCTTAGCCATCTCGGCAAACCGAGGTATCCACAAGTGGCAGAACCCGGCCGATCCTAGGAACTCTCTTACCTGTCTTTGGGTCGTGGGTCGGGGGATGCGGAGAACGGTTTCCTTCCGTGCATCAGTGAGCCATCGCTGGCCTTCCCTTAACAGATACCCCACGTAGGTTACCTCGGATCTGCAAATTTGGGCTTTCTTTGCTGAAGCCCGGTACCCTAGGGCACCAAGTGTCCGGAGGAGATTTTTGGTGCCTTGCAAGCAAGCTTCGGCAGTCTCAGTGGCGATTAAAAGATCGTCAACGTACTGCAAGAGAGTTACTTCGGGGTTTTGATTCCGGTACTCACCCAGATCCTCGTGGAGTGCCTCATCGAACAAGGTGGGTGAGTTTTTAAATCCTTGGGGAAGCCGGGTCCAGGTAAGTTGCCCATTTATGCCTCTCTCAGGGTCGGACCACTCGAAGGCGAAGAGCTCCTGGCTTTTGGGGGCCAGAGGCAGGCTGAAAAAAGCATCTTTTAAATCAAGGACCGTATACCATTGTTTTTCTGGGCTGAGGGCACTTAGGAGGGTATAGGGGTTGGGTACTGTTGGGTGTATGTCCATGACTCGGCGGTTAACTTCTCTCAGGTCTTGTACCGGACGGTAGTCTGCACTGTTAGGTTTTCGTACGGGCAGCAGGGGGGTGTTCCAGGCTGAATGGCAGGGACGCAAGATGCCTAAGTCTAGGAGGCGACGGATATGTGGTGTGATGCCCTTTTTGGCCTCCATTGACATCGGGTATTGTCGGACCTGAACTGGATCTGCCCCCGGTTTCAGCTCTATGAATAGAGCTGGGCGATGTTTAGCCAATCCCATACCCCCGGTTTTGGCCCATGCTTCTGGAAACTGCTGGAGCCAGGGCTCTATGTTTTGACTTTGTGAGGGTGGCCCTTGATGGAGTCGATATTCATCTTCTAATCTCAGAGTAAGTATGGTAATGGGTTGGTTGTGAGGGCCAGTCACTTGGGGGCCCCCTGGCATAAAATGAATCTGGGCCCCCATTTTAGTGAGTAAGTCTCTTCCCAATAAGGGGCACGGGCTGTCAGGGATGACTAGGAAGGAATGGGTAACCTTCCCATTTCCTAGGTCCACAGTTCTTTGGGTGGTCCAGGGATATTTTTTTATTCCCGTAGCCCCTTGGACCCAGGAAGATTTTTCAGAAATTTTTCCATGGGGTCTGATCAAGACCGAATGTTGTGCCCCTGTGTCGACTAAGAATTGAACTGGGTTCCCCTCCACTTGTAGCGTTACCCTAGGTTCGGGGAGGGGATCCGAACCCTGTCCCCCCTATTCTGCATCTTGAGTGAAGAGGGCAGGTGTAGTTTTTGGCTGCCACGGTTTTGACCATGATGTGGCTTTTTCTTTTTAGGGCATTCTCGGGCCCAGTGGCCTTTTTCTTTGCAATAGGCGCATTGGTCCTTATCTAGGGGCTGGTGTTTATCCAGGGGCTTTTGGACAACAGTAGCCAGGACTTTGGTCATTTTCTTGGTGGCTTTAAGTTGCCTGTCCTCTGGAGTTTCTCTATTATTATAGACACGCTGGGCAATGCGGAGTAAGTCCTGAATCTGCTTTCCCTCCAGGTCCTCTAGTTTCTGGAGTTTCTTTTTAATATCAGTGGCTGCTTGATTTACAAAGGCCATTACAACAGCAGCTTGATTTTCGGGGGCCTCGGGGTTCATGGGGGTATACTGTCTGAAGGTTTCCATTAATCTTTCTAAATAAGCGGCAGGGCTCTCTGTCTTACCTTGTATTATTGAATACACTTTTGCCAAATTAGTGGGCTTGCGTGCAGCAGCCCGGAGACCCGCCATTAGAGTCTGGCGATAAATGCGCAGTCGTCCCCTACCTTCTGCCGTGTTGTAGTCCCAGCCATCCTGTGGGGGTCGGGTCAAGGGAAAAGCTGCATTAATGAGATCAAGGTTAGCAGTGGGTTGGCCGTCATCTCCAGGAACCAGCTTTCTTGCCTCCAATTGAATTCGTTCTCGCTCCTCGGTGGTGAACAGGATTCGGAGGAGCTGCTGACAATCGTCCCAGGTGGGTTGGTGAGTAAACATAACGCTGTCTAAGAGGCTTATTAAATCTTTAGGGTTGTCAGAAAATCGGGCATTCTGGGTCTTCCAGTTATATAGGTCACTAGTAGAGAAGGGCCAGTATTGAAGTCGGGGATTCCCTGTATCATCGGGAGGCCCTATTTCCCGTAAGGGTAAAGCTACGGTGGAGTCAGGAAGGCGGAGTCCTGGCTCACGTGGGGCCCGCCTACGGGTATGTCCAGCTGGCCCTTGGATTTCACCCCCACTAGGCATGGGCGCGGGTTGAGCCTCCCTATTCTCCAGTTCTCCTATGGGTTGGGCTATGGGAGGCTCTGCCGGCGCAACAGGGATAGGGGCAGCTTGTGGAGTGCGAGGAGGAACCTGGTAAGGGGGAGGGTCTAGGAAAGGTGAATCTTGGCTGTCGGGGAGAACAGGGGGTGCAGCTGGAGTTGGCGGCTTGGGAGGGTTGATAGATTTAGCCGCTAGGATTTGGCATGACTCTGCTATTAAGGAAGAGGCCATCCAAGGAGGAGGGTTTTCTACTAAATCTTGCCACACCAGAATATAGGGAATCTGATCCGAGTGACCTTCTTTCCCTGGTAGGAAAATTTTTGATTTTACTTTAAGGACCACAGGGAGGCAGAAGGTTCCCTCTGTAGGCCAATTAACCCCAAAGGTGGGCCATTCAGAGCGGCAATAGGGAATTAACTTCCTTTTGTGAATGTCTAGGCTTAAGCTGTGTCCTCTAGCTTTTACGTCCCTGAAATTGGTGAGAAAGAGGGAGAGAGGGGTGCTCTGCGTTTGGCCCATATTATGATTCTGAGGAAGAGGAGAGGAGAAGGGGGGGCGCTGCTGGTCAGGAGGCGGGAAGGAAAGCCGCAGGGAGCTGAGAAAGGAGGAGAGAGAAACAAAGGATGGAATAATTAATTCTGATCAGCCGAGAAAACACTTAATTCCAATAAAACATCCGACCCATGAAAGAAAAACAAGAACTAACAAAAATCTTTCGCAGCGGTTCCAACTTTCTCAGCCAGCCAGACAGAAAGGGTTACGGCGGTAATTACAAGGGCCCAGGGGTGACAATACATTTAGACTGACAAAGAAGCACTCTTTAGACTGACAAAGAAGCACTCGCGTACTCGCCCGTCCGCATCCCTCGCAGGAACTTAGGTGCCTCTTAGCATGGGCGGGCAGGTATAAACCCCCTGCTCGGATCAAAAAGATTTTGACTGCCTTAAGCCATATGAGGATCACCGCGGAAATTGGGTTAGAGCCCACTTGAATCCCGTAGCTTATGCTGTGGGACTACACATAGGGTAAGTCAGGCGCGTGCCCCTGACTCCCAACAATCATTCCATTCAACAGACAGACACACAGACATACATCACATCAAAATACCGGTAACAATTGGCATGCCTAGATGGTTTTTCCTTTTTTAGACGCCTAGAGATATTTTTTTAGCACTCTGGAGGTTCATAAAGAAAATGAAAGTATTTAGTTCGCAGGCGCGTTGGGCGTAAGCAGCCCACAGAAAAGAATCCTGATGGGCCAAAAAAGGCCCCCCGATGGACCAAGCAGGTCCCCAGATGGGCCAAGCAGGCCCCCAGATGGACCAAGCAGGTCCATAGATGGGCCAAGCAGGCCCCCAGATGGGCCAAGCAGGCCCCCAGATGGACCAAGCAGGTCCCCAGATGGGCCAAGCAGGCCCCAGATGGACCAAGCAGGTCCCCAGATGGACCAAGCACGTCCCCAGATGGGCCAAGCAGGCCCCCAGATGGACCAAGCAGGTCCCCAGATGGGCCAAGCAGGCTCCCAGATGGGCCAAGCAGGCCCCCAGATGTCAGTGGACGTCTCCAACTGACCCCGGCTGGATGCCCTATAGCGCGTCCGCCAGGGTCACACCAGCTTCCAGACAGAACCGGTTCTCCAGAGAAGAAGCACAGATCAGAGAGAAAAGGAAGAACGTTAGAGCCGGCTTACTTACCGATCGGAGTCAGATACGACCCATTGACCAGAAGTCTGGTGGGCTCGGGGAGATCTCGGTGGAACCTCCAAATGTAATGCCCGAAGTTTCTAAACCTCCCACAAAAGACCACCAGAGTCGTGAGTCAAAGCCAAGCGGCAAGGGGCGTTTATTGCAGGTTCGAACCTGGACCTCTGCGCACTGGTTACCAGTGACGCTAAGAGGCCTCGATCAGGGTTGGTATAGCGTTTTTATAGACAGGGATAAACAGCATAGGTGAGGTTTCAAATCAAGGACATTTGTTGTTTTCTGACTGGGCATCCTTTATCTGTCCTTCGGCGGGAAGGCTCTGTGTCCTTCGGCGGGAAGGCTCTGTGTCCTTCGGCGGGAGAGGGAAGGGGGAAGGGGAGGAATGTGTTAAGCAAGCAAGATTACAGAAGCGAAGGACGCCAGTTAGTTTATGTACAATTACTACAATTACCCATTCTACTACACGGCGGGTTACATCCAGGAAAGGTCTCACAATGCTCATAGCAAACAGCAAGCAAAACAGACTTCTCAGCAATTGTATTTCTTGTCAAAGATCCATAATACGGGAAGAGAGAACTTAGCTTTAAACTATTTGGATTGTTCTTTTCACTGCCCACCTGCAAACTGTCTTATTCTCAGAATGAAGGCAACTCAATCATCCATGTCAGAGAGGCAAGCTGGCTCCTTTCACTCTTCATAGCCTAGCAAGTCAAGCACAAATCACCCAGGGATTCAAGACTTTCTTTCCTTTGGTAGAGTAGAGCCTGATCACTTTCACTGAGCACAGGAAAGGGGTGAGAGTTTGAAGGTACCCAGGGGTGCCTTCTGAGTGATTGATGGCTCCATGACTCCTAATGGAGAAAAAAAATAAATTGTCAAAAATTCATCTAGGGACAGGAAATGCGCGCCAGGTAGGCTAAAGCTTGACAATTATAGCGGGAATAGGGATCTCCATGGAATGATGTCTTGCTTCATTGTCCCTTGGCCAAGAAGGAGGCCAGCTCCCTGTCCAAATGTCTGGCCCAGAGTACACACCAAGCATTCACTGCTGAATCCCTTCAGATGCCCTGAGCATCTGAATTGCCACATACTTTGAAACCAAGTGAATTAATGAAGAACGGCCCTGCAGTAAAAGCTCACCCCCAGTCACAAGAATTGAACCAGACTTCCAGGTGGAAGGCAGAGGATAGGACTCTTGAGATGCTGACTGTGACGGATTGTGGGAAGAAAATTGTTTCTACAAGACATCAAAGGTGTGTCAAGGTGGATAAGGCCAGAGTTCTGCAGACCTTGGATGGGGAAATCTATGGAGAAGGGAAGGCTCAGCATCAGCTCCTGGCAATCAGGCCCTGAGAAGAATCAGACACACCAGAGGACTTAGGCAAGGGTGCCCTCTAGTGTCTCCATCTGGGAGCCCTGTCGGCTACAGGCCTGCCTTCTTCCTTCAGAAGGATATAGAGAGCCCTGGGGCTGGGTCTGCTCCTCTTGCTTTTCCCATCATGAAATGGTGTAGGCAGTGACAGTGCTATAGCTGGGAGCTTCTCCCAGCTGTGGCTCTAAAGCGTGGAGAGGGGGCATTGGTGCCTCTTCGTGTATAGGGCTTTTCTGTGCTGACCAGCTTCTGGAGCTTACTGCTCCCATGTGAACTCTCTGCTATTGAGAAGGAAAACACCTCAATCAGGCAGAACAACGAGGTGAGCTGGCTCCACTCACCCCACGCTTTGCTTCCAATATCCAAGCACTAAGATCAGCAATAGGAGGTCTATTCTCCTTTGTAATATCAAATGCTCATGGCTGCTACTGACCAGGGGACACAGTTAGAATGTGATGCCCTTCCCTGGGTGCCTGCTGAGTGTCAGCTCCATGACTGCTAAGGGTGAGTGAAGACGCCATCAGAAACAGGGGAATGCCTGCAGCCAGGACTAAAGGGCATTCAATAATTCCATCCCATGGGAATGCAATCAGTGTAGAATGGAGATGTTTATCTTCATTTCTGCTAGGCCCAGCAAGGAAGCCAGGTCCCAGCTAATCCATCTGGCCTAGCCCCACCAAAAAACAGTCCTGGCTGGACCCCTTCTGATGCCCTAGGGCTCTGGATATCCATGCAGTTCTGAAACCAAAACGACTAGGCTCTTTTGCCTCCACCTTTCTCCCACACTCATAAGGGCTTTCCCCAACGGGCGCCTGCAGGTCTGAGATAGTACTGTCAAAGACTCAATTTTTATGGAGAAGACGAACTGGAATAGATGATAAAGCAATGTCTTGAAACTGGAAACAATGAAGCCAAAGTTCGTCATGTTTAGAAGAATCTGACTAGCACAATATACTCACAAGCTGGCACACTCAGGGATCACAGGGACCTTTTGTGTGCTTTCGCTACAGGATTGCTGCCAAGGATGCTTGTTGGAGCCCTGTGAGAAAGAGGCCCTCATTCTTCCTTAAGATATACACAGGAACATTATCTTCTGGGGTGCTTCTGCCCAATCTTATCCATCGAGAGGGGCAGCAGAGCTTCAGAGATATGAAGAAGGTGCTTCCATGTGATGATCAAGGGGAGGGAATGAGGGCTTGGTGCAGTAGATTCAAAAGGCTTTTTGTTTGCTGATCAGGCTCATGGAGCATGCTGCACATGCACAGACCGTCTGTTCTTCTGAATGAGGGTAGCTCCATCCATTAGGAGCAGGATCCATGTGACTACCCATTCTCATGATACCGTTGCCTGCCCACCACCAAGGGCTCAGCGACAGGGGACCTTGGTGTCCTCTGGAATATCAGACTCTGTGAGCCCTGCTTTGGCTCCGCAAACGCTTGGAAACTCACCTCCACTGCAGGGACGTTTGTTGTTATAGTGCACAGACACAGGGTCTCTGTGTGTGAACCGAGACAAACTTAGGAAAGCAGCAATGGGAGAGGAATTACAATAAGGTAAATCAAAGCTGTGCATTCAAATTGTCATGGGAGAAACCGAGAAAAGAGAGCATGACCTTTTCTGCCCCTTGTCCAACACAGGAGGCAGGATCCACCCCAAACCTCTGCCTAAGCATAGCCACAGGGCATTCTCCCGGGGCACCTGCACACACCCTGGGTTTGGGGAGAGCCTCATCATTCTGAAACCATAATGAGAATTGTCCAATGCAACACCTGTATCACCATCACTAACCCCAAGCTGAACACTACCAAACCCCCAAGCTGAAAGACGATAGTATTCTGAGGCACTGTCTCAGAATAGTTTCCCTGCAAACAGTCTTTCATCCAAAGGGCTCAGGGGTGGCAATGGAGACACACACTGCTAAAGTCACTAGCACTAGCACTAGCACTAGAGTCACACACTCCTTTCAACCAGGTTCTACACAGAATAGGAAAGGCCTGTGGGCTTTGAAGGACTACACCTGGGAGCCCTGCCAGCAAGAAGCCTGCCTCCTTTCTTAAGGAGCCAGGGATTTCTGACTTGGTCTATTCCTGCCACCTTTCCCATCAGTTGAGGGAGGTAGCAGTGCTTGAGCTGTAGCTATGGATTCTGAGGGCTCTTGCTCAGGAATCTGCAGCAAGGACTTGGTTCCTTAATTCCTGGCAAGGGTTCTTTTAATGCTGACGCTCTTCTGGTTCATACTGCCCAGGTGCAAACTGTGTGCTTCTCAGAATGAAGGCACTTGAATCATCCAGGACAGTGAGGCAAGCCGGCTCCCCTTCACCCTCCATAGCACTGCAGGCCAAGCACCAAGCACCCAGCCACTCAAGGCCTGCTTTCCTTTGGTAGAGCAGAGCCTGATAGCTCTCAATGCGCACAGCAGCAGAGTCAGAGTTTGTGGCCTACCCAGGGGTGCCAAGTGACTGAGGGATGGCTCCATGGCACCTAATGAAGAAAAAAAATAAATTCTCAAAAACACAGCAAGGGGACAGAAATGGGCACCAGGTGGGCCAAAGCTCAAAATTTCAAGTAGGAATGGGGATGCACTTGCACAGATGTTTTGCTTCATTTGCCCTCGGCCCAGAATGAGACCAGCTCCCTGCCCAAATTTCTGGCCAGCATACACACCAAACATCCTCTGCTGGGTCCCTTCAAATTCCTTGGCCTTCAGAATGGATGTATACTCCTGAAAACCAGTGATTTAATGAAGAAGGAGTTCTGTGGCAAAAACTCTCCCACAGTCACAAGAACTGGACCACACTCTCAGGTCAAAGACAGAAGATAGGACTCTGGAGACACTGATTCTGAAAAGATTGTGAGAAGACCCTTGTCTCTACAAGACAGCAACAATGCATCAAGCGGGATGAGGAGAACCAGAGCTCTTCAGAGCTTGGAAGGGGAATTCTATGGAGAAGGCAGTGCCCTGAACTAGCTCCTGGCAACCTGACTATAAGAAGAAGAAGAAACACCAGAGAGCTTATGCAAAACTGCATCTAGTGTCTCCATTTGGGAGCCGTGTTAGCACTGCCTTCTTCTTTCAGAACGACCTAGCGCATCTTGGACCTTGGTCAGCTTTTGTTGCTTTTTGCAACATTTAAAGGAGTGAGCAGGTACAGTGCTATATCTGGGAGGTCCCCGCAGCTGTAGCTCCAAAGTGTGGAGAAGGGCATTTTTGCCCTCTTACTATAAGAGGCTCTTTCTGTGCCAACCAGCTTCTGGAGCCTTTAGTTCCTGTGTGAACTGTCTGCTTTTCAGAAGGAAGGCACATCAATCAGGCAGAGAGGTGTGCTGGCTCCACTCACCCACCCCTTACTACAAACAGCCAAGCCCCATGGTCAGGGTATCAAGGCTCTCTGATATCTCCTTTAGTATATCTGTGAGATGCTGATGTCTATAACTGAGCATGAAACTGAGTAGGAACCCAGCGCCCATCCAAGGGTGCCTACTGAGTGAATGCCAGCTCCAAGACTCCTAAGGGTGAATGAAGGGGAAGTAAGAAACACAGGAAGGGAGAGGATATGGTTACATTCAGGACAAAGGGCATTCAATAATTCCATCCAGTGGCAATGTGATCACTGTGGAATAGAGATGTTTATCTTCATTTCAACTAGGCCCAGCAAGGGGGACAGTTCCTCGCTAATATGTCTGGCCCAGCCTCGTCACACACAGAGCTCTCGGCTGGACCCCCTATGATGTCCGATGTCTTTGCATGTCCATGTAGACCTGAAACCAAAAGGCCAAGGCCACTTTAGCTCCACCTGTTCCACAGTCACAAGGGCTGGTCCTCATGGGAAATTTGCAAGCTGGAGATAGTACTCTGAAAGACTGAATTTGTAAGGACCCCAAGACGAACCTGGAATGATGATAAAACAGTGTTATGAAACTGGAAAAAATGAGGGCTGGAGTTCTTCATGTTTAGAAGAACCTGACTAGCACTATGTATTCGCAAGCTGGCTTGCTCAGGAATCACAAGCACCTTTTGTGGGCTTTGGCTCCCGGAGTTCAGCAACTGATAACCATTGGAGCCCTGTGAACAGGAGGCCCACATTCTCCCTTAAGAAATAGAGGGAAACTTTGGCTTCTAGTGCGTTTTTGCCCATCTTATCCATTAAGGTCAGCTGTGGATCTGAGATATGAAGAATGTGCTTCCATGCAACGATCAAGAGGTGGGAACGAGGTCTTGGTGCACTATTTACTCAAAGGGCTTTTGTGCCCTGGTCAGGTCATGGAGGATGTTACACTTGCCAGACGGTCTGTTCTTTCAGTTGTGGGTAGCTATATCCATTAGGGATGAGGGTAAAGGAGGCTACCCATTCCCTTGATACTATAACCTGCCCAACACCAAAGGCTCAGGGCCAGGGGGATGTCCCTCTAGGACATCAGACTCTGAGAGCCACACGTCAGGTCAGGAAAGCCTTGGAAACTCACCCCCAATTAGGGATCTTGGTTGCAGTAGGGGACAGACACAGGGTCTCCGTGTGTGAACTGACAAGTTAGGAAAGCAACAATTGGAGAGGAATGAATAAAGGTGAGTCAAAGCTGTGCATTCAAGTAGGCATGGGGGAAACCAAGGAAAGAGACCCAACTTTCCCTTCCCCTTGACACACACAGGAGGTGGTACCCACCCCCAACTTCAGGCTTAGCCTACCCACTTGCATTCTTTGGGGCACCTTCACACACCCTGGGTATGGGGAGGGCCACATCATTCTGAAACCAAATTGAGAAGGGCCCAGTGCAATACCTCTATCACCATCACAAGCACACCACCAACAACCAAGCTGAAGCAAGAGGATGTTACTCTGGAACACTCTCCTGGAATAGTGTCCATGCAAACCCTCTTTCATCAGAAAAGTTCAGGAGTCGCAATGGAGACACAAACTGCCAGGGTTCTTCACAACACATGAGATTTGGAGAAAGTTGAGAATGAAGTACCCAACATACCCTCCTATCAACCAGGTGGTATCCAGAATAAGAATGGCCTGTGGGATTTTAGGTCAAAGGGGCCCTCTGAAGGACTACACCTGGAAGCCGTGTCAGCAAGAAGCCTGCCTTCTTTCTTAAGGAGCCAGGGATTTCTGACTTGGTCTATCCCTGCCACATTTCCCATCAGTTGAGGGAGGCAACAGTGTTTAAGCTGTAGCTATGGGGCTATGAAAGCTCTTGCTCAGGAACCTGTAACAAGGACTTGGTTCCCCAAACTTGGCATGGGATTTTCCAGTGTGGACCCCCTCCTTGTTCCTACTGCCCATGTGCAAACTGCTTCTCAGAATAAGTGCAACTCAGTGATCCAGAACAGTGAGGCAAGCTGGCTCCCCTTTATCCTTCATACCACATTAGGCCAAGCACCAAGCACCCAGGCACTCAAAGCCTTCACTTTGGCAGAGCCTGATAGCCTGATAGCCTGATAGCCTTCACTGAACACAGGAGTAGAGTGGGAGATTGCGGCCTAACCAGGTTTGCCAGCTTAGTGATGGTTCCATGGCTCTAAGGGAGAAAAAAAATTACTTTGTCAGACACACAAGGCAAATTAAATGGGTTCCAGGCGGGCTAAAACTCGACAATTTCACTGGGAATGGGGATTGACTTGGACATAAGATGTCTTGCTTCATTTGCCTCAGCCCAGAAAGATGCCAGCTCCCTCTCCAAATCTGTGACCAAGCCTACAAAACAAATATCCTCTGCTGGGCCCCTTCAAATGCCCAGAGACTCAGAATGGCTGCATGCTTCTGAAAGCAAATGAACTGATGAAGAAGGAGCCCTGTGGCAAACTCTCACCTCCAGTCACAAGGACTGGGCCACACTCCCAGGTAAAAGGCAGAGGATACAACTCTTGAGACACTGCTTCTGAATGGATTGTGGGAAGAACCATGTTTCTACAAGAGGTCAAAGATGTGTCAAGGTGAATAAGGAAGGCCAGAGCTCCTCAGAGCTTGGAAGAGGAATCCTATAGAGATGTGAATGCCCAGACTCTGTTTCTGGCAACCTGGCTGTAAGAAGAAGAACACCAGAGGGCTTAGACAAAAACGCCCTCTAGATTCTCCATCTAGGAGCCCTATCAACACCAGGCCTGTCTTCTTCCTTCAGAAGGACCTAGAGAGCCCTGGGACTTGGTTGGCTATTGTTGCTTTTTGCATCATTGCATTGAGTGAGCAGTAACAGTGCTCTAGCTGGGAGGTGCAGCACTGTCTCCAAAGTGTGGAGAGGGGCATTGGTGCCCTCTTTCCTAGAGGGCCCTTTCTCTGCTGGCAAACTTCTGGAGCTGACTGCTCCTGTGTGAACTCTTTTTCAGAAGGAAGGCACCTCAATTAGGCAGAGCAAGGAGGCAATCAGGCTACCCCCCACCCCTTGGTACAAACAACCAACCACCAAGCTCATAGATACGAGGGGGTATTCTCCTTTGGGATATCCGAAGCTGCTGGCTATAACTGAGCATGGGACGGAGTGGTAACCCGATGTCCATCCCTGGGTATGTGCTGAGCAAGTGTCAGTTCCATGGCTCCTAAGGGTGAATCAAGAGAAAGAAACACAAGGAGGCAGAGGAGATGGCTGCCTCCAGGACCAAAGGCATTCGGTATTTCCATCCAATGGGAATGCGATCAGTGTGGAACGGAGATGTTTATCTTCATTTCCCCGAGGCCCAGCAAGGGAGCCAGCTCCTGGCCTATACATCTGCCTGAGCCTCCCCATGCACAGCTCTCAGCTGGACCCCTTCCGATGCCTTAGGGTTCTGGATGTCTATATAGTCCTGAAACCACAAGGCCACGGACTCTGGCTCCACCTGTCACACAGTCACAAGGACTGGTCTCCATGGGACATCTGCAGAAAGATATAGTACTCTAAGAGACTGAGTTTTTATGGACCCCAAGATGGGCCTTGATGGATGATAAAGCAATTTTCTGAAACTGGATACACCAAGGGCCAGTGTTCTTCATGTGTAGAAGAACCTGACTAGCACAATGTATTCACGATCTGGCTAGCACAGGAATCATAAGAACTTTTGGGGTCTTTGGCTACAGGAGTGTTCCATGGGATGCCCTAAGGAGACCTGTGAGCAAGAGGCCCACATTCTCCCTTAAGAAATTGAGCAGAACTTCAAATTCTGATGTGTTTCAGCCCGTCATATTGGTAGGGAGGGTCAGCAGTGGCTCTGCAATATGAAGAATGTGCTTCCATGTGATGATCAATATGTTGGAATGAACCTTGGTGTGATATTCATACAAAAAACTTTTTGTGTGCTGATCATGTCATGGAGCATGATGTATTTTCACAGAGTGTCTGTTATTCCAAATGAGGGTAGTTCCATCCATTAGGGCGGGGGTCCACATGGCTCCCATTCCTACCATACTATTGCCTGCTTAGCAGCAGGGGAGCTGGGTCATGGGGGTAGCTGTCTTCTAGGACATCAGACCCTGATGTCCTCTAAGACATCAGAGCTCTGCATTGGGTCAGGGATGGCTTCAAAACTCACCTACAAACCAGTGATCTCGGTAGAGACAGATACAGTGTGTCACACTCTACTTTTAGGCACCTAATGCTAGGCCATTTCCTGGGGCTTCTACACAAGGGTTTAAGAATACTTCTGACTACATATCCCCAAGAAGCTTCCTAAAACTCTCTTGCAGCAAATGTACTTTTCAGCAGTAAAGCACAAGTGTCTACAAGGAGAGGTGGTGAGGAAAGTGTTACTCTATATGTCTATGGGGGACAAGAATGTCATGTGAAGCATAGTAATGTTTTGGGCACTTCAGCACAGGGCCTTTCCCTATGGCTAATACAGAATGGTTTTTAAAGTTTTTATTTAAATTCCAGTTAGTTAACATACAGTGTAATAATAGTTTCAGGTGTAGATTTCAGTTGTTTCACCCTTCCGCAGAACACCCAGTGCACATCACAAAGTGCACTCTCTCATCCCCATCTCCTATATAACCCAATCCCCACACCCATCTCTCCTCTGGTAACTCTCAATTTGTTCTCTATAGTTAAGAGTATGTTTCTTGTTTTGCCACTCTCTGTTTTCCAATCATGGTTATTTATTTCTTTTGTTTCTTCCATTCCACATAGGAGTGAAATCATACTGCATAAGCCTTTCTCTGACTGACTTATTTCACTTAGCTTAATATTCTCGAGCTCCAGCCAATCGTTCCAAAGGGAAATTTCATTCTCTTCCACGTCTGTGTAGTATTCCATCATACGTATACATATATGTATATATATATATCATCCATCATATTTATATTCCATCTTATATATATCTCACATCTCCATCCATTCCTCAGCCAACGGACATTTGAGCCATTTCCATCTATTTTTCATTGTGCTGCTGAAAACACTGTGTTGCCTCTATCCCTTTGAATTGGTATTTTTGTACGCTTTGGGTAAATACCTCATAGTGCAATTGCTGTATTATAGGAAACTCTAAGTTTTGAATGGTAAGTAAATTTTTAAATTAATTAATTAATTTCAGATGGAGAGAGGAGAGAGGGAGAGATGGGGAGGTGCAGAGAGAGACGGAGAGAGAATCCCAAGAGAACTCCATGCTGCCACTGTGGTGCCCAACGAGGGCTCAGTCTCATGACTGAGATCCTGAATTGAGTGGATATCAAGACTCATTCACCTGACTGTGTCACCCAGGTGCCCCAGGGCCATCTTACTTGCAACATTTGATGAAACTTTGTACTGTTTTCCAGAGTGGCCTCACCAGTTTCCATTCCCACTCTCAGTGGCAGAGGGTTTCCCATTCTCCCCATCCTTGCCAACACCAGTTCCTTGTGTTGTGAAATTTAGCCCTTCTGACAGATGTGTGGTGATATCTCATTGTAGTACTTATTTGTATTTCCCTGCTGATGAGTGATGTTGAGCCTCTTTTCATGTGTCTTTGGTGAAAGGTTCACCTTGTGTGTTCCCCTGTGTGCTCCTTTCCCTCTCCCTCTTTCTTCAAAGAGGGCTCTCTCTCCTCTGCAGCACCTTGATGTATTTCTCCCCCAACCCCCCTCTCTGCACTTCCTCCCTTTCTTTGATGTGGCTTCTTCTCTCCCTGTAGCTGTGGACTTGGTTCTGCCAGTCTTCAGGTTGCTTTCTGGGGTAATGATTTGCTGGTCATCTAGCTATGTTCAAGGGATGAGACTACATGCTTGCCATACTACCTCTTCCAACACCCACTAATAAAGAATGTTTCAACAAACTGCCTGTGAGATGTATGTGAAAGACTACATGAAAGACACTTGAGCAGTGTTATTTCAGGCAGTAAACCACAAGACGTGGGTGGCGTTTGGTGGGTGTGTGAGGGGTAAGTGTGTGGTGTGTGTGGTATACATTTGGAGTGGTTGTGGTTGAGTGCATGATCTTGTTCTGTATGGATGGTATGTATGTTGTATATGTGGTTTTTGTCTGTGTATGACATTTGTGTGGTGAGCACAGTGTGTGTGTCTTTCTGTGTGCTGTTAACATGGTATATGTGTTGTGATTGTACTATATATGTCACGTATGTATGCTCAACATATATGTTCGTGTGTGGTCTTTGTATGGTGTGTGTGTTGTATGTGGTGCACATGGCATTATGGTGTGGCATACAGGTGGAATTTGTGTAATATGTGTGGTGTGTGTGGTGTGTGTATGTCATATATGTATGAATTATCATGGTGTGTTTGTTGTAGATGTGGTATCTGTGTAGTATAAGTGTGCTGTGTGTGGTATATGGTGTGTATATGGTGTACATGAGTGTGTTTGTGTGGTATATGTGTGTAGGGTGTGTATGTGTATGTGTGCTGTGTGTGTGGAATGTGTATTGTGTGTGGTAAACAGTGTGTGGAAGATATCTGTGTGATGTGTATGTGGTGAATGGGTGAGGTGTTTGTGTGGTATTTGTGTGTCATGCGAGTGATGTGTTTGTAGAATCTGCTGTTGTGTGTTCGGTGTAAGAGTGGTGTAGCTCTGTGGTATATGTGTCACATATGTGTCTATATGTATAGTGTGTGTAGTGTATGTGTAGGTTATGTGTAGAGGAGGTGACATCTGTCTTCTGGATATGTGGTGTAGGTTTTGTGTGTGTTGTGTGTGTGTGGAGTGTATTTGTGTGGTATATGAGAGGTGGTTTTTTTGGAAATTGTGCTGTATATGTGTTGAATGTGGTAATACTGCCGGAAGGTTATAACTGTGGGTGTGTGGGGCATGTGTGATCTGTGTTGGATATGTTTGTGGCATATGCATGGTGACTGTGTGGTGTATATATGGTGTGTGTAATGTATGTATGTGTACATGGTGTATGTGTAATGTGTGTATGAAGTATTAATGTGGCTAAAGTGGTGTGCAAGGTGTGTGGTATGTGTAGGCTGTGCGTGTATGTGTGTTATAAGTGTCTTGAGCATAACGTACGTGTGGTGGTGTGTGGTGTATATTTCATAAATGTTTTGTGTTTGTGTGTTGTGTGTTTGTGTATTGTGGTATGTGTGATATATGTGTGGTGTTTGTGTGTACTTAGTATGTTTTGTGGTTACATGTTAGTTGAAAGATGGTTTCCCCAGAGTGCAGTTTGACAGATTTGAGTATATGGTGGCACTTTCTGCCTAGTCCCCTCATAGGCTTTCAAACACTTCTAACTGAAGGACACAAGATGTTAGTTAAAAGGTGGTTTCCCCAGAGTGTCCTTTCACACAGTTGACTATATGGCACTGACCTTGTAGGCCCTGCATAGGTATTCAAACAGTTCTCACTTATTGAAACATGATGTTAGTAGAGAGATGGTTTTTCCACAGTATTCTCTCACTGTGTCATGTATATGTCACTCTCCACATCGTTCCCCACATACATTTTCAAACACTTCTAACTTAGTGATACAAGATATTAATTGAAAGATAGATTTGCCACCGTGTTCGTTCACAGAGTTGAGTATATGGCAGTTTCCAGGTAGGTCATGCATAGTTTTTCAAACTATTTTAACAGACGTTGTGAAAAATGCTTTCTCCACAGTGTTTTTTCACAGAGTTGAGTATATGGCACTTTCTGCATAAGCTCCACATAGGTTTTCAAACACATCTAACATAGTGAAACAAGATGTTAGTTGAAATGTTTTCTCCACAGTGTTTTTTCTGCATAGTTGAGAGTCTGGCACTTTCCGTCTTGTCTGTGCATAGCTCAGTGAAAAAGAGGTGACTTGAAAGATGTTTGCCCAGAGTATTCTCTCACAGTGTTGACTATATGTCACTTTCCACATTGTTCCCCGCATAGATTTTCAAACACTTCTAAGTTAGTGATACAAGATGTTAGTTGAAAAATGGTTTCTGCAAAGTGCAGTTTGACAGAACTGAGTGTATGGTACTTACAGTATAGGCCCTGCATAGATTTTCAATGAGTTCTCACTTGGTGAAACTGCATGATAGTTGGAAGATTGTTTCACCACAGCATTGTTTCACAAAGTGGAGTATATGGCACTATCCACCTAGGCGCTGCATGTGTATTCAAACATTACACACTGCATGAAAGCAGGTTTTAGGTAAAAGACTATTTCCCCCACAGTGTTGTTTCACAGAGTTGAGAGTATATGGACCTTTCCACATAGGTCATGCATAGGTTTTCAAACATTTTAACTTTGTGAAACCAGATACTAGGTGAAAGATTCTTTCTCCACTCTGTTCACTGAGTTGAGTATACGGCACATTCCGCGTAAACCACACAATGGTCTTCAAACACTTCTAACTTAGTGAAACAAGATGTTAGTTGAAAAATGGTTTGTCCACGGTATTCTCTCACAGTGTCGAGTAAATCTCACTTTCCACATCATTCCCTGCATAGGTTTTCAAACATTTCTAACTTAGTGATATAAGATGTTAGTTGAAAGTTGGTTTTCACAGTGTAGTTTGACAGATTTGAGTACTTGGCACTTTGGCCTAGGCTCCATATAGCTTTTCAAAGACTTCTAATTTAGTAAAATGAGATGTTAGTTGAAAGATGCTTTCCCCACAGTGTTGTTTCATACAGTTGAGTATATGACACTTACCCTGTAGGCTCTGCATAGGTTTTCAATGAGTTCTCATTTAGTGAAATCAGGTGTTACTTGAAAGAATGTTTCACCAGTTTGTGTCAGAGAATGGAGCATAAGGCCCTAGTTTCCTAGGCCCCACATGTGTATTCAAACATTTCTAACTTAGTGAAAGGAGGTTTTAGGTGAAAGATGATTTCCCCACAGTGCTGTGTCAGAGTTGAGTATATGCCACTTTGCCTGTAGACACGCCATAGGGTTTTCAATCAATTCTACCTTTCTGAAACCAGATGCCAGAGGAAAGACCATTTCACCACAGTGTTGTTTCACAAAGTTGAGTGTAAGGCACTTTCCTCAGAGGGTCAGCATAGCTTTTCAAACAACTGCTAACAATATAACAAGGTGATAGATGAAAGATAATTTCCCCAGGGTTTCACAGAGTTCAGTATACTGCACTCTCTTAATAGGATCTACATGGGTTTTCAAACAGTTCTCAAAGTGAAATCAGATGTTAGTTGAAAAAATATTTCACCACAGTGTTGTTTCAGAGTGGAGTACATGGCAACCGCCTAGACCCTGCATGTGTATTCAAACATTTGTAACTTAGTGAAAGCAGGTTTTAGGTGAAACATGGTTTCCCCATAGTGTTGCAAAAGTTGCATATATGGTACTTTCCATGTAGGTCATACATAGGTTTTCAAACTACTTCCACTCTGTGAAACCAGATGTTAGTTGAAGGATGCATTCTCCATATTGTTTTTTCACTGAAGTGAGTGGTACCTTCCACCTACTCCCCGCATACGTTTTCAAACACTTCTTAGTGAAACAAGATTTTACTTTAAAGGTTTGTCCACAGTATTTGCTCACAATGTGGAATATATGTTACTGGTTCCCTGAATAGTTTTTGAAACACTTCTACCTTAGTGATTCAAGATGTTAATAGAAAGATGGTCTGTCCACAATATTGTCTCACAGTGTTGAGTATATGTCACTTTCCTCATTGTTCTCTGCATTAGGTTTTCAAACACTTTGAACTTAATAATACAAAATGTCATTTGAAAGATTGTTTCCCCAAAGTGCAGTTTGACACAGTTGAGTACATGTCACTTTCTGCATAGGCCCCACAGAGGTTTTCAAAGAGTTCTCAGTGAGTGCAACAAGATGTTAGTTGAAAGATGGATTCACCAGAGGTTTGTTTGACAGAATTGAGTATATGGCACTTTCTGCATAAGCCCCGCATGGGTTTTTAAAAAACTCTAACTTAGTGAAAGGAGATGTTAGTTCAAAGATGATTTTCCCAATGTTTCATTGCGTATATGAGTTGAGTATATGGCTCTTTCCATGTAGGTCATGCAAAGGTTTTCAAACTCTTGTAACTTTGTGAAACCAGATGTTAGTTGAAAGATGGTTTCACCACAGTTTTGTTTCACAGAATTAAGTATATTGCACTTCCCTCATAAGACCCCCATAGGTTTTCAAACTCTTCAAACTTAGTGAAACAAGATGTTAGTTCAAAGTTGGTTCCTCCACAGTATTCTCTCAGAGTGTTCAGTATATGCCAATTTCCACATCATTCCCTCATAGGTTTTCAAACACATCTAACTTAGTGATAGAAGTGTTCGTTTAAGATGGTATCCACAAAGTGCAGTTTTACAGAGTTGAGTATATGGCCCTTTCAGCATAGGCCTCGCAAATTTCTCTAACACCTGTAACTTAGGGAAATGAGTTGTCAAATGAAAGATGGTTACCCAACAGTGTTGTTACACAGTGCATACAAGTGAGTATATGGCACTTACCATGTTGATCCTGAATAGTTTTTCAGAGCTGCCACTTATTGAAACCAGATGTTAATTGAAGGATAGTTTCACCAGAGTGTTGTTTCACAGATTTGACTATATGGCACTTTCGGCATAGGCCCCACATAGCTTTTCAAACACTTCTAATTTAGTGATATAAGATATTAGTTGAAAAATCTTTTATCAACAGTATTCTCTCACAGTGTTGAGTATAAATCACCTTCCACATCATTTGCCACTTAGATTTTCAAACACTTCTAACTTAGCGATACAAGATGTTGGTTGAAAGATGATTTACATTAAGTGCAGTTGACAGAGTTGTATACATGTCATTTTCAGCATAGAACCTGCGTAGTTTTTCAAATACTTCTCACAGTGAAACGAGATGTTAGTTGAAAGCTGCTTTTCCCAGTGTTGTTTCACAGAGTTTAGTATATGGCACTTACCGTGTATGCCCCACATAGTTTTTCAAACAGTTCTCAGTGAAATCCGATGTTAGTTGAAAGAAGGTTTCACCACAGTTTTGCTTGACAGAGTGGAGTATATGGAACTTTCTGTACAGGTCCTGTAAGTGGTTTCAAACGCACCTAACAGAGTGAAGCCAGAATAGTGGTTGAAAGATTGTTTCACCACATTGTTGATTCACAGAGTTGCGTATATTGCACTACCTTCCTAGGTTCTGCATCTGTATTCAAACACATAACTTAGTGAAACTAGATTTTAGGTGAATGATGGTTTCCCCAGAGTGTAGTTTCACAGGGTTGTATATATGGCATTTTCCTTGTAGGTCATGCATAGATTTTCAAACTATTTTAACTTTGTGAAACAAGATGCTAGGTGAAAGATGCTTTTTCCCCAGTGGCTTTTCAAAGAATTGAGTATATGGCACTTTCCACATAAGCCACGAATAGGTTTTCAAACACTTCTAACTTAGTGATAAAACATGTTAGTTGAAAGATGGTTTCTCCACAGTGTTGTTTCACAGATGTCACTATCTGGCACTTTCATGCCTATGTTCCGCATAGGTTTTCAAACACTTCTAAATTAGTGAAACAAGATGGTAGTTGAAAGATGGTTTCCTCACAGTTTCCGCAGTTGTCAGTATGTGGCACTTTCCACACAGGACCCGCATAGGCTTTCTAACACTTCTAACTTAGTGAAACAGAATGACAGTTGAAAGATGGTTTCTCCACAGTATTCTTTTACACTTTCCTCATCATTTCTTGCAAAGGTTTTTAAAATTTTTTTTTTCAACATTTATTTGTTTTTTTGGGACAGAGAGAGACAGAGCATGAACGGGGGAGGGGCAGAGAGAGAGGGAGACACAGAATCGGAAACAGGCTCCAGGCTCTGAGCCATCAGCCCAGAGCCCGATGCGGGGCTCAAACTCACGGACCGCGAGATCGTGACCTGGCTGAAGTCGGACGTTTAACCGACTGCGCCACCCAGGCGCCCCTCTTGCAAAGGTTTTTAAACATTTTTAACTTAGTGAAGCAATATGTTAGTTGAATGGGTTTCCCACAGTGTTGTACCACAAATGTCAGTATCTGGCATTTTCCTCATAGGAAATCTCTGGCTTAGCCTACCCACAAGCATTCTCCCTAGCCACTTGCACACACCCTAGGTTTGGGGAGGACCACATCATTCTGAAACCAAATTGAGAATGGCCCAATGCAACACCTCTATCATCATCACAAAAACACCACCAAACCCCCAAGCTGAAAGAAGATGACGTTCTTCTGACACACTGTCTCTGAATAGTTTCCATGCAAACTTTCTTTCATCAAAAGGGCTCAGGGGTGGCAATGGAGACACACCCTGCCAGAGTTCTTTGTCACACATGGAGAAACTAGAGAATGAAGTACCCAGCACTGTCTCCTACCAACCAGGTTGTATTCAGAATAAGAAAGGCCTGTGGGCTGAGGCCAAGGGAGCACTCTGAAGGATTACACCTGGGAGCCCTGTCAGCAGGAAGACTGCCTTCTTTCTTGAGCCAGGGATTTCTGACTTGGTCTATCCCCACCACTTTTCCCATTAGTTGAAGGAAGCAGCAGTGCTTGAGCTGCAGCAATGGGGTTCTGAGGGATCTTGCTCAGGAATCTGCAACAAGGACTTCGTTCCCTAATTCCTGGCAAGGAGTCTTCCAATGCTGACCCCCTATCAGTTCATACTGCCCATGTGCAAACTGCTTCTCAGAATGAAGGCAACTCAATCATCCAGGTCAGAGAAGCAAGCTGGCTCCCTTTCAGCATCCATAGCACAGCAGGTCAAGCACCAAGCACCAAACACTCAAGGACTAAAGGCCTTCTTTCCTTTGGTAGAACAGAGCCTGATAGTTCTCACTGAGCACAAGAGCAGAGTGAGAGTTTGCGGGTACCCAGGGGTGCCAGCTGAGTGATGGCTCTATGGCTCCTAAGGAAGTAAAAAGTAAATTGTCAGAAATACAGTAAGGGGGATGAAATGGGCACCACATAGGCCAAAGCTTCACATTTCCAGTGGGAATGGGGATCCACCTGGAACCTATATGGCTTGCTTCATTTGCCCTTAGCCCAGAAGGAGGCCAGATCCCTGCCGAAATCTCTGATCTCATCCCCTTCATCCTCTGCTCATCCCTTTCAAATACTCTGGGCCCCTTAATGGCCACAAACTTTTGAAACCCTGTAAATTGATGAATGAACCCTGTGGCAAAACTTCTCCCCCAGGCAGAAGGAGTGGAACAGAGTCCCAGGTGGAAGGTAAAGGATAGAACTCTTGAGACACTGACTCTGAATTGATCGTGGGAAGTACCTTGTTTCTACAAGAGATCAGAGATGTGTCAAGGTGTATAAAGAGGGCTAGAGCTCTGAAGAACTTGGAAGGTGATTTCTATGGAGAAGGGAGTGCCCAGCACCAGCTCTTGGCAACTGGGCTGGCTATGGGAAGAAAAAGAAACACCAGAGAGCTTAGGCAAAAATGCCCTCTAGAGTCTCCATCTGGGAGCCCTGTCAGCAAAAGGCCTGCCTTCTTCCTTCAGAAGGACCTAGAGGGCCCTAGGACTTAGTCTGCTTTTCTTGCTTTTTCCATCATTGAGTAAAGTAAGCAGTGACAGTACTTTGGGAGATGCCCCCAGCTGTGACTCCAGGGTGTGGAGAGAGACATTGAGGCCCTCTTCCTGTAAAGGGTTCTTTCTCTGCTGGAGCCTACTGCTCCTGTGTAAACTCTCTGCTTTTCAGAAAAAAGGCAGCTCAATCAGGCATAGCAAGGAGGCCAGCTGGCTCCCCTCCCCCCACCACTTGCTACAAACAACCATGCACCAAGCTCAGGGATAAGAGAGCTATTCTTTTTTGGGATATATGATGGGGATGTCTGTTACTGAGCATAGGACCAACTGGGAACTTGATGTCCATCCTTCAGTGCCTGCTGAGCTAGTGCCAACTCCATGCCACCTAAGCGTGAATGAAGATGCAGTGAGAAACACAGGGAGGGAGAGGGAATAGCTAGAGTCAGGACCAAAGGGCGTTCAATATTTCCATCCAATGGGAATGCGAT
Source organism: Leopardus geoffroyi (assembly GCF_018350155.1). Classification (NCBI taxonomy): domain Eukaryota; kingdom Metazoa; phylum Chordata; class Mammalia; order Carnivora; family Felidae; genus Leopardus; species Leopardus geoffroyi. Next base: position 24,611,012 of record NC_059330.1, on the reverse strand, counting down.
CAATGTGAAATGGAGATGTTTATCTTCATTTCCCTAGGCCAAGCAAGGAAGCCAGCTCCCTGCTAACACGTTTCACCCAGCCTCCCTACAAACAGCTCTTGACTGGGCTGAATCTGATGCCCTAGGGTTCTGGATATGCATGTAGTCTTAAAAAACAAAAGGTCAGAGCCACTTGTGTTCTGCCTGTTGCACAGTCAGAAGGGCCTGTCCCCTTTGAACATCTGCAAGTGGCAGATAGTACTCTGAAATACTAATTTTTTTGGACCCCAAGATGAACCTTGATGGATAATAAAAGCAATGTCATGAAACTGGATACTCTGAGGGCCACAGTTCTTCATGAAGGATGGGAATTGGATCATGATTAGAAGAACCTGACTAGCTCAATGTATTTGCAAGCTGGCTTGTTCAGGAATCACAAGAACCTTTTGGTGGCTTTGGCTACAGGAGTGCTCAAAAGGATACCCGTTGGAGCCCTGTGAACAAGAAGCCCACCTTCTCTCTCAAGAAATAGAGGAGAATGTTGGCTTCTGGTGTGCTTCTGCCCATCGTATCCTTCGAGAGGGGCAGCAGGGTCTCTGAGATATGAAGAGTGTGCTTCCATGTGACAATCAAGAGATGGTAATGGGGCCGTGGTGCACTATTTATTCAAAGGGCATTTCATGTGCCAATCATGGCTTGGAGTGTGCTGCACAGTCACAGACTGTTCTTTTGAATGAGGGTAGCTCTATCCATTAGGGGCAGGGGTCCATGTGGTACCATGTGGCACGATATGGTAACCTACCCAGCACAAAGGGCTCAGGAAGAGGGTGGCTAGCTGTCCTCTGGGATATCAGAATATGAGAGACCTGTGTTTTCTCAGAAAGTTTTCAAACTCACCTCTACACTGGGAACTGTGTAGTGTAGGGACAGACACAGGGTCTCCTTGTATGAACTGAGACCAAGTTAAGGCAGAAATAGGAGAGGAATGACAACAAGGTGAGTCAAAGTTGTGCATTCAAATGGGCACAGGGGAAAACCAGGAAGGAGACCACGAACTTCCCTTCCCCTTGTCCCACACAAGAAGCAGGATCCACCCCCAACTTCTAGTTTAGCCTACCCACAAGCATTCTCCCTAAGTACCTGCACACATTCTGGGTTTTGGGAGGGCTACATCATTCTGAAACCAAATTCAGAAGAGTCCAATTGCAATACCTTAATCACCATCAAAAGGACACCACCGGGGTGCCTGGGTGGCTCAATTAGTTGAGCATCCGACTTCAGCTCAGGTCATGATCTCGTGGTCCATGGGTTCGAGCCTGGAGCCTGCTTAGGATTCTGTGTCTCCCTCTCTGCTTGCACCTCCCCCGCTTGCACTCTGTCTCTCTCTCTTTCTCAAAAATAAACATTAAAAAAAAATTTTTAAAGGACACCACCAGAAGCCCAAGCTGAAACAAGAGGATAACACTGTAAGACACTGTCTCAAAAGAGTTTCCATGCAAACTGTCTTCATCAAAAGGACTAAAGGGTGACCATGGAGACACACACTTCCAGAGTTCTTCATCACACATGAGATTTAGAGAAACCTGAGAATGAAGTACCTAGGGCAGTAGCTATCAAACAGGTTGTATCTGGAATAAGAAAAGCCTGTGGATTTAGACCAAGGGAGCCTTCTGAAGGACTACATCTGGGAGCCCTGTCAACAAGAAGCTTGCATTCTTTCTTGAGGAGCCAGTGAGTTCTGGCTTTGTCTATCCCTGCCTCTTTTCCCATCAGTTGAGGTAAGCAGCAGTGCTTGAGCTGGATCTACTGGGTTCTGATGGGTCTTTGTTCAGGAATCTGCAACAAAGACTTGGTTCCCAAATTCCTAGCAAGGACCCCCCTCCTGGTTCATACTGCCCATGGACACACTGCTTCTCAGAATGAAGGCAACTCAATAATCCAGGTCAGGGAGGCAAGCTCGCTCCCCTTAACCCTCCATAGCATGGCAGGCCAAGCACCAAGCACCCTTTCTTTTGGTAGAACAGAGCCTAATAGCTCTCACTGAGCACTGGAGCAGAGTCAGAGTTTGTGGCCTCCCTAAGGGTGCCAGCTGAGTGAGTGATGGCTCCATGTTTCCTAAGTGTAAATGAGGAGAGAGTCAAAAACACAGAAAAGGAGAGAGAATGGCTGCAGCCAGGACCAAAGTGTGTTCAATATTTCCATATAATGGTAATGTGATCAATGTGGAAAGAGATGTTTAACTTCATTTCTTCTAGCCCAAGCAAGGAGGCCTGCTCCCTTCTTATATGTCTGGCCCAGCCTCCACACAAATAGCTCTCAGCTGGAACCCTTCCAGTGCCCTAGGGTTCTGGATGCCCATGTGGTCCCGACATCAAAATACCAGGGCCCTTTTGGCTTCACTTCTCCCAAAGTCACAAGGGCTGGTCCACATTGGGCATTTGCAAGCCAGAGGTAGTATCCTGAAGGGCTGAGTTTCTATGAGACACATGACCAACTGTGATGGATAATAAAGCAATGTCATATATCTTGATACACTGAGGACCAGAGTCCTTCATGTAGTATGAGATTGGATCATGTTTAGAAGAACCTAACACTATGTATTCACAAGCTGGCTTGCCCACAAATCACAAATCTTTTGTGTGCTTTGGCTACAGGAGTGTTCCAAAGGATGACCTTTGAAGCCCTGTTGAGCAAAAGACCCACCTTCTCCCTTAAGAAATAGAGGGCAACCTTGGCTTCTGGTGTGCTGCTCATCATATCAGTAGATAAGGGCAGCAGTGGTTCTGAGATATGAAGAATATGCTTCCATCTGATAATCAAGAGGTGAGAACAAGACCCAGGGGCACTGTTTATTCAGAAAGCTTCTTGTGCACTGATGAGATCATGGAGCATGGTGCACACCTACAGACTATCTCTTCTTCCATAAAAAGGTATCATCATGAATAAGGGCCAGGAGCTCCATGTGACTACCCATTCCCATGATACTCTACCCTGATATCACTGAGGGCTCAGGGTCAGGAGGGCTAGGCTGTCTCCTGAGACATCAGACTCTGCGTAGGAGCAGAATGAGAGTATGTGGCCTACCCCAGGGTTTCACCTGAGTCAGTGACAATTCTATGGTTTCTATATGTGAACAGAAATATACATAGGAACACAGCAATGGGATGGAAATGTCTAAGAGGAGGAGGCCAACGCTCCACATTCCAAATAAGAAAAAGGCTAATCTGGAAAGGGAATGTTTCACTTCATTTCCCCTCAGCCTGTAAAGGAGGTCAGCTCTCTCCAGCAACCTCTGGTCCAGCATAGAATCATTCTCCACTGGTCCTCTTACAATGACAGGCCTCTGGGTGTCCATATACTTTTTCAGGAAGGAAATATATAACTTCACTTCTTACCCCAAACAGGATCCTGGCTCCCTCCCCAGACCTCTGAACTAGCCTCCTTTGGGTACATTCTCCTTTGGGTACCTTCAAATGCCCTAGGTCCACAGAACTTATGTCCATCTGGTTCTGAAACTAAATTCAGAAAGGCCCAATGCCAAACCCATATCACAGTCACAAGGATACCACCAAACTCCCAAGTTGGAAACAGAGAATATTACTCTAAGACACTGTCTCTGTTTGGATTCCATGCAGACCATTGCCCAAAAAGACAACGATGTGTAAAGGAAAACCACGGATGGCCAGAGTTCTTCCCTAGAGATGTTAATGGGAGAATGTTGAGAATGAAATATCCAGCACAATCTTCTGTGGTATGGCTGTATCACCAATACTAAAAGCCTGAGAGCTTAAGCAAAGGGAGCCCTCTACAAGCTCCACCTGGAAGCCCTGTCAGCAAGAGACCTGCATTCTTCCTGCAGTAGGAGCCTGAAATCCATGGCTTTGTCTTTCCCACTTTTCCCATCATTGGATAGAAACAGCAGTGGTTGGGCTGTAGTTGTTGGGTGCTCCTTGCTATTTCTCAGGTGTCTGGAACCAGAACCTGGTATTGTCTTCCTGGAAAGGGCTCTTGCATTCATCAGTTCCTGGAGCATATTGCCCATGTGTGAAATATCTGCTAGTTAACAAGAGGGAATCTCAACTGGCCAGAGGAATGAGGGAAACTGGCTCCCCTTCACCTTCCAGAGCACAACTGGCCAAGCACCATGTGCTCAGGGACTAATGGGCCATCTTCCCTTTGGATGTTTGACACTGGTTGCCCTCACTGACCACAGGACCAAAGTGGGAACTCCATGCCTCTTCTTGGGTGCTGGCTGAGTATGTGAGAGCTTCATGGCTCCTAAGTGTGAAGAAAGACCTGGTTAGAAAAACCAGCGATAGGAAGGAATGGCCCCAGGAGAGCCTATGTTCTACATTTCCAATGTAGAATCAATCTGGACAGATGTCTAACTTCATTTCCACTCACCCCAGAAAAGAGACCACCTCCCTTCCAAAACCTCTGGTTCATCCTACCCACTAACCTTTTAAGCTGGGCACCTTCACATGGAGTAGACCTCTGGGTGTCCATATTGGTCTGAAACAGAATTCAAAGAGAGTGCTGTGCGACACCTATCCGACAGTTACAAGGACGTCACCAGACTCCCCACTTCCAACAGGGCATATTCCTCAGAGAGCCCAACTCTGAATGGACTTTAGGGATAACCTCGTGTGAAAATTGAGCAAATGTAAAAATGGATACATGGAAGACCAGCGTTCTTTATGAGAGATGAGAATTGGAGAATGTTGAGAATGAAGGGACTCTCCTAGCAAACTGGCTGTCTCAGGCATTGCATGAAATATGCTTAATGCAAAGTGTAGTTTCAAGCAGTTGAGGACAAACTCTTTCTTAAGGTTTATACAGAGTGATTAAGAATCTTTTTACTACATTCATCTAAAATGCTCGTTGACAGCTGCTTTAAGCACACTATGGTTCAAGGTAAAGATTAAGGCATTTCTTGAGCACCTTCATGGCTCAGTCAGTTAAGCTGACTCTTCATCTCGTTTCAGGTCATGATCTCAATATTCACGTGTTTGATTCCGTCATCAGGCTCTGTGTTGATGGCCTTGGGATCTGTGCTGATGGTGTGGAGTCTGCTTGGGATTCAATCTCTCTTTCTCTCTTTTCTTGCCCCAGTTGTGCACTATTTTCTTTCTCTCTCTCTCTCTCTCTCTCTCTCTCTCTCTATGTCTCCCCCTCTCTGTCTCAATAAATAAATAAACTTTAAAAAAGACATTTCTCTAATATTTATGGAGGATATTTAAGGAGAACCTTTTAAAAAAGAATTATTTTTTATGTTTTCATAATTATTTTTGAGAGGGAGAGGGAAAGTGCATGCATGCAAGTGAGAGAAAGGGTAAAGGGTAAAGACAGAGGAAGAGAGAATCCCAAGCAGGCTCCACATTGTCAGTGCAGGGTCTGACGTGGGACTCAAACCCACCAATTGATCAAGAACTGAGCTGACATCAAGAGTCAACTTACTGAGCCACCCAGGCACCCCAGGAGCACTTTTTACTAAATGGTAAGAGGCTCATGCAAGTGACATGAAAAACAGTATAGTTTTGGTCATTTTCTATTGCTAATATATAGTGTTTCAACAAAGATTCCTATGAGAGAAATGTGAAGGTTCATCAAGAATGTTTGAAGTACAGTGTAGTTTTAGGCAGATGAACAGAAGGCCTTTCCCTATTGCTGATCTAATGCAGCTTAAGAACATTTTATTCAGGATACATTTAGAAACCTCATTGAGAAAACAGGTATTACAGGTAGTTAAGAAACCACATGGGCATTCCCTAGTGCTTACCAAGATCTAACCACACTTCTTACTGAAAAATCCAAGAAGCTAACTCAAAGATGCTTTAAGCATAGTCTCATGTCTTCAATTAAACACAAAAGCACTTCCTACAGCTAAAAAGACAGGGTTTAAACAAAAATTCATAGATGTCCATTATAAATGACACAAAAGATGCATTAACCTCCGTGTAGATTAGATACTTCAGAGCAAGGGCATTTCCAGTCTTCTACACCAGAATCAGAAGAGTTATGACTGTGTTTATCCATAAATCTTTTGAACTGGGCTTGATGCAAAGCATAATAGGCAGAGAAGAAAATGGTGATCCTTCGTTGACAGAGTGTTTCAATAACAGCTCCTTGAGACTTATGTAAAAGACTACATGAAGAACACCTGAAGCACCAGAGAGTTTTAGGCAGTTAAGAACATGGTCATTTTCTATGGCTGAGAGTGTTTCAACAATCCTATGACATGTATGTGATGGGTGATGCTACCTGATGCTACCCGAGTGATGCTATAAGCACAATGGAGTTTCAGACACTTAGGTCCAAGACCCTTCCCTAGAGTTTACAGAGAGGTTAAGACCACTTCTAACTACATTTATCTGAAACGCTAATTGACATCTGCATTAAGCACAGTGCAATTTCAGGCTCGTATGATCACAGCCATTGGAACAATGTCTAAATTGTCCCTCAAACCCTTTAAACAGTGTAGTTTTAGGTCATTAAGCATAAAACACTTCCATTGTATGTATACAAAGAAGTTTAGGAAGACTTGCCACTACATGAATGTAAAAGTTAATGGGATCCTCGGTAAACACACAGTCTTTCAGGCAGTTAAGCACATAGGCGTTTCTTCTTATACAGAATTGTGTAATTACCCTCCTTACCAGAAAAATCTACAAAGCTCACTCAAAGATGCTTCGGGTACAGTGTTGTTTTCTGGCAGTTAAGCACATGGCCTATCGGTATTGCTACAATATTTTTTGACACAGAAACAGTCACAGAGACTTAGAGAACGTGAGAAGACAGAGAAATTTATCCCAAATGAAAGAAGCAGAGATCCAAGTGAAACAGATATAAATAACACCCAAAGGGGAAAGAAAGAGAGAGACAAATCAAGAAAAAAGACTCTAAATTATAAAGAACAAACTACTGGTTACCAGAGTGGACAGGATGGAGAGACACGTTTAAGAATTGTTGGGTATTAAGTAGTGCACTTGTCATGATGAGCACTGAGTAGTGTATATGGAATTGTTGACACAATATATTGTATGCTTGAAACTAACATAACACTGTTTTAACTAAATGGAATTCAAGGAATAAGAAAATGAAAAAAACTTTAAAGGGGGAAATGAAAGTCACTTGAAGCACATTGTGGTTTTAGGCAGTGAAGCACATGGCCATTCCTATTGCTAATATACACTGTTTCAACAAATGTTCCAATGCGATGTCTGTGAAAAGCTACATGTAAGACACTTTCAGCAGTGAGCTGAAAGCAGTGAGCTTTAAGCAATTAAGCAGTAGGCCCTTCCCTAGTTTGGATACACGAGAGCTAGGAGCACTTCCTCCTACATTGACCTAAAATGTTAGCTGAATTTAAGCACACTGCAGATTCAAGGAGTAAAGGCCATGCCCATTCTCTAGTGCTTTACTATAAGCACATCTTTTCTGTGTCAGAGGCCTATGCAAGTCACTTGGAACACAACATTTACCTTTAGGAAGATAAACCAGGCCAGTGCATTACCCTCTCGCAAATAATGAGCATTTAAACAAATGGTCCTATTCCATGTACATGAAAGCCCTTTGAAGAACACTGTACTTTTAAGTAGTTAAGCACTTGGCCTTTTCCTGTTCCTCATATAGAATGTTTCGATGAGTTTATTTGCATAGACTGAAAGTCATTAGTCAGTCTTGAAACAGGGTAGTTCAAAGCCATTAAGTATAAGTGTTTCTACATAGAGACTTAAGACTTGTCACATGTATTTTAAAAAATATTTGGAGATTTTACGGAGGGTATGGCTGTTTCAGGCAGTTAAGCACCTGTACACTCCCTAGTGATCATTTAGAAGGATTTAAGCACACTTCTTACCGGATGAATCTAAGAGGCTAATGCAAAGATGCCTTAACCACAATGGTGTTTGTGGCAAAGTGCATGGCCATTCCCTTTTGATAATAAAAACACTTTAAAGAAAGTACCCAGCTAGATGTACATTAAAAGCCAAATGAAAGATGTCTTAAGCACAGCGTAGTTAGGCGGTCAAAGAGAAGTCCCTTCCATAGGGTTTATCCAAACAAGTGGAAGAACACTTGTAATTATATGTGTTTAAAAGGAATTTGAAATTCTCATTTGGAACACAGCTATCAGGCGGTTCATCAGTTGGGCATTCCCTAATGCTTAAACAGATGGGTGTAAGCACACTTCTTCCTGAATGTTTATGAGAAGGTAATTCACAAATACTTTAAGGAAAGTGTTTTTCTGAGAGTTAAGAACATAGACATTCCCTCATGCAAATATTGAGGGTTTGAACAAAAGTCCCTACTAGATCTACACTGAAAGCTACATGAATAATGCCACTGTACTTTTAGGCACCTAACAGGCCATTTTCTGGTGCTTCTACACAAGGGTTTAAGAATACTTCTGACTACCTATCCCCAAGAAGCTTCCTAAAACCTTCTTGCAGCAAAGTGTACTTTTCAGCAGTAAAGAACAAGTGTCTACACAGAGAAGTTGTGAGGAAGGTGTCCCTTATACGTCTGTGAGGGACAAGAATATCACTTGAAGCACAGTAATGCTTTGGGCACTCAAACACGGGGGTCTTTCCCAATGGCTAGTATAGAATGCTTTTTTAAGTGTTTGTTTTAATTCCAGCTAGTTAACATACAGTGTAATAGTTTCAGGTGTAGAATTCACTGGTTCCACCTTTGCACACAACACTGTGCACATCACAAAGTGTACTCTTTAGTCTCTATCTCCTATATAACCCAATCCCCCTACCCATCTCCCCTCTGATAGCTATCAGTTTGTTCTCTATAGTTAAGAGTATGTTTCTTGGTTTGCCGCTCTCATTTTTCCACCAAGATCATTTGTTTTGTTTCTTACATTCCATATAGGAGTAAAATCATATGGTATAAACCCTTCGCTGACTTATTTTCCTTTGCATAATATTCTTGAGCTCCATCCACATCATTGCAAAGGAAAATTTCATTCTCTTCTATGGCTGAGTGATATTCCATTGCATATATATACAACATCTCTAGCCATTCCTCAGCCAATAGAGTCCTTTCCATAATTGGGCTATTTTTCATCATGCTGCTAAGAACATCGGGGTGCCTCTATCCATTTGAATTGGCATTTTTGCATCCTTTGGGTAAATAACTCCTAGTGCATTTGATGGATCATAGGGTTGTTCTAAGCTTTAAAGGGTAATTCTTTAAAATATAATTTATTGTCAAATTGGTTTCCATACAAAACTCAGTGCTCATCCCAAGTGCCTTCCTCCCTGCCTATCACCCACTTTCTCCTCTCCCACACACCTCCCCACACACATCTACCCTTAGTTTGTTCTCAGTCCTTTAGAGTCTCTTATGGTTTTCCTCCCTCCCTCTCTTTAACTTTTTCTTTCCCCCTTTCCCCTCCCCCACAGTCTTCAGTTCCTCATGATCCACATATGAGTGAAAACATATGGTTTCTGTCTTTCTCTGCCTGGCTTATTTCACTTAGCATAATACTCTCTAGTTCCATCCATGTTGCTGCAAATGGCCATATTTCATTCTTTCTCATTGCCAAATAGTATTCCATTGTATATGTAAACTATATCTTCTTTATCCATTTGTCAGTTGATGGATATTTAGGCTCTTTTCATAAATTGGCTATTGTTGAAAGTGCTGCTACAAACTTTGGGGTACATGTGCCTCTATGCATTGGCACTCCTGTATCCCTTGGGGAAATTCCTGGCAGTGCTATTGCTGGGTCATAGGGTAATTCTATTTTTAATTTTTTGAGGAACCTCCACACTGTTTTCCAGAGGGGCTGCACCAGTTTGCATTCCCACCAGTAGTGCAAGAAGGTTCCTGCTTCTACACATCCTCTCCACCATCTATAATCTCTTGATTTGTTCTATTTAGCCACTCTGACCAGCAGGAGGTGATATCTCACTGTAGTTTTGATTCATATTTCCCTGAATATGAGTGATACTGGGCATCTTTTCATATGTCTGTTGGCCATCTGAATGTCTTCTTTGGAAAAGTGTTTATTCATGTCTTCTTCACATTTCTTCACTGGATTATTTGTTTTTCAGGTGTGGAGTTTGGTGAGTCCTTTATAGATTTTAGTTACTAGCCCTTAAATGGTAATTTTTTAAATTTATTTTATTTGAGAGTGAGAGAGTAAGGTATAGGAAGGGGCAGAGGGAGAGAGGGAGAGAGAGTCCCAAGCAAACTCCATACTGCCAGTACAGAGCCCAGTGAGGGCTCAATCCCATGACTACGACATCCCGACTTGAGTGGATAGCAAAGGTCAGTCACAGAACTGACTGAACTGCCCAGATGCCCCAAGGCAGTCCTATTTTTTAACATTTGATTAAACTCTGTACTGTTTTCCAGAGTGGCTGCACCAGTTCCCATTCCAACCCACAGTGTCAGAGGGTTTCCTTTTCTCCCCATCCTTGCCACCACCTGTTTTTCCTTGTGTTGTAAATTTTAACCCTCTGACAGATGTGTGGTGATATCTCGTAGTTTTGATTTGTATTTCCCTGAAAATGAGTGATGTCGAGCTTCTTTTCATGTGTCTTTGGGGAAATATTCACCTTTTGTGTTCCCCTGTGTGCTCCTCTCCCTCTCACCCTTTTCCTCAATGAGGAGTCCCTCTCCTCTGCAGCACCCTTGATATATTTCTCCCCCAACGCCCCTCTCTGCACTTCCTACCTTCATTGATGCGGTTTCTTCTCTCCCTGTAGTTGCAGACTTGGTTCTGTCAGTCTTCAGAACTGGGGTATGTAGAATGATTTGTTAGTTATATAGCTATGTTCAAGGGATGAGATCATACTCCTGCCATACTAGCTCTCCCAACACACACAAAGAATGTTTCAACAAACAGCCTATGAGATGTATGTGAAAGGTTACATGAAAGACATTTGACCACTGCCATTTCAGGCAGTAAACCACAAGGCATGGGTGGTGTCTGGTGTGTGTGTTGGGGGGTACATGTGTGGCGTGTGTGGGATACGTTTGGAATGGTTGTGGCTAGTGCATGTTCCTGTTCCTAATGGGTGATATGTGTGTTGTATATGTGGTTTTTGTCTATGTATGGCATTTGTGTGGTGTCCATTGGTGTGTGTATGTTGTGTTGGTGGTTTATAGGTGCTGTGTCTTTCTGTGTGTTGAAAGGGTGGTATATGTATTGTGATTGTGCTATAGGTGTCATGTGTGTATGCTCCACTTATATGCTTGTGTGTGGTCTTTGGCATGTGTGTTTTGTATGTGGTGCATGTGTAGTTTTATGGTGTGGCATATAGGTGGAGATTGTGTAATACAAGTGTGGTGTGCATGGTGTGCGTGGCGTCTGTATGTCATACATGTATGGATTATCATGAAGTTTTTATTGTATATCTGGTGTCTGTGTAGTGTGTGTTGTGTGTGGTATATGATGTGTTTGGGGTGTATATGTGGAAAGTGTGTGGTATACATGTGGGTTGTGTATGTGTGTGTGTATGTGTATCATGTGTAGTAAACAGTGTGTGGAGGATATCTGTGTGATGTGTATGTGCTGTGTATGTGGTGAATGGGTGATGTGTTTTTGTGGTATTCATGTGTCATATGAGATATGTGTTTATATCTGTTGCTGTGAGTTTGGTGTACAAGTGGTGTAGCTGTATGGTATATGTGTCACATTTGTATCTATATATGCAGTGTCTGTTGTGTATGTGTAGGTTATGTGTAGAGGAGGTGGCATCTGTCTTCTGGATATGTGATGTAGGTTTGGTGTCTGTGGTGTGTATGTGGAGTGCGTTTGTGTGATATAGGAGAGGTGGTTTGTTTAGAAATTATATGTGCTGAATGTGGTAATACTGTGGGAGGGTTATAACTGTGGGTGTTTGGGGCATGTGTGATCTGTGTCAGGTATGTTGTGGCCTATGCATGGTTGAGTGTGTGGTGTTTGTGTTGTGTGTGTAATATACGGATGTGTACATGGTGAATGTGTGATGTAGGTGTGCATGTAGTGTTAACATGGCTAATGTGGTGTGCAAGGTGTGTGGTATGTGCAGGGTGTGCATGTGTGTGTGTTATACGTGCCTTGAGTATAATGTATGGGGGCCGTGTGTGGTGTATATTTCATGTTTTGTGTTTGTGTGTTGTGTGTATGTGTATTGTGGTATGTGTGATGTATGTGTGGTGTTTGTCTGTAAACTGTGGGTTGTATGGTTGCATATTAATTGAAAGATTGTTTCCCCAAAGTGTAGTTGGACATAGTTGAGTATATGGCACTTTCTTCCTAGTCCTCACGTAGGTTTCAAACACTTCTGAGGGAAACAAGATGTGAGAAGATGGTTTCCCCAGTGTTCTTTCACAGACTTAAGTGTATGGCACTTACTTTGTAGGCCCCACATAGGTTTTCAAACAGTTCTCACTTATTGAAACTTGATGACAGATGACAGATGGTTTCTCCATAGTACTCTCTCACAGTGTCCAGTAAATGTCACTTTCCACACCGTTCCCCTCATAGGATTCAAACAATTCTAACTTAGTGATACACGATGTGATTTGAAAGATGGTTTCCCCAAAGTGCACTTTGACAGACTTGAGTATGTGGCACTTTCTTCATAGAGCCCACATAGATTTTCAAACACTTCTAACTTACTGAAACAAAATGATGCTTAAAGATGGTTTCTGCACAAGATTCTTACACAGTGGGTGGTTTTTAAACACTTCTACCTCAGTGAAACGAGATGTCAGTTAAAAGATGGTTTCCTGAAAGTGCACTTTGATGGAGTTGAGTATATGGCACTTACTGTGTAGGTCCCTCATTGGTTTGCAAACAGTTCCCACTTAGTGAAACCAGATATTAGTTGAAAGATTGTTTCCCTACAGTATTGTTTCACAACATGGAGTATAGGGCATTTCTGCCTCATACATTGCGTATGTGTGCTGTAAGTGTGTATATAGTATTAACATGGCTAATGTGGTATGCAAAAGTGTGGTATGTGCAGGGTGTGTGTGTGTATAAGTGTTATAAGTGTCTTGATTGTAATGTATATATGGTCATGTGTGGTATATTTTCCATAAATATTTTGTTTGTGTGCTGTGTGTTTGTGTACTGTGGTGTGTGTGATATATGTGTGGTGTTTCTGTGTAATTTGTGTGTGCTGCATGTATTGCATGTGTGTGTTATATCTGTGCTGTGTATGTGGTGTATATATGTTGTTTGATGTCTGTGTGTGGTGTATGTTTGGTGTGTGTTGGTACATTTGTGAATGAGTGGTATACCTTTGTTATATATGTGTATGGTGAGTGTGTGGGGTTGTGAAAGTGTACTGTGACTATGGTGTATGTGTGGAGTTTGTGGGTTGACTGTTCAGTGTGTGTGTGTGGCATGTGTAGTATGTATTCGGTATGTCTGTGGTGTGTGTGTGATGTATTCCTTTGGTTTTACTTGTGGTGTTTGTGGAAATTTTATATGCAAGGAGTCTGTCAAGTATCTGTTTTGCGTGTGTTGGTGGCATATTTGTGGCATGCTGTGTGTGTATGTGTGTGAGTGTCTGTGTGTGTGTGAGTGTTGTATGTGTGGCCTGTGTGGTGTGTGTGCTGCATGTGTGGTGTGAGTGTGGGAGATAAATGTGTTTGCTGTGTGACTTGTATGTTACATGTGTGTGGTGTATATTTGGTATGTGTGTTTGTTTTGTATTTTTGTGATGGGTATGGTCTTTTTGTGGTGTGTGGGTGTGGAGTGTGGGTGATGTATGTGTATTTTATGTGTCGTTAGTACTTGTGTTTGTGTGAGGGTGGTGTGTATGCTGAGTGCATTATTTCCACGTGCTGTATGCCTTGTGATATGTGTGTGTGTGTGTAATATGGGCATGGTGTATGTGTTATGTGTGTGATGTGAGTGTGGATTGAGTGTGGTATATGTGGTAGTTGTGAGATATATGTGTAGTTTCCTTGTCACATATGTGTTGTGTCTGAGTGGCAAATGTGTGTCATGTATTAGGTATGTGTGTTGTGTGTATGGTATATGCCTGCTGTGTGTATGGTGTATGTGACATGTGCAGTCTTTGTGATGTATGTGAGGTATGTCCAAGCTATCTGTGTGTGTGTGCAGTATATTTTTGGCTAATAGATGGTCTATGGTTTGTGTGTGGTATACACATGGGTACAGCATATGTGTGATGTTTTTTGTGTGTCTCCTATGTCTTGTGTGTGTTACCAGTGTGGGGTGTGTGGTGAATATGTGGTGTATGTACATTTTGTGTGTTGTGTGTGGTGCGTGCGTATAATATATGCCTGGTGTGCGTGTGGTGTCCATGTGGTGTATGTGTGGTGTTTGTGTGGTTATGTGTTGTTTGTGGTGGTAAACATGCGTGGGAGTTTGTGTGGAATATGTGTGCCGTGTGTGGTGTTTGTATATCATGTGTGTAGTTTATGGGTAGTGTGTGTATGTGGTATATGTGGTGTGTTTGGTATCTGTATGGTGAGGATTTGTGCATGTGAGGTGTGTGTGTATGATAGATGTGTCATATGTATGTGTTGAAATTGTGGTACATATGGTTATGTGTGGTGTAAGGGTTGCATGCCTTTTGTGTGTGTGGTGTGTGTCTCTGAAATATGTGTCTTGCATGTGTAATGTATGTGTGGTGTGTGTGGTGAAAGAGTGTTGTAGGTTGTGTGTGCGTGTGTGGTGTATGCTTCTCCTGTGTATGCATGGTATGTATGTGTTGTGTGTGTAATATATACGCAATGTGAATGTTGTATGTGTTTCAGGTGGGCATGTTGTTAATGTGTGGTGTGTGTGCAGTGTGTGTGGAGTATGTGTGTTCTGTATGTGCAGTATTACCTGGTGTGTGGTTCAGGTTGTGTGAGTGATACATGTGGTGTGTGCAACTTAATAGTTCTAAGTGTGTGTGTAATGCATACATGTGATACACCTGTCATAATAGTTCTAAGTGTGTGTCTAGTGTGTACATGGGATACATGTTCTATTTATGAATATTGTTGCTATGTTGTGTGTGGGGCTTGTATCATCTGTGTGAGTTTTGCATATGTGTGGTATGTGAATGGTATTGGTGTGGTGTATGTATGTGTGTGGAATAGGTGTAGTGTGTTTGTGGTATGTGTGGGGGCTGTGTTTTGTGGCAGTCTTTGTGTTTGTATAGTATATGCGCTGTCTGTGTGTGATGTGTGTGGTAAATGTGTGGTCTGGGTATGGAATATGTAATGTATATACCTTGTGTATGTGTTATCTATGTGGAGTATATTTGGCCTGAGTGTGTTTGTGTAGTGTGTGTGTGTGTACATTGAGTGTGGCATATGCATGTTAATGGTGGTCGTCTCCATGGTATGTATTTGATTGAGGTTTTGTGGGGTTATTTCTGGTGTATGGTGTGTGTGTGGTGAGTACATACAGTCTGTGGTTTGTGTGTTGTACGTGTTGTGTTTCTGATGTGTGTGTAAGCGGTGTGTGTGTGATGTATTTGTAGAGTGTGAGTTGTATTTTGTGTATTGTTATTTTATGTGTGGGGTTGTGTAGTGCATGTGTCATGTATGTGCTTGGTGTGCATGTATATTCTGGGTGTGGTCTGTGAAGGGTATATGGGTGGTGTGGCAGTGCTGTATGTGTTGTGTGTTGATTTGCATGTGGTAGATGTGTGTGGCACATTTTCATCATGGAAGTGTGGTATGTGTAGCTGCATGTGGTGTATCATGTGTGTGCTTTCTGTGTGGTGTGGGTGTGTGTTTGCAGGACATGTTTGAGGAGTGTGCTGTATGTTTGGTGTGTGTAAGTATGTGTGGTGTGTGTCTGATGAGAATGTAGTGTGTGTGTCTGTGATAGGCATGAGTACTTATGTGTGGTATATATGGGATGCATATGTGCTGTATGGGTGTCTGTGGTATGTACATGGTGTGTGTGTATGTGTTGTGGTATATGTGTGGTGTGTGCATGTGTTGTATGTGTATGGAGAGTGTGGTATATCTATGTAGTGTGTGTGTGTATGTATGGAATAGTGTTAGTGTGTTTGTGGTGTATGTGTGGAATATCTGTGTCCATTGTGTACATGTGGCATGTGTAGTGTATGTCTGTGGATCTATATAAATATGTGGTTATTGTGGTGTGTGAATGTTGTAAGTAGGTGCTTATTGTGTGATGTGTGAATGTTGTAAGTAGGTGGTTATTGTGGTGTGTGAATGTTGTAAGTAGGTGCTCATTGTGTGGTGTGTTTGTGGTATCTCTATATGGTGTAAGTGTGTTGTACTTGAGCTGTGTGAAGTGTGTGTGTTTGTGTGTGGCATATGTGTACTGTACATGTGGTGAAGGTCTGATATGTGCTATGTGTGTGGTATATGTATGGTGTGTTGTAGTACAGATGAAGTGTGTATATTTGGTATATTTGTGGTGCGCATTATGTGAAGGCAGACTGTTGGTGTGTGTGTTATGTGCATGGTGTAAGAGTCCTTTTTGTGTTGAGTTCTTTTGTGTGTATGTGGAATGTGTGTGTGAAATATAGGTGTGGTTTATATGTGATGTGTGTGGCATGTTGAGGTATATGTATGACACACATGTCATGTGTGGTATGGATTTGGTAAGGTTATTGTGTGTGTTTTACTTGTGGAATAAGTGTTCTGTATGTGGGTTTATTGTGTGATATGTGTGGTATGTGTGTGTGTTATCTCTTGTTTGGTATTTGTGTGGTGTGTCAGTGTATTGTTATGTGTGTGTTGTGTGTGGTATCTGTTTAAAATGGTTGTGATTTAAGTATTTTTGTGTGTTTTATATGTATGATATGTATGGCATGTGTACGGTGTGTATGTGATTATGGTATTTGAGTGCTGTGTGGAGTGTGTGTGGTGTGTCAGTGCTATATAGGAGGTTTTGTGTGTTCATGTTTGCTGTATGTATGGCATATGAGTTGTGATGATGGCATATCTCTGGTGTGTTTGTTCTCCACAAGTAGTGTGTGTTTTTGTGGTATTTGTGTGGCACACATGCTGTGTGTGATGTATGTAGTGTGTGTGTGGTACATGTGTGGTGTGTGTGTCTGTCTTTTGTGTTGTGTGCAGATATGTGTGGTGTTGATGTTTGTTTTGAAGATTTGTTGGTGCACATGTGGTGTGTGTATTTGTGAGTCATATATCTCGTGAATGTTTGGCATCTATGTGGTACGTGTTGTATATGTGTTATATGTGCTATATTTGTCAATGTATATGTGTCATGATTGGTGAGTGCGTGGTCTCTTGTGGAGTATGTGTGTGGTATATATTGGTGTGTTTCTGGTATATGTATGGTATGCCTGTGTGTTCAGTATGTGCAGTGTGTATCAGTGAGAGTGTGTACTATATGTATGGTGTATATGCGATGGAAGTTTGATATGTGAGGTGTGTGTGGCAGGTATGTGGCATGTGTGTGTGTGCACACATGTGCATGTGTGTGGTATATATGGGATGTATGTGAGGTATATATCTGGTGTGGGTATGGTGTTTGTGTGTCTCTGTGTGGCATGTCTGGTTTGGGCAGGGCATGTAGTGTGTGTGCATGCACATGTGTGTGGTACATTCGGAGCATCTGTGGTGTGTGTGGTGTGCATGTGGTATATTTGTGGTGCATGTGCACTGTGGTGTGGTGTATGTATTGTGTGCATGGAATTTATGTGTGTTGTGTTTCTTGTGCGTAGACTTTGTGTGTTTAGTATAAGTGATGCATGCTGTCTTTTATGTGATATGAGTGGTGTGGGTTTTGTGTGTAGGTGGTATATGTGTGATTTATGTGCAGTGTATGGTATATATGCAATCTTTGTGTGGTGTTTGTGTGTTTTGTGATGTGTGTAATATTTGTGGTGGAATGCGATATATATTTGTGGTGGGATGGATTGGAAGTGGTGTAGGTGTGGGTTGAGAAGTGTCTTGTGGTGTGCATGGTGTGTATTTGGTGCATGTTTGTGTGGTATGTGTGCAGTGAATTTGGGTTGTCTCTGTGCATGTAGGATAGGTGTGTTATGTCTGTGATGTGTGGGAGTATGTGTGGTATAAGTTGTGGTATATGTAGGGTGTGTTTGCAGTATGTGTGGAGTTTGTGTGTATGGCACCTGTGTTGTTTATCTCTGTGGTGTGTGAGGTGTATGTGTCATGAATCTGTGATTGCAGTATATGTATATGTATTTCGTATGTGTGTTATTTATGTGTGGTATATGTGATATGTTTATTTGTGCATGATATGTGTTTGATGTCTGTAGGTGTGGCATAGGTGAATCAAGTGTGGTGTGTGTTGTTCTGTATAGGTAATGTGTGTATGGTAGGTGTGATGTGTTTTTGATGTGTAGAATGTGTGTGCTGTGTCTGTTGTCTTTGGTGTGTGTGGTTTTTGTGTGTGGCATATGTGTGGTTTGTGTGTGGTGTGCATGTGTGAAGCATATATGTTGTATATGTGTGGGTTAAGTGTGGTGTATGTGTGTAATGTGTCCATGTGTTGTGTCTGGTGAAATTCTTTGTATATGTTGTGTGTCATATCTATTTAGCATGTGGTTTGTTATAAATGTGATATGATGTGTTTGTGGTGTAACTATGGCGCATGGGTGACATATATCTGCCTGTGCTATATATGCGCTGTCGGTTTGGTTTGTGTGTGTTACCAACATGACATATGGGTTATATGTATGTGGTCTATGTTTGCTGTGGTAGCATCTTTGGTTTGTGTGTCGTGTATGATATATGTATGGTTGGTGTTTGTGGTATATGTATGCACATGTTTTGACCTATAAGTCATATGTGTTTGATGTGTGGTGTGGTGTGTGTGTGTGTGGTGTGAATGTCATATGTGTGGTTAACATGTGGTATGTGTGTTGTGTGTATATAGTGTGTTTGTGATGTGTGTGCCAAGTTTCTATGTGTGTTATCTTATTGGTGTATCTGTGGACTCCTACTCTGTAGATTTTTTTGATGTGTAGGCATTGGAGTGTATGGCCTACATGTGATAGTTATGTGGTGTGTATCTGGCATTTGCATGTGAGATATGTCTTTTGTATGAGTGGATTAGGTGTGAGTTTTGAGCAGTATGTTGTGGTGTGCATTGGTGAGTGTAGTGTCAGTGTGGTGAATAGGTTAAATGTGCGTGGTGTATATTTTTCACGTGGATGGTGTATATGTGTGCTGTGTGTGGTTTACCCATTGTGCATATGTGGTGTAATTCTGTTTGTGTTACACTTGTATTGTTTGTGTGGTGTGTGTTTGGTATTGTGTGCTGTGATTGTGGTGCTTGTTTAGTGTGTGTAGTGTATATCTGTTGTGTGTTTTATGTTGAGTGATCTGGTTTATATGTGGTGTGTGTGTGGTGCATGTTGTGTGTGAGTGTTTGGTATGTGTGTGGTTGATGTTTGTTGTATGTGTGTTGTGTGTGGTATATGCAATCCTTGTTTGAAGGGATTGAGTGATGTTTGTGTGGCAGTTTGTATGTTGTGTGTGTTGTGTATGTGGTGAGTATGTAGTTATGTGTTTTTGTGTGTTGAGGAAGTGATGTATGTAATATGTGCATGTCTTAGGTGTGGTGTATGTGAGATGGGTGTGCAATATGTATAGTGTTTGCATGACATACGCATATTTTGTGTGTTTTGCATATTGTGGTGTGTACATGGCATGTATATTAACTGTGATATATTTGGTTTGTGTGTCACATGTGTGATGTAGGTGTGGTTGTTCTTTGTGATGTATGTGTGTATGTTTGCATGTGTGGTGTGTCTGTGGTCAAAGTAATTGTGTGTGTGGTGTGTGGTGGTAGGATGTATACTGTGTGTGTGGTATATTTGTGGTGTATATGCAATGTATGTGTTGTGTATGTGTAGTGTGCGTTTGACCTGGACATAAAGGATTTTTATTTGTGGTGTATGTGGGTGGTGTGTGTGGTATGTGTGTGGCATAGATGTAGACTATGACTATTTGTATCTCTAGGGATTTTTTGGTGTGTGTTTGTCATATGTGTGACATTTGTGTGTGCAGTGTATCTGTGGTATGAATGTGGTGTCTGTGTAGTTTGTGAGTGTGTGCCATATGGGTAGTTATCAAATGACATGTATATTGTTTGTGTGTGTGGTATATATGTTGTATGTGGTATATGTGTTCTGTGTGTCATGTGGTTGTACATGAATGTGATATGTGCAGTAATGCTGCATATGTAGTGGGTATAGCATATGCATACTGTGTGTGTACATTGCTATATGTGTCATGTTTTGTGTATGTGTGGTGTGTGTATGTGTGTGTTTGTGGTCATGTGTAATGTGTGTGCTGTGGCATTGTGAATATGTGTTGTGGTGTATATGTTGAATGTCTGTGAAATAGGAGTGTTTTAGGTGTGGTGCATGGGAGGTATGTGTAGTATGTGTGGTGAAATTGTGATGTACCTTTTGTGTGTGTGGTGTTTATGTGTTGGTTCTGTGAAGTATATGTGGTGTGTATCACTGTGAATAGTGTTTCTATGGGGTGAGAGTGGGGTATGTTTTGTGTGCATGGTGCATGTTTTCTGTGTGTGTTTTATGTATGGAAAATAAGTGGAGTCTGGTATGTTTGTATGGAATATGTGTTGTGTGTGGTGTGTGTATGCTGAGCATATGTGAGGTATATGTGGGGTGTATTTGTGGTGAAGGTGTGGTGTGTGTGTGTGGGTGTGATGTGTTCTTGTGAGTGATATTTGTGTGGTGCTTTTGAGTGTGTGCATGTGTGTGTGTGTTGAATAAGGTGTGGTGTGGTGGGTGGGTGTGAGTGTGAAGTATGTGTTCCTATTTGTGTGTATTTGTATTTGTGTGTATTTGAGTGTGTGTTGAATATTTGCAGTGTGTCTGCAGTGTAGGTGTAGGGTTTGTGCTTTGTGTGTATTTGTGTGTGTGTGTGTATAATATCTGTGGTGTGAGTGCACTGTATATGTAGAACTTAGTATCTGTTTTGGTGTGGTGCATGTGAACTGTGTGTTGTGGTATATATGAATTGTTAACATGGTTTAGATGTGCAGTATATGCAGAGTAAGTGTGGTCTGTGCAGTGTGGGTAGTTGTGTGTTATTTGTGTGGCAGTGACTGACATATGTATGGTATGTGTGATTAAACACACGTTTAAGGTGTGGTGATATTATAGTGTCTTTGTGATATATATGTTGTGGAATTGTGTGTACAAGGTACGTTACTGAAATATATGTCTTCTATATGTGGTATGTATGAGTGTGTGGTGTGTGTGGTGTAAAACTGGGGTGGCTATGTTGTGTGTAGTGTCTATTTAGCATGGGTGTGGTATACATGGGGTGTGTGGGAGGTATACCTATGGTGTACGTGTGGCATATGTCTGTGTTGTATGTGTGTTGTTTGGTGTGTGTGTCATATGTATTGGTGTCATATGTTCTGTGTGTGTAATGTGTGTGGTGTGTGCATGATGAATGTTTAGCATGTATGTTGCACGTTTGATGTTGACTTAGGTGCTTTGTGTCCAAGCATGTGGTATTTGTGTAATGTGAGTGGTGTTTCTGTGGTTATGTGCATGTGGGAACATACACATATGTGTGACTGTGATATGCTTTTGCTGTAAAAGTTGTAGGTGTGGCCTTTGTGTGTGGGGGACTTGTGTGGTTATTTTGTGATATATTTTTATATGTGTGGTGTGTGTGTCACATGTGAAGTATGTGTGTTGTAGGCAGGCAGCCTGTGAATCCATGTGTGTAGCATATGCATGAAAATTACCAGTGTATATGTCTTTGTGTGTGGTACTGGTGGTGTGTGTGGTGTCTGTGGCATATGCATTGTGAGTCTGTTTTGTGTATGTCATGTATATTTGTTTAATATACACCTTGTTTGTGAGGTGTCTCTGTGGTATACTTGTGGCATATGTGTAGTGTATGTGTCATATATTTGTGGGACATGGGGGCATATGTGTCTTGTGTGAGGGGTATGATGCTGTGTGTGTTGGTATATGTGTGGAGTGTGTGTGTGTTGTACAAATGGAGTTTTTCATGTTGTATCTGTGCAGTGTATGTGAGCTAGTGTGTGCTGTAGGTATAGCATTTCTGTGTATGCCTGGCTTGTTTGTGTGGTGTGTGCATGGTGTATGTGTAGCATGGGTGTTTTGGGTGTGGTGCGTGCATAAGTTATATATGTTGTGTTTCTGTGGTGTGCACAGTGTATGAGCTGTGAATGTCTGGTGTATGTGTGTGAGTGCAGTATATGTGTGTATGGGAATGGTATTTGTGTTGTGTAAGTGAGGCTGTGTGCGATGTTTAGGTTTGCATCTGCAGTATGTGCAGTGTGTATTTGTGAATTCTGTGTAAGGTACGTGTGGTGAATGTGACAGGTTCACTGAAAATGTGATGTATATGTTGTCTGTGGCACTTGTTTGGCAAGTATTGGACAGTTTATGTGTGGGGTGTATCTATGCTGTATGGTGGTATAAATCAGTTTGATTTCTATGTGTGTTTTTTGTATAGCGTGTGTGAGGTCAGCATGTGTTGTGGTGGTATAGGTATGGTGTGGGTGATGTAGAAGTGTGGTGTGTGTGCTATGTGTGTGTTTGGAATAAGTGTGGTTGGTGGTTATTCTATGTTTGAGGTATGTGTAATATTTGTGTAATGTGTGAGTGGTGTTTGTGGGATGTCTGGGAGTATATGTGGTCTGTGTGTGGTCTATATCATGTATGTGTTTTACAAATATGTGTTTAGTGTTTGGTGTGTGTGTGTTATGTATTCGGTGTGTATGCTGACCAGTGTATGTGCAATATATGAGTTCTCTGTTGTGTGTGTATGTGTGTGTGTGTGTGCACATTACTGGTGAATGTTGATGTTATGAGGATTGGGGCATTGTGTGTGTTACATGTGTATATGTATTATGTCTTTGGTGAATATGTGTTGGATGTATGGCGTGTCTGTGATAAATATGTGGTATGTGGGGAGCATATGTAGTGAATCTGTGGTGTGTTCATTGGTGTGGTACATTTGAATGGTGTGTGTGGTATGTGTGATGTAGGTGTTATATGTGTGGTGCATGTGTGGTGTGTGTGTTTGCGGCCAATGTGTCATGTTGTTTGGTGACACTGTTCTCTGTGCAGTGTTTGTGCTGTATATGTTATATGTCTGTTGTGTATGCATGGTGTGTTTGTGAATCATGTTTCCTAAGTGCGATGCATATAGAGTATGTGTGCTGTGTGTGCAATGAAATTGTGATTTCATATTGTGCATCCGAGGTGTATATTTGGCATATGTGTGCCCTATATCTATAGTGTATGTGTAGTGTCAGTCTGTTGTATAAGTGTGTTGTGTGTATGAAATGTGTGTATGTTATAGGTGTAGTGTGTGCTATGTGTGTGTATAATGTATGTGTTGTGTTTTTGCTTGGTATATGTGTGGTTGGTGTATGTTTGATGTGTGTGTGTGATGTGTGGTGTGTGAGTAGTGTTTGGTGTTTGTGAGTGTGTGATAAAAGTGTTGTGTGATGTTTGTACTGTGTGTGTATTTGTCATATGTATGCTTGTTGGTATATGTAAGTTTGGTGTGTGTGGGTCTGTGTGTGACATGAGTGTGATGTGTGTGGTGTATGTGTTCTGTGTGGTGTGTGTGTAGTTTGCATCTGGTATGTGAAAGGTCAGCTTGGTGGCATGTGTGTTGTATGTGTATATGGAATATATGTGTTCTGTATTTGTGGTTTATATGTGGGATGTCTATAATATATGTGTCATATTTGTGTGATTTCTGTGAAGTTCTTGTGTGGTGAAGTTGGGGTGTGTTTGATGGCTATATAATTGTGTATGTGTTGTGAACATGACGTGTCATATGTGTTGAGGGTATGTGGATTTTGAATTTGTGGTATCTATAGTGTGTGTGTGTGTGTGTGTGTGTGTGTGTGTGTGTAGTTCAGAAATTTGGTATATGTGGAATGTGTAGGAGTTGTGTTTGTTAGGTGTGTGATATGTTTATGTACAGATGTGTGTATTTATGTGGTTTATAAGCAATATGTCACTGGTGTATGAGTATTTCTGTGTGTGTTATATGGGAAGCATGTGTAGGGAATATGTGTGTTGTGTATGTAGTGTGATGTATGTGTGGTTTGTGTGATTTATATTTTGTATATGTGATGTGTGTGTAATGTGAATTGTTGGTGTAGTGTACATGCAGTGTGTGTCTTTATCTGACTTATAAGCAGGATAAGAAAGACCACAAGAGAGTTCTACATAAGTGTTACTGTGTGGTACTTTAGGTATGTTGTGGCTTGTTTTGTGTGTTATATGTTGGGAGCTGATGTGTGACACAGGAAATGTGTGAGGATTATGGGTGCTCTTTGTGGTGTATAATGGTATGTGTCTGGAGTGTGTTTGGTGCATAGATCTTAGTGTTGTTATTTTGTGGTTGGTTATTTTGTGGTGTATGTGAAAGAAGATGTTAGTTTGTGCTGTTTGACAGAGTTCAGTATATGGCACTTTCTGAATAGGTCTTGCATGGGTTTTCAAACACTTCTAACTTAATGAAACAAGATATTGGTTGAAAGGTGGTTTCCCCACAGGGTTTTATCACAGAATTAAGTATACTGCACTTTCTGTGTAGGCCCTGCTTGGGTTTTCAAACACTTCTAAGTGAAACCAGAAGATTGTTCTGTTACTGAGAACTCAGTGCTTGGCAGGATTGTATTGACCCACATGGTTGCTAACTGCTCTCTACCAACATCCTGGAATGCCTGTGCTTCCTACATTCTGAGATACTAACAGTTTTTCCATGCAAAGTCCATACCTTGAAGAGGTGAGGATAGAAAAACTCCATAACTAAAAGACCAGAGCCCATTTCCACAGATGTAGGTGTCAGCCAGGATCCAGACAAGAGCCCCCAAATCACCACTGCTCTATTCTTGAAGGAAAGCAATGGAAAATAGTGATAGCCCTTTTGCACACAGGGCTCCTAAGTGTAGGTAATAGATGTTCACCTTGGACCTGGCCCACTGATATTGATGCTGACACCAACCTTACCCACGGAAAAGTGTGACTTCTTTTGAAGCTTTATACCATTTTTATGTGAAAGGAAGACATCTGGTCCTCAGTGCATCCCTTCAGATTCCCTTGCTCTTTAATGAATGAAGATTTCATTAGGGGACATTCACAGACATAATCTGGGAGCATTTCTGATTTTAATCATGGAGTTTTGACTAGTTCCCAGTAATCTGGGATAGGCTGGGCAACAGGAGTCCATGAAACTCTGCTGCAAGACAAACCTTGGCAAAAGGAGTCACCAGGACATTTGAAACTGTTCAGCACAAGAGGTTTGCCTGTGCACAGAGGCAGATGATGTTGGGAAGGATCTGATCTCATTTCCGGAGCAAGGACTAGGGTCAAATTCAGGAGGCATGAGGCTGTCATTTAAAGAGTGCCCAGTAATTCCCAGGGAGCCTGTACTCACACCGGGTGTCATCACGTAGCTATTATTTTCTCATATAGAAAAGTAAAGTTTGCCCTCCTGCCAGTAAGAATGCTGTGTTTGTCAGGTTTCTGTTGAGATGGGACCATTGCCCTGCTCTCTGTCCACCCCTTTCAGGAAAGCCTAAGCTCCCTACCTCCTTAGACACTCAGGGTTCATGCATATAAAGTCCATTCACCGAGCAGCTGAGAGCACCAAAAATACTAAAACACTAAAATACCACCACCCGATTCTGCAGACTTCCCAGGAGCAAGATCCTACCTTGTGACTATCTTGTAGACTGCCCTTATCCACAGATGGGAAGGGTTTGAAAGTTGGTGATAGCTTGATACATTCCTGACCTTATTAAGGTTGGGTTGCATGACTTTTGCCCACATGTCTCCCTGATATAGCTAGTGGATTTCTCTTCAGGACACAGGGCTTTTTTACTTCTTGGACACCAAACTTGCCCTGGGAAATGTACTAGTATCATTCTCTACAGCCTCATTCGTTTCTCATTCTAGATGAAGAACTTTAGCCCTCAGTGTAGCATTTTTAATTCCCCTTACACTTATCCTAACTATATGTTCACTATGAGACATTCAGTGCCAGGGTCTGGCAGCCGTTTTCTCCAATTTTAAATGTGGATTCATTCCAAGTTCCCATAAATGTGGAATAGCTAGATAAAAAGGTGCCCCTGGGGTGTCTGTCAGATCTAATTTGGGAACAGGAGGTAGTGGGGACTTGAATGTATTAAGGACAAGAGGATTAGTTGTGGGTGGGGGCAGGTGATATTGGGAGACAGTTGGCCTCATTTTTGTGGCACAAGTCCTTGGAGACAGGGCCTTCAGGGCCATAGTCAGAAGGAAAAACAAAACAAAAAGTCACACTGATAACACTGATTAATTCCCAGTGAGCATACATGGAGATTGTTTTCTACCCCCACAAAAACTAATTTCTGATATCAAGGAAAAAATATTGCCCTCCTAGAAACTTGGGGCATTTAAGTCTTACGTTTGTGCAGTGACTCTTCCTGTGCTCAGTGCCCCCTGCCATAGACTGTCTGAGCATCCTGCTTTCTGATAGTCTAAGTGTCCCCGCATGCCCAGTCCTTTTGCCCAGCAGGTGAAAGTAGAAAGAAGCTACTCAAAAACTAAAAAAAAAAAAATCAGAGCCCACTACCACAGACTTGGGCATCAGCCCATACTGAAACTCCATCCTCCAAATCACCACTGCTTTTACCCCTAATAAGAAAAGCTGCCAAGCTGCCCAGAGCCCCAAGCCCTCCTACACTGAGGTCAAATGAGGGTTTTTGTACTACACTAGGGCTCCCAGATTTAGCTAAAATATGTTCTATTTCTCTAGAGCCCACAAGTTTTCCATACTCATAGGTAACCAAGCTTCCCTGAGGAATTGTGCCAGTAACTTCACTCACAGCTTTATTCTATCATATAGTCTGAGACAAAGAATTTGGACCAAAGTGCATCCCTTCCAATTCCCTTGATCTTTTTCTTTAAAATTTTTTTAATTTTAATTTTTGAGAGACAGAGAGAGAGCAGGGGAGGAGCAGAGCGAGGGAGACACAGAATCTGAAGCAGACTCCAGACTCTGCACTGTCAGCACAGAGCCCAACCTGGGGCTTGAACCCATGGACCTTGAGACCCCTGATCTTTTTCTTTTTAGTTTTTTTAGTGTTTTATTTATTTTTGAGAAAGACAGCATAAGTGGGGGAGGGGCATACAGAGAGGGAGATACAGAATTCAAAGCAGGCTCCAGGCTCTGAGCTGTCAGTACAGAGGCTAACTTGAGGCTTGTACCCTTGAACTGTGAGATCATGACCTGAGGCGAAGTCTGACATTAAAACAACTGAGAATTCAGGTGCCTCCCCTTGATCTTTTTCTAAGAGGGTTTTTCTGTAAGGGATTGAATATGAATCTGGAAGTATTTCTCTCTGATTTTAATTGTGGAGTCCTGCTAAGTTCCCCTAAATCCAGGATAACTTGGACAATGGGTTCTCCATGGGCTCATCTACGAGACCTATCTTGGAAACAAAAGGCAAAAAGCATTGTAAAATGTTCTGCACAAGACAGTTTCCTGTGAGTAGGGGCAAGTGTTATTGGAGGGAGCCATCCTCACTTATGTGCAAAGGGAGATGGAGGTCAGAGGTCAGACTCAGGAACCATGTGGCTGTTACTCAGAGAGTGCCCAGCATTCACAACCAGCTAACACATAGCGATTACTAAGGAAATGTCCTCATTTACTGAGATCTCTGTGTGTGGCAGTCTTCTGTTCACCTGAGAAGGGTTGGTTGCCCCCTAACCCACTTCCCCTGTGAGATTCCTGCATTCTGAGAAAATCAAAGTTTGAGCATGAGCATTCTTCTTCGCCAGATGGTCAGGGCAGAGAGCCAATTCCAGGACTCTCGGACCAGAACCCAGTTCCACAGACATGGCTGCCAGCCAGCACAAAGAAGCCAAAGTTTAGCTATATAACAAGTGCCTCTACCCACTGAATGGAAGAGAAAGGCAAGAGATAGAAGCCTTCCTGCTCTATCAAGTTTAGGATGCAGTGTTCTTGTGCCTGGTGCTTCCTTTCATCCCAACCCCCCATATGTTTCCTTCTTACTCTCAGGACACCAAGCTTGCCTAGGAAATGGTGCTCATGTCAGTAGTCCCTGCTTCATTCCATTTTAATATAAGGTGAAGAACTTTAGCCCTCAGTGTGTTTCCTACTAAATAATAATAATAAGTACTTATTACTATTATTATTAACCAGTTCTTCCCTGTGGGGCCTTGTGGGCAGGAGTCTGGAAGCCTCTCCTCTGAGTTTGTCAAGTCTTTTATACCAAGTTCCCTGAATGTGAGATAGCTTGGACAAATGGTGATTCATGGGCTTCCCTACCAAACTTACACTGGCAACAGGAATCAGGAGCCATAGGAAAGTAGAAAGTGTTTGGCACAAGAGGTTTTCCTGTGGACAAAAGTGTGGTGTTGAAAACAGCCTGCCTTACTTCTAGGGCAAAGTAAATATATCAGCGGTAAGGAGTCAGAGGCAATGCAGCTGTCACCTAGAGAGCAATCTCCCAGCAATTGGCAGCAAGCTCCCACTCCATTTCCTTGCCAATTGGACAAATCAATTTCTTATATCATTGAGGAAACACTGTCCTCTTCTTACTGAACACATGGTGCTTGGCAGGCTGTGATTGGTATTGCAACGGTCACCCTGCTAAGGCTTTCCCCCCTGCTGCCTGAAATGCCTGCATTCCTATCAGCTGAAGTTTTGCTTATGCACATTGCAATTCCTGAGCTTGTCAACAAGGAAAAAGATCAAAGTTTACAAGACCAGACCCCAGTCCCACACACTTAAGTGTTAGCTGAGAGCCAACACCACCATCACCTAATTATTACTGCCTCTATCCATTGAAGGAAAGGGCTGGAAGAAAGCTGAGGGGCAAAGGACTCCTTGCCCTATCTGAAGTAAGAATTCACAGATAATGGGGAGCTTGGGTTGCTCAGTTGTTTAAGCATCTGACTTTGGCTCAGGTCATGATCTCGTAGTTTGTGAGTTCAAGCCCCATGTTGGGCTCTGTACTGACAGCTCAGAGCATGGAGCCTGCTTCAGATTCTGTGTCTCCCTCTCTCTCTCTCTCTCTCTCTCTCTCTCTCTGTGCCTTCTCTTCCCACACTCTGTGTGTGTGTGTCTGTCTCTCTCCCAAATATAAACATTTAGAAACAGAATGCACAGATCTTGCAGACAGGACTCTCAGGTTTAGCAGAGGGATGATTCCATTTATGCAGCCCAGAAAACAGTGAGCTTGCCAGCAGATTGTGCTATTCGCTTCATTCCCAGAATTATCCCATTCTCGTCTGAAATGAGGATTTTTGGCTTTCTGTCTATCCATTCCCATATCTTCTCTCTCTTTTTTTTTTTTTTTTTAATTTTTTTTTTCAACGTTTATTCACTTTTGGGACAGAGAGAGACAGAGCATGAACGGGGGAGGGGCAGAGAGAGAGGGAGACACAGAATCGGAAACAGGCTCCAGGCTCTGAGCCATCAGCCCAGAGCCTGACGCGGGGCTCGAACTCACGGACCGCGAGATCGTGACCTGGCTGAAGTCGGACGCTTAACCGACTGCGCCACCCAGGCGCCCCTTCTCTCTCTTTTTTAAATAAGTCCCCACTGTGGGAAATTCAAGGCCAGACCTAAGAGCAATGTCCCTCATTTTAACTGGGGAGCCTGGCCAAGTTATGCAGACTCTGGCATAGTAGGTTGGGCAAGAAACCCCTTGGGACTTGCCTTTTAGAAATATTTTGACAATAAAAGATATGGGACATTTGAAGATTGCCAGACAAAATGTTGGTGTACAAAAACCAGAAGAATTGGAAGGAAGCATCCTCACTTCTGGGGAGAAGGGAAACAGAGCTAGTCATTTTATTTTCAGTTTTATCCCATTCTCGGCTGAAATGAAGAATTTTGACCCATCAGGTATCCATTCTGATCCCCTAGCTGTCTTTCTAATGAGGTCAGGAGTCACACTGAGATGTTATAGGGCTTTCATTCACACAGCGAGTGCCCAGGGATTGGTGGCCAGCTCCCACTCCATTCCTATGCTAGTCTAGAGCAATCAGTTTCTGATATCCCAGAATAAAGATTAACTATCTGTTACTGAGCTTGTGGGTCTTGGCAGTTTTGTAGTTTTGTGCAGGCACAGTGATGGTTACCCAGTTTGCTTCCCTCCCATAGCTTCCTGAGATGACTTCATACCAAAAGTCAAATTTTTCCCAGATTCAGCTCCCTGAACTGGTCAGTGCATTGCCCATTCAAGGAATACTTCGACAGAGCCTGATTACAAATACATAGGTGTTAAAACCAATGATATCCAAACCACTGGTTACTGTATCCACTGTTGGATAGGGTAAGAAGTCCAGTGCCAGAAGCTTCTCATCCCTTTCTGAAGTCCCAGTGAAGAATTCTTGCAAAACTGGTTCCCGGGGCAGCCAGTGGAAGTTTCCTTTGCCCCAGCCAAGTGTTTCTTATTCCGAAGACAGCTAGCTTGCCAAAAGAGTATGCTAGTCACTTTGGTGTCAGATTTATACCACTCTCATTTGATATGGAGAAATTTGGCAGTCCATATATCCATTTCCATCATTAATTTGCTCTTTTTCAAACTAGGTCTTCCCTGTGAAACATTCACAACCAATACCCAAGAAAGATTTCCCCAGCTTTTAACTGGGCAGTCTCATTGAGTTCATCTTACTCAGGGATAGATTGAGCAATGGGGCCCCTTGAGACTTGCCTTTCATACCTATATTGATAATGAGAGGAATAAGGTATTCGAAGGTGCCCAGAGCAGAATTTCTGCATATAGGCCAAGTTGAGAGGAGCTGGAAGGGAGCTGGCCTCACTTCTGGGCAAGAAGAACCTTAGCTACTCATTTCATTCTCAGCTTTGTTCTTTCCTCAACTACAGTGAAGAACTTGGGCCATTGATGTATCCATTCCCATTCCCTTAAACTTTTTCTTTTCTTTAAAAAAATTTTTTAATTAATTAATTAATTTTTTAGTTTACATCCAAGTTAGTTAGCATGTAGTGTAACAATCATTTCAGGAGTAGATTCCTTAATACTCCTTACCCATTTAGCCCATCCCCCCTCCCACAACCCCTCCAGCAACCCTCTGTTTGTTCTTTATATTTGTCTCTTCTGTTTTGTCTTCCTTCCTGTTTTTTTAAATATTTTTTTAGATTTATTAATTTTTGATAGAGAGAGACAGAGCACAAGTGGGGGAGGGGCAGAGAGAGAAGAAAGCACAGAATCCAAAGCAGACTCCAGGATCCAAGCTGTCAGCACAGAGCCCAATGTGGGGCTCAAAGTCACAAACTGTGAGATCATGACCCGAGCCGAAGTCAGACGTTTAACCGACTGAGCCACCCAGGCGCCCCGCTCCCTGTTTTCATATTATTTTTGCTTCCCTTCCCTTATGTTCATTTTTTTTGTGTCTTAAATTCCTCATATGAGTGAAGTCATATGAAATTTGTCTTTCTCCAACTAATTTTGCTTAATACCCTCTAGTTCCACCCACATAGTTACAAATGGCAAGATTTCATTTTTTTTTTTTATTGCAGAGTAATACTCCATATATATACCACATCTTCTTTATCCATTCATCAGTTGATGGACATTTGGGCTCTTTCCATACCTTGGATATTGTTGATAGTGCTGCTATAAACATTGGGGTGCATGTGCCCCTTTGAAACAGCACACCTGTAAACTTTGGATAGATTCTTAGTAGGTCAATTGCTGGGTCATAGGGTAGTTCTATTTTTAATTTTTTTGAAGAACCTGCATACTGTTTTCCAGAGTGGCTGCACCAGTTTACATTCCCACCAACAGTGTAAAAAAGATCCTCTTTCTCCACATCTTCACTAGCATCTGTTGTTGCCTGAGTTGTTAATGTTTGCAATTCTGACAGGTGTGAGGTGGTGTCTCATTGCGGTTTTGATTTGTATTCCCCTGATGAGTGATGTTGAACATTTTTTCATGTGTCGGTTGGCCATCTGGATGTCTTCTTTGGAGAAGTGTCTATTCATGTCTTTTGCCCATTTCTTATTACTGGATTATTTGTTTTTTTGGGTGTTGAATTGGTAAGTTCTCTATAGATTTTGGATACCAACCTTTTGTCTGCTATGTCATTTGCAAATATCTTCTCCCATTCTGTTGGTTGCCTTTTAATTTTGCTGATTGTTTCCTTCGCTGTGCAGGGTTGTTTATTTTGATGAGTTCCAATAGTTCATTTTTGCTTTGGTTTTCCTTGCCTCCAGAAATGTGTTGAGTAAGAAATGGCTGTGGCTGAGGTCAAAGAGATTTTTGCCTTCTTTCTTTTCTATGATTTTGATGGCTTTCTGTCTTTTATTTAGGTCTTTCATCCATCTTGAGTTTATTTTTGTGTATGGTGTAAGACTGTGGTCCAAGTTCATTTTTTCTGCATGTCGCTTTCCAGTTTTCCCAGCACCATTTGCTGAAGAGACTGTCTTTATTCCATTGAATAGTCTTTCTTGCCTTGTCGAAGATTAGTTGGCCATATGTTTGTGGGTCCATTTCTGGGTTCTCTATTCTGTTCCATTGATCTGTGTGTCTATTTTTGTGCCAGTACCATACTGTCTAGTTGATTACAACTTTGCAATACATCTTGAAGTCCAGAGTTGTGATGCCTCAGCTTTGTTTTTTTTTTTTTTTCAGGATTGCTTTGGCTATTTGGGGTCCTTTGTGGTTCCATACACATTTTAAGATTGTTCTAGCTCTGTGAAGAATGTTAGTGTTCTTTTGATAGGGATTGTATTGAATATGTAGATTGCTTTAAGTAGTATTGACATTTTAACATTTGTTCTTCCTATCCAGGAGCATGGAATATTTTTCAATTTTTTTGTGTGTCTTCTTCAATTTCTTTTATAAGCTTTCTATAGTTTTCAGTGTATATATTTTTTCACCACTTTCGTTAGATTTATTCTTAGGTATTTTATGGGTTTTGGTACAATTGTAAATGAGATCAATTCCTTGATTTCTCTTTCTGTTGCTTCATTATTGGTGTATAGGTGTATAGGAATGCAACTGATTTCTGTGCATTGATTTTATATACTGTGACTTTGCTAAATCATGGATCAGTTCTAGCAGGTTTTTTTGGTGGAAACCTTTGGGATTTCCATATAAAGTATCATGTCATCTGTGAAGAGTGAAATTTTGAGTTCTTCTTGCCCAATTTGGATGCCTTTTATTCCTTTGTGTTGTCTGTTGAGGCTAAGGCTTCCAATACCATGTTGAATAACTGTGGTGAGAGTGGACATCCCTGTCATGTTCTTACCTTAGGGAAAAAACTCACTTTTCCCCCGTTGAGGATGACATTAGTGGCTGGTCTTTCATATATGGCTTTTATCATCTTGAGGTATGATCCTTCTATCCCCACTTTCTTGAAGGTTTTTATCAAGAAACAATGTTGTATTTTGTCAAATGCTTACTCTGCATCTATTGAGAGGATCACGTGGTTCTTATTCTTTCTTTTAATGATGTGATGTATCACATTGATTGTTTTGCGGATATTAAACCAGCCCTGCATCCCAGGTATAAATCCCACTTGGCCGTGGTGAGTAATTATTTTAATGTATTGTCAGATATGGTTGCTAGTATCTTGTTGAGGATTTTTGCATCCATGTTCATCAGGGAAATTGGTCTTTAGTTCTCCTGTTTAGTGGGGTCTTTGGTTTTGGAATCAAGGTAATGCTGGCTTCATAGAATGAGTTTGGAAGTTTTCCCTCCATTTCTGTTTTTTGGAACAGTTTCAAAAAATAGGTATTAACTCCTCTTTAAATGTTTGGTAGAATTCCCCTGGAAAGCCAGCCGGCCCTGGACTCTTGTTTTTCAGGAGATTTTTTATTACTAATTCAATTTCTTTACTGGTTATGGGTCTGTTTAAATTTTCTATTTCTTCCTGTTTCCATTTTGGTAGTTTATATATTTCTAGAAATTTGCCCATTTCTTCCAGATTTTCCATTTTATTGGCGTATAATTGCTCATAATATTCTCTTTATTGTTTGTATTTCAGTTGTGTTGGTTGTGACCTCTCCTCTTTCTTGATTTTATTTATTTAGGTCCTTTCCTTTTTCTTTTTGAATGAACTGGCTAGGGGTTTATCAATTTTGTTAATTTTTTCAAAGAACCAGCTCCTGGTTTCTTTGTTCTACTGTTTTGTTGTTGTTTGTTTGTTTTGATAGCATTGATTTCTGCTCTGATTTTTATTTCCTATCTTCAACTGGTTTGGGGTTTTATTTGCTGCCCTTTTTCCAACTTTAAGAGGTTAGGTTAGGTTGTGTACCTGAGACTTTTCTTCCTTCTTTAGGAAGACCTGGATTCCTATATACTTCCCTCTTATGACCACCTTTGCTGTGTCCCAGTGGTTTGGGGCTGTGGTATTATTTTCATTGGCTTCCATGTACTTTTTAATTTCCTAACTTCTTGGTTAGACCATTCATTCTTTAATAGGATGTCCTTTAGTCTCCAAGTATTTGTTATCTTTCCAAATTTTTTCTTGTGATTGATTCCAAGTTTCATAGCATTGTGGTCTGAAAATATGCATGGTATCATCTTGATCTTTTTGTACTTGTTAAGGGCTGATTTGTGTTCCAGTATGTGATCCATTCTGTAGAATGTTCCATGTGCACTGGAGAAGAATGTGTATTCTGTCGCTTTAGGATGAAATGTTCTGTAGATATCTGTTAACTCCATCTGGTCCAGTGTGTTATTCAAAGCCATTGTTTCCTTGTTGATTTTCTGTTTAGATGATCTGTCTACTGTTGTAAGTGGGGTGTTGAAGTCCCCTACTATTATGGTATTATCATCAATGAGTTTCTTTATGTTTGTGATTAATTGATTTATATATTTGGGTGCTATCACGTTTGGAGCATAATGTTTACAATTGTTAGATCTTCTTGTTGGATAAGCCCCTTAATTATGATATAATGTCCTTCTTCATCTCTTGTTACAGTCTTTATTTTAAAATCTAGATTGTCCGATACAAGTATGGCTACTCTGGCTTTCTTTTGGTGACCATTAGAATGATAGATGGTTCTCCATACCCCTATTTTCAATCTGAAGGTGTCTTTAGAAAATTAGTCTCTTGTAAACAGCATATAGATGGGTCTTTATTTCTTATCCATTCTGTTACTCTATGTCTTTTGATTGGAGTGTTCAGTCCATTGATGTTTAGAGTGAATATTGAAAGATAAGAATTTATTGCCATTGTGTTGCCTGTAGAGTTGGAGTTTCTGGTGGTGTTCTCTGATCCTTTCTAGTCTTCGTTGCTTTTGGTCTTGTGTGTGTGTGTGTGTGTGTGTGTGTGTGTTTTCCCTTCAGAGAATCTGCCTTAAAATTTCTTGCAGGGCTAGTTTAGTGGTCATGAACTCCCTTAATTTTTGTTTGTCTAGGAAACTTTTTAATCTCTCCTATTTCGAATGATATCCTTGCTGGATAAAGAATTCTTGGCTGCATATATTTCCAGTTCAGCACATTGAATATATCCTGCCACTCCTTTCTGGCCTGCCAAGTTTCTGTGGATAGGTCTGCTGCGAACCTGATCTGTCTTCCCTTGTAGGTTAAGAACTTTTTTCCCTTGCTGCTTTCATGATTCTTTCCTTGCCTGAGTATTTTGGGAATTTGACTATGATATGCCTTGTTGATGGTTGGTTTTTGTTGATTCTAATGGGAGTCCTCTGTGCTTCCTAGATTTTGATGTCTGTGTCTTTCCACAGGTTAGGAAAGTTTTCTGCTATGATTTGCTCACATAAACCTTCGCCCCATTTTTTTTCTTAATCTTTTGGGACCCCTATGATTCTGATGTTATTCCTTTTTGATGAGTCACTGAGTTCTCTAATTCTTATATCACACTCTTTTACCTTAGTCTCCCTCTTTTTTTCTGCTTCATTATTCTCCATAAGTTTGTCCTCTATATTGCTGATTTGCTTCTCTGCTTCATCCATCCTTACTGCTGTGGCATCCATTCAAGATTGCAGCTCAGTTATAGCATTTTTTTAAAATTTCATCCTGACTAGCTTTTATTTCTCTTATAGCAACAGAAAGGGATTCTAATCTATTTTCAACCCCAGCTAGTATTGTTATTGTGACTCTAAATTCTGGTCCAGACATTTTATTTGTATCTGTGTTGATTAAGTCCCTGGCTTTCATGTCTTCCTGTTCTTTCTTTTGGAGTGAATTCCTTTGTTTCATCATTTTGAAGGAAGAAAAGGA
Organism: Leopardus geoffroyi; assembly: GCF_018350155.1. NCBI lineage: Eukaryota > Metazoa > Chordata > Mammalia > Carnivora > Felidae > Leopardus > Leopardus geoffroyi. The sequence goes on along the minus strand of NC_059330.1, from coordinate 24,574,870 downwards.
ATTAATAAAGTTGAAAAAAATTAAAGTTAAAAAAAACACAAAAAAGTCAAATAAAGGATGCTAGATCCCAGGCATGTTTTGATCTGGTTGTTGAAAAAACTTAGAGGAAAAAAAGGGAAAGATAAGAAAATTTTTAAAAGGGAAAAAAGGAAAAAAAGGAAAATGGTTGGAAATTTGAAAAAATGGATACAATAAAATAGAATAAAATGAATTGATGGAATTAAAATAGAATTTAAAAAATTTACAAAGAAATGAAAAATATAGTAGAAAAATTTTAAAGAAAATCTTTTCAATAAAAATGGAAAGTAAAAATAATTTTTTTCTCTTTCTGTATTCAAGAATAAGAAAAGAAAAGAAAAAAATTGAATAGATGGACCAGCGAACAGAATCAAATGATTGAAATTACATTCGGTTTCCCCTAGAAGTCAAAGTATGTAGCACTTTATAGTCCTTTAACCAAGCAGAGACACTTGTGGTGTTCTTCAAGAATGTGGTTGGCCCAGTTGGGCGGGGCTTAGTGTGACAGCTCCATACTCCATTAGATGGCGCTGCTTAGCTTACTGGGGCGGTTTGCTGTGGCACACCTAGGCATGTATGTATATGCATGGGAGGGGTGAAAATGGCATCACCCAGCTACCCAGTCTCTAGTATCAGAACTCTGCTCTCCCAGTCCAGCAATAAAGCACCTCTCCTTTGTCTCTGGTTTCCATTCACACCCTACTTCTACATTATGACCAAGCTGTCAAGCTTCCAGGCAGCACCACCCTCCTGAGTTTTATCTCAGATGAGGCTGTTATCCAACCCCTCACTTCTGAGGGACTGTGGGTTTGACCTGTTCCGACCCTCTGGGTGATGGTCTCGCTGAGCAATAGCTGGGTGCTGGCCCACCCCCAGGAACTTTTGGGATACTGTGCTGCTGTTGATGCCCAGAATCTGCAGCTGGGTGCCAGCCCATCCCAGAAAAAGTTCACATGGTCATGTAACTGCAGCATTTCAGGATTATGACAAACCACAACACACATCTGGCACCAGGCTTCACCCTTAATGTCCTTGCTTCAACACCAGTGAATGTGGCCATTCTCTGGGGTCTGCACTGTCTAACAAATGTCCTCCCAACAGGGGAAACACCTCTCCCCGTGTGGCCCAAGGACCCCTCAGACCTTGCTCTCTGCTCCCGGGGATTTGCCCTTCCCACCAGAGCACCACCAGGTATTGAGCTGCAGAGTTTCAGACTCTGCACTCACCCTGTTCATATAGTCTTTATGAAATTAAGCCCTCTCCTTTTTCCTTTCTACCTTTTTTTTTTCATTCTCTGGTGGGTGTTTCCACTCTGGCTTTTTCTCTCCCGCTGCTTTGAGTGCTTCCCCCTTTCTCTCCCTCTATCTCCATCCTCTCTCCTCAAGCAGAAACAGCTCTCTGCCCTCCACAGATTTTCTCTCCCCCGGTTCACCTCTCCATGCTGCGTACTTGCCAAGTTCCGTGGTTCAGGTTGTGCAGATTGTTTTATTAATCCTCAACGCAGTTTCCTAGGTATGCAAGATGGTTTATTGATCTGGCTGCACTTCAGGGATGAGAGATGCAAAAAAACTTCCATGCTGTTTATCCATCTTGGCCCTTCTATACTTTTTCTACCTAGGCACTCAGTGTGGGGATTCAGGGCCAGAATGTAACAGCAATTTCGTCTCATGTCAACTGGGGAGTCAGGCCAAGTTCTTCCAACTTTGAGAAAAGTTGGGCAACGCGGGCCCACAGGGCTTGCCTCTCAGCCTTACATTGGCTATAAAAGATGTAGGGCACTTGAAGGAGCCCAGCACAGAATGTTTTGCATGTAGGCAGGGACAGAGGGTGGGATGGGGCCAGCCTCAGTTCTGAAGCAAGGGGAAATAAAGCTAGGCACCGCATTCTGTTATATCCCATTTTCTCCTAAAATAATGAACTCTGGCCCTCCATGTGTTCCCACCCCCTTGTGGATTTTCTAACGAAGTCTTGGGTCATACATTAAGAAGAAATGGGGGTTGTCATTCACATGAAAAGCACTCAAGGATTAATGAAGAACTCCCCCTCACTTCCTGTGCTAACCAAGAACAATCAGCTTCTGATATCCCAAAGGGAGAGATGCTCTCTTTTTACTGAAATGTGGTGCTTGGCAGGCTGTAGGTGGAATGGTGATGTTTACACTGATTGTGTCCCTCAACCAGCTGATTGAGCTTCCTTCATTCTGAAAACCAGAAGGCTCTCAGATGGGCATTTTTCTCCCAGAGATGGGTCAGTGCAAAAAGAACCCACTCAAGGACTCCTGCACCAGATCCTGGTTCCAAACACTTGAAGGTCAACAGGGAGACTGACCCTGAACCACTAAATGAATATTGCATCTATAATTGATGGTAAGGGCAGGAAAACAAACAATGGCCAGAATAATTCCTGTCTTAAAGTTCTGGATGAACATTTTTTGCAGTAGGGGCATGCAGTAGTCAATGGACATTTCCCCTCACTCAAACCATTGTTGTTTCTTACTCTTGAGATTATGCTAGTCATTTTATTTTTTGATTTATACTCTTCTAATCTGTAAGAAAGAACTTTGGGCCTCTGTGTACCCATGTCCATATTTTCAATCTTTTTTTTTTCAAACTAGGTTTACTCTGGTAGGCATTCATGGTCAGAATTTAAGACCAATTCACTCTTATTTTAACTGAGGAGTTGGGTCAACTCTGGAATACATTGGGCTTTGGGGCCTCTCACCACTTGTGTTTTAGAACTATGTGTACATCAGGAAACCTAGGACATTAGAAGTTGCTCAACACAGAATGTTTGCATGTAAGCAGGCCCAGAAGTGTTGGGAGAAATCCAGTCATGCTTCTGGAACAAGAAAATACTGAGCTATACATTTTCAGTTTTATCCCATTCTCATTTGAATTTCAGATGAAGGCTTCCTCTGTACTGGGCTACCAGGTAGAACCAGTAGTATTTTTCCCTTTCCCCAGTGCAGAGGTGCTTCTTATTCTGAAGACGCAGCTTCAAATAGATTATACTGGTTGCTTTATTTTCAACTTGATCCCACTCTCCTAGGAAAGGAGGAACTTTGTCCCTCCATGGGTCCATTCCCATGTTGTCTTTCTTTTTCTTTTTCTTAAAATTTTTAACATTTATTCTTGAGAGAGAAAGAGAGAGGGAGAGCATGAGTGGAGTAATGCCAGAAAGAGGGAGACAGAGGATCTGAATCAGGCTCCATGTTGTGAGCCCAATGACTGATGTGGGGCTTAAACTCATGACCGTGAGATCATAATCTGAGCCAAAATTAAGTCAGCCTCTTAACCAACTGAACCACCCAGGCACCCCACCCATTACTGTTTTTCTAACTATATCTTGGTTCTCACAGGCAGAGCGGGACTGTCAACTCAGTGAAAAATCAGGGATTGGTGGAGAGCTCCCACTCTACTCCCATACTAACTGAAAGCAGTTTGTGATATACAAAAGGATCGATTGACCTCTTGTCACTAAAGACTTGGTACTTAAAAGACTGGCGTTGGCATGGTAATAGTTAAACAGCAGAACTCCAACCACTGGCTGCTACAGATGTCTTCATTCTGAAGAGCAGACAGCTCACCCATTTGCGGTATTCTTCAGGACCTGCTATGTACAGAAACAGCCTATTCAAGGATTAGTGCACCAGAGCCACTTTCCAAATACTTGAGGTCAGCCACAAACCAGAACCTGTGAACTATGAATCATTAATGCCTCAAAGGACAGGGAAAAAGCCAATGTCAGAAAATTTTCATCTCTTTCTGAAGGAACAATGCAGGTTTCCCTTTGTTCTATCCCACAGATTGTTCTTACTCCTGAGACAACCATCTTGCCAGGATATTGTGCCAGTCACTTCATTTTTTGCTATATCCTATTCTCTTCTGTAATAAAGAACTTTGGCCTTCTGTGTATCCTTCTCTATCCTGTTGCTCTTTTTCAACTTAAGTTCTCCCTGTTGCCCATTCAGAGACAGTGTCTCAGAGCCATTGTCTCTACCTTTAACTAGGGAGTCTGTCCATATTCTTGTCACTCTGGGATACATTGAGCCACAGAGTCCCTCAATAATTGCTTTTCAGTAATTATGTTGACAAAAGTAATCCCAGAACATTTCAAGTGGCCCAGCGAATGTTAATGTGTAGTCAGAGTCAGAGAGATTGGGAAGGAGCTATCCTCACTTATGGAACAAGAGGAACATGGAGCTAGACATTTCATTCTCAGCTTTATCCCATTCTAAGCTGAAATGAAAACATTTGGCCCTGTGTGTAACCATTCCAAATCCCTGGCTGTATTGATAACTATGTCTTGGATACCAGTCAAGGGCGATGATGCTATCACTCACATAGTGAGTGCCCATTACTAATGAGCTCTGACTCTGGTCTGTGCTAATCAAGACCAATCAGTTCCTGATATCACAAAGGAAATATTGCCTTCATATGAGTAGTTGGTGTTTGGCTGACTGATATAAGAAATATTGATTAGCCAACTTGTCTCCCTCCCTAGCTGTTAAAGATGCTTTCACTCTGAAGAGCAGTTGGTTCACCCACGTGCAGTATTCTTGAGAAACTACTTAGCACAGAAAGAGACCACTCAAGAAGTACTGCACCACAGCCCAGTTCCGTTAGACTGGAGTGTTAGCCTGGAGCACAAACCTGCTACCTTTGAATCACTCCACTGATAGAGTGGGAAGGGAAAACAGTGAATTCCAGAAGCTTTCTCCCTCTTTCTAAAGAATACAGGCATGTTGCCATGAGGGCTCCCACTGTAGATGATGGAGGTTTTCCTTTGCCCTAGCCCATATGTGCTTCTTTTTCCTGAGATAGCTTGCCAGGAGATTGTACTAGTAATTTCATCCTCAGATTTATCCCATTCTCATCTCTCATTAGTAACATTGTCCCTCTGTGTATTCTTTTTTTTAATGTTTATTTTTATTTTTGAGAGAGAGAGAGAAAGAAAGAGAGAGAGAGAGAGTGAATGCAAGCAGGGGAGGGACAGAGAGAGAGGGACAGAGGATCCAAAGCAGGCTCTGTGCTGAAGCAGACAACCCGATGTGGGGCTCGAGCTTGCAAACCATAATATCATGACCCAAGCCAAAATAAGATGCTTAACCGACTGAACCACCAAGGTGCCCCATCCTTTTATTCTTTGCAAAATGAGCATCTCCCGTGGACCAATCAGGTCCAATGGTTCGGAGCCATTCCATCTGATTTTAATTGGGGATTCTGGATGAGTTCTGGTAACAACAGAATAGGTTGGGCTATAGACGCCCTGGGAACTTGCCTCCAGATCAATATTGACAACATTAGATGGAGGTCAGTGGAAGGTATCAAGTACAGCATATTTGTGTGTACCAAAGGCCACACAGCCAAAGGCATTGGGAGGGAGGTGTCCTCACCTCTGGGGCAAGAGCAAATGGAGTGAGACATTTAACTCTCAGTTTTCTTCCAGTCTTATCTAAAATGAGAACTTTGGATGGAGGAGCAACATGGTGGAGAAGTAGGGGGATCTGAAGTTCCCTCATCTCTCAAACAAAGCAGTGTTGAGGCCAAAGGACTTTGAACTCCAAGAGTCCTGGAGGCACAGTGACAGAGTCGCTTCCAGGGACCCACAAGGACAACCTGACAGGCCATAGGTGCGTGATTTTGAACTGGGAGAGAGAAAAATGAATGGAGGGGAGGCATCCCCTTCTGCAGAGAGACAAAGGGAAGAAAAAGGCTGGGGAAGCATAGGACTGTATATGGACAAGAGAAAAAACATGGACCTGGACAAAGATCCAATCTCTGAAGGGCTTTCTTCATACTGGAGCCAGCCACCCTGATCACGCACCTGGAGAGGAGGGGAGCCAGCTTGGTAACTAGGTCAGAGTTTCGGCCCACATTAGGAGAAAGTGATTTCCTCCCTGGAGTGCTGTGGGAAGAAGGTATAATTCTGCTCCGAGGACAAAGACTGCCTGTGCCCAACAGCCAGAGACCATATATTGGGCGATGTGGAAGGGCACTTCCCCAGTACCAGGACACATGGAACAGGAATTTAAATCCCAGCCAAGGGCCAGGGAGGCATGGGAGTTGGTGGAACAGCGCAAACCATCTCATTTGCACATGCGGCACAGTGAGGATGGCTTGAACAGTGGTTTGGGACGCCTGGTCTGTGGATGAGAGACTGGGGTGTTACCATTTTTCTCCCCATCACCAAGAAGGTGGGGCTTCAGGGAACAGACAGCAGGAGGGGGGAGCCACCTACAGCAAAACACACCACTCTGTGCCTGATAACTTGATACCTACTGGATTGGGTTTGACACTGATGAACCAGACAGCCCCTCCTCCAGACCAGCATTGTTGTGTTGCCCAAATTAATTCTTGGACAATTCTTATTATACCGATATATTCTTCCTTCCTTTTCTCTTTCTTATCTCTTCCCTCCTCTAGTCTAGTTACTGGGGTTGTTGGTTTGTTTAAGCAGACATATTTAATCTATTCTCTTGATTCATGTTCTACACCTCCTTATTTTCCTTTCTCTCTCTCTGGATTAAGCTGTATAGTTTCTCTGGACAACTTCTTTTCTTTTCTTTTTTTCTACCTCCATCTTTATTTTCCTTTCTCTCTCTCTCTCTCTCTGGATTAAGCCGTAAACTTTCTCTGTCCGGTCAATTTTCATTTTATCTTTTTGCCCACCCCTGCCATTTCTCTCTTTCTGTAGGATAAGGCCTTTTCCATCAGCACTGCCTCCACCCTGTTGTTTACTTGTAGCTGGTGTTACTGTTTTTACATTTTTGTTTTTGTGTGTTTGCGTGTTTTTGTTTTCTGCTTGTTTTCTGTTTGTTTGTTTGTTTGTTTTACTTTCCAGGGCTACTTCAACAAAGAAATCAATGCACACCTATTGGAGGGTCCAAAACATCACTACGAGTAGGGAGATAAAGTAACCAAAGTGACAACAGAGAGAAAGTAACATTCTCAAAAAAAAAAAAAAAAAAAAAAAAAAAAAAAAAAAAAAGAAGGGGCGCCTGGGTGGCTCAGTCAGTTGAGCATCCGACTTCAGCTCAGGTCATGATTTCATGGTCCATGAGTTCAAGCCCCGCATTGGGCTCTGTGCTCACAGCTCAGAGCCTGAAGCCTGCTTCAGATTCTGTGTCTCCTTCTCTCTCTGCACCTCCCCTGATATCTCTCTCTCTCTCTCTCAAAAATAAACATTAAAAATTTTTTTTAAAAAAAGAAGAACAAAAACCTCCTGAAAGGCCAGGCCTTGGACAGTGTATGACCCTTTTTTAATATAGTAGTGCTCACAGTGAAGGGCACATAACAAGCTTTTAAAAACACATAAGGGACAGAAAACTAGCCAAAATGATGGAATGGGAAAACTCTCTTCAAAAGAAATTCCAGGAAGAAATGACAGTTAAAAATTGATAAAAACAGATATGAACAATATAACTGAACAAGAATTTAGAATAATAGTCATGAGATTAATCCCTGGTCTTGAAAAAAGCATAGAATACAGCAGTGAATCTATTGCTGCAGAGATCAAGGAACTAGAAAAATAGTCATGATGAATTAAAAACTGCTGCAAATGAGGTGCAAAATAAAGTAGAGGTGGTGACAGCGAGGAGTGAAGAGTCAGAGGGAAGATTAAGTGAAACAGAAGATAAAATATGGAAAAAAGATGAAGCTGAGAAAAAGAGAGATACAGAAAATTCTGGACCATGAGGGGAGAATTAGAGAACTAAGGGATTCAATGAAATGAAACAATATCCATATCATAGGAGTTTTGGAAGAATAAGAGAGAGAGAGAGAAAGGGGCTGAAGGTGTACTTGAACAAATCAAAGCTGAGAACTTCCCTAATCTGGGGAAGGAAACACACATTGAAATCCAGGAGGCACAGAGAACTCCCTTCAGACGTAACTTGAATCAATTTTCTGCACAACATATCATAGTGAACCTGGAAAAATACAAAGAAAGAGAATTCTGAAAGAAGCTAGGGATCAAGTCTTAATATACAAGGGTAGATACATAAGTGTAGTAGCAGACCTATCTACTGAAACTTGGCAAGCCAGAAAGGAATGGCAGGAAATCTTCGATGTGATGAACAGAAAAAATATGCAGCCAAGAATCCTTTATCCAGCAACTCTGTCATCCAGAATAGAAGGAGAGATAAAGGTTTCCCACACAAACAAAAACTGAAGGAATTCATCACTACTAAACCAGCCCTACAAGAGATCCTAAGGGGGACTCTGTGAGTGGAATGTTGCAAAGACAATAAAGGACTAGAGACATCACTACAAGCATGAAACCTACAGATAATACAATAACTCTAAACCCATATTTCTCAATAACATTGAAGGGAAATTGACTAAATGCTCCAATCAAAAGACATAGGGTATCAGAATGGACACAAAAATCCCAAGACCCATCTATGTGCTGTCTATATATATTGCAATCCAGGCCTATAAGAGACTCATTTTAGACCTGAGGACACCAGATTGAAAGTGAGGGGATGAAGAACCATCTATCATGCTGCTGGAAGACAAAAGAAAGCTGGAGTAGCCATACTTATAGCAAACAAGACTTTAAATTAAAGGCTGCAACAAGGATGAATATGGGCATTATATCATAATTATGGGGTCTATCCATCAAGAAGAGCTAACAATTATAAATGTTTGTGCACCAAATTCGGAACAACCCAAATATATAAAACAATTAATCACAAACATAACCAATTTTATTGGTAATAATGTGGTAATTGCAGGGAACTTCAATGCTCCACTTACAACAATGGACAGATCATCTAGACAGAGAATCAGTAAAGAAAAAATGGCCTTGAGCAATACACTGGACCAGATGGACTTGACAGATATATTTAGAACTTTTCATCCTAGAGCAGCAGAATACACGTTCTTCTTGAGTGCACATGAAACATACTCCAAGGTAGATGACATACTGGGTCACAAAACAGCTTTCAATAAACAAAAGAATCAAGATCATACCATGCACACTTTCAGATCACAATGCTATGAAACTTCAAATCAACCACAGGAAAAAGTTTGGAAAACCTCCAAATGCATGGAGGTTAAAGAACATCCTAGTGAAGAACAAATGGGTCAACCAGGCAATTACAGAAGAAATTTAAAAATATATGGAAACAAGTGAAAATGAAAACACAACAATCCCTTTGGGATGCAGCAAAGACAGTCCTAAGAGGAAAAAACATATTGCAATCCAGGCCTATCTCCAGAAACAAGAAAAATCCCAAATACAAAATCTAACCACACACCTAAAGGAACTAGAAGCAGAACAGCAAAGACACTCCAAACACAGCAGAAGAAGATAAATAGTAAAGATCAGAACAGAAATAATATAGAATCCGGAAAAACCAGTGGAACAGATCAATGAAACAAGGGGTTAGTTTTTTGAAAAAAATAAACAAAATTGATAACCCCCTAGCCAGACTCCTCAAAAAGAGAGGACCCAAATAGATAAAATCACGAATGAAAATGGATTTATCACAACCAATCCCTAGAAATACAAGCAATTATCAGGGAATACTATGAAAAATTATATGCCAAAAACTGGAAACCTGGAAAAAATGACAAATTCCTAGACACCCATACACTACCAAAACTCAAATGGGAAGAAATAGAAAATTTGAACAGACCCATAACTAGTGAATAAATTGAATCAGTTATCAAAAATCTCCCAACAAATAAGAATCTTGGGCCAGATGTCTTCCCAGGGGAATTCTACCAGACATTTAAAGCAGAGTTCATTCTTATCCTTCTCAAGCTGTTCCAAAAAATAGAAATGGAAGGAAAACTTCCAGACTCATTCTATGAAGCCAACATTACTTTGATCCCAAACAGAAACCCCACAAAAAAGGAGAGTTACAGGCCAATATCCCTGATGAACAAGGATGCAAAAATTCCCAAGATACTAGCAAATCAAATTCAAAGGCATATTAAAAGAATTATTCACCATGATCAAGTGGGATTCATTCCTGTGCTGCAGGGCTGGTTCAATATTCGCAAATCAATCAATGTGATAAATCACATTAATAAAAGAAAGGATAAGAACCATATTATCCTCTCAATAGATGCAGAAAAAGCATTTGACAAAATACAGCATCCTTTCTTAATAAAAACCCTCAAGAAAGTTGGGATAGAAGGAATATCCTTAAACATAGTAAAAGCTGTATATGAAAAGTCCACAGCTAATATCATTTTCAATGAGGAAAAACTGAAAGCTTTCCCCCTGAGACCAGGAACACTACAGGGATGTCCACTCTCACCACTGTTGTTTAACATAGTGTTGGAAGTCCTAGCATCAGCAATCAGACAACAAGATGAAATAAAACGCATCAAAACTAGCAAAGAAGAAGTCAAAGTTTCACTTTTCACAGATGACATGATACTCTACATGGAAAACCTGAAAGACTCCACCAAAAGTCTGCTACAGCTGATACATGAATTCAGCAAAGTTGTAGGTACAAAATCAATGTACAGAAATCAGCATCATTTTTATACACCAATAATAAAGCAACAGAAAGAGAAATAAAGAAACTAATCCCATTTACAATTTCACCAAGAATCATAAAATACCTAGGAATAAACCTAACCAAAGATGTAAAAGATCTGTATGCTGAAAACTATAGAAAGCTTATGAAGGAAATTGAAGAAGACACAAAGAAATGGAAAAACATTCCATGCTCGTGGAGTGGAAGAATTAATATTGGTAAAATGTCAATTCTACCCAAAGAAATCTACACATTCAATGCAATACCAATCAAAATTGTATCAGCATTCTTCTCAAAGCTAGAACAAAAACAATCCTAAAATTTGTATGGAAGCACAAAAGACCCTGAATAGCCAAAGTAATATTGAAGAAGAAAACAAAGTGGGAGGCATCACAATACCAGACTTTAGCCTCTACTACAAAGCTGTAATCATCAATACAGTATGGTATTAGCACAAAAACAGACGCATAGACCAATGGAATAGAATAGAGAACTCAGAATTGGACCCACAAATGTATGGCCAACTAATCTTTGACAAAGTGGGAAAGAACATACAATGGAAAAAAGACAGTCTCTTTAGCAAATGGTGCTGGGAGAACTGGACAGCAACATGCAGAAGAATGAAACTAGACCACTTTCTTACACCATGCACAAAAATAAACTCAAAATGAATGAAAGACCTAAACATGAGACAGGAAACCATCAAAACCCTAGAGGAGAAAGCAGGAAACAACCTCTTTGACCAGAGTGATAGTTCATCACAAACCCTGAATGTTGGGTGCATGGCTGACAGATCAATTCCTCCTTGTGGGGATCCACGATCTAGTTATGGAAACAGAAAATTGAAAGGAAGGGCTATAAGGAAGGCCAAGGTTCTACATTGCAGAGATTAGGATAAAGCTGGGAATTAAGTGTCTCACAGTTTCTCCTTCAACCAGAAGTAAGGCCAGCTCCTTCTCAAACCCTGGCATACCTACACATGGACATTCTCCTGGGCAACTTCAAGTGCCCTATGCCTCTTATTGTCAACATAGTTCTGTAAGGTAAATAATGAGGCATCTTTGTCCTAACTGATGCCAGAGACTTGAGGATTTAGACAGATTCCCCAACTTAAAGGAAAGGATATTTCTCTGAGACTTTGGCTCTGACACCGAGGGAGAAACTACTTTGAAAAAAGGAAAAAGGTATTGAAATGGAAATGCAGAAGGCTAAAGTCCTTCATTATAGTTGAGAATGAAACAAAGATTAGAACAAAGTGTCTAGCACAATTTCCTGGCAAGTTCTTGTCTAAGATGTAAGAAATACCTGTGGTCAGAGACAAAATAAACCTCAAAAGGGAAACATCTTTAAAGCCTAGACTGCAGGAGGTCTGCATATTTCCTTCTGAAAGAGAGGGAAAGCTTCTGGCCTTAGCTGTTTTTCCTGCCCTTCCCATCAGGGGATAGAGGCAGCAGGGATTCAGGGGTTGGGTCCATGCTCCAGACTGTTCCTCAAGTATTTGGAAACTTCCTGTGGCGCATTAGCTTTTGAATGGCCACTTTCTGCTGCTAGGTCCTAGAACATACCTCATATGTATAGATTGTGCACTCTTCATAATGAAGTCATCTAAATCAGCCAGGTGAGGAAGGAAACCTATCTAACCATCACTACTCTTATACCAGCCAGCCAAGCACTAAGTGCTCTCTGACAGCAGGACAAATTTTCCTTTAAGTTGTCAGAAACTAATGACCCTTGGTTAGCAGAGAACCAGAGTGAGAACTCACCATCAATCCCAGGGAGCTCACTGTGTGATTGACAGCCTCATTGCCCCAGCCTGGAACCCAAGTCCTAGCAATAGCAAATAGCAATGGGATGGGTATGACTCTATGGAAAACCAAAGTTTTTATTTTATAGAGAATGGAATAAAGCTGAGAGCTAAATATCTCATCCCATTTGCCCTTGCCCTAGAAGTGAGGACAGCTTCCTCCCAACACCTTTGGCCCTACCGACACACAAATTTTCTGTGCTGGGAACTTTCCACTGATCTAATGTTGTCAATAAAGATCTGGAAGACAAGTTCCCAGGTCTCCTGTGGCCCACAGGTCTCCTGTGACTGCTGCCAACAGAACTCATCCAGAAACCACAATTGAAATCAGAGGGAACTGCTCTGAACCATTGGCCCTGGTTGTCCCATGGGAGATTCTAGTTTTACAGAGTAAAAGGATGGGGTGCCTGGGTGGCTCAGTCAGTAAATCATCTGATTTTGGCTCAGGTCATGATCTTGTGGTTCGCAAGTTCAAGCCCTGTATCGGGTTCTCTGATTTCAGCACAAAGTCTGCTTTGGATCCTCTTTTCCTCTCTCGGGGCCCCTCCCCTGTTTGTGCTCACTCGTGCCCTCTCTCTCTCTCTCTCTCTCAAAAATAAAAATAAACTTTTTTTAAATGAGTAAAAGAATAGGAATAGATACAGAGTGTCAATGTCCCTTATGAGAGATGATAATGGGATAAATCTGAGGATGGAGTGACTAATACAATCTCTTGGCAACATGACTGTCTCAAGAATAAGAAATACTTATGGGCTATGGGCCATCATCTATAGTGGGAGCCCTCATGGCAAGATGCCTGTATTGTTACTTCAGAAAGAGAGGGAAAGCTTCTGGAGTTCACTGATTTCCCTCCCCCTATCAGTGGATAGAGGCAGCAGTGATTCAAGGGTAGTGGGTTTGTTCTCCAGGCTAATGCTCAAGTGGTTGGAACTGGGCTGTGGTGCAGCACTTCTTGAATGGTATCTTTCTGTGCCAAGCAGGACTTCTAGAATACTGCACATGGGGCAACCAACTGGTCTTCAGATTGAAAGCATCTTTAATGGCCAACTACAGAGACAAATTGGCTATCTGTTCTTGTATCAGCCAGCCAAACACCAAGTATTCACTGGAAGGCAATCTTTCCTTGGGGATATCAGAAGCTGATTGGTCTTGAATAGCACAGACCAGAGTCAGAACTCATTAGGAATGGCTGGGCACTCACTATGTGAGTGACAGCATCATTGCCTTTGCCTGGGACCCAAGACTTAGTTATCAATACAGCCAGGGAATTGGAATGGCTACACACAGGGCCAAAGCTTTTCATTTCATCAGAGAATGGGATAAAGTTGAGAATGAAATACCTAGCTCCATGTTCCTCTTATCCCATAAGTGAGGATAGCTCCCTCCCAATATCTCTGACCCTAACTATACACAAGTATTCTTGCTGGGCACCTTGAATTGCCCTGTGCTTACCTTTGTGAGCATAGTACTGAAAGTCAATTTTTGAGGGAAATTGTGGACCTACATATCCCATAGTGATAACTTGGCCAGACTCCTGAGTTAAAATTAGATAAAATGGTTCAGACACTGTCCCTGAATGGGCAAAAGGGAGAATGTAGCTTGAAAAAGAGCAACAGGAGGGAGAAGGATACACATAAGGCCAAAGTTCTTTATTACAGAAGAGGATGTTATATATCAAAAACTGAAGCTACTAGCACAATCTCCTAACAAGATGGTTGTATTAGGAGTAAGAACAGTGTGTAGGCTAGGACAGATGAAAATCTCCTGCATTGCTCTTCAGAAAGAGATGGAAAGTTCCTGGTATTGCCCCTCCCCCCATCCTTTGAGGCAGTGATGATTCATAGTTAACAGGTTCTGGCTTGTGGCTGATCCTCAAGTATTTGGAAAGTGGCTCTGGTGTACTAGTCCTTGAACAGGCTTTCTGTACACAGCAGGTCCTGAAGAATACTGCAAATGGGTGAACTGCCTGTTCTTCAGAATTGAAGGCATCTGTAGCAGCCAGTGGTTGGAGTTATGCTATCTATTACCATGTCATGTCCAGCTTTTCAAGTACCAAGTCGTCAGTGATAGGAGGTCAGTCTATCCTTTTGTATGTCAGAAAATGATTGCTCTCAGTTAGCATGGGAGCAGAGTGGGAGCTCTCCACCAATCCCTGGTTTATCACTGAGTTATTGAGAGGCCCACAGTGCCTGGTGGGAACCAAGATATAATTAGAAAAACATCAAGAGATGGGACACCTGGGTGGCTTAGTTGGTAAAGCAACTCACGGTTGTAAGTTCAAGCCCCACATCGAATTTTGTACTCACAGCATTGTACTCACAGGCAGATGGTCTTCCTTTTTATGCCTCACTCTCTCTCTCTCTCTCTCTCTCTCTCAAAAATAGATAAATGTTAAATATTAAAAAAGAAGAACAGCTAGGGAATGGGAAGGGACACATGGATGGCCAAAGTTCTTCATTTCCTATGAAAGTGGAATCAAGCTGAGAATAAAGTAACTAGTATAATCTATATGAAGCTGACTGTCTTCAGCATAAGAAGCATCTCTGTACTAGGAAAGGGAAAAACACCACTGGTTCTAGCTGGGAGCCCAGTCCAGAGGAAGCCTTCATCTGAAATTCAAATGAGAAAAGATAAAACTAAGAATGTATATAGATGTATACAGCTCAGTGTTTCCTTGTTCCAGAAGCAGGACTGGGTTTCTCCCAACTCTTCTGGGCCTGCCTGCATGGAAACATTCTCTCTTGGACACCTTCAAATGCCCTAGGTTTCTGATGTACATAGTTCTAACAACAATGGTGAGAGGCCCCATATTCCAGAGTCCAATGACTAGCATAAATTCAAGAGTAAGAAACACCAATTGTTTTGGTTAACAGAAACATCCACTGACTATACCTAATGCACCTGTTGCAAGAAATGTTCATCCAGAACTTTAGTAGGACAGGAATTCTTCTGACCATTGCTCTTTTTCCTGACCCTTCCATCAATTCTAGATGCAACATTCATTCAGTGTTTCAGGGTCAGTCTCCTTGCTGACCTTCAACTATTTAGAAACAGGCTCTGATGCAAAAGTCCTTGAATTAGCTATTTCTGCTCTGGTCCATCTCTTGGAGCAAAGTGCCTATGTGGGAGCCTTCTGGTTTTCAGAATGAAGGCAGCTCCATTAGCCAATTGAGGGACACAATCAAGGCAAACATCACCATGCCACCTGCAGCCTGCCAAGCACCACATTTCCAGTAAAAGGAGAGCAATTTTCCTTTGGTATATCAGAAATGAATTGCTTTTGGTTAGCACAGGTGGTGAAGGGGAGTTCTCCATTTATCTCTGAGTGCTTTTTTATGTGAGTGACAACCCCATTTCTCCTGAGTGTGACTCAAGAAATCGTTAGAAAATCCGCAAGTGGATGGAAACATATGGAGGGCCAGGGTTCTTAATTTTAGGAGAGAATGTTATATAACTTAGAATGCGGTGCCTAGCTTCCTTTCCTCTTGCTGCAGAACTGAGGCTGTCTCCATACAACTCTTCTGTCTCTGCCTACATGCAAACATATGGTGCTGGGATCCTTCAAATGCCCTAAGTCTTTTGTAACCAACATAATATTTAAAGGCAAGCCCTGTGGGCCGGCCCATGTTGCCCAACTTTTCTCCTAGTTGGGAGAACTTGGCCTGTCTCCCCAGTTGATATGAGAAGAAATTGCTCTTACATCCTGGCCCTGAATCCCCACAGTGAGTGCCTAGGTAGAAAAGGTCAAGGGGATGGGAAGGAATACATCAATGGCCCAAGTTCTTCACTGCAGATGAGGATATCATAAGACTGAGAAGTAAATGAGTAGCTAAGGTTATTCTTGCCATAGAAGTGAGACCAGCTCCCTTCAGCTCCTCTGGTCTTGGCCTATATGCAGAAATTCTGTGCTGGGCACCTTCCATAACATATTTATGAAAGTCAAGTCTCATTGCTCAACCTATTCCTGGGTATGGTGAACTCAACAAGACTGTCCAGTAAAAAGATGAGGAGATCTCTCTGGGATGCTGGTCATGAATGTTTCACAGGGAAGACCTAGTTTGAAAAAGAGCAAATTAATGATGGAAATGGATACACGGAGCACCCAAGTTCTCCATATCAAATGAGAATGGGATAAATCTGAGAATAAAGTGACTAGCACACTCGTTTGGAAAGCTGGCTATCTTGAGAATAAGCAACACCTCTTGTCTGGGGCAAAGAAAACCTCTATTGGCTACCCTGAGAACCAGATTTGCAAGAATTCTTTATTGGGACTTCAAAAAGGGATGAGAATCCTCTGGGACTGAGTGGATTTCTTACCCTGACCTACAGCAGATACCATCGCTAGTGGTTTTAGTGTAATGGGTTTTGACACTTCTGTGTTTGGAATCAGCCTCTTTAGAAGTATTCTTTGGGCAACACACTGACCAGATCTGGGAACTAAATACCCATCTGGAAACCGTTTGCTTTTCAGTAGGAAGTCATTTCAAGCAACCAAGGGAGGGAAACAAACTGGGTATCCATCACTATGCCTACCCAAACATGCCAAGCCCCACAAGCTCAGTAACAGGTAGTTAATCTTTATCTGGGAATAACAGAAACTTATTGCTCTAGGTTAGCATAGGAATGGAGTGGGAACTGTCCACCAATCCCTGGGCACTTGCTGTGTGAGTGAAAACCTTATCACATTTCAATGTGCCTCATGACCTCATTAGAAAATCAATTAGGGGATCAGAATGGATACATGACGGGTGAAAGTTCTTATTTCAGCAGAGAATGTGATAAAACTGAGAAGAAAGTGACAAGCTCTGTTTCTTTTCTTTCCAGAAGTGAGGATGCTTCCTCCCAATTCCTCTGGCTTTGCCTACCCACCAATATTTTGTCTGGCAAACTTCAAATGCCCTATGTCTTTCATTGTCAAATATTTCTAAAAGGCAAGTCAGCACGGGACTTTTTGCCCAACTGATGCCAGAGTCAGGGTAACTTGGCCAGGCACCCCAATTTAAATGAAGGGACATTGTTTTTAGGTTTGACCTTGAATTCTCCACAGTGGGGACTTACTTAAAAAAGTGAGCAAAGGGGGGCGCCTGGGTGGCTCAGTCAGTTAAGCATCCGACTTCAGCTCAGGTCACGATCTCGCGGTTCGTGAGTTCGAGCCCCGCGTCGGGCTCTGTGCTGACTGCTCAGAGCCTGGAGCCTGTTTCAGATTCTGTGTCTCCCTCTCTCTCTGCCCCTCCCCCGTTCATGCTCTGTCTCTCTCTGTCTCAAAAATAAATAAACGTTAAAAAAATTTTAAAAAAGTGAGCAAAGGGATGGGGATGGATACACAGAAAGTCAAAATCTTCATTTCAGATGAGAATGGGATAATTCTAGGAATAAGCAAATAGCACAATCTCCTGGCAAGTTCACTGTTTTCTGAATGAACAAACACATATGTGTTGGGTAAATGGGAATCATCCATCTGCTAAACCTGAGAGCCCTGTCTGCAAGATCTGTGCATTCTTACCTCAGATAGGGCAAGGAGTCTTTTTGCCCTCACCTTTTTGTCCAGCCCTTTCCTTCAATGGATAATGGCAGTGGTAATTCGGTGATGGTGGTGTTGGCTCTCAGCTAACACTTAAGTGTGTTGAACTGGACGCTGGTCTTGTAAATTCCAATCCATTGTTTTCTTTGTTGAATAAGCTCAGGGATTGCAATGAGCATGGGCAAAACTTCAGCTTCTAGGAATGCAGGCATTTCAGGCAGGTAAGGTCTTAGCAGGGTGACCATTCTCATGCCACCACAGCTTGCCAAGCACCATATGCTCAGTAAGAAGGTGACAGTGTATCCTCAGTGATATAAGAAACTGATTTGTCCAGGTTGGCACAAGAAGGGAGCAGGATCTTGCTGCCAATTGCTGGGAGATTGCTCGCTAGGTGACAGCTGCATTGCCCCTGACTCCTTACCACTGATATATTTACTTTGCGCTAGAAATAAGGCAGGCTGTTTTCAACACTGCCCTTTTGTCCACAGGAAAACCTCTTGTGCTGAACACTTTACAATGCCCTATGGCTCCTGTTTCCAGTGGGCAAAAGTAGTGGTGATCGGAGGGAAAAGTCTCAATACAGGCTAATGCCCCCGTCTGTGGGACTGGGCTCTTATTTTTTCAGTTTTTGAGCTTTCTACCTTCACCTGCTGGGGAAATGGACTGGGCATGCAGAAACACTTAGAGTCTCAGAAAGCAGGATGCTCAGGCAGTCAATGTTGGGGACAGAGAGCACAGTAATAGTCACTGCACAAACATAAGACTTCAATGCCCCAAGTTTTTAGAAGGGCAACATTTTTTCCCTTGATATCAGAAATTATTTATTGTGGGGGTAGAAAACAACCTTCATGTATACAATACTCAATGGGAATTAATCAGACCTATCTGTGTGACTTTTTTTTCACTTCTGACTGTAGCCCTGAAGTCCACATCTCCATCAGCTTTTGCCACAGAAGTGAGACCAACTGTCTCCAGTATCACCTGCCCCAACCCACAACCAACCAATCCTCTTGTGTGTAACACAATCAAGTTCCCAAAACCTCCTGTTCCCAAGTTAGATCTGGCAGACACTCCAGGGGCACCTGTTCTTCAAGCTATTCCAAATTTATGGGAGCTTGGCATGACTCCACAATTAAAATTGGAGAAAAAGGCTGCCAGACTCTGGTATTGAATGTCTCACAGTGCACACACAGTTAGGGCAAGTGTAAGAGAATGAAAAAGATACACCCAGGGCTAAAGTTCTTCATTTCAGATGATAATATAATGAAGCTGTAGATAATGTTACGAGAGCAATTGCCTGGGCAAGTTTGGTGTCCAAGGAGTAAGAAAGACCTGTCGCCTGAAGGGAAATGGAACATCCACTAGCTGTACCAGGGAGTTGTATAGGCAAAAGTTATGCACCCCAACTTCAAGAAGGTCTGGAATGTGCCAAGCCATCACCAGTGCCCAAGTGCTGCCTATCTGTGGAAAGACACAGTTGTGACTTACAAGGTAGGATCTTGATCCTAGCAAGTCTGCAGAGTCGGGCTCTGGTATTTTAGTCTTTGAGTATTTTTGTGCCTTCAACTGCTCAGTGAATGGACTTTACATGCACGAACCCTGAGTGTCTCAGGATTTCCTGAAAGGTATGGACAGAGAGCAGGGCAATGGTCCCATGCCAAGAGAAACACAGTTCTTACTGGCAGGAGGGAAACCTTTACTTTTTGATATCAGAAATTAATTGTTATGTGATGACACACAGTGTGAGTGCAGGCTCCCCAGGAATTACTGGGTGCTGTCTGAGTGACAGCCCTGTAGCTCCTGAATTTGGCCTAGGCCCTTGCTCTAGAAATGAGATCAAATCCTTCCCAACATCATCTGCCCTTGTGAGCATGCAAACCTCCAGTACTGAACAGTTTCAAATGCCTTATGCCTCCTTTTGCTAAGGTGGGTCTTGCAGAAGAGTTCCTTGGACTCCTGTTACCCAGCCTATCCCACATTACTGAGAACTAGTCACAATTCCTTGATTAAAATCATAAAATGCTCCCAGATTATGTCTGTGAATGCCCCATAATGAAATCCTCATTCATGAAAGAGCAAGGGAATCTGAAGGGATGCACTGAGGGCCAAATTTCTTCATCTCAAATGAAAATAGTATAAAGATTCAAATGAAGTCACTAGCACTTTTCCCTAGGCAAGGTTGGTGTCATCACTAACATCAGTGGGCCAGGTCTAAGGGGAACATCCACTATCTACCCTTAGGAGCCCTGTGTGCAAAAGGCCTATCAGTATTTTCCATTCTCTTCCCTCAGTGATAGAGTAGTGGTGATTTGGGAGCTCTTGTCTGGTTCCTGGTTGACACCCAAGGCTGTGGAAATGGGATCTGGTCTTTTGGTTATTGAGTTTATTTTTTCTATCCTCACCTCTTCAAAGTATGGACTTTGCATGGACAAACTGATAGTATCTCAGAATGTAGGAAGCTCAGGAATTCCAGGAGGTTTGTAGAGAGTAGGTAGCAACCATCTGGGCCAACACAATCCTGGCAAGCACTGAATTCTCAGTAACAGGACAACCTTACTTCCCCAACATCCAAAAACTAATTGCTGTGTGATAGCATACCACCAGAATGGAGCACACCTAGAGTTTCTTGTCACTGTCTGAAGACAGACCAGTCACTCCTGATTCTGGCCCCTGATCTCAATCTCTTCTTTCTCCTTAAGTAATGCAGGCTCTTTCCAGAACCACCTGCATTGAAGTGCCTTTGGTTTCTATATTCCCTACTTTATTTAAAATCTAACCTGATTACTTTACAGCATGATACATTTCTTTGGATTGTATTAACATAGGGACACATCACTCTTTGTTTTTATGTCTTTGGCTATATGGACATTATAACACTTTTGACTAAAGCGGGAAGCCTTCCAGCGGTTGAGCTTTGAGTAATTCTGTGTGATCTCCAAACAGGTAACTGATATCTTTCACAAACACAGAAATATCTAAATTCAGTCTGTCATTCGTGGTTCGTGGATTTTGTCAAATTCTACTAAATAGCACCTTGGAATGATGAGATTGAATATTTTGAAACATTTCTGGTTAGAATATGTCATAAAGAAACATTGAAACTTCATGATAACACATTCTGCTCTCATATTTTTTCTTTATTTATTCTAAATATTTCAGTAGAAAACATTTGATTTTATTCCACTACTGCTAAAATATAAGCATAAAGACAAAATAAAAACAAGCATTCTTGGGGGCGCCTGGGTGGCTCAGTCGGTTAAGCGTCCGACTTCGGCTCAGGTCATGATCTCGCGGTCCGTGAGTTCGAGCCCCGCATTGGGCTCCGTGCTGACTGCTCAGAGTCTGGAGTCTGTTTCGGATTCTGTGTCTCCCTCTCTCTCTGACCCTCCCCTGTTCATGCTCTGTCTCTCTCTGTCTCAAAAATAAATACAATTAAAAAAAACAAGCATTCTTGGAATAAGTGAGTTGCTCAGAATAAATCATTAGGCATTTTTTTAAAGTGCACTTTGGAATATGTTCAACCATGATGCCTCCACCTTTGCTTTTCTTTTTCAGGATTACCTTGGCTATTTGGGGTCTTTTGTGATTCTATAGAAATTTTAGGATTGTTTATTCTACCTCTGTGAAAGATGTTGTTGGTATTTTTTATAGGGATTGCATTAAACGGGTAGGTTGCTTTGGGTAGTATAGACATTTTAACAATGTTTGTACTTCCAATCCATGAGCATGGAATGTTTTCCCGTTTCTTTGGTCACTTACATTTCCTTCATAAGTTTTCAGAGTACAGATCTTAGACCTCTTTGGTTAGGTTGATTTCTAGGTATCTTATGGTTTTTGGTGCAATTGTAAATGGGATCAATTCATTGACTTATTTTTCTGGGCTAGATGGGTGATGGGTATTGAGGAGGGCACTTGTTATGATAAGCACTGGGTGTTGTATGTAAGTGATAAATCGCTGATTTCTTATCCTGAAACCAATATTACTCTGAATGCTAACTAATGAGAATTTAAATAAAAATTTGGGAAAACAAATAGAAAAAAAATGAGCAGATAATTTGGTCTTGCTATTTTTACATCTCCATTTTGACCCTGCTATCCTGACTCAGACATTCTATCTTAGAGAACATTGATCATACACACGAAAATTTTTGTTTCTGTTCTGTGCTTAATAAACATTGAAATAAGAAATATACTAACATAGAATGTTTGTGGATAAAGTGTTTTTCAGGGAAAAAACAATAAAACATTTTAATTACTTGATCAATTTTTTAAAAATATAGTTCAATGTATCAGTTCTAGTTTATCTGCATTTATTTTATACTTAATGAAATTTTTTCAGGACCAATTAATTTGTATGTAAATTACTTGATGTTCTATCCACATTAAGTATAGACTTGGCTTTTTTATGTTTTTGAAAAGGAAAACATATACTAAGATATTAGAGCAGGGAGACCAATGATGTTATCTCCTATGGTGGGCAATCCATAATCAGTTATAGACTAGCCATGTCCAGGTTTTATTTATATGTAAAAGAAAAAACATCTGTATCCTGTTTGTGCCACTATTCCTTTGACATGGTGCCAAATAGAACACTAACCAAAGCAAGAACTTTACGATTGGATCACTGTATGACTTTGGACAAGATCTATGTCCTTCTGAAGGCCAGATCTCTGTATGCCTAGCAGCAAGGGCCGGTGTGGAAGCAGACTGTATGATTCTGAGATATAGTGCTTCTGCCTGATTGATATCCAAGCCCTCTCTACTGGGAACAGGAGGTGGTAGTGGGGTGGGGTTATTGCTTCAGACCTCCTTCTTGAGCAGAGTCTTTGCTACATTATCATGCCTCATAAGGCAGGGAGCACATTCATTCACTGTTGGGTTAGTGATGTCTTGCATATCCTGGTGGTGGACACAGATCTGGTTTTTCTTCATCGCCTCCAAACATTTTCCTGTTTTATGAGGTTTTTATGCTTGTCTAAAGTAAACCGGTATCCTTTATACCTGCATAAAGTATATGGGTGCGGCTGAGCACTCCCCACTTGACACCCCATCCAGTGTTAGTGGAACCTAACATCACATCCTCTTGAGAACTTGCTTGTATAGTTATGTATCCAAACTCTCATTGTACAATGGGGTGATTAATATGATCAAGAGAATAGGACTAGCCCAGGTCACAGGAGGTGGGAAGAGTCCAGTGGATAAGTCTCAGCTCTGCCTTTTTAGGCCATGGTTCAAACCCCTCCCATCATATTTGCTTTAGAAATGAGAGACTCTAATATTCTGGGAAGAATCATGCCTACTTGCTCTCCATTTGGGGTCATTTTACTATCCAAATTCCCACATATGCACTGGCACACACATACTGAAATCATGTGCAAGAAAGAGCGGACACTGGGAAGTGACAAGAGAGAAAAAAGAAAGAGGTTAGAGAGAGCTCTTCCATGGGGCAGCAGCACCCATTTTCATAGTTGCATGCTTAAAGTCCTGAAGATGGGCAAGAGATTCCTGAAGTTCATAAGTTTCTGCTAGACCCAGGCCATCCTTTGCCCAGTCTTCAGAGGAAAAGACTAGGGTATTGCAGTCCCAACTCTGTGGACACCAAGATATGATGAGCTAACTCCCTTATTTTATACAATAGCTACAGAAGAAAAGGCTTCAGTGTTGTCCTGTATAAGGTTGTGTTACCAGTGGGTTTCTCCAGAGTTCCATGTAACCATAAAGTGTCAATTGGCCTTGACTCTTTATCAATGACTCACTATGTTCTGAGATATTAGAGCAATGCTTTATACTTGCTGGAAGTTTTTTAGAGCCTAGAGAGGCTTGGTGACTTGGGATGGTGAGGACTTGGGATAGGGAAGGGCATGTCAGAGCACTGTACACTAAGTCTGGAGTTTAAGTACAATACCAGTCCTTGTTGGACGCTGAGGGTCTTCATTTGGAAACGGGGGGTCAGGAAAAAACTGAGAGATTTCCCCCTAAGGTCAGGAACATGACAGGGATGTCCACTCTCACCACTGTTATTCAACATGGTATTGGAAGGCCTAGGCTCAGCAATAACACAACACAAAGAAATAAAAGGCATCCAAATTGGCAAGAAGGAAGTCAAACTTTCACTCTTCACAGATGACATGACACTCTATATGGAAAACTCAAAAGATTTCACAAAAAAACTGCTAAAGCTGATACATGAATTCAGCAAAGTCTCAGGATATGAAATCAATGCACAGAAATCAGTGGAATTTCTATGCATCAATAATGAAGCAGCAGAAAGATAAATCAAGGAACTGATCCCATTTATAATTGCACATAAAACCATAAAATACTTAGGAATAAACCTAACCAAAGAGATGAAAAACATATACACTGAAAACTATAGAAAACTCATGAAAAAAATTGAAGAAGACACAAAAAAATGGAAAAATATTCCACGGTCATGGATTGGAAGAACAAATTTTGTTAAAATGTTGATAGTACCCAAAACAATCTACATATTCAATGCAATCTGTATCAAAATAACACCAGCATTCTTCACAGAGCTAGAACAAACAATCCTAAAATTTATATGGAACCACAAAAGACCCCAAATAGCCAAAGCAATCCTGAAAAAGAAAACTAAAGCTGAGGCATCACAACTCTGGACTTCAAGATGTATTACAAAGCTGGATCATCAAGACAGTATGGTACTGGCACAAAAACAGACACACAGATCAATGGAACAGAATAGAGAACCCAGGAATAAACCCACAAACATATGGCCAACTAATCTTTTACAAAGCAGGAAAGACTATCCAATAGAATAAAGACAGCCTTTTCAGCTATTGGTGTTGGGAAAACTGGACAACAACATGCAGAAAAATGAGCCTGGACCACTTTCTTACACCATACACAAAAAAAAAAAAAAAAAAAAAAAAACCTCAAAATGGTTGAAAGACCTAAACAGAAGACAGGAAGCCATCAAAATAATAGAGGAGAAAGCAAGAAAAAAACCTCTTTGACCTTGGCCGCAGCAACTTCTTACTCAACGTGTCTACGTAGGCAAGGGAAACAAAAGCAAAAATGAACTATTGGGACCGCGTCAAAATAAAAAGTTTCTGCACAGTGAAGGAAACAATCAGCAAAACTAAAAGTCAACCAATGGAATGGGAGAAGATATTTGCAAATGACATATCAGATAAAGGGTTAGAATCCAAAATCCACAAAGAACTTATCAAACTCAACACCCAAAAAACAAAAAAACCAGTGAATAAATAGGCAAAAGACATGAACAGACACTTCTCCAAAGAAGACATCCAGATGGCCAGCCAACACATGAAAAAATGCTCAACATCACTTATCATCAGGGAAATACAAATCAAAACTACAATGAGATACCACCTCACACCTGTCAGAATGGCTGAAATTAACTACTCGGGCAATGACAGATGTTGATGAGGATGTGGAGAAAGAGGAACCCTTTTGCACTGCTGTTGGGAATGCAAACTGGTGCAGTCACTCTGGAAAACACTGTGGATGTTCCTTAAAAATTAAAAAAATAGAACTACCTTACAACCCAGCAATTGCACTATTGCACTATTAGGTATTTATCCAAAGGATAAAGGTATGCTGTTTTAAAGGGGCATATGCACCCCAAAGTTTATAGCAGTGCTATCAACAATAGCCTAAGTATGGAAAGAGCCCAAATGTCCATCAACTGATGACTGGATAAAGAAGATGTGGTATATATCTACAATGGTGTATTACTCAGCAATCAAAAAGAATGAAATCTTGCCATCTGAAACAACATGGATGGAACTAGAATGTATTATGCTTAGGGAAATTAGTCAGTCAGGAAAGACAATTATCATATGACCTCACTTATATATAGAATTTAAGATACAAAACAGATAAGGGAAGGGAAGCAAAAACAATACAAAAACAGGAGGGGGACAAAACACAAGAGACTCTTAAATATAGGGAACAAACAGGGTTGCTGGAAGGGTTGTGGGTGGGGGGATAAGCTAAATGGGCAAGGGGCATTAAGGAGGACACTTGTTGATGGGGCGCCTGGGTGGCTCAGTCGGTTAAGTGTCTGACTTCAGCTCAGGTTATGATCTTGCAGTCCGTGGGTTCAAGCCTCATATCAGGCTCTGTGCTGATAACTCAGAGCTTGGAGCCTGCTGCAGATTCTGTGTCTCCCTCTCTTTCTGCCCCTCCCCCACTCATTCTCTGTCTCTCTCCATCTCTCAAAAATGACTAAACGTTAAAAAAAATTTTAAAAAGGACGCTCATTGTGATGAGCACTAGGTCTTATCAGTAGGGGATGAATCACTAGATTTTACCCCTGAAGTCATTATTGCACTATATGCTAACTAACTGGGATGTAAATTAAAAAGCAAATTAAAAAATAACCCAGTGAAGAAATGGGCAGAAAACATGAATAGACACTTCTCTAAAGAAGACATCCGGATGGCCAACAGGCACATGAAAAGATGTTCAGCGTCGCTCCTTATCAGGGAAATACAAATCAAAACCACACTCAGGTATCACCTCACGCCAGTCAGAGTGGCCAAAATGAACAAATCAGGAGACTATAGATGCTGGAGAGGATGTGGAGAAACGGGAACCCTCTTGCACTGTTGGTGGGAATGCAAATTGGTGCAGCCGCTCTGGAAAACAGTGTGGAGGTTCCTCAGAAAACTAAAAATAGACCTACCCTATGACCCAGCAATAGCACTGCTAGGAATTTATCCAAGGGATACAGGAGTACTGATGCATAGGGGCACTTGTACCCCAATGTTCATAGCAGCACTCTCAACAATAGCCAAATTATGGAAAGAGCCTAAATGTCCATCAACTGATGAATGGATAAAGAAATTGTGGTTTATATACACAATGGAATACTACGTGGCAATGAGAAAGAATGAAATATGGCCTTTTGTAGCAACGTGGATGGAACTGGAGAGTGTGATGCTAAGTGAAATAAGCCGTACAGAGAAAGACAGATACCATATGGTTTCACTCTTATGTGGATCCTGAGAAACTTAACAGGAACCCATGGGGGAGGGGGAGGAAAAAAGAAAAAAAAAAAGAGGTTAGAGTGGGAGAGAGCCAAAGCATAAGAGACTGTTAAAAACTGAGAACAAACTGAGGGTTGATGGGGGGTGGGAGGGAGGAGAAGGTGGGTGATGGGTATTGAGGAGGGCACCTTTTGGGATGAGCACTGGGTGTTGTATGGAAACCAATTTGACAATAAATTTCATATAATAAAACAATAAATAAATAAATAAAAAGCAAATAAAAAAAAGTCCTATTTAACAACCAAAAAAAAACAAACAAACAAACAAACAAAAACAAAAGGAAATGGGGGGGGGCGTCATTTTCCTGGCTCACATGAGGATGCCTCATGAGCGAAAAATATACACTGGGGATGGACAGAGAAAGGAGAATGACAGAATCAGGAGCCTGTAGGTCCTGAGCTTTATCCTGGGACTTTAACAGGCCACTGCTTTCATATCAGCCACATAAAGGTCCTGATTGTGTTTGATGGTCTTCATGTCTGTGACTCCAGTGCGAGTGCTGGGCACCAAGGAACAGGCAGCCTCCTGTGTCAGTGTTGCCCACTGAGTTTTGCTGGAGGAACTGAACCAGGGAAAGGTCATGCAGTGGTCATTCTGGATTTCCCCTGCCTCAGATACAACATGAATCTCCTATTACTAGCAGTTATCACCACAGGATAAGCTGATCAAAATCTAAATGGAGTGTTCCACGGTCCTTCTATTTATTCATTCAGTAACTGCTCCAAGCACTCACCTTGTGCTAGGGGATCTGGTGGGCCTAAGTGCAAGGCTTACAGTGACAAAATGGTCCCTGCCTGCCAGGACTTCACAGTATGGAGGGGTGATGAACAAAGGTATGAAAGACAAGAAATGTGGGGGGTGGGGGGAGAGGCAAGAACTGTAATAGTGAAAAGAACGAGTGTGCTGTGAGGATAGGCTGGGGAGTCACTGGAGGATATAAGAGGCCTCACTGAGGTGACATTTGCTGGGGCCAGAATGACAAAAGAGAACCACCTGTACATGTCTGCAGTGTGTCAGGGAGAAGATATTTCTGGTTCAGAGAATAGTAGACAGAATTGAGTTTGCCCAGAAAACATTAGAAAGGTGAAAAAATGTAGTGGTGGGATCCTGGGAGGGGAGAGGCAGAGAGGAAGCAGAGGATAGACCAGATGTTGGGACTAGTAGATTGTTAGTTATCCATTCCTCTCTGACAGCATTATCCAAATACCTTGAATTGTAAAACTACAAATATTTAATAGCTCACAGTTTTTGTGGGAGAGGAATCCAGGCACAACATAGCTGGGTGACACTGCTTCAAAGTCTCTATGAAGCCAGGGCTGTGATCCCAATTGAGACTTAATGGGGTGATACTTTACTCTCAAGTTCACTCACATGGGCAATGTCAGAATTCAGTTTGAACTGAGAGCCTATTTCAATCTTTTGACCTGGTAACTTGTTTGTCTTTGTCCTATATAGAGTTTTCATATGGTAGCCCCTAACTTAAGTGCTTGATTCCCAGGGGTAGAGGAGAGACAGAGGGAGGACATGAGGACAGAGAGTGGGGAGAGAGAAAGAGAGAGAGAGAGAGAGAGAGAAGGGACAGAATGAGGGGGGGTGAAAGAGGAGTGGAGAGATGTAGAGAGATGAAGAAAGTGAAGAATTTGTGTCATGAAACCTTGAAACTGACCTCCCATCACTCTGACTGTGTTCTGTTAGTTAGAAGCCAGTCACCAACAGCTTAGTGGCTCACTTAGTGGAGTGAAGTTTACTGACTGGACATGGATCACAGTCTGCATCTCCTGGGGAAGTCCAGGAGAGTGTGTTTAGCAGGATTACCCCAGAACTGAGAACGGTGGCTACATTTTGGAAATGGCTGTAAGTGATGAGCATCCAGCCTCACTCATCATTAGAAAAGTGAAAATAGGACAATGGATTTGGTGTAATTTCTCATCCACCAAACCAGTAAAAATATTTCACCAAACTCCTGAAACTAGAGGCCATGTTGTGCATTAGAGATAAAGGCAGTCATTTTTCAGTAGTGAGAGGGATCTCAGCTCTTTTACTGGAGCGTGATTATTGCTGTGATTTCAGCTGCCATCACCTTTGATTCCAGGGGGGAGGAGTCTGCTTCTAGAAACCAAAGACAGTGATTAGAGATCTGCACAAAGAATTCATGTAGACACGTGTCATCTCTGCTTTGACTCTAAGAGCCCTGAATGGGATACCTCCTTCTCAGATGGAGAGGATCTGTTTCCTCTGGTAGCAGGACATAATACAGCCATTTAAAATGATGGTGTCAGAGAGAACGTCTCATACTGTTGTCAAAACCCTTTAATGGACCATGGCCAAGTAAGTGGGCTGTTAAGATTTTTTTCTTTGTTTAATTTAAATTTTAATTAGTTAACATATTGGTTTCAGAAGCAGAATTCAGTGATTCATCACTTCCATATAACACCTAGTGCTCATCACAAGTGCCCTCCTTAATCCCCATCACCCATCTAGCCCATCTCTCACACACCTCCTTCCATCAACCCTCGGTTTGTTCTCTATCATTAAAAGTCTCTCTTTCTTCTCTTCGCCACCTTCCCATATGTTAAATTCCACATATGAGTGAAATTGTATATTTGTCTTTCTCAGATGGACTCATTTCGCTTGGCATCATACATTCTAGTTCCATCCACATAGTTGCAAAATGGCAAAACGCCATTATTTTTGATGGCTGAGTAATATTCTCATCAAGATAAAAAGTATCTGCACAGTGAAGTAAACATCAATAAAATTAAAAGCATCCTACGGAATGGGAGAAGATACTTGCAAGTGACATATTTGATAAAGGGTTAGGATCCAAAATCTAGAAACGACTAATCAAAATCAACACCCCAAATTCAAACATCCCACTTATGAAATGGGTAGAAGGCATGAATAGACACTTTTCCAAAAAAAGACACATGAAAAGATGCTCAACATCACTCATCATTAGGGAATGCAAAGCAAAACCATGATGAGCTACCACCTCACACCTGTTAGAATGACTAAAATTAACACAAGAAACAACAGTTGTTGCTGAAGATATGGAGAAAAAGGAACACTCTTGCACTGCTGGTCAGAATGCAAACTAGTGCAGCCACTCTGTTATGATTTTTTTAAAGGAAAATGTTGGAGAGCACTCCTCCTTCTATGGTTACTTGTTCTCATTTCTGTGTACTATTTAGGGCACTGTCAGCAGGTGAAGTTTATTCCCTATTATGAGTATAGTAAAGAAATCTAACTGGACTTCACACCATCAGCCAAGCCCCTGCACTCTGACACTATGGCTGACCCTCAGCCTAACCCTCACCCTCAAATAACCTCCCCAGAGAGGGCATTGTGTCCTGCTGGTGGATCTGGCCCTACTGTCTCGTGGGCCTTAACCCTAACCCTTCCCATGGATGTGGTCCTCCCAGGCCTACATTTCAAGCCTCAGAAAACAATGGATTTGGGATGCAAGACTGATTGAAGTTGATGTAACCAGGCACACAGTGGGAAACTGTGCCATTTGTCATAAGGATGGAGCTAGGAAGTATGATTTTGTGCAAAAACCTGACCCTAAGCCACACACCCTGCCTAGTTCCTGAGCCCCAAAACTAAGCTTCACCCTAACCCTTAGTGTTGCCCTCAGCTGAGCTCTCTGGGGAGGACTGGACACTGCTGGTGGATAGGCCCTCCTATCTCCCAGGCCCCAACCCTAACCCTAGCCAAGCTCTGTCCCTATCCAAGACACAGGAAGAAGGAAACAATGGATTTGGGACAAATGACTGATTCAAGATCGCTCATCCAGATCCATAAGAATAAATGGTGCCAGTTGCAAAGATCAGGATCGAACCAGAGAGTATAATATTGAGTGAAAACCTAAACCTAACCCACGCCATTAGACTTCCCCTGAAGCAGACCCCAAGGCTGACCCTCACACTGAAAGTAACCATCAGCTAAGCCCTCTGTGTACATCTTTGCACGGTCAGCAGATAATCCTTTACCATTTCCCTCATCCTAACCATAATCCTAGCCATGGCCCTGGCCCTATATGGGCCTGAATGCTTGGTCTGAGGAAAAAACAGATGTGGAACACATGACTGACCCAAGATTGCTCAGCCAGGTTCATAAGAGGAAATGGTATCATTTGCAAGACCACGATGGAACCAAAGAGTATGATTCTGGGTGAAAACCTTACCTTAAACCACAGCCTGGCCCTTCACCCAAACCAAACTCTGATGGACACCTGGACACTCCATCTCAACTGAGCCCTCTGTGTAGGTTTTTGCACTGCCAGCAGACAGGCCTTTACCATTTTCCACATCCTAACCCTAATCCTAGCCATTGCTCTGGCCCTGCTTGACCTGAGTGCTGGTTCTGAGGACACAACCAATTTGCAACACATGACTGATACAAGATGACTTGGCCAGGAACAAAGAAGGATACAATGTCATTTGCAAGGACCAGGATGCAGCCAAAGAGTAGGATTCTGAGAAAAATCCTAACTGTAGACCATATAATCAGCCTAGCCCTTGAACTGAAACCAAAGCCTGTTGTAAATCTCGACTTTTGCCTTCAACTCAGTCCTCCAGGGAGAGTTCTGCACTGCTGGTGAATTGACCCCCACAAACTGCTGGGCCCTAACCTGAATCATAGTCATTACTCTGTCCCTACCTGGGCCCAAATCCCAGGTATGCCCAAACAATGAATTTGGGACACAAGACTGGTGCACAACTACTCAGCCATGAATAGAAAGGGCAGTTGTGTGTTTGCAATGACTAGGATGGAGCTTGAGCATAGATTGTGGGCAAACACCCCACCCTAACCCACACCATCACCCTAGAGGCCTAGGAAATACAATCCATAAGCCTCACCCTCACCTGACACTTGCCCTCAACTCAACCCTTTGGGGAGTGCTCCACATTACTGGCAAAGAGGTCACTACCATCTTCTGTTCCCTAATGCTAACCCTAGCCATGGCTCTGTTCCTACCCAAGCCAGAATACCAGGACTAAGGAAACAATGGATATGGGACACATGACTGATTCAACATTGCTCAGCCAGGCCTATAATACAAAATGGTGACATTTGGAAGATGGTGACGTAGGAGAACGCTGGGATCACTGCGTCCTGCTGATCACTTAGATTCTACCCACACCAGCCTAAATAACCCAGAAAACCACCAGAAGACTAGCAGAATGGATTCTCTGGAGACAAGCGTAGACAAGAGGCCCACGGAAGAGGGTAGGAAGGGCAGAGAGGCGGTATGTGCCACACAGACTGGCAGGAGGGAGCAAGGGCGTTGGAGGAGCAGCCCGCCCAGCAAGGCAGAGCCCCAGAGTCTGGTTTGCAAAAGTGGAGGGGCCAGACGTAGTGTGTTCTGACAGCCAGCGGGACTTAACATCTGGAATGTTAAGTCAACAGCTCTGCTTGGAGAGCGGAAGGGCTAGAGGACAACGGGAGGGAGAGGTGTTGAGCCCCGGAGGACAGAGTTCGGCTTGGTGGGGAACAAAGGCACTGGGAAGCCCCATCTACCTTGCCCATCCCCCAGCCAAAATCCCAAAGGGAACCAGTTCCCGTCACAGAACTTGCTTGCACTGCGCAAACATCCAACGCTGTGCTTCTGTGGATCCATCCCTCTGAAGGGTCTGCCTCCCTCCCAGTGCTGCAGGGCCCCTCCTGAAGCAGATCAACCAGGGCAAAGCGAGCTGAGGCTGCCCCTCCCGTCCCTGTGCACCTTGCGGATCCACCCCAGCTAATATGTCAGATCCCATCGACATATTGCAGTACCACAAGACTGGCAGTGTGCAAGTAGCCCAGACAGAGGCCACACCACTCCACAGCGAGTCCTGACCCTGGGAGAGGGGAAGATAAGGTACACACCAGTCTGACTGTGGCCCCAGCAGTGGGCTAAGGGCAGACATCAGGTCTGACTGTGCCCCCCCCCACCAACATAAGTTACTCCAGAAAGCACAGAGGAAGAGCCCTGAAGTTCTGCACCACTCCAGGGACTATCCAAAATGACGAAATGGAAGAATTCTCAAAAGAAACTCCAAGAGTTTTGAACTGATCAAAAACGATTTAAACAATATAACAGAAAATGATTTTAAAATAACAGTCATAAAATTAATCGCTGGGATTGACAAAAGTATAGAGGACAGCAGAGAACCTATTGCTACAGAGATCAAGGGACTAAGAAACAGTCAGAAGGAGCTAAAAAAATGCTATAAATGAGCTGCAAAATAAAATGGAGGCAACCACAGCTTGGATTGAAGAGGCAGAGGAGAGAATAGGTGAATTAGAAGATAAAATTATGGAAAAAGAGGAAGCTAAGAAGAAGAGAGATAAAAAAAAAAATCCAGGAGTATGAGGGGAGAATTAGAGAACTAAGTGATGCGATAAAACGTAACAGCATACACATAATTGGGATTCCAGAGGAGGAAGAGAGAGAGAAAGGGGCTGAAGGTGTACTTGAAGAAATCATAGCTGAGAACTTCCCTGATCTGGGGAAGGAAAAAGGCATTGAAATCCAAGAGGCACAGAGAACTCCCTTCAGATGTAACTTGAATCAATCTTCTGCATGACATATCATAGTGAAACTGGCAAAATACAAGGATAAAGAGAAAATTCTGAAAGCAGCTAGGGATAAACATGCTCTAACATATAAAGGGAGACCGATAAGACTAGTAATGGATCTATCTACTGAAACTTGGCAGGCCAGAAAGGAATGGCAGGAAATCTTCAATTTGATGAACAGAAAAAATATGCAGCCGAGAATCCTTTATCCAGCAAGTCTGTCATTTAGAATATGAGAGATAAACGTTTTCCCAAACAAACAAACAAACAAACAAAAAACTGAAGGAATTCATCACCACTAAACCAGCCCTACAAGAGATCCTAAGGGGGATCCTGTGAGACAAAGTACCAGAGACATCACTACAAGCATGAAACCTACAGACATCACAATGACTCTAAACCCATATCTTTCTAAAATAATACTGAATGTAAATGGACTAAATGCTCCAACCAAAAGACATAGGTTATCAGAATAGATAAAAAACCAAGACCCATCTATTTGCTGTCTACAAGAGACTCATTTTTGACCTGAGGACGCCTTCAGGTTGAAAGTGAGGGGATGGATGGGGCGCCTGGGTGGCGCAGTCGGTTAAGCGTCCGACTTCAGCCAGGTCACGATCTCGCGGTCCGTGAGTTCGAGCCCCACATCGGGCTCTGGGCTGATGGCTCAGAGCCTGGAGCCTGTTTCCGATTCTGTGTCTCCCTCTCTCTCTGCCCCTCCCCCGTTCATGCTCTGTCTCTCTCTGTCCCAAAAATAAATAAACGTTGAAAAAAAAAAATGAAAGTGAGGGGATGGAGAACTATCTGTCATGCTACTAGAAGTCAAAAGAAAGCTGGAGTAGCCATGCTTATATCAGACAAACTAGACTTTAAATTAAAGGCTGTAACAAGAGATGAAGGAGGACATTATATAATAATTACAGGGTCTATCCATCAGGAAGAGCTAACAATTAAAAATGTCTATGCACCAAATACGGAAATCCCCAAATATATAAAACAATTATTCACAAACATAAGCAACCTTATTGATAAGAATGTGGTAATTGCAGGGCACTTTAATACTCCACTTACAGTAATGGATAGATCATCTAGACACAGGATCAATAAAGAAACAAGGGCCCTGAATGATACATTGGAACAGATGGACTTGAAAGATATATTTAGAACTCTGCATCCCAAAGAAACAGAATATACTTTCTTCTCGAGTGCACATGGAATCTTCTCCAAGATAGATCACATACTGGGTCACAAAACAGCCCTTCATAAGTATACAAGAATTGATATCATACCATGCATACTTTCAGACCACAATGCTATGAAGCTTGAAATCAACCACAGGAGAAAGTCTGGAAAACCTCCAAAAGCATGGAGGTTAAAGAACACCTTACTAAAGAATTAATGGGTCAACCAGGCAATTAGAGAAGAAATTAAAAAATATATGGAAACAAGTGAAAATGAAAATACAACAACCCAAACGCTTTGGGATGCAGTGAAGGCAGTCCTGAGAGGAAAATACATTGCAATCCAGGCCTATCTCAAGACACAAGAAAAATCCCAAATACAAAATCTAACCACACACCTAAATGAAATAGAAGCAGAACAGCAAAGACATCCCAAACCCAGCAGAAGAAGAGAAATAATAAAGATCAGAGCAGAAATAAACAATATAGAATCTAAAAAAACTGTAGAGCAGACCAACGAAACCAAGAGTTGGGTTTTTTTTTTATTTTTTTTCAACGTTTATTTATTGTTTTGGGGACAGAGAGAGAGCATGAACGGGGGAGGGGCAGAGAGAGAGGGAGACACAGAATCGGAAACAGGCTCCAGGCTCTGAGCCATCAGCCCAGAGCCCAACGCGGGGCTCGAACTCACGGACCGCGAGATTGTGACCTGGCTGAAGTCGGACGCTTAACCGACTGCGCCACCCAGGCGCCCCCAAGAGTTGGTTTTTTGAAAAAATAAACAAAATTGATAAACCTCCAGCCAGGCTTCTCAAAAAGAAAAGGGAGATGACCCAAACAGATAAAATCATGAATGAAAATGGAACTATTACAACCAATCCCTCAGAAATACAAGCAATTATCAGGGAATACTATGAAGAATTATATGCCAACAAACTGGACAACCTGGAAGAGTTCCTAAACACCCACACACTTCCAAACCTCAAACAGGAAGAAATAGAAAGCTTGAACAGACCCATAACCAGTGAAGAAATTGAATCAGTTATCAAAAATCTCCCAACAAATAAGAGTCCAGGACCAGATGGCTTCCGAGGGGAATTCTACCAGACATTTAAAGCAGAGATAATACCTATCCTTCTCAAGCTATTCCAAAAATAGAAAGAGAAGGAAAACTTCCAGACTCATTCTATGAAGCCAGTATTACTTTGATTCCTAAACCAGACAGAGACCCATTAAAAAAAGAGAACTACAGGCCAATATCCCTGATGAATATGGATGCAAAAATTCTCAGTAAGATACTAGCAAATCGAATTCAACAGCATATAAAAAGAATTATTCACCATGATCAAGTGGGATTCATTCCTGGGCTGCAGGGCTGGTTCAACATTCTCAAATCAATCACTGTGATACATCACATTAATAAAAGAAAAGATAAGAACCATATGATCCTGTCAATCAATGCAGAAAGAGCATTTGACAAAATTCAGCATCCTTTCTTAATAAAAAACCTCGAGAAAGTCAGGATAGAAGGAACATACTTAAACATCATAAAAGCCATTTATGAAAAGCCCACAGCTAATAACATCCTCAAATGGGGAAAAACTGAGAGCTTTCTCCCTGAGATCAGGAACATGACAGAGATGTCCACTCACACTGCTGTTGTTTAACATAGTGTTGGAAGTTCTAGCATCAGCAATCAGACAACAAAAGGAAATCAAAGGCATCCAAATTGGCAAAGATGAAGTTAAGCTTTCACTTTTGCAGATGACATGATATTATACATGGAAAATCCGATAGACTCCACCAAAAGTCTGCTAGAACTGATACATGAATTCAGCAAAGTCACAAGATACAAAATCAGTGTACAGAAATCAGTTGCATCCTTATACACTAACAATGAAGCAACAGAAAGACAAATAAAGAAACTGATCCCATTCACAATTGCACCAAGAAGCATAAAATACCTAGGAATAAACCTAACCAAAGGTGTAAAAGATCTGGATGCTGAAAACTATAGAAAGCTTATGAAGCAAACTGAAGAAGATATAAAGAAATGGAAAAACATTCCATGCTCATGGATTGAAAGAATAAATATTGTTAAAATGTCAATACTACCAAAGCTATCTGCACATTCAATGCAATCCCAATCAAAATTGCACCAGCAGTCTTCTCGAAGCTAGAACAAACAAAAAATTTGTATGGAACCACAAAAGGCCCCGAATAGCCAAAGGAATTTTGAAGAAGAAGACCAAAGCAGGAGGCATCACAATCCCAGACTTAAGCCTCTACTACAAAGCTGTAATCATCAAGACAGCATGGTATTGGCACGAAAACAGACACATAGACCAATGGAATAGAATAGAAACCCCAGAGCTAGACCCACAAAAGTATGGTCAACTAATCTTTGACAAAGCAGGAAAGAATATCCAATGGAACAAAGACAGTCTCTTTAACACATGGTGCTGGGAGAAATGGACAGCAACATGCAGAAGGATGAAACTAGACCACTTTCTCACACCATTCACAAAAACAAACTCAAAATGGATAAAGCACCTGAATGTGAGACAGGAAACCATCAAAACCCTAGAGGAGAAAGCAGGAACAAACCTCTCTGACCTCAGCCGCAGCAATTTCTTACTTGACACATCCCCAAAGGCAAGGGAATTAAAAGCAAAAATGAACTATTGGGACCTCATGAAGATAAAAACTTCTGCACTGCAAAGGAAACAGTCACCAAAACTAAAAGGCAACCAATGGAATGGGAAAAGATATTTGCAAATGACATCTCAGACAAAGGGCTAGTATCCAAAATCTATAAAGAGCTCACCAAACTCCACACCTGAAAAACAAATAATCCAGTGAAGAAATGGGCAGAAAACATGAATAGACACTTCTCTAAAGAAGACATCCAGATGGCCAACAGGCACATGAAAAGATGCTCAACGTCGCTCCTCATCAGGGAAATACAAATCAAAAACACACTCAAATACCACCTCACGCCAGTCAGAGTGGCTAAAATGAACAAATCAGGAGACTATAGATGCTGGTGAGGATGTGGAAAAACAGGAACCCTCTTGCACTGTTGGTGGGAATGCAAACTGGTGTAGCCGCTCTGGAAAACAGTGTGGAGGTTCCTCAAAAAATTAAAAATAGACCTACCCTATGACCCAGCAGTAGCACTGCTAGGAATTTACCCAAGGGATACAGGAGTGCTGATGCATAGGGGCACTTGCACCCCAATGTTCATAGCAGCACTCTCAACAATAGCCAAATTATGGGAAGAGCCTAAATGTCCATCAACTGACGAATGGATAAAGAAATTGTGGTTTATATACAGAATGGGATACTACGTGGCAATGAGAAAGAATGAAATATGGCCTTTTGTGGCAACGTGGATGGAACTGGAGAGTGTTATGCTAAGTGAAATAAGTCACACAGAGAAAGACAGATACCATATGTTTTCACTCTTACATGGATCCTGAGAAACTTAACGGAAGACCATGGGGGAGGAGAAGGGGGGAAAAAAAAGTCAAAGAGGGAGGGAGCCAAACCATAAGAGACTCTTAAAAACTGAGAACAAACTGAGGGTTGATGGGGGGTGGGAGGGAGGGGAGGGTGGGTGATGGGTATTGAGGAGGGCACCTTTTGGGATGAGCACTGGGTGTTGCATGGAAACCAATTTGACAATAAATTTCATATTTAAAAAAAACAAAATGTTGACATTTGCTAAGACTGTTATGGAATCAGAGAGTATGATTCTGAGTGAAAACCTAATGCTAAGCCACATCATCAGCCTACCTCTAAAGTCTACCCTAATTCTGATTGACACTCACTTTAAATGAGCCTTCCCTGTAGATTTTTCAACTGCCATCAGATAGGTCTTTAATGTTTTCCTCATCCTAACCATAACCCTAGCCATGGCCCTGACCCTACTTGGGCATAAATGCTAGTTCTGAGGACACAATGTATTTGGGACACATGACTGATGCAAGATTACTCAGCCAGAAACAGAAAAGGAAGTTGTGACATTTGCAATGACTGGGATAGAATTCAAGTGTAGGATTGTGGGCAAACACCTAATCATAACCCATTCTATCAGCCTAGTCCTGAACACAATCCATATGCCTATCCTAACACTTGCCCTCAAGTCAACCCTTTGGTAGTGCTTCAAAGTACTGGTGGACAGGCCACTACCATCCCCTGGTCCCACTGCAAATGGCACAATTTCTGGGGATTTGGGCCTAGGTAGGGTCAGAGTCATGACTAGAATTAGGGTTAGCACCTAGTCAGATGGTAGTTGTCAATCCACAGGCAGTGCGGAACCCTCCACAGAGGGTTGAGTTGAGGGCAATGGTCAGGGTTAGGGTTAGGGTTAGGGTTAGGGTTTTAAGTCTAACTGAATAGCATTTGGGCCGTTCTTCCATTGTCCCAGTGTTTTTTGAAGAATAGAGCCTGGCTTCCACTGAGATGACTGATCCACACCAACCTCCTGGTCAAATGGTGACTTGGTCTCACCACTAGGTGTCTCTTTTTTTGCAGTATGTGTAGGCTGAGAATCTTTAAGTTCTGCTCTTGTCTGCTCAGCAATTCCACCTTTAAGTCATTTTTTTTTTCACATTTCACCATTAGCTGTTAGGAGGAGCTGAGCCACACCTTCCACACTTTATTTAGAAATCTCTTCAGCTAGGGGAGCCTGGGTGGCTCAGTCAGTTGAGCCTCCAACTTTGGCTCAGGTCATGATCTCACAGTTTGTGGGTTCAAGCCCTGTGTTAGGCTCTGTGCTAACAGCTCAGAGCCTGGAGCCTGCTTCAGATTCTGTGTCTTCCTCTCTTCCTTACCCTCCCCTGCTTACGCTCTGTCTCTCTCTCTCTCTCTCTCTCTCTCTCTCTCTCTCTCAAAAAATGAATAAACATTTAAAAATTTAAAGAAAAAGAAATTTCTTTAGCTAAACATCCAGTTTCATCACCTGCAAGGTCCACATTTCATGAAATATCAGTACACAAACACAATTCAGCCAAGTTCTTTGCCACTTTACAGCAAGGATCACTTTCCTTCAACGTTCAACAACAAGCTCTTCATTTCTGTGTGCCATCACCAGAATGGCCTTCACTATCCATATATCTACCATTTATGACCACTAGAGGTTCTCTAAGAAGATGGAGCCTTTCTCTATAGCTCTCTTGTTTTCTTTCTGAACTCTTACCAGAATTATTTTTTAAAGGTTCATTTGTGGAAATGTAGGCATCTTATTTTCTAGCGTGCATCTCAAAACTCTTCTAGCCTCAACCCATTGCCCGTTTCCAAAGCCACTTCCACATTTTTAGGTATTTATTACAGCAGTGTCCCATTTCTTGGTACCAATTCTGACTTAGTCTATTTGGGCTGCCATAGACTGGGTGGATTAAACAACAAATATTTCTTTCTTACAGTTCTGGAGACTGGGAAGTCCAAGAACAAGGCACAGGCAGATTTTGTGTTTGCTGAGAACACTTTTTCTGTTTCACAGACTGTCATCTTCTCACTGTGTCCTCACATGCAGAAAGACAGCAAGAGAACTCTCTGGGGTCTCTTTTACAAAGGTACAATCCCATTCATGAAGGCTGTATCCTATGACCTTAACACTCCCCAAAGCCCTACCTCCCCATACCACCACGGGGTTAGGAATTCAACAATGAATTTGGAGGGACACAAACATTCAGACCATACCAGCCTCCTTGCCATCACTTGGTATTACCAGTCTTCTAAATTTTAGTTATTCTTCACAGTGTGTGGTGGTATCATATTATGATTTTAATTTCTGTTTATATTATTTTAGTTTGCCCTGAATAACTTTCTTATTGTGCAGATCTGCTTGTGAAGAATTCTCATGGTTTTTGTTTGTCTGAAGTCTTCGTCTTTAGTTTTAAGAGAGGGGAAAGGTAATTTGGGGCCTCAGTTCCTCTTACCTACTTCTCACTAAGCAGAGCTCCTATGCATCTCTGCCACATGGTTAAGAAGTTTGTGCAAAGCCCCAGATGCACTCCCTGTCCTTAGAGGCTTCTTGGAGAATCTGGCTGGGAAGTCCTGATTCCTTTGATCTCTGTTTATGTTAGTGAATATAAGGTGAGATCTATGTGGGTTTGCAAGTGGGAGAGGGTATGAAAAAAAGAAAAGTGTGGAGTTTGGGTGGTAGGATGAGTGTGTTCATAAAACAACAGTGACTTCTTTTGTCTGTGCTCTCCTAATGGTTCTGGGGCTGGGAATAATACAATTATTCTTTATCCCTTTTGTTTTGGGGTTTTCCTTGAAGTCTAATTATAGGTCAGACTGTTATTGTCTAGAATTGGGGAATGAATATCATTTCACCGCTATAAAATAACATGCAAAGAGCTGGAAACTGATTACTCCACCTGAACCTTAGGCCTCTTTTATTCGACTCCCACCGGCAACCCTAAGCACTTTAACAACTGAACTACTTCAATACCAGAGGAGAAATAAAGGGGAGCAGATGAGAACAAAGCAGTAGGTCACCTAAAAACACCAATTTCAGACACTTCTGGTGCTGGCCCTGGGACCCCATGCCCTGGGGAGGGAAAGAGGTGTTAGGGCTGCAGCAAGAAGCTGAGATTTGGCAAAGCAGCAGAGAGCCCAACCTTTATGAATCTCCCGCCTCTCACAATTGCAACACGTAGCTCATGTTGGGCGATTAGATCCCTCTGCCTGCCCCATCATGGCACTGGAGAAGGTGCAGGGCAGTGGCTCAGGCCCTAGTTAGTAACCCCACGCTCCCGAAGTACAGTTAAGCTTTCATCAGCTAATGTGGGTGGTCAGTTTGTAGCTGGAACTCCATCCACTAGGAATGCCAGGAAACGCGGGGCAATAGGTATCCTGGAGTTGTCCCCGGAGAGCTAGTTGCCTTTGGGGCCCTCTGCTGATATGCACCTTGCTTTTGTGCAGGAGACACTCCCACGTCGCTCTACTCGCTCCTTCCTGCCTCTTGGCGGTGTTCGATGTGCGGGCCAGCTTCTTGGGTTTACTTTTTCTGGCACTGCGAGACAGCCTTGTCTCCAACCAAGAATGGGGTGGAGTTTACTCCAATTCCGCTGAAGCACACCTACTCCAGGACCAGTCTGGGCCTGGAGCGCCCTCTGGCGGTGCTGGGTGCCGGGCCTGGACCTCCGCGCACAGCGCCAGCCTTTGGGTTTCGTCTTCTGAATGCGCTGGACAGCGCCTGCCCGATGGTGGAGCTCTGAAAACCTTTCTGCCTTGATTATTACCTCACCCCTCTCAGGTCATACACGGGGAGGCGCGACGCAGCCTTAGACAGCTGCTAGGATGGGCGTGGTGGGCGTCCAGGGAGAACCAGCGTGTTGCTAAGCATAGCTTCGTCAGTGTGGACATGTAGTTGCTGGGCCTGGAGTCATACCTGTCATTTTTCTCTCAACTGACCACTGCCAAGAGGAGCTATCCTGGGCTTGCTTGACCTCTTGGTGTTCCCCAGCCTCATCACGATCATAGCTGAGTCACTTCTTTTCCTGGACATTGGAGCAGGAGGGGTGTGGCTGTCTGGGGGAGCTGGGGGGGTCTCCCAGAGTAGAAGGCTATCTTTACTGCGAGGAGTGTGCATGGGAGAAATTCCAGAAACTTTCACTTTTTGCTGATGTCATAATCTCTGGACCCGAAGGTAGAGGAATCAGCATGGTTTGGATGTGGGTGAGATGGGGTTGAGCCCTGAAAATTGTGGAGACTTTCCATGGTCTCAGCCTCCAAACACAACTCACAGGAAAAATCTGGATTGGGCAGTGGTGATGTCCATACTCAGAGAATTTCTACTGGGTGCCAGACAGGGCACAGGATTCAAGTGTGGCCGGGACAAATCACTGACCTTCTCTGGCCTTCCCAGGTATGCGTGGACCTTCTGGAATGGCTCTGGTATGTATGCCAGAGAATGCTTCTGAGTGTTGGGTCAGGGTAGACATGTCTTAGATTTCAGGCCAGTACTGGTCTACACAGGGGCAACTGCATGCCAAGGCAGGTAGGGACCCATGCTACTTCAACACTAAAGACTGGACAGCATCCTAGGGACAGTTTGGCAAAGCCAAGGGAGGGATGGATTGTGGCCCATAGAGGCTGATGGCAGAACCCTTTTGGAGGGGACTGAGTTTTGGGACCCTGGCCTTGAGGGACTTGGGGCCTGACACCTGCACTTATAGGGTTCGGACCCAAGTTCCAGGAATTACAGACTCTGGATATCACATAAATAACCCTCTGTAGTGCTTCAAATTACAAACATTTTTACACATGGTGTTCTCTCTGCTTCTCAACAACTCAGGAAGATAGACCTGAAAATCCACACTAACAGGTAAGGATCCTCAGAGAGGGTAAAAGTCACATAGCCAGGGAGAGGTTTGAACCAAGACTTAAACAGCTACCTTAGCCATAGCAGATTTATCCACAAAGACAATGACAGTCATGTGGGGCCCTTAGAGTAGTGGGATCTTGTGGGCTGATGGGCCAACACAAAGGAGGAGGCACTTAGGAGTGAGAATGACTTATGGCCCTAGGTGGGCACAATGTGGGGTGGGAGCCCTGGTTAGGCTGGGCAGTACTGAGGGCTTCAAGAAGACATAGGCTGTCAACAAAACACAACCGTCTATTCCTAAAGCCTGAGGTGCCACTCAAGGCCTATCACAATTCACCTATCCAGACTTATTAGGCCAGGTCCCCATCTTTGGGCCAGAGCTCACTCATCTGTTCCCTGACCAAGATATCCCACGCAGGGCTGTGACTTGGGTGAGTCAAGTGAAGAGTGTATGTTGTGAAATTTGAAGAGGCACTCTCTCAGGGCTGTGCAAGTGCAGGCTAGCACCGGCAGGACCCTAAGACAGAGTCTCTTCTCTTTCACCTCTCTCTCCTGCCTTAGGTCTAAGCTTTGAACTCCCAGAGGGAAGAGGCTGTGGCTGCTACTGCCTGGGTGTCCCCAACCCAGCCTCTGGGCAGTGCAGTGCTGTCACTTGGAGCTCAATAAACATTTGGCAGTTGTCAAGTCTCATCTTTCTTCCCTGAGAGAAAAAGGGCCTATGCTGGGAAAAGCACATGTACGTCACTCGATCTAACCGATGGATCTAATTGGCCAGGGTCTGGACTTCTCATTTGCTAGACATAAGCAATGAGATGTGGGGGGCCGGGGTGGGGGTGAGAACCCAGTGCCCTTGCAAGATTCAGAAAGTCCAAGCCAGAAGGTAAAGGACATTTAGTCCCACGTATTCTTTTTACATGTGGGGCAACAGAATTGGAGAGTAACAGTGACTTGCCCTTAGGGACAGGACAGGGATACATAACAAGTTCTCCAACGACAACTGTGACTTAATCCTGGAAGCCAAAGCTGCTACTGGATGCGCATCGAGTATATCGACTGTCTACTTATCAGGACTGGAGCAATGAGCAGGATCGATCCATTGCTTTTGACTGCCAGCAAGTGCTGCTCGCCGATTGGTCCGGGTTAAGGAAACAGAAAAAAAAAAAGGGCGTGCACGTGGTACCCTCCGTCAGAGACGCGCTTGCGGGTGAGAGTGAGGCCCGGGAGCGACCATGGCGTCGCTGAATAGTAGCGCTGTCGTCTGCGTGATTTGCTTGGAGAAACCCAAATACCGCTGCCCCGCCTGCCGCGTGCCCTAGTGAGGGTGGGGGTCGTGGGGGAGGAGGCCGGGTGGGGCCTGCGGGGCGGCTCGGGGACCCGGCGGAGGCTGCGGGAGGGTCCGCGCGGCTTTCCGGGCTGACGAGGTCGTGGCCTCTGTTGTTGCAGCTGCTCCGTGGGATGCTTCCGGAAGCACAAAGGTCAGGCCCTGGCCCCCTCACCTGAACTCCCGAGTGCTGGCAACCCCGTCAAGCCGTGCCTCGC
Source organism: Leopardus geoffroyi (assembly GCF_018350155.1). NCBI lineage: Eukaryota > Metazoa > Chordata > Mammalia > Carnivora > Felidae > Leopardus > Leopardus geoffroyi. The sequence continues at coordinate 24,530,348 of NC_059330.1, read as the reverse complement.
CCCAGGGGGAACCTCTACCTGTGAATGCTTCCTCGGGTTTCGAACAGTGAAAACTTCTGCTCTGCCTTTTCTTTTATAGACTTTTTTTTTTTTTTTTAACAGTGAGTGGACTGCTTTGGCTGTCAGAGTCGACCCTGGTAGTTTCTTCATCTTAGTATTCTGACGCAGAAGCTGCGCTTGCTGAGGTTAACAAGAACGTTTTCTTTCCTTTAAAATGTTTTGTTAGTGGGGTGCCTGGGTGGCTCGGTCGGTTAAGCGTCCGACTTCGGCTCAGGTCATGATCTCACGGTCCGTGAGTTCGAGCCCCGCGTCGGGCTCTGTGCTGGCAGCTCAGAGCCTGGAGCCTGTTTCAGATTCTGTGTCTCCCTCTCTCTCTGCCCCTCCCCTGTTCATGCTCTGTCTCTCTCTGTCTCAAAAATAAAAATAAAACGTGAAAAAAAATTTTTTTAAAAATAAAATCTCCTTTAAAAAAAATAAAAAAATGTTTTGTTAGAAACGAGGTAGATCTGTTCACCGTAAAGAGTGATTAGTCTACATTTTAACTCCAATTCGGGGTCTCTTAGCCCTCAGGGACCGTTTCCAACGACCTTATGCTGGGTTGACTCTTGTTAAAGTTCCTCATTGGTTTCTTGCCTCTAGTGTCCTCCCTTCCAGACTCGGACTCAGTGGTCCTTTTCAAGCTGCTTCCCTCCCCGTTTTTGTTTTTTACCCCTATTGTCCCTGGAGCATTTTCAAAGGAAACTTTTTGGTTCAAGATAGACAGGAAAGAAGTAGAACTGCTTTGCTGGAAATAGGGTTGTGGAGCCGGGATGGGTAGGCTTTGCTCTGGCTGTGCAGCCCAGGGTGGCCCAAGAACCCCTAAGGCAATCTGAGGTAATCTGGAGCTTTTAACTGTGTGGCCCTACTGCTGCCAAGGTTTTTCCTGAAGTGCACATTTGAGTAATTCATTCCCTTGAAAACTCCAGCCACTCTAGCAAAGGAAATTAGTTGGTGGTTCTTAACTTGGGTATTGCTCTCCCTAGGGAGATGCACTGTTACAATGTTTCTGTTTCACAGTAGCTGATGAGGGTTGGGGGCACTTCTGGCAATTGGTATTGACTCAGATAAACACCCTGTGGTGTGTGAGACTCACACCATTTCGGCCCTGAATACCACAGTGCCCTTGATGAGGGAGAGACACTGGTCTTGGGAAGAAAGGCCAATCTTCTGTGTGGCATTCTTTTGTTCTTCCTCCACTTGTGTGGGCCCCAGCCTCTTGCCAGGCCTGCCCTCTCAATCAGCTGGTAGTTGCTTATCACCATGTCCTTGCACCTGACCCTATTCTTTCAGGGGTCTGGTCCAGCCATAGACCTTTCCCTCTGCCAGGAATGCTCTTTCCACCTGGCAGTGCCTCCTCTTTGTCTCCCAGCCCTCTCAGGTGATGTAGATCAGACTCTTCTCCATCTCTCTAGCCACCATCCCTAAGACTCAGCCCATTGAGGTGGGCCTGATGACTTCCATCTGTGTAATCCCAGTGGCACGTGGCACATGCAAATTTGGTATCTGAAACTGTTGAGAAAATAGTTTGGTAATTGAAGTCAGTGTGCCACTTGATCTTGGTGAAAGCCCTGTTAAGTTAAGCAGGGTAAGGAGAATGGGGATGGACCCTCGGGTGCATGCAGCCTATTTCCTCCACCCTCTGCCAAGCTCTGGGTTGCTTGTTTTTTGGATACTGCCCTTTGATTTGAACCCTCACTTCCTTTGCATCCATCCGTCTTCATCCCCACCCACATCCCTTACCTGGAACATAAGTTTCCCACCTAGGTGCTGCTGGCTTGGTGGAGAGATGTGGCCTTATCGTTAAAGTACAAGAGACGTGCATCTGATTTGTGTCTCTTTCAGAGCAGTACAACTCTAAAACTCTTATTGAGAAAAAAAGATCAGCTGTTACTGCAAAAACTATAAAGCCTGCAGAAGACAAAGGTGGATTGGTTGATTTCAAACCAGCCAACCTAGGAAAAGGTTTCAGGTAAAAGAAGCCAAAAGGAAAGAGATGTGGGTTGGGGCAAGGAGTCAGGAATGATGGCACCTTCCTTAGCCTGGAGCACCAGGAGTGGGGCACCTGTTATGTATTATAGAGCAGCCTGAAGGTATTATTAAGGACAAGAAACAAGGGGGGCAGAGGGGATAAATGCTGTAGCTGTAGTTTGGGAATGAGGGGTGGACCCTGCTGGCAGGATCCTTCTCCAGTCATGGCTTCAGTTCTCCCTCCACGGGCCTGGCTGGAGCTGTCAGTTCACCTGAGCTAGGCTCAGATGAGCGGATGCCTTTGGCATAGGTCACCTTCCTGCTGCTGGGGGCTCCTTGAGATTTATTGGGAGAGTGGGCTGTCATCTCATCCATCTATCCAGACTTCAGTATTTCCTGGGTGTCATGCCAGTCTTTGAAAGCAGTCCCTCCTGGTGCCTGAATATTCACAGCATGGGGATAGCCTGTTTCTGCCCTTTGAGAAACTTCTTTGTTGGGTTCAGGCAGTGCCAGAAATTTCTGGCCATGCTGAAAGCACAGGGCATTCATGTTAGCAGGTTTTTATAGAACACCTAGTTTTTTGGCCCCTGACAAGGCTGGAGCCATAGTGAGGGGAACTGGGGTGATAGGAATTAGAAAATCAGGCTCCTGGCCTAAAGAACACAGAAACATGTAGAACAATATGTGAATACTAGGATGTATTTATTAAAGTCACCAATTCTTTGCTTTCACTTTCATTCCCTTTCTAAAAAGAGGAATGTTGGTACAGTTATAAATTCCAGAAAAAATTACTTTTGTTTTGTCTACACCTACTTACTCCTGTCACTTGTGTGCACATTTTTAATCTACTGCAGTAGTTGTTAAAATCTGGCATCTAGGTTTTGTTTCTAGTCCTAATTAGTTGTGTTCTGTATTCCTTAGATGATGATGACTCTATAGATGATTTTCTCAATAGTGATGAGGAAGAGGACAGTTTCTTTGCAGAATTTAAAGAATTTAGGTAAGTCTGTGCTGTGTTTACTTCTTTGTCAACCACTGATATATTTAACCCAATGTGTAGAATGTGATTTTGTTATTAATAAGTAGTTGATCCTTGAACTGTGCAGGGGTTGCATGCCCCCCGCCCCCCCCCCCCCAACTATCATGCAGTTGAAAATCTATATAACTTTTGACTCTCCCAGAATTTAACTACTAATAGCCTAGTGTTGACTGGAAGCCTTACCAATAACATAGTTGATTAACACATTTTGTATATGTATTATATGCTGTCTTCTTACAATAAATAGGAAAAGGAAATGCTAAGAAAATCATAAGGAAGAGAATACACTTACAGCACTGTATTTATGGGAAAAAAATCTGTATAAGTGGGCCTGTGCAGTTCAAGCCTGTTGTTCAGGGTCAGCTGCACTTGAGTATGGCATGCAGAGCCCTTCAGTTGCATGATTCTGTGAATATTTACTCAGGGCTTCCAACACCTCCCAGCCTGCCTACAACTCTCTTGCCCTGGAATCCTACTGGTTTTGTGGGTTAGCAAAATTGTCCTCCTTCAAGCCTTGGTTCAGGTTACCCTTCCTTATCTAAACTTCACTTTTTGTCTTTCTCAGAAGTAAGCATTTTTTCACCTTTCCATGGGGCCTTGTAATGTACCACTTATTTTATAGTAATTTCTCTCTCCCACACTAATTTGTAGGGCAAGGGCCTGCATTTATTCCCATGTCCCCAGTGCTCCGTATGTAATCTAGCCATTAATGTGGACAGGGCAATCCCAGGATCTGGTTTTTCAGAGGGATGTGGGTGTTAACAGTGCCCAGCATTTGTGTAGGACTGTGCAGTCAGCCCTTATAGCAGTTCTGTGTGTGATTAGTGGGCCAGTGTAATTCCTAAAGATAGATGGGAGTTTCATTGTTCTCATCGTAGGCTGACTCTGCTTGGCACCCACTCCCATGGTAGTGATTAGTTATACTGAGGGTGAAGCGGAGATATGAGGGTAGATATGAAAAGTTGTGTAAACTGCAAAAACACGCAGATATGAGTGTCCTTTCATTGCTACTGATCCTGCTTTGTGAGGATCAAGCACTTGCTTAAACAACATTCAGGGTATGTAGTGTAACTGTCCTTACCCAGCGAGAACCTTCAGGCCTATGAAGAACAAAAACATGCCAACAGCTTAATGCTATTGTTTTCTGTATTTATCCCAGTAAGCTATTTTTTCCTAGTTGAAATGGCCTAAAGTTAAACTATTTACAGAGATGTCATGAACAAGAATCTGTGATGGCGTTTAACTTGGAAATCATCTGATAGGCTGATCTCACCTTATTTATGTGAAGCATTGGTTCAGTTCTTGGTTTTAAAGGTTAAGGGGATACAGTTCTTGATATTTATTACATTAGATACATTTAGCTTTTAACTATCTCCATCTGTTCCACTGAACTCACATTGGCTTTCTTGTTCATTTTTAAGGGGAGTCTGCAGCATTAAGAAGCCTACTGTTCAGGGGCGCCTGGGTCGTTCAGTCGGTTAAGTATAAGTGTCCGACTTCGACTCAGGTCATGATCTCACGGTCCGTGAGTTCAAGCCCCACGTTGGGCTCTGTGCTGACACCTCAGAGCCTGGAGCCTGCTTCAGATTCTGTGTCTCCTTCTCTCTCTGCCCCTCCCCCACTTGTGCTCTGTCTCTATCAAAAATAAATGTAAAAAAGAAGCCTATTGCTCAGTCCACACCTTAGACAGTTGATGGTCAGCCTCAATCAGGGGGACAAGGCAAAGCTCATGAGGGTCTACATGCAGGAGCCCTTGTTTGTGGAGTTTGCTGACTGCTGTTTATGGATTGTGGAACCATCCCAGGATAAGGATTCTTAAGATAGATTATTGTGTTGCTTGCTCAATCATGTGCATAGCTCTCAGAACCTGCCCACTCCTCCTCCCAGGAGAACAGCTAGTGTGGGGCCCTGAGCAGGAGTGTGACTTCCAAGGTATAGGCCAACTGACCTAGGGTAGGCTGCACAAGTCTTTATCTCAAGTCCCATGGGCGTGGATTTCAGATAAGATGTGGATACTCAACATGGCAAACCCTTTATGGAGACAGAACTTGACATTTAGGTGGTTGTCTTTAAATGTTTTAATTTGGGTACAGGTTAGACATCACATACGATACTGTTTGTCAAGTTTTATACCCATTTGAGTTAAAACTTGCTCACTGTTGCTAAATAAAATCAAGATCTGGTTATTCTCTGGTAAATTGCATTGTTCATCCTTAGGTCATAAATGCTTGAAATTACATTAAATAAACCAACATACTAAATAAGGCTTTGTTCTTTTTAAAGGAACGAAATGCAAATAACTCAGTCGAAATTTTGGGGTTAACTTCAAGCTGACATGGCCTGTTCTGTTTGCAGGGAATCGCAAGTGCCCCGGTGCAGTGATGAACCACACCAGTGAGTCGGATCTATGAAGGTAGTAAAATGTGGGAAGTTCTCTGTGGCCCTGAGGTTTCTTAGTCCTGGTTTGGTAACCAACCCATGACACCTGTCAGGGCTTAAGATGTAGATGGGAGCCCCATGCCACTGGTGGCTGTAGCAGCTCTAGGTTGCGGGCGAGAGCTGTCACTTGTTCACGTGTACTTAATGTTGCTGTGGGAGTAGTTTGGCAGCTTAGTGTTGATCGAATGTCTTTGGCAAGGCAGCTGGCAGGGAAAGGCCTTTTGGACACAAAGGCACTGAAGGATTGCTCAGCCTAGTGAGGCTAGGATGTCAGAATAACTCACATGTGGCCCAGGCTGTGTCTTTCCAGCAGAATCTGATTAAAGCCAGTAACACTGTGGAGTGAAGGTTCAGGGCAGATGTCAGCATAAGGCAGTGGAGACTTCCTGCAGTGGAACTTGATCGAGCCCTAGGGAGAGAGATACAGTTTACCTCTGGTTCCTAGGAGTGCCAGCTGTACGGGTGCCTAGAGCAAATGCTAGAAATGCAGGTATGGACAAGTACTGGTATCATTCAGTTAACGTTCTTTTCTCATTCTAAACCAGTGGCAAAGTCCAGAGTCCAAATATTTAATTTTATATTAAAATACAGAATTTCACATCCATTCTGTGTGATGCACAAGGGACCTCTCCCCTACAAGGAGTATTTATTAACTGTCATACTCGTAAAACTGTTTACAACTGGAAGAGCAAACAGTTACACTTCTGTTTATACTCTGGCTAGCCTGCATGCTGTCATGGGAGATTTCATCCAGATTATGCCCTAGAGTAATTCCTCTGGTATGGAAATTCACTGTTTCCTTCTGTTTGCCTTGTCAGTGTCACTTAATCCTTGCTGTGACCCCATGTAATAGGTGAGTATTAGCCCATGTTCTACGCCGGCTGACTTTTACTCTGGCTGCCCATACTATAGAAACAGAGCTCTTGGACCACTGACTTACCTGCTTGTCATTTGCTCTGCTGGAACAGGAGATAAACCAAGTGATAATTTGACGAAAGTGTTAAACCCAGTGCTATTTGAGGGAATAAGCTATCATCATAACCCAAATTTTTAAAAAGTGGGACTAATTAAGTGGAGATTCAGGGGAGATGCTAGAATACTCAGAGGCAGTTTTTAAAAAGTTGAAAGGGCTCTGGAAAATTCCTAGTTGTAATGATGGTAACAACCCGCCTGCAGCCAGCTGGGAAGCGCAGGCTTCTGGTTTCCTGAGCAGCATCAGGATGGCTCTGGTCCTAACATTAGTCCTGTTCCCACTGGGGACTCATGGGCTTTGCCTCCTGCTTTCTACAAGGGACCCAGAGCCATGGTGGGCAGGACCACCATCCTGTCACACAGCTTACCTGAGGCAGTGCTCGGATGGATGTGACACCAGCTTGTTCTTGTGCCGTCTGGACTGCATAGCTACTGGGGTTGCCCATGGGGAGCTGGAGGCAGGCCCAAACCACCAGCTTCCTCTGAAAGCCACGCACACCCACAGCTGCATTGGCCAAGACCAGGCCCAGGGGCCAGAGGCGGATTATTGCTTCCAGGAGGCTGGTCTGTGCCTGGGGCAGCAGGAGGGAGCCCAAGGGAAGGGGAACTTGAGACACGTGTTTTTCTTGCACACCATCCAGTTCTTTAGAAGCAAGGAAGGCCATTCTGATCTTAAAAAAAGAATGCCACTTTATAGCTTTCAATTGATTAGCTCTCTTAAGGGAAACCAAAACTATCTTTAATAAAACAGCTTAACAAGGTAAACTGAAGGGCACCTGGCTGGTGAACAGCTAGATACCTTCAACTAGACTGGCACCATGTGGCAGAACTTTACATCCAAGGCAGATGTACTTAGGTCTTACATGTGCTACCTTAAAAATAATAACCTTAAGATCTAATTGATATGCCACAAAATTCACCCCTTTAAAGTGTATAATTCCGTGGTTTTTAGTATATTTCCAGAGTTGCTTATGCCACTCTGTGTCCAAACCACCCTGCAGTGTCGGTGGTATTTTATACAAGAGAGCATACCAGTGTGCGGTGGCAGGGTCAGCATTCCACCCTGGGGCCACCTGATACCAGACTACCCACTGCCCGTCCTGACTGCTGGAGTCAGATACTCACCCTCCATTTCTGCCATGTGCGTTTGATGGCCGTGGCAGCTGCGTGCATTCTCTGGATGTGTTTCCGAGCTAACCAGGAACGAATGGCTAAGGTGTTTTGCCCAGAAACAAAGAAGTAAATGAAATGTTTAGAACTGTTAGTAGCCTGGCTCTGCAGCAACACCCAATCTGCTGAAGAAGTTTGGAATAGATACTTTTTCAATGAATGGCTACCTTGTGCCACTATGTAGGGTAAGGAGCTAATAAAGAGAATACCTCAAGAAAACTTGGCTCTGAAGAACACCCCTCACACTGTTTAGACTGTGAGAGACCCTACTTGGAAAGGCAGCTGGGAGGCTTACCTGCCTCAGGCTTTGGCTGGGGCAATGCCCAGGGGAGAAGAAGTGTCTCTTATCTGGGGGAGTCTTCAGTTGAATTTGTTTGCTGGCTTTATGAATTCACAAATGGTGACCCCACCATGCACCCACATGTTGGTAAAGGTAATGACTACTGGATGGCAGACTGGTTGGCAATTTTTGTTTCCTTCTCTTGCAATTTCAGCATTTTCCGGTTCTTTATGGTACCATCATATTCAGAAAAAGGACTATTCCATTAAATATTAATATTTGGGTTCTAGAAAACTAAAAAGTTTAAAGACAAATCTAAATCTTGTTATTTCACCAACCCAGACGGTTCTATAATGTTTCCTTATGCAATTGTTTTATGCCTATACACACAGAAACACGCCTGAGGAAGGTGGCATTGCCCTTGACGTGTGGTTTGGCATCCTGGTTTGAACGGAATACTAGAAGTAGTTTTGGTTAAATTTAAAATATTATTCAAAAAGACTTCTTAGCTGGGGCTCCTGGGTAGCTCAGTCTGTTAAGCATCTGACTTCAGTTCAGGTTATGATTTCGTGGTTCATGAGTTCGAGCTCCGCGTCAGGCTCTGGGCTGACAGCTCAGAGCCTGGAGCCTACTTCAGATTCTGTGTTTCCCTCTCTCTCTCTGCCCCTCCCCCACTCATGCTCTGTCTCTCTCTCTCAAAAATAAAAAACATTAAAAAAAAAAAGATTTCTTAGCTGCATCATAAGAGCGGTCCATAATAACAGCTGTCAGATATTTGGGTTGTTATTCTAGTATTTTTATTTTCAAAATAAGACTGCTGTGAACATGGTTCCTATATCTCTTCCTTTAATGAATCAAAACTGAAGGTCAGTTTTACCTTCTTACACTCAGCAGGTAATGATTTATCATATAGGCAAAGGAAGACGCATAAACTGCTCTCTAGGTCTGGGAAAGGGGAATTAAAGGCAAATTTTTAGCCTCTGCTGCCTACAGAGCACCCCACCCTTATTTGTGGTGTGACCTGGCTTCCATTAAACTGGAGAGACACTCTGGGTGAGGTGAATCAGAATTCAAGTCCCAGGGTACCATAGGCTTGTGCTGTCAAGGTCTTGACGCTGGGACACAGGTTTAGTATATGGGGGTTCAAGCAGCAGCATTTCAAAGGAAACCTGTAGCGTGCAAGGTCTGCAGCAGCTGACAGGGACTGCATCCAGGTCCGTCTGCTGGCCTGGAACTGTGGCTGTGTGCCCAAGAGCCCCACCCCTCCTACCTGCCTGGATGAGCGTGGCAGCCTGCCTCTGCCTCTCCTGCTTGCGGTGCCGGTGTCGCCTCCAGCTTCCCTGGATGCAGCAGGCACACTGCTCTAGCACCTGGGCACGCCCACATTCCAGAAGCTCCAACTGAGAGGAGGGGTATTCACTGAAGTCTGCAGCCTCTCCTCCCACTGCCCTGAGGTGAACCCACACTCTGTCCTGCTAAGCAGAGCACGCAGCTAGTGAACTACCCTCCTCATCACAAACCAGCTTACCATGGAGTCAGTCATAAACACTTTGGTCCTGCCACAATGCACTGGGACTGGTGTGGCCTCGGCTGGGTCACCAGGTGTGGCTGCTGGAGTTAGAGCTGGAAGAGTATGGAGGATGTCCTGGAGAAGAAGTTGCAGTGTGGCTCCCTTGGTATGTGGAGACCATTCTATGGGATGGGAGACAGAGGTCTCATCAGCTCTTGGTCATCTACATGCTTCTGTGGACTTAAGAAACTGGTTCTGGTCTCCCCCATACTCCATAGGCTTCTTTGCTGCTGTTCTTGCCTCTAACCACTTCCACCTTTTTGGGGGGCAGAGGTGACTCCTCTGTTGTTCTTCAGGCCCCTGGCTATTCTGAGGAGTACCGGAAACCCCACTTGTGGCTGGCCCACAGCCTCCATTTCTGTGGGTCCCCCAGGCAAGCTGGCAAAGGGCAGCTGGTGCCTGGATTCCAAACTCCAACCAGCCAGCATCTGTTCCAAGGCCCCAAATATGCCGAGGGCCAAGCAGGGCAGGTGGACCACTCCCTAAGCCCCTCACCCCTTAACTCCCTGCCATGTATGGGAAAAGGGAGAACACCTCCCAGTCCCAGGGAGGCCCAGCAGGTCCCCATGTCACATTGTGCATAGCTGGCTCTTGCAGAGGGAGGATTTACCTGAGGGCTCTGACCACCTTTTGCTGCCCAGTGCCTCTCTGGAGACAGAGGCTGCCAAAGAAGATGCCGCAGACGAGAAATCCCAAAATCAACCAGGGGCGAATGGGGCTTTGGGCACAAGACACAGAGCAGTAGAGCAAATCATGAGAGGAGAAGGAAAGAGGTGGAGAAAAAGAATGAAAGGAAAGTGATAAAACTAAGCCCAAGAGAGGAGGGAAATCAGGACTGTCCCAGGCCTGACAAGCCCCAAGGTAAGGCTGTGTGGGTGCAAGCAGATGCTGCTGGGCTAGGGTCCTACTGGGCATTGGTCTCATACTCTGTCCTTGGCCTCTTCCTCCTCCACCTATGCCAGGGTCTTACCCTACATGCTGACAACCCCCAAACTGGGGCCAAGGGCCAGACCTTTTCTTTGATATTAGGGCTTGCTGAGTGCCTGGCAGACATTTCCACTGGATGACTGTAGGGACCTGGAGCTCAAGTCAGTCCTGCAGAGCTCAGCAGCTACCCCCAAGCCTCTCTACCTTCTCTCAACTCTAGTCAACCTAACAACCTCACTCCCAAGGCCTGCCATGGGCCCCCTAACAGTGGTCTCCAGAAAGCATATGGCTGACATCACTCCCTTCCTCCTCTGAGATGTCCTCATCTGCCCAGAGAATAGAGCTCTGCTCCTGTGACATGGCCTGCCTGTTACCCCAGTCTCACCTCCAACTGTTCTCTGCCTTTACAAGTTCTACACACACAGTGTTGTCTCCTGCCTGCAGGCCTCTGTTCAATTATCTGTCCCGTGGAATGCCCTTCACTTGGCTAATACCACTGGTCTTCAAACACCACTTCCTCCAGGAAGCCTTCCCTAATTCATACCTCCTCAGCACTACCCACAGCTTTCTGTTCCTAGCTCTGCCTATCATCTTTCTCCACTGTCTTCTTTTAGTCTGTTTCCCCCAGTGAACCAAGAACCTCGAGGACAGGGCTGTGTTTTACTCCTCTCTGAATGTCCAACCCCCTAGCCCTGAGATGGCCCAGGACAGGTGCTTAGTAAACTATGCTTGAACAAATGACTAGCAAATGGGCCCCACTCACCTGAATGTCCTTCATCAGGAGATGGGCTATGGGATCCAGGGGATGTGCGAGTACAGAGCCTTCTCAGTAATTCATATCGTTCCACAAAGTTCTGGTGAGGGATTCTAGAAGCCAGAGCAGGCAGAAGAAAACAATGAAGTGACAGCTGTGAGCCTGGGACAGCACTTGGGGCTAACGGGAGTTACTCTATTTAATCTACTCAACAACCGAGCGAGGTGCTACCATGACTGCCCACTGAATGGATGAGGTTGTGGTTGTGGAGAGACTACACAGTGGAGACCATTTTAAACTGGACCTGCTCTTCTACAGCCTTGGTCTACCTAAACAAAGCTTCTCACTCTTTTAGTAGGGGATTTTTGGCCTGCCTCCTTCCAAAGGGGCTTGCTGGCTCCTCCCCAACTGGATCACTCATACAGTCAGCCACATCTGTTGCTTCTCTGACTCCACAGCATCCCCTGCTTCCTCCTGATTTTTCTGCTCCCCTTCACCTCAACACTTAAACAGCCGATGACACCCTGTATGTATTTATACCTCCTCCTCCCGAGTCTGGCTTCTGTCCCCAACGCTGTTCCAGTGTGGCTCTTGTTGCAGCCATCAGCAAACACCATGCCACCAAATCCAGCAACTGGCCTCTGGCAGGTGCCCGGCTGACCCCTGTCCCCATACAGCTCTCTCAGCCCCCAGGACCCCTGTGAGCTTGGCTTCCTCCTTCACCCACAACTCCCAAGTTGCTGGTGCTGGTTTCTCGTCATCTACCTACCCATTCTCTAAATGTGAATGTTGCTCAGTGAATGGCTTCAGACCCCTCTTCTCTCCCCACTGTGATTTCCTCCTTGCTCATGGTGTTACAACCCACCAAGGACAGATCCTCATGTACCCTCCAGTTCCTAAAGCTCTGGGCCCCAAGCCTGTCTTATAACCACTGCAAACCTGACAAGGCCACATTCCTGATTCCCCTCCTATCCCACCTCCAGCCTGTGCCTTCCCCAGACATCCTATCTCAGGGACAGGATTTCCTGATTCATCCACTTGCCTCAGATAGAAGCCTGGGAGTTATGTGTGCAACCTGGAAGCTGACTGCTCCCCTGCCCCCATCCCATGATCAATCACCCCACAGTCCTGATTCTATCACAAACCACAGTCCAACTTAACCCATGTCTCTCCATTTTTCATGGTTGCCACCCTCTTGTGGCCACCATCTTGCCTATACACCTGCGCAACAGCCTCCTCACGCATCTTCTCCCTTCTCTTCTGACCCTGTGTCCAACGTCCACACGGTAGCCACAGAACATGAATGAGAGCACAGCACTCTCTCCTCACAATGTCCAGCAGCTTCCCAGCCCTCTGGAAAAACTGCCAAGTCCTCATGGGACTTCTGAGGCCCCTCTCCCCCCATTTCTCTATGTGCAGGCACTTTAGCATCTCGGTTCCTAAGCTGGAGCTTTGTGCTTGCTGTTTCCTCCCCCAAATCTTCCCAGGTTGGCCCCTTCCCTCCCCAGAGGTCTGAGCTGCTTAGAGGGGTCCATCCCCAACCAGCCCAAAGATCCTCTTCCCCATTAGTCTACCTAGCAGCACTTTGTCTTTTTCCTAGCACTGATTAACTTAATACTTCTTGTTCTTGACTCCACAGGAATGTAAGCCCCAAGAGGCAGAGGCTCACCTTCCTTATTCACTGATGCTAGCAACAGTGCCTGGTGCAAAACAGTACACAGAAAGGGAATGGATAAATGAACAAGTGAAATCTCTTGAGTTCCAGGTTGACTTCTGCAGACCTGCCTCTTTCTCTTCACCTCCACATCCTGCTCTGGGCTGGGCAGGTCTTGTCATGCCAGAGTCCCAAGCTCCACCCCAACACTGGCCCTGCCCACTGTGGGGCCTGGCCCACTTACCGGATGGGGAAGCCAGCAGCACTGATGTGAATGGTCTCCACAAGGCCACAGGCCTCCAGCTGACTGAGGACCTGCATTGGTGAGGAGACAGGGTGGGCACCTGTGGTGTGGGACCAGCAGACCAGAAATACCACTCCTTCTGCCCTCTGAGGCTCTGGTCTGTGTGAACCTGCAGGCTGTCCTCATGCTTGACTGATGAGGGTATACTCTCCTGCTTCTGATACCGTGGAGGTAAGTGCTGGTCCTACTTCTGTCTCACCACTCCCAGCTGTGCAGAGACTCTGCCTTATGATGCAGCCTAACCCAATTTGTTTATTTATTTTTATATTTTGTGGGCAGTGGGGTAAATCATAGCTGAGGAGCAGGAGAGGTTAAATTGTAAAGATTCATTGGGACCTTAGTGGAGAAATCCTGGCCATAAACCCTAAGGCCAGTTGACTGTGGGACACTCTCCAGCATCCAGCACTCATGCCTCATCCCCATCAGAGCCCAGTACCCTGAACAAAGGGCAGCTGCTGGCCATCAACTTTTGTGCAAATTAGAAAAAAACTCTACCTCTGGTCAGAAGTGGCCACACTGTGCACACACTGCAAGATGATTCAGACCCTTCAGCTAATCACCCAATCCTCCGGGCAGCTTTAGTCTCATCAGGGCACATGGACTGGTGAGCAGAATGTAAGATGCAGTGGAGGCTTCCTGGCTAGCGCACCGTGCCATGCACAGACCACAAGAACATACATGACTGTCCTGCCAAAGCAGGGGCGCAAGATGCCCTAGTGTCAAACTCAACCCAAGAGACTCGCTCTGGTCACTCCACTTGGAGCCGAAGTTCTGCCTTTCGTCCCTTCAGGGTCTTGGCCAGATAGGGCTCCCTACAAATCAGCTCTGGCCCAGTGAATTACCTCCTCCTGGAGAAAGGTGTGCGCCTGGCCCTGGCTGTTGGGCTTGATGCAGCGAATGTAGTGGGGCGTGGTGCTATGTAGAACCTGCAGAAGCTGCTCCAGGGAGGCCTGCAGCAGGGAGAATGAGGAGCCAGACAGATTGAGGCTGCCCGTGGGCATCAGTGGGGCCCTGGTTAGTGACTGCATCAAATATCCCCTGGCGGTCTTCACAGCCCTGAGACGGATATCCTCCCAGGCCCTGGGATGATTATGGGAGGTGCTCACTGAGTCCATGCACCCTCCTTGCCTGAGCTCCCAATGCCCCTCACCTCCACTTCTAGGGACCTTCCTGACCTGTGATCTGTACCTGGTTGGTCTCCACTCCCCACACCTCCCCCCCCCCACCGCTCACCAGAACAATCTTCCTGGAAGAGAACAATCTCAGAAGCCATTCATTCAGGCAACAATTGTTCTCATTAAGCCCAGACATAGTCAGTCTGCTGCTCAGAGCCCAGGGTCTGATGGGGTCACACGAATGTGTGTTGTGCACCCCCTCAGTAGCGTGTCTGAGGCTAGGCAGGAAAGAGCTAACCAAACCTGGGCTCCACCAAGTGGTTCCACTAGGAGGTAATGATTAGGCTGAAATTTGAAGGACTAGAAGAAATCAACTAAGACAGGAGGTGTGGAGGGTGGGAGTCTGGGATGGGGCTGGGGATGGGGCGGGGAGTGGTACAGGCAAGGGTGGGGCATCCCAGGAAGGTGGAGCAGAATGTCAAGGGTTGAGGGCGGAAAGCATAAGGTGCTGGAGGAGGTTGACAAATCTGCAAGCCAAGGACAGGGCTTCAGCAGGAAGCTGGAGAACTAGGAATGGACTGGGACACAGAGGTTCACGTAACTATTGTTCCTCCATGACCACCCTATCCGCCGTGGGTGAGAGGCCCACTGTGCCACCCATTAAGCACCTAGGCTTCCTGTCATGTCAGTTATGTCTATTTGTTGGTTTTCTGTTTTGGTCTTCCTCATGAGGCTACCAACTCCATGCAGACTGGGACCATGTCTACTCACTTGTCAACGTTCCCCAGCAAACCACCAATCCTGGGAGGTGCTTGGTAAATATTTGAGATTGATGAGTGAATCAAGCACATTCTATCAGCACCCCCAGGACCCACCTTGAACTTGGACACCACAGTCAAAACAGGGGCTCTGCTCTGGCCAGAGGGCTCTTCCTGGGACTTCTCTTCAGGGTCCATAGGAAATAGCACCTTGAGTAGGGGGTCCTGGGATTGCTGTAGGAGCCTGGTCAGCTCAGGGGGGACAGGGTCCTATTAGGAAAAGACAAGGACAGCAGGTAAGGGCAGGTGGAGTGCTACCAGGGTTGTCCCCAGGTTTGCCAGCCCTGCTCACCCAAGCCCCAGAAGAAGGGATTCTACGGGAGACCCACTGTGACATGGGTCATTTCTGGGCAGCTTATGCCTGATTAGCAGAGATGTCAGGCAGGTAGGCCAAAGAGGTGACTTGGATTCTGGGAGGATATTCAGGAGAGAGAGAATGCAAGACAAGAATCTTCCATGTATATGCAGCAATGACTCAACACCTCATTTTACGCAGGCCCCCACCTTGTTCTTCTCCACCAGACCTGCCGTGTGGTACTGCACAGGCCCTGCATAATGCACCACGATGAAGCTGGGCTCCCGGCTGAGCTTGTTGTGGCCCAGGCAGGGACTGCCTGCCAGGGCACTCTCGATGCGTGTCTGGAGCTGGGCTGCACTGCTTGGCCGATTAAGGCGGCATTCCTGCATGGGATGCAATGGACACTCAGCCACAAATATGAGACAGGCTCGCCACAACCATCATGGATCCCCCCCGCCCCCCCACCAGCAGCATAGCTGTCACATAGGCATCATAGTGACCCTGAGAGGGAAGGAACATAGGGATTAGCAAACCCATTTGGCAGATGGGAAGAGAGAGACACAGAGAGGGCGTAGTATGGTCTCTGAGGCCCCAGAAAAGCCCAGAGACCAACTCTGGTGCTTAGCATACTAGTTGACCCTACCTCATTTATGAGGGAGCAGATACTGATGGGGCTTCCCTCAATGAGATCCAAACAGGCCTGGTTGTCCTGGTAGTTGACAAAGGACCAGTCCAGGCCCTCAACTGCATATTCCTCCTAGGGGACCAAAGGTGGCAGCTGGGTGGTAGGAGAAAGCATCTGTGATCTGAGGCCCAGATAGGTCATCCATGACTGGCCTCAGTACCACAGGATATTCCAGAACAGCATCAAATAAGGAACTAAAGGCTCTGGGTCAGACCCTGGAAGGAGCATTCCACTTCTCACCTGCTGAGCCCTCAGGTAGTGAGCCACAAAGTGCTGTTGTAGCTTCTCGTTGGCATAGTTGATGCACAACTGTTCCAGACTGTTATTGGGAAATGATTCAAATCCATATACATCCAGCAGGCCTGAGAGGATGGGGCAGAACCCATGGGGCCACTGCAGGGAGCAGGGGCAGGGGTACTACAGGAGTCCAGGGTGAAACCTCATACTTGGTACCCTGGAGAGGTTGAATGAGCAGGACACCCAGCAGTGGGCACAGTAAACACAATGCCCTGGGGTGGGTCGCATCTCCACTTCATGGCCCCTCAGAATTCAAAGCAGGAAGAAAGGCTGAATAAGGTGTGAGAGGCAGCCTAGGGAACATTTCGTGTCCAATCCAATTTAGAGGGCTTTGATCTCACCAGCCCTGTTGGTATCTAGAATTCCACTGTCTCTTGAGCAAACCTCACATCTTTGAGCTTTACTTCCTCCTCCACCTGACTACCCCACCCCAGTTCCAACCATGTTACCATGTCCCCCAAATCCCTTCTAATCTAGCCATTGTGTCTATCCCCTCACAGTTCTCCTGAGGCTGGAGCTGTTTCAGGGGAGAGGAGGGGCCCTCACAGACAAAACACCATCTGAGTCTGCCTGGAGAGCTACAGATGGCTCAGATGTGGGCACCGAGAACACAGAGACACCCTTGCCCAGACACTGGTGGACAATGAGGAGATGGGGGTACAGAGAAGGGAAAAGAGCTGCCTGGAGTTGCACACTGGACTGGACTTTTTTCGAAGGAGTGCTCCTGAAAGGGTGAGCCCCTGCTACCTATGAAAGTGGTCCAGGAGTCAGGGTCTGCACAGATGCTGCTATTGATCACGGATACCAGCCAGTCAAACAGCCTGTTGGGGTGGGGGTGGAGGGAGAGAGGACTCTGGTGAGAGGTCAGGTAAGCCTGAGGGATAGCAAAACTGCCCCTCCAGCCAGGGTGCCACACTCTGAAGGGCCTCTATTCCCAGCCAGACAGGCCAAAGGATCAAACCCTTTCCTCCCATTTGCTGCCCATCCCATTTTGCCCCACTACGAATGCAGGCTTGTGGTCATGCATGTTCCTAGGATGCACAAACTAGGCCTGTCCTCCCAACAAGACTGAACACACGACCGGTAGACTCTGGGGCTAGACAGGGAATGGGACTCCATCAGTCACTTGGCCAGACACCCAGCTAGTGTCTTAACTGGAAGGGAAGGGGTGAACAGGAAGGCCTAGGTGGAGTTTGCAAAGAACTGAGTTCACTGGACACCCCTGAAAACCGGACCTGTGGCACCTAGAGCTCAAGACCCTGCCACATCCCTTAGTCCTGCATAAACAGGCCCCGAGTCACCTGAGGCCAAGGGGTACTCTGCACTCTGGAGCACCCCACCCTGAGACGGTAAGGCAGTTACTATGCTGGTGACATGTACAATACTATTAAGGAATTTCTTTCTTATGATTTTTCTTAAAGTGACTGCTCTGCAGTTTATTGCAATTCAGTCAGTTAAGGGTTTCTGCTTTTGTACCAGGAGCTCCAAGTACCTGTCTGAGGCACTGAAAACAAGTGACCTAGTGTTACAATGATCTGATGTTTATTATGTATGAAGTGCTCTATGGTTAGAGGTTCACATGATGTATGATCATATTTTATTTTACCGATTTTACAGTGACTTGACACAAGCTTTAAAAGTCTTTGGCATGAAATTAGCTTCAAGGCAATGGGAAAAGAGTCTCTTCCTGAATTGGGATCCGTCTGAGCCAAGCTGCCCTAGGCAATGTTCAACTCAGCAGATCTTCCCTTAGTAATGCTTCTCAAGCTCTTGACTCTTCAAGAAGTTCATGAACATGGGGGGGACCCTCTCCCCAGGTGCCCAGGTTCCCATGAGCACACACGCATGCACACGCGCACACACACACACACACACACACACACATACACATACACGCGTGTTCTGACCCATGGTTCTGGAGGATTCTGGGTCCCCTGACTCCTTACTTGGTACCCAAGGCTCCCTTACTTAGAACCCAGGGTGAGAAACCACCCTTAACCACATGGCCAGAATGTGGAGCTGCTCAAATAACCCACCAGGAAAAGGCCAGGACCCCCACCTTCACCCTGTTGTGGACTCCCATTTGCTGCACACTGTGTTGTCTGAGACTGTGGGCCACACTACTGGCCCTACCATCTATCAATTTCCCCAGGTAACATGAAGAGATGAAGTATAAGGTCACTTGGAGATTGAGGACCCTATTCACCCATAGGTCTAAACCTGGAACTCTGAGAACCCCAGATCAGCTTGGAGGCCTGATATGCCAGTGAAGACCTAAGCAGGCTTTCCTCACCCATGGCCAAGAGCAGGGCAGGCTCCTATACTTTATTAATGAGCTGAATCTAGCCCAGAATGTGGCAACTTCCCCATGCAGAGTACTCTGGAATTAAGGTCAAAGGCCCTGCCCAGGGAAAACCCAGAAGCCATTCATTCCCTTTTGTCCATTCATATGCTTTATCTGGAAGCCCTCACCATGGGCCTGGGCCTATTGCATGATGGTGTCTGATCCAACTCCAGAGAGGGGGAGAACTTGGAAGGAGGGCAGGGCCCAGAGTGCTTACCGTGCGTAGACTAATTTGGCCAGACAGTCTCTGCGAGTGTCACACTCGGCTCGGGAGCAGGGCTTCTGGAATACCTGCTGCTGCCTGCCTGCCCTGATGGTTCTAATCTGCAGTGTCTCCAGCAGTGAGTCTTCTGGAAGCTGCAGCAGTGAGGCTGATGTCCTGATAGAGCCTGAGAGGGACAAATCACCCTCCATCCAAAAAGCCCTCTTTACAAGACACTGTGAAGTCACCCAACTGGACAGAATAAACCTAGGTTCTGGTGCATGAGGAGACTTGCCCAAAGCAGAGACTGGACTTGAACCCAGGACTTATATGTCCCAGTCCACACTGCCATATGTGGGGCAAATCACTTTATAAACCCTCTCTTGTTTTCTCACCTGTAAAACAGACATGATGCTGTTTGCCTCGCCAGAGATGGGGTAAGTAGTAACATCCATGGTTTCATCAAGGGCATCCTCACATTCCAAATTTCACCCTCTGGCCTCCCACCAGGTCCCACCAGTGTTGGCCCTTTTCCAGACAGGGCATACCCTGCTCCCTGGGTGTGTGACCAAAGCTGATACACAGACCCCCATCCTTGTTCTCACACTTGGCATCGTCCATCAGCTGGCAGGACTGGGCTTCATCCTTAGAGTCAGCAAACCAGATGTTTCCGAGGTGCAGCAGTCCAGCCAGGACCTGAGCAGACAGGAGAAGACATGACAGGAGCACCTTCTCAAGGGCTGAAGCCCAGCCTGGGAGAGGCCCCTCTCCTGATGAATATAATCATGAGAACAAAATAGTAACAGAAACTCCCAATTGATACCCATGACAGAAATGACACAGGGAAATGTTAAATTACAAACCTATAGGGATTTCTGGCTGGCTCAGTGGAGCATGTGCCTCTTAATCTTGGGGTTGTAAATTCAAGCCCCACGGTGAGTGTAGAGATTACTTAAAAAAATAAAATCTTTAAATCACAAGCCTATAGGCAACAGACGTGGTAAAAGAGAAAGGCAGGATGAGAATCCATGTAGTCTGACTTCAGATGTCTCCCAGGGCAGCCAGTGGGCTCCTATGTCACCCACTGTCTGTCCTTGTGCCTCCCCTCCTCCAGGAGCAAACTGTGAGAACACCACTCCTGTTACTTGTGGACCAGGCTCTTTCTGTGTGGCTGGTGGGGGTTTGGCCCTGGTTCCCTTTGGTCCTTTCTCAGCACTGCTAGGCAGCTGACAGCACAATCCAGGATAGGATCTGTGATCTTGGTCTCCTAATAGTGGGTGCTCCCTTGCCTGTACACTCACTGATCGATAAGGATGAGTCTCCAGGGGCTATAGAGAGGAGACTCATATGTCCAGCAGCTGGGGAACCCTTAGACCCTTATGGGGAGAGCAGAGCCTCTCCTACCATCCCTGTCTGGTCCCAGGCAGGGTATCTCCACATGATACCAGCTTTCAGGCCACAATCTACCTTGGAAGAAGACTGCTGTGCCCAATGGGTAGAGGGTCATGATACTGTCAAGCCAACACTCCTGTCCAGACCCCTGGTGTTGTCCACTTGTCCTGGGCTTGTTCCCATGTGCTGTCCCTGTGGCCAAACCTGATGGTGCCCATACTGGCCATGATCCCCTCCCTGCCTGAGCAGCCCCAATCCAGAGGTAGAGGTCAGTTTCCACTGTACTGCCATCTCCCTGCAGGGGTTTCTCCGTATCTGCTGCCAGCTCCTCCTGTTGCTCTGGTGGGTGAAGAGGTGATGGCAGAGGGAGGTAGTGAGCCCAGTTAGCAAAGACAGAAGGGGGAAGAGAGGCCACTAGTGGGATGAGAGGCGCCCAGGTCACATGGGTCAGCACTCCATCCAAGAGGAGGGAAAGAAAGCAGAAGTCAGAATTACTACACCTGGTACAAACTGCCCTATGGTGATGTCTGACCTTGGGGAGGTTACTTTACCTCTCTGATTTTCTCAAGCACAAAATGGGAAAAATCTCCATATACACAGGACTGTTAAAAAAACCAAATAACTAAGAGATATGAGCATGATTTTAAAATCTGAATACACTGGATGAACATGTGGTGGCATCACTTCTCTATTTTGATCACTGCAGTGATAACTGACCCAGGCACCTCGTCCTGTCCCCCGGGCCACTGTGCTAGATTTTATAATACAGTACTGTGCACTTGATCACTGTCCTCTATGCTCTGTCCACCCTGACTCCCTGTTCAGGCTCAGGTGCACAGAGGATAGTTGACTCCTTAGAAATTACACAGTGGGGCCTAAAGTCCTAGATCCTCAGAGTTCAGAGAAGGGGCCTATGAAAGGGGCTGCCCATCCATCACATCTACCAAACATAAGAGGTATGCCTTTTCTTCTCACCTGAAAGATGTTGTTCTGAGTGGGGATGTCAATGCCCAAATGAAGCATGGCCTCTCTGGTCACCTGGAAACAATCCTCTGAAAAAGAATCCAAATCACAGCCCAGTGTCAGCACCCGAGGTCAACAGGGGCTTCAAGGAGTGAAGAAGGCAGGCCCTATGTAGAATGTGAGTGGGTACTGATGGGCTAGCCCAGGGTGCTAGGCAAGACTCCCCCTACCTTCCAAGGTCCTCTCTGGGTTAGGTAGCCAAGAGAAGGATGCTCCCTCAGGGAGGTGCCACTGGAGCCTCTCATCCACGCTGGCTCCTTTACAGATCTGTGGGGAGGGGTGGGAGGGTGGCTGAGGTAGGGGTGTGAGGAAGACCAGGCCTGCATAAGCCTGGGGTTGTGATGAGGAGAAATGCTTCGACATTACAAGGCTGAGACGTCAGGGCACAGAGCCCAGGGGAGGCCCAGGGGCAAAAGCCGCAGTAAATATTCTAAATATCTCTGATGCAAAAAAGCCTGCTGAGGCCTGTGGTCTGATGAGGAAAGCAGTCCTGTCTAGAGAGCCCCCAGTCCCCATCTGAGAGCAGGGAGATGTACTATCCATGCTCTAGGGAACCCCCAGTCTTATGGAAGACACATCAGACACAGTTCTAGGGAAGCCCTCATTCTGTTGGAAACAGTTGCCATTCTAGGAGTCCTCAGTTTGGTGAGGGTGACACAGTGCCAGTCTCAAGGACCTTTTGGTCTGACAGAGAAAGCAAAGGCATCTCCATGTCAAAACCATCCTGGGAGTGGAGGTCCAACGTGAGGCAGAAGTGTTGCATAAAACTTCCAGGAATAAGGGGTGGCATCACTGAAAGCCAGGTAATGAGGCAGGCCTGGAGCATAGTGGGGGTGGAGGGGAGGGTTTGGACACTCAGACCCACCTCCACTCTACATCTGGGCAGCTGTGGGCCCAGCCTGACACAAACCTGGTAGAAGATGTGGAAGTTCCTCTCACTGGAGGCCTGGCAGGTCACTCGAGTTTTCTCTAGGAGGTACGTCTGGACTACAGCTCCAGTCATCTGCTGGGCACTGGGCACAAGCAGGCCAGAGCCCATTAGTGGTCTGTTCATTCCATAGCCATTTATTAGGTACTATCTTGTCCCAGAATGCAATCTAGCCACTCCCCCCAAAGCTCTTTCACTTAAAGTGGATGTTGAGGACAAGGACCACTCAGCAGGTCCTTAGCTGTTCTGGAACTTTCCCCTGCGACCAGCTCAGTGGACAGGACCAAGCCCTCT